>NC_067224.1:42369282-43671782 GCF_019924925.1 Ctenopharyngodon idella
TCCTCTGTAGGTTGATAATTTTCATTTCCATCAAACGATGTGGCACATTACCAAGTCCATATCAGTATAGATATCCAGCATGATATTTTTCCCCACTGAGATCTGACGTGTTTTCAAAGTGTTTCTTTAATTTTTTTGAGCAGTGCATAAGAAAGTTAGAATTACGTTAGGTTCCTGTGACAGGTAGGTTTAGGGAAAGGTTAGGGAAGGACGATGAGTCAACATTTAGTCTCATATAAAAGATTTTGTCCTTGTGGGGTCCAAGTAAAGGAGTCAAAGTCAAAGATTCTGTATCTTTCGTACTTTTTGGGGTCAACTTGAAAAAATACAAGTTCACACACACACACATACACAAATGACTGTTTGCTATTATTTGTTTTACTATGTATTTGGATGTTGTTATATTTTTGATATATGATTTGTATTATTTGCATTGTAAGGTGTTTTATATAGTATTATTTGCTGCTCTTATTTATATCAGCCTAATAATTTGAAGATGGGTAATATAGCATCAGCACTGTAGCTGATACACTATCACTATCTAACAGACAGTGACTCAAGAACAATCACACACATCACAATCATCATATCTTCTCACCTTTTACTCTTTCCCTCGTGTATTTGTCAGTTTCTGCTCCAAAATTCACATAACGCTAGTAATGTAGTTATTCACACATCACGTTAGTTCCTCCAGGTGGCGCTCGGAGGCTCTTTTGAACCACATTCAAATCTCAGGAAGATTTTTCTTATTAGACGTTATACACTAACCATTAATATGTAAAATTTTCAATTATTCGTACCTGAGGTACAAATGGATATCTGCCTGATTAATCGCTAACTTATTTTAGTAATCACAACGACAGTGATTGGCTTCACCTCAGCAGCGATGAGAAAAGTAACAGTTCTTACGTGACGGTGCACTTTAATAACATTGAACTGAAAGAATTATTATTGAATTATAATAACTTATAATTAATAAAAGGAGAAATTGTACGTATCTATACTTTATCAATCACAGAATCATGCGTATTCTCTATTGTATTTCGATAGGTAAAACACCATTGGCTTAATGCATTTGACGTCAGTGGGTTGAACTTCCGGGTAAGAGTAATGTTGACGCAATCCGCTGAAAGTTGATGAGTGAAGCAGCGTCTTTAATTTCTCTCTCCTCAGACGGTTTGATGAGACGGATCAGGTAATATTTTCTATTTATACATTATTTATATGCATTATCGCGATTAGTTAACGGATAGTCGTGTTGTTTGAGCATAAGATAAGCCAACTAAGCCGCTAAAGAGCTAACATCAACAAATCAACAAATTCTGATGCTTGTGTTAATTTGACTCTTAACATCTCGCTGTGTGTGTGTGTGTGTGTGTGTGTGTGTGTGTGTGTATTAATGTATTTATTTATTTATTTATGTATGTATGTGTGTGTATATGTGTGTATATAAGTGTATATATGCGGATATATGTGGATATATGAGTGCATGGTTTGTATATATGTTTGTAAGTGTATATATGAGTGTGTGTGTGTGTATATATATATATATATATATATATATATATATATATATTTATACACATACATATATACATACATATATATAATGTGTATATGTGTGTATATATATATATATATATATATGTATATGTATGTGTATAAATAAATATATATATATATATATATATATATATATATATATATATATATATATATATATTTATACACATACATATATACATACATATATGCATATATATATATATATATATATATATATATATATAATGTGTATATGTGTGTATATATATATATATATATATATACACATATATATATACACATATACACATTTTATATATATATATATATATATATATATGTATGTATACATATACATACATACACACACACACACAAATATATATAGTAATGTACTGATGTACATCTGTGTATGTATATTAATGCATCAGGTTTTGCTGTGTTTATGTTGAGGTTTATCATAAGCTGAGGTCATCGAGGTGAATGCAGAATGGCCAGTGCAGCGGCCAATGAGAGTTCAGCATCAGCAGCAGCAGCAGCGAATGGACAGACGGCAGGAGAGAATGGCGGCAGTGGCGGCGGCGGCAGCACTCAGGACAGCACGTTTGAGTGTAACATCTGTCTGGACACATCTAAAGACGCCGTCATCAGTCTGTGTGGTCATCTCTTCTGGTGAGACCCTGCAGGACCTGCTCATGAAATTGTGAATAAATATGAATCGTTCAAAACCTTGTTTTCTCTCTTCTCTCTGGATCGCTCCTGTGACGTCTCCTCCTAGCTGGCCATGTTTGCATCAAGTAAGTTGTTGCACGGTTTCAGTAAGCGTGTATGATCATGTGACGTGACTTCTGAACCGTGTGTCTTTACGTGTCTGCAGTGGTTAGAAACCAGGCCGAACAGACAGGTGTGTCCCGTGTGTAAAGCAGGCATCAGCCGAGACAAAGTGATCCCGCTGTACGGCAGAGGCAGCACAGGTCAACAAGACCCCAGGTACAGTATACTTCACTGATATTTGTGTTGTAGAGCTTATAAATATGACCATGAAACAGTAGAAAGTTTCATCAAGTTCCAAATCAAGAGAGAAAAATGTGATTTGACTTGTGACATACACACACACCGGTATATCATAAAATCTGAGTGAATGTTCCTCTGTGATTTCAGAGAGCGAACTCCTCCACGACCACAAGGACAGCGGCCGGAACCGGAGAATCGTGGCGTGAGTGTCTTTCACACCGTCAGCTCAATAATCTCAATATAAGCAGGCTTTTTTTTTTCATGAGCTTATCAGCTGGTATAGAGGAAAAAAGTCACACTTTTTTTTTTTTTTTTTTTTTTGGAATATATACCATTAAAGGCGTTTGCAACGCTGGCGTATCATTGCACAAGACGTTTGTGATGAAACTGTTACATGGATGAAGGAGGTGCTGTAGTGCCGACCTGTAGGTAATTCATTAGTCAAACGAGCCGTCCCGGCGGGGCTTATTACGGGCGTCTCTGTGGACAGAAGCTGGAACGAGTGATGACAACATCCGACGTTTAAGGTTGCATCACATTTTGCTCTCTCAACACTTAAAGGTCTTGCGTAATGGTTATTTATCATAATATATAACTGGATAAATATTATACAATAGGACTCAAAATGAAGAAGACGTTCACTCGCCCTCAGACCCGTATGACTTTCTGTTAGTGGGACACAAACGTGTTTTCTCTTTTTCATAAAGCGAAAGCAGGTGATGAACAGCAGCTCCAAAGTCAGTCATACAAGTTTGGAAAGGCATGAGGAAGAGTACATGATGCAAATCAGATTGGCAGCATGTGTGTGAGGATATGATGTGTGTTTGCAGGGATTTCAAGGCTTTGGCTTCGGAGATGGAGGCTTCCAGATGTCTTTCGGTATTGGGGCTTTTCCTTTCGGGATCTTTGCCACGGCGTTCAATATCAATGACGGAAGACCACCTCCAGGTGAAAAAATAAATAAAAGTATTTTGGCCTGCATTAAGACATTATTATTAATAATGAACTTAAATAATTAATAATATTAAATGAACTTAAGAAAGAAGGATGATGCAAATGAATCATTGAGTCACATGTTTTGAATTGCGCTGCAAAAAAATCATGTTCTTCCTCAGTGTTTCTGTCTCGTTTTCCAGCACAAATATCTAAACATTCTTAAGTCAAGATACATTTACTGGAGAAGAGAAATGACTGAAGAAATCAAGTGTTATTTTCTGAAAAGAATTATTAAAATTGAGTGACTTTATGCTTAAAACAAGTATAAAAAAACAACTAATATTCCCTCTGAATTAAGTTTATTTTTCTGACTCCATTGGCAGATATTTGATCTTGTTTTATGCACAAACTTCATTTTGATACATTTTTTTTTTTCAGAAAGCAAGACTTAATATAGCTGTAAACATAAATTAGAGGCCAAGCACCTACTTTTGCCATTAGGTGGAGTCCAATAGGAGGAGTTATGGGGAGAAAAAAAATAGGTTTTTCGGAAAATTCAAAATGGCGGGAAAATTTTCATGATGTGAGCTTTTGGTGAAAATCAGACCAATGGTCAAGGAGGAGTTTGAAAAAGTAGGTTTTCAAAGAAATTCAAAATGGCGGACAGCAAGTTCGAGCATAATTGGTATCATTGTTCTCAGCATGACTCGAGGAATCTATCAAGACCAGTTTCATTATTAATCTTAATCAAAAGTTATTAGCATTTTTGGAAATTTCATTATAACGAGTTTCGTAACGATACGCTAATGCATTCTTAAAATACAGCATTTTAGGACATGATGCCCACAATGGCCAGTATGGGGAAAGTAGGCATGATGCACTGAATCATAAGAGACCAGTTTTATGAATTTTGGTTATTCGAGAACGATCTGATTCGATTTTCATGAAAATCAGATGAACCATCTAGGAGGAGTTTGAAAAGAAGGTTTTCGTAGAAATTCAAAATGGCGGACAGCAAGTTCGAGCATAATTGGTATCATTGTTCTAAGCATGACTCAAGGAATCTATCAAGACCAGTTTCAAATTAATCAAAAGTTATTATTTTATTTTTGGAAATTTCATTATAACTTTTGACCAACTTTTTTCTCAACTTTTTGAGTACCTTCAGTACATGGTCACATGACAATGACACATACCGAGTTTCATAACTGTACGCTAATGCGTTCTTAAAATACAGCATTTTAGGACAAAATTCAAAATGGCTGACGCCCACAATAGCCAATATGGGAAAATTGGGTATCATTCGACTATTCATGATGCACTGAATCAGATGAGACCAGTTTTATGATTTTTGCAAAGCATTCAGAAGTTAAAAGCAAAAAAAACTATTTTTCGTATCTCCTGACCAGTAGGTGGCGCTGTGCTGAAACGCTGCATGTAGCCTCAGGTCATGCTTATGATGACATGTACCAAGTTTAGTCTGAATACTCTGCGGAGATATAGCCTCGCGTCCAACTTGGCGAGGTCTTTGTTGAATCAGTTTGCGCGTTATTGGAGAATGGTTGAGTTTATCAAAAGGCCAGCATGGTCTGAAGACGATCTGATTCGATGACGTGCAATCAAATCATTGCCCTTATGGTTCAAAAGTTATTAGCATAATTGTTAGTGAAAATTTGGACAGTTGGTGGCGCTAGAGGGTTTGAGTTTGAAACACCAAATTTGGTGTGGTTAATGTTGGGACTGTCCTCTATCTGTGTGCCAAACTTCATCACTTTTTACCATACGGTTCTATGGGCTTCCATAGAAGAAGAAGATGTAAATGTATCTTGATTTAGGAATGTTTAGATATTTGTGCTGGAAAACGACAGAAACACCGAGGAAGAACATGATTTGTTGAAATGGACAGTTTAACTGCGAGGCGTTATTAAAGCATCTCTGTGTGAACTGAATCTAATGATGCAGTGGTGCATGTTGTGATTCTCTGAGACGAATCAAACTGTTCTTCTGTCCCTCGGCAGCGGCTCCAGGAACCCCTCAGCACACGGACGAGCAGTTCCTGTCCCGCCTCTTCCTGTTTGTGGCGCTGCTCATCATGTTTTGGCTGCTTATTGCTTGATGAAGGATGATGGGACACGATAATCATTCTTTCTAAAGATCCACTAACTAAAGTCAGGTTTCAGTAGTGCAGGCGTGTTTCTCCTGATGGGATTTTGAAAGGAAACTGGTTAACCCGTCTGGGGTCTTTTTCTATGAAAGAGATGGTGACTGCGTGTCTGTGATACTGTCACATGTGATTGACTCTCCTGATAATGTTTGCTTTTCTTCTTAGATTTTAAATAAACTCCAGAGTCTTATTTCTCTTAGGATCAGATCGTTTATTGGATTCTTCTACAGTTACGGTGCCAAATGATGTCGCTCGTGTTAATAAAGCAAGTCTTGATCATATTTGGAGAAATCCTATGAATGCATAAATGTACTTCTGAACAATAACTTTGAATACTTTACATTAATATATAATAAAGCATACTTTTTCCATTAAAATAAAAAGGTTTTAAAAAATAGAGGCTTAACATGATTCAGAACATCTTAACAGCACGTGACAATTTATTCATATAAAATCACACTGTTTATAATGTAAACTTTTGGAAACATTTTGGGTGCAAAATATCGCTGCCATGTGAAAAGCGTAAGCACGTGTTGACTGTCCAGATGGTGATTAAAATTAATTTTAAACATGTTTTTGAAGGTTTTTTTATTTATATATTTACTTCATATCAGTAGTGTCTGTTTTTCATCACAGTTTCAATACATCGATGGAAATATCACTGCTGTTGTAAAGTGACTATTTTCACCAGTAACATTCTCTTCTATTAAACAAAAGTCATCATGATTTTAAAGTATTTAAACCTTCTTCCAGCATCATTTGAGTGACATTCATGTCTAAAGTCAGCAGTATCAGTCATGTGAATGTTTCCTGATGTTCACACTGCAGTTTATAACCTGATCTTTAGATCTGACTCTCCTCACTGCAAGAAAGAAAAATCATGCCTTGGTAAATCTCAATTATGACATACTAAGTAATAATTATGAAATTAAAAAGTCAAAACTGACATACATGTATATCAAAATTATGACATACTAAATCATAATTATGAAATTAAAAAGTCAAAATTAAGTCAGTTTCAACTTTTTATATCATAATTATGACAATTCAATCTCATAATTGTCAGAATTTTTACCTTTTATCTCACAACTTGGTGTCATAATTTCCAATTTTGTCATAATTGTCTTTTTAATTCAGTTTGAACTTTTTATATCATAATTATGACTTGTCATAATTTTGAATTTGTCAATTTCAGCTGTCATAATTTTGACTTTTCATCTCATAATGACAGTATGTCATAATTATGACAAGTCAATTTCAACTTTGTATGTCAGTCATAATTTTGACTTTTTATATCATAATTTTGACTTTTTAATGTCATAATTATGACTTTTTTTAGTCAGTTTCAAGTTTTTATATCATAATTATGACTTAAGGTATAATTTTGACTCATTTCTGTCATTGACAAGTCATATTTTTTATTTTTTATCTCAGGACTTAGTGTCATAATTTGCCATTTTAATGTCATAATTATGACTTTTTAAGTCAATTTCAACTTTTTATATTTTAATTATGATGTCATATTTTTTAATTTGTCATAATTTCAACTTTTGTCATAATTTGTCATAATTGACTAAAGTCATAATTTTGATTTTTCATCTCATAAATACAACCTGAATTCTGGAAATGTTGGGATGTTTTTTAAATTTGAATAAAGTGAAAACTAAAAGACTTTCAAATCACACGAGCTAATATTTTATTCACAATAGAACATAGATAACAACATTTTACAATTTTATGCACAAAATGAGCTTATTTCAAATTTGATGCCTGCTACAGGTCTCAAAATAGTTGGGACGGGGGCATGTTTACCATGGTGTAGCATCTCCTCTTCTTTTCAACACAGTTTGAAGACGTCTGGGCATCGAGGTTATGAGTTTCTGGAGTTTTGGTGTTGGAATTTGGTCCCATTCTTGCCTGATATAGGTTTCCAGCTGCTGAAGAGTTTGTGATCGACGTATTTTTCTCTATAGGTGAAAGATCTGGACTGCAGGCAGGTCAATTCAGCACCCGGACTCTTCTACGGCGAAGCCATGCTGTTGTAACAGCTGCAGTATGTGGTTTTGCATTGTCCTGCTGAAATACACAAGGCCTTCCCTGAAATAGACGTCATCTGGAGGGGAGCATATGTTGCTCTAAAACCTTTATATACCTTTCAGCATTCATAGTGCCTTCCAAAACATGCAAGCTGCCCATACCGTATGCACTTATGCACCTCCATACCATCAGAGATGCTGGCTTTTGAACTGAACTCTAATAACACGCTGGAAGGTCTCCCTCCTCTTTAGCCTGGAGGACACGGCGTCCGTGATTTCCAACAAGAATGTCAAATTTGGACTCGTTTGACCCACTTTGAAACAGTCCATTTTAAATGAGCCTTGGCCCACAGGACACGACGGCGCTTCTGGTCCATGTTCACATATGGCTTTAGTTGGCATCTGCAGATGGCACGGCGGACTGTGTTTACCAACAGTGGTTTCTGGAAGTATTCCTGGGCCCATTTAGTAATGTCATTGACACATGAGTGATGCAGTGTCGTCTGAGGACCCGAAGATCACGGGCATCCAATAAAGGTCTTCAGCCTTGTCCCTTACGCACAGAGATTTCTCCAGTTTCTCTGAATCTTTTGATGATGTTATGCACTGTAGATGATGAGATTTGCATTTTGACGTTGAGGAACATTGTTTTTAAAGTATTCCACAATCTTTTTACGCACTCTTTCACAGCTCTGCCCATCTTTACTTCTGAGAGACTCTGCCTCTCTAAGACATCCCTTTTATAGCTAATCATGTTACAGACCTGATATCAATTAACTTAATTAGTTGCTAGATGTTCTCCCAGCTGAATCTTTTCAAAAAATCTTGCTTTTTCAGCCATTTGTTGCCCCGTGCCAATTATTTTTTGACCAGTAGCAGTCATCAAATTTGAAATGAGCTCATTTAGTGGATAAAAGTGTAAAATTTCTCCTTTTGAACATTTGCTGTTATCTATGTTCTATTGTGAATAAAATATTGGTTCATGTGATTTGAAAGTCTTTTAGTTTTCATTTTATGAAATGAACTTCTATACCCCATTTGCACTGGATTCATTGATGACGCTGTGTCTGAATCCACTGGTTCACTCATGAACTGTTCATCACTTCAATGCTGCATTTCATCAGATCATGAGGTTTTATTTGAGAGAATGAAGAAGCTAAAATGTAAGGTATTCGATCACTGCATAATTCCCATAATTTCCCTTCTTTGCCATTCCAGTCTTTATTTTGTTAATCTAACGTGGCATTATGAACTGAGTCCGCAGCTTTCCTCATGTTTTTAATTAATCAATGCAACAAAAAACTGCAAACAGCTTCATTCAGTCACTGGCAAACATTTTGTTCACTGTTTATCAGTTCTGTACATCTGTGTTTCTTATGAAAATCCAAAAAACTAATAAAATAAATGCATGAAGCAGCAGTTCGCACCAAGACATTTAATGTTGCAAGAACTTTTTCACTAGTGATATTTCACAGAACAGGTTCTTCTGCACCACTAAATATCTAACTGAACCTAGTCAAACGGTGAGGGAATTTATTTCCACATTCATACTGAGATATCTACAGAACTAAAGCATCTTTTAATGTTTTAGGGGTCCAATGCAAAAAACGTGCATTGGACCCCGTGCATGAAACGCCAACATGTTCATTCGTCTTTGAACTCTGCGTCAAACATGATCTGCTGGATCTGCATTTTGACCGCAGCTCTTTTCTGCGGCGTCAGTCTTTTGAGGGCAGGGACGTAACTCAAGAGAAACAACTCGTCCTCGTCAAACGCTCGCTCGGCTTTCTCGCAGCTCTTCAGCGGCTCTTTCTCCGCCGTCTGGCCGCTGAGGTCGCTGGGTGAGGCCGACGGCGTCAGCAGCGCAGGAGCTGCGTTCGTCACGACGGCCGGCTGCGGTGAAGCTGAACCGGACGCCTGCGACACCTTCAGTCCCGGAGGCAGACCGGTGACGACCGCCAGCTGTTTGACGGGGGCGAGCTGAGTGACGATAGACAACGGCAGCTGCGACAAGGGATTCAACTGAGCCGCGATCGCCGGCTTGATCTGATGCTTCGGCTCCGCCGCGTTCAGAGGAAACTTGCCACCGGGCTTTGCTTTCTTTTCAAGGCTGGACTTTGAATCGCCACCGCTGGACTCGTCGAGCGACTCCTCGGGCGAGTCGTGAGCGCTTCCGTCCGCGTCGTCCAGGTCCTCCAGAGCCTCTGCTTCGCTGGGACGCTTCCTCTTTCTGATATGAGCGTCCAGAAACGAGAGGCTTTCTCTGTGCGGCCAGTAATGCAAGCGCCGGCCGCCTTCTTCCTTCTTCAGCTTGCACAGTCTCCTCTCTCGGATGTATCTGTCCCTGATGGTCTTCCATCTTCTCTTGCATTCCACCACTGCAGCGGAAACACATCAGTGTCAGTCAGTGTTAAACTCTCTGATCAGACGCTTCATGAATCACGTGTGAGATTCGACTCTCGGCTTCTGTTCAAAAACATGCAAATAATCACAATTTTAAACATGCATCATAAAAATGCATGAACGCTTTACGTGAAAAACACTTTCTCTTGTCAAAAACACGATCTGCTGCTGAGACACTCGCACTGGAAAAACAGTATTTGTTACTTTGAATGTTTTCCCCTCCATAGAAAGCTGTTAAAATGGCTTAATGCATTAAAGACAGTGATATTTAAAGATCAGATTCAGTTATTCATGATGCATATCATACACAGGCAGATACAGATGAGAATATGAATGAAACAAGATGAACTGCACATTAAAGTCGACATGAAATGTAATTTTCTTCTCTATTGTGCCGTATATCTGAGTGAAACGCTTCTCAAACAAGAACAAATGTAGGGCGGGGCTTGATTTTGTCCATCAGGAATTGATTGGATTGTTGTCAGATAAATCATTTATAATAAATACTGCAGAAATAAGAATGGCCAGTTTTGATTTCATGGTGACTTTAAGTATTTTCCATATAAAGCATTATAATGTGCATCATCTGTATCAGTGTATAATATGAAAATCATAATCAGACAGAGCTTTATTGCTGAGTGTATTTGCACAGACAAGGGATTTTTCTCAGTAAATGAAGCTTCAGTGATACAAGACACATCATAATAAAATTAAAGAATAGAAATATGAAAAGTACAAAGACAAAGAATAGTCATAAGCAAGCTCAATAAGGTGCCTATATTAATATCATGTTTTAGTACAATAATAAGCCGTTAATATATCGTACAGTGTCATAAAGCTTCACTCATACAGTGAATCAGATCGATGTGCGCGAGACTTTATGAACTTTGAGGTTCTTCAAACAAACAGAAAGTCGCGCGTTTAAAAACATCTAGACGGAGCACCAGAATTAAAGCAGTTATAAAAAGTTGAAATATAATAAAACGACACATATGGAACTCAAGAACGCGCACTAAATGATTCCCTGTTGACTTCATTATATAGTCCATCATTTATACCGCTAGCGACGCGTCAAATCAGAACGCGCCTTTTGATTTATGTTGATCATAATAACGCAGTTTGATTCAGACGGACGCGTTCTAGTTTGTTGAGTCTCCAGCAGTGAACATGGTGTGTAATATCATCAAGACCAACACAACAGAAACACTTTTCAAAGTCAAACGCTTGACGAGCGCGCGGCCAAACGCGCGCGTAATGTTGACGCACTGACCGGAGAGACCGACGGACGCGGCGACCTCCCTCCACGCGTTCACCCTCCGCTCTGAACTGCGATAATCGTGCAGCGACACGTTGTAGAGCACCGGGTAAGCGTAGACGGTTTGGATCAGTTTCTCACTCACGGCCATTGAGTTTATTGGGTTTGCTCGATCTGAACGCGCTCCCGGAATTGCACAGTCGCGTCAAAAGTGCGCGACACGCGCCTCTATAGCGCAAGCGGGACGTCATGGCGGGAGTTTGGACCAATGAGATTTGACTGTGGGCGGGTCTATCCGGAGCGTCGCGTCACAAATAGAAACACAAGCGTCAGTCAAAAGGTCTTGATGTCGACGGATAAAATATGGCATAAAAATATTCAGCCCGTTTATTTTCTTACAGTACTCTCAGTTTCACAAGACTTAAGTCAGTTTTAAACAGTAAGAGAAGTAAAGGAAGAGTTACTCACAAAATCTTTCATTAATGAACAAATATGGTCTAAATCTTCATATTTCTTCTTGAATTCAGTTCTCTAATTTCATCCTTCAGACGCAAATATACATTTTTTATGCTTTATAAGCATATATATAGTTCTTGTATAAAGAACCAATTTATACTGTGAAAAATTAATATTATAAATACATCTAAAGTATATGTTATGGAAAATTGTTTCTATTAAGTTACATTATTATGTTTCATTTTTTACTCAGTATAGTACTGTACAGTATTATTTAGCCTATTTATTTATTGTAATCTTTTTTTTTTTTCACTCATTTATTTGTTTTAATCAGAAGCTGCTTGTGCAGTATGAGGTCATTTTGAGTTATTTCTGTCAACATCAAATGGATATTTTTTTTCCTATTTTATTCAGCAAAAGCCCGTGGAGTCACTTATTTTCTCATTTAGATGAATCCAAAAAGTACTTTATCCGATAAAGTTAATTTAATATAAAATATTACTTCCTATGACGAAAATCTTCTTAAGAAATTTCTTAAAGGTATGAAAGTTGCTCTAGTCTTTTGATTTATATCTGAGTGAAACGCTTCTCAAACAAGAACAAATGTAGGGCGGGGCTTGATTTTGTCTGTGGGGAATTGATTGGATGGTTGTGGTTTGCTATTGGTGGATCTCATGTGAGTGACAGGTTGCCCCACCCTCGTCATCAGAGAAGAGAAGAAATGCTACAAGAGGGAGGAGAAGATATTCTGAATCAAGATTATGAGGAACATGAATTTTACACAATAATGATGCAGTGACCTCTGCATCTTATTATGACTTATTATGCCCCATGTCTCCGCCTCCTCTTCCAAGTTCAGCCAGTCCATCAGCCCCACCTCCACTGGTTCCCTTCAATCCCTCGGCTTCTCCTATGACGCCACTCTTTTGTGTGGAATTGCCTCAGGGCTTCAGGTCTCCAGCTTCACCCAGGCAGGAGTATTCTCAGCTCCGCCTCCAGTCACTGATCCCGTCACTCCACCTCGGTCCGTCGTCCTCTCAGATCCATCTTTGCTGATTCCCTCCCTCAGCTCCACCAGAGACCATCGTCCTTATGGCTCCACCAGGCTCCCTTGTCCCTTCACCTCGGTCAGATGTCGCTCAGTCACGTCCGCAGCGCTCCGTCTCTCCAACACTTTCGGCTCCGCCTTCCCTCTGGCTCCACCTCGGTCCCACTGGCTTCACCTCCATCGGCTCCATCTACATCCACAGCCAAGCCTCCTCCATGGCTCCTCCCTCCCTCGACTCTGCCGTGGGCCTTTGTCCTGTCTGCCCGCCTGGCTATTTCAGCTCCTGGATCCTCCCTGACTCCTCCCACTGTCTCTGATCTGTCCACGGCCAATCACACTCTCCACGTCCTCCTCTAGAGCCCCGCCCTCCTCAGTTATTCATCCAAAACTATTTAAATTTGTTCTGATTCAGCACCAATCCTGCTGAGACAAGCACATATGCAGAGTAAAGGATATGAATTTACAATATAAAGACCTGGTTCATGAATATTATTTTGATTGCATGACTAATAATCTAATTTATGTTCATAAGAGAAGCCATCGCCATTTATGACCCCTCGTACAAATGATATGCATAATAACATTTAAAGCTGCAGTCTATAACTTTTTTGGTTAAAAATTATCCAAAATCAATTTTTGAGCAAGTATATAACCAGCCAGTGTTCAAAACTATCTCCTTACCTTAGTCTGATTCACAACGGTAAGCTTGTAATAATGTTTCATAATTAAGGTGGTACTGGTAGGTTTCTGCGGGAAATTCGAGCATGCCACCGTTTGTCTTTACGTCATTACGTCATGTCTGTTTACATGAAGAAGGAGTCCCAGCTAGTAGGATATATCACATGTGAGGATGTTGCAGGTGACGGATCATTTATAGCCTTTTCTCACAGCAGCAGGAATAATTAAACTTATTTATTTTGATGGCGGATTGTATGGTACGACAGATTAACATTAGAGATTAGTCTGTACAGAAACTGAAATCTACAGTTAACGCTACACACTAAATAAACATAGTCACGCAATGCTGATGTTGTTAACGTTAACAATTTGAGAACAAAGTATAACAATAATAATAATTTTCACGGTTTGACGTGATCTGAGCTAAGCAATCATTAGATTTAATCATCAGTGGCAGCGCGATTTATTGTAATGCTTTTTTTCTCCGTTTCTCAGAACAAAAGTGGCAGATTTATTACTTACTTGTTCAGACGACATTTTCCGGTGAAAATTTTTATTTTGTTCATACCTCCAAGATGTAGAATCTGTGATTCTGAAGTACAGTATCCACACCGATGTGGTGACTGACAGCAAACATTAGATGCATCTGCGCTGAGGAGCCGTGCCGATGCACAACCCACCTGAAGATGATAATAACGCAAATAACCGCAATTGCAGGTTACAAACAGAGATGGCAACAAAGAGGCAAAACTTACGGACTGCAGCTTTAATGTTGCAAAAGTGTCATTTTACACACACAAAAAGGTTTTTTATAGCAACACATATAAAACTCTTACTTTGTAAGTTGTTGCAATGAAATAATTTATACAGAAATACAGCATCTTTTATATAGGCTAATGTAAATATGAAACATGCATTAAATATAAAACACACTCAATATTTAGTAAGCATTGCACTCCATCACTGTTCATTCATCTTTGAACTCTGCGTCAAACATGATCTGCTGGATCTGCATTTTGACCGCAGCTCTTTTCTGCGGCGTCAGTCTTTTGAGGGCAGGGACGTAACTCAAGAGAAACAACTCGTCCTCGTCAAACGCTCGCTCGGCTTTCTCGCAGCTCTTCAGCGGCTCTTTCTCCGCCGTCTGGCCGCTGAGGTCGCTGGGTGAGGCCGGTGCGTTTGTTTTCACGTGTATGTGCTCCTCCAGAGCCTCTGCTTCACTGGGACGCTTCCTCTTTCTGATATGAGCGTCCAGAAACGAGAGGCTTTCTCTGTGCGGCCAGTAATGTAAGCGCCGGCCACCTTCTTCCTTCTTCAGCTTGCATTCCACCACTGCAGGGAAGAACGATTTCAACAATGTATTCTTAATAATAATAAATAACTACACTGAAATAAGCTTCTAATCAAGGGAAAACAGTCCTCAACATGTGTTTTGTGTCATGTGTGTATTTAGGTTTTTTTCCTCTTAGAAAAACGTATATGTATGCATGTATATAATAAACCAAATACATACATCATGTTTTTTATATTAGTATTATTAACTAATGGTAAGCAGGGTTGGTTTTTTAAAAACAACCCAAGTTGGGTTGAAAATTGACAAACCCAGCATTTGGGTTGTTTTAATCCAGCGGTTGGGTTAAATGTTGACCAAACCTGCTGGTCAGTTTTATTTAACTCAACTATTGTTTAAAAATGACTAAATGTCTGGCTTAAAATGAACCCAAAATAGGTTGGAAATTAAAAATCAGACACATAATTACTAGAGGCAACAATAATAATCAAGAGGTGATAATAAGCAATTTAATAAATGTTTGTTTCATTATTATTCATTAAACTTTTAAATAAATGTTCACATATTAAACATTAATAAATGTTAATTTCCAACATATTTTGGGTTCATTTTAAGCAAGAAATACAGTAATTTTTAAACAACAGTTGAGTTAAATAAAACTACCCAGCAGGTTGGGCAAACATTTAACCCATCCGCTGGGTCAAAACAACCCAATCGCTGGGTTTGTCCATTTTCAACCCAACTTGGGTTGTTTTAACCCAGCATTTTTTAGAGTAGGGACCTGAGATGTAAATCAGCATATGCACAATGTATTTTTCAGCTTTTTGGCTGGATTTGTGTTTTTTTGTACTGTCCCTATTAAAATAAACCACTAGGCTAAATAAAATTGTGCCCAAATAAAACATTACAGAACACTAGAGCCTAATATTTAAGCTACTAAGCGTCTTACTTCTTGTTAATAATATTTTACATAATAACTATGTGTACGAAGAATTCTACAGTATGAATGTTTGTCACTATGATGTACAGACCGCGCGCGCGTAATGTTGACGCACTGACCGGAGAGACCGATGGACGCGGCGACCTCTCTCCACGCGTTCACCCTCCGCTCTGAACGCCGATAATCGTGCAGAGACACGTTATAAAGCACCGGGTAAGCGTAGACGGTTTGGATCACTTTCTCGTTCTCAGCCATTGAGTTTATTGAGTTGCTGCTGAGACGCGTTCTTTAGATCGTATTTCCGGAATCGAACAGGCGCGTCAGAGACGCGCGACTCACGCACCTCAAGCGATTGGTAGATCACCGTTTGGAAGCGGATTAAAAGTGAACGAGGTCCAGCTCTGATTTGATCATTTTGATTCGTGATCATAAAAAAGTCACGACAGAAACAGAGTCGAACTGATTCTGAACTCGATCAGAAGATAAACATCATCCTCTCAGTACTGTCATGATGGATGAAGGGAATAAGAGCACTAATTCTCCTTAAACACTAGACTAGATAATAACATGTGAAAGAGTCTCAGGGACAATTATCATTTTTTTTCCTACTTTTCTTTGAGATGTTTTTCCTGCAGCTGTAACATAAAACAATAGATCAGCCAAAAACCAAAATGGAACACAAAACAATCTTTTTTGTGTTGAATAATTCAGTGTGTTACTACAGAAATGACACTTTAAAACTGACTTAAGTCTTGTGAAACTGAGAGTACTGTAAGAAAATAAACGGGCTGAATATTTTTATGCCATATTTTATCCGTCGACATCAAGACCTTTTGACTGACGCTTGTGTTTCTATTTGTGACGCGACGCTCCGGATAGACCCGCCCACAGTCAAATCTCATTGGTCCAAACTCCCGCCATGACGTCCCGCTTGCGCTATAGAGGCGCGTGTCGCGCACTTTTGACGCGACTGTGCAATTCCGGGAGCGCGTTCAGATCGAGCAAACCCAATAAACTCAATGGCCGTGAGTGAGAAACTGATCCAAACCGTCTACGCTTACCCGGTGCTCTACAACGTGTCGCTGCACGATTATCGCAGTTCAGAGCGGAGGGTGAACGCGTGGAGGGAGGTCGCCGCGTCCGTCGGTCTCTCCGGTCAGTGCGTCAACATTACGCGCGCGTTTGGCCGCGCGCTCGTCAAGCGTTTGACTTTGAAAAGTGTTTCTGTTGTGTTGGTCTTGATGATATTACACACCATGTTCACTGCTGGAGACTCAACAAACTAGAACGCGTCCGTCTGAATCAAACTGCGTTATTATGATCAACATAAATCAAAAGGCGCGTTCTGATTTGACGCGTCGCTAGCGGTATAAATGATGGACTATATAATGAAGTCAACAGGGAATCATTTAGTGCGCGTTCTTGAGTTCCATATGTGTCGTTTTATTATATTTCAACTTTTTATAACTGCTTTAATTCTGGTGCTCCGTCTAGATGTTTTTAAACGCGCGACTTTCTGTTTGTTTGAAGAACCTCAAAGTTCATAAAGTCTCGCGCACATCGATCTGATTCACTGTATGAGTGAAGCTTTATGACACTGTACGATATATTAACGGCTTATTATTGTACTAAAACATGATATTAATATAGGCACCTTATTGAGCTTGCTTATGACTATTCTTTGTCTTTGTACTTTTCATATTTCTATTCTTTAATTTTATTATGATGTGTCTTGTATCACTGAAGCTTCATTTACTGAGAAAAATCCCTTGTCTGTGCAAATACACTCAGCAATAAAGCTCTGTCTGATTATGATTTTCATATTATACACTGATACAGATGATGCACATTATAATGCTTTATATGGAAAATACTTAAAGTCACCATGAAATCAAAACTGGCCATTCTTATTTCTGCAGTATTTATTATAAATTATTTATCTGACAACAATCCAATCAATTCCTGATGGACAAAATCAAGCTCCGCCCTACATTTGTTCTTGTTTGAGAAGCGTTTCACTCAGATATACGGCACAACAGAGAAGAAAATTACATTTCATGTCGACTTTAATGTGCAGTTCATCTTGTTTCATTCATATTCTCATCTGTATCTGCCTGTGTATGATATGCATCATGAATAACTGAATTTGATCTTTAAATATCACTGTCTTTAATGCATTAAGCCGTTTTAACAGCTTTCTATGGAGGAGAAAACATTCAAAGTAACAAATACTGTTTTTCCAGTGCGAGTGTCTCAGCAGCAGATCGTGTTTTTGACAAGAGAAAGTGTTTTTCACGTAAAGCGTTCATGCATTTTTATGATGCATGTTTAAAACTGTGATTATTTGCATGTTTTTGAACAGAAGCCGAGAGTCGAATCTCACACGTGATTCATGAAGCGTCTGATCAGAGAGTTTAACACTGACTGACACTGATGTGTTTCCGCTGCAGTGGTGGAATGCAAGAGAAGATGGAAGACCATCAGGGACAGATACATCCGAGAGAGGAGACTGTGCAAGCTGAAGAAGGAAGAAGGCGGCCGGCGCTTGCATTACTGGCCGCACAGAGAAAGCCTCTCGTTTCTGGACGCTCATATCAGAAAGAGGAAGCGTCCCAGCGAAGCAGAGGCTCTGGAGGACCTGGACGACGCAGACGGAAGCGCTCACGACTCGCCCGAGGAGTCGCTCGACGAGTCCAGCGGTGGCGATTCAAAGTCCAGCCTTGAAAAGAAAGCAAAGCCCGGTGGCAAGTTTCCTCTGAACGCGGCGGAGCCGAAGCATCAGATCAAGCCGGCGATCGCGGCTCAGTTGAATCCCTTGTCGCAGCTGCCGTTGTCTATCGTCACTCAGCTCGCCCCCGTCAAACAGCTGGCGGTCGTCACCGGTCTGCCTCCGGGACTGAAGGTGTCGCAGGCGTCCGGTTCAGCTTCACCGCAGCCGGCCGTCGTGACGAACGCAGCTCCCGCGCTGCTGACGCCGTCGGCCTCACCCAGCGACCTCAGCGGCCAGACGGCGGAGAAAGAGCCGCTGAAGAGCTGCGAGAAAGCCGAGCGAGCGTTTGACGAGGACGAGTTGTTTCTCTTGAGTTACGTCCCTGCCCTCAAAAGACTGACGCCGCAGAAAAGAGCTGCGGTCAAAATGCAGATCCAGCAGATCATGTTTGACGCAGAGTTCAAAGACGAATGAACATGTTGGCGTTCGCTCCAGATCTTTGACTCTGAGGGTTTTTTTGCATTGGACCCCTAAAACATTAAAAGATGCTTTATTATATCTCAGTATGAATGTGGAAATAAATTCCCTCACCGTTTGACTAGGTTCAGTTAGATATTTAGTGGTGCAGAAGAACCTGTTCTCTAAAAAATCACTAGTGAAAATGTTCTTGCAACATTAAATGTCTTGGTGCGAACTGCTGCTTCATGCATTTGTCATTTTAAGCTCAGATGAATGTAAAATATGTTTGCCAGCTACATTTTGTCTTTTGTTTGGATGGTTCGTAAAAATAAATGTGAAATAATAACACAAATGGAAGTTGGAGAATCATTTATTATACATTTGAGCTTCTTTGTCCAGCTCTGCTCATTCATCTACCATAACGTCAAAGAGAAACATGAGATGATGCTTTGCTTCACGACACTTTTCCTTTACTCTTAAAAACACTGGGGTAAAACAACCCAATTTGGTTTCTTTTTAACCCAAGGGCAGGGTAAATATAGGACAAAACACACGTTGGGTTAATTTCACGCAGCAAATTGGGTTATTTAACCCAGCATAATGGGTTGATTCATTTTTACTATAATAATAGCTTACTTTTTAAATAACTTCATACATGAATTAATGTTTACAGATTAACTTAAATCCTCTAAACTTTTCTTAAATACTTCACACAACCATTGGTTTGCATGATAATTCCTTTATTTTCAATCATATTTTGTAGTATAACATATTTTTATATTGTATAAGGTGATTCACATCGCACCCCTGTATGTTGCTTTGCATAAAATTAAACGATATACAGAACAATAACGAATTTTTAGATAAAATAAAATGTACACAAACCTGTATTTTACCGAAGACATGCACCAATTTGACGGAGCTGCACTGTTCTCTCCTGAAGAGGGCGCAAAAAACCTGCGATGACTAACTCAACCGCTGGGTTGTTATGTCCAACCCAGGATCTGGGTAACACAAAAACTACCCAAACACTGGGTTGTTACGTCTGACCCAGGATCTGGTAACACAAAACCTGCCCAAACACTGGGTTGTTATGTCCGACCCAGGATCTGGTAACGCAAAAACTACCCAAACACTGGGTTGTTACGTCTGACCCAGGATCTGGTAACGCAAAACCTGCCCAAACACTGGGTTGTTACGTCTGACCCAGGATCTGGGTAACGCAAAACTTGCCCAAACGCTGAGTTGTTACGTCTGACCCAGGATCTGAGTAACAGAAAAACTACCCAAACACTGGGTTGTTACGTCTGACCCAGGATCTGAGTAACAGAAAAACTACCCAAACGCTGGGTTGTTACGTCTGACCCAGGATCTGGTAACACAAAAACTACCCAAACACTGGGTTGTTACATCTGACCCAGGATCTGGTAACACAAAACCTGCCCAAACACTGGGTTGTTACGTCTGACCCAGGATCTGGGTAACGCAAAACCTGCCCAAACGCTGAGTTGTTACGTCTGACCCAGGATCTGGGTAACACAAAAACTACCCGAACATTGGGTTGTTACGTCTGACCCAGGATCTGGTAACACAAAAACTACCCAAACTCTGGGTTGTTACGTCTGACCCAGGATCTGAGTAACACAAAAACTACCCAAACACTGGGTTGTTACGTCTGACCCAGGATCTGGTAACACAAAAACTACCCAAACACTGGGTTGTTACGTCTGACCCAGGATCTGGTAACGCAAAACCTGCCCAAACACTGGGTTGTTACGTCTGACCCAGGATCTGGGTAACGCAAAACCTGCCCAAACACTGGGTTGTTACGTCTGACCCAGGATCTGAGTAACAGAAAAACTACCCGAACACTGGGTTGTTACGTCTGACCCAGGATCTGGGTAACACAAAAACTACCCAAACACTGGGTTGTTACGTCTGACCCAGGATCTGGGTAACACAAAAACTACCCGAACACTGGGTTGTTACGGCTGACCCAGGATCTGGTAACACAAAAACTATCCAAACACTGGGTTGTTACGTCTGACCCAGGATCTGGGTAACACAAAAACTACCCAAACACTGGGTTGTTACGTCTGACCCAGGATCTGGTAACACAAAAACTACCCAAACACTGGGTTGTTACGTCTGACCCAGGATCTGGTAACACAAAAACTGCCCAAACACTGGGTTATTACGTCTGACCCAGGATCTGGTAACACAAAAACTGCCCAAACACTGGGTTGTTACGTCTGACCCAGGATCTGGTAACACAAAAACTACCCAAACTCTGGGTTGTTACGTCTGACCCAGGATCTGGGTAACACAAAAACTACCCAAACACTGGGTTGTTACGTCTGACCCAGGATCTGGTAACACAAAAACTACCCAAACACTGGGTTGTTACATCTGACCCAGGATCTGGTAACACAAAAACTACCCAAACACTGGGTTGTTACGTCTGACCCAGGATCTGGGTAACGCAAAACCTGCCCAAACGCTGAGTTGTTACGTCTGACCCAGGATCTGAGTAACAGAAAAACTACCCGAACACTGGGTTGTTACGTCTGACCCAGGATCTGGTAACACAAAAACTACCCAAACTCTGGGTTGTTACGTCTGACCCAGGATCTGGTAACACAAAAACTACCCAAACACTGGGTTGTTACGTCTGACCCAGGATCTGGGTAACGCAAAACCTGCCCAAACGCTGGGTTGTTACGTCTGACCCAGGATCTGGGTAACACAAAAACTACCCAAACACTGGGTTGTTACGTCTGACCCAGGATCTGGGTAACGCAAAACCTGCCCAAACGCTGAGTTGTTACGTCTGACCCAGGATCTGAGTAACAGAAAAACTACCCGAACACTGGGTTGTTACGTCTGACCCAGGATCTGGTAACACAAAAACTACCCAAACTCTGGGTTGTTACGTCTGACCCAGGATCTGGTAACACAAAAACTACCCAAACACTGGGTTGTTACGTCTGACCCAGGATCTGGGTAACGCAAAACCTGCCCAAACGCTGGGTTGTTACGTCTGACCCAGGATCTGGGGAACACAAAAACTACCCAAACTCTGGGTTGTTACGTCTGACCCAGGATCTGGTAACACAAAAACTACCCAAACACTGGGTTGTTACGTCTGACCCAGGATCTGGGTAACGCAAAACCTGCCCAAACACTGGGTTGTTACGTCTGACCCAGGATCTGGGTAACGCAAAACCTGCCCAAACGCTGAGTTGTTACGTCTGACCCAGGATCTGAGTAACAGAAAAACTACCCGAACACTGGGTTGTTACGTCTGACCCAGGATCTGGTAACACAAAAACTACCCAAACTCTGGGTTGTTACGTCTGACCCAGGATCTGGTAACACAAAAACTACCCAAACACTGGGTTGTTACGTCTGACCCAGGATCTGGGTAACGCAAAACCTGCCCAAACACTGGGTTGTTACGTCTGACCCAGGATCTGGTAACACAAAAACTACCCAAACACTGGGTTGTTACGTCTGACCCAGGATCTGGGTAACGCAAAACCTGCCCAAACGCTGAGTTGTTACGTCTGACCCAGGATCTGAGTAACAGAAAAACTACCCGAACTCTGGGTTGTTACGTCTGACCCAGAATCTGGGTAACGCAAAACCTGCCCAAACACTGGGTTGTTACGTCTGACCCAGAATCTGGATAACACAAAAACTACCCAAACGCTGGGTTGTTACGTCTGACCCAGGATCTGGTAACACAAAAACTACCCAAACTCTGGGTTGTTACGTCTGACCCAGGATCTGGTAACGCAAAACCTGCCCAAACACTGGGTTGTTACGTCTGACCCAGGATCTGGATAACACAAAAACTACCCAAACACTGGGTTGTTACGTCTGACCCAGAATCTGGGTAACGCAAAACCTGCCCAAAAGCTGGGTTGTTACGTCTGACCCAGGATCTGGTAACGCAAAAACTACCCAAACACTGGGTTGTTACGTCTGACCCAGGATCTGGGTAACACAAAAACTACCCAAACACTGGGTTGTTACGTCTGACCCAGGATCTGGTAACACAAAAACTACCCAAACGCTGGGTTGTTACGTCTGACCCAGGATCTGGGTAACACAAAAACTACCCAAACACTGGGTTGTTACGTCTGACCCAGGATCTGGGTAACACAAAAACTACCCAAACACTGGGTTGTTACGTCTGACCCAGGATCTGGTAACACAAAAACTACCCAAACGCTGGGTTGTTACGTCTGACCCAGGATCTGGGTAACACAAAAACTACCCAAACGCTGGGTTGTTACGTCTGACCCAGGATCTGGGTAACACAAAAACTACCCAAACACTGGGTTGTTACGTCTGACCCAGGATCTGGCAACACAAAAACTACCCAAACGCTGGGTTGTTACGTCTGACCCAGGATCTGGTAACACAAAAACTACCCAAACACTGGGTTGTTACGTCTGACCCAGGATCTGGTAACACAAAAACTACCCAAACACTGGGTTGTTACGTCTGACCCAGGATCTGGGTAACACAAAAAATACCCAAACACTGGAAAATAACCCAAAAAATGACCCCAAAGGCTCAACCCAGGACTTGGGTAGAAAAAAATAACCCAAGATTTTTTAGAGTGTAAGGGGTTAAAAGTAGAAATGTTGTGGTTGACAGAAGTTCACTTGTGCACAAGCATCTGAGCGTTTCAAGATCTAATCAATGCCTTTTTTAACCTTAATATTCATCCACAACTGTAAAGCAAACACTGAAATGCAGAATATATATTAGAATAAATATTCAACAGTACATTGGAATTAATAACATATCATTGAACTATAAATGCATCATTTCTGAGAGGCAGAAAAGCATATCTGCCCTAATCAACATGATACTGAAAACCATAATCTCAACAATGTGAAGCAAATGAATATCAGTAAGCCAGACAGACGCTGTTTATTTGTATCTAGTTTTGATCCTCCTTATCGGTGTGGCTTAAGACAGATTTTGAAAATCCATTAATTCCTTGATGAAAACCATGTATGATTACAAAGGATTTGTTGAGAATGAATAGAACATGTACAATATGGCTTTTTGTGAAAAAAGAGACATTGAATGACTGTGTTTCGGTGATAAGACGAGAGTCGAGACATCGCTCAAGTGTTTCTCCTGTTTACACGTTTGAAATTAAGACTTTTAGCATCAAAAATTATGAATATAAAACCATACTGCATCACAGCAACAGTTAATAAACTAACTGCAAAAAATGATGTTCTTCTTCAGCACAAATATCTAAACACTCTTAAATCAAGATACATTTACTGGAGAAGAGAAATGACTGAAGATATTAATGCATCAAAATTAAGTTCTTGTTTTAAGCATGAACTCACTTTATTTTGTTTCATTTTTCATTAATCAAGTCTTTATATCTTCAGTCATTTCTCTTCTCCAGTAAATGTATCTTGATTTAAGAGCGTTTAGATATTTGTGCTGGAAAACAAGACAGAAATATATTATTTTTTGCAGTAATATTGTTTTTATGAAGCATTAGTGCTTGTGTTTTTCCAAGATTCACCATAAAGCACAACCTGGTTCCCAAAAACACTTTTAAGCAGTAAAAAAGAAAGAAAGGCCCGATCAGTATGAATGCTTGGATCTCCGAGGGTTAAACAGGTGTGACATGAAGTAAATCTCATGCAAATGCAGGAGCCGGAGCTGATCCTCTTGGAGACCCGCGTGCTCTCCGTCCACATCCCGGCGGAATCAAAGCACATTTATCTTTTAGCACAACAATGAGGATTTCTGGCTCTCTGTACGTCTCATTTGATACAGTGAAATCTGATTTCTTGTCAGCTAAAGCCAGATTACCTGAATCTCCTGTGCTCACTAACACCTTTACAAAACTACCCAGATTAGGTGGGATTTTTCAGCCACTTTATACATTTTTTCCCCTCGGCTGTATAGAGGGATTATGTTTTGTCTCCTTCCTTTTAATCTATTTGGTAAATGGGGGTTTGACAGAGAGGAGAGCGATCTGGCTCTATATGAATGTGTTCTCCTCTAAAGCCAATGGCATTTTGGCTCAGCACCAGGTCCAAATGTGACGGCAAACCATGGACGGGAACAAGAAGCGCTTGGCATTCACCATCGACAGCATTCTGAGCGCTGGCTTTGAGAACGGAGACAGGAGCTTGGAAAACCCTTGTGCTTCGGCTCCGGGAGCCTGTGAGGAGAAACTGGCCCCGGAATCTGCAGCGAATCACAATGAATCGATGAATCAGACGGACCCTCGAACGCACTGCTGCTTCTGTTCACACTGTGGAGAGATTCTGCACACGGCCGCCAGTAAGACCTGCTCTCTTTCCTGTGTTAATATGACATCTGATTAATATCTCAAGGGTTTCTTCCTCGAGTTCTCGCTAAGGATATCTGATCTTTGAGGAAAACCACCATGATCTCATGTGTGTTTCTCAGAAATGTCTCAGTAAAAATGTTTTGCTTTGTTTTCAGTGTGACGCAGCAAAGAAAATAGTGTAAAAACATTTTCATATAAATGTGCATGAAGGAAATAAAACCATGATAACACTTGATAATGTAAAGTTTTTTTATTATGATTTTTATTATGATTTTTCAAATTACAAGATTTTTTTTTCATTTGTATAATAAATTTGGGGTGTAATTCAGTATTATTTTAGTGTCATTGAGATATTAATATAGTTTTTATTAATATTTTAAATGTATTCATATTTTTAATTTTTTCAGTTTTTATTTTAGTTAGTCATTTTGTTGTGTATTTTTGTCTATAAAAAAACATGTCTATAGTTTTTATTAATTTTTATATTGGTTTTAGCTAACAAAATAAGTTTTAAGTATTTTATTTCAGTTAACATTTTTTTTTGTTACACTTAATTTTATGGTGTCCTTGTTACAGTGTAACTATAGGCTACATTTAAGTAATATTAATATATTAATAATGTACTTACTGTATAATTAGGGTTTGGTTTAGGGATAATTGCATGTAATTATGCATTATTTACTGTTATTACTGGAGTAAGTACATGTAACGTAACAAGGACACTGTAAAATAAAGTGTTACTCTTTATTTATTTTAATGTTTTAGTTTTAGTTATACTCTTGTGTACATGTGCTTTATTTTGATGAAAATAATTATCTAATGCTTTGGTTTTGGGTGGAATATGACCAGACATGTTGTTTGCTGAACAACAACATGTCTGACAATATGTTTGCTGAGATTCATCTGACTGTTAATGATGGATGTTGGTGATGTTCGTCATGTAGTTTGGGGTTCGAGGATGTTTCCAGAGACGTGCTCCGCTGCAGACACTCATGGCAGAGAAAGCTTCGGTCACGTTCAGAGGAGAGTTCGACGCCACCGGACCATCTTCACAGAAGAACAGCTGGACGCTCTGGAGGATCTGTTCCGGCAGAACCAGTATCCCGACATCAACACCCGCGAGCAGCTGGCCCAGCAGACACACCTGCGCGAGGAGAGAGTCGAGGTGATCCACCAGCAACAACAACATGATTCATCTCTGTTACACTGGATTCAAGTCATGTTTCACCTTATTATTTACTTAAACATTTTGCCTGTTATAAAAATATTATTTCTGAATGTTCTCTGAACGTTCAAAACATCCAGTTTTTTAAATGTTTCAAAAAATGTTTTTTCTTGGTTATGTGAATGTTAATGCAGCACGTTTGAGCTTCAGCGAGAACCAATGAGGTTCATTCTCGTGTTACGCAGAACGTTTGAGCTTCAGCAAGAACCAATGAGGTTCATTCTCGTGTTACGCAGAACGTTTGAGCTTCAGCAAGAACCAATGAGGTTCATTCTCGTGTTACGCGGCACGTTTGAGCTTCAGCGAGAACCAATGAGGTTCATTCTCGTGTTACGCAGCACAATTGAGCTCCTACAAGAACCAATGAGGTTCATTCTCGTGTTACGCGGCACGTTTGAGCTTCAGCGAGAACCAATGAGGTTCATTCTCGTGTTACATGGCACGTTTGAGCTTCAGCGAGAACCAATGAGGTTCATTCTCGTGTTACGCGGCACGTTTGAGCTTCAACGAGAACCAATGAGGTTCATTCTCGTGTTACGCATCACGTTTGAGCTTCAACGAGAACCAATGAGGTTCATTCTCGTGTTACGCAGCACGTTTGAGCTTCAGCGAGAACCAATGAGGTTCAATCTCGTGTTACGCAGCACGTTTGAGCTTCAGCAAGAACCAATGACGTTCATTCTCGTGTTACGCAGCACGTTTGAGCTTCAACAAGAACCAATGAGGTTCATTCTCGTGTTACGCTTCACGTTTGAGCTTCAACGAGAACCAATGAGGTTCATTCTCGTGTTACGCAGCACGTTTGAGCTTCAACAAGAACCAATGAGGTTCATTCTCGTGTTACGCTTCACGTTTGAGCTTCAACGAGAACCAATGAGGTTCATTCTCGTGTTACGCGGCACGTTTGAGCTTCAGCGAGAACCAATGAGGTTCATTCTCGTGTTACGCAGCACGTTTGAGCTTCAGCGAGAACCAATGAGGTTCATTCTCGTGTTACGCATCACGTTTGAGCTTCAACGAGAACCAATGAGGTTCATTCTCGTGTTACGCAGCACGTTTGAGCTTCAGCGAGAACCAATGAGGTTCATTCTCGTGTTACGCAGCACGTTTGAGCTTCAGCGAGAACCAATGAGGTTCATTCTCGTGTTACGCTTCACGTTTGAGCTTCAACGAGAACCAATGAGGTTCATTCTCGTGTTACGCATCACGTTTGAGCTTCAGCGAGAACCAATGAGGTTCATTCTCGTGTTACGCTTCACGTTTGAGCTTCAACGAGAACCAATGAGGTTCATTCTCGTGTTACGCATCACGTTTGAGCTTCAGCGAGAACCAATGAGGTTCATTCTCGTGTTACGCTTCACGTTTGAGCTTCAACGAGAACCAATGAGGTTCATTCTCGTGTTACGCAGCACGTTTGAGCTTCAGCGAGAACCAATGAGGTTCATTCTCGTGTTACGCTTCACGTTTGAGCTTCAACGAGAACCAATGAGGTTCATTCTCGTGTTACGCAGCACGTTTGAGCTTCAGCAAGAACCAATGAGGTTCATTCTCATGTTACGCGGCACGTTTGAGCTTCAGCAAGAACCAATGAGGTTCATTCTCGTGTTACGCTTCACGTTTGAGCTTCAGCGAGAACCAATGAGGTTCATTCTCGTGTTACGCGGCACGTTTGAGCTTCAGCGAGAACCAATGAGGTTCATTCTCGTGTTACGCTTCACGTTTGAGCTTCAACGAGAACCAATGAGGTTCATTCTCGTGTTACGCGGCACGTTTGAGCTTCAGCAAGAACCAATGAGGTTCATTCTCGCGTTACGCTTCATGTTTGAGCTTCAGCGAGAACCAATGAGGTTCATTCTCGTGTTACGCGGCACGTTTGAGCTTCAACGAGAACCAATGAGGTTCATTCTCATGTTACGCGGCACGTTTGAGCTTCAGCAAGAACCAATGAGGTTCATTCTCGCGTTACGCTTCATGTTTGAGCTTCAGCGAGAACCAATGAGGTTCATTCTCGTGTTACGCGGCACGTTTGAGCTTCAACGAGAACCAATGAGGTTCATTCTCGTGTTACGCGGCACATTTGAGCTTCAGCAAGAACCAATGAGGTTCATTCTCGTGTTACGCAGCACGTTTGAGCTTCAGCGAGAACCAATGAGGTTCATTCTCGTGTTACGCATCACGTTTGAGCTTCAGCGAGAACCAATGAGGTTCATTCTCGTGTTACGCAGCACGTTTGAGCTTCAGCAAGAACCAATGAGGTTCAT
Organism: Ctenopharyngodon idella; assembly: GCF_019924925.1. Taxonomy (NCBI): domain Eukaryota; kingdom Metazoa; phylum Chordata; class Actinopteri; order Cypriniformes; family Xenocyprididae; genus Ctenopharyngodon; species Ctenopharyngodon idella. The sequence continues at coordinate 42,398,050 of NC_067224.1, forward strand.
TCTCGTGTTACGCAGCACGTTTGAGCTTCAGCAAGAACCAATGAGGTTCATTCTCGTGTTACGCTTCACGTTTGAGCTTCAGCGAGAACCAATGAGGTTCATTCTCGTGTTACGCGGCACGTTTGAGCTTCAGCAAGAACCAATGAGGTTCATTCTCATGTTACGCGGCACGTTTGAGCTTCAGCAAGAACCAATGAGGTTCATTCTCGTGTTACGCTTCACGTTTGAGCTTCAGCGAGAACCAATGAGGTTCATTCTCGTGTTACGCGGCACGTTTGAGCTTCAGCGAGAACCAATGAGGTTCATTCTCGTGTTACGCTTCACGTTTGAGCTTCAACGAGAACCAATGAGGTTCATTCTCGTGTTACGCGGCACGTTTGAGCTTCAGCAAGAACCAATGAGGTTCATTCTCGCGTTACGCTTCATGTTTGAGCTTCAGCGAGAACCAATGAGGTTCATTCTCGTGTTACGCGGCACGTTTGAGCTTCAACGAGAACCAATGAGGTTCATTCTCATGTTACGCGGCACGTTTGAGCTTCAGCAAGAACCAATGAGGTTCATTCTCGCGTTACGCTTCATGTTTGAGCTTCAGCGAGAACCAATGAGGTTCATTCTCGTGTTACGCGGCACGTTTGAGCTTCAACGAGAACCAATGAGGTTCATTCTCGTGTTACGCGGCACATTTGAGCTTCAGCAAGAACCAATGAGGTTCATTCTCGTGTTACGCAGCACGTTTGAGCTTCAGCGAGAACCAATGAGGTTCATTCTCGTGTTACGCATCACGTTTGAGCTTCAGCGAGAACCAATGAGGTTCATTCTCGTGTTACGCAGCACGTTTGAGCTTCAGCAAGAACCAATGAGGTTCATTCTCGTGTTACGCAGCACGTTTGAGCTTCAGCAAGAACCAATGAGGTTCATTCTCGTGTTACGCTTCACGTTTGAGCTTCAGCGAGAACCAATGAGGTTCATTCTCGTGTTACGCGGCACGTTTGAGCTTCAGCAAGAACCAATGAGGTTCATTCTCGTGTTACGCAGCACGTTTGAGCTTCAACGAGAACCAATGAGGTTCATTCTCGTGTTACGCGGCACGTTTGAGCTTCAGCGAGAACCAATGAGGTTCATTCTCGTGTTACGCGGCACGTTTGAGCTTCAACGAGAACCAATGAGGTTCATTCTCGTGTTACGCATCACGTTTGAGCTTCAACGAGAACCAATGAGGTTCATTCTCGTGTTACGCATCACGTTTGAGCTTCAACGAGAACCAATGAGGTTCATTCTCGTGTTACGCTTCACGTTTGAGCTTCAGCAAGAACCAATGAGGTTCAATCTCGTGTTACGCGGCACGTTTGAGCTTCAGCGAGAACCAATGAGGTTCATTCTCGTGTTACGCATCACGTTTGAGCTTCAACGAGAACCAATGAGGTTCATTCTCGTGTTACGCGGCACGTTTGAGCTTCAACGAGAACCAATGAGGTTCATTCTCGTGTTACGCAGCACGTTTGAGCTTCAACGAGAACCAATGAGGTTCATTCTCGTGTTACGCGGCACGTTTGAGCTTCAGCGAGAACCAATGAGGTTCATTCTCGTGTTACGCGGCACGTTTGAGCTTCAACGAGAACCAATGAGGTTCATTCTCGTGTTACGCATCACGTTTGAGCTTCAACGAGAACCAATGAGGTTCATTCTCGTGTTACGCATCACGTTTGAGCTTCAACGAGAACCAATGAGGTTCATTCTCGTGTTACGCTTCACGTTTGAGCTTCAGCAAGAACCAATGAGGTTCAATCTCGTGTTACGCGGCACGTTTGAGCTTCAGCGAGAACCAATGAGGTTCATTCTCGTGTTACGCAGCACGTTTGAGCTTCTTCAAGAACCAATGAGGTTCATTCTCGTGTTACGCAGCACGTTTGAGCTTCAGCGAGAACCAATGAGGTTCATTCTCGTGTTACGCAGCACGTTTGAGCTTCTTCAAGAACCAATGAGGTTCATTCTCGTGTTACGCTTCACGTTTGAGCTTCAGCGAGAACCAATGAGGTTCATTCTCGTGTTACGCATCACGTTTGAGCTTCAACGAGAACCAATGAGGTTCATTCTCGTGTTACGCATCACGTTTGAGCTTCAACGAGAACCAATGAGGTTCATTCTCGTGTTACGCTTCACGTTTGAGCTTCAGCAAGAACCAATGAGGTTCAATCTCGTGTTACGCAGCACGTTTGAGCTTCTTCAAGAACCAATGAGGTTCATTCTCGTGTTACGCAGCACGTTTGAGCTTCAGCAAGAACCAATGTGGTTCATTCTCGTGTTACGCTTCACGTTTGAGCTTCAGCAAGAACCAATGAGGTTCATTCTCGTGTTACGCAGCACGTTTGAGCTTCTTCAAGAACCAATGAGGTTCATTCTCGTGTTACGCAGCACGTTTGAGCTTCAGCAAGAACCAATGTGGTTCATTCTCGTGTTACGCAGCACGTTTGAGCTTCAGCGAGAACCAATGAGGTTCATTCTCGTGTTACGCTTCACGTTTGAGCTTCAGCGAGAACCAATGAGGTTCATTCTCGTGTTACGCAGCACGTTTGAGCTTCTTCCATCCCAGCGAACAGGGAACGTTCTGGCAAGGTTCTCTCAAAGTTACGAACAAACGTTCTTCCAGTAACGTTAATACAACATTCGTTCAAAGTTATCTGGTCTTTAATAATGTTCTCAAAACGTTAGCACAAAACACTATTTATACATAATTCATGGAGTGTTTTTTTCTGAAATGTTTTAGTTAGATGTTCATCTAACGTTTTTTTAAATGTTACTTCTTGTTTCAGAATGTTTTCAGAGAACATACAGAAATAACATTTCTATAACTTAACGGGAACATTAGCAAAACGTTCTTGTTTGCTGGGATATGACTTATGTAAACTGATGCTGAAAGTCTCAATAATAACTGTGTGATTGTTTCAGGTGTGGTTTAAGAACCGAAGGGCAAAATGGAGACGACAGAAGCGGCTTCCTTTCAGCCTCCGTGGAGCAGACGACTGGAAAACAGTCCTTCATAGCGACTGACATGGACATTATGATTTCAATATCATAAAACCCTCCTAAAGACTATACGAGCTGACAACAGTCTGGCTTTAAATCCCTTCATTTATCAATTGCAATCATTTGTTGACACTTGTTTGACAGAGACTACAAAATCATTCAGAGTGTTTAATGATTTTTTATGTTATTTTTTCATGTTTTATATTCATTTTCATACAAACAATCTTGCCAATGCATCTTACCATGCATTATAAAGAAACAGTTACTCTAAAAATAAAACCTAATGCATCCCTGTCACAGACCTATACTCAATTAAACAGTCAACATTAAAAATGCTATTATATCATATTGTATAGGGCAGCATAGAAGAGTTCAGAGATAGTCATTTTATCTCATGGATGACTTTAAATCTTTTATTCTGTGTGGCAAAGTACACGCTCATGTAATGAGGGATGTTATGAGTTTGACATTTTTAATGTTGACATAATGTATTAAATATAGCTAATAATTTAAAAATAAAGCATTGTACTTATATAGTCAATACAATATTTAAGTATTATTAGATGAGCAAGACTGCTCATATCTAGAAAACAGCATGCTAGCGAGTGTGATATAGCTTTTGTACAATAGTTCAATAAACAGTATTGCCAGTCACTTTGTTTTCATTCTTCCAAGGCAAATAATTCCAGTCAAAGCCTCAGTAGAAACGCTGAGAGAATTCTTTCTTGAATGATTCAGTGAAAAAATTGGTTGAGCGAATGATTCAATTTCACTTAATACAGTCGCTTGTCGCCACCTACTGGTGTAACTGTATAACTTGCAGACAAAATAATACAAACTAATTGTAATAGATTATTCTGATTAGATGATAGATGATCCTCTTCTTGGACTGACTGTCCGATAATTGATAACACATGTCCATTTACATAAAGCTAAGGTAATGTCTATTAAGGCCTCCTTTTTCTGTACAGATCTAAAAAATATTTTATGACGCATTGAATGTAATTACTAGGATGTATTAAAAATCTCTTAATCTGAAAAAGAAAAAAAATATGCTGGAGAACTTAATGCAAAAAATGGAAAGATCTTTTATGTTAAATGTCTTTGTTTTTTCTTTGAAAGTTAATGAATGAATAAATAAACACACCGCTGATCTCTGCACAACATGTCGCTGTCGTGACGTCAGTGGAATGAGTTGCAGATCTGTTGCGCATGCGCAGACGGAGCGCAGCAGCCCCAGTTTCGATTCTTTACAGACAGAAACAACTAATCCAAACACATCAGTGACTGACAACCAAATTAAATCTTCCGGACACTTTACAGCTGTCTGCTTTCACGCCGTGTTCTCCTCAGATTCTCCAAACACGTGAGATGTTTTGATCTTATCATTATTATGCTGTAAATAAACAGTGAAATGACGCTAACGATGATGCTCGTGAAGCTCAATGAATGGACAGTATTCCTATAAACACAATATTAGCGAGAATTTGAGTTAAAACACTGACTTTTCTTACTCTTTGTGCTATTTGAGCAGGTGTCAGTGTGTTGCTGATAGTATTTTAGCGTTAAATGAGTCAGTTTAGCTGTAGCAGCTAACACACACTGAGTTTACATTGAGTTTTTTTAAAACATCTTTGCTATTTGTATAGTATTATATTTATATCTTCTGTTTGCTTGTTCTAAAGTTTGCTGGTTTAAAGAATGAAATAAATTATACATAATAAATTTAACTAAACGAAATACAGTAGGCTACTTTTATATTATTATAATAAATAATTGCAGATACATTTATATTTATTAGTTGAGCGCAAGGGGTTTTCAAACTGAGGAAAAGTTTAGAGAAAAACTGTAAAAATAATTATATAATAAAAATTAGATATTTAAAATAAATAAATGAGTACTTAAACAAATGAATAAAAAAATAAGTTACTAAGTAAATCAATTGAGTATCTGCTAACTAAATGTAAGTAAATTAATAAGTAATCTAACAGTACAGTATTTTAATGAGTAGAAAAAGATGTAATAATAAAATTTTACATAAACTAAATATTTTCCAAATTATATTTCAGAAATTCAGACATATTTATAATATTAATTTCATCATATTGGGTCTTTATACAAGAATCTTTTATCCAAAGATGAGGAATACAACAAGAGATTCATCTTAAAGAGGCAATAAACACAAGATATTATGAAGCCATTCATCACTTCATACTATGTGATCTTAGTAATAAAAGCAGAATGTAAATATGTAATATTTATTGATGCAATCACTGAGAAAATAATCCATTACTTTGACTTTGTATTCTTGAATGTAGGGAGAAGAAATGTCACGGAAATCAAGCATGAACGCGTCTAAACAGACGACCTCTCTGAAAGCGAAAGGACTCAAAGACATCAGGATTGATGAAGAGGTCAAAATCGCTGTAAATATCGCACTGGAGAGGTTCCAGTACAGCGACGACAAAGGTTTGAGTTTATTTCAGGAGCTTTGTGAACAGTCTGTGGCTAAAACAAGCTCTTTTATCATCATTTATCAACTTCAGATTGATTTAAAAGTATGGAGGCTATCACTGTTTTGAATATCAAGTTTCATAAATGAGGGACTAAAAGTTCTAGTGCCCATGGTGCGTAAGACGAGAAGAGTGAAGATCTGAGAGAGCGTGAAGGGGTGTAGATGTGAAGAAGATCAGTAAGGTACGGAGGAGTGAGATTATTAAGAGCCTTGTAGAGAAGAGGAAGCAAGTAAATAATGAATAGAAGAGGGCCCAGGACCGAACCCTGAGGAACACCAGTGACATTAGATGATTTCGCTTGGAAATTTTTAAGTTGAACCAAAGAGATATGATCTAAATTAAGACAGGGGGTGCCAGTAATCCCAACGGAAGCTAACCTGTCAAGGAGTTTAGTATGCAAGATGGTATCGAAGTATGAAGCATGGTTAATAAACCAGAGTCAGCTGTTACTGGATTTTTTTGTTGGAATTATTTTAACTGTTTAAAAATGTTGTTTTGTCTCGTAGAGCTGGATTTCCCTTCTTCATTGACAAATTCTGAGAGAGCGTTCGTACATCGGCTTGCTCAATCGCTGGGCTACATCTCGAAAAGCAGAGGGTAAGTTGACTTTGCCTGTCAAATGCAGACCCAGCTCCAGCAGACTTGACTACAAATTTACTGATGATCATGACATCTCTTCTCTGATGATGAGAGCGGGGCAACCTGTCACTCACATGAGATCCACCAATAGAAAACCAATTCCCCACGGACAAAACAGCCCCGCCCTACATTTGTTCTTTCCGTTTCGCTTGGATAAACGTCAGGAATAGGAAAGAAAAGACTAGTAGCGCAACTCCCCTTTCATGCCGGCTTTAAGCTCTTGTAAACTGTTGTTGCAGGAAAGGCTCCAGTCGATATCTTACTGTGAGGAAGAAGGACGGGACAGAGACGGCACGGTCTGTCATGACCTGTAACCTCACTCACAACTCCAAACACATGGTGCAAAACCTTCTGCAGAGGTTCCCCATCACCAACAAAGAGCGCAGTGAGCTCCAGCCGCGCACAGAGAGAGTCGTCGTCACTTCTCCAGATGCCATTGGTGAGTCTCTTTGGGCAGCTGGACTGGATTATGAAGAATAATCTGATGTATTCCAGCTGTGCTGTAATAATGGGTAGTTTGTGTAGTCGTAAACGAAAAGTAATTAGTTCAAATCCTGCAAAGTGCAGCCTTGAACAAAGCATCATAAGTTTGGAATAATTACGATAGTTTAATGTTTTTGAAAGAGTCTCTTCTGCTCATCCAGGCTGCATTTATTTGATCAAAAATACTGTAAAAATTATGAAATATTATTCCAATGTAAATCAGCCGTTTTCTATGTGAATATATAGTAAAGTGTAATTTATTCCTGTGATCAAAACTGAATTTTCAGCATCATTACTCCAGTCTTCAGTGTCACATGATCCTTCAGTGAAATTTGCAAAAAAATGAAAGGAATTGTTAATTTTCATTTGATTACATTTTAAGAGGTTAATTAAATTATTAATGTTTTATGCTTATATTTGACTATCTCCATTTTTGGTAATACATTTGTAAACCCAGAAACATTAAAACAGACAACGCAGAATGTCTGAAAAAATCATAGGGCCATATAATTGTAAAAAATATAGTCATAAATTATTAAATTGCTTAATGCTTTATGAATTCAATTGATTAGACATGCTTTTTGATTATTATTAAAAGTTAATTAAACCATTAAACAGAATCCAGAAAAAATAAAACAGAAAACATGGATTTGGGAAAAATAAAACAGAATTTGGGACTGTAAAAATGTCATTTTTGTTCAACTTCTAATAAATTGTTGTTAAATTTTGTAAGTTGCATGATTTCAATTAATTAGACATCCTTTTTGATTACTAAGATTTAATGTAACTATTAAAATGGGAAAAAAAAAAAAACGGATTTCATAGGACCCTAAAATACTAAACAAAAACAATAGTATTTTTGTTAAGAATGGTTTATCACAAAACTCTGTCTTGGTTTAGATCATATCTCTCTGGTTCAACTTAAAAATGTCCAATCGAAATCATCTAAAGTCAGCAGTCACCACTGGTGTTCCTCAGGGTTCGGTCCTGGGCCCTCTTCTATTCATGATTTACTTGCTTCCTCTTGGCTACAAGGCTCTTAATAATCTCGTTCCTCCATACCTTACTGATCTTCTTCACATCTACACCCCTTCACCATTTCTCTTATATGTTCTTCTCTGGTTCACTCTTCCAGACAGTAAAAGCAGGACCAGCGGCCGTCTGAGTCACGGTATTCCTCAGGTTCCTCAGAAACGAGGCCCGTCTGAACTGGATTGCTTTCGGAGAGCGCTGCCTGTGTATGAACGTCAGGAGGAGCTCGTCCAAACCATCAGGGAGAACCAGGTGGTGCTGGTTTTGGGTGAGACCGGGTCAGGCAAAACCACCCAGGTGAGCACTATCTCGCATACCCTCATCAGCATCGATTCCCGAACTTTTTTGTCAGCTGAAGCTCTTGCAAAGTGTTGGGTTTTCAGGTCTTAATGAGAGAATAAATCGACCCGGTTCTGTGTTCATCTCCCAGATCCCCCAGTTCCTCCTGGACGACTGCAGTCGAAACGGGATTCCCTGCCGGATCTTTTGCACTCAGCCCAGGAGGTTGGCGACCATCGCTGTGGCAGAGCGTGTGGCGTCTGAGCGTGGCGAGAAGATCGGACAGACCATTGGTTATCAGATTCGCCTGGAGAGCAGGTACTTACAGGCGGCAAGATGATTTACAGGGCAGTTTAAATTGTTAAAGATGAAGTAGTTTTTCCCAACTCTTCTGCTACACACTCAAAAAGTATGTACTTTTTCTTCATGAAAGGAGTAGGTTGAATTGTTTGTGTATAATAACCAAATTGTTTCCATCTAAATGACTGCGAATGTGCTGATGAATTCTGGGTATTTGCTTCTCCTCAGAGTTTCTCCTAGAACCTTACTGACATTCTGCACGAGTGGAGTCCTGCTGAGGACGCTAATGGCCGGAGATGAGGCTCTGTCCACGGTCACTCATGTCATTGTGGTGAGACTCTGCTCTAAAGTTCCTCTGGACGGTGTTTTGGGAGCCGGTTTCATGATTTCTGCTCCTGTAGGACGAGGTGCACGAGCGAGACGGACTGACGGACTTCTTACTCACTAAGATGAAGGACATGCTTCAGAAGATGCCGTCGCTAAAGCTCATCCTGTCCAGCGCCACCCTGGACGTCAATCTGTTCATCAGATACTTTGGAGCGTGTCCTGTTATTCACAGTAAGTGAGCAGATGGAAAAATGTTTAAGGGTTTATTCAAGCTGGAAAAAATACACCTACATCACTTCTATAATAGTCTTTATTTTAATACTTCAATTTCAATTAAAATTCTGCATCCCTTTTGCCACCTGGAATCAAATTCAGGAGTTAATAAGGTGTTCTTAATTCAATTCTGATTGGAGCAGAACATGAATGTTAGTGTCGTAATATATCAGATATGATGTTTTGAAATTAGAGAGTTGAATAATAACGTTGAATTTTCTCTGAAGTCAAAGGTTGTCCATATGACGTCAAGCAGCTCTTTCTGGAGGACATCCTGCGGACCACCGGCTACACTAACAAAGACATGATTAAATACAAGAAGGAGGCGCAGAAAGGTGACGGTATATCTGAAATACAGTAAACTCAAACGTTTGGAGTAATTAAGATGTTTTAATGGTTTTGAGAGTCTCTTCTGCTCACCAAGGCTGCATTTATTTGATCAAAAACACAGTAAAAACAGTGAAATATTATTCCAGTGTGAAACAGCTGTTTTCTGTGTGAATATATATAGTAATGTATCCGTCAAACAAAGTTGATTACAGTAATGGACCTCGACGTCACATTTAACCACTGTCTGTTTCCTCAGAGGAGCGGCAGCAGACGTCCCTGACAGAGTGGTGTGACGCCCGTCAGGACGTCCTGCAGCCTGAACCTGCGAGGGAAAAGACGCCCACTTGTGTCCTGCAGGAGAATGACCTCCTGGATGACGGCGGAGACAGCGTCTTCAGCCAGATGGTCTCTTCTTTTTACAGGATGACACAATGTCACTCCTTCATCAGGTGTATTTTTCAAGCATCTCTTTTCTCCATGTGCACAGAGCGAGAAGGACGTGGCCACGTTAGAGCCCTGGCTGCTCAGGGAAATGGACGCCTGCATCTCAAACATTTTCCTGAACCAAGACGCTGAAGCCTTTATACAACTCTTCAATCTGATCCTGAATGAGAACATTAGTGGTAATGAAGTCATATGTGCCCTCAAAAACTGTCTAAGCTGAAGTCTGCTGTGTTTTTCTCATGTGCTTTTATGTTCTTTCAGTGGATTACGGACACAGCGAGACGAGCGCCACGCCTCTGATGGTGGCCGCAGGTCGAGGGTTCCTCAGCCAGATGGAGCAGCTCCTGAGCATGGGCGCAAACGTCAACATCAAAGCCTCCAACGGCTGGTGAGGAGAGCACAAACTTTTTAACTTGAAGTACTAAAACTAAATAAACTTAAGCTAATAAGTAAATATAAAAATTAAATCTTATTCAAAATATTAACAAAAATTATTATAGTATATAAAAAATAGTATTAAATTAAATATAAAAAAAGCATAAACTAATTTTATTTCAGCTATTTCTTTTCTCATGTTAGTTTTGTTCAGGGTTTCTGCGGGACTTAAATCAGAGCAGAAAGTCTTACATTCATAAAGTCATGGCATTAAATGTTGCATGCGCTGCAAAACATCATGTTCTTCCTCAGTGTTTCTGTCTTGTTTTCCAGCACAAATATCTAAACATTCTTAAATCAAGATACATTTACTGGAGAAGAGAAATGACAAATTGAAGTCTTGTTTTCTGAGAAAATTAACTGAGTTTGCACTTAATACAAAAACAAAATGGTGAATGAAAACTTGTTTTCCATTTGAATTATGTTGATTTTTCTGAGCCCACTGGCAAATATTTACTTATTTTATTTTAACCAGTTGTCAAGGCAATATTTCAATTTTTTGTTTAAATTTAACTTGAAGTACTAAAAATAAACTAAAACTAATAAATACAAAAATTATAAAAACTAATAGACATATTTAAAACAAAAAAATAATAAAAATGACAAAAATTTTCCCCTCCGATGCAACTATCCATTTAAAATAATTTTGTTAAAATAATAGTTTAGTTTTATTTTTTCATGACCATTTTTCACTCGCTCTTATAATTAAATACTCAAATTTGAGTGCTGTTTTTTAAACGTTAACTGAAATAAAATTAAAAAACCTATTCTCACCATTTGTCATTTAGTTTACTTAATGTGCTAAAACTAAATAAACTAAAAATAATGAATAAAAACTATATTGACATTTAAAAAAGACAAAAACACAACAAAATTACTAAAACTAACTAAAATAAATGTGAACATCAGTCATATGCATAAACTAACATTAACTAACGATGAACAATTAATCTTTGTTAATGTTAGTTTATAAAAACTCAACAGTTCATTGTTAGTTCATGTTCGCTCAGGTCTATTAAAATTATTATATTAACAGATACAACTTTTGAATTTAATAACGTTTTAAGGCAGTTTTTGAAGCTTCTGGTAACTGTGATGTTTACTTCAGGACGGCTCTTGACTGGGCCAAACACTTCAAGCAGCCCGAGGCTGTAGATCTGCTGGAGTCTCACATGTAAGCACTGCGTTTGGCTTTCTTACGAAGATGTTTAGTCTCACTCAGAAGGTGTTTGTGTGTTACAGTGCGCTGTGTTTGTTTGTACAGATGGTGTGTTGAATCGGGTCAGATGGACGAGTCGTCTCTGGTCCAGACAGCCACATCTGAACTGAGCTCTGAGGACCAGGAGCTGCTCAAAGCGTATCATCACAGCTTTGACGACGAGAAGGTCGACCTCGACCTCATCCTGCATCTGCTCTTCAACATCTGCCAGAGCTCTGACGAAGGTGAGACCGCTAGCTCAATTAAAAGCTCACATCTGCAGCAGACATTACAGTTTTCATGTAATTGTTTTTTATCCTCAGGCGCAGTGTTGATATTCCTGCCCGGCTACGATGAGATAGTGTCTCTGAGAGATCGCATCGTCTTTGATGATAAAAGGTTTACAGACCACCAGCAAAGGTCTGTGAGTGTTTGTAGTGTCTGTCCCCTTCCTGTTCCAACACAATATTCAGCTGGAAATAATGAAGGGACTTGATTTCATCCAGTGGGTTTTGATTGGATTGTTTAAAGTGAGCTGTGATACTATTGGCTATTCACCTGATTACATCAGAGGAAAAGAACAGGGGCTTTAGAGGCAGAAACAGTTATTGGAATTGATGAACGATCATTTTGTTTCTTTAGAATTGCTTGCAATCAGACCAGAGACATTTATTAGGAAAATAGATGTATTCATGTTTTAGAGAGGGTGTTTTCTATGGAAACTTGTTTCCACCACTAAAAAAGGGTAATTGTGAGTTTATATCTCACAATTTCAGAGCAAAAAAGTAAATGAAAATGTCAGAATTGTGAGATAAAAAGTTGCAATTACCCTTTTTAATAGTTTGCGTCTCAGAATTCAGATTTTTTTTTCTCTCTAGTAATTCCAAGTTTATATCTTGCATTTCTGATAAAAAAAATAAAAAAAAGTTAGAATTGCGAGATATAAACTTGGAATTGTGGTAAATAAATGTACAATTCTGAGAAATAAACTCGGAATTGCATCAAATAAAGTCTGAATTGTAGGAGATGAAGTTAAAAAATTCTGAAAATAAAGCCAGAATTGCGGAAAATAAACTCGGATTTGTGAGATGTAAACACAGAATTGCGTGAAATAAAGTCAGAATTGTGGAAAATAAACTCGGAATTGCAAGATATAAACTCACAATTCCAAGATATAAAGTCAGAACTGCGAGAAATAAAGTCTGAATTGTGGGAGATAAAGTTAAAAAATGCTGGAAATAAAGACAGAATTGCGGAAAATAAACTCAGAATTGTGTGATATAAAGTCAGAATTGCAAGATATAAACTTGGAATTGTGGGAAATAAACTCAGAATTGTGAGATTGTGGGAAATAGTCAGAACTGTGGAAAATAAACTTGGAATTGCAAGATATAAACTCGGAATTGCGTGAAATAAAGTCAGAATTGCGAGATATAAAGTCTGAGTTTTGAGATATAAACTTGAAATTCTAAGAAAAATGTCTGAATTACAAGATAAAAAGTCACACATACCTTTTTTCTTTTTTTATTCCATGGCGGAAACAAGCTTCCATACTTCTCAGTGTTCCCAAGGTTAAAAAATGTCTACATTTGTTATTTTTAAATATTTGAAATGTACTGATTGTCTGAGGAACTGTGCGTCATCAGGTTTCAGGTCTTCATACTTCACTCCAGTATGCAGACGTCAGACCAGAAGAAGGTTTTGAAGAACACTCCTAAAGGTGTTCGCAAGATCGTGCGTATCTCTTCCTCTTGCTTCTATAAACTTCACACAGACTCCTCTAGATGTAAACATCTCACACAACCTCATCTCAATCTCCAGATTCTCTCCACCAACATCGCAGAGACCAGCATCACAGTCAACGACGTTGTGTTCGTCATCGACTCCGGCAAAGTTAAAGAGGTTTGGTTATCTTTCTCCTGCTAATGTCAGAGACATGTTCATTACATATAATAATACTAATAAAAACAATAATAATATTGTAAATTAAATAATAAAATATATTTTTATATTACTGTACAGTCAACAATGTTGTCGACAAGTTTTTTTTCCTGCCAATATTAGTGACACATTAACGTTAAAAACGGCATATGATGTAATGTATTCTGCTCAGTTCTATATTACTGGACTGAAGTGCAACAGCTGCAAACTTTTAACAATGTACAGTAACTTAAATTGAGAACTCGTGCTCCAGAATGAAACTGTTATATGTTGTGCTGCAGAAAGCGTATGACGCTCTGAATAACGTGACGATGCTGAAGATGGTCTGGATATCGAAGGCCAGCGCTCTGCAGAGGAAGGGCAGGTACGTCACCGTCCATCTAGAGTCCTGAACATGACAAGAGTTTGATTGCAGAACTGATGGAGACGTGGGTTTGTTGTTTAGAGCGGGCCGCTGCAGACCAGGGATCTGTTTCCATCTCTTCAGCCGTCTGAGGTTCAACAACATGCTGGAACATCAGATTCCACAGCTGCTGCGCATGCCTCTACAGGTACACACACACACACACAGACAAGTACACAAACCACATCAATATGTGACCCTGCACCACAAAACCAGTCATAAGGGTCAATTTTTTGAAATTAAGATTTATACATTATCTGAAAGCTGAATAAATAATCTTGGTTTGTTATGATAGGACAATATTTGGCCGAGATACAACTATTTGAAAATCTGCAAAAAAATCAAAATATTGAGAAAATCGCCTTTAAAGTTGTCCAAATGAAGTCCTTAGCAATGCATATCCACTCACAAAAATACATTTTTAATATGTTTACGGTAGGAAATTTACCAAATATCTTCATGAAACATGATCTTTACTTAATAACCTAATGATTTTTGGCATAAAAAATCATTTTGACCAATATAGTTGGCTATTGCTACAAATATACCAGTGCGACTTATGACTGGTTTTAAGGTCCAGGGTCACTTATATATGTCAGAAGGCGGGATTTAGAGAGCTGATGCTGCAGTGGATATTATGAGAAAATTAAAGTGTTTTTGACTTCGAATGCGTGTGGAGATCTTTAAAACAACATTAAGAACCTTTAAAAAAGCATAATAGGTTTTATTTTGTAAATACTCTGTCTGTGTGTGTCTGTGTGTGTGTGTGTGTGTGTGTGTGTGTGTGTGTGTGTTTCTCAGGAGCTGTGTCTGCACACTAAACTTCTGGCTCCCATCACCTGCCCGATCGCTGAGTTCCTGTCTAAAGCACCTGAGCCGCCACACCTGCACACGATTAAACACGCTGTACAGATGCTGAAGGTCAGACACCTTTTCAGTGTATATTATTTAGATGTGTCACTGCACATGCACTGAAGATTTATTTGGAATAGACGTAATGCACATGTAAATGAACATGTGAGTAGGATCGCAAAGTTTAGGGTACATATAAACAACTTTCACAATATGAAATTGGATTAATTTGGATTGCTCAGACAAGTTTAATCAACCAACCAACTCTATATTGAAATCATGCCATAAAAGTATTTTAGTAATCAGTCTTTCATGTGGCAGACCATCGACGCCATGGACCCCTGGGAGAACCTGACGGAGCTGGGCTATCACCTGGCCGACCTGCCCGTGGAGCCGCATTTAGGGAAGATGGTTCTGTGTGCGGTGGTGCTGAAGTGTTTGGACCCCATCCTCACCATCGCCTGCACGCTGGCCCACAGAGACCCGTTCGTGCTGCCCGCTCAAGCCGCTCAGAAGCGCGTGTCCATGCTGTGCCGGAAACGCTTCACGGCCAACACCTTCAGCGACCACATGGCTCTGCTCCGGGCCTTTCAGGTCAGACAGCGTCAGGACATCATGCTCTGATAACCAGAGTTTACTGTAATAAAAAAACTCTTTAAATGGCTGCTCTCTGGTCTCAGCTGTGACTGAGCGTCAGTGAAGTACTGTATGGTTTTTATTTTTATATTTTCCATTTGAATTTTAAAGCAATTTTATTGTGTTTTTGTCATTTTTATTAGTTTCTGGGTTTTCATATCTCTGTATAGTTTATTATTTTAGTATCATTTATATACTGTTACAGTTTTTATTAATATTTTGAATTTGTTCTTGTAAAAGCAGGCATTTCTTAGTTCAGAAGTTCACTTTTGTTCTTGTTTTTGTTGATCTCTGCAGGCGTGGCAGAAAGCTCGCAGTGACGGCTGGGAAAGAGCTTTCTGCGAGAAGAACTTCCTCTCTCAGGCCACCATGGAGATCATCGTGGGGATGCGGACGCAGCTTTTGGGACAGCTTCGAGCGACAGGTAAGAGTTCTGAGCCGTGAACCCAAACAAAACTGCTCCAGGTGATTCACGACAATTTGTCACGTCAGGTTTTGTGCGAGCGAGGGGCGGTGGCGACATCCGGGATGTCAATCAGAACTCGGAGAACTGGGCCGTGGTCAAGGCTGCGCTGGTCGCCGGCATGTATCCCAACCTGATCCATGTGGAGCGGGACACCATGACCCTCATGGGCTCCAAAGAGAAGAAGGTTCGCCTCCACCCGACGTCCGTCCTGAGCCAGCCGCAGTACAAGAAGGTCAGTGATCGTGAGAGGAGCCAATCAGAACCAGCCCTCATATATTTGGAAGCACAACAAACTAATATATATACAGTATATATGTGTGTGTGTGTGTGTGTGTGTGTGTGTGTGTTATATGATATTTTGACATGCATATTCTTCAAATAGATTCATAATAGTTCTTTTCTTCCATCACATCTGTACCCAGATCCCTCCAGCCAATGGTCAGACAGCAGCAGTGGAGTCTCTGCCCACCGATTGGCTGATTTACGATGAGATGACGCGCGCTCACAGGATCGCCAGCATCAGATGCTGCTCTGCGGTCACGCCCCTGACCGTGGCCATATTCGGAGGATGTGCTAAACTCCCGAGCTCCGCCCTGCAGGAACACAGAGCAGGTGACCAGAACCGATCGACAACAAACCTGAAGTTTTGTCTCAAAATCTAAAACAATGATGCAGTTTTAAGTGTTTGTAGTTCAAACTGAGGTTATTCTGTATATATTTTAGCCGCTGACGGTGTGAACGAGAGCAGTGACAGTGAGATGGAGGATCGCTCCAGCGCTCGTCTGGCTCACATCAGCATTGACGAGTGGCTCAACTTCAGACTGGACCGAGAGGTGCCGTTCATTCTGCTCAAATCAACATCATTCAGTTTCTGATAGACTGACTTTGAGATGCGAATAAATACGTTATTCTTATTTAATTAGCAGTCTTTTTAATGGCATATAATATTGTACTATAAAATAAATAATAATAATATAATAATAAAAACAATAATAATAATAAATAGAATAAAAAAAATAAAGATTAATAACAACAATATACAATAAAATAAACCAAATAAAATCTATATTTTTCATTATGAATTTCTGTCTATCATTACACTATCTCATTTTTCAATTGTTCAGTTTCAAAATACTTTTTAAATGATTATTTTACAATAATAATAATATATTAAAATATCATAAAAATCTAAAATAATAACTAAAATAAAATAAAGTTTTCAATTATTCGATTTCAAAATACTTTTTGGAATGATTATTTTACAAAAAATAAATAAAAATATAATATAAAAAATATAAAATAATATAAATAAAATATAAAATAAAATGAATAACAACAATTTACAATAAAAATATACCAAATAAAATCTATATTTACATAATTATACTATCTCTGTGTCAGTTTTCAATTATGAATGATTAATTTACTATAAAAATAATACATTAAAATTTTTTAAGAATATAAAATAATATAAATAAAATGAAAAAAATTAATTAATAACAACAATTTACAATAAAATAAACCAAATAAAATCTATATTTTGCATGACTTTCTGTCTATAATTATATTATCTCCTTGTCAGTTTTTAATTACTCAATTTCATACTTTCATACTTTTTGGAATGATTACTATACTATAAACATAAAAAATAATATAATTAAAATGGAAAATAAAAACATAATACAATCAAATAAACCAAATACTTTACGGTATAACTCAGCACATGTTTCCTCGCCGCAGATGGCGGAGCTGGTGTTCGGCCTCAGGCAGCGCTGGCAGAGCTTGTTCCTGCGGCGGATTCGCTCTCCGTCTAAAGCCTGTTCTCAGCTGGACGAGGCCACCATCCGTACGCTGGTGTCGGTGCTGTCGGCCGAGGAGCAGGTCACAGGCCTCCAGCAGCCCACCGGCATCGGCCAGAGACCTCGACCCATGAACTCTGACGAAGCCCCGCAGACGGCCTCCTGCAAGAGTGCCGGCCGCAGGGACCCGGAGCAGCCGGAGCAGCCGCCCAGCCCGGACAGGTGTGTGTTAGCGCCCTCATCTGGACGCAGACAGTGCTGGCGTCTTCATCTGATGTGTGTGTGTGTGTGTGTGTGTGTGTGTGTGTGTGTGTGTTTCCCGCAGACCTCGGCTGGTGTCTCAAATGAAGAATCACAGAGCGCTTCACTCAAAGCAGCTGGGAGACGAGCTCGTCCCCTTCAAGAGCGCTGACGGCCCCTCGTCCCCCTCCTCTGGAAAAGTATGTGAGGTTCCTGGGTTTAGGACTCATTTTGGCTGCACTTAATCACTTCCAACCGTTGTTTTTTCATGCACTGGTCAGTTTTAGGCTATTCAGACTAGTGGAAAGAAAACATTCAAAACACATTCAAGTGTTTATTTTATTACACTTCATCTACTTGCGCCTGTAGATTTCAATTCAGAAATCTCCACTTCAGCAGCTTCACACACACCAAACTTTATAGTTTATTCATATCTATATTCTGAAGGTTTGTTCATATATCATTCACCCGATTTACACAAAACATTTTACTCCTAAAAACATGATAAATGTATTTATTTTCTTGGTTTTCACAATATTTTCTGATATATGGAGTGATAAAAAGAGAAATTCAGAATCTCTTCTGGAAAAACCTTTAATATGTCAACAAAATCAAACAAGAATTATCTAATGTTCATTTTTCTATTCTTGAAATATATGCAAATTAGTGCATATTTAGTTAGATGGTACCTCATTTGCATATTTAAACATTACATCAACTATGTAAGTATGATGACGTCTATTATATTTATTTAACCTGATTCACCTGTGCTGTCTTTCCTTTTTTATATATATATAATATATATATATATTTACACATATATATATTTACACACACACACATATATATATATAATTTGTTTTTGTTTTTTTTTTAATTCGTGGTACTTGCTAAGTTGTAAAATGTCACCGAAAACACTGAAAACAAGCAGCTTTGTCATAATTACAGCAGTATTTCCCTGTTTTTGAATATTGTGTTGGACAATGGATGCTCTTTGAGTCAAAACGTTTGTGAACCGCTGATCATAAATGATTGTCTGTGGTAATTAACAGCATAATTGATGTGATACATAGATGTCAGGGTGAAAATATAGCTGCAAGCAGCAATTAAGGGGCCAAGCACAACAGAAGCAAACAAGGAAGCTAGCAGCAGAACAACAATGTGACAATGGACTATGATAGCGACTGAGACAAAGACACGGCATTTCAGTCAGTCAGACCAACAGTACTGTAGTTAGAGCCAATTTCTTGTTTTGTTCCCATTGCTTTTTTTTTGTGTGTCCTCGGAGTGGTCCCATACATAAGCGTGTCCAATTTTGTTAAAAATCTAATTTTGTTTAGGAGTTACAGACATTTATATGTATGACCACATAAAAAATAACCCACAACTGACTTTGATTGCATTTTTTGCCACTTACTATCAAAATTGTAACATTAGCATTTAGCCAACAGCCTGTGTTTCCGATTTTCCTACGGTGGTTTCGTCTCAATCAGATTTGAAGGTTTTGAAGATATTGGCAGAAGTTTTTTTAATGCTAAATCACAATGTTGCACTAACCATAAGGCAAAACCTAGCATGTTTGGTATCGTTAGACTCGGCAGTGATTCAGGAATCCAAGGAGATGAAAATGAATCAACCTCATCCAAAGTTAAAAGCATGTAAATATTTTTCTTCACCACTAGGTGGTGCTGGCTCCGAAACTTCTCGGACTCCTTCAGGGCATTGTGCCGATGACCCACACCGTGTTTCATAATGTTTCGTAATGAGTTTCATTTAGTAAAATACAGCATTTTACTACAAAATTCAAAATGGCTGACACCCAAAATGACTGATATGGAAGATTGGATATAATTCGAAAATAGCTATTTTTCGAATCTCCGGACCAGTAGGTGGCACTGTGCCGAAATGCAGCATGTAGTCTCAGGTCATGCTTGTGATGACATGTACCAAGTTCGGTCTGAATACGATAAGTGAGATACAGCCTTACATCTACTTTCACAAGCGCTACAAAAAATCTGTTTGTGAGTTATTCAAAAATGGTTTGACAAATTGACTTTTTGTTGGCATCGTCTAAAGATGATCTGGTTCATTTTTCTTGAAAATTGGAGCAACGGCCTATGAGGAGTTTGAAAAAGTAGGTTTTTCACACAATATTCAAAATGGCGGAACAATTCTCATTACGGAAAATGATGTCATAGGGTGCAATCGAATCGTCTTGAGACAAGCATTCAGAGGAAAAAAATGTTTATTATTATTTGTTTATATAAAGTATTTTGTTTCTAGCCCTTAGGGTTCAAAAGTTATTAGCATAAATGTTAGTGAAACTTTGGACAGTTGATGGCGCTAGAGGGATTGAGTTAGAGACTCCAAAATCGGTGTGGTTAATGGGACTGTCCTCTGTCCTCTCTGTGTCAGAGAGCTGGTGTGAATTGAACATGTGTTTGTGATCCAGAGCTGCACGTCTCCGTCCCCGCGGCCGCTGCGCTCCTGTGTGCGATACTTCATCATGAAGAGCAGCAACATGAGGAACATCGAGCTGTCTCAGCAGAGGGGAATCTGGTCCACGACGCCCAACAACGAGCACAAACTCACCCGAGCTTTTCACGAGAGCAGCGCCGTCTTCCTCATCTTCTCCGTTCAGGGATCCGGACACTTCCAGGTGTGTGGAGTGAAGACAAACATCCACCGCTGCTCCTTCATGGAAATGATCTAATAGTGTCATTCTTCAGTTCAAGATTGTTTCTTCTCTGATAGTGTCAGTCATATTGCTGAATATTAAGTGTGTGTGTGTGTGTGTGTGTGTGTGTGTGTGTGTGTCAGGGTTACGCGCGCATGACATCAGCGATCAGCGGCGAGAGGTGTCTGGACTGGGGTTCGGTCAGTCTGGGCGGTGTGTTCGGTGTCGAATGGGTCCGTAAAGAGAACCTGCCCTTCCAGCTCACGCAGCAGCTGCTGAACCCCTGGAACGACAACAAGAGAGTCCAGATCAGCCGAGACGGACAGGTGTGTGTCGCTCGCAGAGTTACTGTACTTAAGAACGTTTTTGGCTACTTTGTATTTTGACTGAGTATCAAAGATATTAGCAACTTTTACTCTCTTCTTACTCTTACTCTCTGCTCTAACACATTTGTAAAGAGTAATCCAGATGCTCGTTAGATTTTGCATGCTACATAACATTTTCTGTAACTTGTAATGGAGTCATTTTCACTGCAAGGAATCTCTACTTTTATTTAAGTGTGATTTTCTGGTGCTCTTTACACCTCTGACTGCAGAGCTGCACGATTCTGGAGAAACTGAGAATCACAGTAAAGATCACGATTCCCAACAGACAACTAAACAAAATAACGTGATTTACTAGAGATTCTGACAGAATGTTAATTACTGCAGTCTGTTTAGAAAATATATTTAATACATTTAAATTAATTGTTTTTTTTAAATAGTCGGATTAAGTGAATGATTCAATGACTCGCTCATAAAGACTTCACTTGTTTCATGACTGGATGAATCAGCGTTTATTCAATGGCTGCGTTCCACTCCAGTTTTAGACACACACTCATGAGCTTCCCTAAGCACTTCCCCTCGGGGGAATCCCTGCCTCCATTTTGAGGTGCGTTCCACTTTGTGAAGTGGACGAGGGAAGTTTATATGGACAGACCCTCGCTCCCTTGACTTCATATGTACACTTCGGTTCCACCAGTAGTGGGCACTCATGCAACGTAAGCAATGACGTACATCCGAGTCAACGAGACTGAGGAAAATTAGCGAGGGAAGGACATAAAAAGAATTAAATGGAATGCAGCCAATGACTCACTCGTAAAGACTTCACTTGTTTCATTACTGGATGAATCTGCGTTTTTAAATGAATCTCTTGAATGAATGATTCAATGACTCACTCATAAAGACTTCACTTGCTTCATTACTGTATGAATCAGCATTTTTGAACAAATCTCTTGAATGAATGATTCAATGACTCATAAAGAATTCACTTTTTTATTACTGGATGAATCTGTTTTTGAACGAATCTCTTGAATGAATGATTCAATGACTCACTCATAAAGAATTCACTTTTTTCATTACTGGATGAATCAACATTTTTTTAATTAATCTCTTGAATGAATGATTCAATGACTCACTCATAAAGACTTCACTTGTTTCATTACTGGATGAATCTGTGTTTTTGAACGAATCTCTTGAATGAATGATTCAATGACTCACTCATAAAGACTTCACTTGTTTCATTACTGGATGAATCTGTGTTTTTGAACGAATCTCTTGAATGAATGATTCAATGACTCACTCATAAAGACTTCACTTGTTTCATTACTGGATGAATCTGCATTTTTGAACAAATCTCTTGAATGAATGATTCAATGACTCACTCATAAAGACTTCACTTGTTTCATTACTGGATGAATCTGCATTTTTGAACGAATCTCTTGAATGAATGATTCAATGACTCGCTCATAAAGAATTCACTTGTTTTCATTACTGGATGGATCTGCGTTTTTGAACGAATCTCTTGAATGAATGATTCAATGACAAATAAATTTTCCCTTGTCACTTCAACAGTCACTTGTCTCCACCTACTGGTGTAACGATGTAATTGATACAATCTTTATTTGAAGAGTCAAGTTACTTTACTCTATTTTGATCAGTACTGTAGACATCAGTGTTTATATCTGAGCTATAAACTTTTATCCCAGTACTTCTGTGATCATCTGAATTACTGTAACACAGAAATAATGAAACTGTGCGGTTGAAATGAAGCTGTTTAATATCTATACATGACAACTGCTCTGTCTAGCCGAATCACTGTCATTTAGGAATAAGATCACAAGGGTGTTTCAGTTGAGATCACAATCGTTTAACGATGAATTGTGCAGCTCTCTCAGACTGTGATGGTCGTGATGATGGTGTGAATGTGTGGTTTGTGTGTGTTGAACAGGAGTTGGAGCCTCAGGCAGGAAGTCAGTTGCTGCAGCTCTGGGAGCGAATCTGAACTGAAGGATCCGGATCGACTTCACTTCAAAGCAGATGCATAATCACACTGCAAAAATCATGTTCTTCCTCAGTGTTTCTGTCTCGTTTTTCAGCACAAATATCTAAACATTCTTAAATCAACATACATTTACTGGAGAAGCAAAATGACATACAATGTTTTCTAAAAAATTAAGTGAGCTTGTGCTTAAAACAAGAAAATATCTGCCAATGGAGTGAACATGCACTTCATTTTGATGCATTTTTCATTAAACAAGTCTTAATATCTTCAGTCATTTCTCTTCTCCAGTAAATGTATCTTGATTTAAGAATGTTTAGATATTTGTGCTGGAAAACAAGACAGAAACACTGAGGAAGAACATCATTTTTTGCAGTGTATCATGTTTATTTTGTTATAGAACTTAATGGAAATTAAATATTTTTATGTTTTGTTCTGGCTGTATGAAATGAGGAACAAGATTTGTGCCTCATAAACTTCAGAAATGTTTTATGAATCTTGTGTTTTTAAAATCACCAAATGGATTCACTCACTGATCACAGTTCGACGTGCTTTTCTTTTAATTGCTGTGCAAATGTTCTTTGTCATCTATGATGGCTTTGCACATGTTCACTTTAGCAGTGTTGAAATGTCTGCTTTATTTAAAGGAAAATATGAAATGCTGATGGTCTTGTGATTCGTTCGAAATGATTCTTCTCTTGGTTCAGTGTGTTTTCTCTGTTAACAGATCATAATCTCTTCTTGACGTGACTGACATGTTGATGTTGTGAATTAAACCATGAAAGCATCAATGGATCGAGTCAAAAGTTCACCTTTTAGATTTCTTGTGGTTCATCATTGGCGGCTGATCAGTCGAACGTTCAGTGTTTGTTTCTCATGTTGTCTTGAATGATGCAAATGTATAATTTGCAATAAAAAAATTATTTGCACGTGTTTGACTGTTTTCTTTAGAGCAGCGGTTCTCAAAATGATTTAAAATCAGATAAAACAGCTATAATTCAAGCTGTAAGCTAATATTTTAATTAACTCATTTTTACTTAAAACAAAACAGAATTCCTATGATCTTGAAATATGAGAGAGTGTGATTTCTAGACCTGGAAAAGTCTTAAAACTCGTCTTTTTAATTGTAATTCTTGCATTATATTTTGTTAATGCTGAATTAACGTTGTTTATTATATTTCTTATGACATGCTTATATTGTTTGTCTTGTATTTTTACCCTTTTTTCATCTTTTTTTCATCAATTTCACCTTTAAATAAAATGCATTAATATTATTTATCAAAAGTCATGGAAATTAATATAAGTTTAACATACATTTTTCAAGCTTTAAAATATTTTATCAAGAGTAATTGCTACCTGTGACTAAAAAAATATAAAGGAAGAAAATGTAAAAGTAATAAAAAAGATGAAGAAAAACGAGATCTAAACAATTAGGGAAAAAATTAAACTGTAAAAATGTGCTTCATCTCATTCTTAATCACTTTCTGGATTTTTCTTGACTTTTTTTTTCTTCTTAAATTACTCTGCCTTTTTTCCTGTTTTGGTTGTTTTTAATCCATTTTAATTACGACAAACCTGTGATTGTCGCGCAACTCGTCAAGGCTGGAATGTGATTGGTTATCAAGCCACACGTGATCCGACAGCCGTTACGCTTCTCCTCATATCTCTGCTTTTATTCGGTACACTAAAGTACTACATTAAAATATATAAATTTTAAATATACAGACATATTTGATAAAAATCGTGTTCTGAAAGCATCACACACGGCTTGAATAAGATTCCATAATAATTTAATTAATAAACTATTAGCGCCGCTCTTGCGTTAAGGTTGGACTTTGGCGCCCTCTTGTGGTCCTTGTGTACCATTATATTTTCGCCTTCGCGTTTTGTCGCTTGTCCCTCGCAGGCTCTCGTCCGTGTTGAGTCCAGGCTGTGCTGCAGAAACACGTGTGTAACATCATGGAGTTTGAGGGCTGCAGCTGCTTCAGACAGAGGCTCGTTTTATCCACACTGAGCGGGAAACGAGTGAAAATACGAAACATCAGATCTAAAGATGACAATCCCGGCCTGCGAGGTGCGTCAAATATCATAAACTCATCATACGTGACATGTGACGTAGTACGAAACCAGTCAGTCAGCTCCAATAACATCAGTCTTCATCATCATTAAACCGTCTGTAAATGTATTTTATGAATCGTCTTATCATTATCTGTTGGCATATTGTACTTCTAAGACGTCAAATTCAAATTATGATTCTCTCTGATGCAGATTTTTTCTTTATGATTAATTAATTTGTCATTTATTTTAGATTAATATTCTTCATTTATGTTCTAAGTATTTTTTTTTATTATTATAAACACATTTTGAATGAAAACTTTTAATTTTTATTGCTTCAAAGCGTTATTATTTTTTATATTGTACATTTATTGTAAGTGATATGATTTTTTTCCCGATTATTTGACACTTTTTTTTTTTTTTTGAGTAGTTAATATTTACATAATTAACTTCACCATCCACTACAACTCATCAGTGTAAAAACAGTTATATTTTAATGTTGTAAAGACACACATAAGCCAGTTTATGTTTGTTTACGTCAGGCATTGACATCAGCAGCAAATGAAACATGACTTTTCCCATCAGATTTATACTGTTTTATTGTTTTTAAATCAAAAATATTTTTATTATGACAAAGATATTTGTTAGTGTTTCACTGAAACGTGTTTCTGTGGGTCAGAATTTGAAGCGAGCTTCATCCGGCTCCTCGACAAGGTGACCAACGGCACAAGAATCGAAATCAACCAAACCGGTGAGTTTTATGTTGATTATTTTCCTCATATTCTCCATTGTTCAGCTCCTCTCTTCCCAGTCTGTCAGTAACGCTCTGTTTAGTTCCTGTCTCTGTGAAGCCCCTCCCACAATATGCTCTGATTGGTCGGCTGGAGCAGTGTGTTGTGATTGGTGTTTGGGAAATGTCCCGCCCCTTACCAATAACCGCCAGTTTCAACACACTACTAACTAACTCAACCAGGCCCCGCCCCTTTATTCTGCGCATGAATTATTTAAATGAGGAATATTGTGAAGAAAACTGGAGGCGTTTCAGGGAGTTCAGAGACACTGATATAGAGAAGAACTCCCGCTGGAGGGACTTTGTGACTCACTGTTAACATCGTGTTCTCGCAGGAACGGTGTTGTTCTACCAGCCGGGGCTGCTGTACGGCGGATCCGTGGAGCACGAGTGTCACGTCCAGCGCTCTGTGGGTTATTATCTGGAGGCTCTGCTGATGTTGGCCCCGTTCATGAAGAACCCGCTGAGAGCCGTGCTGAAGGGCGTCACCAACGACCCCACGGACCCGACGGTGAGTGTCTTTATGGGGTCGACCGATGGATCATTTTTGCCAGTTCAGAGTGTCCACGGATGCTTAAAAAGTCTTAATTCATAATGTGAAAATAGAGCTTTAATTACCATTAAAATGTCTTAAATCCACTTTTCAAAGTCGAAATGACAGTATAGATTTTGATTTCATTTTTACTCATTGCTCTTTGGATTTGTAAAATCGGTGTAATGCGAAAACATGAATTAAGACTATTTGTTTCCCCAAATAAAGATTTCTTTTTATTTAGAGCGGCACGATTAATTGTTAAAAGATGGTGATCTTGATTCAAACACCCAAATGACAGATTAAACCTCTGACAAGTCCAATCACACCAATTCAGATCCGTGTTCTGATCCAGAGAGAGCAGTTGTAAGATATTAAACAGCTTCTTTTCAACCACACAGTTTCATTATTTCTGTGTTACAGTAATTCAGATGATCACAGAAGTACTGGGGTAAAAGTTTATAGTTCAGATATAAACACTGATGTCTACAGTAGTGATCAAAATAGAGTAAATTGCCTTTTGAAAGTAACTTGATGCTTCAAATAAAGATTGTATCAATTACATTGTTACACCAGTAGGTGGAGACAAGTGACTGTTGAAAATGTATTTGTCGTTGAATCATTCATTCAAAAGATTCGTTCAAAAACGCTGATTCATCCAGTAAAGTCTTTATGAGTGAGTCATTGAATCATTCACTCAATCCGATATAAAAAATGTGATATATATTTTTAAACAGACTAACATTCTGTCAGAACCTCTAGTGAATCACGTTATATTGTTTAGTTGTTCAGAATCATAATCTCTATTTGATTTGATAATTTATCCAGAATTGCGCAGCTCTAATATTATTATATATTTTCATTCCAGTATTAATAATACAATACACGAGAAGATATTTTGAAGAATGTAGGTAACCAAACAGTTTCTGGTCCACATTGACTTCCATAGTGTGAAGAAAAAAACTAATAAAATACTAGGGCTGGATATTGACACACATTTCAAAGTTTGATTTGATTTCGATTCACAAGCTCGCAATTCGATTCATTATCAATTATTTTGGATATATATAAGGAACAGTACTTGGCAAATTTTCTCAAGTAAAAAAACTAACGCTGTAAACTATAAATGGGAATCAGTTCTACATTACTGTAATATTGAAGGTTAAAATTAACTGATTTGTTTACAAACACTTAAATTAGTGGAAGTTAAGGAAGTTTTTATAATAAAAAAGTTAAAATACTAACTTTGCAATTATGTAATTATACTTCTACTCCAATTCGAAATACTTTATTTAAATGGTGGCTGTTATAAAAACTTGATGGATTTATTCAAACATGCATTAAATATTGAAGAACATTATAAATTCTAATGAAAGTGTAATATGGTGCATATTTAGCAAAATGCTCCTCTAGAGTTCAGTTTTCTAGCTGACTAACGAGTTTATAGTCACCGAATATGTTTTTCTGAGGTAAATGTGACGTTGCGTGACATTGTTTACAAGCTGTTTTATTGACGTCTTTCGTGGTTGAAACACTGATTGAGCGATTCCATGAGACCGGATACGGATTTCGGTAAGTTGTACTGTATCTTTCAACATACCTTTGGGTGTTCATTCATGTTTATTTCGCGCTGTAACTGGTGTTAAAGCGGAGGAGAGGATCAGTTCACGCGTGCTTCGCGTTGCCGCCTCTCTTGATCTGACGCTTCAGCCATCTGTCACGCCACATTAAACAGTGCCAAAACAGTGTTTTTTTTTAATAATAAATTGGACAGAATTTGAAATCTGTGTGATTTATTTCCTTGTTTGTCTGTTAACATCAGCCTTGTTAATGTGAAAATGCTTCGATCGCTTGCTTCACGAGACAAAGTCCAGCAGAGAATCCTGTGCCAGTGTGTGTTTATAGTTTGACAAACTTCCACACTTTCTAAATAAACTTTCTGAAGTA
The DNA here is from genome assembly GCF_019924925.1 of Ctenopharyngodon idella. Taxonomy (NCBI): domain Eukaryota; kingdom Metazoa; phylum Chordata; class Actinopteri; order Cypriniformes; family Xenocyprididae; genus Ctenopharyngodon; species Ctenopharyngodon idella. Next base: position 42,425,987 of record NC_067224.1, read on the forward strand.
TTTATGTGCACAAGAAACACACGAGCGAGGTCAATCATGTGCATATAAAGTCATGTAAAGTTCAAAAACGTTAAAGTCTGAAAAATATCAGTTCTTGCACATTTATATATTTCATGACAGTATTTATTAGTGTTATTGTTTTTATGTTTTATTTTATATTTTTATTTTATTTGATATATTTTTATTTTTTTTAGTTTTTCTGTCTTATTGTTAATTTTGTAATACTTTTCAGCGCTAATTTAAATTTTTGTTCATATTACTGATTTTAAAAACTATCAGCCAGATTTTCTTATCGTCATCGATTAAAATGACCTCTGATACTGTAATAACTGCATGTTCTCTGTCCTTCAGGTGGATCTTCTGAAGATCACTGCCATTCCTCTGATGAAGACGTTTGGGATTGATGGAGATAGTCTGGAAATAAAGGTGTGTCACTGTGTCCAAACAAAACCCTTTTTAAAACTCCATTAAGTTTGGCCACCTCTGTTTTGGATCGATTCCCAGGGAATCATGAACTGATAAAGCGGATACATTGATAAAAGCATGTGATAAATGCATAAATGTAAGTTGTTCTCATGATTGTAGGTGGTGAAGCGTGGCATGGCTCCTGGAGGAGGAGGTGAGGTGCACTTCACCTGTCCCGTCCGCCGCTCCATGAAACCCGTGCAGCTCACAGAACCGGGAAAAATCAAGAGGATCCGAGGAACAGCGTATCCTTCCATTGAGACACATAATCACACCGGTTACCATCAAATCTCATCATGAATTAAAGCAGTGACACGTAGTGTTCAGGTGTTTCTTTAGTGCCGGTTGGTCCTTAATCAGTGTGTCAGATTCTCTGTGCGAGTGTCTCCTCAGATGGCCAACAGAATCGTGGACGCCGCCCGGAGCATCTTAAACAAATTCATCCCAGATATTTACATCTACACGGACCACATGAAGGGACTGAACTCTGGGAAGTACGTTCAGGCACTCGCTGCTGATGCAGTGCTTAAAACACAATTGCGTTTAATCTACAACAACAATCTGTTCAAATGTGTTCTTGAGTACCTCTGGACGTGCTCGAAAGTGGACAAGCTCAAAACTTGTGATCCGATTGACGGAAACACATCTTAATACCAGGTGGAAACAGCCTCAGTGTCTCCCGTTATCCTTATGTAATCTGTTTCCTCTGAAGGTCTCCAGGGTTTGGCCTGACGCTGGTGGCCGAGACGGTGAACGGCACGTTTCTCGGAGCAGAGGTCGTGTCGCCGCCGCAGGGTCAGGGAGATCAGGTGCTGCCGGAGGAGCTGGGCAGAAACTGTGCCAAACTACTGCTGGAGGAGATCTATAGAGTGAGGATCACACACACACACACACACACACACACACACACTCTCACACACTCGCATACACACTTACACACACTCTCACTCAAACACACACACACTTACACACACACACTCAATCTCACACACTCGAGGCTTTATTGTAAAGTGTTAGCAGACATTTCTTACTTTAACTTGCAGCATCAATACTCTTTTTGTTTGATTGGCAGATTGAGACGTGACATCATTAACTGATTTGTGGGCGGGGATACACTTTTGTTTAGCCAATGGCAGATGAGTCTGTGTTTGAAACTCTTTTAGACTTTACATGAAAGTTGTAAGATCTGATCATTACTCTTTCAAGTGTTTTCTATTGGATAGTCTGGGAAAAGTTGAAGATTCCTGCGCTGAAGTGTCTTGAAATCAAAGCACAAGTTGTTTGGCCCAGGTGCAGAGGCATGCTGGGAAATAGATGCGTGTCCGTTTCATATTATTTCTTGTATGTTTGAGAACACACACTCTTGAGACGGTGGGCCGCAGCGATTACAGCAGCTCCTCTAAAGGGGATTACAGCAGTCTAACAGTAATCCATCGTGCGTCTGTAACTCTCTGTACTGACACCAGATAAACACTCGTGATACGCTCCCTTCATAGTGCGCACACAGGTAAGACAATCGGCACTAGTGTCTCTGGCTGTGAGGAATGAGTTGAGTTCAAATCAGCTGATTCTGTGTTTTTATACTGAATACTGGCTGTTTTTAGAGCTGTTAATATTTGAAGGCGCTGACAGATCTCACACAACAGCCACCAAAACACTCTGTGTGTGTGTGTGTGTGTGTGTTTGTGTTGAGGTTAATCAGTAGCCGGTGGTCAGTCTCTGTAGTAAACAGCCCTTGAATGCAGACTAGTTCAGACAGGCGTCTGGTTGGAAAAACTGGAAAACTTGAAGTGAGTTAGTTTACCCTCTCTTTTTATAAATTAAAAATGTAGATTTTTGTGTTTAAATGGGAAAAGATGTTTAGTGTCTGTGATTGTTCAGCATGTTTTTAATGCAATTCTGTCAATACGTTCTTTTTTATATTCAGTATCGTGCGAATATAAGAAAATAATTAACCTGATTTATGATGTCGCAGTTCTTTCTTGTTTTTCCTATTTCTTGGATTTTGCACAAGAAATGCATAACTAAATAGCAAGTTAGTAATAAAAAATAAAGAGAACTTGCTAGTATTATTATTTTATTGTTTCATATATTTCATATATATATATTTATATTTGTATAGATTGTATATATAAATATATCTCAGGGCTGGCAAAAATTATTTTCTGTTTATCACATTTAAAATATTTAACACAATTAAATTAAAAAGCAAAAAATAAAAATATATGTATTTTTTTTAAAGCTAATTAAAAAAAGATGTCTCTCAGTTATTAGTGGTTCAACGTATATCAGAAGTCACGGTTTGGATCATATTATGGTTTTTGAGTCACGGATTGGATCACCTTTTGGATCAGCAAAAAAAAAATTATAAATGGGCGGGGGGTAATGTAACTTTATTTTCATTTATTTCTTAAAGAACACTTTAAGTACTTTGATACCACAGTAATAATCTAGCTTTTAATAATTAAACATTATTAAAGAAGTGAACAGTCAGTAATAAAATAAGAACAAATACACAAATTACAAGCATAGATAAATACAGTATAACAAAGTTACAAATAAAGGTCCAGCAGTAGTGTTCAGGTACAGAAATGTATTCACTAAATGTATTATTAAACTATATTTATTAAATGTAAAATTAAATATAGATTAATCTTTGTTAAAGCTGTGTTTTGTTGTTTGATTGACAATGACAGACAGCTGCTGTCACTTTTAAGAGCGAATGAACGGATCCATTATAATGATACGCATCCGATTTCTTTCTCAACTGTTTGTTGAATTGAGACACAACCGACTGTGTTTTCGAGAATACTTGCTGATACTTGCAAAAAGAAGCGAAAGAGGAACGTGTCTCTCTCTGTGTGGCTGCGCATGTTCAAGTTCTCTCTTGCCTCTTCTTGCGCTTGAATGGTTTAAAATTGCTTGAATGTGTAAATTGTCACGAAAAAAACACATGATAAACTTTCCAGAAGAGGGCGGAGCTTTAACAGCTCAACAACAACAAAGCTGGAGAATCTCACACAGCCAAAATGAGGATTGTCAGTAACGGTGTTCAGCCTTACATTGTTCAAACCGGAGTCGACACTGATGGAGAGACTCAGGAAGAAGTTACAACTTTTAGACGTTTCTGAATGGTTAGTGGATAAATTTATGTAGTTGCTGTGGAGTTGATTCAACTCATCCACTAGCATGTGCCGTCATGTTAATCTTTTGTGTTGAATTGACCCTCGTTTGTGAAGCAGTCCGGCGTAAAATGACGGCATGACAACAACACTCTACTACAACAACTCTTCCTCTTCTCTAAAGCAGCCCAACATGGCCCCGCCCCCTTTGTTGCGTGTTCTCGGGGGCGGGGTTTATGTAAATTTTAGGGTTAGTCCACGAATCACATGTGCCGAACCGTGGTGCCCGGTCCGTTCAGATCATTTCACCCCCAGAAATTGAGAAAAATCATAGAATTACAGAAAAATGTGCAAATTACATATAAATTTTTTTTATTTATTTTTTTATATGAATACTAGCAGTGTTTTTTGCTGTGATGTTGGGGGTGGGGCGGCAGACAGGTGAAACCTGTTTGAAAACAGTCATTTTCACAATCAGAAACGTCACCTTTCAGTTTTAAATGGCTTTTTATTACGACAAAACATGTAGTTTGGATGTGAATCAGGTTTGAGTTTGAACTGGTTTGTTGTTTTTGTCTGCAACCATGGTGGTGCAGGAATCATGGGAGTGTTTTACTACAGTGGTTCGTCCATTTGATACCCAAACCTGTCAACAACACAATAGCGTAATTTTGCGTTTGGATTTCGGATCAAACCTGTATGAACTGTCATGATTCAGTGTTGCTGTTTTCAGCACTCATAGACGTTTTTGTGTGTTTTTGAGAATGAGTCGGTTATTTTCTGAATGACGCATGCGGCTGTTTATATTGAGCGTGTTTTGGCAGAGCTTTCCGGTCACTGACACGCTCGTGTCCTTGTTTGTGTCAGTCTGTACGAGAGTATCGACCGTTCCACCTGTATGAATCTCATGAAGAACTGTCAGGAATGGGTCATATTTCACTGCAAACGGAAAGAAATTAACAATTTTTTTGCATGAAGAAGAAAATTTTAAAACCATTAATATTTTTATGCATCTTGACCGTGTTTTCATGAAAATTAAACTCATTTGACTTCAGCATTTATGAATCTTTGTTAATGTAAGTTCATAAAAATCCAGCTGTTAGTTCATGTGAGTTAATGTAGTTAACAGATGTTAACACAGACTCTTATACTGTGATGTTTGTGCTGAAATATGATCTGGTCCCTGCATGATGATAACCACAGACGCTCCTTCTGCAGATCTCATGTCTTGTAAACATGTGGCCGGTTGTTATGCGAGTTTGACAAAGACGTTCAGTGTGCGGCCGGATAATTACATTTGACAATTTGTGCACCAGCAGCTGGTAAATATGACAGGAATATCACGTGAAGAGCGTTCGGGTCTCGGAGAGGTCTCTGGAGACGCTCCTGGACTGAATGTTTGGGACTTTTCCACCTCCGTCATGATACACTGAGCTGTGAACGAAAAAGGAATATTAGACCATACGATCGAGCCGTTTGTCAGGACGTGAATGTCTCTGAATTCTGGACGTGTTCGGGTAGATGTGTCATTTCTTGGTGAGGATTGACTTCTTGTTTAAAGTTGTTTTACGCTTCAGTTTATAATTCTCAAGTTTCGTAATGTCAGTAAACACTTCTGTCTCTTTAAATGAAGACTTCTCATTCAGTTAAACACTAACATGAACTAACATTAACAAAGATTAATATATACTGTATCAAATGCATTGCTCATTGTTAGTTAATGCATTTAGTTTTTCCAGTCAGAGCCATGGAGGATTATGAGTAAGTTTACTATGGTATTACCATCTGATTGCATCATTTAGTGAATGTGACCATATTAATGATTTATGTTTGTGTATGGATCAAGCTATAAATATGTATTTTTGTGTTTAATGTGGTGATTCAATCAGTCTGATCAGATGTTCTGGAATAAATTCAACAATTCGACTCAAAGAAGCTTTTCTGTCTCAGACTGAGTTGCAGATGTTTGGATCCGTGTTTGAGGAACATTTGCCTAAATATCCAACCTTCTCCCAGTGATCCGTGCCATCAGCATTAAACAGAAGTTGTGCTCGTCTTTTCTTCCGCATATCGAGTGAAACGCTTCTCAAACAAGAACAAATGTAGGGCGGGGCTTGATTTTGTCTGTGAGGAATTGATTGGATGGTTGTGGTTTGCTATTGGTGGATCTCATGTGAGTGACAGGTTGCCCCGCCCTCGTCATCAGAGAAGAGATCCTGCAAGAGTTTAGTTTTTTAATGAATGGTTTTAGTTAACCATAATAACCCTGCCTTGACCTCTTGATTCTGACCTTCTTCTTTCTTTATTTTCCAGGGCGGCTGTGTGGATTCAACCAATCAGAGCTTGGCTCTCTTGTACATGACGTTAGGCCAACAGGACGTCTCTAAAACTCTGTTAGGACCGCTCTCGCCCTACACGTAAGCATGCACACATGACCCAGTGAATGGAAGCAAATGAAGCCAACAGGGTTTTCCAGGGAAACATAATCAAAAGTACAAAAATAATCAAATGTCATTTAAAAAAGACTTGCAGCTTTTCCAAGTGATGCAGAAAGACTGGTATCTTTACTTTTACTAACAACTTGGTAACAATTTGACATTCCAAATGGTAATATTCCTTTTCTGCATTACATCTGTGTCTGGATCCAGCTGTTTTCTCTCCGCGGTGATGAATTCCTGCCGTCCATCCCTCATGAATTGTCCATTTTCAGTTATCATGGTACCGGTGCTGTGTGCCTGTCAAGTACAGTACTATGATAACTGAAGATTGACAATGCCAACCCATTTCACCTCCAGTGGATCAGCTCTCCGTATGTGTGTGGAGGAGATTTATGTTAAAAAATGGATTAAGTGCCTCTATTATGCTATTTTAAAGGTTCCTAATGTTGTTTTTGAGTCTCCTACAACAGATTCACTTTCATCCAAGGTCAAAAACACTTTAATGTTCTCATAATATCCACTGCAGCATCAGCTCTTTTCTCTCAGCGTCTGAAACGCTTCATTCGAAGATTATATTTCAATAATTTAACAACACATTCACATGTTCATGGTTATTACCTTATAACTAAAACCATAAACAAAAAACATTAATAAACAAATAAACACATTTAATACCAGCTAGTTGCCAAACCAGCATTTCTCATTTCATTAGTTTAATGTGATGTACTAAAATAACTAAAACTAAAACTGCTAAAAATGACAAACACACAACAGAATTATTAAAACTTTAACTGAAATTAAATTGCAAATGGAAAATATTTTTTTTTAAAATATGAATAAAAACTACAATAGTATCTCTACACTAAAATAACACTAGTTCATGGCTCTCTGATGTTGGTTTGGTCACATGACATGCAGGTAAACATGTTTTTTTGGGCATGTACTATGGTAATGACAGTCAGCAGGTGCTCTTTGTTCTTGTTGAATTCCCTCCATCTTCTAACTGGACGTTTTCCACCGTAGGATCGAGTTCCTGAGACACATCCGAGACTTCTTTCAGATCATGTTCAAGATCGAACCACAGAAGCCTGGAGAAGACGAATGCAAAGGAGGAGAGAAGATCCTGATGACGTGCGTCGGAGCTGGTTACAGCAACATCAGCAAATCCATCAAATAAAGACTCAACATCTCAACAGGACTCGTTAGACTCAATGTTTATAGTCTTTTTATATTTTGCCATGGAATGATGACATTCCCAAGTTCTTTCATGAAAAAATGTCTTGCTTTTGTACCACTCTGAGAGGCGTTTTTGTGCTTCACAAAGCATTTTCAAATTGAAGTTGGAGTAATAAACCTGTGTGCCGTTTCTGTGCTGATCTCTGCGTTTGATAATCCACATGTCGTTCTGCATTTCTGCACCTTTTAACTCCGTCCCAAAGAGGATTATTTAGTCCCTCGCATCTTATCTTTCTCCATTCCAGAATCCCATTTCCGGATGTCACAGCGGTGCAGTTTAATAAGGCAGTGTGCCGAACTACAACGACAGGGACGTTTGCAGGAGGCACAACATACAACTGCTATTGAAGACTTCATGACATCAGAATGAGTTTGAGTTCGTGGCAGTAGTTTTGAGGTCATCTGCACCAGTTATTGTAGTTAAAGGATTAGTTCGCTTCAGAATTCGAATTTCTTTGATAATTTTCTCACGTCCATGTTATCCAAGATGTTCATGTCTTTCTTTCTTCAGTGGAAAAGAAATGAAGGTTTTTGAGGAAAACATTCCAGGATTTTTCTCCATATAGTGGACTTCACTGGGGTTCAACGGGTTGAAGGTCCAAATGTCAGTTTCAGTGCAGCTTCAAAGAGCTCTACATGATCCCAGACGAGGAATAAGAGTCTTATCTAGAGAAACCATCGGACATTTTATAAAAAAAATAAACATTTATATACTTTTTAACCACAAATGCTCGTCTTGCACTGCTCTGTGATGCTCCACGCATTACGTAATCATGTTGGAAAGGGTAGGCAGAAGTACCGATCCAAAGTGAACGTCAAAGACTAAGTCAAACGGCCTTTACAAAAAAAGGTAAAACAATGATGTCGGACGATTTTGAAGTTGGAGGAGAAAATGAGATGGAGTTTTTCGCCCTACCACGGTACTTCCGCCTACATGACGCATGACCTTTCCAACATGATTACGTAATTTGTGGCGCATCACAGAGCAGTGCAAGATGAGCATTTGTGGTTAAAAAGTATATAAATGTTTATTTTTTTTATAAAATGTCCGATGGTTTCTCTAGATAAGACTCTTATTCCTCGTCTGGGATCATGTAGAGCTCTTTGAAGCTGCACTGAAACTGACATTTGGACCTTCAACCCGTTGAACCCCAGTGAAGTCCACTATATGGAGAAAAATCCTGGAATGTTTTCCTCAAAAACCTTCATTTCTTTTCCTCTGAAGAAAGAATTCTCCAGTTCCATTCAGTGATTTGAGATGAATTGAACAAATGCTTATACAATGTTCAGGATAAAATGCCGAAAGAGCCGTTCTGTACTGTAATGTCACAGTGTCATGCAAAGAACAGGGATTCATTTACATAGTCAGATCTATATAGTCTAGAGTCTCAAATATACTTTATAATCAAACGATCATAACAGTGTAATTTTAATGACCTCATCTGTCGACGGTGAATCTCAGAGCTGGTTCAAACATATCCACATCACTATGATCAGAACTGCTGTTTTCTCACCACTGTCGTTTTTTATTTTTGTTGTTTATTTTTTATTGAGAGGAAAGCTTTAACAGTATATCGCTGCAAAAGTACTTCTAGTTTCTAATATCCTGAGCTGAACTCTATAGAAGACTGAAGAGTACAGTGTATCATCATAGATCTGGAGAGGTTATGGATGGAGGAATGATCTCTGATCTCCAAACTCATCAGGCTTTATAGGTGAAGACTCAGCTGCTATCTTTGCAAAAGGAGGTTGCAAAAAGTATTGAATGAAAGGGTGCCATTAAAGGCACAATATGTAAGATTTTGGATTAAAATATCCAAAAACCACTAGAACAGTGTTATATATTTTGTTGACTTGTGTACTTATATTATCCCAGATGTTTCCGATTGTTTAAATCCAGAGAAATAAGCCATTTTAACCACGTGTGTCACTTATCAATGACATCATACTCGCGTTATCCTCAGTTTCCGGTTTTATTTTGTAAAAACCATGGAGACACCAAAGACGCTTTAATATATTATGTGTTTTATTAGACAGGTGAGCAACTGTTTGTATACATTCATCGACAGAAAACTAATCGTGTTATATATATAACACAGTAAGTCTTACTGTTTAAATCTCATTTTCTTGATTTACCGTGAGTACCATGTTTGACCATGTCTAATATCGATCTAGTTTACTGCAGTGTGAAACAAGTGTCTCATAGCAGCCGCCGAGCGAACGCTCAGAGTAACATTATAACTTTCAACACTCAAATATATCTAATATGATAAACAGCGCTGCTTGACCGGAAGAAGTGGAAGCAGTGACTGCGGCATAATAAAAGTCCCACTGCTCTTGAGTCATGTGTCACGCTCGTCTCTCGTTAGCAATCACTCCAGCGGCCTCGTTTCACTCCAACACCCTGCTTCATACTACAGTAACGTTAATAAATCTTTAATACATTAGCGTGAAGACAACACCTCCCATGATTCCACGAAATCAAGGCGTCGTCAAGCTACGCCTTTGTTTTGAATAAGTGACCTCTAGTGGCGAAAATTACATAGTATGCCTTTAATTGTGGCTAAGGCGTATTAGAGAAAAACATTTATTTATAAAGAGATTTTCCCCCACATTCATTAGTTTTACTTCAATGAAAGGTTAGATTTTTGTGAATGTTTTAAATAAAAGATCAAAAGAATAAATTATGCAGATTTATTTTCACAGCCGCCTTTGTTCATATTTATTGCCAATAATTCTGACCTTGACTCTGTGTGTGTGTGTGTGTGTGTGTGTGTGTGTGTGTATACAGTGCCCTCCACTAATATTGGCACCCTTGGTAAATATGAGCAAAGGCGGCTGTGAAAATAAATCTGCATTGTTTATCCTTTTGATCTTTCATTCAAAAAATTCACAAAATTCTAACCTTTCATTGAAGTAAAACAATTGAAAATGTGGGAAAAGGCTCATTATGAAATAAATGTTTTTCTCTAGTTCATGTTGGCCACAATTATTGGCACCCAATTATTGCAATGTCCTTTTCTCAAGATAACAGCTCTGAGTCTTCTCCTATAATGCCTGATGAGTTTGGAGAACACCTGACAAGAGATCAGAGATCATTCCTTCATACAGAATCTCTCCAGATCCTTCAGATTCCAGATCCATGCTGGTGCTTCTTCTCTTCAGTTCACTCATTTTCTTTAGGGTTCAGGTCAGGACTGGGATGGTCATGGCAGAAGCTTCATTTTGTGCTCAGTAACACATTTTTGTGTTGTTTTGATGTTTGTTTTGGATCATTGTCCTGATGGAAGATCCAATCACGGCCCATTATTGGATTTCTAGCAGAAGCGGTCAGGTTTTGATTTTTATCTTAGTATTTGATAGAATCCATGATGCCATGTATCTGAACAAGATGTCCAGGACCTCCAGCAGAAAAATAGGCCCACAACATTAAAGATCCAGCAGTATATTTAACCGTGGACATGGGGTACTTTTTATCCATGCGTGCACCAAACCCATCTGGTGGGTTTGCTGCCAAAAAGCTCTTTTTTAGTTTCATCTGACCATAGAAGCCGGACCCGTTTGAAGTTCCAGTCGTGTCTGACAACTGAATATGCTGGAGATTGTTTCTGGATGAGAGCAGAGGATTTTTCTTGAAACCCTCCAGAACAACTTGTCTCAAGACTCAACTAATCTCTGCAGTTCTCCAGCTTTCCTCCTCACCGCGCATTAGGGCGATTTAGACACACGTCCTCTTCCAGGCAGATTTGTAACATCTTTAGATTGTTGATTGGAACTTCTTAATTATTGCTCTGATGGTGGAAATGGGGATTTTCAATGCTTCAGCTATTTTCTTACAGCCACTTTCTATTTTGTGAAGCTCAACAATCTTTTGCTGCACATCAGAACTATATTCTTTGGTTTTACTCATTGTGATGAATGATTAAGGGAATTTGGTCTTTGTGTTTCCTCATGTTTATATTCCTGTTGAACAGGAAGTCATGGCTGGACAATTTCATGCTCCTAGTCACCCTGGTGTGCTAAAAAATGTAAATATGAATGGGAATATCAGAGATATTTTACTCATAAGAATTTCTAGGGGTGCCAATAATTGTGTCCAACATGTTTTGGAGAAAAGCATTTATTTCATAATGAGCTTTTTCCCCCATTTTCAATTGTTTTACTTCAATGAAAGGTTTGAATTTTGTGAATTTTTTGAATGAAAGATCAAAAGGATAAACAATGCAGATTTATTTTCACAGCCGCCTTTGCTTATATTTACTAAGGGTGCCAATATTAGTGGAGGGCACTGGATATATATGTATTAGATGAAAAACTATATTGTCTTGGCAACTAACTGAAATTTAAGCTAAAGCACTAGTGTTAACTGAAAATAAAAACTAAAACTCAGATCAAATAAATTAAACCTAAATAGTAATATTTAAAAAGAACAAAAAACATTAAAAATGAGAAAAGCACATTAAAACATTACTAAAAAATTAAAATGAAAACTGAAAATATAACAACAATTTTAATAATATCTAATAAAAAGTTGATGAAAAGCTAAATGAGATGAGGTCGTGTTGCTGAAATGTGACCCACGTTTCCTTTCCAGATCCATCAACTTCCTCAGCTGTTCTTCTGTTTCCTCGGCTAATGCAAAAAATGTTCTTGTTTGGACGGATCGCTGATGTTTTTGTTCTGATCTTTGGTCAGGAATGTTTTAAGAGGGTCTCCTGCTTTTTAAAAGCTTCCTATTATTGTCTTTGGCTTTCGGTGCCTCTTCTGTCTCGCTCAGACCTTCAGGCCTCTTGACTGTTTTGCGCCTTTATTCTCTGTCGCCTGTCAGAAAAGGGTTGCGCAAATGACCAAATATTGACACATGATCAGAAATGATTTCTCTGAATGGAATCAAACCACTGAAGTCATGCTGGAACCGCATGTGGGGTCAAAGGGCATACAATAGCACACTGGATACATGACAGAACCAACATTATGAAAGAGAATTGAATGATATGCAATCTTTGTATGATTTAGAGAAATATTAGATTTATTTAAAAAAGCTTTAAAAACAGCTTGGATATCACAGGGTCTGTGAGGTCACATGTACAAATACATTTGCATATGCCTTAACAGCTTTAAAAAACTGTTTTTGTGCAACAAACTTTATTAACATCATAATTGAACCTCAATTAACATATTAAAATAATAATAAAAAAAATTGGCATGACCCCTTTAATAAAATAATTTAAAAAAAAACTTCCATTTTAATCACTTTTTTTTTTTTTTAAAGTTTTGGAGTGGTAATATAATATCTATTATGTTTTATAACATGTACACAAATTAAAACGAATATGCAGTTGTAGATATGGCATGTTCGCCTAAACCAGTGTGCAGCTGCTGAAGCATGGAGCGTGTGTTTGTGCGCGCGCCCCAGTGCGAGTGCGTGCGTGCGTGTTCATGATGGCGGCGGAGGTGAGCGGCAGCAGCGGCAGCAGCGACTCGTCCAGCACCGCGGAGGAGGAGCGCGTGCGGCGGCTCTTCCAGACGTGTGACGGGGATGGAGACGGGTACATTAACCGGTCAGAAACCACACTAAACTTTACTCTGAGGAGTTTCCGTGCAGAGTAACTCTAATAAAGATTCGTGAGGCTGAGCAGCGGGACGGGCGCGGTGACGTCACGAGCGTTTTAGTATGTATGAATGATATTGTACGATTTAATTCGTGACAAGAAGGCAAAACAGACACATAAACGTGTGTAAAGTTTGTTTGGACGGACCTAAAGTTGTGAGAAGCGCGTTCGCTGTATCGTCGGAAGTGACAGGAAATGTTTCATCCTCATCCGCTAAAGTTTGGGGTTTGTTTATGTTTCTGAAGTTGTAACTTTGTTGGATTTTCTGGTATACATTCCTGTCGTTTGATGAATTAAAGCTAGTCTGAAGCCGTTATATTACGTTCAGCTTTTTATTCTGTTCTAAAATCGCAATAGCATGCTTCAGTGTGATTTAAAATAGATTGATATTATTGAATGTCATACAGTATTTGTACAGTTATTGACTCACTCGATCTTAAAAATGTCATTGCGTTAAAATATTAAAGCAAGTGTCATTTGTTGTTAAGAAAGATGCACAAACACACCCAGAAAGAAGTTTGATAAAACATAAAATAGTGTTGAAAATAAGTGCTGTGACATTTCATTGTGAAACATCAGCAAAAAATGATCATAGTTAAAGTTTGTGTCATTTATTGTAGACACACAAACATACTTTACGAGCTAAACATTTGACGAAAAGTAGTTTGTTAATTTTCAAATGATAAAGAATAGATCTAGTTGACTACAACATATCATGCGTTCAAGTCATAAAAATAACACAGAATCATTTTTATTTCACTTGAAACACTTCTTTATGCGTGCTTCTTTAAGCAAACTTACATTTATTGTCTGTAAGCTCTTTAAAGGGAACCTATAATAACAAGATGTAATATCAGTCTCTGGTCTCTCCAGAATGTGTCTGTGAAGTTTCAGCTCAAAATACCCCACAGATCATTTATTATAGCTTGTCAAATTTGCCTCTATTTGGGTGTGAGCAAAAACACGCCGTTTTTGTGTGTGTCCCTTTAAATGCAAATGAGCTGCTGCTCCCCGCCCCCTTTCCAGAAGAGGGTGGAGCTTTAACAGCTCACGCTTCGGTCGCTCAACAACAACAAAGCTGGAGAATCTCACGCAGCCAAAATGTGGATTGTCAGTAACGGTGTTCCACTTGAAGGCCGCTTTGTGTTTGGGAAATATAGTTAGTAATAATTCACCCTTCGCTGGGAGTTTGATTGACAGACAATCTGACCAGTCATAACACAGAATCGACCATTTTGTCCAACAAACCAGACAAGAGACTTAGATTAACGTTGGTGGACTTGAACTTGAAAATGGTGTGTATTGACGTCTTTCCGTGGTTGAAATGACACTCCTTCTGATGTTCATTCATGTTTATTTGGTGCTGTAATTAGTAGTAAAGAGGTAGAAAGATGTCTAAATACAATTTGGGGTGATTATAAATGTAAAAACTGGTATAAAATAAGCTGATCTTGAAACTCAAGCGTCTCTTTCTCTCGGTCAGGAATGATTTGTTGATGGTCTGCCGGCAGCTGAACATGGAGGACTCGGTCGCAGAGATCATGGGTCAGCTCGGCGCCGACGAGCGAGGAAAGATTTCCTTCGAAGACTTCACACGCTGCCGCATGCAGCTGGTCGGTGAGATCCGGAAGGAGGAAGGACAGCTGTCGCTCCTCTCCAGCGACTCGGAGAAGAGGAAACTCCGGGAACGTGTCGCCTCCTGGCCGACCAGCAGTGAGAATAGTTTAGGTATGAGTTTTTCCTGTCCAGATCTCGAAATTAAAGGGACAGTTCACCCAAAAATGAAAATCCTGTCATCAATTACTCACCCTCAAGTTGTTCTGTCGTTCCCGCAGGTGCTCGTGAGAGTTGGGAGTTTGATTCTGGAGCTCGAGATTTACAGAGTCCAGATCTGCAGTCCCCGACACAAGCACATCCTCCGCAGCAGAACTCTCCGTTACTCCAGAAGCTTCTGGAACAGCCTTCAGCGGGGATACACAAGCTCCTGTCCCAGCCTCCCTCCAGCTGCAGCGGCGCTTTGGGCGGAAGTTACCTGGAACTGGCCAATACCGTGAGTCTGACCACTGTTTAACAGCTGACATTGATTGATTGGTTGGAATTGGCAAGTGCTATTTTATTTCATATGAAGTGCTTTATGGGAACGCCCAACAAAGCTTTCCTCCATTACCAGGTTTGTGTAGTAAAACAGTAGCTATGTTTCCATTCATCTATTTTAATGCTCATTTTGGGATCTCCGCTGGATGGAAATGGCAAGATGCGCATAAATTCTAAAAATGTGCATCAATTGAGGTGGATAATATTTTATCAAATAAGAAGACGTGCACATAAAACACATTTACTGAATAAATCCCTCGATGTGCAACCAATCCCTCGTCACAGGCTGTGATTGGATAACTTGACTAACCAGCGGACCAATCGCATCGCAGCATCTCAGATCAGTCAAAGTCTGTCATCAGAATGATTTGGTTTAATTCCAAATCACGCCGTTTTTGTGTGTGTCCCTTTAAATGCAAATGAGCTGCTGCTCCTCGCCCCCTTTCCAGAAGAGGGCGGAGCTTTAACAGCTCATGCTTCGGTCGCTCAACAACAACAAAGCTGGAGAATCTCACGCAGCCAAAATGAGGATTGTCAGTAACGGTGTTCCACTTGAAGGCCGACAGTCTTACATTTATTGTCTGTAAATCATCGAATGATTTGGTTTAATTCCCTCCAGAAGCGTCTCATATGATTGTGTTCCCAAACACCAGCATCCGAACGCAAGATCACATGACAACGTTTATTGTGTTTCGTCTGACGCTCATATGATGTCAAACTCATTTATGATGGAGGAGAAAAGAGCCTGATTGAAGAAACTTACATTTTTATTACTGATATTTTTGCACCAGTTTCCCAGGAAGTGGTGATTTTGTTCTCTCGAACATGTGATGGAATCGCTGCTTTATTCTCAAATGTTTTATGCGATATTCCAATTTTGCACACAAGTTAAATTCACAACTTTGAATGGAAACATAGCTAGTGATATTAAAGGATTAGTTCAGTTCAGAATAAAAATTTCCTGATAATTTACTCTCCTCCATGTCATCCAAGATGTTCATGTCTTTCTTTCTTCAGAGGAAAAGAAATGAAGGTTTTTGAGGAAAACATTCCAGGATTTTTCTCCATATAGTGGACTTCACTGGGGTTCAACGGATTACGCATTACGTAATCACGTTGGAAAGGTCACGCGTGACGTAGGCGGAAGTGTGTACAAAGTGAACGTCAAAGACTAAGTTAAACGGCCTTTACAAAAACAGGTAAAACAACGATTTCGTATGATTTTGAAGTTGGAGGAGAAAATGAGATGGAGTTTTTCGCCCTACCGCGGTACTTCCTCCTACGTCACGCGTGACCTTTCCAACATGATTACGTAATGCGTGGAGCATCACAGAGCAGTGCAAGACGAGCATTTGTGGTTAAAAAGTATATAAATGTTTATTTTTTTTAGAAAATGTCCGATGGTTTCTCTAGATAAGACTCTTATTCCTCGTCTGGGATCATGTAGAGCTCTTTGAAGCTGCACTGAAACTGACATTTGGACCTTCAACCCGTTGAACCCCAGTGAAGTCCACTATATGGAGAAAAATCCTGGAATGTTTTCCTCAAAAACCTTCATTTCTTTTCCTCTGAAGAAAGAAAGACATAAACATCTTGGATGACATGGGGGTGAGTAAATTATCAGGACATTTTAATTCTGAACTGAACTAATCCTTTAAAAGACCAAATTCAGTATACTCAGATATACAGGTGAACCCAGAATATAAATGCAACACACATTTTCTTGTTAAGCGTTTATCCACAGACAACCATTTCATCCTCAAATACTTATTACCACAATACAAAAAAAACAATTATCTGAATGCATTTTAGTGGTCATTAAAACCGACTAATTTATTTCACAGTTTCGTTTGATTGATTTTTGGGGTGAAATGTGACCTGGACATGTGTTTTGTGAGATTTGCTCATCAAGAGCGAATGAAAGCTTGACCTGTGAATCATTGAGCCTTTATAATGCAGTGTGTTTGTCAGTCTGTAGATGGCGCTATTACTGTTATTACTGTGATAAATGTGAGTGTATCTTATCTAGGTGGTTTTGCTCCTTTGTCACACATCTTTTTCCATGAATTCAGTTTAATTTCCTGATGTGATAACTTCTGGTTTTAAGGCTTTGGGACGATGAAAGCAGTCTTTCCTGTCACGACATGTTATCAGTTTGCTCATAAAGATTAGTGAGATGTATCATGTTGTTTTGGGTAAGAGTCCTTTCTCGTGAATGAAGATGAATGAATGATATCAGCAGGCGTTTGTAGTGCCATCTGCTCATCAGTCGCCTCTTGTTCAGCGTCTGGTTTGAGTGAAAGTGAACGAATCGACTGCGGTTTGTGTGTGTGAATATGATGTCTGCGCTCTCCATCAAGATCAACCTTCTTTTCTTCGACCCAAATGCAAAAGCATGACATTATATTCTGCTTAAAGAAAAAAAGCCTGTTTGTAGGACCGTTATGATTATTTGCATGACATTTAACCCCTGTATCCTTGTTACTGTACACACGTTTTTCTTCTGAGATTGTACGTATTTCTCGCTCTCAGTGATGGTTTTCAGGAGATTTTTATTACATCAACATATATAATTTATATTATACAATATATTTTTTGAGATTTTTATGAATAACTTTTATTATGATAATAATAATATTATGAATAACAAAAAAATATATATAAATATAATTTACTTTTTGTTATTATTTTATATATAAATAATTGTCAGGAAAAAACAATAAATTAAAAAAACTAAAATTATATATATATATATATATAATATTATTTTTCTAATTAAATTAATATTTTATTGTTTTTTTTATATATATATATATATATATATATATATATATATATATATATATATATATATATATATATATAATTTTTCTAATTACATTTTAATATTTTATTTTATTGTTGCATTTATTATATAATAATAAAATATAATATTATTTTTGTAATATTAAATTTTAATATTTATTGTTGTTTTATATATATATGTATTGCTATATTATTTAATATATAATTATATTATTTTATTAAATTAAATTTTAATATTGTTTTATGTTTATATATATATATATATATATATATATTATATATATTTATATAATTTTATATAATATAATATTTTTCTAATTAAATTAATATTTTATTGTGTTTTTTATATATATATATATATATATATATATATATATATATAATATATGCTATATGCATGTAACTATATACTTGTCATTATATGGTAAAATATGAGGACATGTAAGATTCACCCCTTTATCTGTAATGCACCAATGTTCATTATAATGATTACACAAGATGCAATTTGCTGCCATGGATTCTCTGGAGGTTTGTGTGTGTGTGTGTGTGTGTGTGTGTGTGTGTGTGTGTGTGTGTGTGTGTGTTCGGGGTGGTTTGTTCAGTGATTGTTGTATTATCAGCATCTCTGTTCTGCTCTACACTGACATATGGCATCTATTAGTGTAAGTGACGTCAGAGAGCGCGTGTGAGCGTTTATAGTGATGGAGGAATGTGCTCGTGTCATGTGATGTTTTAACAGCTCCGCTCCGCTGATGTATGGCCGTTATACAGCGGATCAGGTTACCGCAGTAAAGCTGTACGGAATCATTAGAGAGGACATTACGAGCGCGAGTTGGACCTCTGTTTGTCTTTTTATGTGCTTCTGCAGGTTTATTCTGCTTTAGGAGGAACATTTTAGGCTGTTTTTATATGCGGATGTTGTATTTCAGAGGCGGTGCTTTGATTTCGTGCTGCTCAGAGTTGGTTTTATTTTTGTATTGTCAAGCTGAACACTTGCATTAACTCTCTGTTAAAGCACAGTTATAATGTGTGTTGTGAGTTTTGTGATGTTTTGTTGAGGTTGCGTTCAGCTGTTTCTGCTGTAGTTTACAGTTTTCTTCATTAGGCTGCATCTGTAGGTTTTATTGAGCTGTTAAAGACGCTTTGCGGGAATGTGTGTGTGTGTGTGTGTGTTTTATGTCCATCTGCTTTTCAGTCTAATTAATCTCTTTAGGAACCAAGTGCAAGATTGATTGATATTTTTTTATTTTTTTTATTTTTTTAATTATTTCTTTTTTTTATTATTTTATTTATTTGTTTTTTAAATGCTTTACAATAAGGTTCCATTAGTTAGTTCACATGAACTATAATTGAACAATACTTCTAGCATTTATTAATCTCAGTTAATGTTAATTCCAACATTTACTAATACATTATTAAAATCAAATGTTGTATATGTTAATATTGTTCAATAGACCTGAGCTGACATGAACAATGAACAATGAACAGCTGTATTTTTATTAAATAAGATTAAAAAAGTTTAATAAATACTGTAACAGCTGAATTGCTCATTATTAGTTAATTTTAGTTCATGCATTGTAATTGATAAAGTATGTTTCTATATGGATTATTTGAAAACGATTATATCAAGTATATATTTGCTGGAAATAAGGTTTCTATAACATCTAAATTTTAGACTAAATTCTTCATACCACAGCAAAATTTTAGGCTAACTAATGCAAGTAAAAAAGTATAAAAAATTATTGAAAATAAGTAAACAGTAATACAATAAAAGCAAATTGCAAACAATAGGACAAATAAAATAGAAAATACAGCTGCGAGCAGCAATTATTGGGGTTCAAGCGCTTTAAGGTCTTTAAGCACATGCATAAAAAGTTATTATGTTTTAATTAGCAAACCTGTAACCATCTCAATCATAGATGTAAAAGACCATTTACAGCCAATACAGGCAATTTACCATAGTAAATTTATAGTTTTTAAAGCTTTTTAACAGTTATTAAGGTTGAGCCAAAACCTAGGACTAGTTCGCCAAAGTTGTTTTTTGAAATAATCTCCAATATTTAACGAATGATTCGATGGACAGCGGCGGTCCTAGAGCGAAAGTTGCTCAGAATGAGGAGTTCTACCATGTGGTACGAATGTCGTGGGTGTGCGTGAAAAATCACGACCCTTTACACGTAAAAAACGCGAAGACGGATTTCTTTCTTTCGAATTATCACAGATCTCTAGGGCCGTGAGTCAAACCGGCCCAGCGAGTTTCATTCCGACCGGCCTCCGTTAACCTTGTCTGATAGCAAATTTCATTGGCCGATGGCGGACATGTTTTTTGAGATACGTCAGTGTCCTCATAGACCGTCATGGCACCTTGGACAAAGACACTGCATGCCAATTTTCAAGTCGATCGGACTAACGGTGAAGTAGTTATAGCTATTTTCATGTTTTTTTTTTCCTGTTGTAGCGCCACCAATTGGCTAGTCACCGCATCCTTTGACCACAGAATGAGCTCTTACATAGGTGCTGTAAATTTTTGTAAATTTTGTAAATTTTTTTGGTTTGGTTCCGATCGGGTCAAAAACCCAGGACTAGTTTGCAAAAATAGGTTTTTCAAAAAATCCAAAATACCTGAAAATTTCGTGAATCCGAAGCATATTGTCTTGAGTTAAGGATTCCGACGATATAAGACACTGGAGTCCACGCCTAACGGTTCAGGAGTTATGAACCATTTCATACTTTTGACCACTGTAGCGTCCCCGTCAGGCCGATCGGGGCGAGCCTTGGTGACTTTGTAGACAGTGTGTTTAAAATAGTAATTTTATCTCTATTATCATATTTTCATAATCGTTGGAAGCCGAAATGAAAACTCATTCGATTAATCACACAGCCCTAGTAAGACGCTATAAAACTTTTCTTGCTTGCTTTCCTCTTTCTGAGAAACTCTAACTCTGTTACGAAAGATTTCAGCACCTGCCCTATATTGGATCAGTATTGAAAGGTCTGCTGGTATTTAAACCTGTCTCTGTCTCTTTGGTTTTCTCTGTCACTTCATCCTCCACTTAGAGCCCAAATTTCATTATGAGCATTATCTGCTGTGCGCTGCATTCTGCTAATGTCCCCATCTCACTAATGCATGTAGGCGATCTGTCAAAGTCACGTTTAGTGGAGCGCACTGCAAATCATCTTCAGGTTTTGTCAATTCACGTCGCTCTGGTTTCCAGTACATTGTGTTGAGTGTTTCTGTCTTTGTGTTGTATGCCATTGTTTCCAACTAGAACATCTTCTAGGTTTAAAAAGAGTTTCTGTGGTGAAAAGTTTTTAATGTTGTTTATATGTCTATGTGGTGTCGACACCATTGCTGAGTATTTTCTCCTTAAAACTACAGTGAACCTTAGAAAAAATAGATTGAGTTCAAATTTAAATTTTTTTCAAACAAGAAAATTTTTCATTTTATTAGTGTCCGCAAAAATTCTGTCAACTATGGTACTAACCAAACACCCCTGAAAACTAAACAATGGTTCATCCCAAAACCATGTGAACAGCATCATGTGAAGTAATTTTCTTCTGCGACGGATATTTTGAACACATTGTGGTAAATATCCTCTTATTTTTTTCTATATTTTATCTCCAATTACCTATTGTTATTAATTGCCAGTCAACTATGTTGGGTACATTGTTATAATTAGAAATATTTTATGATTTTATTTCAAATAATGATTAAAATGTGAGGTTAATCTGATCAAGAATATAACATTTGGTTGGCCAGACAAGGCCTGTCATTGAAATTGAGGCAAAATTGACTATCAACTATGTTACTTATCATCTATGTTACCGTCATAGTCAAGTATGTTACTGGCATCAACTATGTTACTATCAGAGTCAACTATGTTACTGTCATAATCAGCTATGTTACTTGTCAGCTATTTTACCATCATAGTCAGCTGTGTGACAGTCATAGTCAAGTATGTTACTGTCATAATCAGCTATGTTACCATCATAGTCAAGTATGTTACTGTCATAGTCAAGTATGTTACTGGCATCAACTATGTTACTATCATAGTCAAGTATGTTACTGTCATAATCAGCTATGTTACTTGTCAGCTATTTTACCGTCATAGTCAGCTGTGTGACAGTCATAGTCAAGTATGTTACTGTCATAATCAGCTATGTTACCATCATAGTCAAGTATGTTACCATCATAGTCAAGTATGTTACTGTCATAGTCAAGTAGGTTACTGTCATAATCAACTGTTACTTGTCAGCTATGTTACCATCATAGTCAAGTATGTTACTGTCATAGTCAAGTAGGTTACTGTCATAATCAACTGTTACTTGTCAGCTATGTTACCATCATAGTCAAGTATGTTACTGTCAGAGTCAGCTGTTACTTGTCAGCTATGTTACTGTCATAGTCAAGTATGTTACCATCATAGTCAAGTAGGTTACTGTCATAGTCAAGTAGGTTACTGTCATAATCAGCTATGTTACTTGTCAGCTATGTTACTGTCATAGTCAAGTATTTTACTGTCATAGACAAGTATGTTACCATCATAGTCAAGTAGGTTACTGTCATAGTCAAGTAGGTTACTGTCATAATCAGCTATGTTACTTGTCAGCTATGTTACTGTCATAGTCAAGTATTTTACTGTCATAGACAAGTATGTTACCATCATAGTCAAGTAGGTTACCATCATAGTCAAGTAGGTTACCATCATAGTCAAGTATGTTACTGTCATAATCAACTGTTACTTGTCAGCTATGTTACTGTCATAGTCAAGTATGTTACTGTCAGAGTCAGCTGTTACTTGTCAGCTATGTTACTGTCATAGTCAAGTAGGTTACTGTCATAATCAACTGTTACTTGTCAGCTATGTTACTGTCATAGTCAAGTATGTTACTGTCAGAGTCAGCTGTTACTTGTCAGCTATGTTACTGTCATAGTCAAGTAGGTTACTGTCATAATCAACTGTTACTTGTCAGCTATGTTACCATCATAGTCAAGTATGTTACTGTCAGAGTCAGCTGTTACTTGTCAGCTATGTTACCGTCATAGTCAAGTAGGTTACCATCATAGTCAAGTAGGTTACTGTCATAGTCAAGTAGGTTACTGTCATAATCAGCTATGTTACTTGTCAGCTATGTTACTGTCATAGTCAAGTATTTTACTGTCATAGACAAGTATGTTACTGTCATAATCAGCTTTGTTACTTGTCAGCTATGTTACCATCATAGTCAAGTATGTTACTGTCATAGTCAGCTGTTACTTGTCAGCTATGTTATCATCATAGTCAACTGTGTGACAGTCATAGTCAAGTATGTTACTGTCATAGTCAAGTATGTTACCGGCGTCAAGTATGTTACCGGCGTCAACTATGTTACCATCATTGTCAACTCTGTTACTGTCTATTGTCATCGTTATTATCATTTGACTGATTATTTGCAAATTTAAATATACAGACTGCTGCTTTTATTATTATTTCAGGGTATAGTTTGTCCACATGGACTGGAGTTTTGCATGACATTCTTAAAACCATTAAAATGATCTTTAAAGTAGATTTATGATGATAATTTTCTTGTCCTTGTCCTTAGTAACATAATTGAAAAACTCACCAGGGAAAATGTTTTAGTGATGTATTTAATGATTAAGCTTTGCTTAACTAGTTACACTGACAAAATATATAAACTGAAATTATTAGTTGATTTATTGAGAAAGCATGTAGTTTTTGCTCTTTTTTGCTGATGTGAAATGTACCCTAAACAATAGAATGACTCACCTAGCTAATGTTAACACCTTATTGAAAAGTCTTACCATTCTTCTGTTACATAACAATAATGTTTCATATATTAACATTAACTACATTAGTTAACATGAACAATACTTCTGCAGCCTTTATTAATCTTAGATAATATTATTATAGTAAATTACTTGTGTTATTACAGTTGTATCTGTTATGATGCTCATTTTTTGCTAATGCATTAATTAATATTATCAAACGGGACTATTGTAAAGTGTTTTTCTTACATTTTCAAGCATAATTTCCTGAATAAAGTAACTGTGTTGTAAAATGATTTAACGAGATTTGACCAATGATTTGATATTCCTAATGATTTCAACATGACATTTATAATGTTATCTGCAGTAATGTTCATCATAACTCAAAGTTTGTCCGTCTAGTTATAGTTATTCAGCCAAACCTGGGAATGCTGACAGATCCGGCATGTTGTAAGACCTTCCCAATGTGCTTAGCACAACAAGATCCAGCAATCCCATCAGCGCCGCCTCATCTGTCACCACTGATTCACGACTGATACACACCATTTAGCTTCATCTCATTATTGGCTTCGTTAAGAGCTCAGAGCATATGCACGTATATCTCAGCTGATGAGAATCTCAATCAGTGCTCCGAATGCAATGAGGCAACAAGTGATAAGTTATCTAAAAGTTATGCGTGCAGAAGTTTTGGTTGGAGCGGCAGATTTTTCGCTCAATTGGTTTCTTTTTCCGCCAAGTTGCATTGGGTAACATCTCACAAATAAAACAACTGACTTCAAGCACAACTATGCAATATGCTTACAAAATCTTGAACAAATTTTTAATGTTTTTAAGGGTGAAGATATCAGTTTTCCTTGTCCGGACATCACTTTTGGCCACTGCTGAATATACACTACAATTCAAAGTCTGGAAATACTAATAATTTTTGTGTTTTTGAAAGAAATTGTCATGTTTATTCACCTCAGATGCATTAAATAGATCAAAAAGAAAAGTATTATTTCTATTTCAAATAAATGTATATTATTCAAATTCTCTGTCCATCTCATTGACATCTTTGGTATTCTAGCAGTCAGTATATATTATTGCTATTATTTTAGTTTTTTTGTTTGTTTCTGAAATGACACGTTTTTGCTTTGCTTTAGGCGAGGTCAAAAACAAACAAACAATCAGAACGATCACTCTATTTGTGTAGGACTGCTCACTTTGAGTTGTTAATTTGTCTCTTTTCGTTCTGTAACCTCATTATACCGAGGACCTGTTTGCCGAGGGTTCACGGTCTCGCTCAGCGTCGCTCTCGTGTCCTTCAGCCGCAGTTGTGCTGTATCGAGCAGTTTTTGTGTTTTGCTGCTCGTTTAAAAGGCCAGACGTGTGTTTTATCCTTTAGAGGACAGATGAAAAGACGTATGCTCACCATGGGAATGGTTTGAAATGATAAATGTGTGTACAGTTTCCTCTCCTGCCCACACACACACACACGCACACACGCACACACACACACACACACACACACACACACAGACACACACACACACACACACACTTACTGTGTTTAATTATCTTTCCAGAATGGCACAATAACAGCTCCTTCACTGCAAAAATTACTTAAAGAGGTCATGACATGGATTTTTATTTTAATTATTTTAATTTTCATTGAGGTTCACTTAGGTTTTTTGCACGTTAAGCGATTGAATGCCTGTGGGCGGGGCCTATGGTACCAGTGGGCGGGGCCTATGGAGCGCTGATGTAAAATCTCGTTGATGTTTTGCTCTGGAGGCGGTCATATGCAAATTTATTTTCCAGAATGCACACTTCAGAAGTAGTGTGTCATCCAGGTACTTTTTGCCCACTCTTTTATGAGCACTGTGAATTCTTCTCACATACTGTTTTTCACCTACTATATAGTAGGGTAGCATGTGATTTCGGCTGCAGCCTGTGTGTGTTGTCACTGTTGAATTCTGGGTAAAGACCCTGGAGTGAGTTCCAGGCCACTGAAGAGGGTGTGAAGCCATATTGTGAGAGTAATTGTGCACAGCAGTGATATTCCCCGAGTGTGTCTTGATGAGATCAGCAGTACGGAGGGGTTTGTGGGAGGTTTAAAGGCTGAGAGGTTTTTATGGCGGTGTGTCGGTGACCTCGAGAACTGAAAAAGAGGAAATGTTCAGGTCGGCGGTCACTCGTTTGAGGTGGAGGGAGATGACTGCACTGCTGTTATAAAGTGACTTTCCTGCTGCTCTTTTAAACAGTGACCTGCTTCTGTGGCGTCCATCTTTAATGACCTAATGTCATGTGTTCATTCCAGTCCACTTATATCAGAGACATTAATTAGATGGGAATCTAAAGCGCTTTTCCACCATCGGGCCAAACCGTTCTCGTTGCTTAACCAACCGTACTGAGAAATTTGGGCTGAGAACGGTTTGTAATCTAATCAAACTCAGGTGGAAATATAACTTGTTTCTTAACATTCTCAGATCCGTTCAGCTCGACGGTGGAAAAGCGGCTTTAGATTCCCATCTAATGAATGTTTTCGATATAATTGGACTGGAATGGGCACATGATATTTGGTCATTAAAGATGAACGTCACAGAAGCCGAAACATTAATTAAAATGTTTTGTTTATTATATATATTTTTAATATATAAAATGTGTATAATGTATATTTTTATGTATATGTATTAAATAATTAAATATTCAAAATGTTTGTATGTCTTGCCGTAAAAAACTTGCCCATAGGGATAAAATAAATTTCAAGTTAATTACTAAAACTATTACAAAAATCTTTTATAAAAATCTATTTTTGAATATTTTAAATAATATTTTTAGGGACAAAATAAAGTTTGTTACTTTAAAATTATTTTTAAATTATTAAAAAACATCTATTATTTATTTATTTTATATACTCATTTTTTGATACTAATTATTATTAATTTATTAAATTATTTATTTATTATTTAATTTAAAAAAAAAATGTAAATAATTTTTGTTATTTTTTTTTATTGTCTGTAAATTATTTTGTTTGTATATGTTGCTGTAAAAGCCATTTGCCCCATAGGAACAAAATAAAGTTTGTTACTTTAAAATTATTTTTATATAATTCAAAAATTATCTATTGTTAATAATAATTAATTTATTGTATCAATTGTGTAAATAATTTATTGTATGGAGCAGGATTCTTAAGAAAATAGCAAGCTTACACGAACAAACCATTAATAAAATAGTGCAGACAGAATATGAGAATGTCTAAAATGAACAGTGCAGAATAAATGATTTCTGAATAAATTAAGGCAGTCTCTAAACAAACAAGTAATTAAGAAGATGGAGACTGAATGCGTCAGTAATAGTGCTTTTTAATGCTTATATGAGATGAGACGAATCTAAATTGTCCCTCCGATTGTGTCGGTCTGTGGATGGTGTCTCGCTGACAGGGTTCAGAGGATTCTTGAATTATTCATCCGAGTATTTTGGTATTTGGAGGTTCAGAGTGTATGAATATTTCTAGTCTGTTTCTCTCTCACAGCAGCACATTTCTGATCGCTTCAACTCTTGGAGAAATATCGTCCAGAAACCAAAAATATCAAACCTTGAGTGCGTTTGTGTCTGAATGTGAATGTCGTCATAATGAAACCTCAGTGTATTTTGGGCAAATGATGACTGAACTTTGTTTTTGGGTGAAATGATCCTCCTGACAGCTTCACTAGAGGGAGCTGTTGAACTCATTATGTAACTCATCACTATTCGCCTCTTTTTAAGCATATAAACTCAAGCCCATAAACTCAAGCCCATCTCTGTCTTTACATGTAAACATACGAGGAGACCTCCGGTTCAGACTCTGGATGTGTAATCGGCTCTAATCGTGCCGTGAGAGTGATGCAGTGTGTTTTTCATTGGTTCTGACAGAGTGTTTGATGAAGACTCGTCTAACACAATGACACACACCTATAATTAAGTATGTTACACAGAGTCTGTGCCAAGAGAGCGATATAATCTACTTAAGAGCCTCAGCCAGAGAAACAGCAGGGAAAGTTCTGGATCACGGCCAGCGTGTGTCTCAGAGACGAGAGCAAACACAAATGAAACATCAGATGCTGGGTGTTAAAGAGACAGTGCTCCTAAAAAACAAACAGGTTTTTCAGACAGATGTGTATAGTCCCGCTGTAAACTCACAGCATTAAGGGCAGTGATGGGAATAATGGCGTTATAAATAAACGCCGTTACTTTTTTCAGTAACGAGTAATCAAACGAATTACTTTTTCCCCGTTACAACGCTGTTACCGTTACTGACAAAAAAATGCTGCGTTACTATAATTGAGCTGAGTACCAGAATACCCTTTGTGACATGCTGGATCAAAAATATGTGAAAGTTTTTCTAGCCGACTAGTAGTTATTCATTTACGCTATTAGTTGACTTTTCAAGCTTTCTATAGATATATTTCTCATGTCTGTGAGGCAAGCAGCCGCTGAGTTCTGGTTCATTTAGACGCACTCCAGTTCACGTGCAAATGATCGCGCCGGCGCCTCCATGTCATGATTATGTTGTCTGTTATATTTGCTTCTTATTTATTAAATCCAGGCAATTGGTTGATGAAACATTGATTAAAATTAAGATACAATTTTTACAAAACGAAATTCACTTTAAAGAAAGGCTTTCTACAAAACAAAACTTAATGAAGTGGTCAAAATCATGTCTGACCCACTCCATGTCTCCCGATACATTGCGCATCTTATGATGTATTTATGATCAAGCATAATTTATTTTTAGACTTATATTTAATATTGGGGGCATCCAAGTTATTTGACATATTATTTTTTTTTAAAAAGTAACACAATAGTTACTTTCCCTGGTAATTAGTTACTTTTATAATGATGTAACTCAGTTACTATTTGTGAGAAGTAACTAGTAACTATAACTAATTACTTTTTTAAAGTAACGTGCCCAACACTGATTAAAGGTGCAGTATGCGATTTCTCAAAATCGTTGTTGAACACGGTTGATATTTGAAATCAACCCAAACAAACACATCCCTCCCTTCATTTCTCTGCCTCCAAAAGGCACGAACACGCAATGCAAGAGTGTCTCTTTTATCACAGCAGAAGCAAAGCTAAATAATGCTTTGCGAAGATGATGAGCAAATTACTTTTTTTTTTTATGTCTCTCGGCCATCTCTCTTTCTACAGTCTTCCTTCAGATCTCCCTCTTGCTCACTCTCTCCTCCCTTATCATGAGTGGACATGCCCCCTACCGCTGATTGGCTCACACTCTTTCCTCCCTTAACATGAGTGGACACACCCCCTACTGCTGATTTGCTCACTCTCTCTCCTCCCCTATCATGAGGACACACCCCCTACTGCTGATTGTCTCTCCTCCCCTATAACGAGTGGACACGCTCCCTACTGCTGATTGGCTCACTCTCTCCGCCCCCATCATGAGTGGACACGCCCCCTACTGCTGATTGGCTCACTTTCCTCCCCCATCACGAGGACACACCCCCTACTGCTGATTGGCTCTCACTCTCCTCCCCCTTCATGAGGACACACCCCCTACTGCTGATTGGCTCACTCTCCCCTATCATGTGTGGACACGCCCCCTACTGCTGATTAGCTACAAGTATGTTGTGCTGTTCGGTCTGATCCACTTTCAACAGCGTTTTTAAAAAATCACTTACTGCACCTTTAATTTGGTCAGTTGACCAGTCAGGATTAGAAAAACGACATGAAATACATCTTAAAATAGAAATCATTTTATATAGTATATATAAATATATATATAATATACCTTTTTTTTAGCATTTTGTCCAATGTAAATCTTATGCCATCAAAATTAAAAACTATATGAAATACACTTTGAAATAGAAATTATTTTATCAGCCATATATGTCTCTCATTCCTTTTTTAGCATCTTGTTTGATGAGCGCCACATTTTAAGAATGAGAAGTTAAATATAATGTGTATGTATAATTAATATTATAACTTTATTTATTTAGTGTTCCATGTTTTTTATACACATTTTTATTATTTAAATTTTTTTCTAGTTACACTCAGTTCTAGTCTTTTCTACGAAGTTTGATTCCTCCACAGAATAAAAACTAAAAAAGCTAATTGAGACTTTTTTTTATCTCAATTCTGACTTTTTTTCCCCTCAGAATTGAGAATTTTTTAATAAATAAAGTCCAAATTGAGGAATATAAACTCACAGTTCAGAGATTGTGAGAGAAAAAGTTGCAGTTGTCTTTTTGTTATGTGGAGAATCATGCTTACATGCTTGTGTGAGTATAACTGTTAAAATGATTTTTGTTATTTAGAAAATCCTTTGGCTGTTATCCCAAACAACTGGAAAAATAATAGAAATGAGTTGGTCAGAAAGCTTCTGAGAGCAGAGCTGCATTAGAGTGAGGGAGTGAAGCGGAGTGACTGATCATATTCCAGCCGAGGGGAATCTGACGGGCTGAAACGGCCCTGAAGGAGTCACACACACACACACACACATGTGTGTAAAACACTCCTCCTGCGGCCCCATGCAGCTGTGAGGCCCTGAGGAGGTCTCTCTCTCTCTCTCTCTCTCTCTCTCTCTCTCTCCCGCCCTCCCTCGCTCTCTGTGTGTGTGAATCAGAGCGGTGCAGAGCTGCTGCCGGGAGTCTCCGGCTGGCTGGCGGAATGTGCGGAGTGGCGCACCGGTGCTCTGTGTGGATTTAACCGTCTCACGTTTGGATTACCATTGGGATTGCTTTGGGAATATTGCCGGATCGTGCTTGTGAAATCGAGGATGAGCTGTCAGCAGCGCGTGTGGATTACAGAAGCAGGAGGAACCTGAGAGGGGACGCGTTTCTCGTCGACCTCGGGCGTCTGCCGACCGTCTCCAGCTCACGCTGGAATACCGTGATTAGCTCCAGGAGTTTAGGGACCATGAACTCCGGAGTGGCTGTGAACGCTGGCAGGGAACCGGTGGCCGAGGGAAGTGAGGTAAGACGCTGGTCTGACTGCGGCGCATGGCTCTAAAACGATGTGTGTGTCGTCTGACCGACACACACACACACACTCCGCTCACACTGGGAAAGACTTTTGACGTTGTTAAACTTGTTTGAGATCTTCAGAGGAGCGTTGCAGTGTTTCATCTTCGTGCACCAGATCTTCTCACATGTTAACTTCAGGGTCCGATCGTATTGGAACGCCCTCCTACACCAGATATATGACTGCTGAAATCATGTCACACGCGCTTGTTTCAAACTTTCCTATTCACAGAATCTAGTGTGCAGAGATGCAATTAAATCTGCATTGAAATAATTAGGAAATGTTGTCAAGAAAATGAAAATAAAGTGAAAAGTGCAAAATATATTAATACACATTTAAATTTTTCTAAGGTCTTTTCTGAGTGAAATTACAATGTCAATTATAAATTACTTTTTTATTTTGAAAATAGTTATGCCATCAAAATGAAAAACTACATGAAAAACACCTTGAAATAGAAATGATTTTGTCAGCTATATATGCCTCTCGCTGTTTTTTCAGCATCTTACGCCATGAGCACCACATTTTTATTTTATTTATTGGGCTCCATGTTTTTTAATACACATTTTTATATTCAGTCTATTTTACTAGAACGCTCAGTTCTAAAGTCTTTCATTGGATGGACTCCTTATAAATCATTATAAATTACTATTATTGAACCAAATCATTCTGATGACAGACTTTGACGTTTCAGAACCACCAAACCAACATTTGAGATGCTGCGATGTGATTGGTCCGCTGGTTTGTCCAGTTATGCACATCTCGGCATTTCCATCCATCATTTTTTTTATGCAATATCCCAAAATGTGCATAAAGATAGGTGGATGGAAACATAGCTACTGACATCTTGAGTGGACGCAAAAGAAAAATACATTTTCCATCTTGTCGTGTGTGTTATGAGCTGCTGTTGTTGCCGTCGTTTGAGTTTCAGGGATGTAAGTGAGTCCTGTTTTCCTCGTGCCACATGTCGCCAGAGCGCTTGATCCAACACCAAACGACACTTATTAGGGAACACCTTTGATTTGGACCTGCTAGCGTAACATTTTAATTGTCCAAACACGTGTTTTTCTGAAATGTGCTGCTCCGAACAGCTGCTGCTTGTCAAGGAACGCTGTTTTATGGCCGAGGGAATAAAGGCTTACATTTAAGGATGTTTACAGATGTTTCCGCTCACATTGATCAGGGATTGTTCTTGAAGTGAGGAGTCTTAGAGCACTTCAGCAGCGTCTCTGGGGGTTTTACCTGCTAAATGATGGCTTACTGCATGTGCGTTGTTGACTGGGACAGAAATAATTGTGAACTGTCCATCAGTTTGTACAAAATTAAATGGAAGTCTCAAGGTCAAATCCTGGAGAATCATACTGTTTGTATATTCTTAAGAGACCGAGTGAAATGGCAGATGTCATTGAATTTATTTTAGCCAATTGAATCATTTTATTTATTTATTTTTAAAAATGAGTTTGATTTATTTTTCATTATTTTTTTTCATTTTTATTATTTAGTTATATTTTTTTAATAAATTTTTTTTTTTTAGTTTCCCGTCAAACTCCCCAGACTAAGCAAGTAATTTAACCATTCATTTACTAATTTAGTCATTATTTATTTTTTAAAAATAGTTTTATTTATTTTTCATTAATTTATTCCATTTCTACTATTTAGTTACATTTAATTTTATTATTTATTTAATTTTATTCTTTTATTTTTAGTTTCCCGTGAAACTCCCCAGCCTAAGCAAGTAATTTAACCATTCATTTACCAATTTATTTATTTATTTATTTATTTATTTATAAATTAGTTTTATTTATTTTTTTATTAATTTATTCTGTTTTTATTATTTGGTTATATTTAATTTTTTTTACTTTTTTAGTTTTACTCCCCAGACTAAGCAAGTAATTAAACCATTCATTTACTAATTTAGTCATTTATTTATTTTTAAAAATTAGTTTTATTTATTTTTCATTAATTTATCCCATTTTTATTATTTAGTTATATTTAATTTTATTATTTATTTAATTTTATTCTTTTATTTTTAGTTTCCTGTGAAACTCCCCAGACTAAGCAGGTAGTTTAACCATTCATTTACCATTTTAGTAATTTTAGTTGGCCAAACGCTGTGATAGTTGCATGTTTTGCAGTTTATTGCTGTAGCGAAGTATTTCTCATTTTTATTTCATGTAGTTGACTAATGTTAATAATTGGAACTTTATAGTAAAGTGTCCTTAAGATTAAAGTGAGTGTTGTGCTTGGCAGGTTTTAGGATGACAGGAATCTCTCTGTTCTCACGCTGGACGGCCGGAGACGTGAGACAGACTGTCTTTATATCTGTCCTCCCTGCAGGCAGACGGCCAGAGTAAGAGCGTTGTTTGATAAGCACAGGGCCGCTGTCTATTTTTATCTCTGCTGTGCCTCTTCACTCTGATTTAGTGCCGTGTTCAGGTCTGGAGCTGTAGTGTACGTCGCTAAAAAGGCACTTTAGATGAGAGGATATCTGAACACTCGTCGTGCGGCTGTAGGGTCAGCAGTGAGACAGACGGAGGACTGACTCCAGAGGCCCGTAACAGAACCCGCAGAAGTGCTGACTGACCCTGACTGACCCTGACTGACCCTTCATCTCTACTATCTCAACTCGTACTGAGATGAAACACCTTGACTTACAGAAACAGACACTGGAGCACATGGTGAACGAGACTTTTTGATGCATATGTCAAAATATTTTTGCAATTATTAATGCATTAATAATGTATTATTATTATTATTTTAAATGCTATATTATTATTATTATTATTGCAAAATTCTTATTATTTTTGTTATTGTTATTAATAAAATATAATTCTAAAAAGCTATAATCATTATTATTATACATTTTTTTTTAAATAATTTTTTTATTATTAATATTGAAAATTACAAAATGTTACAATAAATTCCTATGATAATGATATTGTTTTTATTATTAGTAGTATTAGTATTATTGTACATATTGTTTTAAGTAAAAGCTGATTTATTATTATTTTTATTATTATTATTATTATTATTATAAATGTCATATTATGCTTATATTATTATTAAAACATAATTACAAAAAGCTGTAATAATTTATTAATATTATAAATATTATTTTAAATAAATGCATTATTATTATTATTATTATTATTATTATTAAAAATAGCAAAATAAAGCTATAATAATTTGTTATTATTAATAATATTATTGTACATATTGTTTTAAGTAAATACTGTATTATTATTATTATTATTAATAATAATAATAAAATATAATTACAAACGCTTTATTTTTATTAAATTGCTTTAAAGAAATGCATTATTATTAAAATTACAAAATAAAGCTATAATAATAATTTATTTTGTTATTAGTAGTAGTATTAAACATTAAGTAAATGCTGTATATTATTATTATTATTATTATTATTATTATCATGATTAAAACTGCTATATTATTAATGCTTTATTATTTTAAGAATCACATTAAAAGAATTACAAAAAGCTGTAATAATTTATTGTTGTAAATATTGTTTTAAAGAAATGCTTTATTATTGTTAGTAGAATTATTGTACAAATTGTTTTAAGTAAATTATGTAATATTATTATTATCAGCTTTAATATCTGTTATATCTGTTGTCATTATTATTTTTAAATATAATTACAAAAACTATAATAATAGTAAAACATTATTTTTTATTATTATTAAAAAATAATTATAAAAAGATAGTTATTATTATTTTAAATGCTTTTTTAAATAAATATTAAATTAAATAAAATTATATATATAAATTATATATATATATATATATATAATTTTTTTTTTAATTATTTTAAATGATATTTTTAAAATAATAATAATATTATTATTATTATTATTAGTATTAGTATTATTACTGTTATGAATAGTTTTAAATAAATGCTGTATTTTTATTATTAATGTGTTATTAAAGGTAATAAGAGAGATTAGCTTGGACTGACGTGTAAAAGCTCATTGTTTCTGTCCGTCTCTCGGGATCTGAGAGTCTGTCAGAAGCGGATCTTTCCTCCATCCACATGCCGTGTCACTCCGTCTCTTTCTCAGCACAGCATCTCTGAGCTGTAGTTCAGGCTCCTAATGTCCCCAGATTTACCGGCGCCTCCTCAGCCTGACGGACGGCGGGGGGTAAAGCTCGCGCTCCATCACGGCTGATGCGGTCGTTCAGTAGAGACGCGGCTCGTAAAGCCCTCGGCGCTCTGATCGATGTGATGGGAGATTGTGAAAGCAGAAGGAGAGAGCTTGTGTTGTGACGGCCGCTGTGATTTATGACACCTCTGTAGGGAAGACAAACTCACTCGAGAGGAAAACGCCGTCCCCGCCGCGATTTACAGGCCCTCCGCTCAAGAAGCCTTGAACAATGAGCCAGTGTAGATATGACACCGGCTTTTATTTTATACAAATTTACAGCATGCTTTATTAAACCCGCGGGGATGGTAAATCCACAGTGTTTTATTGGGTTTGTTTGTCTGGAGAAGGAAGGCGCACAGCAGCTCATTAGTTAATAACATTAATGAATTGATGACGTTTACCTGTGTGGAATTTATGCTTTTGATCCTCGGCTGTTTAGATAGCATAGTCAAAGTCTGGTGTCACTTTTCCACGCTTTTGTCTTTTTGATATATATATATGAAGATTATATTGACTAATTGATGTCAGTTAGACATTTTCGTGTCATTTATACATGAAGTTTGGTTCATAATGCTCAGATCATGCTGGTGTAACACAGCAGCCGAAGAGCTTCGCAAAGAAATCCTGCTGGAAATTCATTTAAATATTGATCAGATGTCAGATGGGTTCAGGAGTCAGCTGAGAGACGATTCTGAAGATGTTTGACGCGTGAGTGTGCTGATGTTTAAATGATGAACTCGTGGTAGTAATATTGATGTATGATTTCACATGCTGCTGTTTCCGTCAGGATGGACGTGAAGCTCTAGCGGGTGACGACAAGAGCTTTTTTCATGCATTGTTCATGTTGTGAAGGCATGACTGTGCAGTTGCTAAGAAGTTCTGGGTGGTTGCTAGGTGGTTTGCTTTCTGGCACACAGCTGGACTAGTTTACAATAGATTTTATGGAAGTTTTGACATTTTTATCAGAGGTTAGACACATATGGGCCATTCTACACGTCTTGAAACAATTATTTTTCCACAAATTTTGTATGTATGAAAATTGTATAATATCCAAGGTATACATTAGTTAATTCTCATATTGTATTTTCAGAAAATTTTGGAATATTTTTCCTCTCCCCAAATTTGTCACTACCGAAACACAATAATAAATAATTTAATAAGAAGGGTCACATTGACCTATTAAGATTTTCTACCTTTTAAATATATTTTTTGCTATTTTTTTAAAAAAAGTTTTCACAGGTAAATCAATAACAATTACAATTTAAACAATATTTCAAGTGTAATTTATGAGATTTGTTGTATTTTGAATCCAATCTTTCTTTGTAAAATTCATAAAGTTTATCAAACTGATTTCAAAGTGAAGAATTCATTAGTTTGAATAAACATTGAACCAAACACTATAATAACATCTTCGTTGATCATTCAATATACTTTATTTTTGACAAAACATCCCATGT
The DNA here is from genome assembly GCF_019924925.1 of Ctenopharyngodon idella. NCBI lineage: Eukaryota > Metazoa > Chordata > Actinopteri > Cypriniformes > Xenocyprididae > Ctenopharyngodon > Ctenopharyngodon idella. The sequence continues at coordinate 42,462,146 of NC_067224.1, forward strand.
TTCGGTCGTGACTGCACAGTTTCGGTAGTGACAGTAATGTGTCGGTAGTGACCACATCACATGACAGGATTTTAACTCTCATATTAAAAAATATTAAAATACTAATGATTTGCATAACTGTACTAAAATTGTGTTTATATCCCCCAAATAAATGTGTTCCTTTGGTCACTACCAAAACAATGATGACATGTTTCAGTCGTGACTGTTTCGGTAGCGACAATTTTAGATAGTTTTGAGCCGTTTAAAGATGTTAATCAGCACATGGTTAGCTAGCACAGTTCTGAACAGTTAAACACACATATAAACTACATTTTATGGAATAACACCCAAAAAAGTTTGCTTAATTGCAGAAAAAGGGTGTTCGGTAGTGACGTTCCTTAAAGTTACACACAGATTTTCAGACTTTTGAACACATTTAACTCAAATGTCTCTATCTACTCTGATGATACTTAGGTTTTCCCCAGAAGACAAAATAAGTGCAATTTACCCTGATCTTCAAATTCAAAAAGTTTTCATCTTAATACATGGTATGTCCTTCTGGAGCATCAGTGAATGTTTTCACCTACTTTGTTGAATGTAGTTTTATCACCATCTAAGAGTCCAATAAACCAGATCTGGCAGAACCATTTTTGAGTCTGTTCAGTTTGCTTATGGTTGCGTTTCATTTTGTAATGTGTTGGAATAATTGGTGCTGTTGTGGATTTTAAGAGTCGTAATTGATTTCAGAGAAACGGTCTGCTTCTAGTCAGCACTGATCTGTTTGTCCTGATTGTGTATTAGTTTTGTTTAAAAACAGCATTTCCTTTTCATCTGGATGCTCTTTCCTGACTCTTTCTTTGTCTGTTTCTCTCTCTCTCAACCTCAAACCTCTTCTATTTATAACATTAAAGTCTGATGGTCTAAAAGCCCTGACGTGTGTGTGTGTGTGTGTGTGTGTGTGTGTGTGTGTGTGTGTGTGTGTGTGTGTGTGTGTGTGTGTGTGCGTGACTCTGAGGCCTCTGAGCGAGTGTGTACAGAGATAATTCACCTTTCACAGACCATTAAGCTGGAAAACGAACGTGTGAGCACCTCAAGTACCCTTCACCCCCTTCAGTCAAAATAAACAGAGTATTTACACTGCAGCCTCAGCTCATAAAAGCACCTCTGAAGACAAAACGCCCTTTATTTCTGTTCTGATGTCGTGTTTTCAGATGGACGTTTGTGTCTCGGGTTTCATAGGGGAATATTTTTTGGGTTTTTTTAACCTACTTGGAGAAAGAGGTCTAAAAAAAATCTCTATTTTCTGTCAATAATCATAATTAGATGATATTTTGCTTGCTACGTTGATATTTCTAACCAAAGATGTGATACTTTAAATACGAAACTAAAACCACCAGTAGGTGGCAGCTTAATGAGTGAGTCATTCATTCAACCGATTCATTTAAACAGCTCATTCATTCTGAAGCAAGTGACTCCAATTCGCATACGATCCGTCCTAAATAGTATTTGAAATTAGAATTAGTGTGTCCCAAATCATAGTATGTTGAAATGAGTATTCCGAAGGTACCCGGATGGTCTACTGTTCCTGGTTAGAATTCGAAGTGCAGATCTGTTCACGCTCTAATAAAACAGCTAATGTTGCCTACAACCCATTGTGAGTTACAACTACAAACGCGAATAAAAAGTGTTAAAAACAACAAACATGGCGGATGTGTGTGACCGACGGTTAAGTACACTAAAAAATGCTGGGTTAAAACAACCCAAGTTGGGTTGAAAATGGACAAACCCAGCGATTGGGTTGTTTTAACCCTGCAACTACCCAGCATGTTGGGCAAACATTTAACCCAATCGCTGGATTAAAACAACCCATTCGCTGGGTTTGTCCATTTTCAACCCAACAATTACTGAATTAATTAATCTTTTGAAGGAATCGGGTAAGTGATTGATTCAGTGACTCATTTACAAAGAATGAATCAGTATCGGCTCACTCATTAAGCTGCCATCTACTGGCAGTTTTAGTTTCATATTTAAAGTATTTCTTTGTTTATTTAAGCAATAGGGTAAGTGTACCCATTAAGCCCATGTACCCTTTAAGCCCACTTTCAACTCTGAAATCAAATTAAAAAAAGTGAAAATTATATTTTATGCTGGCCATTATTTTAACAAATCCAGTGATTTGTTACTTAACTGACATTTTTTTTTGCATACTAATCACAATGTTGTCAATGTCAGTGTTGAGTTAGCCCCACTCATGGGCATGCTGTCTAAGGGTACCCCGTACAAAGACACCCAAAAACTTTGGTCTTTCGGTACCCTTCAGAAATCAACACATTTCTGCACTTTTCAGCCATTTCTTTGGAGAGTACACTGATATTACGTCAAATAAGAGATAAATGTATTGTTTTTCGTCTATGAATAAATAGTATTTTATCATTTTATATCGTTTTTCTTTAAATGGAAAGATGAGTTTTATTAGCTTGCGCACAAAGCTAATCTCAAGGTCAAACCATTAGCCTTACTGAAAGATGGACTGCCAAAGAATTAAGCATGTGAACTACAAACAATGAATGATTTGTCATTCATTTTACACTAATTTACAAATAAATACATCTTAAATTGTTTTGTAGAACAGATTATTTTCATGAATTAACTTTTTTTTTCTTTCTTTTTTTTTTCTTTAAATGGTACAGCGCCACAAAATGCATGCAAACTGTAGCCAACACAAGCTAAACTTAAATGAATAAATCTTAACATTTCTCAATGTGGGCACAATAAAAATTACTATGATGCTTAGTCCACATTATATTTGAGCTCCATGCATGTCTTTGTAAACATATCTTACATTTTTAAAGGAAAACAATGTATTTTTTCACCATTACTCACTGTGGAACCATTTAAGCCCACCTTATGTGTTTCAATGAGAAATCCCTCTAATTACAAACTTTGATCAATTTTCTGAGTGAAAATGTTTAATGATAACATTTCTTTGTGTACTTTTACCTACCTTAACTTACTTACAACTTTAATTTACAACTATATTTATATAGGCCTACAAATTACACACATTAATTCAATTGAGATGGAGCCAAGTTCTAGAAAATCGCAACTTTTCATTTTCCGTCGGTCTTAGTACACGATGTAACTACAGAAGAGTCAAGTTTTAAATAGGAAAAATATCAACTCTTTGGTCATTTTTGAGCGAGATGCTAACGGTCTAATCAGATTCAATGAACTATGCTAAGCTATGCTAAAAGTGGTACCGCCAGACCCGGAGATCGGCTGAATGGATTCGAAAATGGTAAAACTCAACTGTTTAACTCTAGGGGAGCTGGAAAATGAGCCTATTTTCAAAAAAAGTGGAGTGTTCCTTTAAGGCTCCAGACCACCAGCTTGAACCCCCAGCCAGTAACACCTACCCATCCCACCCAGGGCTCTAATCAAACATTAGTAAAAGGATTTTTTTGAATACTTCCATCTCACTGAATAAACTTATTGAAGTTTTACTTTTTTAAAATCAATACATTTTTATACTTTGTGAATCAATCATGACATGCAGGCTTAAATGGTGCCAAAGTACCAATTAAGCCCATGTCAGACTTCTAACATTATTCATAAAATATCTTAAATTTATATTCTAAAATGTACATCAACTAATTAATACATTTTCAAATGAGAGATAAATCTTGCGTTTTAACAAATTATTTTTCTTATAAACCATGTCAATATCCATAAAAAACACCTACATTTAGATTTTGGTGGGCTTAATGGGTACACTTCCCCTATCACACGAGCAACCTTTCTGCTTTTCCCAAATATCAGCATGACTGCAAACGTGATATTGATTTTATAAGAAGCTGATATTGTGAGTTACATTTTTGACACAATATTGTCTGTTTTTGCTCTGTTTCACCAATGAAATTAATTCCAAATAGCCACATCAGAACTATTGGTGTTTTGTTACTGAATTAATCAACGTTTTGCAGGAATCAGGTGAGTAATTGATTCAGCGACTTGTTTACAAAGAATGAATCTGCTGTTTGAACGAATCGGTGTAGACTCACTCTTTAAGCTACCACCTACTGGCGGTTTTAGTTTCATATAAAGTATAATTTCTTTGTTTAGTTAAGCAATATCACATGAGCATGATTGCAAATATGATAATGATTTTATAAGAAGTTGAGAAGTTAATATTGTGAGTTACATTTTTGACACAATATTGTCTGTTTTTGATCTATTTCGTCAATGAAAATAGTTCCAAAAAAGCCACATCAACACAGCAAAATCCCCAGAGTTAAATCAACTCTGCTCAGAGTACATATGGTCCCTCTCTATATAGTGTTAAAGTAACACTGAAGCAGAGTTAAAGTTAATGAGATAATTAAGTGATGATTGAGCATTAGTGATGAACACCTGCTGTTAACAAGCAGAATCACTGAAGAGAAACACAAGAACTACAACTGACTTCCAGCCACAGCCTAAAATGAACTCAACTGAAGACAAAAGACATTAAATCTCTCAAGATCTGATTAAACAACTCCACAAACAGCATGTTATCTCATTAACTTTAACTCTGCTTCAGTGTTATTTTAACTCTGTGTAGAGAGGGACCGTATGTTCTCTGAGCAGAGTTGATTTAACTCTGGGGATTTTGCTGTGCAGAACCATTGGTGTTTTGTTACTGAATTAATCAATGTTTTGAAGGAATTGGGTTAGTGATTGATTCAGTGACTCATTTATAAAGAATGAATCCACTGTTTGAATGAATCAGTATAGACTCACTCATTAAGCTGCCACCTACTGATGGTTTTAGTTTCATATTTAAAGTATCATTTCTTTGTTTTGAAACATCAAAGTATCCCAGAAAATATCAAGATATTATTTGTTTTCAATCTCATACACCCCTATTATAAAATTATTTTTATTATATGTCCGTTGTGCACACTTCGATGTAAATTGTAATTGTGTACATCATGTTTACTGTGTATTTTCTGTATGAAACTGCACTGTTTTAACTATCTTCAGTTCGCCTCTGTCAAAGTAATTTGGTTTGACCAGTTTTTAGGAAGGGACAGTGTATCCTGTGATCACTGACGGTATCTTTGGTGTTATTTCAGTGTGAAGTTAGTAGTCAGGCATGTGTAAGATCATTGCTCAGTCATGTGATTTTCCAGCACCTGATTTTTATGTAACTCTTATATCTGGCAGTATGTGGATATTATGGAGCAGTTTGTGCCTCATAATGTTTTGAGAGTAATGCTGTTATACAGTGTGTTACTTTAGTTTTATGTGCGTTTGATGTGTTGAGTGTCCAGCTGTTAATGAGGTTTGAGCTGCTTCGCCATGTTTATTTATGAACACCGACTTTGTGTTTCTCATTAATGGGAAAAGCTTTGCCATTCCTGTCTGATTAAAAACATGCTTTAGAAGCAAATCAGAGGTAGATCTACTTAACAGGCCTTTGTAGTTACTGATAAATTTGGGTTGAAATGACTCAGAGCTTTGCTCTCGCTCTCGTATTATTTATACAAAGCAAGGCTAATTGGATTCAGAGCTGGCGGTGGTTTGATTTGAATTGGAGATGCAGATGTACTCGCCTAATGAACAGAGAAGACTGGGTTAGAACTGGTTTTGAATGTGTTGTTATTGTTGTCTCTGAGGCGTTTTCCTCGTCGGTGTTTGACCTTGAGCTGATCTGTTCTCCAGTCGGGTGGAGATCCTCTTCCTGATGGGAATCTTCAGAGAGTTTACGTCCTGAAGACATTCCACCAGTGGGAAATGCATGAACGCTCATTCGGCATGATAAGATTTGCTCGAGTCATTCCTATTGCGACGCTGATGATAAAATGTGCGACTCATTTGAACTCTATTGAGAATTTACCACTTTAAAACACTATGGAGAAAATCAAGCATGATCTAAAACAGCCACATGATGAAAAGAGGAGAAAAACGTCATCTTGCACCAACATAAATGAGTTCCAGTTCAAAATGTAGAGGATTTTTCCGTATTATATTTTCCAAACACTATGCAAATTTCATACATATTTATAGTGCATCTATAAATATATTTCTGCATCTAGGCCTATAGTTTTAAAAATATAAAATATGCCCCCAACTTTCCACCAACTTTGCATGCGTATATGATACCACAAAATAGCATTTTACAAAAACATCTCATGAAGGAGCATGCACTTTTGCACCAAGATTGTTTTCTTTCAAAAAAACGTTGTCTCTGATGTCCAGCGTGTTGACCTCGGGTCACGGCTTTTGACCTCTGCCTCAGCATGAGTATTTGAGATCTGAGAGATGTTAGTAGCTGCAGGAACACCAGCCTGGAAACTTCACCCTGCGATACATCAATGTTAACAACACACAGGCCAATAAAGTGAATTACCTGCAATTTTGTCTCTAAACAATTCACATTTTTGCAATGCCTTGCCGGGTAAGATTGCGTGTCTGAACGAAAGTGAATCACATGCTTTATAACCCATCTCTGTCATGATGCTGTTGAGGTCTGTTTCTACTGAAGAAACAATGATTTATCGCAGGGTGAAAATCCATGTGTTCTTTCAATTTCAGTTTGTCAGGAAAAATTGCCTTGGAAATGCTTTCTGAGTGTTATGGTCCTGTGTTATTACCCAGATCCCAGGTCAGACGGAACAACCCAGTGTTTGGGTAGTTTTTGTGTTACCCAGATCCCAGGTCAGACGTAACAACCCAGTGTTTGGGTAGTTTTTGCGTTACTCAGATCCTGAGTCAGACGTAACAACCCAGTGTTTGGGTAGTTTTTGTGTTACCCAGATCCTGGGTCAGACGTAACAACCCAGTGTTTGGGTAGTTTTTGTGTTACCCAGATCCCAGGTCAGACGTAACAACCCAGTGTTTGGGTAGTTTTTGCGTTACTCAGATCCTGAGTCAGACGTAACAACCCAGTGTTTGGGTAGTTTTTGTGTTACCCAGATCCTGGGTCAGACGTAACAACCCAGTGTTTGGGTAGTTTTTGTGTTACCCAGATCCTGGGTCAGACGTAACAACCCAGTGTTTGGGTAGTTTTTGTGTTACCCAGATCCCAGGTCAGACGTAACAACCCAGTGTTTGGGTAGTTTTTGCGTTACTCAGATCCTGAGTCAGACGTAACAACCCAGTGTTTGGGTAGTTTTTGTGTTACCCAGATCCTGGGTCAGACGTAACAACCCAGTGTTTGGGTAGTTTTTGTGTTACCCAGATCCTGGGTCAGACGTAACAACCCAGTGTTTGGGTAGTTTTTGCGTTACCCAGATCCCAGGTCAGACGTAACAACCCAGTGTTTGGGTAGTTTTTGCGTTACCCAGATCCTGGGTCAGACATAACAACCCAGTGTTTGGGTAGGTTTTGTGTTACTCAGATCCTGGGTCAGACGTAACAACCCAGTGTTTGGGTAGTTTTTGTGTTACTCAGATCCTGAGTCAGACGTAACAACCCAGTGTTTGGGTAGTTTTTGCGTTACCCAGATCCTGGGTCAGACATAACAACCCAGTGTTTGGGTAGGTTTTGTGTTACTCAGATCCTGAGTCAGACGTAACAACCCAGTGTTTGGGTAGTTTTTGTGTTACCCAGATCCTGGGTCAGACGTAACAACCCAGTGTTTGGGTAGTTTTTGCGTTACCTAGATCCCAGGTCAGACGTAACAACCCAGTGTTTGGGTAGTTTTTGCGTTACCTAGATCCCAGGTCAGACGTAACAACCCAGTGTTTGGGTAGTTTTTGTGTTACTCAGATCCTGAGTCAGACGTAACAACCCAGTGTTTGGGTAGTTTTTGCGTTACCTAGATCCCAGGTCAGACGTAACAACCCAGTGTTTGGGTAGTTTTTGTGTTACTCAGATCCTGAGTCAGACGTAACAACCCAGTGTTTGGGTAGTTTTTGCGTTACCTAGATCCCAGGTCAGACGTAACAACCCAGTGTTTGGGTAGTTTTTGTGTTACTCAGATCCTGAGTCAGACGTAACAACCCAGTGTTTGGGTAGTTTTTGCATTACCCAGAAAAGGAAAAGGGGAAAATCTACCACAATAATAAATGTCTTTACTGTCACTCTTGATCAGTTTAATGCGTCCTTGATAATTTTTCACCCCAAACTGTTACAATTTAAGCATTGTCCATTAAATAAACCCATATCAGTCGACCACTAGTACACACATTTAAAAGACAGCAGTAAATAACAAAGGTCTCACACAAACACACACTCACGCAGAGACGATCCCTCCCTATCCTGACAGGAAGGAAAGGCCAGCGTAAACAGCTAAAGGAAGCGTCTGTAGTCCACTATAAAAAACTCACAGGACTACGAACAGGCACTTTATATCTGCCGTTAACATTCATATATGAGCGAACCAAGACTCACAGCAGATGGTGATCGGACCTCACGAGAGAGACGTCATATCAGAGTCACAATCAAAGCGGAGCGGTTCAGGAAAGGTATGCAGTGTGTGTGTGTGGGTGTGTGTGGGTGTGTGTGTGTGTGTGTGTGTGTGTGTGTGTGTGTGTGTGGGTGGGTGGCAGAAATGATTCCCAGCATTCCTGTCGGAAGGCACAGGCATCTCTGACATGTTGTCAGGCAGCAGGGTAAATTAGCTGTGTGTGTATTCCTGATAAAACACACCGGCTCCTTCTCGTCATGATCCGCAGCAGCTGCAGAGCTCCACTGTACTGACAGACATTTCAAAGTGCCTGTTTTTATTATATAACTGCTTGTTAGTCATTCCCAAATTTAATGTCTTATGTAATATCTCATATTGGCAGGTTGAGACTCATATACAGGGGGGTGTGTGTGTGTGTGTGTTTATTGGCATTTAAATCAGTCGTCACTATTTGGGGTTCTTGGGCACTTTTCGACACTTGACAAATACAATTACAAGAATACAAGAAGCCACTGTATATGTAAATTAAATATATATATTAGCGGACATAAGAAATAGGAGATGTTTTGAGCATTGGTTGTTCAGGTTCTGTGTGGGTCTGATCTTAACTCCTATGTGAAGTGTGTCTCACGTGGTTTAATGGTTATTAGTGTTTGTAAAGAGCTGAGTGAGATATTGAGCTTCAGACCTGCCTTCACAGGCATTAATGATCCGCTTCAGACTTAATGAAATGAAACGGAACTTAATGAATTAGAAACTGGAAAACCAGAGTCAGCACTGAGCATTGGTGTTCCTATAGCAGTGGTTGTGGTTCTAGACTGGTTTTTACTTTGCAATATACAGTACAGTACATACCAATAACTCATATTTAGTCTGACGTGTTTTCTTTGACGTTTTGTGCACTCTAAAAGATAATTCAGTGGCTGCTGCTGCTTCAACAGCTTGTGCTTCGGTCTCTCAACAACAACAAAGCTGGAGAATCTCACGCAGCCAAAATGAGGATTGTCAGTAACGGTGTTCAGCCTTATGGGGCGTTCACACCGGACGCGACTTGCGCGAATAAATCGCGCTATTCACGCGTAGTTGGACGCTTGAACATTTTACTCGCTTCATTCGCACGTTAAATTCACTTAACAACAGACGCGAATTCGCGTCATGAGATGGGCTTCTGCCAGGCGGCTCGTCTCGTTTCTGCACACTTCCTCTGAATAAACACATCAACTCGTCAGCGAGAAAGTAGTTGTAAAATACGGCGAATAAGCTCAATTTGCTGGCTTTAGCTAGCTTGTAGTCTCAATATGTGTGTATATATATAGCTCGAATTGAGTAAAGAGCGTTTTTTACAACTTACCAGATTGTCCGACCTCCTGACTCACTTTCTTCCAAACAAGATCCTTTTTATTCCTGTTTCTATAAAAGTATGAAGATGTATCGTACAGCGTCGATGATTGTCCTCCATTGTTGTTTCGGATTTCTGCCTCCTCTCGCTATGTCGTAATCATGTCACTACTAGAGCAAGCTCCTGATTGGTTAACGCAGCGCAAATTTTCACCAAAGTTCAGATTTTTCAACTCGCACGATTCACGCAAATCATGCGTTATGAGCGCCAAACGCCCGAAACGCTCTATTCGGACCGCGTCATTCGCGCTGCCTCATTCGTGCTAATCGCGCCGCAGGATGTCTATTCGTGTCTTTGCATTGACTTAACATGTAAATCACTCGCGCTTAATGCTTAATTCGTGTCCTGTGTGAACGCACCATTGCACTGTTCAAACCGGAGTCGACACTGATGGAGAGACTCAGGAAGAAGTTACCACTTTTAGAATGAAACTGGACGTTTCTGAATGGTTAGTGGATAAATTTATGTAGTTGCTGTGGAGTTGATTCAACTCATCCACTAGCATGTGCCGTCATGTTAATCTTTTGTGTTGAATTGACCCTCGTTTGTGAAGCAGTCCGGTGTAAAATGACGGCATGTCAACAACACTCTACTACAACAACTCTTCCTCTTCTCTAAAGCAGCCCAACATGGCCCCGCCCCCTTTGTTGTGTGTTCATGGGGGCGGGGTTTATGTAAATTTTAGGGTTAGTGATGTCACCAACCTGGGAAGAAGCTTGTTGTATTTTAGTACTTCAACATAAACTTGATGAAAATGAGAAATAAAATAAGTTCGTTTTTACAACAATTTTTTTTTATTCAGTTATCGTTTAATAACGGATTTTTTTTTTTATGTTTTTAGTTTTAGTTAACAATAACAACCCTGAAATTCAATTAATTTACTAACAGCTCTTTTAAGCATAATAATAAGTGTAAAACTGTGTTGTTTTGATACGGTGGGTGATGTGGTGCAGTGGTTAAAGCCTAGCAGAATGTGGCAGGTTCGATCCTCTGAGGGTTCAGTAATAAAGATACTGTTGTGCTCGATTGTGTGTGTCACGTGACTCCAGTGATATCCATCTCAGTCCATTAAAGACGTGGAGATCAGGCATCACATTGAAGAGGAGCGGCTGTGCACTCAATGCTTTTAACCTAATTGTGACCCCTATAGAAACGACACTGACGTACGGTCAGAATTGACCGTGAGGGGCTCACTCGTGTACCGCACCAGCGTTTCGTCATTAGTAGATTACAAACGCCGCGCTGAGTGAATATTTAAATGACAGATGTTATAAAACTGAGGAAGAACAGCGGGGGTTTTATAACACGCACATGTTTGTTCTGGCCATTTATGAATTGCAAAATTCAATCAAGGTGCATATGCTGTTTGATTTTCTATTTAAAAAATATTGCCGTCTCCAGCGTCTCTTAAAAAGAGCTCATGGGTGTTTGGACATGCTGGAGAAGTTGAAGGAAAGTTCTGTGAAGTTTCTTGGGAAACGCGTCAGCTTCAGAACACATGTGGCCCGTGATGTATTCAATTAGCCGCTATTGAATGGCCCCCTTGTGATGCGTTTGCTCTCTGGCAGACCGCCGGCCGTAACACGATTAGATAAATGAAGCGTGATTTCCTATCTGGAGCACCGGACCGGTTCTGTGGATTGAGAGGTGAGAAAAATGATTGACCTGAGAGGACAATCACAGAAGATTCATTTTAGTCTTTTTTTTCCCGAGGCCTTTGACTCTTTGATATGATGAACCTCCTCAGACTTCAATGGAAACGTTTGTTGGATGGCCTGGAGCTGATGTTGGTTTTCCTGACAGCATTAATAGGGTTTCTGAAGATTACCTGCTTTATGTGAAACACATTTCATGTGTCAGTTTGAATTTTTTCTTTATATGAATCATTTTTTGCAATATTCTATTATTCTACTTGTAAATGCAGCTGTATTGAATTAGATTTAAAATTATTTAAGTTCATTTATTTTCATAAATGTAGTATTTGACTAGTATTTGAAAATGTAATAATATTCTAATTGTATATGCAGCTGTATTGAATTAGAATATATATGCATGTATGTGTATATACACGTTTTTTCCATTAAAACGTGACAGAATTCTGTTTCTACAGAGAGTCCAGTGAGTCCATGAATGTTTTATAAGGTCAGTCTATCTGTTGTTCTTGAACACGCTGCATGTGAGTTTCCTTTTATTAGACAAACCTGTTTTTATATCAGCCCACTAAAGCTCCAGCTGTGTTTAATTTGGTTTCACAGTTTTCCTACAGCGTCACGGTCCGCACAGAAGGAATTTTCCAGGTGTTTCTTTAATCACGATTGGACAGTGATTCAGGATTAAAGACGGAGGAACTAGGAAACACTTACATGAACCAGATCCTCATAGAGCAGCAGTGACAGTGAAGACGTTTATAATGTTACAAGAGATTCTGTTTCAGATAAATGCTGTTCTTTTGAACTTTCTATACATCAAACAATCCTGAAAAATAAAATGTATCACAGTTGATTATGTACTTATCCATTTGGTTGCAAGTGCAGTGCGCTTGTAGAGAGACTCCGCCCACACGCTCTTCTGATTGGGTTGATTTGGTTGCGAGTGCAGTGCGCTTGTAGAGAGACTCCGCCCACACGCTCTTCTGATTGGATTGATTTGGTTGCGAGTGCAGTGCGCTTGTAGAGAGACTCCGCCCACACGCTCTTCTGATTGGGTTGATTTGGTTGCGAGTGCAGCGCGCTTGTAGAGAGACTCTGCCCACACGCTCTTCTGATTGGATTGATTTGATTTGGTTGCGAGTGCAGCGCGCTTGTAGAGAGACTCCGCCCACACGCTCTTCTGATTGGATCGATTTGGTTGCGAGTGCAGTGCGCTTTCAGAGAGACTCCGCCCACACGCTCTTCTGATTGGATTGATTTGGTTGCGAGTGCAGCGCGCTTGTAGAGAGACTCCGCCCACACGCTCTTCTGATTGGATTGATTTGGTTGCGAGTGCAGCGCGCTTGTAGAGAGACTCTGCCCACACGCTCTTCTGATTGGATTGATTTGATTTGGTTGCGAGTGCAGTGCGCTTGTAGAGAGACTCCGCCCACACGCTCTTCTGATTGGATTGATTTGGTTGCGAGTGCAGCGCGCTTGTAGAGAGACTCCGCCCACACGCTCTTCTGATTGGGTTGATTTGGTTGCGAGTGCAGCGCGCTTGTAGAGAGACTCTGCCCACACGCTCTTCTGATTGGATCGATTTGGTTGCGAGTGCAGTGCGCTTGTAAAGAGACTCCGCCCACATGCTCTTCTGATTGGATTGATTTGGTTGCAAGTGCAGCGCGCTTGCAGAGAGACTCCGCCCACACGCTCTTCTGATTGGGTTGATTTGGTTGCGAGTGCAGCGCGCTTGTAGAGAGACTCCGCCCACACGCTCTTCTGATTGGGTTGATTTGGTTGCGAGTGCAGCGCGCTTGTAGAGAGACTCCGCCCACACGCTCTTCTGATTGGATCGATTTGGTTGCGAGTGCAGTGCGCTTGTAAAGAGACTCCGCCCACATGCTCTTCTGATTGGATTGATTTGGTTGCAAGTGCAGCGCGCTTGCAGAGAGACTCCGCCCACACGCTCTTCTGATTGGGTTGATTTGGTTGCGAGTGCAGCGCGTTTGTAGAGAGACTCCGCCCACACGCTCTTCTGATTGGATCGATTTGGTTGCGAGTGCAGTGCGCTTGTAAAGAGACTCCGCCCACACGCTCTTCTGATTGGATTGATTTGATTTGGTTGCGAGTGCAGTGCGCTTGTAGAGAGACTCCGCCCACACGCTCTTCTGATTGGATTGATTTGGTTGCGAGTGCAGTGCGCTTGTAAAGAGACTCCGCCCACATGCTCTTCTGATTGGATTGATTTGGTTGCAAGTGCAGCGCGCTTGCAGAGAGACTCCGCCCACACGCTCTTCTGATTGGGTTGATTTGGTTGCGAGTGCAGCGCGCTTGTAGAGAGACTCCGCCCACACGCTCTTCTGATTGGATCGATTTGGTTGCGAGTGCAGTGCGCTTGTAAAGAGACTCCGCCCACACGCTCTTCTGATTGGATTGATTTGATTTGGTTGCGAGTGCAGTGCGCTTGTAGAGAGACTCCGCCCACACGCTCTTCTGATTGGATTGATTTGGTTGCGAGTGCAGCGCGCTTGTAGAGAGACTCCGCCCACACGCTCTTCTGATTGGGTTGATTTGGTTGCGAGTGCAGCGCGCTTGTAGAGAGACTCCGCCCACACGCTCTTCTGATTGGATCGATTTGGTTGCGAGTGCAGTGCGCTTGTAAAGAGACTCCGCCCACACGCTCTTCTGATTGGATTGATTTGATTTGGTTGCGAGTGCAGCGCGCTTGTAGAGAGACTCCGCCCACACGCTCTTCTGATTGGATCGATTTGGTTGCGAGTGCAGCGCGCTTGTAGAGAGACTCCGCCCACACGCTCTTCTGATTGAATCGATTTGATTGCGAGTGCAGTGCGCTTGTAAAGAGACTCCGCCCACATGCTCTTCTGATTGGATTGATTTGGTTGCAAGTGCAGCGCGCTTGCAGAGAGACTCCGCCCACACGCTCTTCTGATTGGGTTGATTTGGTTGCGAGTGCAGTGCGCTTGTAAAGAGACTCCGCCCACACGCTCTTCTGATTGGATTGATTTGGTTGCAAGTGCAGCGCGCTTGCAGAGAGACTCCGCCCACACGCTCTTCTGATTGGATCGATTTGGTTGCGAGTGCAGTGCGCTTGTAAAGAGACTCCGCCCACACGCTCTTCTGATTGGGTTGATTTGGTTGCGAGTGCAGCGCGCTTGCAGAGAGACTCCGCCCACATGCTCTTCTGATTGGATTGATTTGGTTGCGAGTGCAGCGCGCTTGTAGAGAGACTCCGCCCACACGCTCTTCTGATTGGATCGATTTGGTTGCGAGTGCAGTGCGCTTGTAAAGAGACTCCGCCCACACGCTCTTCTGATTGGGTTGATTTGGTTGCGAGTGCAGCGCGCTTGCAGAGAGACTCCGCCCACACGCTCTTCTGATTGGGTTGATTTGGTTGCGAGTGCAGTGCGCTTTCAGAGAGACTCCGCCCACACGCTCTTCTGATTGGGTTGATTTGGTTGCGAGTGCAGTGTGCTTTCAGAGAGACTCCGCCCACAAGCTATTCTGATTGGTTGTGATTTTCATCATCAGTTTCTTTCTGATGATTTTTTGCTGTAAAAGCAACATTAGAAAACACATTTAATACTCATATATGAAATTAATAATTAGCATACTAGTTGAACAGTCTTGCTAAGTTATTTTTGGCAGTGAGTTTGTTGTTATTAGGATGATCATAATTTTATAATATGTTGGAAAATATATAGTCCTAAATAAACAGTTTTACCCTGAACTGAACACTTTCACTATGTAACACACACACACACACACACACTGAATGCAGTGTTCTCATGCCAGACGCCGATGGTGTGTGAAAGTGTGTTTTGTGTGTGTGTGTGTGTGTGTGTGTGTGTGTGTGTGTGTGTTTGGCAGGTTCTCATGAACTCTCAGGATCTGCTCTTGCTTCTTTCCGAGCTTCACTTTTGTTCAGCTGAAGGAAAGAAAGAACCGTGTGATTTTTGTTTCTTTCTCTCCTCTGAGATGTGAAACAGATTTGAGTAGACATCACAGATCCACTGCTGAATTCAAATGGAGCTTGATTTCATGATGTTTAGTTTTCCACTGCAAAAACCTCTTACACATAAAGAAATGAATGATACTTTTGTCTCAGTTCTGTTTAAATAATGATGATGACAAGTCATATCAGCATTTCATTCTACATTCACTATTGTTTAAAAGTTTGGAGTTAGTAAGATTTTTTGTTTTTGAAAGAAATTAATGTTTTTATTCAGCAAAGATGCATTAAGTTAATCAGAAGTGACAGTAAAGAAATGTTACAAAGGATTTCTATTTAAATAAATGCTGTTCTTTTGTTCCACAACACTAATAAGGGTCATCCACAGTCCAGGTTAAAGCAGAGAAACAAACTAAACGTGAGCTTTAACTCCACCTGTGGTGTGATTCTGCGTGAATGTCATGTGTTTTGTAATGTTTGTGTGTGTGCAGCTTCATCTGGCTGCGCTGGCGTCTCTGAAGGGTGACGTGGTGGAGCTGAACCAGCGGCTGCTGCAGACTGAGAGAGAGAGAGAAGCGCTGGAAAAGAGACTGGCCAAAGCACAGGTCAGTACACATACTCACTCACACACACCATTTCTGTATTGCATCCACTGTCCACTCCACGCATCCTTCTCAATGAATACGAATAACCATCCATAAAACACAACTGACCCAACTTACTTTCCTAATGCTGTTCCTGCTGAACCTGCGTAGGTTTGTAACTAATTTGCATAATGCCAGCCCATTGGCTGCCGGTGAACAGCGTCTCTTTGCCCCGCCCTCAATCACTGTAGTTGTATCTGAGACTGGAAGAGTTTGGTTCGTGTTGTTCATGTCGAGAAGACGCTGTTTTCTGCAAATCCACTTTGATGAGATTGATACGGTAAAACCGACGCCATCGTTACTGTTCGTATCACTGTGAATCAAGAGCTGAGATTCAGATATGATAATGAGCGTTTGGTTTCTGACCAATCAGAGCAGAGCAGCTCTCAAAAAATGGCGGGGTTTAGAGAATCTTTGATCGAAGTGTTTCAGACACTGAGAAAAGAGCTGATGCTGCAGTGGATATTATAAGAAAATTAGTGTTTTTTGACATTTGATGCGTGGAAAACTATTGTAGGAGACTCTAAAACAACATTGGCAACCTTTAAAATATCATAATAGGGCACTTTAATGAAAATCAAATTACTTGCTCTAAAATGACTCTTTTGGGTTTTTTTTTTTTGGTTTTTTTGGTGACATCATTTTAGCCACAAACTGGGGTTTGTGAGTTCATGAAAAACTAACAATTAATACAATCATAAAAATAAACTTTGTCATTTAAATAGCTAGTCATTATTAAACACTTGCTAAAAATCTGAAGTATTTTATCAAGTGACCATTAATCGACAAAATGTGAATGTGTTGTGAAATTTTTTTCAATGTTAACTTAAAATCCAGGGCATATATAAATAATATTTTAGGTCAAAGGCTTTGGGCTGACAAAAACGTTTGGGAATCATTGATTTAAGCCATGTCGATTATTGGATAATGTTAATTAATAAACCAAATTACTGGTTAGACTTTTTTTTTTAGTGAATATTTTGTTCAGTGTAATTTTCGTATCATTGAGTATTTTAGTATTTATTAATAGTTTAAATTAGTTTTTATTTTTATATTTTCTCATTTTTAATTTTTATAATAATTTATTGTTGTCTCATTTTTATTCGTTTTTTCAAATGTCTATAGTTTTAATTATTTCTTTTTTTTTAGTTTTAGGTTTTTTTTGTACATAAAGTTAAACTAAATGAAAATGAGAAATGTTTCTTTGACAACTATCTGAAATAATGTTTTTTAAAATATTTTCAATCTGTTAACCTTATTTTATTTATTTATGGTTTTAGTTAACTATATTATCCCTGATTCTGCCATGTAATATCCTTTTTTCACCATGAAATCAGTTCCTAAACGTCTTGCACTTCATTTTTTTCTTTTGTTATCTAAAGTTGGCATGAGATGAAAGTTGCGACTGACTCTAATATTGTAACATATATTTAAAAAAAATACAGTATGCTTGAATGAATCAAGCATACTTTGACTTATATTTTGTATTGAAAGAATACTTGAACTAGATTCCTGTCATCCGTGTGGTCGCTGTGATCACGGTCAGAGCGTGTAAATGTCATCTGTTTACATCACATCAGCGTCTCACAGTTTCCCTTCGTTACTGTCACGTCTGTGTGGTTTTGTTTACTAATTAATCACTCGTCTCTGGTTAGCGCCCTAGTGTTGAGACCCCAATTAACACTTTTCCAACAGCTGATATTAATCATTAATTGTGTCTAGCAGCTCTTTATCTGCAGTGATGTATTTTTACTTGAAGGCACGTCTAATGAAAACACAGATCTGATACATTAGAAATGAAGTTTAATTTTTAAATGTCTTATAGTGTGTTTGAATACTGTGAAGAAGCACTGTGTTATAAAGAACTCAGTTGTGCATGAGGCTACACTTTTGTATGTAATTTATGCAAGCCAAATATTAAAACGCTGTCTGCGTCGAAGACTTCAAGCACACATTGATTAATTGTCCTGCTTTATTGCACTCTATACAAATGTCTTTCTAATTTTATGATGACCCCAGTTTAATCAGTCCCCCCACAGTTTTATAACAATCCTAAAAGATCACTAACATTGTATTTTGCGTCATTGCTTTGGCGAAGCATTCTGTCAATCGAAAAGAAAACAATATAGCTTGTTGATACTAACTTGTAGTACTTTTTCAGAAAGGGAGGCTTGACTGTTTCTTAACTACTTTAACTTATGAGTTGTTTGTAGCTTGTCAAACTGCAGTTTCAGAGTAGATTACCCGTTTTATTATATTGATGCATCGTTCAATTTTTATGTTTTACAAGACCCTCAATTCCACCACATTACACTTAGATATCAACAGCTTGACTAGTACATATTCAATAATACATCTGTTATGTTTCTAATTGGTTGAACAGGCGTTTATTGTGACACATAGATGTAATTTGCAATCTTGACAGCTAATTTGTCTGGTGTACATGCATGTAAAGCACATCTGGACACTTGTGATGCGGCTCTTTCAGCTGATCTCCTCTCATGCCCGGCAGTGAGACAGCCTCCATCTGTCGCGGTTCATGTTGCCGTGAGCGTCGTCACATGAATGTTGAAGCAGACACATTTCATCAGACCTGCTCGAGTGGCGATAATGAAAAGAGTCCGTGTTAAAGATGATATAAGCATGAAATGTCACTGCTGTCTGACAGATATCAGTGAAATAGGAAATTACAGCCATCTCTGTGGCAGCCTGAGGCTTAGAAAAGAAAAAAATTGGCAGGAAAGCAGCCCACACTTTTTGTGCCAATCAGAAATGGTCTCTGCCTGTCAATCATCTTGTGAGGGCGGGGTTTTGGAAAGAGGGCGTGTAGAGTTCATAAAGGATCGTGAGAGGTTAAAAGATTGTGACTGCGCTCCACTTTCTTCTGTTTGAGAGGAACGACCCTGAAAGATGCCATGAAGGGGCGAGACGGCCTCAGGCACATGCCTCAGTCTTGACCTTTGACCTCGACCCTGAGAGCATGAAGGTGTCCTGCCCTTTGACCTGCAGCCTGTTTCAGTGAGTGCTGTTAAGAGGGTCCATTCTCTTTGTGTTCAATGCGCTCTTGTGTGTGTTTTTCCCATAAAGCAACACTTTTCATCAAGTAGTTCCGAATCCTCTCTTGAAACAAAGCTTTTATTGTTGCCAGCGAGAATTACTGTTGAAACGCAGCCATAAACGTCAGCCAACGTCCAAAAATCAGAGCAGCGAATCAACGGTGTGCCGATTATTCATGACACATCCGCTTCATGAAAAAACCAAACCGAAAAGTGAAAACACATGCAGTCGAGCTGATAGTCACATTGTGATCTTCAGTTACGTTTGGCGTCTCGGTTCTCGGCCTTTTGTCTAGTTCTGTTCCAAAAACTAGTGACTGTCTGCATAGGAATATGTATATATACACAAAAGTTTGGGGTCGGTAAGATTTTTAATGTGTCTCTTCTGCTCATCATATTTGATCAAAAATACAGTAAAAATTGTGAAGTATTATTACAGTGTAAATCAGCTGTTTTCTATGTGAATATATAGTAAAGTGTAATTTATTCCTCTGAATTTTCAGCATCATTACTCCAGTCTTCAGTGTCACAACTAATAAATATAAAAATACATTTATTAATTTATTTATTTATATGTATGTAATGTGTGAGTGGTGTGTGTGTGTGTGTGTGTTCCTGTTGCGTCTGTGGTTCATGAATAGACTCATTGTGTGGTAATTGTTGCTGTGGTTAGAGGTGGAGTGTGTGTTTAACGGGTTATTGTCTGTCCTCGTTTGGACTGAGTGATTGACCTTGTTTTGTTTTCACACACAGTCTTTAACTCCAGCCAGGAAAACATGCCATTCCTCTAAGATCATTCCAGGAAGGGCGCGTAACACTCGCTCGGCAAGAAGATGGGATCTGATTCCCCCGACGTTAAATCCAAGTGTTTGTACTTTCGGCTTTGGATCCTCAAACAACCGGTTAAACTCAGATTCATTTATTCTGGATCAATCCGTTTGATGGACTCACTTTAAACATGTTTAGTCTCGACGAGACGTTTACTTCCATGTCAGTTCAATAGTATTGAGTTGAGCGCTGCTTTTACTGATGGTTTCTCAGACAAACGACAGACCGGAAGTCATTCATTTCCAATGGATTTGCTGGAATTGTCGGATACGATTTGAGCTTCGGATGCATTGAAATATTTGAACTTTTGTGGCCAGACTGGATGTGATGTATTTCATTCAAAACTATGAGATTAGTGAAGAACAACATGAGAATTACCAATATCTTTCTACTAATATTTTATTCTTGAAACACTATTTCTGTAAAATGGGCATTATGAATGATTACCATATTTTTTGGAAAATAAGTAATGTAAAATACCAGTAAATAAAATGTAACATTTACAATAATTTTAAACACAATTTATTTATGTTTATTTATGTTCACTTGTTTTAAGCTGTATTAAGTAGGGATGAACCAATATGAACATTTTGGCCAATACCAATAACTGATAATTCTTTATATTTGAAAGTCGATATATTGGCTGATAAATCTGAATGCAAATTTTTATATGAAGTGTTTCAGCTGAAGGATATAATCCATTATTTATCAGCTTTAATATATCGGCCAAATTTTCTTATCAGCCCGATAACAATGACATTAAAAATGAACATATATCGGTCGATATCGATATGGTGGCCCATATATAATGCATCTCTAATATTAAGATTTATTTTTTTTACAATATTATTCTGGATTACTGTAATTATGAGTCTGAAACTAGTAAAAACAATCTTTCCCCATCTCATATTACAAGTTTCTTGTAGATTTATAGATTGATTTTGACATTGTTTAGTCTGTAATTGGTGGATCGTGGGAATGTTCTCTGTTTTTCCCCATGCTGCAGGTCCATGAGTGTGTGTGTGTGTGTGTAGAGGTTTGTTTATGCTCATGTGGGTCAAATATCCTTAATAATGTATTGAAATATCATGACAAGTGACTCGTGAGGACGTTTGATGTCTTATCGCTATTTAAAAAGGCTTATAAATGGTCCAGATGATGTTTGACTGTGTGCACTGGGTTGGTTTGGGATAGAAAATATCATTAACCTGATAGAAAAACAATGGAAGTCTATGAGATGAGCTCACTAAAATAATGTAATGTCTGTGTGTGTGTATTTCCGCAGGTGTTCTGCATGTCTCATAGAGAGTTGAATCTCTCACTGTGTGTGTGCGTGTATGTTTATCTGTGTGTGTGTGTGTGTGTGTGCACAGCATGCGTCGTGTTTGTTTGTCACACCTTGCAGTTTTCCTCAGAGTAACTTTGTGTTATTAATCTCTGTCACGCTGTGTGTGTGTGTGTGTGTGTGTGTGTGTGTGTGTGTGTGTGTGTAGTGTGAGCAGTCTCATCTGCTGCGGGAACATGAGGAGGTTCAGGAGAGAACGACGCTGCGCTACGAGGAGCGAATCACAGAGCTGCACAGCATCATCGCTGAACTCAACAAGAAGATAGACCTGCTGCAGGGCTCCACCATCAGGTCTCAATCACACACACATTACAGCAGGATGTGTTCACTTCAGAACAGCTGCCTGTGTAAACTAGTTAGAGGTGGACGCTATGAGCAAAATCTATGATTTTCAAACAAACAAATGCTCAGGCATGTGTCCTTTTTCAGAATTTCAGAGCAAAACTCGTAATAGAACAAAACCGACCAACATTTAATCTCGCAATTGAACAAAACCGACCAACATTTGAACAAAACCGACCAACATTTAATCTTGTAATTGAACAAAACCGACCGACATTTGAACAAAACCAACCAACGTTTAATCTCGTAATAGAACAAAACCGACCGACATTTGAACAAAACCGACCAACATTTAATCTCATAATAGAACAAAACCGACCGACATTTAAATCTCGTAATAGAACAAAACCGACCGACATTTAATCTCGTAATTGAACAAAACCGACCGACATTTAATCTCGTAATAGAACAAAACCGACCGACATTTAAATCTCGTAATAGAACAAAACCGACCAACATTTAATCTCGTAATTGAACAAAACCGACCGACATTTGAACAAAACCGACCAACGTTTAATCTCGTAATAGAACAAAACCGACCAACATTTAATCTCGCAATTGAACAAAACCGACCAACATTTAATCTCGTAATAGAACAAAACCGACCGACATTTAAATCTCGTAATAGAACAAAACCGACCAACATTAAATTCCGTAATTGAACAAAACCGACCAACATTTAATCTCATAATTGAACAAAACCGACCGACATTTGAACAAAACCGACCAACATTTAATCTCGTAATTGAACAAAACCGACCAACATTTAATCTCGTAATAGAACAAAACCGACCGACATTTAATCTCGTAATTGAACAAAACCAACTGACATTTGAACAAAACCGACCAACATTTAATCTCGTAATTGAACAAAACCGACCGATATTTGAACAAAACCGACCAACGTTTAATCTCGTAATAGAACAAAACCGACCGACATTTAATCTCGTAATTGAACAAAACCGACCAACATTTAATCTCGTAATTGAACAAAACCGACCAACATTTAATCTCGTAATTGAACAAAACCGACCGACATTTAATCTCGTAATTGAACAAAACCGACCAACATTTAATCTCGTAATTGAACAAAACCGACCAACATTTAATCTCGTAATTGAACAAAACCGACCGATATTTGAACAAAACCGACCAACGTTTAATCTCGTAATAGAACAAAACCGACCGACATTTAATCTCGTAATTGAACAAAACCGACCAACATTTAATCTCGTAATTGAACAAAACCGACCAACATTTAATCTCGTAATAGAACAAAACCAACTGACATTTGAACAAAACCGACCAACATTTAATCTCGCAATTGAACAAAACCGACCGACATTTAAATCTCGTAATTGAACAAAACTGACTAATATTTCAGTCTCTTAATTGTCTTGATCGCTCAGTCGTGTTCGAGTCACTGCAGCACTGATATATATGCTAGACAACACAATAAATACCATATATCTAGATGTAAATTTGTATCATCATTATATATCATAATATCACCCAGTCCTAAAACTTGTTCTGTAGTAAACCTTCGAAGCATTATAGACACAAACAGTATGGTTTTCTGTAACTTTGTGTATTGTGAAAATCGCTAAACAGCTGAATTCGACTTGAGCAGAGTTTCTGATTGTAATAAATACTGATTATTAAAACAGAGCATATTCAGTTCTGCTTGTGGAAACTTGATCAACACACACACGTTCATAAAAATACACCGTGCATTGCACAGAAACGCTCAGAACAGTTGTATTTGGACCACACATTCACATTTACACATTTAGCAGATGCTTTAATCCAAAGAGATTCAGAGTAGACGAACATGAGCGTGCACGCATACAGTGTGTGTGTGTGTGTGTGCAGCTGTCTGAGGTCAGTCTGGGGCGCAGCGCCTGCGGTGGTCCTGTCTGCTGAAGACCCCTGGGAGAGTTTTACCCTTCAGATCCGCAGCGCTGCAGCACCTGACCGGGCCGCACTTCATCTGCATCTCTCTGCCTCACTGTCTGCGCAGGAACCTCCACATTTTCAATTCAAGTCAAATTTAGCACTTTTCACAATGCACAGCTTTACAGAAACTCATAATGTTAATGTTTATAATTAGTTCTATTACAGTAATGTAAAATAATAAATATAAAATAATGTCATAATAATGTCATAAAATAGTCATAATAATTCAAATGTAAGATAAAACATGTAAATGTAAAATAATAATATAATAAAAATAATACAATGCAAAGGTAAAGTAATAAATGTAAAATAATAATGTCATAATAATAAATGTAAATGTAAAACAGTGATGTCATAAAATAGTGTCATAATTCAATGTAAGATAAAACATGTAAATGTAAAATAATAATGTAATTACAGTCATAATAGTGTAAATGTAAAATAAATATAAATATAAAATAATAATAAATGTAAAACAATGATGTCATAAGTCATAATTCAAATGTAAGAAAATACATGTAAATGTAAAATAATAATGTAATAAAAATAATATAATGCAATTGTAAAATAATGTAAATGTAAAATTAGTGTTATGAAAATGTCATCATAATGCAAATGTAAAATACTAAATGTAATATGATATGATGTAATTAGTGTCATAAAGCAAATCTAAAATAATGTCATGGAAATGGGAGGAAAAGGTAGTTGTTAAATTTTCTTTATGCAAAATATTATTAATTTTGGCCTGTAATATGGCCTGGACGTGATGGCTGAACGTGCTGTCTATGTAGGCAGCTCACTGCGGTTTGGGACGGAGCTTCTGTCCATGTCTCTTCACTGAACACGGGGAACTCTCCGTTTAAAGCCCTCTTACTGTGATTTATAGGTGGTTTTTTCTACTCGACGACAGATATGAGCGGTTTCAATGGTCCTTTAAATCTGAATCCTCCGTCTAGATAAATGTTGCTCAAGTGCGTCTCGTCATTTGGCTTTGAAACCCAACAGGAGATAAGTGTCTCAATGATCACTTATTCTCGTTCTTGATTCTTCAAACAGCTCATTAATATTGAGTTCTGATCAGAGATGTGCTGAAGCGGTGACCGTGTGTCCTGTTTGCGTTCAGCTGCATGTAAATGAGATCAACTCTAGTGTTTAATTAGAGACGCCTCATATGTATGCAGCAAGTGAGGACGTTTGCATCCTCGTTAGGGAAATTAGAATATGCTGAATGACTCCAGGCCTCTGTTGACTTTCATATTCATCCCTGAATCATAACTCAGTAATTTGATGCACTTAAGCTTGAGTTGTTTGCAATATTGAAGGGGAAATTAGTGATTTTGTACCTTTTTATTATCTCAATAACAATATCAACAGAACATCTGCACCGATTCTTCATAACATCTCTGTGTCTCTCAGGGAGGAGGATGAGTTTTCCGAGCTTCGCTCCGATCTCAGTCACAGCCAGCAGGAAGTCAACGACGACGACCGGAGCGTCGATCAGGACCCCGACCAGGCGTCCATCTCACTGCCTGAAAACCAGTCCACACTGGTCACTGCGGACATGGGTGAGGAACGAAACTGTGAAACAATCCCCAAAAATCTGATGGATTGTTACATTTCCAAATCCAATCTCAGATTGGAAGAAAACCTTCCTGAAATCTTTAACATGATTTATGAGGAGCCTGTCAAGAACATGTCTATATTACATCCCAACATCAAACAAATTAACATTTATTTTAACAGAAAAGTAAAGTGCGTCGGGACAAACTTTTATGTTGGCTTGACAAAGCCTTGTCTGAAAGTTTTGAAAGCTTCCTAGCATGTTTTATCACGTTGTTACATGTCTTAACATGTGTCTGTCATTAATTAGCTTTTTGTTAGCATGTTTTAGTACATTGCTAACATGAATTAGCATGTTACAAGCATATTTAGCATTTTACTAGAATGTCTTGCCAAATTGCTAATATGTTGCTAGCATGTTTTAACACATTGTTAGTATGTTTTAACATTCTGCTAGTATGTTTAACACACTGATAGCATGATTTAACATGTTACTAATATGTTTCAACATAGCTAGTATCACTTAGCATGTTGCTGACATATTTTAGCACTTTGATAACGTTTAACACATTGCTAGTATGTTTTAACATTTTGCTAGCATATCTTAGTACATTTTAACATGTTTTAGCACTTTGCTACTGTTTTAACATGTTGCTAGTATGTTTTAACATGTTGGTAGCATATCTGTACATTGCTAACATGTTTTAGCACTTTGCTACTATTTTAACATGTTGCTAGCATGTTTTAGCACATTGCTAGTATGTTTTAGCATTCTGCTAGTATGGTTAACACACTGATAGTATGATTTAACATGTTACTAATATGTTTAACAGCTAGTATCATTTAGCATGTTACTGACATATTTTAGCACTTTGATAACGTTTAACACATTGCTAATATGTTTTAACATATTGGTAGCATATCTTAGTACATTGCTAACATGTTTTAGCACTTTACTACTGTTTTAACATGTTGCTAGCATGTTTTAGCACATTGCTAGTATGTTTTAGCATTCTGCTAGTATGGTTTAACATGCTGCTAACATGTTAGTAGCCTATGACTTAGCATGTTGTTGACATGTTTTAGCACTTTGATAGCATGTTTTAACACATTGTTAGTATGTTTTAACATGTTGGTAGCATATCTTAGTACATTGCTAACATGTTTTAACACTTCTACTGTTTTAACATGTTGCTAATATGTTTTAACATGTTGGTAGCATATCTTAGTACATTGCTAACATGTTTTAGCACTTTGATAACATGTTTTAACACATTGCTACTATGTTTTAACATGTTGTTAGCATGTTTTAACATATTGCTAGTATGTTTTAGCATTCTGCTAGTATGTTTAACACAATAGTTGCATCCCAAATTCACTTATACACTTTTAGCACACTGCTAACATGACTTAGCATGTTGCTAGTATGATTTAACACATATCTAGTATGACTTGACATATAACATGTTTTAGCACTTTGATAACATGTTTTATCCCATTGGTACCTTAAATTAGCATGTTGTTAGCAAATTTTAGCACGTTGCTAGCATGAATTAGAACATTGCTAACATCTTTAAAACATTGTTAACATGAATTAACATGCTGCAAGCATTTTTAACATGTTGTTAGCATGAATTACCTAACTGTTAACATGTTGCTACCATGTTTTAACATGTTGCTAATATGTTTTAACATGTTGAAAGCATGATTTGGCATGTTCTTAGCATGTCTTAACACATTGCCTGCATTTGAACATGTTGTTAGCATGTCTAACTCACGTTTTAACACATGATTTAGCATTATTTTTCAAGCCAACATAATTATTGAGAATTAAGCCTTTTTTTTCTTCTTTTTTTTAAATATTGGCCTATTCATGACAAATTGGTGTTAAAACAGGCTTTATTGTCGTTGTGCAATTTATAATTTTTAATAATTTGACTTTAAATTGAGGTGAAATGTTGTTTGATTCACCCTAATGACACTTGTATCTTCACACATTGCCTTTGAAAGATTTGCCATTGGTTCTGGAGGTCACGTCTCTGTGTTTATCACTGCGGACTCATGGGAAATATTGGCCTAGTTCAGCAGTTCTGTGTTTCCACATGCAGTAGACATGAATGAGATCTCAACTGTTTCTCCTAGACAGCAGTGGAACTCAATAGAGAGCAAACAAAGGTTTTTGCTGAAAGAGAAAAGACCGTGTCTCACATTAACCTGTACGTCTTCACATTGATTTGTTTTCCCATAGTGCTTCAGTCTCGGTTTATAACGGGAGTGATGGCGTTCGCCGCAGCTGAAAGACAGACGGACGTGATTGTCGTCTTCAGTCTGGTTTCTTTTGTTTTTCCACTTGATCAAGCCGATACGCTCGACACAAAAGCTTTTAGAGCCCTCAGCAGTCAGGATGCTGTCATTGTCCCTTCAGCGTCTCTGAATCACGCCGTCTAATGGCGTTTTCATTACCAGTGTATTGTCAGAACATTCCCAGCATGCATCACTCCCGACTGTGAAAGTAAATGACAACAGATTCAAATTCTGGCTTTATTGGCATGATTAAAGAGCTTTACACTACTAGAGTATTAGTAATCGCTGTGGACAGATATATTGGAACACCTGCTTTCTAAATACATAGACATTAATATGGAGTTGGTCCCACTTTTATGAGTTTTATTTTAACTAAGCAGTTCTCATGAGTTCAGACTGTGTGTTATTTACTTCACTCAAAGCTAAACTTCAGAATTATGCCATTAAAGTGATGAATGTCTTGGCTCGATGTGAGCGGTTCTGTGTTCATCCAGTGTTTTTCCCACGAGCGCTTCTGTGTTTCATTGCTGATGTATGACGGCACATTCCCTGCCATGCAGTCGGGAATATTAATACAGCTCTGGATCAATGATCTGCTCATGTCAGCGGTCGTATTGATTCATATGAGTCTTGATTTACTCCGGTTTTTCCATTTCATTTGCTTGTTGTTGTTGTTGTTGGATGAGCAGGTTTGGAAAATGTTGTTGCTGGTTGTAGTCTGACTTCATGGAGTTCTCAGGTATGGTTCATTTAATTTAAAATGAGTCAGTAGTTGTCCAGTAAGTGTATATAAAGCTATACAATAAAAATGTGGATCAGCTCAGATACTTTGAGGAGAAATGTTTGAGTTCACATTAAGACTTTTATTTACGGACGTTGTTGAGATCTCTCTGAAACTCTAGAAGAGACACATGAGATTACTGGGCTCTTTTTCTCAGGACAAACACACGAGAATCAGCAAAAGTCTCAATTTGTTTTCCATTTCGTCTCATTGCTATCAAGTGAAAAAGTTGAGACATTGTAGTGATTGTGTGTGTGATTTAAAGGGGTGGTTCACTGGTTTTTCTCTAGGCTTGATTGTGTTTATGGGGCGCAGTTTAACATGTCTTAATGCTTAATAAAGCCATATTTTTCATATATTTACCTTTATTCTACACTACTGTTTCCCTTTTCCTAAAAACGCTCTGTTGAGTTACTGGTTCTATGAAGCCCCTCCCTCAGAAATACGCAATGGACTGAGATTGGTTAGCTGGCCCTGTGTATTGTGATTTGCTGTCCGGAATACGTTGTCACAATTCACGTTGTCCGGAAACGCCACGCCCCTTACCATTACGTCGCATGTACTTCGATTAAAGTCTTTGCTTCGGTGGATAATGGCGTCAATATTGCCGTATTAATTTGAGCCCAAATCAGACCCAGATAGTAGTAATGATGAAGAGGGTCAAGCAGAACCTCTGCAAGCACGGCTTTTAATGGACATTTATGAATGTTAAGTATTTTTGATTAAAGCTTTACTGTAGCTGAATACATGACTGAGTAGTAGCATTTTTGTAAAGGTATTGTTTAATTTATAACATGAAGGAGCATGTGGGTAAACACAACATAAAAGCCGTAATGAAACAGTGCTGTACACTGATAACAGAAACACCAACAGAAGTTCGCTGGTGTGATTACATAGAAGTTTGTTGGTGTTTGTAGGCGTTTGTTGGAGAAATATGAAATAGAATTTAGCTAACTGGCTAGCGAAGCCAAACCGCATTGGTCTTTGTTTACGTCTATAACTTTATAAAAAATAAAACATACTTACAGGGCCCATAAACAGCAGCTTCAGCTTTTAAAGTGGGAACTGCTTCATCTTTCAGTAACAGCCTTTGTGCAAATCCAGCTCTGAACTCGTGTAGATTCTGGAAGCTGTCTTCTGTAAAATGTGCAGCAAAGACAGCTAAATTAGCATTATAATTGTCAGGAACAGAATTAAACATAAATTTTAAACATTGTTCCCGAAGTCCAGCATCCCTAGGAAGAAGACTTGTATGCACGCGACAGTCTCTAACTCAATCCCTGTAGCGCCACCAACTGTCCAAACTTGCACTTATATATATGTTAATAACTTTTGAACCGTAAGGGCTAGAAACAAAAATTCATTTTCCGTCATGAAAATTTGCCCGCCATTTTGAATTTTCCAAAAAAAACTACTTTTTCGAACTCCTCATAGGCCGTTGCTCTCATTTTCACATAAATTGAACCAGATCATCTTCAGATCATGCTGACAAAAAGTTGTGGATTCAAGTTGATTTGTCAAATCATTTTTTGAAAAACGTGCGAACGAATTTTACGTAGCGCTTGCGAAAATAGATGTAAGGCTCTATCTCCTTAACGCTTTATCGTATTCAGTCCAAACTTGGTACATGTCATCACTAGCATGACCTGAGGTTATATACTGCGTTTCGGCGCAGCGCCACTTACTGGTCCGGAGATACAAAAATTGCTATTTTTGCTTAAAACTTATGAACAGTTTGTCCAAAAATCATAAAAGTGGTCGTTAGATTCGGGGCATCATGCTGAGTCGAATCATATCCAATTTTTCCATATCAGCCATTTTGGGGCGTCGGCCATTTTGAATTTTGTATTAAAATGCTGTATTTTATGAACGCATTAACGTATAATTACGGAACTCTGTAAGGGTCATCGGCACAATGGCCTGAAGGAGTCTGAGAAGTTTCGAACCAAATGATTTACATGATTTGCTTACAACTTTGGATGTGGTTGACTTATTTTCACAGGATTCCTGAATCCTTGCTGAGTCCGACGATACCAAACATGCTAGGTTTCGCCTTATGGGTTGTGCAACATTGTGATTTAGCATTTAAACAACATTCGCAAATATCTTCGAAACCGTTAGTCCGATCGAGATGAAACCACCGTAGAAAAATAGGTCGTTGATTATAAGCTATCGGCCAAATGTCAAAATTTTGATATTAAGTGGCAAAAAATGCAATCAAAGTCAGTTGTTTATGTGTTCATACATATAAATGTCTATAATAAGATTAATAAATGCTTTAGAAGTATTTTTTTTATTGTTAGCTCATGTTAACTAATGTAGTTAACTGACTAATGGAAACTTACTGTAAAGTGTTATATTAAATGCTTTCGTATAGTAGTGTTTAATTTTGCTTTACATTACGTGTACATTTACGTGTATTTTGCAGATGCGTTTATCCAAAGTGACTTACATTGCATTCAAGGTTTACATTTCATCAGCTCTTGCTTTCCCTGGGAATCGAACCCATGACCTTGCCGTTGCAAGCACCATGATCTACTGTTTGATCTACAGGAAGGCTTTATTCACATCCCTGTTATTGTTCAGCATTTGTTGTGCTTTATAAATAAATGACTCAACTGAACTAGGATGCGAGTGCAGTCTCATGTGTTGGATTTGTTATAAAAGCAGAGAAAGGCCCAATAATGGTCTCCGAGGACACTAAATGTACGGCGTCTGTTTCCACAGATAACTGCAGTGACCTGAACTCGGAGCTGCAGCGGGTTTTGACGGGACTGGAGAGCGTCCTGTGCGGCCGTAAGAAGAGCACCTGCAGCCTGTCTGTGGCGGAGGTGGACAGACACATCGAGCAGCTGACCACCGCCAGTGAACACTGTGATCTGGCCATTAAGGTAAGACACGTTTTAGAAAAACCAAGTGTGCCACACATGTCCTGAAAAGTGATCGTGATCGCCCCCTGGTGGTCATAAACCCCGCCCTCTCCATGTAATTGAATGGGACGCGAGCCAAACTAAAAATCCAGAAATGGTTTCTGTCATTTTAGTAGTTCAAAAAGAGTTCAAGAGTTTGTTTTTCCAATACTTGCTTTACAATATTTGATGTTGATAGTCAAAAGTCTGAGACTGTGGAGCTGAATGACTCTCAATGCTCGTATGATCAATAATTAAACACAGGGTGTAGAGTGTGAGTCATGTCAGTAAAGTCTCGTTCTCTGATGTTTTGCTGCTGACTCAGTGTTAGAAGAGCATTCTGGGCTGTTTTACCTCCAAAGTGGTCGTCTCAGGCCTCCAGCGCTCCTGATGCCACATTACTGTGACACGCTTCATCTGAGGCGCTTCATTTCATGGCACTGCTGCGTAATCCTGTTTACTGGAGCGCTCAGAATACGGTCTCCCGCTGACTGTACGAGCACACTGTGCAGCGCTGCGTTTTCTCTCAGGAGAAACATGAGACTTTTCAGGAGAAGTTTCAATTTGCTTTGCATTTTGATCTCAATGCTGTCTGAGAGAGATGTGTTATAATGATCTTATAAGTTTTCTGTATTTATTGATACACGTCTTCTTTCAGAGACCTAGAGGAAAGAAAACATTCAAAACCATATTTAATTTCACTTCATCTATTTGCATCTGTAGATTTCAATCTCAATCCACATCTGTAAAGTCTGAAATCTCCACAGTTTTACACACACCAAACTTTACAGTTTTATTCATATCTATATTCTGAAGACTTTTAATGAACATTTTATTCCTGGTGAAAATGTTTTTTTGCCATAATACTCGATGACTGTCATGTTTGCAGACGGTGGAGGAGATCGAGGGAGCTCTGGGCCGCGATTTCTACCCCAGTCTGTGTGAGGAGCGTGTGCGCTGGGAGAAGGAGCTGGCCGGCCTGCGGGAGGAGAACGAGAGCCTGACGGCGATGCTGTGCAGTAAAGAGGAAGATCTCAACCGCACCAAAGCCACCATGAACGCCATCCGAGAGGAGCGGGACCGTCTGCGCAGACGCGTGAGTGACACACCAGCTCAAAAGTAAAACATCTGGACACATACAGTACTGAGAATTTAGGGGTATATATATAAATATATATATATATATATATATTAGTGGAAGTATCTTGTATGTTCAGTGTTGCAGGTCTTTCTCATCCCAGAAAGTCGGACGGTCTAATTCCGTCTCTTCCTGCGAGAGGAGAAACTCATTTCAGTCTTGTGGGAGACGCTGCTGGTCTTCCTGGGCCGCAGATGCTCCTGTTTTTGTTCTGGACGGATGTTAATGACACTCAGGTGTTCACTTTCACACACCGGCTGATGGAAATGTGCTCAAAATTATATGTTTATTTATTATTTATTTATTTGTAGAATGATCCATTGGGAAACTCTGGATTTGATTTAATCCCAGACATTCCCGGTCAGTTTCCCAGTTAAAGATTCATGGTTGAAATTAATTTTTTGAATGTTTATTGTACAGATTTTTACTCGTTTCGCAGTTGATGAAGAACATTTTTGCCCCCAGAATCTCATTACTGTAAAATATGTGTATGTTGTGATAGTGTTTTGCTGTTCTTTTTATGCTAATTTAAAAAAAAAAAAAAAAAAAAATATATATATATATATATATATATATATATATATATATATATATAATTTACTGTAGTTTACTATAAATTATAATATAATTTACTATAATTACTTTTTATATTGATTGTTTTTTTCTTTTCATGCACATTTTTAAATCTTTTTTTACCATCATTTACTGTAAATTATAATATAATTTATTATAAATTACTGCACATGTTAGTATTTTGTAATTTTTAATGCACATTTTGAAATAAATTTTACCATAATTCGCTATAAATTATGTTATAATTTACTATAAAGTACTGCATATTGTGTTAGTATTTTGCTCTATTTTAGGCAATTTTTTTAAAATTTTATTTTACCATAATTTACTATATATATTTTATTATAATTTACTATAAATTAATATACATTAATAATTTTTGCTATAAATTATACTTTAATTTACTTTAAATTACTGTACATTGTGTTAGCATTTTTTAACATTTTATGCCAATTTTTAAAAAAAATAATTTTTACTATAAATTATATTATAATTTATTTTAACTTACTGTACATTGTGTTAATATTTTGTTCTTTTTCTGCACATTTTAAAAATATTTTTTACCATCATTTGCTATAGATAATATCATTTACTATTAATTACTGCACATTGTTAGAATTTTTTATGCACATTTTTAGAATGTCTTTTACCATAATTTGCTATAAATTATAATATAATTTACTATACAGTAAATCACTGTACACTGCTAGTATTTTGTTCTTTTTATGCACATTTTAAACAAATATTTTTTACTATAAATTAAACTTTAATTTAGTTTAAATTACTGTACATTGTGTTAGTATATTGATGTTTTTATGCTAATTAAAAATAATTTTTACTATAAATTATAATATAATTTATTATATCCCACTGTACATTGTGTTAGTATTTTTTCTTTCAATACACATTTTTTACCATGATTTACTATAAATTATAATATAAATTACTGTATATTATGTTATTTTTTGTCTTTATGCTAATTTTAAAATATTTTTTACTATAAATTACTGTATTACAGTAATGAGAATCTAATCATAGTCATCATTGAGAATGAGATTTACTGAACGCATACAGTAATGCTGAATGTATGAATTAATTTGTAGTGTTGATGAAGAAAACGCTGCTCGTTTCGTGTTGTTGGATCCGTTCAGTTCACAGTAACTCTATTACAGTTCAGTGTTTGATTTTAAGGACATCTTGGTAACGATTCTTGTACTCTGTTGGGTTTTCATGAAGCTAAACCAGCTGAGAAGCGCAGAAGTGGTTGAACTAAAAACATCCTCTCGTGCCGCGAGCCCATCAGCTCTTAACAAAGAGAGAAAATATCAATATTTAACTCAGCGGGTCAATGCTGTCAGTCCTCGCGGTCTGTAATGGACAGCAGTGAGTGTGTAACGCGTTCGTCTCTGACTTAGATGGATGACGGCAGCATTAAAGCAGCACACAATTCTGCTGGCTTTCGACACACACACATTCAAACACACACACACACAGCGGCTGTAATCAAACAAACCAGCACCACAAACCCAGACCAGTAATTACGGTCTCGTCGGCATGTCTTGACTCAAACGGCTGTGGCGTGTTCGTTTAAATATAGCTGTGCTTCAGGTCTGGATCGTGATGAATCTATCTGAGCTTAAATAAGAATCCGGCCTTTCGGATCGCTCTCGGAAAAAGCACACAGCAAAAATCTGTTTGGATCGATTAGTCTGCTGCTTTTAGACGCAGTCCGTAATCGAATCTGCCAGTCTGAAGCCGGTTAGCACACTAACATGATTAGCCCCGAGATGCACAGAGTGAAAAAGGCCAAAGGCTTTTATAGAAACAGCCGGGTCACATTCAGACGGCACACGGCCTTCGGTTACCCTTAATGAAATCTGTCCCGTGCTCGTGTGATTGGTCCGATGCATCGCTCGCTGTTTCTGATGCGATCGGGTTTATTGCAGAGATGCTGAGACCGTCGAGACTCTTCAGTGTGTTACTGCATCTGTTATTTAGAGAGAGGGTGTTTCTGAACATGGTGAAATAAGTCTGCACGCATTTTCCATGAGGTCTGATTCAGTTAAACGTGTGTTTATGTAATGATAATAAGAGCTCCAGAGCCGTTCACAGTGATGAAGCTCAGACGCAGAGTGTTGTTTTGGTGTGTTAGTTTGAGATTCAGTCCTTTATTTGTCCTTTGGCAGCCTTTATACTGCAGGAGGAGCTTTATTTGCCTTGAAAATTCACAATCACTGCCAACATTAAACTCTCTCACACACACACACACACACTCACTCACACGCACTGATGCCTGCTCTGGTACTGGTGTCCTGAAGGCTGCCCGCAGTCATTTACACTGTTTTCTAGAAACAGAAATGTCCTTGAAAATCAACTCCAGGTCACAGATATTTCCCTGTAATTCAGAAGAGGATCATTCCTGATCCAGACTCACTCTCTATGCACTCGTTGACCCAGCGCAGCAGTGTGTGTGTGTGTCTGTGGTGTTTCTTCATGTACTGGATGAGAGATCTGTGATCATCGTGGCTTCTGCTGCCTCTAATATAGATTGGAATGAAGCCGCATGAATACAGACGCTGAACAAACCTCAACGTCTAGATTTAGCTCAAGAGCTGCTCTCTGAACACAGATTGAAGATCTTAAGGAGGAAACAGAGTTCGACATGTTTAACGTCTCCTTCCGTCCCTGTAGGTCCGAGAGCTGCAGACGCGTCTCCAGAGCATTCAGCCCGGCGGTCCGTCCAGCCCCGGGCGTCTGACCCCAGCTGGACGTCCCATCAACCCCAGCACAGGAGAACTCAGCACCAGCAGCAGCAGCAATGACATCCCTGTGGCCAAAGTAATGTATACGTTTTTGTTACATTTTACTTTATTTTATTTTTGTTTGTTCTTTAGTTTTGGTGTCTTGATTAAGATTAAATTTTATGATGCTTTGAGTGAGGAACAGACCCATATTTAAGTCATTTAATTTTGAAGTTTAATAGCTTCAGTCCTTCATTTTCATTATTTGAAGTAAAAGTCAGAATATTCTTTAAAAAAATCTCCTTTTGTGTTTTACAAAAGAAAAAATCATACAGGTTTAGAATGACAGGTAAATGATGGCAGAATGTTCATTTTCATGACTTCAGTATGTTTGAATGTGTTTGTTTGTTGCAGGTGGCGGAGCGAGTGAAGCTTTCTAAGACACGATCAGAATCACTACCAGCAGAGAGATCCATCCTGGGCTCTGAGATCAGCAGCATCGGGGTGAGAGACAGACAGACACAAAGACAGATAGACAGACGGACGGACAGACAGACAGACGACAGACATAGAGATTCAGACAGACAGACAGACAGACGAACATACAGACAGACGAACATACAGACAGACGAACATACAGACAGACAGACAGACGACAGACATACGGAGATTCAGACAGACAGACAGATGAACATACAGACAGACAGACGACAGACGAACATACAGACAGACAGACAACAGACATACAGAGATTCAAACAGACAGACGACAAACAAACGACAGACAGACAGACAGATAGACAGACAGACGACAGACAGACGAACATACAGACAGATAGACAGACAAACGACAGACAGACAGGTGACAGATAGACAGACAGACAAACGACAGACATACATACATACATAAATTCAGACAGACGAACAACCAGACAGACAGACAGACAGACAGACGAACAGACAGACAGACAGACGAACAGACAGACAGACAGACGAACAGACAGACAGACGACAGACAGGCAGACGACAGACAGACGAACAGACAGACGAACAGACGGACAGACAGACGGACAGACGGACAGACAGACAGACAGACAGACAGACGGACAGACGACAGACAGGCAGACGACAGACAGACGAACAGACAGACGAACAGACAGACAGACAGACAGACGGACAGACGAACATTCAGACAGACGACAGACAGATGGACAGACAGACAGACGAACAACCAGACAGACGACAGACAGACGGACAGACAGACAGACAGACGACAGACAGACGAACGAACAGACAGACAGACAGACAGACAGACAGACGAACATTCAGACAGACGACAGACAGATGGACAGACAGACAGACGAACAACCAGACAGACAAACAACCAGACAGACAGACGAACATACAGACAGACAGACAGACAGACAGACGAACATACAGACATACAGACAGATGACAGACAGACGACAGACAGGCAGATGACAGACAGACTCATGCTGATGAGGTCACAGCTGACATCTTTATAATGTGCAACTTCAATATTTGTCTATTTTAATTATAAGTTATATCATAATAGCAACACAGTTCAATTCAAATTTAATGATTTCAGTCAATTAACCTATAGGTTTTAATAAATAGTGAAGATGTCTGAAATATGTCATATTCATGCAATTATTGAATAATAACCCCATGAGTTACAATAAATATAAAAAAAAAAAAAAATTATTGAATTTAGAAATTGAGGCGTTTAATGTTCTTTTTCCTTAAAAACAGTATTTTTACTCCACAAATCTAAAAACATTAATGTGTCCACAAATTCCTCGTTAACAGAAGCCTTTGATATTCAACATAATACAAAGTTCGGAGACACAAAAATTAGATCATTTAATCTCAAAACTGTTTAGACTGACTAAATCTCACAGTTGGCCCTTTGCCCGGGAGTTTGATTGACAGGCGATCTAACCAATCATAACACCGAATCTGCCATTTTGTCCGACAAAGCAGTCAGAGGAGTTAGTAGATTAACGCTGGTGGACTTGTACTTGAAAAATGATATGTACTGACGTCTTTCTGTGGTTCATTCATGTTTATTTGATGATATAAATTAACTAGTAATAAGAAGAGATGATCGTTCATGAGCCACTTGATCTGAGGCGCTACAGCGATCTGTCACGACACATTAAAGAGCCACAAAACTGTATTCTTTAAAAATGACAAAATTTGAGACTTTGTTTCATATCAAACGTAACCTGCTCTGTGTCCTCTTTGCTCCGCGATGTATTTTTCACTGCGTGAGAACGGCATGGCTTGTCGGACATAGCAACAGTAACTATAGGAGGCGGGTCTTTGCGAGCGGCCAATTGTTGATATTCAGATGAAAATTAGGAAGTGTGTCACATCAAATGTGTTGAGATGAGATTTTGTGCCATGTATGATCAAGAGAAAAAATGAAGGTAAATCATCCCTCTAATAGTATGTGAAGTGTGCTGTTGAAGCAGTCAGATCGAGCTCTCTCCGCTGTCTGTCTGCTCACGTGGTTTCAGTGTCACAGTCTGACTCATGGGAGAGACAGACGGGTCACCTTCTCCTCTGTCTCTCTCTCTGGCTCTAGAGTTAATAATCAGAGCCAAAGCGTTTAATATTCCATTATTCAGTTCTTGCACACGTGCCAGAAGCAGCTCGATCATCCAACAGCCGAACACTTCAGACTTTATTCATCTGTTGTGATGATGATGATGATGTTAGATGTTATGATATCACTGTGATGCTGCATCAGAAAAACATAATGCCACACCATCTTCAGTGCAAACGCAGCAATTGATGGTCAAGAAAGAAAAGGCCAATCGCAATTCAGCATGCAAATGAGGCAGGAAAGAAGAGCAGTCGCTGTTATTCCGTATGCAAATGTCGTGATGATGTCATTACATTGGTTACATTTTGAATGTTACAGTGTACGTCAGTGGGAGATTTTCAAACTTTATGTAGTGAAAGGAGTTTCAGCACCGTGCTGGAGAGTTTAATGGGCCGTAACACCAGTGTTGATCTGTGATGTTGGGTGTTATTTCTCCGTCTCTCTGCAGGTCTCCAGTAATGTGGCAGAACATTTGGCTCATTCCCTTCAGGATTGCTCCAACATCCAGGAGATCTTCCAGACGCTCTACTCGCACGGATCCGCCATCTCCGAGAGCAAGATCCGAGAGTTTGAAGTGGAGACGGAGAGACTCAACAGGTACTTAGAGAAACACAAACCACCTGTAAAAGCTCAGAGAAGAGCTGCTGTTAGATGAGATCTGCTGCTGCACGTGTACTATTGAATCAATCAATGCGTGTCAGTCACTGGAAGTGAAGTCCATCTTAAGTGTGATTCCACGTCCTGAGTGTGCACTGCAGTGTCATCATAGGGAACAAGTGCACAGGGAAATTTACCCATCAGTCACTGCAAGCCACCTTAGTGTTGCATTAAAGTTTAGCTAATTTAATAATTTATCATTTAAAATAATATATTGTGTTTTTATTGTGTGTGTGTGTGTGTGTGTGTGTGTGTATATATATAAAACATTGTTGTATGTCATACTAGTGTTGTTATTAGTAACCAAAACTATTAAAAAATAATTTTTGTTCATTGTAGATGACGTAACTTTATTTAATTTTACTTAATTTTTGTTTTTGTCTAAAATTACTAAAACTTATACTGAAATAAAATAAATAAGCTAAATAGAAATATTAAAAATAAAAAAGTACATATAATTACTGAAATTTAAATGTAAAAAACCTAAATTGAATAAAGTAAGTTGAAGTTGAAGTACTAAAATTACTAAAACTCAAACTGAAAAATAAATAAGCTAAATAGAAATATTAAAAAACTAATAAAATATAAAGAGTACATAACAAAATTACTAAAACTTACACATGAAAAACCTAAACTTATTTAAGTTGAAGTACTAAAATGACTAAAACACCAACTGAAATAAAAATAAGTTAGATATTAATATAAAAATAAAACAAAAAAATTATAAAAATGACAAAGCCATATAGCAAAATACTAAAACTTAAACATAAATTGAAGTAAATATAAACCACCTTAGTATTACATGAAAGTTTAGCTATTTTAATAATTTATCATTTAAAATAAAATACATTCTGTTTAAATATTTTTTTTATTATATATATAGTATTTAATTTTGTTTTTTGTCTAAATTTACTAAAACAAAAAAAGAGAAATAGAAATATTAAAAAATAAAAACTGATATAAATAACAAAAGTATATAACAAAATTACTAAAATTTAAATGTAAAAAAAAACTAAATTAAATAAGTTGAAGTACTAAAATTGCTAAAACTCAAACTTAAAAATAAATAAGCTAAATAGACAAAAACTAATGAAATTTAAAAAGTGCAAAACAAAATTACTAAAACTTACACATAAAAAACATTTTTCATTTAAGGTGAAGTATATATATAAGCTAAATATAAAAATAAAACATAAAAATGACAAAAGCACATAGCAAAATTACTAAAAATTAAATAGAAATTAAAAAATATATATATTCAAAATATTAATAGATACTATAGTAGTATGTAGATAACACTAAAATAATCCCAAATCTGTGCAGCTTGAGTGTTGTCTGTGTTTGCTGAGGTTGAATGAGTTTTGTCAGCTGAAGTGAACATCTTCAGATTGTGTAGGGAGCAGGGAGCACTGCCTGTGAATCGGAGCGCAGCTGCATTTATCTGAATGTGTTTCTCGTTGTTTGTGTCTCAGTCGCATCGAGCACCTGAAGTCTCAGAATGATTTGTTGACCATCACACTGGAGGAGTGTAAGAGTAACGCGGAGCGGATGAGTATGCTGGTGGGCAAATATGAGTCCAACGCCACCGCGCTCAGACTGGCCCTGCAGTACAGGTACACACACACACACACACACACACACACACACACACACACGCAGGGCTCATTTGTATTCATGCTGAAGCGATTCAATCCCTAAAATGATGTTAAAGGAAGAGATGCAGATTATTCTGCTTTATTTTTCCCACTTTTCACCATCCACTCAATTCCTGATGAATTAGACTTAAATATTAGATATCTTGAGCAGCAAATCATCATATCAGAATGATTTCTGAAGGATCATGTGACACTGAAGACTGGAGTAATGATGCTGAAAATTCACAGGAATAAATTACACTTTACTATATATTCACATAGAAAACAGCTGATTTACATTGTAATAATATTTCACTGTTTTTACTGTATTTTTGCTAAAAAAAAACAATGATACCAAATTTTTATTTTATACTGTGAATATTGTCTGTAAACATTATTGTGTTCGCAGCGGTGGTTAATCCAGAAGCTCTTGTATTGGGTGTGTTGATCACATGGTTTTGCAGCAGGAGGTCGAGGGTTTGATTGAATTTCGTCCCCTGTGACGGTGATGTCATCTGAGCGCTGAGATTGACTGTCATTACACGAGGAGGACGAGGCCAGTCAAACCCTCATAAAGACGGAGACGGCGCCGAGAGCATAAAACACCACGATTAATCACACTGACGGCTTTCAGAACACACACACACACACACTTGAGCAGATCAACACCATAAACACGATTATGTGATGCATGTCACTGCTTCTCTTACGACAGTATTTACAAAAGAAGACAAATAACTGCAGGGAAAGTCAACATGAAACAACTCAACAACTAGAAAATAAAGTTATTTTCATTTAAATCTCAGGAACGTCATACAGTCAAACTCACATGACCTCTGTAGGTTAGTTCTTGTTTATTTGTACCTGTGGTTGGTTTAGAATCTGAGGCCGATGAAACAAACGCATTCCAGCGGTCGCTTCACGTCTGGGCCTGTTTGTTGCTTTTGTCTCCTGTTAAATATTTTCCACAGCGTTTCAGGACCTGATGAAGGATCCGCGCTGGCCTCCACATTCCTCCGGATGTGTGTTTTCATGACAGTGTGTGTGTGTGTGTGTGTGTTACAGTGAGCAGTGTATCGAGGCGTATGAGCTGCTGCTGGCGCTGGCCGAGAGTGAACAGGGTCTGGTCTTGGGTCAGTTCAGAGCGGCTGGAGTCAGTGCTGTGGGTAAGAGATCACACACACACCGGCGGATTTTTGTAACCGGTTTCACATTTTTTTGCAATAATTAGTTTATCCACAAGGTGGCAACCGTGCCCTGTGTACGCGTACAAGTCAAATGAAGTATACTTTCCAAGGCTGTGCGTTCAACTGTGCGCGTAAAAAAACGAAGTTTACCTTCAGCTTCAACCTACCCTTAACCTAATTATAACCTGATAACTAAAACCCTCAAACAGGCCTTCAGAATTCTTCAAACTCTACAAATTCTACAGACACATTTGAATTCTACAAACAATGCTGTATTTTAAAGAAACATGGAGAAAAAATGGTTAGAGATTATGAGGAAACTTAGGTTTTATGAGCTCAACAGCTCTGGCCGAACTGTGATCTAGGCGAAGCGCTATTGGCTATTTTGAAAAAAGAGGAGGAGCTTCTAGATATATCCTGCCCTGTTTTCCTGTTTTATTCGAAATTACGTCAACACAGTGAATAAAGCTGCGCGTTCCAAGGCACTTCAGTGGGCCTTTAAAAATTATTTAATTAACTGAATTTATAAGACCTATGAAATGTTTTTTGTTTGTTTTTTCAGAAATTCTTTTTTATTTTTTACCCAAATATTTTTACCCAAATATACAGGTGCTGGTCATATAATTAGAATATCATCAAAAAGTTGATTTATTTCACTAATTCCATTCAAAAAGTGAAACTTGTATATTATATTCATTCATTAAACACAGACTGATATATTTCAAATGTTTATTTCTTTTAATTTTGATGATTATAACTGACAACTAAGGAAAATCCCAAATTCAGTATCTCAGAAAATTAGAATATTGTGAAAAGGTTCAATATTGAAGACACCTGGTGCCACACTCTAATCAGCTAATTAACTCAAAACACCTGCAAAGGCCTTTAAATGGTCTCTCAGTCTAGTTCTGTAGGCTACACAATCATGGGGAAGACTGCTGACTTGACAGTTGTCCAAAAGACGACCATTGACACCTTGCACAAGGAGGGCAAGACACAAAAGGTCACTGCAAAAGAGGCTGGCTGTTCAAGCTGTCCAAGCACATTAATAGAGAGGCGAAGGGAAGGAAAAGATGTGGTAGAAAAAAGTGTATAAGCAATAGGGATAACCGCACTCTGGAGAGGATTGTGAAACAAAACCCATTCAAAAATGTGGGGGAGATTCACAAAGAGCGGACTGCAGCTGGAGTCAGTGCTTCAAGAACCACTACGCACAGACGTATGCAAGACATGGGTTTCAGCTGTCGCATTCCTTGTGTCAAGCCACTCTTGAACAACAGACAGCGTCAGAAGCGTCTCGCCTTGGCTAAAGACAAAAAGGACTGGACTGCTGCTGAGTGGTCCAAAGTTATGTTCTCTGATGAAAGTAAATTTTGCAAATCAGGGTCCCAGAGTCTGGAGGAAGAGAGGAGAGGCACACAATCCACGTTGCTTGAGGTCCAGTGTAAAGTTTCCACAGTCAGTGATGGTTTGGGGTGCCATGTCATCTGCTGGTGTTGGTCCACTGTGTTTTCTAAGGTCCAAGGTCAACGCAGCCGTATACCAGGAAGTTTTAGAGCACTTTATGCTTCCTGCTGCTGACCAACTTTATGGAGATGCAGATTTCATTTTCCAACAGGACTTGGCACCTGCACACAGTGCCAAAGCTACCAGTACCTGGTTTAAGG
Organism: Ctenopharyngodon idella; assembly: GCF_019924925.1. NCBI lineage: Eukaryota > Metazoa > Chordata > Actinopteri > Cypriniformes > Xenocyprididae > Ctenopharyngodon > Ctenopharyngodon idella. Next base: position 42,505,470 of record NC_067224.1, read on the forward strand.
ACCATGGTATCCCTGTTCTTAATTGGCCAGCAAACTCGCCTGACCTTAACCCCATAGAAAATCTATGGGGTATTGTGAAGAGGAAGATGCGATATGCCAGACTCAACAATGCAGAAGAGCTGAAGGCCACTATCAGAGCAACCTGGGCTCTTATAACACCTGAGCAGTGCCACAGACTGATCGACTTCATGCCACGCCGCATTGCTGCAGTACTTCAGGCAAAAGGAGCCCCAACTAAGTATTGAGTGCTGTACATGCTCATACTTTTCATGTTCATACTTTTCAGTTGGCCAAGATTTCTAAAAATCCTTTCTTTGTATTGGTCTTAAGTAATATTCTAATTTTCTGAGATACTGAATTTGGGATTTTCCTTAGTTGTCAGTTATAATCATCAAAATTAAAAGAAAGAAACATTTGAAATATATCAGTCTGTGTGTAATGAATGAATATAATATACAAGTTTCACTTTTTGAATGGAATTAGTGAAATAAATCAACTTTTTGATGATATTCTAATTATATGACCAGCACCTGTATATATATTTTTTCTCTGGATTCTGTTTTAATGTTTTAACTACATTTTAATAATCAAAAAGTATGTCTAATCAGTTGAATTCATAAGACTTTAACAACTTAATGATGTGTTAACATTTTTAAATTAATACGGCCATGCTTTATTTTTCCAGAAATTCTCTGTTGTCTGTTTTAAAGGTGCAATATGTAAGATTTTTGCAGTAAAATATCCAAAAACCACTAGGCCAGTGTTTTATATTTTGTTCACTTGAGTACTTACAATATCCCAAATGTTTGCAACTATTTGTAAATCGTGAGAAAATTGCAATTTTAACCAAGGCTCCGGGACGTGTGAGGAGTCGCCTGTCAATTGCGTCATACTCGCGTTACCCTCAGTTTCCGGTTTTATTTTGTAGAAACCATGGAAACACCAAAGATGCTTTAATATTTACACGTTTTAATAGACAAGGCAACAACTGTTTTGATATATTTATAGACAGAAAACTAATTATTGTTATATAGCTCAACACATTTAGTCTTACTGTTTAAATGTAATTTTCTTGATTTTTGCGAGTACCATGCTTTACCATGCCTCAGAGAAAAACACTATTTTGTCAAGTAGCTAACATAGCATAATCAGATGCAGCTTTATTTTTAGTAACAGTAATACAGCATTTTCTCCATCATACAATACGTTTTAAAATTAATCGCATGTCATTTATCAACACAAGCCATCCAGCATTTAATATGATATTGTAAAATCGATCTATCTTACTGCAGTGTGTAACAGTGTCTCACAGCAGCCGCCGAGCGAACGCACAGAGTAACGTTATAACATCATTTTCAACACACTCAAATGTATCTAACATGATAAACAGAGCTGTGTTACCTCATACTCATGACCGGAAAAGCGGAAGCGGCGCCGGCGACTGTGGCATAATAAAAGTCCCGCTGCTCGTGAGGCGTGTGTTGCGCAATCGCTCCAGCTCCTCGTTCAGCTCCCACAACACTCGGTCCTGCTCTGCTTCAGACTACAGTAACGTTAATAATCGCATCCATGAACATGATTTCTGCCCGAGTCCTATCCCGATTCTTTTGCACCGTCCGTTGAGGTGAAGACCACATGTCCCAAGATTCCGCGCTCAAACCTGGCGTCATCAAGCTACGCCTTTGTTTTGAATAGGCCTCTAGCGGCCTCTAGCGGACAGAAATCCTACATACTGCACCTTTAATTTTTCTAGGTTTATGATTTAAAACAAATTTATTATCACAAACGGTGGTAATCAAAAACATACAAAATTTAATTGGATTTATTAAAGATTAATCAAATGAAAATGTAACAATTCCTTATATTTTTTAGCAAATAACATTTTAATTATAATATTATATTATATTATATTATATTATATTATATTATATTATATAAATTGCAACAGCCAACAATACATTGTATGGGTCAAAATGATCGATTTTTCTTTTATGCCCAAAATCATTAGGTTATTAAGTAAAGATCATGTTTCATGAAGATATTTTGTAAATTTCCTGCCGTAAATATATTAAAAATGTATTTTTGTGAGTGGATATGCATTGCTAAGGACTTCATTTGGACAACTTTAAAGGCGATTTTCTCAATATTTTGATTTTTTTTGCACCCTCAGATTCCAGATTTTCAAATAGTTGTATCTCGGACAAATATTGTCCAATCCTAACAAACCATACATCAATGGAAAGATTATTTATTCAGCTTTCAGATGATGTATAAATCTCAATTTTAAAAAAATGACCCTTATGACTGGTTTTGTGGTGCAGGGTCACATATTATATATTATTATATTAATATTATCATTATTTTTACTTCGAGAGGTACATTCTACTGTACATTAGTAATATATTTCTGTCACAGAGACACGCAGAACATGCAGACTTCATATTTAAATAGTCTTTTTGCAGTTTAATACTCAGACACTAATCCATGTGGCTACCTTTGATTTATTCATCCACAATTCCTTGACATTCCATGTTATACTGTAAATTCCCATTATGACTGCATCCCATGATTCACTCTTCATTTTCCACATTGCTGAAATCATCGGGCACTATATAACCAAACACAGAAACCTTTCTAAACTAGAATTCAAAAACTTTATTCGTCCTGCTTCATATCTGATGAATTTGCTACTCTAGCGCTCTTAATTTCCTGTTTATTTCTGCGGTGCTGCTTTGAATCAATCTGCATTGAATAAAACACTATAGAATTAAATCTGACTCGACTTCATCCTCATGAGGTTTGAGCGTCATTTAAAACGCTCGTTCTCCACTGCTTCATTAACTGATTGTGAGTTATTAGTGTAATTAGTTTCTCTCCGCACACTGAACATCTGAACACATCCACACCGCCGCTGATGATGATGATGGAGAAATTAAAAATAAATTATTCACTTATACAATGTGAATTTAGCATAATCTGTTCCTGCAGGTTCATCTCAGTATTTAATTTATAAATATTATCTTTGTCTGTTTGATTATTTTTCCTTTTGTTTTCAGCTCTGATTAACATATTTTACCATATTTACATCCACTCTGTAGAATTGCACAGAATTTCCTACTCCGTTTGTGTGTGGATCTGATTATGCGCTCCAGTAGTGCTAACGCCGCCATGGTTTTACTGTAGAATAGTGATTTATTTATAGTGAAATCATCAATATGCTGATCATTCTGTCCAGTGTTTTCACGATGATGTGTGTGTCTGACGGCAGGAGAGCAGGCGGGAGAAGAGAGCATCACTCAGATCCTGAAGAAAGCTCACGACAGCAGGAAGACGGCGGAGAACGCGGCCAAAGACCTCCTGACCCGGCTGGACGGCAGCTGCGGCGCTGCGTTCGCGGTGACCGGCTGCAGCGTCCAACCCTGGGAGAGTCTGTCGTCCAACAGCCACACCAGGTGAGAGCGGCTTCACCTCCAAAGATAGAGACGTGCGTTAAAATGCTTTTGATTGGAAGCTGAAAGACCTGAAGGAAAACCGTCATGGACTGAAGGGGCTGTGAGTGTGTAATTCTGCAGGTTAGTTTTCATCTCTCTGACGGTCTGTACGTGGTTCTGGTCCAGTGGTTGCCCATGACAACACACTCTCATCTGAGCTTGTGTGTGTGTGTGCGCGTGTGTGTGTGTGTGTGTGTGTGTGTGCAGTTTCCCATGAGCCCTAATTTAGATTCACTGCGTCAGAGGAGGATTTCAGCCATAAAGTGAGATGCAGATCACGGTTTCTTACAGGGATAGATTAATTACTATTATTGTTATAAAATAGTTATAAAAATGTATTGTAAAAATGAATATTGTAAATATTATTTAAATGATTTAAACTATTTATTAAAAAAATTAATAATCATAATTACTCTTATTAAAACCAATTGTATAAATGTACTAAAACAATCATTATTAATAATTTCTCTTATTGTTAAAATAATTTTAAACATTTTTGGTAACATTAATTAAGTTTCTCTTATTGTTATTAATGTAATTATTTAACATTTATAATAATAATAATAATAATAATAACATCATTAACAACCATCATTAGCATTTATAATAATAATAATTACTATTATTAAAATAATTTTAAACATTTATTATAAAAATTAACAATCTTAATTCCTCTTATTGTTAATAAAATAATTTTAAACATTGTAACTAAGTAGTAATTACTTGTATTATTAAAATAATTATATTTATTATAAAAATAATTAATGATAATACATACTCTTATTAAAATAATCATTAAAATGTACTATACTATAATGTACTATAAAAATAGTTTTAAAAATAATAGATTTTTACTTATAAAATTAAAATAGTTTATGACTGACTTTTTCATTCTGTGAAAGATGAAGTTAAATATAAAAAAAATGCCAATTTTTCAGTATTTTTTATTTTTTGTTATTAATATACATTAGTGGTGTGTTGGTCATTGTGAAAGTGCAGTTGAATTGATTTAATGCAGAAGAAGCTGTTAAAGTCAAGTCACCTTTATTTATATAGCGCTTTTTACAATGCAGATTGTGTCAAAGCAGCTTTACATTGATAACTGGTATATAATTTTGGCTGCACAGCAGCTCTAGAAGAAAATGCTGTCAATGTATGCAGATGCAAAGCACTGTTATATATAATGTCAAATGTAAAGCTGACGATCTGATATCCTCTGGATTAATAAAGGACGTGTTGATGTTGAGATGACGATTCTGACATGATCAGTGTGTGTGTGTGTGTGTGTGTGTGTGTGTGTGTGTGTGTGTGTGTGTGTGTGTGATGATCAGCCAACAATCTGTATCGGCCAATAAAGGCTATTATCACTATCAGCCATCGGCCGATTGTTTAAAAACTGCTGATGGTCAGGGCCGATTATATCCTGTCAATCAAAAGGGTGTGGAAAAACGTGTCAGACTGCAACTCATACTGTGTGTGAAGAAAATCACTCTTGTGTTGAATTTTAACGCATTAACAGTTTAAAAATAGTGACATTAAAGCAGGCTCTTTTTGACCCTATGAATCACCCGTAGTTCAAGCCAGGTCTGCGTTTTTATTTTTATTTTTTGCTACATCAAATATTATTTGTAGCGCCTCCCATCCAATAATCGCAAAAAGATTTGTGCTTTATTACTTCTGATAATAACAAAAGTTTCAGTTTTCAAATTCTGTCCATTTCATCATGAAATTCAAACAATAAATGGTGTTTTGACGCTCTTAAACGTGACGTGTCAGATCGCTGTAACGCCTCAGCTCAGGCGGCAGCTCGGAGCGCGAGTCTTTTCTTCCTCTTCAACACAAGTTATCTCTCGAAAAACATGCATGAACATCAAAGGTATGTTGAAAGATATAGTACAACTTACCAGAATGTATCACGTCTCATGAAATCACTTTATTTGTGCTTCAACCGCGGAAAGACGTCAATAAAACAGCTTGTGAGCAATATGTCACATCATTTACCTCAAGAATGTTTTCCAATGTTCACAGTTCCTTAGCTATCGACATATAAAAACACTAGAGAGGAGCTCATGAAGACAACAAATGCTTATGAAAACTACCTTATGTGATACTTTTATACAAACATTTCAGTTTTTATTTGAGTGTAATTATTATATGTGAAAATAAACAGCAGCTGAATACAATACCTCTGCTGTTGTAACCTCTAATATTGTAGTGTACCAAATGAGAGGTTCCCTGTATAGTTTGCAACATTATTTGGGAGAGATTTTGGTTTTTTTCCTTAAGAAAAACCAAACTATCGGCATCAGCCGATATCATTCTGAATAATCGGCTATCTGTATCGGCAGAGAAATTTAATATCGGTGCATCTCTAGTTTTATTGCATTTATGTAATAGTAAAGCTTTTATTTATTTTTTTTCTCTTAAGTTTTAAATTGGATTTTTAGGTGCATTTTAGATTTTTTTTAGATATATATATACACAGTCAAACCAAAATGTATTCAGACACCTTGAACATTTCATTCATTAATACAGTTTATTCACTATAGTTTAAAAAATGGTAATAAAATATGACAAGATCTCAGAGTTAAACTGTGTCAGAAAATATTAATCTTAATTATGTCAGATAACACTTAAGCAAAACATGGTCAGGTCAAAGTGTCAAATAATTTTTGGTTCCAAATTTTTATTAATTTTACTGTATGAAGAGTTGAATTATTTCAGTTTACTTCATTTTGCTATCCTCACTTACATAAATGAACTATAGTGTCCTGAACCCACTAGTACAAATATATCAAAAATGTCTGAATAATTTATGGTTTGACTGTGTATATATATGTGTGTGTGTATATATATATATATATATATATATATATATATATATATATATATATATATATATATATAAAGTAAAAAATAAATAATAAAAATTACATGTAAAATATTTATTTATTTGAGCTAATAATAAAGCTCTTATACATCAGTCGATCCTCATGTCAGCAGTATCAGTGAATCTGAACTGTTCTGATCCGTTTGTTTTTCCGGAACATTGAGGCTTCATCTGTTGTCCTGCAGGGAACGGATGGGATTTCAGACTCACTGCAGCTTCTCCAATATCCAGACATTGATTTTTCCCCTCAATCCTCCATTCAGAGTTCTTCATCCAGAGCTCTGAGCTGCTGACAGATGAAGAGAAATGGACTGATCTTCTGTGTTTCTCCTGAAAACAGTCCTGCTAAACCAGCTGGAGTTGCTTTATGATAACACTGTTCTTCTCTTATTCAGGTGTTCAGCGTCCGGCTTTCATTGTTTTATTGCAGTAATCTTGTCTTGTTCACTGAAGTGTTTAAATGATTATGAATATCTGATGTGTTCTGGCTGAGATCCACGAGGAGCAAACGAGACGTGCAGATCAGGGTTTATAATGACTGACAGAGCTGAGTGTGTGTGTGTGTGTCAGGAGTGTTTCCATGCAGATGGAGGTAATTGGGATTGTCATTGTAATTAGGGACCTCACTAATTGAGGGTCGGAGAATTGGGAGAATCATTTGGAGCCGTTTTCACGCTTCATTGTGACCGTGTGAAGACTGGCTGGAGGCTGGAGGATCATTATAAAACATAAAAAATAATTAAAAATATTAATCCATATTATTGTTATTAAAATGATGATAGATATTTATTATAATAATTAATAATTATTTTTCTCATTAAAAATGAGAGTGTGTGTGTGTTTGCAGCACCACCAGCTCGACGGCCAGCAGCTGTGACACTGATTTCTCCAAAGACGACGAGCAGCGGTTGAAGGACTACGTCCAGCAGCTGAAGAACGACCGGGCGGCCGTCAAACTGACCATGCTGGAGCTGGAGAGCGTCCACATCGACCCGCTCAGCTACGACGTCAAACCTCGCGGCGACTCGCAGAGACTCGACCTGGAGAACGCTGTGCTCATGCAGGAGCTCATGGCCATGAAGGTAAACACACCACCGCACTATAACTGATGTTTACAGGTGAATCCCATGAGTCTTTACGGAAGCTACAGCAGATCAAGCAGTTTCACCATGTTTGACTCTCAGTTTCCTGGTTTGTTCTGCTGTTGTTCTCCATCAGAACACTGTTTCTTCTGGTTTTATCTGTCAGTGACCTTCAGCTTTGGCAGCAGCGTGCGTCTGAAATGAGAGTCGTGAGATCAGTTCAGACATGATGAGAGATGATGTCGATATGAACGGCTCTGTCAGCTGACATTTCTACAGGCAGACACACACACACCAGATCAGTGTGAAATACTGAATGAATAAATGAGCTCCAGAGGTTCACTGTTTGATACAAATATAGTAGCAACTTTGACTTCTAAAATTCAAATACTTTTGCAGTGTCTCTGTCTGGGATTCCCAAACTTTTCAGCTGAATTTTAATAAATTATCATCAACACATTCCCATGTTCACTGTTCTGTCATGTCAGTTAATGGTCACATGACATGCATGTAAACAAATAAAATATTTCATTTTTTAAATTATTTACTTTCACGTTTAATTTATTTATATTTTATAATTAGTAAGCATTTTATTTTTTTATATTGACTGATTTTAATGTTATTAAAAATATTCATATTTTTAATGTTTTCATGATGTTTCATATATTTCAGTGTTTTATGTTTAAATTAGTTTTGTTTTAATTTATTTCAAATAAAATATTTCATCCTTTTTCAATATCATTGATATTTTGATCATATTTCTTATTTTTGTAAATGTTTTATTTTGAAACTTTTTAAAATGTTTTTTATCATTTAAAATAATTTACTTTTGTTGTAAAAAATAAATAATAATGTTCATATTTTTACTGTTTTATTTTTATTTGTTTTTATTTATTTATTAATTAAAATTATTTTCTTTTTAATTGAATTATATTTCATTTTTAGGAAGCATTTCATTTTTTTATTTTTATGTTATTAAAAGTATTCATTTTTCATAAGTGTTTTATTTTTAAATTCTTTTATTTTTATTTCAAATAAAATGCCATATTTTAGTGTTTTAGTTGTATTATTTTAAAATAATTTTTAAATTTTATTTAAAAAATATTATTTGTATTTTTCATATTTGTATAATTCATATTTTAGTAAATGTTAAAATTATTTATTTTACTTTTGTTAAAAATATAATTATATTTTTTCATATTCATGCTTTTATTAAGTGTTTTATTTGGATTATTTTAAAATGATTTTGCTTTTGTTTAAAAATAATATTCATATTTTTCATGTTTTTATAATATTTCATATTTGTTACTATTTTTTAATTATTTAGTTTTCCATTTTTATTAAATAATTATTAGTGTTTCATCAACTCACAAAGCCCCGTTTGGAATCGCTGCTGTAGAGTTTTTCTCATGTTAATATAGATAATCATGTGAACTTCTCCGGCATCAGACACGGTCCGACAGCTTCAGTGTTGATGAGTGTGTGTTTGTGAGCCGTGTCGGAGTGGTGAGATGTTTTCTGCTGTGATTTGACGTGTCAGGATGGGTTCTGCATATGAAGGTCTGTGAGATGATGAGATGATTACTTTCAGAAGCTCTGAACGCAGATTTTCTCTCCGTATGTTCAGGAGGAGATGGCGGAGCTGAAGGCTCAGCTGTACCTGCTGGAGAAGGAGAAGAAAGCGCTGGAGCTGAAGCTGAGCACGCGTGAGGCTCAGGAACAGGCGTACCTGGTGCACATCGAGCACCTGAAGTCTGAGGTGGAGGAGCATCAGGAACAGAGACGCCGCTCGCTCAACTCCACCGGCAGCAGCGCTGGAGGAAAAGACAAGAGCGGGAAGGTAAACGACAGTAAATGACGCACAGCACAACATACGGTCAGATTTGGAATTAAACCCAATCATTCTGATGACAGACTTTGGTTCAGGTGTTTAAGAACCACCAAACCAACATTTGATATGCTGTGATGCGATTGGTCAGCTGGTTAGTCCAGTTATCCAATCACAGCCTCTGCCGAGGTAAAATCTTTTGTTGCACATCAAGAGATTTCCATTGCCTCAATTGAGCGCATAAACACTTATGCAGATTTTTTATAATTTATGCACATCTTGCCATTCCCATCCAGCATCCCAAAATGTGCATAAAAATAGATGGAAGGAAACATAGCTACTGACACACCTGTATTAGTTCTACTAATTGTTAAATATACAAATAACATGATTTGCATAAAATGTCATTACTATGAAATATATATTGAAGGAAACAAAGATTTTGTGATGTTTGGCTGCAGGTTTGAGGTCACAGAGTCACAGTATAACACTGCTTACATTTAGTTGCTCTAAATTGATTGATTGATTGATTGATTGATTGAGTCTGTGTGGTTTTATAATCCATGCATGCTTCGTCGTTGATGGCATTAATCAGCAGTGAGACAGTCTGTCCTCCAAACACACTGTACCTGTCTGTATGTCTGTGTGTGTGTGTGTGTGTGTGTGTGTCTGTATGTTTGTCTGTATGTCTGTGTGTGTGTGTGTGTGTCTGTATGTTTGTCTGTCTATGTATGTCTGTCTGTCTGTATGTTTGTCTGTGTGTTTGTCTGTCTCTGTCTCTCTCTCTCTGTGTATGTATGTCTGTATGTCTGTCTGTCTGTGTGTTTGTCTGTGTCTGTCTGTCTGTCTCTCTCTGTGTCTGTCTGTATGTTTGTCTGTCTGTCTGTATGTTTGTCTGTCTATCTCTCTCTGTGTCTGTCTGTCTGTCTGTATGTTTGTTTGTCTCTGTGTGTGTCTGTCTGTCTGTCTCTCTCTGTATGTTTGTCTGTCTGTCTCTCTGTCTATCTCTCTCTGTATGTTTGTCTATGTCTGTCTGTCTGTCTGTATGTCTCTCTCTCTGTGTCTGTATGTTTGTATGTTTGTCTGTTTGTCTGCATGTTCGTCTGTCTCTCTGTGTCTGTCTGTCTGTCTGTTTGTCTGTATGTTTGTCTGTCTCTCTGTCTGTCTGTTTGTCTCTCTCTCTGTGTCTGTATGTCTGTCTGTTTGTTTGTTTGTCTCTGTGTGTGTGTCTGTCTGTATGTTTGTCTGTATGTTTGTCTGTCTGTCTATCTCTCTCTGTATGTTTGTCTATGTCTGTGTCTGTCTGTCTGTCTGTCTGTCTGTCTGTATGTCTCTCTCTCTCTCTGTGTCTGTATGTTTGTCTGTATGTTTGTCTGTCTGTCTGTCTCTCTCTCTGTGTGTCTGTATGTTTGTCTGTCTCTGTCTGTCTGTCTGTGTCTGTCTGTATGTTTGTCTATGTTTGTCTGTCTGTCTCTCTGTGTCTGTCTGTTTGTCTGTCTGTATGTTTGTCTGTATGTTTGTCTGTCTCTCTGTCTGTTTGTCTGTCTGTCTGTCTGTATGTTTGCCTGTATGTTTGTCTGTCTCTGTCTGTCTGTCTGTCTGTCTGTATGTTTGTCTGTCTGTCTGTATGTTTGTCTGTCTGTCTCTCTGTGTCTGTCTGTCTGTCTGTGTTCCTCTCCAGCAGCAGCTGGTGTGAATTTTTAACTAGTATCTTTGCTCTCCTTCACCTCCGCCTCTCTTCCGATCGATTCCTCTGCTCTTTTCTTCTCTCGCTCCGTCTGTGGGTGTGCGAGCGGGTTCAGCTGCTGTGTCTCACACGCGATGTTCACTTACAGTCGCTGCAGATCCCAGAATGCCTCATCAAACCCGTGACCTTGGTTTTGCTTGCGCAGTGCTCTCCTGTATACTCTTTTATTCATAGGCACCAGATATGATTCAGTTGTTGTTTTTTGGTAATTATTGTGATAGTTGCATTTACATTTATGCATTATAATTGTTAAATGTAAATGTAAACCTTGAATGCAGTGTATAACGCAACTTTCAAAAGAGCAACATAAGCAGTTTTGTCAGTTCACTAACTGTTAAATACGCAAATAACATGTTTTGCATAAAACTTGATTGCCATGAAACTGTCCATCATAAATATTTGGCTGAACAGTGAATTGTGATTGGCTGTCTCATGGTTGTGATGTCATCAACATGCTGAGTTCTGATTGAACTGTTTTTGATGTTTAGTTTAAATAATTAATCTCTTTGGATGTGGAGAGGAAGTTTTAAGCCCTGAAAGAAACATCAGAGTCTCTGATTTCAAACGTGCATTTTGGGGAAATGAGAAAAACAGACATGTGAACCTGTAATATGTGATTGACTGTGTGTGTGTGTGTGTGTGTGTGTGTGTGTGTGTGTGTGTGTCTGCAGGACTCTGGAGATTCTCCAGCAATCAGTCTGTCTGATCTGAGGAGTCTGAGCGACAGCGACCTCGCGGCGGAGCTCACCGGCGCCCTCAGGAGGTCATAATTACATTTACTCATTTAACCCTGTACAGCCTGACATGAGTATCATATTTGATGCATCAGTCTTTTATGGCTCATATAGTCTGATATAGTGAGAATATGAAGGGAGAAAACAGCTCTGTTTTATTCAGAGGAACAAACTAAACAAAAATATCAGCATTATTTAATAGTTTTAATAGTAACTTTAATAGTTAACAAGAACAGCACTGGCGCTCACAAGTGATGGTGACGAAATTAAGAACTGCAGCTCTGCATGTTCACCTCACTTTGTTTTGTGAACTAGACACATGAAATGTGTGTTTAAGTCATCATGTGACGTGTGTGTGTGTGTGTGTGTGTGTGTGTGTGTGTGTGTGTGTGTGTGTGTTACAGAGAGAAGAAGCTGAAGGGTCGTGTTCAGGAGTTGGTCGCTGCGTTAGAAAGACTCACGAAGAGCAGTGAAGTCCGTCATCAGCAGTCTGCGGAGTTCGTTAACGACCTAAAACGAGCCAACAGGTATAACACACACACACACACACACACACACACACACACACACACACACACACACACACACAAGCTCAAAGCAGCTCAAATGTTTGACTTGATTTGAAGAAATATCATTAGTTATTATGACATAATTCAGTGGATTGGCTCCAGAAGCTGTAGATGTTCTCTCATCATATCCTCCATGTTCTGCCGAGCGACGCCCCCTGCTGGTCACTGCAGCGTGTGTGTTTGAATACAGGCCAATGACAGTCAGCAGACTCTAATGTCAGTCTCTTCATGCTGAATAGATCTGTGTGTGTTTACCAGAGCTCTTTTAGTCTGGTTTTTATACTATTATAGTATGTATTCATATTTTGAATTAGCTTTGATTTTTATGTTTTCAGTTTAATTTTAGTTTGTTTAAGCAATTTTGTTATGTGCGTTTGTCATTTTTATTCATTCATTCATTCATTTATATTTACTATTTATTTTTATTTTAGTTTGTCATTTTAGTACTTTCTCATTTTTTAAGTTTTTGTCTAATATTTATATTTTATTCTATATGCTTTTGTCATTTTTATTCATTTTTATAGTTCTATTTAGCTTTAATTTTTTGTAATTTAAGTTTTAGTTTCGGTGATTTTAGTATTTCAAATTAATTTCTGAGTTTCATGTAATTTTCATGTAGTTTTTTAAGTTTTAGATTGTCTAATATTTGTTTTTTTGTTATGTGCTTTTGTCATTTTTATTAGTTTCTAATTTTTATTAGTCATTTTAGTTAGTTGACAAAGCAATGTTTGGACTTTTGTCATTTTTTTTAAGTTCTAATTAGCTTTTATGTGTTATATAAGTGTTTTAGTTATAGTAATTTTATTTATATTTTAATAATTATAATTTTAGTACTTCAGCTTATTTCAGTTTGTTGCCAATTTCTCATTTTCGTTTACATTTTTTTTTTTCATTTAATTTTTTTTTTTTTGTTCTTTTTGTCATTTTCATTAATTTTATTTATATTTTTAACTTTTTTTTTCATTTTTTGTAATTTTAATACATCAACTTATTTCAGTTAGTTGCCAAAGCAGTTTCTCATTTTCATTTTTTTTTTTTTTTGTTTGTTTTTCATCTACTAAAAACGTAAAAATATAAAATTTATATTTTATTTTATTTCAGCTTTATTTCAATAAACTGAAAACAATGTATAATAGTTTTAATTCTTCAGTGTCAGTGTTTCTGAAACGCCTCCATCTTGAGTTTTCTTCACAATATTCCTCATTTAAATAATTAATACGCAGAATAAAGGGGCGGGGCCTGGTTGAGTTAGTCAGTAGTGTTGAAAATGGCAGTTATGGTAAGGGGCGGGACATTTCCCAAACACCAATCACAACACACTGCTCCAGTCGACCAATCAGAGCACATGGTGCTTTTCAGAAGGCGGGGCTTCATAGGGACAGGAACTAAATCTCTTAATAAACAGTCCCTGCAGATAAACAAACACTATCAGTGCAGTTTCAGTCGTAGTTTCTCAGCTCAAGCAGGATATTAATGATGCCGTGTGTTTGTCTCGTGCAGTAATCTGGTGGCGGCGTATGAGAAAGCCAAGAAGAAACACCAGAACAAACTGAAGAAGCTGGAGTCTCAGATGATGGCGATGGTGGAGCGACACGAGACGCAGGTGCGGATGCTGAAACAGCGCATCGCTCTTCTGGAGGAGGAGACGTCTCGACCGCACACCAACGAGACCTCGCTCTGATACACACACACACACACACACACATGCGCGCTTCTGGACATTACGGAGCGTGTTTTGAGGACGTTTGTTACTATATTACAGTATTTCACTGCAGATTCTTCCATGAAAACTTCTGGACGTCACTGATGGAGCAAAACACAAGCAGCAACACAACAGGAACACAGAGAAGACGTTTAACAGGATGTTCACGCTGCTCTTTTACATGCAAAAAAAAAACAGACTGTCAGGATACAAAAAGTTATTAAATGTTCCGTCAGTCGTATGACACACAAAAGTCTCCGCATGAAACGACGGATCTGGTTTTGTCAAGTGGGAATAGTTGTCATGTTTTATACTATTCCGTTTTTCCAGTTTGTAATTATGAGGTGGACAGAGACTAGTTTTTATGCTTTTGTTAGTGATTATGAACACAGCAGAAATCCTCTATCCATAAGACACAGACAGCCGCAGCACAGACTCAACAATACTAACAATATAAAATCTCTGGAGAGACATGAGTGAACGCAGAGAAATTATTATTTTGAGCAATACGTTTCCTTTATCTGCTCTTCATGTTACTGTCCTCAGTTGAACCAGGACGAATTCAGCCACAGATGAGAAAACTCATCATTTACACAAAGTATAAATGTCTAAATTCAGGCTACAGATTCACAAACTTCAGATTTATCGAATGTATAAACCTCTGAAATATAAACTTCATTTATTAAAACTGCTTAGACAACATCGATTCTTCAACGTATCATCACTCAGTTTAGGATCTGTATATTATTTTATCAGTAACTCTTAAAAAGGTCTCATTTAGTTAATGCATTAATTAACATGAACAAAAAAATACTGTATTTATTAATCTTAGTTAATGTTAATTTTTTTTTCATGTTCACACTGCATTAACAGATCCAGCAGATTTTATCCCTCTGGTGCTCTTCAGTCATTTTTGACAGAAAAATTTTACGTTTTGGTTTTTTAGATTTTTTTTTTTTATCTTCATCTGAATTTTTACGAAACTTCGTAAATATTTTGGCACTTGTGAACACACAAAAATCATGGACATGATTCGAAAAGGTTAAATGGTCCTGAGAAGAACAGTCACACGTCATGTTTGCAGTCAAAAATGGAAATGAATGTGATGCGAATTTCATCTAGTGGAAGTGTTCAGTACTGCGCCCAAACCAAATATTACTAAAAGCTCATTTTTTGAGATATCAAGCTCAAATTTGGAACACAACTTGTTTAGATTTATGGCTTTGATTTTCTCACAGTTGTAGAGTAAAACATGCTTAGGAATAGATATATTTCATATAAAAATAGTATCTTTGTGCATTTTTCTTAACAATAAACTTGAACTACTAACTTTAATTTCACTTTTTTCTCAGCAATAATCTGCCGTGTGTTCTTCAAAAAGAGACCAAACTTTCACTGGAAATGTATTATCAGGTCTATGCTCAAAAACTGAATAAATGGATGCATAAATATAATTTAGTACCATAAAATCCCAAAATACAAAACATTATAAAACTAAAATATAGAACATTCGTTTAATTGAAATAAAGTCATCCATGTGAGCAGCACCAGAGGGTTCAAATCTGTTAGAGGTATTGTTCAGTGTTAGTTCATGTTTACTAATGTAGTTAACTAATGCAACCGTAATGTAAAGTTTTATCATAATATAGTTTATTTTTGTAAAATTTCAGCATCACGTTTGTTTTTGCTGATCCCGAGCAGCTCTTTTTTGATTTTCTATATTTAGGATCTGTTTTGCGTTGATCATTCCTGTTGTTCCAAACCAGTTTAGTGAAAAATACTGTGAAAAAATATTTCATTTGTTCACATGAAATTTGATCCCCCCTTTTCATTTTCCTGATCAGCCAGATGAATGAAAATCCTAAGATTTTTTTGTTTTTGGATAAATTCATAAAGTGCATAAGAATTGTTTACCAAGTGCAATGCTTAAAAAATGTAATTATGAACACTTTTATTTTGATTATTTTTCAGGCTGGAAATATGACGACAATCTTCATTTTTGTGTGAAATGTTCCTTCTGATGTAGTTTTCCAGAGGAGCGTAACATCACAATATCACATTTCAGTTTATGCAAAAAAAAAAACAGGCTGTTTAGTCTCAGCGGTTTGATTTTCATCAACACTACAGAAGCACTTTTCCACAGTCTGGTGGAGCGGATCACCACATTGCCTTCTGACTGACTTTTTTCCCACTGATATTTATTTTTCCCTCTCCTGCTAAATATCAACAAGACCTCAAACTCCACGGTTTTACATGATACTGCAACTGTTTACACGCTTGTGCTCCAGAGGTGTTCGTCCCAAACGTCACAGGCTCGGTGAAGAACCTCCTTCCTTCGATGTTATTATGCATAAACAGTTTTCATTCATATTGATCACATTTGGTGAAATATTCAATGCAATAGAAATGTATTCTCTCGTTAGGGCCGTTTGAGTGCCGATCGGCCCACAGAAAGATGTGAACAAGCATTTAATAAAATAATTCATATTCATGCTGGACGATCAAATGTAAAGATTTACATTTTCATGGTTTTTCAGATTTACTTTGCGCATCAGTAAATAAAGGAATAAATAGATGGATGTAGTTTCTTTCCTCAGAAAACCTGGAATGATTATAAGAGATGATGTAAAGACGTCAAGACTGTCCTTCCTTTTATGAAAAGTATATACATATCCATTTGAACCGATGGGCTGGAGAAACTATAAAGGGTTTGTGAATTGTACTTTATTTGCACAGATCTGTTTATGAATCAAATCTTTGCAATCATTTTGTTTTATTTTAATACAGAATGTATTTGTTTATATAATAAAGAAATAATGCAACACTTCATGTTAATGGTCCCTTCATTCCCTGCATTTGTTTAATTTGGATTTAAACTTTTTTATAATTTTTAAGCACTATTATTCCAGCTGTATTTCTGCTGTTAAACATTTAATTATGAAAAATGAATGTTGTAGGCTGAAGTTCATTGATTAGATGCTGAAAAACAGGAAGTTTTCATGAAACATTCAAAGTATCAACTTTTTTCCTTAGAAAAACACACTGATAAATCATACATCAAGAAAAAGTTACATTCTTATGCGTGCATAATGGTCCAAATTTAAAAAAAAAAAATATATATATATATATAATATGACAGGTTTTGATGTCTGTTTACTGTCCTACTCCCGAGGCTGACTTAAATAATAAAGCAATAATATAATTCAAAACTTTATAGTACTAAATCTTAATGATATATTTGTCTATTTGCACTTTAAGTATCAAGCGCCTCACGTTCAGATTTTAAATGTTAACGAATATCTGTCAAATTTACTTTCAGCAGTAATATGCATTACATGTAGTTCATGTTCTGTTCTCATGATTAATGAAACAACCATTAAATTCGTTAAACATCTTACCTTTGCGAATTTAATAAATTCATCTGGCCTTAATTTTGTACAGCATTTATTAACCCTCGGGCACTGTTCAGTTTCTGGTTACAGCCCATACAGTCTAACCAGATTCAATACAGTTCAACAAAAATCACACTATCATGTACAAATAATTAACTTTTAATATCAATACTTTTCACACATTACAAAGAATAAATATCTGAATTTATGATTTATAAAAATGTTTAACTATTTTTAAGATTGCCCCTCCCCCCTCCCATATGACATTTACCATTATAACATTTATAACATTAATAACTTAGTCTAAACCTAAAGTAATCTTGACAAAATATATCATTTGAAAGCTTTCAGACTCTAGTTTTCATATTTGGTGACTGATTCTCAAAAGAAATGACAGATTCTTCATTTGTGATGTGGTGCCTAACTATAACACACAGGCCGATTCTTTCCGTATGTTTTTATATAATGATTTTAAGTCAAATATTACTGCACAAACTTCATATATATTTTGAAAAGTATGGAAAAATATGGTTCAGATCACTCAAAACATGGAAATCAAAGAGTCACCGGTGGACTCTGAACGTCATCTAGTGGAAATGTTTGGTACTGCGCACAAAAAAATCTTACTGAAAGTTGTTTTTTTGAGATATCAACCTAAAATGTGTCACAGAACTTGTTCAGATACTTTGATTTTCTTGAAGTTTTAGAGCTGAACATGTTTTGTAAAATATATACTTTATATAAAATATAAAAAATATTTTATATATTTTAAATTCATAAACTTCTATAACTTTTTTTTTTTTTTAAACTTTACTTTTACAACTTCTACAATAATCTCTGAAGTGTTCCCTTCAAAAAGATACCAAACTTAAAAATCTTGAATACTTCAGAGCACAGACTTAACAATTTAAGTTGGAAAAGTCATTTAAGTCTATGCTCCAAAAGTGGGACAGACTTTGAAAATACAATAAAAAGTTGTTAACTCTAGTCCTGCCGGTGTCTTCCTGAGTTTGAGGAGATCTGACATACAACACAGAAGTGTTTTTAGGTCTGTACAGCTGCTTTTGTACAGCTGCCTATATGGGTCAAACTGACGAACAGTACGAATGTATAAATTTCTGTATGCACATTTCACAACACATCAGTGTGTTGAAACTTCGCATGCATGTTCATGACCCTAAATGAGAAAAAGTCACAAAATTTCAAGAAAAACAATGTAGGTTAACTGATGTTTCCGACAACTCAAAATATCAAAACGGGTCAAACTGACCTGCAGCAGTACATGAGGGTTAATCTTAGCTAATTTCTACATTTACTAATACATTATTCAAATGAAAAGTTGTATTGATAACATTAATGCACTGTGAACGAAGATTAATATATTTCTACAGCATGAAGTGTTATTGCAATCTTTAAAGGTACATTATGTAACTTTCTTTTCTTCAAAATTAAAATCAATCCTTTTTCCAAAGAGTGTTTTTGTTTTACTCTGATTCACTATGACTAACAGGTGAGTGATTCACTAAAAGCAATTTAATATTTTACACAATAATAGCAATGTGGTATAGTATACAATAATGCTATAATGAATTTAATTGATTGCCATGCCAAGTACACACAAACATCATTCATTTGAAAAATAATAATTGGGAACTATGTTGCTGTGGAGTTGATTCAGCTCATCCACTAGCATGTGCCGTCATGTTAATCTTTTGTGTTGAATTGACCCTCGTTTGTGAAGCAGTCCGGCGTAAAATGACGGCATGGCAACAACACTCTACTACAACAACTCTTCCTCTTCTCTAAAGCAGCCCAACATGGCCCCGCCCCCTTTGTTGTGTGTTCTCGGGGGCGGGGTTTATGTAAATTTTAGGGTTAGTGATGTCACCAACCTGGGAAGAAGCTCGTTGTAGTCCCTACCAGCCGTTTAAAAAGTGATTTCTGTAAAAGTAAATATCTCCTTTGCATTGAACTTTGAGTGTTGTAACTTTGCAGATGTTGTTTATGATCAAACAGCAACATTACACACTAACTAAAGTTAAAAAAGTGTAATCATAATCATAATTTGTGTTTTATAGATCCAGGAACATTGATTAAAATAAACACAGAAGACAAACAGTGCAATGGTGTTTCCTTCTCCCTTCAATTTATTATTTCGCAAGTATAACAATTATTTATCGTGTGGAAAACTGAATTATTGCCAAGACTGAACAAAACATTTCCTGTATATTTACAGTGAGCTTGGGTTAAATCGAGAGTTGGTATGAAATACTGTAGAAATTTGCAAGAAAAAAAAAAAAGGTTTTTCCTGACATGATTTACCTGATGAGGAGCTACATTATTCTGAAGACATGCTGAAGGTGGCATGCCCTGAGAGAGCGCCGAGGCCTCGTGTCCGTTCCTCTAACTCTAGATGCATGCAACAGAGGAGTCCGTCTGAGAGATCAACAAATCAACATGCCCATAATGTGACGTCACATCAATCCGTTCGCATGAGACGTTATGGAATATAAGAAAACAAGGCATCGTGTCAAAAGGAACGAGCACTAAACATTTTGCTCCAAACTGAAATCATGTGCTCTTTTTTTAAATCATGAGAATATAAAATGTCAAAATCATAAAACATTTAAAAATTGGACTGAATGTCAAACCTCATGGCACATTCACAAGACAAAATTACAAAATGCAGAGAAGCTTTAGGTGCATAAAAACAGCGATGTGAGTGAAAACATCTCATTTGTTCACAGTGGTTTGAACGAGCAATCGGGGAGCACGAATCATCTCAAACCTCGTGGAGTGTCGATTTACAATCCCAGACGTCCAGTTCCTCCCTGCATTTATACACGAGTGGGCGGAGCTTGTGTGAAACTGAGATACATCACCCTGAAGTGGGGATAAAAAGCCATGTTTGTCTCCAAGAACAAACACTCAAATCAAATAAAAACGCTGCCCTCTGATATCAGAGAGGCCGCTGGGGACGGTAGAGGAGAAAAATACAAGAAAGAATAAAACTAAAGACGCAGTGGACGGTTCGGTGAGCGCAGCACTCCTGATCCGTGACACATGAAGACTGAATGACACGAGTCCAGACGGGTCACACGGACCCTCATTTCTTGGCCTGTTTGGTGACCATGTTCCTGGGTGGAGTCACAGGACGGCTGGAGTTTGGCTTCTTCTTCTCTGCTGGCTTCAAAATCTGCAGGACAATAAATGAACATCAGATTAGAGTGAGAAAAACAAAAGTGAATCTAAATCCTGTAACCGCTCAGCATTTCTTTTATGTTTATCTGCATTTTTAATAATCAGTAGTTTATTGTTAACACTTTACAATAAGGTCTCATTTGTTATCGTTAAGTAAAACAAAAAACAAAAACACAATTCCGATATATTACACGCCGAAGTTTGTACGAAAGAATGAGCATGTGAGATGTAATAGTGTGCTTTGCTTCACAAGCACCACTAATAAAAAAAAGCAAAGTGCTGTTCATTTGTTTAAAAATAGTTTGTGATGTCTTAAATTAACTTTTAAAACCAGTTGATTTATTACACATTTATAAAATATGATGCAAATGTGGCAGATTTAATGCCCGTTCACACCAAGAACATTTTCACAAAATTTTTTACTTAGATACAAAATAATACACATTTTATACACTACCAGTCAAAAGTTTGGAAACATTACTATTTTTAATGTTTTTGAACGAAGTCTCTTATGCTCATTAAGGCTGCATTTATTTCATAATACAGAAAAAAAACAATAATATTGTGAAATATTATTACAATTTAAAATGATGGTTTTCTATTTTAACATACTTTAAAATATAATTTATTTCTGTGATCAAAGCTGAATTATCAGCATCATTACTCCAGTCTTCAGTGTCACATGATCCTTCAGAAATCATTCTAATATGATGATTTATTATCAATGTTGGAAACAGTTGTGCTTCTTAATATTATTTTATAACCTGTGATACTTTTTCAGGATTCTTTGATGAATAAAAGTTCAAAAATATCAGCATTTATTTAAAATAGAAATCTTTTGTAACAATATACACTACCGTTCAAAAGTTTGGGGTCAGTAATTTTTTTTCTTTCTTTTTTTGAAAGAAATTAATACTTTTATTCAGCACAGATGTGTTAAATTGATAAAAAGTGATAGTAAAGATTTATATAGTTAGAAAAGATTTATATTTTGACTAAATGCTGCTCTTTTTAACCTTTTATTCATCAATGAATCCTGAAAAAAGTATCACAGGTTCCAAAAAATATTAAGCAGCACAACTGTTTCCAACATTGATAATAACTGAGTATCAAATCATCATATCAGAATGATTTCTGAAGGATCATGTGACACTGAAGACTGGAGTAATGATGCTGAAAATTCAGCTTTGATCACAGAAATAAATTATATTTTAAAGTATATTAAAATAGAAAACCATCATTTTAAATTGTAATAATATTTCACAATATTATTGTTTTTTCTGTATTTATTATGAAATAAATGCAGCCTTAATGAGCATAAGAGACTTCGTTCAAAAACATTAAAAATAGTAATGTTTCCAAACTTTTGACTGGTAGTGTATACAACAAAATATTCCATGTAGTTTCACAAATATTATGATTTCATAAAAACTGAATGCATAATGTTATTAACAAAAAAGTACACAAGTACTCTGGATGGAGTATAATGTGGCTAAAAAAAAAATCAAAAGATGCTTTAAATGAGTAGAAACACGATAAAACCGTGACTGAAGGTGCGTCACACGTACCTGGAACGAACACATGAGCGTCTCGTCTACACTCATCATGGCTCCGGCGTTGTCAAACTCTCCGCAGTAGTTTGGTGCAGAGAACAGAGTGACCAGCTGCCGCTTGGCGAAGAACTCATAACCGTCCTCCACCACCTACAAGACAAGAGACAAGGAGAGGACGTTCAAGTTCATGCTCTTTATAGGGCCTTTCGCACCAGAGGAACGCTTTCAGAGTTAATAGAACTGTTAGCGAAAGTACCTGCTTTTTGTCTTTTTAATAAATAAATTGTAATGCTGGTCAAAATGGTGAAACTACTGAAACTACTGACTGACCCAGACCAGCAGAAAGAAAATCCAACTGTTATGTTCACAAGAAGGCAATGCAATGGAAAACACTGGGGAAAAAATAATTACTAATATATAATATATTTATATTTATATATATATATATATAGATATAGATATATAGATAGTACAACAGTTGTGGTAAATGAACACGGCAGCACGTATATTTATTTAATTAAAATGCAGTCATCAAGGTTTGACCATCGCATTAAAACTGCAATATTGATTTTATTTCAATATATCACGCAGCCCAGGAGAAGCGTTTAGTCCGTGGAGACAGCGGAGACGATGTAATGGAAGAAACTGGAAAAAAAAGCTGCGTCACTACTTAAATTGTTCGGCCCAATTTGGCCCATCACAGATACAACAATCAAACATCATCATTTCTACTGATGAGACAAACACGCCATCTAGTGGACGAACCTGTAACTGAATCTTAACGTGTTTCAGCATGATGAAGCGAAATAATCTGTCAGATGTCGTCATGAGCATGTCTTATCATGAAGACACTTTCAAAACCATGAAAACAGATGCATCAGGTACAAAGTCTGAGATGAAGACGTCACTGAAACTGGGCTTCTCAGTAAAGAGAAAGTAAATCTGATCCTTTGATTTGAGTCCAAGTTTCAAATAATGAATGAGATTAAGTACTCGATTCACTGAATTATATAAATACAGTCATGACCACATGATTATTTACAATGAAATGCATTTTTTTTTTTTGCCTAATTTTGAGCAAATAACTACTTTATGATATTAAATTACTAAAACAACTCAACTCTGAAAAACATTCAATTGCAGTCAATTTACGCACATGATTACAGCTTCTCTAAATGCTTATTTCAGATGCGCTGGAAGCCTGTGTGTGCTGCTGAACGCTGGTGAGTCACCAGATTACAGGATGAGTGGATATAGATTAGTGTTTAGGGAACACACACATCTGAAAATACAGACCAATGTCAAAGGTTTCAGCTCATATCTGCAGACTCATCTGCTCCAGGTTCAGTATGTACCGCTATGACTCATCCCGCTCATTTAACCAGGAACAGTTTCACATTTCCAATAACTTGACGTTCATGTAATGTGAAACTGAGCGACTCGCCCAGCGGAACCAGATGATCTGCATTACGCCTGATCCACGTTACAGCAAGAGACCGGCTGACATGTCCAGAGACTAGGAATGATATACTAATTTACTAGTAGTTCAACAACCAGATAGCCAATTATTGTTTATCAGGGGATAAACTCAAGACACTTCTCTACGGGGTTTTAGAGTGCTGACGCTTCAGCTGGTAAACCGCTCTGGAAGCTCTAAAGCACCGCTGCTACTGACATCAGCTTTAGAAACAAATCCAACACCTGCAACAATAAATCATATAATTCCTCGAGACCAACTACTCAGATGTCTGAAGACTAGGGCCGCACGACATTGACAGATTTAGAAAAATTAATAATTCTAGGATGACTGGGGTAATTTTGATGGGGATTACATTTGAATAGAAAATTAAAATTAATTTAAAAAAAAAAAAATGTTTTGATTGTAAACAATCCTTGTAGGGGCTGAACGATTTTGGAAATTTTTTTTTAGATTTATTTAGAATTTTTATTTAAAACTTTTGAATTTAGATGTTCACACTTGAGAACTCTATAAAACAAAACTAACTCAAACCTATTTAGTAATCAAAGTGAACAGAGTTCACAGAACAGAGTAACCCTTTAACTAATGTTAAAGTGTTAGTTCACCCAAAAATAAATTCTCACCCTCATGTCGTTCCACACCCGTAAGACCTTCGTTCATCTTCAGAACACAAATTAAGATATTTGATGAAATCCGAGAGGTATATGACTCGTCCATAGACAGCAATATAATCAACACTTTCAAGGTCCAGAAAGGTACTAAACACATTGTTAAAACAGTCATGTGACTGCAGTGGTTCAACCTTAATGTTATGAAGAGACGAGAATACTTTTTGTGCGCAAAAACAAAACAAAAATAACCACTTTATTCAACAATCTCTTCTCTTCTGTGTCATTCTCATACGTTGTTTATGTCCAGCGCTTCCTGGTTCTACGTCAGAACGACGACTCATTATTGGCCGGCTCCTGCGTCAGCATCACACGCATGCGTCGTGCTGATCGTGTGATCAGCTTTGGCCAATACTGAGCCGGCATTTGGACGTAAACACGGAAGAATTCACTGTGTTACTGCGTCACCTGCGTAAGGATAATGACAGGGAAGAGAAGAGATTGTTGAATAAAGTTGTTATTTTTGTTTTGTTTTTGCGCACAAAAAGTATTCTCGTCTCTTCATAACATTAAGGTTGAACCACTGCAGTCACATGACTGTTTTAACGATGTCTTTAGTACCTTTCTGGACCTTGAAAGTGTTGATTATATTGCTGTCTATGGACGAGTCATAAACCTCTTGGATTTCATCAAAAATATTTTAATTTGTGTTCTGAAGATGAACGAAGGTCTTATGGGTGTGGAACGACGCGAGTAATTAATGACAAATTTCATTTTTGGGTGAACTAACCCTTTAACTAATAAAACTTTTGGTAGAAGTATTGTTCATTGTTAGTTCATGTTAACTAATGCTGTTACTTAATATTAACAAATGAAACCTTATTGTGTTACCAGAATTTTTTTTTCCAGTTGGTTCACATTCCCACTTTTCTTTTGACTAATTTAATACGACTATAAAATGTTTTAATTGTAATTATTATTAAATAAAAATAAAATAATAAATGTATTGCAATATTGTACTGTAAAATATATATATATTTTTTAATATTTTATGTATTTTAACCCTCTGGGGTCTGAGGATTTTTGGAGCCGTAGAGAAGCTGACATGCCCTGACATTTGTGCTTTTTTCAGTTGTTCATAAACATATTAATGACAAAAGTGTCATTACACTGTATTCAGCACAAACTAGGCTACCATAATATGTAAGGAACATGTATGTACATGTTTGTATTTTTGAAGGAATAAAGTTTATGTGTGGTTATTGAAAAAACAAAAACTTAAGTCACTGAAATAAGGCCACAAAATAAATACAAAATGTGTGTTCATGAGACTTCTGGGTATTGGAGGTTTTTGCTTCAAAATGATTTTTCAAAATTCAAAATTATCCTGCCAACTCGTTCATATAAAACAATATATTGATTTAAATTTTGTAAGACACTTTTTGTCAAGAAACAGTATGCGTGGAGGCGTGAATCTTCATGAATAATGCTGTGATTCACACCTGAGAAGACAAAGACCCGCATAATGACCTGCATAATGAGCCCTTTCAGTCAGGTAGGCTAT
Organism: Ctenopharyngodon idella; assembly: GCF_019924925.1. Classification (NCBI taxonomy): domain Eukaryota; kingdom Metazoa; phylum Chordata; class Actinopteri; order Cypriniformes; family Xenocyprididae; genus Ctenopharyngodon; species Ctenopharyngodon idella. The sequence goes on from NC_067224.1 coordinate 42,531,311, forward strand.
GTGAAAAAACCCTCTGTGATCATGCTGATAACAGGATCATATCAGCTATTGTATTAACGTTAATATAATGTCCACTCTTGACCAAAAAAAACCCCATGATTTTTGTGATCTCATGCATGCACATATTATTGCACATCATGTGAAGAAAATTTTGTATAGGCCTATTATAGTTTAAATTACAGCACCAGTCAAAAGATTGGACGCATTACTATTATAATGTTTTTAAAAGAAGTCTCATGCTCATTATGCTGTATATCAAACATACAGAAAAAAAACAGCAATACTGAGAAATATTACAATTTAAAATAATGGTTTTCTATTTTAATATACTTTAAAATATAATGCATTTCTGTGATGCAAAGCGTCTGAACATTCATGTTACCTTTATGGCATTTCATATAGGCTATTATATTTGTTATATTATATGGCCTAGGGGTTAACAGTCGCGGGTAAATGAACAGTGCTGTGCTTCACTCTGAAAGCGGCAGCGCGTATATTTATTTAATTAAAATGCAGCCGTCAAGGTTTGACTATCGCATTAAAACTGCAATATTGATTTAATTTCAATATATCATGCAGCACAGGAGAAGCGATTCTCGTTTTCGCTTAATAGTGTTTGCTTAATGCCCTGTGTGTTTCAGTTGTTTAGATTAATATTTGCTGCTAGGGAGAATTAATTAACTTACTGTTTTTAAGTATTTCCTATTTTTATTCTAATTTGTATTTTGATTGCATTTATTTGTAATTAGAGTAACAGCTGTTGGCAAGAAGCAGCTAGTTGTTATTCATATTGCTCGTTACATCTATTGTGTTTAAAGGGTTTCTGCTTCAAGCATATATGGCTGAATTAAACCAATTTTTACACTTTCCACTGTGTAGCATTTACTACAGTAAAGGGAGTGGATCAGGTAATCCGAGCTGGAGTGAGTGGAGGCGGAGACTAATTTGCATATTCATGTATCCACGTATACTAAATAAAGCAAGGGTGTCGAGTTACATTCAAGCTATTTCAAGGCTTGAAGAAATTATTTTCACAGGAAAAAATACACCATTTTGATTACCAAATATGAGTTAAGGGATAAAATTATTGACTGCAGGAGGAAAAATCTCCTATGCTTTCACTATTCCTTCATCTATGCGCTCACTAGTTCTTAAACCCTCTCGCACTATTCTGAACGATGTCTGAAACTTTGTACTACTAGCACTTCTCGTGCTTACTGCCTCTTTAAGATGAATCTCTTGTTGTTTTCCTTATTTGTAAGGATCAAAGTGTCTGCTAAATGAATAACCCCTACTGAAGTCTCACCTGGTGGGCCCTGCAGATCAGATCCAGGTCATGTTTGTGCAGGAACTTGGCCACCACTTCAGCTCCAAAGGTGAAGGACACCCCTCGGTCATTCTCGCCCCATCCCAGCACGTCCTTGTCCGGGTCGGACCACAGCAGGTCGCACAAGAGGCCCTGATCCGGAACATCTGTGGGTCTCATGATCCTTCTGATCTGCTCCATGGACTGCAGGTCTGGAGACAAACCTGAGGAACAGCAGAAACATTAGTAGCTTGAGGTTTCATGTTAACTTTGCATCCTAGAAAGACTTAAGAGAACCACGGCTTTGTAATGCTGCATCTGTTCAGGCATTACATGCAATACGCCTGGGATTCACACTGACTCAGCAGTCAGAAATGTGGGAGATGATGTCTGCACAAGTCATGAACTGATGATGTAAGATGATTTACACACCCTAAACATTTAGTTTCAGTAAACAGAAAAGCAGATGTTCAGGCTTCTCATTTTACAAACATCATGTATTCCTGCGGTTTTGTCACACGGAGAAAGATCATCAGTGTTGAGGAATAACTAAAAGTAAAGAGGCAACTTATCTTGTCTTAGTGAAAAATGCCTAACAAGGATGTCCTTGTAAAATGCGTGAACTTTAACGGGCACCATAAAAACTCATTCACGTCATTCCACATTGCAGAAGAGCCAGCGCTTGTTGTTTAGCAGGTGAAAGTCTCTCTGGGATATCTAGAGGTTTATCTACAGACCACACCCACCTCCGTGACAACAGAAGATCTTCTCGTCGACAATGGCGGCAATGGGCAGACAGTTGAAACAGTCCGTGAACGTTTTCCAGAGCTTGATGTTGTAGCGTCTCCTGCCTAAACACACAACCGCAAACATAAGCTTAATATGACCTTTAGGGTTTATTTAAAAATGAATGGTACTGTGTTGAGCGGTTAAAATGTAAATGAATCAAAAGAGCTCTACAGGGACCGAGTCTGCTAAAAATACACAGCGGTTCCCTTCAGACACACACAGTACTGCAACAGCACTCAATAATTAATTCTGTACCGCATAAGAGTCGTTTAAAGTGCACATTTTGCTCTTATTGCAGTTGAAAACATTACTAAACACAGTCAAATCAGGTTATGCATTTGCGTCTGTTCATGTGGCGAATTATGTTAACGTGAACATCCATGATGCCTTAGTGTTTGAGCAGGATTAGTGATTACAACATACAGCCAAACAATCTGGACACTTTAAATCAGGAACGCAATTGTAATTCCTTAACCAGGTTCTGCTAAAGCAAAAAACAATTATATTATTTAAATTTTGTGTGTGTGTGTGTGTGTTTATACAACATAAAGGGCCCTGTAGAATCCCAAATTCCATTGTCGGTTTTTTTTCCCAAATTACGCTTTTATTTTATTTTTCATTTTAATTTTCTAGAATAAATTTTAGTAATTTAAAAGCATATCTAATTAATTGAAATTGTGAAGCTTAATTTAACAACAATTTATTAAAAGTTAAATTACATTTAAGGCCCTATAAAATCCTTTTTATTTTTTTCCCAAATTTCATTTTATTTTCTCCAAATTCCATATTTTCAGTCTTAATTTTCCTTTATTCCATTTTAATGGTTCAATTAAAAATATTAATAATCAAAAAGCATGTCTAATTAATTATAAATTATGAATTATGAAACTTTTAATAAACTTAATAAACTGTTGTTGAATTAAGTTTCATAAGTTTTTTTTTTTTTGGATTAAAAAAAATTGAATTAAACCATTAAAAATGGAATCCAGAAAAATTAAGACTTGAAAACATGGAATTTGGGAAAAATAAAATGAAATTTGGGGGAAAATAAAAATTATTTTATAGAGCCTTAAAATTTAATTTTTGTTAACCCCCAAATTTCATTTTATTTTTCCCAAATTCCATGTTTTCAGTTTTAATTTTTCAGGATTCCATTTTAATGGTTTAATTCAATTTTAATAAATCAAAAAGCATATTTAATCAATTTTAAACTCCTGCACACTCACACTCGTCGTAGAAGCCATAGATGCGGTTGATGGAGGCACACTCGTGGTTTCCCCTCAACAGGAAGAAGTTCTCAGGGTATTTGATCTTGTAGGCCAGCAGGAGGCAGATGGTCTCCAGAGACTGCTTCCCTCGGTCCACGTAGTCCCCCAGGAACAGGTAGTTGCTCTCAGGTGGGTATCCTCCATACTCGAAGAGCCTGAGCAGGTCGTAGTACTGCCCGTGGATATCACCTGTGGAGAGGAGAGCGTCTCATTTACTGCAATGACATGATGTAACTGCATTCAAAGTGAGCACATGACTGCTCAACTACATGAAAGGTTTATGTTACTCACCGCAGATCTTCAGCGGCGCTTCCAACTCCAGGAGGATGGGCTGGCTGAGGAAGATCTCACGGGATTTCAGACACAATCCACGGATCTCGTTCTCCTGCAGCTGAACGTTTTTGCCAGGCTTTGACCCTCTCACTGCAAACGCACAAACAAACGCAATTAACTACAGTAATAAGTCGGTTCTTCGGACCTCTCGACGGGGAAATGCGTAAAGAGAAAACAATAAACGATCACACATGACAGTTATGCAAGTGTGATTATGTTTATTACACCTAGTGATGAAAACAGTTTCCTGAGTACATGTTAGTATTATTTTAGTGTCATTTATATACTATTATAGTTTTTATTTTTATATTTTCTGTTTTAATTGGAGTTAAAGTTGTCATTTTGTTGTGTTTTTGTGACTTCTATCAGTTGTTTTGTGTTTTTTATGGGTTTAGGTAACAGTAACCGTGGTACACGGTTCGGACTACAGCTGTAAGATAAAACAAAGATGTGAACAATTCCTCAATGCGTGTTTAATAAACAGCCCACACTTAATCAGCAGGCGTCATCATTTATGTAATTGCCTGGTTAGTTGAGCAATGTTTCCTGCAAGTGTCCGTCCAGTGTTGCAAATCCAAACCCTGCAGTAATTTCCGACAAACACTACTTGAGCTTGCAGGGAAAACTGTGGCGTTATGCAGATAAACGTGGGGCTCCCGAATGGCCTTTCTGTGATTCACTGCATCCCATCAGCCGAGGGAAAGGAAGTAGGTTAGGTTAGCGTCACTGAAGTCTTCCTGTCTGCAGACGTGCCCTACTTGCAGAAGATCAAAGTGACCTACAGGATTCATCCCTAATGTGTAAAGCAGCCTTTACTGAAAGCAAACGGATCATCCCGCAATACCATTCAACGCCTTCCTGCTCACAGATTTCACATCGATCGCATTTTTATTGCGCTGGAACTCCAGGGAATAGTCAAAGCCTGGCCTGTGCTCCACGATGGCCTGTTACTGCCCAGCGGTTCTATTTTTACCCCGTGTTTTGAGCAACTGGCACACAGTTCTGCAGCTCTGGACTGAAGCTTGTTTTGCTGGTTACTGAAAGTTAGGGCCGGCTGGGAGGACGGAACGTACCGTGCGGACTGGGCAAAAATCTCTGGACTGTCCATTTATAGACATATGAAATGGTTATTTAATATATAAATAATTTTTCCATTGAATTACCAGCAAAAATAGCATAAATATGTTGATAAATGGAGTTTGTGAATTTTAAAAATTACATAATTACCAGGATGTAAGAATTGTGGTGACTTACATTTACATACAGTAGGGCTAAAAGTTAAAATAAATAACCTTAAAAAAAAAAAAAAAAAAAAAAGATTAAATGAACTAGTGTATAATATATATATATATATATATATATATATATATATATATATATATATATAATTACATTAAAATATTATTATATAATACATTATAAAATATAATAAATTAAAAAACTTCAAGATAAAATGAACATATATATATATATATATTTTTAATTATATTAAAATATTATATAATATTTTACTATATTTTGTAATGTATCAAAATATTAATAAAAAAATATTACTAATAAAAAAAACAAAAAACATCAAAATAGGATTTTGTGTGTATATATAAATAATTATGTTAAAATATTACTATATAATACATTATAACTCAAATATAAAATGTTAAAATAATATAATTAAATTTAAAAATAACTTAAATTAACTATATACATTAATAATTATATTTTAATATTATTATATGATACATTATAAAATATAAAATATCTTAAAGATTAAAATATAAAAAATATATTTAAATATTATATAATAATTATAAAAAATAAAATATAAATATAATATAAAGTAAATATTAATCAAAAAACAAAATAAGTTTTTGTATCTCTATCTATCTATATCTCTATATATCTATATCTATATCTCTATCTCTATCAATATAAATTATATATCTCTATAAATATATAAATTATATATCTCTATCAATATAAATTATATATATATATATATATATATATATATATATATATTTTTTTTTTTTTTTTTTTTTTTTTTAGTGTTTCTTGTGTTTTTGGATTCAATATTTAAATATATTATTTTAATACATATAAATACACATACACACACACTTACACACACATACATACATACATACACACACACACAGGTATAAAAGTGGAATAAATGAGTCATTACACCATACGAGTTTCCACTGGCTGTCTGCATAATCTCATTACATGAGAACGAACCCTAACAGAGTGAAGCGAGAGAGGAAGGACTGCCTGACACACTCCACACAACAGAGCTGTAAGACTTATAACAGCAGCCACAACAATGAGCAATGGGCTCTTTTAACGAGTGCTGAGAGACGCTATTCAACGAGATGATGTCAAGTCGCTTCATCACCATTAGCTGAACCTTCCTTAAAGGAATCATTCACCAATAATGAAAACGCCACGCAAAAGTTGCACAGCCACTGACGTCACACGCGACTGGTTCTTTTGCGTCTTATAAGCAAGAAGTCATGATGTCAAAATCTGCACCATAAGCGGCATATTCGTTTATATTAACCTTTTAATTCTACAAAAATTCTCTACAGCATACAGGTTTGGATTGAGTTATGAGTGAACTGTCCCTTTAAACACTGATTGACGTCACTATGTTTGGGATTCAGTTATCTAAAATAAAATGGCGGGGGTTTTTTTAGTATTGTCGTCAGTGTTTTGTTTTCAAGCATAATGCTGTTACCTTAATTGAGATCCTGCTCGTTTTTGTGACAAACACTGCTCTGAATTGTTAAATTATATAATCTGCTAGTTATGCAATAAAAAAACAAATTGCCCCCTTAAAAAGCTTCAAAGCAGCTCCCCTAACACTGCCGCACAGATCCAGCACATCACGAGGTTTAAGGCTGTGACTGTGCTAGTATGCATACTGTGAGTCACTGTTCCAACAAGGCTTGACTTTCCTCCCGCACAGCCAACTGTTTCTCACAGCAGTTCTCCACTACAAAGAAAACACAACTCCACACGGCGGGAGATCCGCCTGCTTGATCTGAAAAACACTTCAGAAAGATTAAAACACACTAAACGTGGAGCAAAGCCATCGAGTTTTGAGTTGAGCATTACAACGAATGAAGCCCGAATATGACGCAAGCAAAAGTAAAATGATTTCGACACACATGGCAGCATATTTCATGAACGTGTCTGGGCTGTGCGGCTGCCATGTCACTCCCTGGAATGAGACACACATTCCAAACTACACCTTCCCAAAGCGTGCACGTGCGTGAACTCACATGTGAACACAAACACAGAGTTAAACAACATCTGAGGGTGGCTTTTCTGAAATACTGAGGAAAAGCATCTTTATGGTAGGGCTGTGCTATTATTTGATTTCGGCTTCCAACAATCATAAAAAGATAATCGAGGTAAAATGATTATTGTGCCGCTGACGCATTCCATCCAGCGCACCTTCCATCCCTTCACGGCGCTTTCATCCCTCCCTTAAAGTCCAAACTTGACAGCCAAATCAGCCAAGTAAGTGAGTGTTGTAAAAAGCAGTCTACTGTCGCTAAACTGCAGGACGTGTTTGATATTAAACTGTGTTATTAAAAGCGCATTAAGCCGCAAAAGAGACACTGTTCCCCAGGTGGCTTTCTGTGCGCACTCCCAGTCGGAGCCAAACATGGATAAACAAATGGGATTTGGATACCCACCTAAACGCATACACAAATGTCAAAATGTCTTTTTGGAGAGTATTCAGGTAAACAGTGGGTTGTGTCTTAAGTAAACGCAGTTGAGAAAGAAAACGGGTGTGTATCAGTGTATTGGATCCATGCATTAGCTCTAGACTAATAAACCTGCTGCCGTCTGTCATTAATGATAATCAAACAACAAAAAACAAATGAAAATCACTCACTGATTTTGACTGAATAGCTTAAGCTCTCACATTTTTTGCTGAAGTATCAATAATTGTGTAATTTCACTGATATTTAAAAAAAGACTTTGATCGTATTGCCCACCAATAATCGTGATTTCAATACTGACCAAAAATAATCATGATTTTGATTTTTGCCATAAATCGAGCATCCCTACTTTATGGTTCCTTTTGTTATTGATACAGAGATTTTCTGTTTTACTCAATATACAGAACTACACCTGTTTTACTCATGGAGTTTTACTTCTACTTCTAACCTAAGTCGTTAGCAAATTATTACAGTTTGGTAATAATGCGTATGAATGCATTTGGTTTATCTATCATTACAATAATGTGCCTGTGATCAATTTTTTAATTAGTAAAAGCCAATAAACACTCCATATCTACTAGTGACTGATCATCTCAAAAGTTAAAGAGACTCATTACAAAATAGCGTTTAGGATATACAGAAGAAGAGAGACAGATAATTGTGTTTTCTGTTCTTCCTGAATCTCTTGAATATCTAATAATATTCATCCCTTCGCTTTAAGGCCAATTCACACCGCACCGACAGACGGAAACAGACACTTTGTCGGATCAGTGTTACTCCTGTCGGAGTCTGTTGGCGTCTGTCGGAGCTTGTTTTCACAGATTGAACATGCTGAATTGGCGTTAGAAGTGACGTGCTGTAATCTGGAGACTGCTGGCATTGGTCTGCGTCTGTCGGTGCAGCGTGAATTGGTTTTTAAAGAATATTTCGAATCCCCAGTTTTCTGACTTTGTGTATTCTAAACACTTCAATTCACGAATTTGAGAAGGACTCGGGCTCCAGGACTGGTATTCCCCACCCATGAACCACGAGGCCAGTCCTGGCACACATCGGGCGGTTATGTAACGGGAGATACTGCCAAGGGAACAGCCGTATTAAGAGTAAGCGAGCAGATATAGGTGCAGTCCTCACACCCCGCCAGGTTTCTAGGCTGTATAGCAATAAACATGCAGGCGGTGTGTTTGGCTCCGTATAAACTCTGACGAGGTGGAAAAACAGGGAGAGGTTTCTAAGGAACACTGTCAGCTTTATAGAGTATCATGAGAGCAGCTCACATGAAAAAAATATGTGCTCGAAGACCTTGCACCAGCTGGACGTAGCGCACGTCTGAGACTAAATCTTACAGTGTAAAGTGAAAAAAATCAGGCCTTGTTCAAAAAAGTTTGATTTCATGTCTGCGAGTTACACTGCAGACGTGAACTTAGGGCCCTATGATTTCTGCAATGCGGAAAACACGGATGGAATCGCGGAATCCAGTCATAAAAAATGTCAGGGAATTTATAAAATTTTGGTTTAATAAATCAAAAGTAGGTCAGTACACTTAATCACGATATTCACTAGAGTCTGTGAATATTAAACTATCGGCATATCATAAACACGCAAACTCAAAAGGTCTTCATGACAACCTTTCAAAATAAAAGTCTGGTTTACCTTGAAGATAATAATAATAATAATAATAATAATAATAATATGATAATAATTAATAATAATAATAATAATAATAATACTACAATTATTATTAAAAATATTTTAAGGAATAATCACACATTTTTTCTTCCATGTTTTAATTTTAAAACCTCTGTTGTGCAGTTGCGCCAAAAAAAAAGGGTTTGTTTAACTTTCATTTGAGAAAAACGTGAAAAATTGAGATAAATTAGTTTTATGCCTTTTATTACCATAACAATTAAAAAACACAATACAGAATATCTGAAAAAACTAAATAAATAAATAAATAAATAGGGCCTATTATTGTAAAAAATAGTTGTTTTTATGAATTAATTTAATTAGACAAACAAAAAATGGAATTTAAATATTTCATTTGTTAAATTTTTAATACATTGTTGTTAAATTTCGTGATTTCAATTAATTAGACATGATTTTTGACTACTAAAATTTAATTTAACCATTAAAATGGAGTCCAGAAATATTAAAACAGGAAGAAAAAAAAAAGAAAAAAAAAGAAGAAAAAAAAAGAAAAAAGAAAAAAAAGAATCCAGAAAAATATGGAAAAAACGGAATTTGGGGGGGGGTGGAAAAACAGATTTCATAGGGTCCCATAAACTAACATTTATGGTTAATTCGCACAAGATAAGCAATATAATATAACATTAATATGGGTGTGTTACTGCTCACTGTCGGCACAGGTAACTGACCCAATTACACACAGAAATTGTGTCGGAAATATTAAATATGAACATATATCTGGGATTATTATCAGAAATCGTATACCATGCATCATCTTGCTCAGTATGTTTTGAAGGGACAGTGTGTTTATGTCCATTCACAGCAAGCAATATTTAGCCAGCGAGTCATTTAAATTAAGTTACTGTACTAAATAAAAACAATATTATCTAACACATAACCAAGGTGAATAACTGTACACTGCAAGATGAATTAAGTTGTATGCGCACTTTGATTGACATCTGTCTTATATGTAGCTCGCTCACACTTTTAATAAGCAGGGATGTTTCTCAAATTATAAATAACCTTTTACATGCTCAGGACGTTTGCGTTTGTAAGAATGTACAGGGAGACTTCGGATAAACGCTGACTCGTTAGGTAACGTTTACTCGCTGAAATCAGATGGCGCATTAGTTATGATGTCATGAGCAAATTCAGTTCTTCATTATTAGCAGATTTAAGTTTGTAACTGTGGTGAATGGCATCCCAACTATCACTGCGGTAGAATGAGTCAGCGTGGACACGCATTGTCTATGTTGGGCGTAGTTGCGTCTGGTCATAGTAGTTCAGTCCGATCAGCTGTTCTTATCGAACGGATTAGAAAAGGTTTAAACCACCCCTTGAAATTCATTCTGACTGACTTTTTATTCCGATTACAACAGGATTTTCTGAATCCACTGCAACTTCTGCACTATCCTGACAGAAACTATCCTAAGAAACGTAATACAATCCTTTTTAGTTATCAAACCATACATTATAATGCCTTTATCGATATGAATGATCCAAGGTGTGCATGTTCTATTCTTTAATGCAGGTGAATTATGAAAGTCACAATACAAAACCTTTCACACACCCATTTCATATGAAAACAATCCTGAGAGGATTGATGGACTCCAAAGCAAAAGCACATGTATGTGAATACAGTCACGTTGAATAACTGCTGAAAAAAAAAAATAAATAAAAAAAACCCACAAAACACACCTTGAAAAACTCACTAAACTCATCTGTACAAGTCTTGCACATATAAATACTGCACAGAAAGGAAAGCAGCAGTTAGTAGTGTTATGTAAATACATCTTTTCAGTAGTCAAGAATTGTACTGTATACAATAAAACAATAAAACTATTGTATAATCACAAGGTGTACTCACTGCTTCATTGTATTTACTGCTTTATTATAATGCAGTGCACACAATAAAGCAGTAACATTATGAAACATACAGCTGTATAATAAAATTAGACTTACAAAACACAACAGAACTGAATGAGAGTTTATCGTGTCATGTTTTGGAATGAGAGGTTGTTTTCTCACCAAATTTATGATCCAGATGTTTGTGATTAATGCATAAAGATGTTTTAAAATCAGCTTAAAGAGATTACACTATCAAAGAACAAAAACAGCGGAGCTAAACTAGAAAAAAATATATGAACTTAGGCCTGGAAATCATAGTTTCCAGATTTTAATGACTGATAAACATGGTCAAATCTGTTTAATCAGTATTATATCGCATATTTTTGTATTTAACGATGCCTTAAGCACAGCACGTACAGTTCGGCTGTGTCTCAAAGCACAGTGACTCCCTATGTAGACTTCATTTTGAGGCATAATTCTGAAAATGCCGAATCTAAACGCGCCACAATATCTAACCCGCTATATGAGCCGTTCATGTCAGTGAGGCGCTAACGCTAACCCTGTTAGCTCAGCTCGACAGCTCTAAATACGAGCCAGATAGCTGATAAATCACACACATACATATTCATATACTACGATAATAACGATTATGTAATTATTTATCTTATCGTGACAATATTTTAGCCGTTGCTTGACGTGAAACTTACCCTCGAGCAGGCGCTGAATGATGCTGTCTATGTTGAGTTTGTCGATGTCAGCCATGACTAGCCGAATAAAATCACAAACACCGCCACTCAAAACACACCAGAAACGTCAAATAAAAGTATTCCGATTACAAATAAACAGACTTATTAAACAAAAGGTTAAAAAAATTGCGGCTGTGAGCGGGCCGTCAGACGCGCGTGCTGCGGCGATGGCACACCGGCTCTGCGGAAGGACATATTACACCCGTTCAGCAACAGCGCAGCTGCTAAAGCCCGGCGCGCGGATGAATACAACACAGCTGCACGAATGAGGAAAAATAGTGCGGAGGAAATGGGATGGAGCACAGCCGACTTTCACAATAATGTGTGACGTCGAATTTAATTGGTATGAAATACTTTTTAGCTGTATAATATTGATATAAATAATACGTTTTAACATTATTTTCATGACAACTAACCGCATTCTCCTCGTCAATGCAAAAAAGAGTGAGGCTTTATTATGTCATTTGTAAAGTATGGCTGAGGGAACATGTTGATAGATGCTCAGCATCATATTTCATCATCTCTTCTTTTAGGAAATGGCGTTTCACCAGCATCCTGGTCTCGTTGGATTGCATAAAGAGCACTGACACAGCGACAGTGTTTTATTTTATCTCCATAGCAGCAAAACAACATTGTGTCTAAGAGGTAGATAACATGATTTTCCCTCTACACTTTTTTATTAGAAGTTCTTTTATTATAATTCTCTGAACAAATAGAAAGAGATTCAAATATATGTTACAAATTATAAAAGTGAGTTTCAGATTGTAAGTGTTTCTCCTCTGATGAAAGGATGTTTGTCACATATTCAGACCTGTGCTGTCCTCTAGTGTTTGTCGCCTGTCATGGGCAGTGAGTTTCCTTTCAGTTCAACTTCTTTTATTCATGACTGTGAATTTGAATTACAGAAAGAATTCACTGAGTTGCAATTCAAAGAAATTCAACACAGTCACACAACAAAACACACAATACCAGTCAAAAGTTTGGAAACATTACTATTTTTAATGTTTTTGAACGAAGTCTCTTATGCTCATTAAGGCTGCATTTATTTCATAATAAATACAGAAAAAACAATAATATTGTGAAATATTATTACAATTTAAAATTATGGTTTTCTATTTTAATATAATTTATTCCTGTGATCAAAGCTGAATTTTCAGCATCATTACTCCAGTCTTCAGTGTCACATGATCCTTCAGAAATCATTCTAATATGATGATTTATTATCAATGTTGGAAACAGTTGTGCTGATTAATATTGTTTTCAGGATTCATTGATGAATAAAATGTTAAAAAGAACAGCATTTATTCAAAATATAAATCTTTTCTAACAATATAAATCTTTACTATCACTTTTTATCAATTTAACACATCCGTGCTGAATAAAAGTGTTAATTTCTTTAAAAAAAAAAAAGAAAGAAAAAAAATTACTGACCCCAAACTTTTGAACGGTGGTGTATATTGTTACAAAAGATTTCTATTTTAAATAAATGCTGATTTTTTAAACTTTTTATTCATCAATGAATCCTGAAAAAGTATCACAGGTTATAAAATAATATTAAGCAGCACAACTGTTTCCAACATTGATAATAAATCATCATATCAGAATGATTTCTGAAGGATCATGTGACACTGAAGACTGGAGTAATGATGCTGAAAATTCAGCTTTGATCACAGAAATAAATTATATTAAAATAGAAAACCACAATTTTAAATTGTAATAATATTTCACAATATTATTGTTTTTTCTGTATTTATTATGAAATAAATGCAGCCTTAATGAGCATAAGAGACTTCGTTCAAAAACATTAAAAACAGTAATGTTTCCAAACTTTTGACTGTAGCAAAAAAGAACCATGACAAAATAACACCCTGATATGTAGAATATATTATATATACGGCACCATGAAAGTTTTGTTTTCAGAACATTATATAAATAAACTGAGTGGGAACAAATACATATTGTTATCATAATATAGTGAGTAAATTTGAGCATTCTGGGTAATGAAGTACTCTTCTATCATGGTTAATTTTTAGTGCAATATATCAATCAGATGCACATTTCTACATGTGTCATTTCAAACATGACTTAATAATAATATAAGATGTTTCTGTATAACCCACATGTTGTGTGGATGAGAACATGATTATGGGTAATTCACATTGAAAATAAAAAGTATTATTTAAAACTAAACAGCAGTTATAAGGATTTATTTAATCCTTACAGCAAATATAAATGTAATTTGCTAAGTATAAAAACAGTCAATGATAGAAAAGCTTATGACACCAATATGATGGATGGGATGGAGGATGATTTCTTAAAAATACTGTCAATTTCAAGGTACACTATGTAACTTTTGGCCCTCTGGTGGTTAAAAAAACTGCATGCATTTTGTGGAAGAACATTGTTTTGGTTGTGCTTCAGCTCTGTGTGACTGTGTGGATGAATATGAGCTTCACAACAGATCATGCTGTATAGTGAACTCTGTTAGAGAGCTACATATGACATTTTATCTGTTCAATAAAAACACCATCATCAAATCAAATCATTCAAATCCCTCAGTTCTTCTCGCCATCTCTAAAGAGCTGAGCTAATGTTGATTCTTGTTTTATTACAAGCTGTCACGTTCTCTTTTCGCCAGCAGACTCTCCTCTGTTTGGCGTTTGTTTCAAGGGTTAGTTCACACAAAAATTAAATTTCTGTCATTAAGTACTCACCCTCATGAGTACTACACCCATGCTTTCCAGAAGAGGGCGGAGCTTTAACAGCTCACGCTTCGGTCGCTCAACAACAACAAAGCTGGAGAATCTCACGCAGCCAAAATGAGGATTGTCAGTAATGGTGTTCAGCCTTACATTGTTCAAACCGGAGTCGACACTGATGGAGAGACTCAGGAAGAAGTTACAACTTTTAGACGTTTCTGAACAGTTAGTGGATAAATTTATGTAGTTGCTGTGGAGTTGATTCAACTCATCCACTAGCATGTGCCGTCATGTTAATCTTTTGTGTTGAATTGACCCTCGTTTGTGAAGCAGTCCGGTGTAAAATGACGGCATGTCAACAACACTCTACTACAACAACTCTTCCTCTTCTCTAAAGCAGCCCAACATGGCCCCGCCCCCTTTGTTATGTGTTCTCGGGGGCGGGGTTTATGTAAATTTTAGGGTTAGTGATGTCACCAACCCAAGAAGCTCGTTGTAGCCGTTTGTTGTAGTCGAATTCTTTAAAAGAAAATATCTCTCTTTGCATTGAACTTTGAGTGTCGTAACTTTGCAGATGTTGTTTATGATCAAACAGCAACATTACACACTAACTAAAGTTAAAAAAGTCAAATCATAATCAACCACCCCTTTAAAACAGCTAATTCCCTGGAGGTTGGAGATCTAGCGGCTCCATGTCGACCTTTCTCGCTCGTTGTGACGACTGACCTCTGCCACTCCCACAACAGACGCTTGTCAAAGCAGCCGGAGCAACTTTTCTCTTTTCAATTTTCCATGAAAACCATCCCGTCAGGTCTTAAATATAAACACTTATAACAGGCTTTCCATAGTGAATCAGGGTAAGACATAAACACGTTTTGGAAGAAGGATTGCTGATGAATTGACTCGTTTAAATTTAAATTTTCAACAAAATGGCAGTAAAAAGGTTTTATATATGTATATTTCATAATGTTTCAGGGGTAAAACTACAATAATGTCACAAACTGCAATTTCAACTTCAGCTCCTCCTCTTTCATACAGATGTTCTGGAGCAGAAGGATTGTGACTCTTTAAAATAGACTGAGGAACAGGAGCTCCTGACCCATAATCCTCTGCTCTTCGGCTCCGGTCTGTTTCCAACAATACCAACCCATCCAGCCCCTGGATTAACACCGACACACTGTGTGAGATACTATGACTCTACTAGAGAGAAGAAGGAGAACACTTGACACATGAACTCAGGAATCATTCATGTGCTGCAGTCTCTGTTTAATACAACAGCAAACATCACTAATACAACATTGTGATCTTATATCACATAATGCACTGCTTCTCTGCTTCTGGTTCCATTAAGAACCCTTAACATCCATGGAATCTTTCCATTCCACTTAAGGTTCTTTAAAGTGGAAAAATGTTGAGAAAGAACATCTTTTTTTTTTTTTTTTGCATAGAGTTAATCAAGGTCCTGTGGGACATCCGACACCCGAGTGTCTGTCCTGGAAGGGACGTCCCGAGCCGTCAGTGCTGTTAATGACAGCGGGATCAGACAGAGCTGCTCATTGTCTCGGCCGCCGCATTAAGACTGTATTAGATTACAGGCCGCACACAGAAATAACACTGCAGGCTTTGACTTTATCCCAGCAGAAGAAAAAAGTACTGCCACCTGTTCTGAGAGTCACTCAGTGAGGGGCAGAAATCACCCGCATGATGATCAGTGTCTCTACCTGATCCATGGATGATATTCTCTGATGTCACATCCTGTTCTGAAGAAAACTCTGTTACTTTCAAACATGAATCTGCTCTACAACACGCCCCCTCCTGCTAATTGGCTCACTCTCCTCCCCCATCATGAGTGGACACGCCCCCTGCTGATTGGCTACAAGTGTCCAATCCACTTTCAACAGCGTTTCTCAGAAATTGCTTACTGCACCTTTAAATCTTTTATTCAATATATTATGCCTTATGGAGGAAACATGAACATGTACTGACACACACATTATATATATATATATATATATATATATATATATAGTAGGTATATATTTGATTACTCATATACTTCTGCTTGCTGTGCTAGTTTCGTGTCTCTTGTATCACAACACTCTTTCTTTTCACACAATAAAATTATTTACACTCAAATCAATATTTCATGTCAATTTATTTATTTACCCATACCAATATTTTTGTAGGTAAATGCTGACAGGTAACATGCCAAAGGTGCAAACAGAATATTATACATTAAAAGAAATATGTAACTTTCAGTAACTTTGAGCTCAGTCTCAAGCCTGTCAATTATAAACCAGTGGGCGGGTACGAGCACACAGGGAACGCCGGGATTGGCTGAGGACTGAATGAACTATTCCTGGTCCTTCTCCTCTCCGTGAGTGATGATATGGACCAGATTCCGGTAGTCCAGGTTTCCCGCAGCATCTGGAGGGAATGCGGTGAACATCTGCTCCATCTGAAAATGACACGACAGTCAGCGGTGCTGTCACCGTATCCATGGCAACTGTCAATCATCAGACATCAAACGCCTCACCTCCTCTGCAGAGAATCTGTCCGCCTGTGTGGTCAACATCTCAGTGACACTGAAGAGAAACGGTTCAATGAAATCAATCGTATTTCAGGTCAAAATAAACTCAAAATTGGCTGTTTATTGTCTTAATAAATATGCATTTAATGCACAGATAAATAGGATAAAAAAAACAACTTACTATTCCTTCTTCAGGATTCCCTTCCCTTCAGGATCAAACACTTTGAAGGCATTGAGGATGGTTTCCTCTGGATCGGCACCTGTAATGAAACAAATCCCCATCAAACTCTCTGATTGACAGATTACGAGTTAACTTTTCAACATGTCACATGTTCACGGCCATGCTGGAGAAACCTGCCTTTGAGTTTCTCTCCAAACATAGTGAGGAACACGGTGAAGTTGATCGGCCCCGACGCCTCCTTCAGCATCTCGTCAATCTCTTCCTGTTTCACATTAAGCCGTCCTGTCAAAATACAGAAGAGGAGCATGATGGGAAATGGGATTTAACACATCTGTTAATGCATTAACTGCTTAAAAAATTATATATAATTTTGTATTTTCAAAAATGTAAAAAAATAAAATAAATTATATATATTTTATTAAAATTATATATATATATATATAACTTGTAACGTATATACATTATTAAATTATTATATTTTAAATTATTTTTATATATGTATATATAATTTAAAATATAATAATTAGATAATATACATAATATATATAATTATATATATATATAATTCTGTATTTTTAAAGGTTTTTAAATCAAATGTAAATAATAATATATATACCTAGAGCTGCAAAAGTGTCTCTCAGGTCATTCTTGTCAATGAATCCGTCTCTGTTCTGGTCCATGATGGTAAATGCCTGAAAAAAGAGAGAAGAACAACAAATTAATCCCAGAGGAAAAGGTTATTATCATTAACTAAAACTAAAACCATGAAAAGTATTTTCATTACTTGAAATAAAACAAACATACGGAGCCTAGCACATGACATGCACATGAAATATATATATTGTGGCCACGATTTGAGAATCCTTTCCCTTGTTTTAGGAAATCGTGGCCACGTTGAACTAATTCATTCCCTCAAAGTTACTAAACCTTTAACTAAAATTACAATGAAAATAAAATAAAAATAAAATTTAATTTGAAAACTATAATAGTATATCAGTGATACTAAAATGACACCGTTTCAAACTTTTCTGTATGTTTAACTGTAGGATCAGCTTCATCTGAGATGTAACTACAGTTGAATGTGGAAAGCAGCTCAGATCATTTGGTCTTGTGTGAATCTGATGAGAATTTGAGACTATCTGAGACATTGTCGAGCTCCTGTCACACAATGCCACACATGAGCCAGTTATCCTAACAGAATTCAGTGAATCTGGTATGTTAAGGAGTGTCACTATAAATACATATTTCAGCCCTCAATAGGGATCAGACAGGAATATCAGATTCCACAGGGAGCTTTACAGAAAGACACACTCCCGACGCACACCACAGCAGCTGCGCTCTTTAAAGGAGCGGTTCATCCCATAATGAAAATATCCTCCGGTGCTCCTCGGGAAATACTGAAATGAAATGATTGTTCTATATTTTACTGCGATAATGTTTTGTATGTAATATTTTGTATTTTTAGGGGATTCTATGGTACTAAATAATATTTATGCAGTAGTTATAATCCATTTATTCACTTTTTGAGCAAAGACCTGAAAATGAAATTTCCAACTTAAACTCTCAAAAATCTTGAATTATTTGGACCACAGACTGAAGTTTGGTCTCTTTTTAAAGAACACACTTGGCAGATTATTGCGGAAGTGAAAAAAGAAAAAAATGATATAAAAAAATGATATTAAGTTATAGAGGTTTAAGTTTATTGTTATGAAAAATGCACAAAAACACCATTTTTTTTAAAATATATATTTTTCAAAGCATGTTTTACTCTACAACTGCTAGAAAATCAAAGCCATAAATCTAAACAAGCTGTGTTCAAATTTAAGGTTGATATCTCAAAAAATGAGCTTTCAGTAAGATTTAGTTTGGGCGCAGTACCGAACACTTCCACTAGATGAAATTCGTCTCCCATTCATTTCCAATGCGCACATTTTTGACAGCGAGGAGCATTTAACCTTTTCGAATCATGTCCATGATTTTTTTGTGCGTTCACATAGCAAGTGCCAAAACATTTACCAAGTTTCTTACCTTTCAGATGAAGCAAAAAATATCTAATGTAAATGTAAATGTAAAATGACCAAAGAGCACCAGATTGTTATTTAAATTGATTCAAAACCAAATAAACTTAGCTAACTAAACTGAAACTGCAAAAACTGAAGCTTGGCATCACTGATCAAACCTGCTGAATATGCATGAATGATATTTGAGAGCTGCACTGGACAGGAAGTGAAAAACAACTTAAATTTGGGGCTGATTCTCACACAGAGCATCACATGACTCCAAAAGACCTCCAAAAAAAAGGCAAGTTTTGTGTTTTTTGGAGTCTGAAAGTCATACAGGTTTGGAAAAACATGGGGGTGAGTAAATGATGACAAAATATTAATTTTAGATGAGCTACACTCTTAAAAATAAAGTTCTTTATTGACATTGATGGTTCCATGAAGAAACTTTAACATCCATGGAACCACTAAAGCTTCTTTATAGCAGAAAAAGGGTCTTTTTTGGTTCTTTTTGTTCACTGAAGGTTCTAACCAATGATTATTCTGTGGCATCGCTGAGAAAATGAAGCTTTATTTTGTAAGAGTGTATTTCTTTAAAGAATGACAGAGATGTTAAGCTGATATAGAGACAGACGTAAAGGAAAGCGATCAGACCTCTTTGAACTCCTGGATCTGAGCCTGTTCAAACATGGAGAAGACGTTGGAGTTCGCTCCTTCTGCCGACCTCTTCTTTGCTTTCTTGGGTGCCTGCAGAAATCAAACATTCAGAACAATTTTCCCAAAGAACTCAATTTTAAAAAGTTCGATTCATTTCCATTAATCAGTTCAAACCGTCAATGAATCAATTACAAACTCAGATTCAATGATTCAATTTTCAAGCATCGCTCAAAAGTGGGGCATTTGTCAACAAGGGAAAAAAAGGAGTACGTTAATATGAAGGAATTTTATTTATTTATTGATTTTATTGATTTTTCACAGGTGTTTTATAACTGTATTTTGAATTACGTTTTAAGTAAATGTCCTTAAACTGAACTGATAATTTTGTTTTGTTCTTCATACAGCGCATTTTCATATATTAAAATGTATATTTGTTATTATGTATTGTTATATTGGAGCATGATTAATTATGATTCTTCCTTGTGATAATTTAAGAGAAAACGGTTGGAAAACCTGGATTATTTTAACCATATTTTGACTGTTTCGGTTCTTACATCATTTTTTCACAACAAACACAACATAAGCGCAGCAAATAAGATGCTAAAAATGACATGAACACTAATTTGACACTAGAACAGAAAATGTACATTATTCATTGATTCATTGCTGGTAACTTTTGTTTATCATCTGAAAATCATCAAATATCAGCCTATTAATCACTCTGACCGATATATTGGTCTATCTCTAATTAAAATCCAGCAGAATCCCAATGTCCATCCAGCCCCAGTGATTCCCAAAGCATCTCTAAATCCCCAGTAAATCTGGTTACTCACCATGACCGCTGCGGGACGGACGGACGGAGGCGCACAGAACAATGAGGGGATCCCGAATGCAGCTGGACAATGGGGCGCGGATGGATGGCCTTTTGTAGATTAGCCGTGCTGATGTCTACTGGCCGATATAAATAACACATGCCCTGTTTAGGAAGTGACAGGTAGATGATGATCCGTCATACACATACACACACAAGCCTGATGTAGGAACAACAGTGGTTTAGAATGACAGGACCTCGTTCTCTGGAGGACAGATGGAAGAAGCATTCAGCTGTTTGGTGGTGATGCCTGTCCAGATCTCTCCTCACCTCTCTTCCTGTGGAGTTTATTTCAGGGATTTGGTTTGAGAGCCCAGTAAAGTTGAATGGACTTTCAGAGAGTCGCACCTGATAATGTTTTTACAGCGCATCGGGGTTGAGCATCATTCAGAACTGAGCTGAAGATGAAATCAAAACTGACAGTTGCAGTGTTTATCATAAATGATTTATTTTAAATTCATGTTCCTGGTAATCTTGAATCAGAATCTCTTCTCTTCTGTGATGACGAGGGCGGGGCAACCTGTCACTCACATGAGATCCACCAATAGCAAACCACAACCATCCAATCAATTCCCCACAGACAAAATCAAGCCCCGCCCTACATTTGTTCTTGTTTGAGAAGCGTTTCACTCGGATATATGTCACAATAGAGAAGAAAAGATCGCAACTTCTGTTTTATTCTGACTTAAAACTCCAATTAATTTCATTAATTTGCACTGAACTCCAATTGAGGGGGCAAAATACAGGACGCAGAAATTTACTCCAAATTTCAATCAAGGAAGTAGAACTGTGTTTTAATAACACATTTAATTTTTCAGTATGAATTAGGGCTGTCACGATTCCTCAATTAAATTTGAGTACTTGATTTTAAAAAATCCTCAATTGCAATTTGCCGTGTCAAGTAACCAGCAAAATACCGGAAGTAGCGCATTCGTCATGCTGTTTATGCAGTTTTTCTTCGACTACCTTGTGAATCGATGCCCCCAGAGCATGACTGCCACCTTGTGGATAAACTAATTACTGCAACAACAAAAAAAATGTACTCTTCCGATGACGCAATTCGCGTCACACGAACTGTACGCTGACCCTCGTAGTGAAGTATACTTTGGGCTTAAATGTCCCACTTCAGACCTCAGTGAGGTCCAGTCATCACACGTCACGTTCACATGTTTA
Organism: Ctenopharyngodon idella; assembly: GCF_019924925.1. Taxonomy (NCBI): domain Eukaryota; kingdom Metazoa; phylum Chordata; class Actinopteri; order Cypriniformes; family Xenocyprididae; genus Ctenopharyngodon; species Ctenopharyngodon idella. Next base: position 42,553,129 of record NC_067224.1, read on the forward strand.
CCACATGATTTAGCCATGACACAATGAAAGAATATCATGTTTTTGTGTCAATTATGGCAAAAACATCATAAAATCGCTTTGAAAACAGCTGACGACAAGCAAAAACGAAGGTATCATTACATAAACTTTATGTCTAATGTTAAAGTTAGTTTTTACATTTGTGATTCTGGACCACAAAACCAGTCATAAGTCACACGGGTATATTTGCAATAGCCAACAATACATTGTATGGGTCAAAATGATCGATTTTTCTTTTATGCTATTAAGTAAAGATCATGTTCCATGAAGATATTTTGTAAATTTCCTGCCGTAAATATATCAAAAATGTATTTTTGTGAGTGGATATGCATTGCAAAGGACTTCATTTGGACAACTTTAAAGGTGATTTTCTCAATATTTTGATTTTTTTGCACCCTCAGATTCCAGATTTTCAAATAGTTGTATCTCGGACAAATATTGTCCTATCCTAACAAACAAAACATCAATGGAAATATTATTTATTCAGCTTTCAGATGATGTATAAATCTCAATTTCATGACAGGTTTTGTGGTCCAGGGTCACATTTATGCTCATTGGAAGTGGACTTGCTGACATCTTGGAAGTTACATCAAATGATGCGTTGATAGATGTACCCCTAGTTCACACACCAAACGTCCGACTTTGAGTGGCGTTCCAGATGTTATTTTTTAAAAGGAGGTGGGAAAAATCCAAATTCCGATCTGTCTGGACCTAGTTCACCCAAAAAAATAAATTTCTGTAATTAATTACTCACCCTCATGTCGTTCCACACCCATAAGACCTTCATTCATCTTCTGACCACAAATTAAGATATTTTGATGAATATCCTACATAGAAAGCAACATAATCAACACTTTCAAGGTCCAAAAAAGTAGTAAAGTCATGGTTAAAACAGTCATGTGACTGCAGTGGTTCAACCTTAATTTTATGAAGCGACAAGAATACTTTTTGTGCGCAAAAACAAAATAAAAATAACGACTTTATTCAACAATTTTTCCTCTTCCCTGTCAGTCTGTTATACAGTTTATGTTGAAGAGCTTCTACATCCGAACGCCGACTCATTATTGGCCGGCTCCTGCGTCACCATCACACGCATGCGTCGTGCTGATCACGTGATCAGCTTTGGTCAATACTGAGCCGGCATTCGGACGTAAACACGGAAGCTTTCACTGTGCATCACCTGTGTAAGGATAATGACAGGGAAGAGAAGATATTGTTGAATAAAGTCATTATTTTTATTTTGTTTTTGCGCACAAAAAGTATTCTCGTCTCTTCATAACATTAAGGTTGAACCACTGCAGTCACATGACTGCATTGACCTTGAAAGTGTTGATTATATTGCTGTCAATGGACGAGTCATATACCTCTCGGATTTCATCAAAAATATCTTAATTTGTGTTCTGAAGATGAGCGAAGGTCTTACAGGGTGTGGAACGACATGAGGGAGAGCAATTAATGACAGAAATTTCATTTTTAGGAGAACTAACTCTTTAAGGTAAGGCGATCGTTATGCCACAATATTTACTTATTTAATAAATTAACTTTTGTGGACCATGGAGATTCAAATTCACACTCATGAATTGAAAGATGTTTCTTAAATTGTGAATTTCAGCTGATCCTCTGTGTTATTATGAGACCCACATTATCCCATCACTTCTGCTGTACACAAAAGGAACAGAAGTAAATCATGTCAGGGTGAAAGTCAGTGTCCCAGACAGATTCCCGTCTACATACCACATATATTGACCTGTCTGTAGCACAATGCACGGCTGGGACAGTCACGCATGACATGCATGTTCACATGCCAAACTCATTACCAATGGGATGAAGGATTCCAGCAGCGACGATGACCTGTCTGCAGTCACAGAGCGCGTATATTCATCTGAGGCATCTGGAGACAACAAATGTGTGACGTCAAGTCACCTTTATTTATATAGCGCTTTTTACAATGCAGATCGTGTCAAAGCAGCTTTACAGTGATAGTGTCATTGTCCAGCTTAAGTAAGTATTGATTCATTCATTCCGTTGTAAAAATCATTAGTTATTAATTTACTTCATTTATCTATACAGCAGCTCTGGAGAAAACAGTGATGTCATCGTCCAGCTCTTCTTATCTCTTATACAGCAGATGAAATCAAGGTTATATATAACAAATCAGAGCGTTTCTTCTGTTAAACAGCCTCAGGACTAGCAGAAGTGTCTCAAAATCTAATTCTAGTCAATTTAATTATATTTCATGTAAATTTAATTTTATGCTCTTGTGGTTTAGTTTGTGATATGTGCAATATAAAGCCACAGAACAAATGATAAAATGTAATCGATACACATAGGCCGGTTTCTAGGTCTTTATTTATATTCCTCCGGCTGTGCTGTGGAAAATCAATATTGTGTTCTGTGAGCTTCAAATCAAATCAACACGATCAATAAAACCAATAGCGACAATCAATATGTCATCTGTGACTCTCAAGTATAATCCTCATTAAAATAGCCTGCAAAAGTGGGGGATTTTAGCAGTTCAGGTTTCCTAGTCGTTTGAATTTTGCTCGGGATCATAAAAATGATGACGACATACACTTGAGAAGTGAATTCGGCTCTTGAAATAGGAATTATGACAATGATATGAAAGGGTTAGTTCACCAAAAAGTGGAAATTCTGTCATCAGTTACTCACCCTCATGTCGTCCCAAACCCGCAAGACTTTTGTTCATCTTCGGAACACGAATGAAAATCTTTTTAATGAAATCTGAGAGCTTTCTGTCCCACAACTACCACTCTGATGCTTCAAAAAGCTCATAAAGAGATCGTAAAACGAATCCATATGAATTGAGCGTTTAATCAAAATTTCCTGAGGAGACAAGATAGCTTTCATCAACGCGCACATCAGATATTATGGTAAACAGAAACTCAAGCAAGTTTGTTTGACATGCGAAAACCAATGTTACGCAGCACGTTTGAGCTTCCGCAAGAACTAATGAGGTTTGTTAGAAGTTCTCGCGCGTCAACCACCAACGGTTGATCTTCTATGTTCACTGATCAATGTTTATATGTAAATAAATGCCTACATTCAATCAGTTTATCATATAAAACGATCATGCCTCGTTAGAATATTTGGACTAAACCACTCGATTCATATGGATTAGTTTTACCAAAGTCTCCTCACTCGGCGGCCATCTTGGAAACGCCTCTCGGTCCTGCAAGAGCAGCTTCGGGGAAACATCAAATTCTCCAAAACTGTTTGCGAAGCTTTCGATTAAATTTCATATTTGAAATCACAAATGAAATCTGACAACAACTGTCTCATAAATTTTGTTTCTAAATGCTCGAATCCCGACAAAAAAACGGCATTTTTCAGACTGGATCAAGCTAACGCGTACACGTCTGACAGGAACCGGAGCTTCTAACGGCCGCCGCAGTGACGCGTGACTTCACCAATCAGCGATTGGCTCTTTTTATTTGGAAGGCGGGACTTTTTCCGCCATTTTGCGCGTTGCACTTTCTCCCATTTATAAAAATACGAGTCCGTCTTTCTATAAATAAAATGTTTGTTTTTACCACGATCTCTTTATGAATATTTTGAAGCGTCAAAGTGGTAGTTGTGTGGACTGTCTCGAATGAATCTTACGGGTTTGTAACGACATGAGGGTGAGTAATTAATTACTTAATTTTCATTTTTGTGTGAGCTAACGTTAACCATGGAAGATTATGTTTTGGAATGGAATACTGCACACTTTGCAATAATAATAATAATAATAATAAATTAATGAAACATGCTGTAGAAATATGCTAGAAGGCTGCTATATAATGATTTTAACAAAATCCTCACACATTGAAAGTCATTTAAGTGTCTTTATATGGCAGAAATAGCAAGAGAAGTATGCTAGCATGTTGTTATGAATTCAGAGTGAATCAAACTAATAAAATCATGTGTCACTATTTGAAACAACATTTTGCTAATATTTGTTGACATATAATACATTTACATGAAATTCTATGTTTAAGTTAATGGAAAACCTACATGGAATATTTGTATTTTTATACATGCATTTATCACACTGAGAAAAATGAAACTAGGTGATCAGAAACATCATCTAGAATATACACATTTGCTGATGCATGAAGCTAAGTGCATCTCTGCTCCAGATTGATTGATAGATTGATTGATTGATCCGGTCTCCACCCCCGCCAGCTGCTGCCTATAGATCTATTGATGAATTGATTGAGTTCTTTGTTTGCAGGTATTGATTGGTTGGATGGATGTGGCCATTGGTCATTGGTGTTGGCTGTATTTGTCCCTCCCCCCGTCTCCTCTCTGATCTGAGGTTAGTTTGGTGAAGCAGCGTCTCTGTTCACAGACATCATGGAAATACATTAAGATCAAGATATGGTATGAGCTGTTTCAGTTTTTATTCAGGTTAAATGTTTGTGTCTGTCACAATACAGTATTTGTATATGTTAGAGGCTGTAAATGGTCACAGTTTTCCAGCTTTTTACCCTGTATTTTAACCAGCTTTTGTGCAGTTTCTGTGACATTGTTTAAAGTACAAATATTTATATGCAAGTCAAAGGTCAGTTCAATGGAGTCATAATCTTTTTCTTTGTATATATATTTGCAATATCCATGACTATACATATATTTGACTGAAACAACAAACAAGTATTTTAGTTTCTGTTTCTCAACAGCCTCAAGTAATGTCTTACTAAAGCTGTGCGATGTGAATCAGGTGCTTTTGTGGCTTTTGTTTAGTGTCTCATGAGTTTTGAGCTCCTCCATCCATCTGCTGTCTTTATTTACAGGACTTCTGTGTGTTTACTGCAGCATCACCACGGTAAGACTTTGATCATTGTTATATCAGAGGCGTATTTACATATTTTAAAGACTAAATACAAATGTAAATATACACAATATTACTAAATGTAAATGTAAATATACTAAATGTATTACTAAATATAAATGTAAATATACACAATATTACTAAATATAAATGTAAATAAATATACTAAATATATTACTAAATATAAATGCAAATATACTAAATATTACTAAATATAAATGTAAATATACACAATATGACTAAATATATTACTACATATAAATCAAATATACCAAATATATTACTAAATAAAAATGTAAATAAATCTACTAAATAAATATAAATGTAAATATACTAAATATAAATCAAATATACCAAATATATTACTAAATATAAGTGTAAGTAAATACTAAATAAATATAAATGTAAATATACTAAATATAAATTAAATATACCAACTATATTACTAAATATAAATGTAAAATATATCAAATATATTACTTAATATAAATGTAAATATCCTAAATATATTACTAAATATAATTATACTAAATATAAATTAAATATACCAAATATATTACTAAATAAAAATGTAAATAAATCTACTAAATAAATATAAATGTAAATATACTAAATATAAATTAAATATACCAACTATATTACTAAATATAAATGTAAAATATATCAAATATATTACTAAATATAAATGTAAATATACACAATATGACTAAATATATTACTACATATAAATCAAATATACCAAATATATTACTAAATAAAAATGTAAATAAATCTACTAAATAAATATAAATGTAAATATACTAAATATAAATCAAATATACCAAATATATTACTAAATACAAGTGTAAGTAAATACTAAATAAATATAAATGTAAATATACTAAATATAAATTAAATATACCAACTATATTACTAAATATAAATGTAAAATATATCAAATATATTACTTAATATAAATGTAAATATCCTAAATATATTACTAAATATAATTATACTAAATATAAATTAAATATACCAAATATATTACTAAATATAAGTGTAAGTAAATACTAAATAAATATAAATGTAAATATACTAAATATAAATTAAATATACCAACTATATTACTAAATATAAATGTAAAATATATCAAATATATTACTTAATATAAATGTAAATATCCTAAATATATTACTAAATATAATTATACTAAATATAAATTAAATATACCAAATATATTACTAAATATAAGTGTAAGTAAATACTAAATAAATGTAAATGTAAATATACTAAATATAAATTAAATATACCAACTATATTACTAAATATAAATGTAAAATATCAAATATATTACTTAATATAAATGTAAATATCCTAAATATATTACTAAATATAATTATACTAAATATAAATTAAATATACCAAATATATTACTAAATATAAATGTAGATATACATTATATATACATTAAATATAAATATACTTTATACAAGTGTATATATAGTAATATACAAGTATATTACTAAACAAATTAAAAGTATCAAATATATTATTAAATATAAATATATTAAATATATATTAGTAACTGACTGAAGCTGATAGCGAGACGTCATTTTCAGCTCTGACGGGCAGGAGATGATGATGTTCGCCAGCAGAGATCGTGACATTCAGCGTCTGGAAGAGGAAGTGCGAAGACTTCAGCGGCTGCTGCAGGAAGTGCAGGAGAGAACGGCCAATCACATCGCACTGCTGCAGCAGCAGCTAGCCAATAAATCACAGGACATAGAGGTAGAAACATTTCTTTATGGTGAGTGATTTATTGAAGGAACAGTTCACTCATGTACTGCTGTTGTTTATGCACACGTCTGCATGCTAGAGACTCCAGGCCAAGTTACAATCACAGCAGGACTATGAGAAGATCAAAACAGAGCTCAGGTACTACACAAATATATTCATCAATATATAATCATCAATAATATGGTATTAAAAGTGTCTTTATTGTCATTTTCAGGACTCTACGAGCGCTGACACAGACGGCAGATGATCCTCATGTTGTGTCGGTAAGAGAAACACGTTTTCACTTACGTTTTAGCTTATGTGTGGCAAATGGCATAGATATAAAATGTGTCAGGTTACATGCTGCTTTATCATTTATCAAAGCGTTCATATAATGTATCAATGAATTTGATCATGAGGAATTCAAAACAGCCTAAGTTTAGAATCACATACTACTGTTTTTGTCATATACTGTATTTATATGTCAGAAATAGTAAGTATGTGATTCTGAACGTGAGCCGTCTGGGGCAGCGCCATCTACTGGTAAAAAAAAAAAGGTCATAAAATCACATTAGTTATTTAAATGATGTATTTCTGTTCTCTTTTAGGTGTCCTCCCCTCCATCAGATGTCAGTAGCGTCTCTGTTGATAATGGTGACTGTTTCATCCTCTTTTATTACATTCTGTAATATTAATATTTCAAAAAAAAAAAGTTAATATTTCAATTAAACAAAACATTCACATTTTCATGGTTCTCTGATGTCGATTAATGGTCACATGACATGCAGGGCAACAAATAAAAAAAAATAATAAAAAGTCTAATTTTAATTTATTTAAAAATATTTAATCTTTTTAGTGTTTTATTTTGATTTATTTTATTTCGAATTAAATATTTCAGGTTTTTGTACGTTTTATTTTGATTATTGTTTTTTAAATATTTATTAATATATTTATTATTTATAAATATTTTATATTTTTCTAATTTTAATTTATTTCAAATAAAATAATTTCAGCCTTTTTGTAAGTATTGTATTTTAATTGTTTTTTAAATAATTTTTCTAATTGTAATTTATTTCAAATGAAATATTTCAGCTTTTTAGTATTTTATTTGATTGTTTTTATTTTTTAATTTATTTTAATTTATTGCAAATTAAACATTTCAGTTTTTTTGTAAGTTTTATTTTGATTTGTTTTTATTTTTAATGTTTGTTTTCTAATTTTAATTTATTTAAAATATAGTATTTCAGCTTTTTAATGTTTTATTTTGATTTTATTTTTTAATTTATTTCAAATTAAATATTTCAGCTTTTTTGTAAGTTATGTTGATTATTATTTAATGAAATTTTTTTCTAATTTTAATTTATTTAAAATAAAATATTTCAGCTTTTTAGTAAGTGTTTTATTTTGATTTGTTTTTATTTTAAAATATTTGCTTATTTAAATTAATTATATAATATAATATATATATATATATATATATATATATATATATAATATAAATAAATAATTACTAGCTTTTCATCAACTCGCAAACCCCTGTTTGGGAAACTGGTGTAATGTGGCCTATTTAAGAAACCAATGTACTACATAGTAAAATCTAATTCTCATAGAAAGAGAAAACAGAATAAAGTAAAACTTCATTTGCTTTACAAAAATGCAGTAAAGGTGTTTAGCAAAGCTGTGACAGTATATTCTGTTATGTCTGATCTGTTAATACCTTGTGAATCTTTGCTTATTGTCAGATCATGTGATCCAGAGGGAGCTTCATTACTTCCTTGGAAAAGAGGAGCCGTTGAGTGAATCCTGCCCTGATATCTCTGGACTTCCTGTGGAAAACAGGAGATCACCATCATCATCATCATCATCATCATCATCAGTAAGCCTCCATATGTTTATTAAAGAAGAGAATGACTCTGACGGGGATATCAACTGTGCCGTGGAGTCGGACGGGTTCATGGACGAGGATGAACGTGAGTTTGACACGGCTAGAATAGCTCAGCAGGTCAAAGAGGCGCTTCAGCAGCAGAACATCGGTCAGCGTGTGTTCGGTCACTATGTGCTGGGACTTTCTCAAGGAACCGTGAGTGACATACTGGCCCGACCCAAACCCTGGAGTAAACTGACCAGCAGAGGACGAGAACCCTTCCTGAGGATGAAGCACTTCCTGTCCGACGAGCACAGCATCCACACACTCCGCATCATCCAGGAGAGACTGAGAGGTGAGATGACTGACAGATGGATGGAGGAGTTCTCTGTTATAATTCTGTTTGTGAAGCTGTTTCATATCTAAACATGACAACGGCTCTCTCTGGATCAGAGCACAGATCTGAATGATCGGACTTGTGAAAGGGTTAATAGAGCCGAATCGCTGTAATTTAGGAAGATCACACAGGTGTTTGAATCAAGATTGCGATCTTTTAACGATTAGTCATGCAGCTCTTGTATCATTTATAAAGTGTTTTCAGCAGTGTGCATCATGAACTCCGTGCTGAAGCTTCACTACATGAGGCTGATCTCTGTGTCTCTGTCTCGTTACTGAAGGCATCGTCCCGTGGGTTCGTCCTCCAGAGATGAGCTCAGATGAGGTGATCAGGAACATTCTGGATCAGAGCCGACTGGAGCGTGAGTTCAGACTCCGCTATATGATACTTTAAAACTATTATTATTCTTTGTATTAATTTATATGGCTTATCGTACATCAACTTAAATATTGTATTTATATATATTTTTATATTTAAATAATATATTTAAAGATGTTTAATGGATTTATGGTTTATTTTTGTTGAAATAAAAAAGTTTTTTAATATTTTATTTTGAGTTTTTTTTTTAGTTAACTATAATAACCCTGATTTACAAATGTTACCTGGGCAAGTATGAAATAAATAACTTTAAGTTTAAGTATAAAAATGGAAATAAAAATGAATTGAAGCTATGTAAAAATATTTTTAAAAATGTGAAAAATAAAATATTTTATTTCAGCTAGCTGCCAAGGCAACACTTCCGATTTTCGTCTAGTTTAACGTTAAGTACTAAAATAACTAAAAATTAATAAACTGTCTTTTTTTATTATTTAAAGTTTAGTTACCTAAATGTAAAAATAATAAAATTAATACAAATTAAAAGTAAAATTAAATAAAAATTAAAAAATAATACCTAAATTGGAAATGTTGCCTTGGCTACTAACTAAAATAAATAGCCTATGTTTAAGTTGAAGTACTAAAATTACTTAAAGCTAAAATGGAAATAAAAACAAATAAAACTGTAGAAATATAACAAAATCAGTGAATTCTAAATTTGAGGTTTTGTTAATGCCAACAAAATCGTAAGATTAGCTGAGATTCATTATGTTCAGATATTCATACAACAAAATATTCTGTGGGCCATGAAAATTTTGTGAGAATCATTAAAAAAAAAAAAAAAAACGCTGGCAGGGAAAGAGTTAAAGTGTAACTTCACAGATTTTCAACCCACTTTGTGTTGTTGTACTTCCACTAAACTCACTCCCGATAAATGTTTACTCTTTAAATTCTTGCATCCAGGAACAATACAAGTCAACACCATTATGACTAAAAGTTTGCTAAGAAGTATTTCCTACTAAAGCAAGGCGGTATTTGACTGTTTAAGTGTATCCATAGCAGACTGGTGGGAGTGGCCTTGGACGGCAACATGCCCAGTGCATTATGGGTGTTGTTTAGTTTTCCTACCTATTTGGCAAAAGGGAAGACGACAGCCTTTTTCTGTTTTCTCTAGTCAGGTAGCACCGATTTCATTTTTAACCCTTTCTGAATCTTTATGGTGTTTCAGTGATGGATGTGGACAGCAGGTCTCTGCGCGGAGGAGACGTATCAGAGGACATTATCAGAAACATCCTGCATCAGGCCGAACATGAGATGCAGCTCCAGTCGCATGTGACGAACGAGACAGCGCGCAACACTGTGAAGCCGGAAGAGGTGGATTATGGGACACTTAATCCCAGTGTTCAGTCGCCATCTGATTTTGTCCAAAGCATCATCCGAAAGGTCAAATGTGAAATGGATGTAGACACTCACCCCTCAGCTTCTCCAGCTTCTCTGTCCTCCATCAACCGCTCGTTCCGGACGCTTCCTGTGGATTCGGGACCGAGGACGCAGGCGGATTTCCAGCTGGTGTGTGTTGAAAGCTGTGAGGGTGAGGGTCTGACCGGCCTGGATCTTCAGTCACTGGAGCTGGACACCAGCAGCATCACACAGAGAGTGAAAGAAGCTCTCGCACTCAACAACATCGGTGAGACGGAGGGTTTGTGTGCTCCACATATAAAGCAGATGATAGAGAGATATGTTTTGATAACGTTCTCATTAGGTTGTGAAAACGTTATTTCTAAACATTCTCTGAAAATGTCCAGTTTTTAAAAACGTTTCTGGGTTGTGTGAACGTTAAGGTAACATTCCATTTTTCAAACATTATGGAATTGTTACTTTTGAATGTTCTCTGAACGTTCTGAAACATTTAAACAATGTTGATCAATGTCCAACTAAAACGTTTCATGAAATTTTTATAAATTTTTCATAAATTTTTCTTGGTTATACAAACATTCCATTTGATCATTCTTCAAGCATTATGGGAACATTACTTTCTCTGAATATTCTGAAACAAGTAGCAACATTTAAAAAAAACAATGTTTTCTGTATGCTGGGAAACCTGATCATACCTACAGACCAGAAGCAGTGATGTTATTGTTTACTAAAACTATATTTAAAATCATGTTCGGTAATTGAAATAAAGCTCATATAAAATAAATTATTTACTATTTCGTTCCTTTGATTCACTATTTTGTTCCTCAATTTGCTAAATCATGCACACTATTTATTATTTTCTCTTGATTTGCTAAATCGTGCACACTATTTACTATTTTGTTCCTCAATTTGCTAAATCGTGCACACTATTTACTATTTCGTTCTCTTGATTTACTAAATCGTGCGCACTTTACTATTTCGTTCTCTTGATTTGCTAAATCGTGCGCACTATTTACTATTTTGTTCCCTCGATTTGCTAAATCGTACGCACTAAATATTTGTGTAAGTTTATAATATGCTTTCCCTTAATAGATAAAATTATATTTCTGAAGAAAATTTATTAGAAAAAATCATCATAAATGGACATAAAATGTAGCAAAAATTCTACATTTACAACTGATTTATTTACCTATATTTTCTAGTGCCTCACCTGATGATGATGTTGTTGGTTTGGCAGGTCAGCGTGTGTTTGGCGAAGAGGTTCTGGGTTTAACTCAAAGCTCGGTGTCTGAACTGCTGTCTCACCCCAAACCCTGGACTAAACTCAGTCTGAAAGGAAAGGAGAACTTCATTCGGATGCATCGGTGGCTCCAAGACCCTCACAATGTCCAGAGACTGACCAAGATTGACCAGAGAGGTAAATAAATGTTTGGTGGAAGGAATATTATTCAATGTGTGCATGTGAACGTTCTTTATCTGAATGGATCTCATTCATTAGTGTTCAATGTCTGCAGCTCGCCTCAAGCGTGATTCACAGAGGACGTTAGATGGACACGGGTTTTGTCTTGGCGATCATACAGGAGCGTTCGAGGCGGTCAAGAGGCCGCGTGTGGTGCTCAGCGTTCAGGAGAAGGACGCGCTGCGAGCGGCGTATCAGCTGGAACCGTACCCGTCTCAGTACACCATAGAGAGACTGGCGTCACAGCTAGGTCTTCAAAGTAGTACCGTCAGTAACTGGTTCTACAACTACAGGTTGGTAACAGCTTGATCTCTGGAAAAAAAACAGTTCAGTCTTGATCAGAGGTACCCAAATCAAGGATCAAGGAAAAAATATACATGACACAAGGGGCTATATGTAGATTTCAGAAAGCCTTGTTATTAGCGACACCGGTGGCCGGTAAGTGAACTGCAGCCAGAAATTTATTGCGACTCCTTCACATAAAAATCAGTAGACAAGCTTTCATAAACAACCTAGGAAGTCGGGGAAGGTCTTGTTTTTTAAGTTTCATTACAATCTGTTCACACATTGGCAATAAAAAGCGATTAATACATGAGAATTCTTACATATAGCCCTTTTAAACCTGCATAAGAACTAAATGTAATGCTTCTTCTCTGTTAACAGGTCCAGAATCAGACGAGATGGTTTAACTGAACCAGTTCAAACCAGAACAGTTCAAAGTCCAGCCAGAACAAGTCCGGTTTCAAGCAGTTTAGTCCCGATCAAACAGGAACCCAGTGATCCTGAGATGGAGGACGACACACAACGACACACTCGTGTTTCTGTCGCCGTACAGGCCGTCACGAGCGTCAAGACAGAGAAAGTTGAAGATCCGGCGTCTTTCTGAGCTGTGAGAAGAACGAGGTCATATGATGAAGAAAAATCTCAGGAACAAAACTAGATCTTCACCAACTTACATTGTCCTTTGATTTCTAAATATGACTCATCAATTTCAGTATATTTATCTTTATTTCATTCATAAATTTAATTAGGAGAAAAAGTGAACCCTGATTGGCCAAATGTCTATAATTTTTTTTTTTTTTTTTAGTATGGCTGAATAATAATTGTTTGTTTGATAACTACTCATGTCAGTTCACTTATATTCAGTTTGGAGACTAAATGGTAAAGGATGGAATGTTAAAGTTTGCTAATAAATAAGTCACTTTTGGTGACTGATAAAGTTGAAGTCTAAATCTTATTTTTTACTTTTTGTTTTGTTCCAATTGTGATGTTGATAAAAGCCCTTTTAAATATGTAAATACAAATGTTTTAAATAATAAACAATGTATTTTTATTAAAAGAATCTCCAATAATGATTGCACTCAAGACCATAAATGGTGGGTTTTACAAATACATTTACACTTACATGAAAATAGCATAATTATAATATTATATATTATTGTATTATACTTATTCATATATACATATAGTTAATAAATAATAGTATTTTTAATAACTGCAGTTAATATGAATAAATATTAATAATTATTTATATAAATCTACATTTATTTTAATTTAAACGCATCCTAACTCTGCTAACAGAACAATCATTAAAATACTATTTGTATATTTAAATGTACTTAAATTATTGAAATAAATTTAATAAATTAATACATATGTATTATTTATTAGTAGTTGCTATTAATATTAACCATTCTTTATTAATAAATACTTATAATTTACATGTAGTTTATTTATTTAAATGTCTCCCTAGTTTTTTTTATTTAATATTATTAACTGGAAAAAGTGTCAAAATACAATATATAACAATATGTACACTAGAGCGGGCTTAATATAAATCTACATAAAAAATATTGTTTTATTAAAGTTTAAACTGCTTTTTGCTTCACAGAACATCGTATAGAGTCCATATAATGTTCAGTTTCTTTCTTGTAAGAAAACTTACATCTGTGAATGTGGAATTTTGCCATTAAAAGTATAATTTTTTTTATATAATCCTGGCTGCGCTTATCCCAAAACAAACGTTCATCACATGACGCGCTCAAACGTGATTGCGTCACGACGTCGTGGCGTCACATGACCGTGGCAGCGCAGCTGAGAGGGGACCGTCATGGCGGTGTAGAGCGGATTACACTCAATGTTTACATTCTGTTTACCGTCTCTTTTGTGGGTTTACTCCGGTTTTACCGCAACAACGCGCATCTTCTGCGACTAACTGGAAAAGCAGGTGAGTGTGCGGCGAATGAAGCGGCTTTATTGGCGGGTTTCGGTGCCGGGGTGACGGTTCCGCCCTCCACAAGAACAACAACAAACATAAACGATAACAACACACACTCTCTCATCAAGATCTAACGACAGACATTCATATTTAACGCTGAATAACATGCACACAGGAGCTGTTTCAGTCAATGCACTGATGTCATGTTCTTGCAGCAGGTCGAGCTGTCAGTTTAGGCCAGTTTAATGATTGTCAGCCCTATCTAGTGCACCTACCTAGACAGTATACTTGGTAAACTGCATTTCTGGGCATCGTCGACACATTCAGAGTCTTAGTTGACAGTTCACTGCATGCACAAAACTGCTGTCTAGGTAGGGTTTGATCTGTTCTACAATCAACAGCTGCCATGATTCTTCACATGCAGACAATACAGATAATAAATAAGTCTGTTTTTATCTGACCTAGCTTTGCAAATTGATTATTTGATTTGTCATGTGAGATTAGATCCTCTTGCAATAGTGTCAGTCTCACTGAAGCACAATAACATATCTGTCATTATACATGGATTGTTAAAAACAAACAGATATTCTCAGTTAATCTGCATAACAAGCCTTTTTGTTTGCATAACCTTTCTTTGATTAGTTTACTCTCCCATCAAATATCGGTGTGTGTTTAACCGTAACTCTGGTCAGGTTTGACCTGCCCTTTAAAAGCTCGTGATGCAAAACCTGTTTCATTTTTAATCCACCCTCCTGTTTTTTACTGGTTGACTATGAATTCTGATCAGGTTATATAAGGTCACACATGGCCTACTTTACTCCTGTAAGTCTGACACTCATTAATAAACCGTTATATTTATTGCTTTATTACATTTGAGAATAATGAATGTTGTTTTGAAGCTTCTCTGTTACTTGACTCTGTGGCTGCGTTCAGATTGGTAACTATTCTGCTTCCTTTCCCTTTGTTTTTTCATAAATAGTATGCAATGCCATGATAAATGAAACTGAAGTATGCTACATTGTCACGATCCAAATATGTTGCACCACATATGATCGTGCAAATAAATAGTTCATTTGCATTTTCCAAATTTGTGTAAATGCATGTTATGATCTCTTGCAGACTGTCTTTCTTTCGTTGAGCGTCTGCTCCACACGCAGAGACCGATCCAGAACCAGAACCAGAACCAGGTCTGTAGACCGTCACTGTAACGTCACGTGTCAAAAATGCAGTGCATGGAATGTGTGCGTGTTAGTGCATGTGTGGTATAGATGAACCATGGGTTGAGTTTACTTGCTTTTTCTAATTCAAATGTCAATCTTGTGCTGACATTGATGATACATATGATCAGATTTTCTGGTTGTTTGGAATGGAAAACTTTTGTGCATTATTATTTCAGATAGATTGTATTAATGAAAATCCTTTTCTGAAGATAAGATAAGACATATATTGCAGTTATTAAAGCCTCCTCAGGTGTCGTGAAGTCTCGGTGAGAGCTTACATGACTCTATTCATGACCTGAGGCCAGTTAAATCATTCATAAATCCAAGAGCTGCACGATTCTGGAGAAATTTAGAATCCTGATTTTTTTGTTTGTTTTGTTTAAAATAGAGATCACGATTCTCTTATGATTCTAAACAAAATAACGTAATTTACTAGAGGTTCAGACAAAATGTTAATTGCTGCAGTCTTATTTAAAAAAAAAATGTTCAATAGATTTTAATTTATATATTTTTTGTAATAGACGGGTTTAGTGAATAATTCAATGACTCACTCATAAAGACTTCGGTCACTTGAAGGGTTAGTTCGCCCAAAAATGAAATTTCTGTCATTAATTCCTCACCCTCATGTCGTTCCACACCCATAAGACCTTCGTTCATCTTCAGAACACAAATTAAGATATTTTTGATGAAATCCGAGAGGTAAATGACTCGTTTATAGACGGCAATATAATCAACACTTTCAAGGTCCAGAAAGGTACTAAAGACATCGTTAAAACAGTCATGTGACTGCAGTGGTTCAACCTTAATGTTATGAAGAGACGAAAATACTTTTTGTGCGCAAAAACAAAACAAAAATAACCACTTTATTCAACAATATTTGTTGATTTAAATAAAACTGTATACAGTACAATTACACTGTTTTACAGTAATGAGAATTTGATTCATTGTCATATTGTCGTCTTATTGTTTGTCTCTTGGTTTTGGGCTGAGATTTACCCAAGTGTGTGTATAGGGTAAATCCATACGATCTATAGGTTCAGTCTCATCTAATGCCATCACTGTATTGATCTGCTTTAAAAACGATCAGCATGATTCAGCAACAGCCGAACGGCTCATCGATTATGAAATGTTTTATTGATTATGTCATTGTTTGTGAAGTGCAGTGAGGGATATCATCGCCAGTTCAGTTCGAGTTAGTGGTCCTTTTATAATTGCCTGCACCAAATTATAGTACTGAAATCATAAATTCATAAGTGCCGGTGTAAATGTTCCTCATCCGTCTCTCAGGTCGGTCAGTGTGTTTGCCGTCTGTGGTCTGCTGATCCTCTCTGCCCAGCCGTCCTGGGGCCATGGTGAGACATTTACATGACATTACACTGCTCTCAGATCTGCTGATGACTCTGTTCAAATATGATATGATGTGTTGTGAAGGTTGAAGAGGGGCAGCAGAGTTTGGAGGCCCATGGGAGCCCCGTACCGGAGGACGAACAGGTATCTGTCCTACTTCTCTTGTTGATGTTGCTTTTACTTCTGAGAGTCACATAATGTTTTTATTGTTCATTTGAGCTCTTTGAGAAGTTCCTATGTAGTGTAGAGCTCTATAATTTCAGTGATGCAGAAAACAAGGATAAAATTGGAATTTAGTGTGTAACATGGAATTTGGCAAATTTTGGATGAATTAATCAAAAGCAGGGCATTACAATTAATCATATGAACTCTGTGAATATTAACGTGCTGCTATTGAAATATGTCAAATTAATCAATTTGACAGCACTTATATATATTACATAGGGCCTTAGTAATGGTATATGTAATGGCAGGTCGTGTTCCCGCTGCTGCACGGCGAGTGTGTGGAACATGTCGGGAGGGCAGAGGAGTCTGTCATTGCCTTAACCAGCTACCGCCTTCACATCAAACTCCAAGAGAACGCCGTCAATGTAAGTGTTTCTCTCAAACACAATATCGGAATCAGAACGGTATTACACCCGTGTCCTAATCAGAAGATTGCAGAAACAAGCAGTGTGTCTCTCCACAGCAGATGCGGCAATATCAATCACAGATCACAGCCAATCAGAAGAGTGTGTGGGCGGAGTCTATCTCTGCACTGATTTTATTTAATCAAATTCAAGGTGCAGTAAGCGATTTCTGAGAAAGACTGTTGATATTTGAAATCAACCCAAACAGACACGCCCCTCCCTTCATTGCTCCGCCCCCAAATGCACAAACATGCAATGCAAGAGTGGATGTCCATAAGTTGACACGCCCCCTACTGCTGATTGATTCACTCTCTCTCCTCCCCATCATGAGTGGTCATGCCCCTACTGCTGATTGGCTCACCCACTCTCCTCCCAATAATAAGTGGACACACCCCCTACTGCTGATTGATTCACTCTCTCTCCTCCCCATCATGAGTGGTCATGCCCCCTTTTGCTGAATGGCTCTCTCTCCTCCCCTATCATGAGTGGACACGTCCCCTACTACTGATTGGCTCACTCTCTCCTCCCCATCATGAGTGGACACACCCCTTTTTGCTGAATGGCTCAGACACTCTCCTCCCAATAATAAGTGGACACACCCCCTACTGCTGATTGGATCACTCTCTCCTCCCTCATCATGAGTGGACACACCCCCTACTACTGATTGGCTCACTCTCTCCTCCCCCATCATGAGTGGACACACCCCTACTGCTGATTGGCTCAGACACTCTCCTCCCAATAATAAGTGGACACACCCCCTACTGCTGATTGGATCACTCTCTCCTCCCCCATCATGAGTGGACACACCCCCTACTGCTGATTGGCTACAAGTGTGTTGTGCTGCTCTGTCCGATCCAATTTCAGCAGCGTTTCTCAGAAATCACCTACTGCACCTTTATTCAATACACACACTCCGTGAC
The DNA here is from genome assembly GCF_019924925.1 of Ctenopharyngodon idella. NCBI lineage: Eukaryota > Metazoa > Chordata > Actinopteri > Cypriniformes > Xenocyprididae > Ctenopharyngodon > Ctenopharyngodon idella. Next base: position 42,571,518 of record NC_067224.1, read on the forward strand.
CGATACAGTCTTTGTCATGAAGTACACTTGTTTGTTCACAGTTTTGTTTGTTGGCATTTGGATCCTACTCCCCGTCTTCTCTGAAACATCACGCGTTACACTAAAGACACAACTGTGATGTTTTTATTGTGTTTCTGTAAACGCATCAGGTCCCCCTGCAGCTGATTGAAAGCGTGGAGTGTCGGGATCTGACACAACTGCACCTCACCTGCAAAGACTGCAAGGTCATCAGGTACGTCTGTATAACAGCGCCGCTTTGACTAACAAATATGTCCTCACTGTGTCTCATCACATGTGCACAACATCCTCAGTGCTCGCATTGTGAGGTAGAGAGTAACTTCGTTTTCTTTGGAATAATGTGCACTGATGAATCAACAGCAGCAGAGGGGGAGGGGCTTCAGACTTTGATGATGAATGACAAATTAACCTTACAGAGTTCGTACACTACACAGTTGAGTGCATAAGTGCGTTATTTGGGACACAACTTAACTGTAACCTGCAGGGTTTGTCTGATCTGTTGTGTTCAGGTGTAACTTCCTGTCGTCGGAGCGGTGTCAGGATTGGCTGAGGAGGATAAGCGCAGTGGTGCGGCCGCCGGCCCGGCTGGAGGAGCTCTTCGCCTTCGCGTTCCTCTCGTGTAGCACGAGTGTGTCCGCTGAGGACAGAGAGCTGCATGATGGGATCTGCCGCGCAGGTACACACATTTCAGGGCAGAAAATGAACATTTTGTCGTCGTTTACTCACCCTCATGTCGTTCCAAACCCTCATGACTTCAGGAGTCACACAGCAGGAGATGTTTCGGAAAATGTTCATGCTGCTGTTTCTCCTGCAGTGAATGAGGACGGATGCTGTTGAGCTCTAATAATGACAAAACACACCATAGAACTTTAGTGACAATAATAATGAAGCTTTTTGTGTAAAATGTATTAATTTTTGTTTAAATTGATTTATTAATCATGTATTTAAAATGGTTCCCCTCTGCTGCAGCTCTTAAATCTCATTTGCACTTTTGCGCATTTAAACTTGTCATGCTGGGCAGGGTTATTGTAGTCAGTGAAAACTATTTTGATAATTTAAATAAAGCTGAAATAAAATATTGTAAAATATAATTAGTACTAGTGTATATACTAGTTTAAAGTATTTATACTATATAATTAGTATATAAATAATACTAAAATAACTATTTTGTTCATTTAAATAAATCTAAAAAATTAAAAATTAAATATTAGAATTCTCTAGCGAAAAGTAGAAATGTTGTTTTGGCGACTAATTAAAATAAGTTTAAGCTAAAGCACTAAAATTATGAACTGGAAATAAATAAACTCAAACCGAAAATGGAAAAAAAAAACCTAAATAGACATAAAAAAGCAAAACCTAATAACAATGAAAAAAAGCACAATATATATATAAATTAATTACTAAAATGTTAACTAAAATTCAAATAAAAAATGAAATATAAAAACAAAAGCTCATTCAAAATATGAATAAACTATAATTAGTGCTAGTGTATATACTAGTTTAAAGTATTTATACTATATAATTAGTATATAAATAATACTAAAATAACTATTTTGTTCATTTAAATGAATCTAAAAAATAAATTAAATATTAGAATTCTCTAGCGAAAAGTAGAAATGTTGTCTTGGTGACTAATTTAAATAAGTTTGAGCTAAAGCACTAAAATTACGAACTGGAAATAATTAAACTAAAACTAAAACTGAATGTGAAATAAAAAAATAAAAAAAAAATGTAAAAAAATAAAAACGAATAAAAATGACAAAAGCAAAATATATAAATTAATTACAAAAAATCTAAAATAAAAACAAAAATAAAAGCGCTAATTCAAAATATTAATAAACTATAATTAGCACTAATATATATTAGTATAAAGTATTTATACTATATAACTAGTATATTAACAATACTAAAATAACACTGGTGCCAAGTTTAATGTGTTTTAACATTAAAATTAGTGTAATCCGTATTATCAGATAAATCCTGTCATGCATTGAAACTAAGGATGAAATGCACTGTAATTCCGTTTAACAACACAATCTTTTGCGATATAAATGTTTATGAAGCAACTTATAATAACGGTGCAAAAAAGACATCTGTCTGGCTTCCAAAACGCTTCCTATTTCTGTAAATCATGAAATATTTGATGTTTTTATCTGAGAAGCAGCAGCACAGACACACCTGATGTTGTTGTGTTTGCAGGAGGACATCAGTGGAGGTTCAAGCGAGAGCTGGAGAGGATGGGCTTCGACACCCACAGTGCCTGGAGAATCTCCAACATCAACAGCAACTACAGGTGACGCACCTGAAACACACCAGCCGCTCGCACAAGCAGCCACAGGCGCTTCATCATCACCAGACGTGTGTGTGTGTGTGTGTGTTTCTGATCTCTCAGGGTGTGTACCAGTTACCCAGAGCAGATCATCGTGCCTGCTGTGGTCACGGACCAGGAGCTGGAGAACGTGGCCGCGTTTAGATCCTGGAAGAGGATCCCGGCTGTCGTTTACAGGTGAGCTTACTTTTAGTTAAAGGACTGTTTTGTTGATTAGACGTGTGTCACTCACCTTTATCTTAACCGTTGACCCAGACACCAGAGTTCGGGCGCTGTGATTGGTCGATGCGGGCAGCCAGAGGTCAGCTGGTGGGGTTGGCGAAATGCTGACGACGAGCATTTGGTGCAAGCCATCGCTAAAGCCTGCGTCACGGATCCGGCCTCGAACGCAGCGCAGGCGAATGGCTCACACGTTCATCGTCACGCCAAAGCTGACTCCGGTAAGACTCCGGTTGGATTGTTTTTCCTTCTCCATCACCACTGCTGCTCATTCCCTTCTTTTTTTCACATCAGATCCTCACATGGCCAATGGGAACGTAGAGGTGGAGCCGAGTGCCACGCCCCCTCAGAAGCTGTTAATAATGGACGCCCGGTCGTACGCGGCTGCAGTAGCCAATCGGGCGAAAGGAGGCGGCTGCGAGTGTCCAGGTAATGCAGAGCAGATGCTAGCTGCAGAAAACATGTTATCGCTGATCTCTCTCTCAAACACCCTCTGTGTTTCCTGTAGAGTATTATCCCAACTGTGAGGTGATGTTCATGGGCATGGCCAACATCCACTCCATCCGGAAGAGCTTCCAGTGTTTGCGGACTCTCTGCGCTCAAATCCCTGATCCGGTCAAGTGAGTGTTCGTGAAGAGTGGACCTGCAAACCACAGCAGCACTCTGGAGAAACTGACTGAACACAGTTCTGATCACAGACACAGTTTAGCTTTTATTTAGTAACGCAAAATCTGGTCAAACTAGAAAACAATATATATTATGCTATATATAGTGTAGCTTCATAACGTCAGATAAATGTTGTGTGTGTATATATAACATTTATCTGACATTATGAAGCTATACTTATTTATGAAATTATATATGTACAGTATATATATTATTTCTATAACAAATTATACTTTCATATAAATATAAAAACTACATTTTATATATGTATAAATATTAAATTCTTATTATTTATGAAATGATATATTTATTAGTGTGTGTGTACATATATATATATATATATATATGTACACACACACTAATAAATATACTAATAAATAATAATACTAATAGTATATTACAAGTATTATTATATATTTTTTCATATATACCGTATATATATATATATATATATATATATATTTCTATAACAAATTATACTGTTTAATATAAATATATAAACTGTATATATTTTATATATGTATAAATATATATTGTTTATTATTATTATATTAAATTCTTATTTATGAAATTATATATTTATTAGTGTATGTATACACTAATAAATATACTAATAATACTAATAGTACATATATTATATATATTATTAGTATGTATTTTTTTCATACACGCATGCAATATATATATTATTTCTATAACGAATTATACTGTTTCATATAAATATATAAACTATGTATTTTATATATGTTTAAACATTGTTTATTATATTAAATTCTTATGAAATCAAATATTTTAGACTAATAAATATACTAATAAATAATAATATTAATAGTAAATATAAATGATTAGTACTATGTTATTAATGCATATAAATATATACATTAATAATATATAATAATTTAAATATATAAATAAATAGAATAAATCTATATTATTAGTACTATTATATATTAATGTGTGTGTAAAATTATATATATATATATATATATAAATAATGTTAAGAAATTATTAGTAAAGGTTGCATAACATTTTTCAGTAATGAAAAACTCATTTTTACACATGAATGCACATACATCTTATCTTTTCATGAACATGCAAAAGACAACTGTTAAAGAAAGCATAATCTATTTCTATGAATTGTGCTCTTAAAGAGTTTGATCTTCACTTTAACCCCTTTACGTTAGTGGTGGGGTACGACACAGCAAAAAGGAGCATCATTCAATATCACCAGTGCTAAAAACAACACTAATATCGGCTCATAACCAATATGATATCCATATCATGCATCTCTCTCCTAATGTTTTCTCTGGTTAGTTGGCTGTCAGCGCTGGAGGGCACTAAATGGCTGCAGCATCTGTCTCTGCTGCTGAAAGCGTCTCTTCTGGTGGTGAACGCAGTGGATCGGGACCGCAGGCCTGTGCTGGTGCACTGCTCCGACGGCTGGGACCGGACACCTCAGATAGTGGCGCTGTCCAAACTGCTGCTGGACCCCTTCTACAGGACCATCCAGGTCTTTCTGCACTTTTTTAGAAGAATAACATGCATCGTTTACAACATGGCACAATTTTAATGCACATTCAGACATAACCTGACCGCAAACCGCCGTTTAATATGTCCTCTCTCTGCTTTTATGGACACATCTTTAGGATCTAAATATAAAGGTGTAGCCTAGTAGATTCAAAATGTTTAGTGCACTAAGATGTATTTAATCATTCACTTTATGCACCAATATAACAATACATAGTAATAAAGGCAATATTTATGTACAGTGTTGGGACTTTTTTGATGTTCACATAAAAGAATCACTGAGTTTTGAATTGATTGCTATTAACTGCATTGCTATTCTGAAAGTTAACTAAGAATAAGAGTTTTTGTTTGGTCTCCGCAGGGTTTTCAGGTGCTGGTCGAGACCGAGTGGTTGGATTACGGTCATAAGTTCGCCGACCGCTGCGGCCACGGCGAGAACGCGGACGATCTGAACGAGCGCTGTCCGGTGTTCCTGCAGTGGCTGGACTGCGTTCATCAGCTCCAGAGACAGTTCCCATGCTCCTTTGAGTTCAGCGAGGCCTTTCTGGTACTCATTGTCATTGCTTTGATCAATGCTTGTTCCAGGGTTTCTGCAGGTTTTATGAAGGTAAATTTAAGACTTCTTTAAGAGCTTTTTAAGACCAAGTAACGGAAAATCTAAGGAATAAATCGAAGGAAAAACAATATGTCAGTATGTTCTCTAAATGTGAATGTCTAGGGAGAAACACACTGAGTTGTATCAGAGTTTGGAAAATACAACTTCCAATAGATCTTTATTACATTTTAATTCAATCACACTGCAGAAAAGCGATGTTCTTCCTCAGTATTTTTGTTTTGTTTTCCAGTGAAATTGTCTAAAGAGTCTTAAATCAAGATGGAAATACAAAATGACACAAAATCTTGTTTTCTGTGAAAATGATCAAAATGAAGTGAGTTTATGATCAAAACAATAACAAATATCTGCCAATGGGCTCAGAAAAATCAACTTAATTCAAAGGAAAGTTTTCAGAACTCGTTGACAGATATTTGTTCTTGATTTAAGCATAAACTAACTTCATTTTGTTCAAATTTTCAAGAATTCTTTTTAATTTTGCATCTCCAGAAAATGAATCTTGATTTAAAGATGTTTAGATATTTGTATTGGGAAAACAGGACAAAAATACTGAGGAAGAACATCATTTTTTGCAATGCATGTAACATGTAATACCATGACTTTATGAATTTAAGACTTTCTGCTCTGAATTAAGATCTTTTTAAGACCTGCAGAAACCCTGTTGTTCAGATTAGTTCTCAGGCCCGGTGGAAATAAACATGCATGCTTTCATATATCACGACAGCGGCTGTCTTTGTTCCTTTAGGTGAAGTTAGCGCAGCACACGTACTCGTGTCTGTTCGGGACGTTCCTGTGCAACAGCGTGAAGGAGCGAGAGGAGCAGCGCGTTCAGGAGAAGACGTGCTCCGTTTGGTCTCTGCTGCGCCCGACGAACACGTCCTTCCACAACATCCTCTACTCGCCGCGCTCAGAGACTGTACGCTTGCTCTGGAATCATGTCTGCTGTCCTGTGTTACATTTAAAGTAGTATGCGCACATCTAAACATCACTTAAGCAGGAGGAAAGCAAAGGAACCGACACACTGCTATTTCTGCTCCCAAAGAAGTTTAATAATCGACCACAGATGAAGACCGCTTGTGATCAAAACATTGCAATTTATTAAACTTCTTTGCTGTCCTGTGCTCTCACATATTGCAGCCAGGGTTATTATAGTTAACTACAAACTTTAGCTACTTGAAATAAAATAAACTTTAACTGAAGTATAATAAAATATAAGGGTCTGCAGGGTTTTTAAAATGATATTTAAGGCTTTTTAAGTACGGAGCCCTGCACATGACATGCAGACAAATAATATACATCGTGGTCACAAATTAAGAATTCATTCCTGGTATTGATTTAACTACAACAAGGAAACAAATTATTGCAACGTGTCTGTGATTTAGTAAAACATGGGAACAAATTTAAGCCCTTTTTTAAGATTTGGACTTTTATGGTAACAACGATGATTTAAACAAGTTTACAGTTCAAATAATACAGATTTTGACAAAAACAAGAAGTTTTATAAAATGATAAACCTCAAATTTCAGGCTTTTAACCATTTTTTAATAAAAGGGATGGTCTTAAATTTAATACAACTGAATTTAAGACATTTTTAAGACGTTTAATGATCCACAGGTACCCTGAATTTATTTATTTTTTTTAAAAAAACAACCTTATTTTATTTCAGCTTTCAACATTTCTCATTTTCATTTGGTTTAAATTGATGTACTAAGATGACTAAAAGTGAAATAAAAACTAATAAATGTTATATAGGCATAAAAAAAGCTAATAACAAAAACATTAAAATTACTAACACTTTAAAATAAAACAAAATTCAAAAATATTAATAAAAACTAATATAGCAGTGATACTAAAATAACTATTTTCAGCATTGATAATAATCATAAATGTTTCTTGATCATCAAATCATCATATCAGAATGATTTCTGAAGGATCATGTGACACTGAAGACTGGAGTAATGATGCTGAAAATTCAGCTTTGATCACAGGAGTAAATGACAGTTTCACATAGAAAACAGTTATTTTAAATTGTAAAAATATTCCAAATTTTTTCTGTATTTTTGATCAAATAAATCAGGTTTTGCACCCAGTGTGTCATGTGAGGAATCTGATGCTATGGAGTGCCGTCTACCTGCCTAATTCCGCCCCCTCCACGCCTTCTGATGAGTCATGTGTGCCACACTCCGCCCCCTCAGCCTCACCCGAGGACACACCTGTGAGCAGGTAAATGACACGTGACGTATGCGTTCTTTTCACCACTTAAATGTTCCTGTAGCTCAAACAGCAGAGCGTAAAACTGTGTTTTCTTTGCTGGCGATTTTGCAGGTTACCAAAGACTCGGTCATATGACGACCTGCCCTCATCGTGTGAGGGTTTAACCCCAAACCGCCGCAGCAGCGACCCCAACAGGAAGGAGAAGTGGCAGGACCACCTGCTCGGCCTGGAGATGAGCGTGACGGCAGAGCCGGACAGAAACCACACGCAGACGTCCGAACGCAGCGCTCTCGGCTTCAACACGAACGATTCTGAAGCATTAAACGGGACGGAGCTTTCAGTGACTGACAGCCAAACGGAACACATCTCACAGGAAGTGAGAGAAGAGGATAACAGGAAGCTGGAAGTTCTAAAAAACACGCCTGCCTTCGATGTTCCAGATGACTTTGACAGTGAGGACCAAACGTCTGGATCGCCTGAAGATCACGCTGAAAAACACCCACATAATGAAAACACTGAGTTACCATCAGACGGATTACATCTAAATAATCACGCCCCCTTTACTATTACCCACGATCCTTCAGAATCTAGCAGCCAGTCTTCCACGGAGAGTTCTTCCAGTCCAAACCACACTCTTAACGGCGTCTGCTCACCTTCCCAGCATCCCGTTCATCCTCTTTCTCTGCCTTCGGCCAATCAGGACAGCCAACAGACGTCTCCAACGTCGCCCCACAAGCCTGTCGGGCGAGGGTCCGCAGCGGCGTTAGGGCACCTGGATACGGACGGGTTGAGTCTGCACAGCGACGCCGTACAGGTGCGTCTGCGGCAGATGGAGGCGGGGCATCAGCTGCAGGTGGAGACGCTGAAGAAACAGGTGCAGGAGCTCTGGAGCCGTCTGCACATCAACGGGAAGCTGGTGAGGAGAACGCACACGTTACGCAATTCCTGTTCAATATCGAAACACTTTAGTGCTAGTAAATCACATGAGTGGACTGGAATTAACTGCTATACAAATCAAATAATTTAATTAAGTTCTGTTTACACCAAGGATGATAACTATAGCTTTAGCGCCACCAACTGTCCAAAGTTGCACTCACATTATGTTAATAACTTTGGCTAGAAACAAAATTTTGATTCCTTGGCTCAAGACGATTCGACTGCACCCTTTGTCATCATTTTCCATCATGAAAATGTTTCCGCTATTTTTAATTTTCCGAAAAACATACTTTTTTGAACTCCTCCTTGGCCGTTGCTCTGATTTTCACGAAAATTGAACCAGATCATCATTAGACCAAGCTGACAAAAATTTATAGAATTCAAGTCGATTCATCTGTTTTTGAATAACGCACAAACGAATTTACGTAGCGCTCGCAAAAATAGACATAAGGCTGTATCTCTCTTATCGTATTCAGACTAAACTTGGTCCATGTCATCACAAGCATGACCTGAGACTACAAGCTGCATTTCGGCACAGCGCCACCTACTGGTCCGGAGATCCGAAAAATAGGTATTTTTGCTTATAACTTCTGAACGGTTTGCACAAAAGTCGATTTTATGAACATATTAGCGTATTGTTACGAAACTTGGTATGGGTCATCGGCATGATGCCCTGAAGGAGCCTAAGAAGTTTTGAGCCAGCGCCACCTAGTGGTAAAATAAAATATTCACATGCTTACATCTTTGGATTTGGTTGATTTTCACGGGAGTCATCTCCTTAGACTCCTGAATCCTTGCCGAGTCCAACGATACCAAACATGCTAGGTTTCGCCTTATGGTTTGTGCAACGTTGTGATTTAGCGTTAAAACAACTTTTGCGAATACCTTCAAAACTGTTAGTCCGATCGAGACGAAATTGGAAACATAGGTTGTTGGTTAAACACTAATGGCCAAATGTCAAAAAAAAAAAGTTATTAAAATCAGGTGTGGGTCATTTTTTAACCCCTAAATAAAATGAGATATTTACAACAAATTTGACACGCTTATGTATGCGGGCACACAAAAAAGCAGTGGGACTGCACCACTTGGTGGCGCTATAATTAAACAAAACATGAAATCGGCTCTAACTACAGTAGTGTTTGTCTGATTGACTTCAAAATTAACATGCATGTCTTTGTCTCAGTCGCTATCATAGTCCATTATGACGTTGGTGTAACATGAAAAACATGGCTGTCATTTTAATTACAAAAAATGGTTTTGCATATTGCTATATTTTACGAACGCACTGGCATATCGTTACGAAACTCAGTATTTGTCATCGCACTATGCCCTGAAGGTACTCAACAAGTTTCATATTTTATAGTTATATATTATAGTTATTGTAGTTTTGTTAGTGTCCTTGGTGTAAACAGCCTTTAATCTCATTAATGCTGTTCACTGTGGCAGCTCTAACACTTCCTCTTTCTCTGGGCCGCAGACGTCTCTGCCGGACGGGGAGAACAACCTCGAGTCTGGCTGTTTGCAGCGCTGCGGTGCCACTGAACTCCTGTCCGAATCCAGCTGGGAACAGATCGAGCAACAGGAAGCAGAGGTGAGCGGATCAGGAAGAGAGGACGTGACGGGAATTCACAAGTTACCTCTGTGTGGTTTTTCCAGCAACGTTTCCCATTATTAACAGCCAGTTCACTTCAGTTCTGCTCACATTACACTGATTGAGTGCAGTGTGAATGTGACCTCAAGGCCCTCGTACACTTCAAACTAAATCGAAAAACGAACTGGTGTGACGTCATTTTGAACAAAATCAGACCAAAACAAACTTCGTGTGAAGTTCGGAAAAGTTCGCTCCGTTGCCTTCGAACTCCCATTGGTCTGTGGTGATGGGACCACAGCACATATTTACATATTCATCTGATCGTAGTAGTGTTGACTTGTTCCGTTTGTGTCCAGGTGACACAGTGGTACTCGGATCACCCGGCGTCCCGTTGCTATGGATGCGAGAGGACGTTCTGGCTGGCGACAAGGAAGCATCACTGCAGGTGAGTCGGTGATACACTCAGAAATTAAAGGAATATTCCATGTTTATTAATGTGCAGCATTAAAATACTCACTAGTACAGCCACAAGACAAACTGTGTGTGTGTGTGTTAACATGATTCTAGTGTGAAAATCACTTATCAACCTTTCCTGTTTAAAGGGGTCATGAACTGTAATCCTGTGTTTGTGTCGATCTCACATTTACTGCAGCAATGACATGTGAATCAGTGGGCGCTCTAAAACTCTACAACTGATGAACTAATCTTCACATTTCTGCTTTTAAATCCTTCCTGCCTCATTCTCTGCTTCACTGTAACCTCCATTTTTGTTTTGTGTTTGTTGTTGTTTTTTTTAAAGAAACCAAGGGATGAGTTAAAATATTTTTTGTGGTAATCAACATTATGCCATGAATGTTATGGACTGAGCTTAACCTGCACTGAAGTGTTTCACACCACACTTAACCCTGGTTAACGTCTTTTTAATCACGGGTTAAGCAACATTTCACACTTAAAAGAGGGCTAACATCACTTACAGCGTCTCATTGTTCGTGTGAATTGAGGGCCTTAGCAAACTTTAAAGAGTTTAATTTATAATTGAACTGAATTTAAATTTAATATACTATTTATTAAAAAGTTTAAGAAAAAGAAAACAACGTAACCTATTTTTTCCCCCAGTTCTTGAACTTCTGTAATCACAAAATTAATTGTGGTTGATTCATTTAATATATATAAATTAATTTTAATATATTTAATATGAGGTTCTGTTATGTTCCATATGTAGCGCAGCTCACTGAATCAGAGGGTACGTTCACACGACAATGATGTAGTAAAAACGGAAACGTTTTTCCTTTGTGTTTTTACTGTACAGACAACACTGTCAAAATGATCCCCGTTCACACGGATCCGCAAAAACGACTAAAAACGCTGTATTCTGCTGCTAGGCCAGTAGATGGCGACGTCACTTTATAAAGTGAACATGAAATACCTATGATGTCACAAATTTGCATTTTTGTAGAGACGATATTGATTTCAAAAACTTGCACTTTGAAATCCATTTTCAAAAGTTTTATTTCCATTGTCGAACGCATAAAAAGTTTGTCTGTTTTTAAACGGGCCTGAGTGTGACTGTCGTCTGACCCTCTCTCTCTCTCTCTCTCGTTCTGCTGCAGCGGCAGAGAGCCGGTTGATGAGGCCTGGTGAGACTCTCCTGCTCTTCCTCCTTCACTTCCTCTGTCTGTCCATCCTTCTTTCCCCTCTCACCTAAACCAGTGTCACACTGCGTATCATTTCACATTGACATCATCCTCCACTGTAACCACCTGTAGCAGCGAATGCTTGTTCTCACACTAGAGCTTTTGCTGCAAATCCAGTTCAGTTTGTTCAGCTGTGCTTCAGATTTTCACACCAGTGAACCAAACTCAAGTCCATTTCGTGTGAATTATGTCAAACTAAAGTACATTAGAAGCTTGAATTCCTCACTCTCTCACCCCTGCAGGAACTGTGGGAACGTGTTCTGCGCCAGCTGCTGCGACCAGAAGGTGGCGGTACCGAGTCAACAGCTCCGTGAGCCAAACCACGTGTGCCAGGTGTGTTACGGGCACCTCCGGCCCTCAGCCGTTCCCCCGGCGCTCCCTCCTGCTGACCTCGAGCTGGAGAAGCCCATCACTGCCAGCTCCAACTGAGAGCGACGCAGAGCCCAAATAAACTGACCTGAGAAGAGCCCAGAACCGGCTCAACGTCAGCGTTAAAGGGATGTAGATCGCCTGAAATGATCGTTCGGTCATCATTTACTCACCCTCATGTCGTTCTGTCATTTCACTCGGCGGCCATCGTAGAAACACCTCTTTTTTTATTTAGAAGGCGGGACTTATTCTGCCATATTGCGAGTTGCACTTTTTCCCCATTCATATTAATGTGAGTCCACCGTCTTTGTGAATCTCAAGTATATATGACTTTCTTCTATGGATCACAAAAGGAAATGTTTAACATCCGGGGCTGGATTCACGAAAATATTCCTAAGAAATTTCTCTAAGAAGTTTGTGCAATTCCTGAAAAGTTCTTATGAAATTCTCAGATATTTTCTTAAGAACATCTTAATTTTTTTTTCTCAAGAAGAAAATGACAGACTTTTTATCTGATGTGTTTATCGGATAGCACGGCGGTTCTTGCCGAAGACTCGACGATAAACACCTCAAAGGTCGTATTTTTTATAATAAGCAAGCACACTATTTTTGTCTCGGCTGGTTTGATGAGAGTTCAGGGACTGGATTCATGAAAATCTTCTTAACTCTTTCCTCACCATTGACAATTTTCCAGCTTTCCATGTTTTCACTGTTATATGGTAGGGGGCGCTATTGCACCTTCTGAAAGAGTACAGATCAAAAGCAACACTTTGAACCAAATCTGAGCATTTTTTTCCCCAAAGACTACAACATGTGCGTCAGCAATGCTTCTATCGCTTGTTTCTGCTTCTGTGTTTTGATCCAGAGATTCTGGACTCTTTCAGAAGATGTGTAATAGTGCCCCCTACTGTATAACAGTGAAAACATGGATCGCCAGAAAATTCCATCAATGGCGGGGAAAGAGTTAAGAAGTTAAGACATTTCTTAAGACACATTGAGATGCTGTGATGTGATTGGTCCGCTGGTTAGTCCAGTTATCCAATCACAGCCTCGCCTGAATTTATTGTTGGGCATCGAGGGATTTATTCAGTAAACGTTTTTCATTGATCGCTCTCAGCAGCAGGACGGCGTCGGGATGTTCTTTAACAGTATATCGCTGCAAAGCAATTTCCAACTTTTTATTTCTAAACGAAGAACGAAAAAGACCTTCGCAGTGAGTATATCGGGTCATTGAAACGTACGGGACGTGTGCACGAGTAATACGTTTCTGGCTGCAGTTCACTTAACGGCCACCGGTGTCGCTAATAACAACGTTTAATCAAAATAAAACTGAAATCACGATACAGCTTAGTGCGATTTAAATATTACTAAATTTAAAATTTATTCAAAGTCACGTCACACATAATCAATCTTCAGAAAATTCATGCACATCTCTCTCTCTCTCTCTCTCTCTATATATATATATATATATATAATTAATAGTAATTTGCATCATATGTAGCAAGTGTTATATGGTAATACTTGATATTACAAGACAAATTGGAGGTTATGCTAACTTTAAGAAGTTATGCATGATGATTTTTAAGAACATTATTTTCAGAAAATCACAAATTTTGACCTTAGAACATTCTTAAATGTTTTTTGGGAATACAAAATATTCTTAGCTTTACTCTTAATGTTTCGTGAATCCACTCCCCGATTATGTTTTGATTATTTTTTTGGTCATGCTTAAAAAGAAATCATATACATAGTTCATACATATAGTGCACTATTGAACGTATGCAAATGAGATTTGAGATCTGAAAGTTGAATCTGGCTCATCTCAGGCAGAAGTTCTTCAGACATGTTGCGCTGAAGAAAGAAACGAACAGGTTTGAGGGTGAGAAAATGATGACAGAACTTTAATTTCTGTGAACTATTCCTGTAGTACTTTAATCATCTTCTCTGGACCCCGGATTGATTCGGTCTGACTTTGCAGATCAGAAACGAGGAGCGCCGGAGGAGTTTTGCACACTTGAATCTGTGTACATGAGATTTGTATGTATATTATGTCACGTGTACAGCCAATGCAATGAACGCTTGACGGACTAAATGAAGCTTGATGAACTTGAGCAATACGCACAGGATCTTAATCGGAGAAGATCCGTGTGACGACATCTCAAACGTGTCTGCTGTCGCTTTGCTGTCTGGTCGAGGGGCGGGTTGTATTTGCCCTGATGAAATCTCCCACAATGCAATGCTGCTGTCTTTCCTCTCTGTGTTGGACAGAGTTTGTACGAGCTGCTGCTGCTAACGCTGTCGCTTATGGAGCCTGCGGCATCTGTGTGAATGAATTAAAGCACAACACACTGCCAACCTGAGCCGCGTCTGACTGTGTTTCATTGATGCTCGCGATGAAAAAACAGGATTGTTCCTGTGCTCATATTGTTAAATGTGAACTTGTTGATTTAGGGTCATTTTTAATTGTTAATAAACCTCTAGTTGTGGTTTAAAATGTCCAGCTTACTTGAATTATATAGAGAATTTACTACTTTAACCCTAAAGCCTGACATATGAAATAAAAACTTCTCATTTTTTTTTAAATGTAAGTTTATTGAACATTTAGACAAAAGCCTGATGATCATATTTGATACGATATAAGTTGTGGGGATGAAATGAGTAATTCAAGCCCTTCAGCATTGTAGCATATTTAAAAGCCATTATTTTTTAACATTTAATAGGCTTAAAAATAGTATAACAACTTTTAATTTAAGTGTTTTTCCCCCACTGTTTATTTTGGCCATTAATTTTCACAGCAAGTAAGAAAAAGATAAAACATTTGGTATCAATATTTTATTGGTTACGATCCTCTCGTAACATTATTAATGTAACTGACGTTTCAATTATTGTATGAAAGTATAACTATGAGTTTAAAAAGACAATTTTTACTGTCTAGAAAACTGCTGACATGATTTGATCTGCTAAATTTTGGTTGAAGTTATGAAATTAAAGTTAAAATGTTACTTTAGAAATGATAGTTTAACCCTCCTACTGCATTCTGGGCTGGAATGACTCGAAGAAGTACATAAACATTTTTTTAAAAAGCCATAGTTTTTAGTTCGAAAGTGTGTTAACCCTTGTGTGACATCTTTGTCTTTTGTTTGTTTTGATCATTTTGCCAACTGCATAAAATTTGGCACAAGTGTGTATTTTTATTGGAATTGTACTATTTCACCCTCATTTCCTTTAATAAATCTATTTTACACTAGTAACACAAAATAGATCCTCTCAGGATCTTAAGGACTAAAATGTCCCCATTGAAACCCATTAAAACTGCCATTTTTAATCCCAGGGCCATTCAACTATAAAATGATGCAATCTTTGTTAATAGGCTTTCATTCTGTTGGCAAGGCTACAAAATTAAAAGTTTTACTATTTTTTATCAGATGGTGTCATTTTCTCAGGTTTGGCCTATAAAGAAAATTCTCGCTTTATTCCTGTTTTCTGCTTCTGAATATTATAGAGTCAGTTGGATAAATTATGCAGCTATAATTGTGTTGGTGTGGATGTCAGAGTGTGGTTTATATGTGTGTATAAAAAAATGTGTGTGTGTGATATTTGAGAGAGAAGCTCTACTGTACTGTAAATCACAAATTGAACAAGTGTGTGTACAGGCAGAGCTTTGCTGGCACCTAATGGAGAAAATGTGGCACTGCGTCCAAACAAACTCTTACTGAAAGCTCATTTTTTGAGATATCAACCTCAAATTTGGAACACAACTTATTTAGATTTATGGCTTTGATTTTCTAGCAGTTTTAAAGTTCAACATGTTTCATAAAATCTACATTTTATATAAAATATTGTTCATCAATTATTTTCATAAACAAACTTATTTCACTTTTTAAACTTTTACTTCAACAATAATCTTCCAAACTTAAGTCTGTGCTCCCAAGATTCAAATGTTTATGACAGTTTTTTGACATATTTGTGTCCTCTTTGGACCCATGTGTAACTTTTTTTAATTGACGCACAAGGATTAAGACTGTCAAAATACACTTTATTTATTTATTTTTAACGTAAGAGATATAATCATTTAAACTACAGTAAATTGTTACACCCTTTGCATTCAAGTCCATTTTGACCTGAAAGTGAATTGTGGCTTTACACATGAAATTATGCTGTTTTTTTGTTTTGTTTTTTACATGTATTAGTCAGATTTGTCTCAAATGACTTCTGTAAAATACATTTAGCCTCTTTCCTACACACACACACACACACACACACACACACACACACACACACACACACTTTTACCTTCCCACTTGTTTATAAACAAGCTCACACATGAACACAGTAAGTCTGAAATTGAAATAAAATGACAAATGTCTTAATGTGTTTGTAGAGCAAAAGTTCACAGACCAAATAGTCTAAACTAAAAAGGAGAGGGTTTGGAAAATAAAAAGTCGAAATTTCACTCTGCTGCCAAAAACTGATGAACAAAAAGTTGATTCAAGCTGTTTATCATCATTTTTTCATATGAAAGTAAAAGCTTATATATATATTTTGTTTGAAAACATTTCAGAGTAATACTGATGTTTTGTCACAAAAAGTAAATGTAGATTTCATAAATTTAGACAGTTTTGAGCAGTCATGAGTTTAAATCCATTGAAGTCAACTGGTAATTCTCATATTATATGTTCATATAAATTTCATCTGATGATATATTCAAATAAAATCTCTCATAAATATTGATAAAAATATATCTTTTCTTGCATCACAGTTTTTTTTGCTGTAGATCTTAAAAAAAAATCTGAAATTTCAAAGAATTTCTCAATTTTTCTAAATAATAAAAAGGGTAATAGCATGGTAAAAACATGGTAACATTCAAAACTTTAGTGCATTTACTCGATGAGAAGTTACTGATTAGATACAATATGGTTTTAGTTGAGAAATATTAAGTTATGACTGTTTTATGATCTCATGTATAGTTTTTAATGCATTCGGAGGGTTATTCAGTCAACACGACTCTTTACTTTCTTAAATGTTCCTGGTCGGATTCAATCCATTTCAAAGTTCATCTTCTTTCATCAAAGTTCCTCAGGAACGTCTCTTATTTTTCACTCACCTGTCAGACCGAGACTCTTTTCACCATCCAGTTAATTCCTGAAGGTGAAAATCGAGTCCCATCCTACATTTAGTCTCACCGAAAATCCAGTTTCACCTGAAAATATGATTATGAAAGTCAAATGAGTAAAAGCAGACTGAAGAACGACGCAGAGGCTCGGATAAAGATAGAACTTTTGTTTATTAGTGGCTATAGATAATGCTATTGGACCATAATCATAAAAAAAAAAAAAAAAAAAGAAAAAAAAAGATAAAACAAGAAAGGCTACATCTCTGGTCAGCAGTGGGTTAACATCAGCATCGATTAGCGCAGAATGAAGTGCATCAAGTTATACAGGGAACAGAAATGAGAAGCGGGAACAGAACAAACCCGTCACAACGTCTCCATGCGACAGAACGAGACGTCACCGCACGAATGGAGTTGAACGCGCTCAATACATCATCACGGCTGCGCGGAAATAGCGTCGATCGCTGCTTTACAGGGCACTTCGTCTGTGGAAAGATACGAGAGCGATTCCTTTAGGATTCATACATTCTGATCCTGAGTTCATCATGGCATTCTCGGTCTGTGCTATTGAGAAAAGCAGACGATATACTACGACAAGAGTTCTGGGTAAAGCTCCCAACACGACACCGAACACCGGAGCTGGAGAAGCCGGTACGTGACACGACGAAAACACGCCAGCTTGATTCAAGCAAAATGTTCAGATTGAGACATCCAGTCGGGCGCGTTACAAACCAGTTCCTCGCGCTTCGTTTTTAACAAAAATAGACCCGCCTCGCGATTCGCTTTGATATCGTCTTATAAAAAACATCCTGTGGGCGTATTTACAAGGGTCACATGTGACATTCTGAAGGTTTACAAAGATTCCCTTCCGTCGAGACGGACGCTACGCTGTCGCCGGGGATTGTGGGAAGTGTGGGAAGAGAGAGGGAGAGAGTCAAGGAAAGGAAGAGGAAACGATGGAAACTTATTTCTGCCACGGAATAAAAAAATAAAACTTTTTTCCTCACAATTGCGAGTTTATTTCTTGCAAGTTTCTATAAATTCTAAAATCTCGCAATTCTGTTTTTTTCTTTTCACCATGGAATGAAAAAAATAAAGGTAATTGCAAATTTTTCCTGCAATTCAGAATTGTGAAATATAAACTCAAAATTCTGAGAACAGTTTTACATTTAAAACATTTTGTTTCAAAATTCTGTGAAAAAAGCCAGACTTGTGAAATGTAAACTTTTTGAAAATATAGATTGTTTTTCCTCGCAATTCAGCGCGATATAACCTCTGAACTGTGAGTTAAAAATTTAAAAATACCTTTTTAATTTCCTTTTTCCATGTCGGAAGCAAAAGAAATCTGAATTGTGAAATGTAAACTCAGAATTCAGAGATGTAAACTCACAATAATGAGTTTATAACTTCAAATAGAAGGTAAATGTTATTTTAATTTCACAATTCAGACTATTTCCTCACAATTGCAAGTTTATATCTTTTCTCTGAGTTCTAAGATCTCGCAATTCTGTTTTTTTTCTTTTAACTATGGAATAAAAAAATAAAAAAGGTAATTGCGGCTTTATCTCACACTCATTTTTTCCCGAAATTCAGAATTGTGAGATATAAACTCGTAATTCTGAGGACAGTCTGAATTTTAAAAATAACATTTTTTAAAATTCTGTGAAAAAAGAAGAAGCCAGAATTGCAAGATGTTTTATCTGACAATTTTGAATTTATTTTTTCCTTGCAATTGTGAGAAAAAAAGTCAGAATTGTGAAAAAAAATGCCTATTTAATTCTCTTTTTCCATGTTGGAAGAAAAAGAAGTATAAATTGTGAAGTGTAAACTCAGAATTACGAGATGTAAACTCAAACAATAACGAGTTTATAACTTGCAAATGAAAGATATAAACTTGCAATTGTGAGAAAAGGTCAGAATTGTAAGATTAAAAAGTCTTATTTTTGTATTCTGTGGCAGAAACAAGCTTCCATCAGAAACAGAAGGAAGTAAAAAGAGAAAGGACAGGAAAATCAAGACAAACAACAGGCAAAACTCCCGTCCTCCCGTCTGTGTGTTAGTGTTGTTTAGAAATGTTAGCACTAGTAAACGCTGGCCAGATCTGTGTGGTCATGTGGTGCGGGACGTTGTGCTGTGAATTTCCCACATCCATACGGGATCTGATGACACGTGCTTCCTGTGTGTGGTTCTTCTGAAGACGTCACTTACACCGACGACTGATCCCACACCTGCTGGACACACAAACACAGATTTGAACAGACTTTTTTTAGCAAGAAAGTCTTTTTTTGTAAAAACGTCCACCTTCAGCTCTGTGTGAAGATCGCGAACCCTCGCGCATCACGCGGTGTGAAATACTCACTGAGCGAACGCCTCTGTATGGCCACATGATACGCAAACTACATTTCTCGGCTGGATAAAGCAAACCAGCGTCTCGCTAGTAAAGTTGTGTGTGTGTTCAGTAGAGGTGAAACGGTTCTCGGTAAAAAAAACAAACCATACCTTTCTGCACACTCGGTTCGGCACGCACTTGCACCGCAGTTCATCTCATATCTGACGACTATCTATAATATGGTTTGTAGAAAATAAATAAAACAGACAGACAGAGTTAGGCTAATGTATGTTTCTGTCGATGGATACGCATTCTGGCTTCCCCTAAACTTTGTTCAGTGCGAGTGCCGTATGCTCTATATGAGCAGTCATTTACGCCGTCATCACCCGGGTGTTGATAGCGCGCGAGCGCAGGTGAGACCTGAACAGCACATGTTGCTATCTGTATTTAAACTAAACTCATTTAAGCCTTGCCAATTTAAACATTCGAGTGCAAGTCGCGAAAGAGAACTTGCGCGCGCGCTGTGAGAAGATTTATCCGACGCGCGAAAGCGTGTGTACAGCACGCAAATATTGAGGTCTTTTTCAAGTCGTGTGCTTGAACGGACAAATTCACACAAAATTATATCAACATGCCCGTCTTGGTGAGTATCCTAGCAAGCATAGTAGGTTATGTCTTAAGTGAACTTATACACTCGAGAAAGAACGCATGTGTTCAGTATCAGTGTATTGTGTCTTAAAGAGACAGCAGCTCTTGCATTCCTGCTGTCTGAATGTGTTTTTAGTGTTAATCAAACAACAAAAGACAAGGAAATCACTCATTGCTCATGACGGAATAGTAACTTAATAATTAATAATGATTGATCTTTATTTAATTTATACAGTGAAGATTACATGCAATGTTGTTTTACATTTTATCAGCTACTTTATTCAATTTCTGCACCTGAAAACTGGATGAAAAACCTGAAAAGCTTTATTTGTATTTTTGCTTTACTGTATTTATTTGTGCTGTTTGATTATTTGTTCTTATTTTCATTTGACAGTAGTATTTTTCACCTGAACATAGCACATACCGAACCGTACTGAAACCGTGAGCCTAAAACCGTGATACAAACCGAACCGTGAGTAATCTGAACCGTTGCACCCCTAGTGTTCAGTCGTCCTGACCTTGTTAACAGTGTTGATGGGCGTTCGTGCCGATCCCGTGTGCAGTCTCTGACGGGGCTCCTCAAACGCCCGGCCGGGCGACCTCTCCCTGCGCAGGTCCATGACGCGGCCCGGCGAACGGTCCAGCCGAGGGTCCATCATCCTCCCGGGCGACCTCTCCAGCCGGCCCGGCGACTTCTCTCTGTCGAGGGGGCGCGCGGGCGACTTGTCCCGCCGGAACTCTGTGCGAGCCTCGCGGTAGCGGTGGGGCGTCCCGGGCTGGTGGAGTCCCTCCTGTACGGCGGGCATGGCGGCCAGACGCTTGGAGATGTGCTCGTTGTAGGACGGAGGACCGCGCTTGTTTGGGCTGCGGGGAGAGAAACAGTCCAAGTCAGTCCTTCACAGAACTCTACTACGATAACCATATAACTTAATATATCACGGCTATAGAAACAGTACCTGGAGGAAACTATACATGGATACATTGATAAACGGTTTAAAAACACAGAAAACAGTTTACAGTCACCTGACAGACATTCACCAGTGAGAAGAGTTATTAATGTGACACATCCAGAGCTGATAATGAAGCACCCAGTGAACACCATTCATCACGTGCGCTACTAAACCGGTTCACATCACAGGACTACTTACCAAGAAACACGTCTCCTCATCCGCCATATCCATAATATTTCAACATATTTTAAATAACATGATAAATCATGAAGAAGAGCTTCTCAAAACACCTGATATCATGATATAATCAGAGCTGAGGAAGAAAACGTGCCGCATTCATCACAATAAATCTATGAAAAACAATCATATTTAAACATTATGTTTCAGAAAACTTGTAATACACAACCACTGTCTTAATGTACTGTGATCAATCAACTGGGGAAAGTATGGTGATATTTTTATCCTATGCCTTAAAATGATATTACAGTGTTCAGAGCGTCACATTAAAACTAGTCACATGCTCAGTGGTTCAGAATATTCTCTTTAAAAACACTTTATTCATCACTCAGTTCACAGGTAAAAACGTTCATGCTCAGTCACTCCTTTGCACATATAAAGAAAGCGCTTTTCTTCCTGTAAAGAAAAGAGAAACAGTCAGAACCTCTGAACCAATTACAGCCAGACTTCAGGTCACATGGTGTCGTTCACACAGAAGGCGTGTCAGTCAGATGAAGCCGACACATTTAAATCATTATTCACTGATCAGATGTCAAACTGTTTCTCGTGTCTTGTTACTGATCATAAGAGCTGCAGGATTAATGAAAATGAGACCAAAATTTATCAATTTAATTAAATGAAACGATGAACTGCGTGTCTCATTTACACACGTGCAGCTCAGTGTCTCAGAGCGACTCCATCTCTGCATCTGCTAAATTTGAGTTGATTTAACACGCATTTGAAAGCCCAAACAACTTCCAGATTTGTAAAGATAATCATATGTAAATCTGCTGTCAACAAAAGAGAAGCTTTAAGATCTCCCTGCAGTTTCCCGCCAAAATAAAAGCTCTATGGTTTAACATTTGAAAGAATAAATTAAGAAATAAATTAGTATTGTAATTTTACGGTTGTTATTTTCATTTTATTAAATATTTAAGTTTTATTTACAGTACAATGCATTATTACAATATAATATATTTCTTATTTTAATATCATAATTAAAATAATAATAATAATAATAAAGTCATATTTAGTCAAGTTACAATAAGGTCTCATTTGTTAACATTTGCATTAGCTAATATAAACAAACAATGAGCAATATATTTTTTACAGTATTTATTAATCTCATGTGAACTAATGTTAACAAATAAAACCTTACTGTAAATAAAGCACTGCTGGGCAGGAACCTCATCTCTCCATATTTAGTCTTTTTTCCCCCATAAATCATTAATATTGGTCACTCTTCATGTCCGACTGTGAGTTTTGCAAGTATTTAACTAATGAAAGGTATTAAAAGAGCTTGTGACTAAACCTTGTAACTCCATTGGCTTCTCAAACTGTCAGTCAAACCTCTTAACTCCACCCCTCTATTGTGAATGAAGTGCTGCACACAGTTTGGAGCGTCTCTGCTTGTTTGCAATGCAATGGTAAATAAAGAACTGTTTGTTTGAATAATATATATAAATATAAATATATATATATATATATATATATATATATATATATATATATATATATATAAATATATATATATAAATAAATATATATATATATATATATATATATATATATATAAATAAAGGCTAATGACTTATGTATTTTAGGAGTGTCCTAGTCTAGCATTTGGCATCGAGTCATAGCCAATACTGTCTTAAATAGCCTGTGTGAAGCACTTCATCTTTTATAACAAACATTGTAACCCTATTTGAGCTTGATTTTTGTAAAATGTTAACAATATAATGAAACATGCAAGTGTCTGACCATATATGAGGTCGATAGCGGGCAGTAATACTGTATATATACA
Source organism: Ctenopharyngodon idella (assembly GCF_019924925.1). Taxonomy (NCBI): domain Eukaryota; kingdom Metazoa; phylum Chordata; class Actinopteri; order Cypriniformes; family Xenocyprididae; genus Ctenopharyngodon; species Ctenopharyngodon idella. Next base: position 42,594,751 of record NC_067224.1, read on the forward strand.
CACATATACACACAAAATATTTATCAGAAATTCATCCAGTGAAATCACATGACAGGAAGCGCCACATGTACTCAAAGCACTGACCTGCGGGTGGAGCCGTTTCTCTGTGGTTCTGCGCTCGATCCCTCTTGGCTCAGATTGCCTTTGCAGCAAATGACACGCAGCTTGTTCTGGTAGGACGAGGCCAGATACACGGCGCCGGACGAGATGGCGGGACCCAGGTAACGTGGGTTGGGAATGTCCAGGTGTGCGTAAGCATGTGGCCTGAACACACACAGCACTCGATTCAGTGTCTCCAACAAACATCAAGAACAAAACCAAAAAATATACTGGGCGGCAGTTTTACCCGAGCGCAGAGTGACTCTGAACCTCGATGACGTCCAGAGAGTTGAAGTACGTGACAAACAGGTACGGCTCTCTGTACGCTGTGGAGAAACACACAGGATATGGTTTCATCCATCAGGAGCTGATGTGATAAAGTGTTTGATATCTCAATAGAGTCGGAGCTCAATGTGAGACTGCTAAAACGGATATTTAACAGAAGTGGAGCATTATTAGAACATTTTTATTCCTTCAGAAATAAAAGAGCACCAATGAATCATTCGCAATAAGACCAGAAACATGAATTAAGACAGTAAATAGAATTAATTTAATTTCATATGAGTGAAAATCTCAGCATCGAACAAGATTGAGAAACAGCACAACTGATGCTGAAAATTCAGCTTTGATCGCAGGAATAAATTACACTTTACAATATATTCACATAGACAACAGCTGTTTGAAATTGTAACAATATTTCACATTTTTAGTGTATTTTTGATTAAATAAATGCAGTCTTGGTGAGCAGAAAAGACTTTTTTTCAAAAAAAAACAAAAAAAAAAAAACGTACCGACTCCAAACTTTTGAATGGTAGTGTATATTATATATACACACACATGTAAATATATTACATGTAAATTACATAAATGGACTCATCCCATTATATAAGTATTATAATATATATTATACATAACTTATATATTATGAATATATTTAAATACAGGATTTAATCAATATAATCAAATATTTTAATATATAAAACATTTATATTAATTCAAATAAATTACATATTATATAAATACATTATGTTAAAAATAATATTATATATATATATGTATGAAGAGTTTGGTTCCAAAACGCTATAACTCCATTTTGATTAATTTGAGTAAAAATGTGTTTTCTTTACCAAGAAAGCAGCAAGATGAAAACCACTATTTTCTGTTTCAAACTTTCACATAGTATCTTTTGGTTATGAAAACATTAAAAATTCAAATCTACATTTTGATTTTAAAAGGTTTATTATAAAAATGAATTATTTTTCCCCCAAAATGCAATTAATCCATCAATATAAAAGTTATTTTTCATATTGAAAATGCACAACAAAGTAAGTTGATTCACATGACAGCCTCTGAACTTTGTCAATACTAATCTTATATACAGGCATTTGACAAAAAATTCAATCAGTCGTCGCTCCCAAAACGAATTCAACGAGTCATCTTGTTAATGTAAATTATGTTTCTGTTTGTCATTACCGATTAAAGAGTATCTGGCGCCACTGCACGGTTAAAATAAACACATTTACAGAGTACACTGGTATTAAAAACGGCTTTTAAAAACTGTTCATGATTCAGTTTTGGGGACCGTGACAGAAGTTTGATGCTGTCGTGGAACAAGCAACAGCCGGCATTTTTCCTCCTCCCGACTCGAGTGCCTCATCTTCTCAATCTCCTCACGTAAATGATTACATTTCGATGACTTGCGTTTCTTCCCCGCCGCAGAAACCACCACAGGTTCATCAATGCCGTCAAAATTATTCATTTTTCTGCTTTTGTTGATCACAAAGTACAAAGCAGGAAAGGAAAACTAGGATGCCGGGTGTATTCAGAGCGCCTCCATTACTGTTTACAGTGTGTGGAATGGTGCGCTGTGATTGGTTGAGCGGATATATCGCGTTCTGCAGAGAAGGGAGACTGGTGTTTGTCGTGTTTTGGAAAGAAAGGGAGAAAACATGACAGAATAACACGGCGGATATCGCATTTTGAGTAAAATTAAAAATTGACTTTTTAATACTGACCAGATACAATACTGATTTTGGCGGAAACTCAATTTTTTTTAAAATGGCTTTTATCGCATTTGGAACCAAACTCTTCATATACATACATATATATATATATATTCATTTCTTTCAGTTGAATTATAGTGTGACTTGTTTGTTGGTGCAAACAGTTTCCCTGTGATTTTTTCTGCTTTTCTGTGTCGCTCTTGGTGTGAACTGGTCTAAACTAAACTACTGACTAATAACTGCTGAATAAAACTGATTCATTTTGATAAAGTTTTACCGAAGGACAGAGGCAGGCGGCTCCATTTGATGTCATCGCTGCGACTCCTGCGGCCGTAGGCGTCCACAAACACTCCAAACTCTACAAGCAACGACACACACTGGTCAAACACAGATTCACAAACACGTCCACCATCTCACACAGTGATCACGTTCACACACGCACCGTGGAAGCAGAGCAGATACTCGACTTTCTGCGGCGCGCTGGACACCTGGATGATGGAGATGGGGAAACTGTGGGAGGAGGCGGCGAACACAGCCGAGGCCAACGTCACGTCGTTCTTATCCAGAAACTCTGAACAAACACACACATCGGGTCAGTTCAACAGCAGCACTGGCGCAGTGGAGTGAAACAGACAGTTGTGTGTCCATCATCTCACCTTCCAGAACGTACTGCTTCATCTCAATCTCATAGAACTTATTGGTGCCGATGATGATGCTGTAACCTGTGAAGTGAATGCAGCTGCAGGGTTCGGACGTCTCGATCTCCTGCGGAGAAGAGCAGCAGATACACACATCAATGGAGGAAGCTAAAGTGCACTTTTATTGCTATTTTAAAGGCTCCTAATGTTGTTTTGGAGTCTCCTAAAACAGGTTTACAAGCATCAAAGGTCAAAAAAACACTTTAATTTTCTCATAATATCCGCTGCAGCATCAGCTCTTTTCTCACAGTGTCTGAAACGCTTCGATCAAGAATTTGGTCTCTCTAAACCCCGCCTTTCTGAGAGCCTGCTCTGCTGTGATTGGTCAGAAAACAAACACTCATTATCATATCTGAATCTCAGCTCTTGATTCACAGTGATACGAACAGTAACGATGGCGTCGGTTTTACCGTATCAATCTCATCAAAGTGGATTTGCTTTGGTCTTCTCCACATAAACAACAAGAACCAAACTCTTTCAGTCTCAGATACAACTACAGTGTTCACCGGCAGCCAATGGGATGGCATTATGCAAATTAGTTACAAACCTACACAGGTTCAAAAGGACGTCAGACTGAATTACTGATGACTCGTTTCAGTTCAGAATCAATTCTTTCTTTCTAAACTCCATTTATCTGATCTGTGAAACTTTGCAGAGCTTTTACATTCACAAACAGCATCATTACACACTACATGAAAGGTCATAACTGGGGCACTTGAAACATGCGTGTCTGTCCTTCATGAAGAGGTTCTTTATACGTCACCTTTCTGATGCAGAACTTGTTGAGCGCGTCGTTGAAGCGCAGGATGGTGATTTTATTGGGCATCGCGGCACAGATACACATGCCAGAGTCAATCTGAAACACACACGCTTCATTCTTCAGTATACTGATAAACCAACAGATGTACACATGTGTACTCATTATCATTAACTAAAACCATTTAAAACATTTCTGTAAATTGAAATAAATCTGAAATAAAATAAAATATTAGATTAAAAACATAAACTAAAATTAGAAATGTTGCCTTGGCAATAAACTGAAATAAGTTTATAATAAATTAAACTAAAATTAATAAATATATAGTAATAAATATAAATATATTTAATAAATATTAAATATTACTATATAACAACTTATAAAAAAATAACAAAAGCACATAAAATGACTAAAAATTAAACTAAACTAAAATTTAAAGTATAAAAAGTAATAAATACATAATAAATATAAAGTAATTCAAAACATAATAGTACATAAATAATACTAAAATAACACTAAACAATCAATTTCACAGGCGTGTTTTAATTAGCTGAAATAAAATAAAATATAAATATTAGATGAAAAACGTAAAACAATATGAAACTTAGAAATATTGCCTTGGCAATAAACTGATATAAGTTTAAGCTGAACTAAATTAAAACAAATAAAACAAATTAAAACTAAATATCATTATTAATTTAATAATGACAGATTAAACTAAAATTGAAAATATAAAAACAAAAGCTAATTCAAAACAAAAAACAATTGTATATAAATAATACTAAAATAACATAATTTTGGTCACAGGTGTTTTTGTTCATTGAAAAAAAGCTGAAATAAAATATAAATATTAAATGAAAAACGTACAAAATTAGAAATGTTTTGCCAACTAATAGAAGATGAAATTAAAGTACTAAAATTGCTAATGAAATAAAATTGTAACTTAGATTAAAGCGTAAAAGTGAAATCTCATTGATCCTACTGTATCTAGATGAAGGATCTGTGGATGTAGGAAATAATCTTCCAGGTTCAATACAACTTAAAGTCAATGTGAAACTGTTCACAACCCATTTTACTTCAAAAATGAGAGTAACTTAAAATATTCAAAACATTTACATTCATACATATGGAAGATTCTTTTAACAGGACAGTGTAACAGCATTATAGACAACTACAACTAAATATAACTGGGGCATCAAACACATGACATGCTGTGGGCAGTCGATGGGTCACAGGGGTCGTGTGAATGCTTCACCTTTCCAGAAGCAAAGAGATGGCAGCCCTTCACCGCCTCAAAGATGTAGGGACTGAGATCAGGCTGCGCCGGCAGATGAGACTGAGCCAGAGACTGTTTCACCCGCTTAATGTCCACCAGACACAGAGCGCGCTCCTCACCTGCACACACACACTTCATGTTCAGGAATATGACCCATCATATTGGATGAGAACAAACCTTGAAATGAACTGGGCAGAATAACAACACTATTGTCTTCTGTAGAGCTGCTTACAGCTGAAGTGAGTTTGCTTCATAACTAATGAACTTTGCAACAATAATTATTTTCTTGTTCATTACAGTCAAGCTGCTTTGAAACAGTGTGTGTGCTGAAATTATCATTGGACAGAATAAAAATGGCTCTTTGTTATTATTTTTTTTTACCATTGAAGGGTTAGTTCACCCAAAAATTCTGTCATTAATTACTCACCCTCATATTGTTTCACACCCGTAAGACCTTCGTTCATCTTCAGAACACAAATTAAGATATTTTTGATGAAATCTGAGAGGTTTATGACTCGTCCATAGACAGCAATATAATCAACACTTTCAAGGTCCAGAAAGGTACTAAAGACATCGTTAAAACAGTCATGTGACTGCAGTGGTTCAACCTTAATGTTATGAAGAGATGAGAATACTTTTTGTGCTCAAAAAAACAAAATATCGACTTTATTCAGCAATATCTAGTGATGGGCGATTTCAAAACACTGCTTCATGAAGCTTTACGAATCTTGTTTCGAATCAGTGGTTCAGAGCGTGTATCAAACTGCCAAAGTCACGCCCCCCCCCCAGTGGTGAACCATTGAAATTTCGAAACACTTATGACGTAATGAAGCCTCGTTTACTGAAATCACATGACTTTGGCAGTTTGATACGCGTTCTGAACCACTGATTCGAAACAAAAGATTTGTAAAGCTTCATGAAGCAGTGTTTTGAAATCACCCATCACTAGATATTTTTGAATAAAGTCGTTATTTTGTTTTTTTGGCGCACAAAAAGTATTCTCGTCGCTTCATAACATTAAGGTTGAACCACTGCAGTCACATGACTGTTTTAAATATGTCTTTAGTAGCTTTCTGGGCATTTGAAAGTGTTAATTATCTTGCTGTCAATGGAGACCTTAGGATTTCATCAAAAATATCCTAATTTGTGTTCTGAAGATGAACGAAGGTCTTACGGGTGTGGAACGACATGAGGGTGAGTAATTAATGACAGAATTTAAATTTTTGGGTGAACTAACCCTTTAACCTGTAATAATTCAGCCATTACAGCACATAAATGTGAATGAGCACTGACCGGTGATCATGAGCAGTTTGTCGAGCTCTTTCAGTATCTGTATCTGGAACACCGAGTCGAGTCCCGGGATGTGTGTGAGCGAGTTCTTGATGACGTTCAGGGCATACAGACCCTCCTCTGAGCCCACCAGCACGATCTGAAACACACACACACACGGTCACAGATCAGATCCGTCAGGACGCATGAGCTCGTTGTTCTGCTGGCACCGTTTTTCTCACAGCTTTTACATGAGTACTGCAGTTCAAAACACAAATATCACTGCCACACCTCCTGACCAATGAATTTCTCTGTCATTGATTTCATCAACCACATACACATTATTCAACATTGTTAAAATGTGCTACAACATTAATTAATCAACATGTATAGGTGGTGGGTTTTTTTTTCTTATGCATTTACTTTTTATTTTTATTATTTTATTTAAAAATATTGATTAATGTATAGGTAGTGGGTTTATTAACAATTATTCAACATTGCTATATATATTTATACACACATATATACATTCACACACAGTGCTGAGTAGACTACTTACAAATTGTAGTCCATTACTGCATGCAAATTACATGATGAAAATTGCAGTTAGTAACGTAATTATTACATTACAGATTATAGGTAACGTAATCTGAGCACTTTTAGATCTAACGTGTTTACCACAATCATTTGAATAGGATAATCTTGTACCATATTAAGGTAAAAATTATGTATGTAACAACATGAAGTATATTAAACATTACGTCAGGTTTTGAAAAGGTAATAAGTAAAATAGTAGTAATAATAATAAATGAAAGTAATAATTAGTTAAAAAATTAAAATAAATACTTTTGTATTTATTTATTTATTTATGAAAATAAATCATTTTGTTTCATTTTTTGTAAATAAAACAAAAAATGTAATATTTGTTTATGCTGTGTGACCTCTCGATTTTCTGAGTAAATATATCGCATTATAAAATTATATACATACATAAATATATATATGAATAAGGAAGTATCAGTGAATTATGAATAATTTACTGCCATTTTGCCTCTATATATATATATATTCTCCGTTTAATTTTTTTTTTTTTTTTTTATTCACAATGTTGAATTATGTGTAGGTGGTGGGTTTATTTAAATTATTGATTATTTTTTCTTTTATACATTTTTTTTAGGCTTGGGCATCACAATGCTATGATGACACGGGTATACTGTACAACTCTAGAATCTCTTAATAACATGATCATTATTAGTCAAACGCTCCGTCGAATGTCTAGTGCTGCTGTACCTGGTCCGTCAGGGGTAAAGTACAGTTTATATCCAGCCGATCGTCTCCCTCCAGCTTCAGCAGAGAGTTTCCCAGCAGCTTCTGTACAGAGAAAGAAAGAGAGACAGAGATGGAAGATGAAAACACCACAGTCACACTGTTCACTGAGTAAAGGAATGCTGGAGCCAAGCGCACGTGTTCGAGACAGACTGAGAGCGTTCAGGATCAGCCAGTGTTTCCTACTGAAGTGTGTTTCAGACGTGAACAAAAGTAAATACTGTGAATTTATTTCATAAATATTGATGTATATCATCTCAAATGATGCGTCACGTCTCACTGCTTCTACAGTGCTGCACTTTAAAACATAAATGTCATTCCCACACGTCCTGACCAATGATTTCCCTGTTATCTTTTATAGAAATATCATTCTTTACTTCACACACCATCAACACATTATTCAACATGGTTTAAAATTTATTACAACAACATTAAATATTCAACATGTAGAGGTGCTGAATTTATTTTTATTACTTTTTTTAATGTTGAATTATGTATAGGTGGTGGGTTTATTATTATTATTTATTTATTTATTTTTTACAATTATTCAACATTGCTAAAATAAACAATCTACCTATACATCACTCAACATCATTCAAAATATAGTAATAAATATAAAAATAAACAAAATAATAATAATTTAAATAGTTTTTTTTCTTCATGTTACCATCTCTATAGAATAAATCCTGGATACAGATGTGAACAAAAGTACATAAATTCCTAATTTATTTCATAAATATTAATACATCATGTCTCAAATGTCGTGCACTGAATGAATGAGCACTTCAACTTGCAGTGTGAATGAATCCATTAAGAGATTCATTTAAAATGAACTGACTCATAAGAATCATTTGTTAGTGAATCAGACTGCACCGCTCGTGCTGCATGTGTGTTGATGTGAGAACGTCACAATGTCAAGACTGTTGTTGTTTCTCAAGAGCACCGTCTGCAAGCTCACAACTGCAGGAAACACTGGAGTCTGCGGATGATGTACAGCGACATTCATTCAGTTTCCTGAAGCGCAGAGATGAGAACGTGACCTGACGGTCTGATGATGCAAGCAACACGGCCACCAGACAGAGGGGCATGCTGGGAAACACACACGTGTGTGTGTGTGTGAGCTTCCCTCAAACATGTGATTACCTGAACCAGCGGCGAGAGAGTCTTCTGACGTTTAACACCGGCCTACAGCGTTCAGAACACAATCACACTCACAGCGTTAGACAATAGAAATAAATAAATAAAAATTAATGTCTGTCAATGTTAGATTTGATCGATCTTTTCTTGGTTTTCAGTTCATGTGTTTTTGTATTCACTGTCATTATTCTGCTCATAAATATTGCGGATGAGCAAAAAACTGACAGAACGTGACTGAAACAGATGAATATGATAGTGAACGCTGACAAAATAATCCTTAAGACAGACTTGTGACAGTATCCAGTGTTGTTCCTGTTGACTAAAATGATTAAAAATCATTTTTTGTTAATTGAAATATAGCTTAAAAATAAAAAGCCATGAGAAACTAAAGTCTACAGGGTTTAAAGAAGGCAGAGCCCTTCGATGTCTCTGAAAACTGTGTCTGTCAAACAATTTCATGAGGTCAGACTGAAGCGAATACAGGAGTAATCATCATTCTGAAGGAAATATCCACTCACCGCGTCCGCTTCGGTTTTCTCCCGGGATCCTCTGCTGCCGGCGACCACTGACTCCAGAACAGCCACCCAGCGCTGCTTATCTGGGAAACTGGGAGCCATGAAGTACAGAGACTGGCCCGGCCAACACGTGGTGTGAGGATGAGACTCCAGCTTCAGCACGTACGGGATATCTGACACACACACTCACTAGTCAGATAATATTTGAGGACATTTGGCCCTCACAAGTAGAAAACTTTTACTTAAAATCTTTAAAAAGAATTAAAAATGTTGCCTTGGTTTAAGTTGGCCACTAAATGAAATAAATGTAAAACGTTTGCAGGGCTCGGCAATAAGGACTGCCTGATGGCCCGGGGCCAGTGTGAACGACGCTCGGGACAGTAGACGGAACGGTCACTTGCCCGATCGGTGCCAGTGCTGTAGGGCGTGCGTTATATATCGTCTATGATATCGTAATTGTTGATTTAACGATCTGACATTATAGAGTATGTCCCTCGCCTTACAAAAACCAAACAAAAACATTGAGTGCACGCATGCACTACGTGACGTAGTCTAGTAGATTAGACTAGTGCGCATGCATATTTAGAGTGCATGATTTCACTGCGTGATTTAGTCTATTAAAATTTATTTAGAATGCCCCCAGAATTCAAAATAAGGGGCAAAAATGCCCCTGTATGTCTTTTATATTTATATAATTTAATATAGTTAACCAATATTACATGAAGAGTGCCATTTTATCCAAATATAAGCATGATCACAAAAGCGATAATGATTTTATACAGCGTACAGTTTAATAAACAAGCAGTTTACATTAAGTGACTTACATTTTAGACACCAAATTGCTTGTTTCGCTCTATTTCACCGATGAAAATAGTTCCAAACAAAGTCCACTTTTGCATCTCTGAGCAACACTTCTTGAATGAATCAGCCATTTGAATGAATCGGTTGAATCTCAATGACTCGCTGCCACCTACTGGCGGGTTTAATTTCACATTTAAAGTATCTTTTCATTTTATAAATAATTTCAAATAACAGTATTTAACGTTTTATATTTCCAACAATTCAAAACATTATTTATGCATCTGTAACTGCTCTTGACTGACTAATTTTAATAAAGTTTAATCTATAGTTATACATTAGATTACAATTTCTGTACCTGAAACAGGTTTATGCCTACAAAAAACATGAAAAGCACTGTTTATTTCATTTATGTTTATTCTGTTGTGTTTATTTGTGCTATTACTTGCAATTTTTTTATTTGTTCCTATTTTATTACTTACTCTTTACTTTGAGTTAAACTAGTAGCTTTTGGTGTCACCTTATAAAAAACAACGAAAACAATAACTTGGCTTATTTTATAGGCCTATTTTCTTTTCTTTTCTTTATTATTTTTTTTTATTGTGGGGCCAGCAGAAAAAATCCTTAGCGTTAAGCCCTGGTTTGTCAAATATGTCAGTATAAAGTCTGAGATCTCAGTGGTTTAGGGAGACAAATAAGTGGCAAAAAAAAAATATTATTATTAAGAAAAGATAAAATACAATTATTATATGAAATATTATATAGAAAAACTTTGCCTTGACAAATAATTGAAATAAGTAAAATAAATAATATATATAATTTAAAAAAAAAAAAATTACATAAAATTACAACAGAAACTCATTTCAAAATGAAAAATAAAAAGCTAATCTAAAATTAATTCTAAATTAAAATTAAATAAAAAAATACTATAATTGTATATAAATAACACTAAAAAAACCCATTAACAACATAATTTTGTTTCTTTTTCGTAAACTGAAAAAAAAAAAGAAAAGAAAAAAAAAAGCTAATATATATATATAAACTTTATAACCTAAACTTATTTTATTTCAGCTGGTTGACAAGAAGTAATAAAGTAAAACTAAAACTAAAACTGAAATAAAAAAATAAAAACTATATAGACATATTCAAAAAAATGACAATAACACACATCAAAGTCTAACGCTCAGGATGTTTCTAACCACATGCATGTGTAGTTATTTTCTCAGAGAGGCTCTGACCTGATTTAGCCGTGTTAATGAGTTCAGAGGCTCCGACGGCTCCATGTACCGTCACCTCACCGTCCGGCAAACACAACTCAAACTCCTCCTGCGGCTTCACTGAGTCTGAAACACACACACACACACGTGTTCAGAACACACACCTAACCAGCCCGGGCCAGTGATCTGACGGAGAGAGCGTCTACCTTCTGATGGCTCGGACTCGTAGATCGATACTTTAGTCCCGTCGAGAACCACATACTTCCTCTCCCAGCCCTGCTGCCCCCTCTTACCATTCCTACAAAAACACACACAGACACTCAATGACTCTTCACACCATCTGCTGGATGTAATACACGCATTAGAAAAAGCTGGGCATTTTATCGTGCGACCATAAGAGTATTTAATGTAATCCACCAAAAACACAAAACAAAAACAGGAAAAGCACTTTCTGAACCGCAGACGCACGGTGCTCGCAATGCCATGATCCTGGGTTCGATTCCCAGCGAGATTAAGTTTTAGTTATTTTAGTACTTCAACTTAAACTAAATAAAAATGAGAAAAGTTTTTTAATATTTTATTTTATTTCAGTTAATGTTATAATGTTTTCTATGGTTTTAGTTTTAGTTAACATCATAACTGAACATAACAGAAATTTTGAAGCTGTTATGTTTATTTTTGAAAATGTTTCTAATAAGTATCTAGTTAAGACAGTTTGGGGTGTGAGTGTGTGCAGTTCACGTTATAGAACAAAACATCAAAGTATCATCAAGTTATGTTTTCCATAGACCTTATTTTACTCATAAACTGAAAACACCCATTATAAAACCCCATAGGAAAATCTCAAGGGAATTAGTCTTCCAGGTTCCAATGAGTCAAATTGACCCGTAACATGATACAAACACACACGATCATCAGGTCCATCATCATAACCCCACCTGGGCTGCTTCATCCAGCCCTCCAGACGCACGTGACCCGACGCCTCTTTGACCTGCAGGGCGGGTGAGCTGGCTTTATCTCGACACAGAGCCTCTGTGAAGTGTGAGGCGAACTCCGCAGGAAGACCGCAGGTCGCGGGCAGACACGGAGAACACTTGGGGTGGCAGAGAGTACGACACTCTGACGGAGAGACGAGATCAGAAGGTAAACAGAGAGATGAGTGATGGGAGCAGATGAGAAAGACAAATATACAAACTGACTCCTACTACTTAAAATCCAAGAATCATTAAAGGTACAAACACGTTCTAAGGGCCGTTCACTCTGAACACGATTTCAAATATTAACGCAAGGAAGTGGAATGAAAAAATACCAAGTCATCAGACATCTTTAACATGAGCACATTTTTAGGTGTTTTAGGTCAGCAACGTTCTGTGTGTGCGAGTGTGTTTGTTTTCTGTAAGTGTGTTTTCTCTCTGTGTTTTTTCTATGAGTGTGCAAGTGTGTGTGTTTGTGTCTGTTTTCTGAGAGTGTGTTTTCTGTGTGTGCATGTGTGTGTTTTCTGTGTGCGAGTGTGTTTTTTCTGTGTGCAGATGTGTGTGTTTTCTGTGAGTGTGTTTTTTCTTTGTGCAGGAGTGGTGTGCGTTTTCTGTGTGTGCAGGTGTGTGTTTTATGTGTTTTCTGTGTGTGCAAGTGTGTTTTCTGTGTAGGTCTGTGTGTTATCTGTGTGTGCAGGTGTGTGTGCTTTCTGTGTGCAGGTGTGTGTGTGTTTTCTGTGAGTGTGTTATTTCTGTGAATGTGTTTTTTCTGTGTGTGCAAGTGTGTTTTCTGTGTGTGCAGGTGTGTGTGTTTTCTGTGTGCAAGTGTGTTTTTTCTGTGTGTGCAAGTGTTTTTTTCTGTGTGTGCAGGTGTGTGTTTTCTGTGTGTGCAAGTGTTTTTCTGTGTGTGCAGGTGTGGTTTTCTGTGTAGGTCTGTGTGTGCAGGTGTGTGTGCTTTCTGTGTGCAGGTGTGTGTGTGTGTTTTCTGTAAGTGTGTTTTCTGTGTGTGCAAGTGTTGTTCTGTGTGTGCAGGTGTGTGTTTTCTGTGTGTGCAAGTGTGTGTTTTCTGTGTGTGCAAGTGTGTTTTCTGTGTGTGCAGGTGTGTGTGTTTTCTGTGTGCAAGTGTTTTTTTCTGTGTGCAGGTGTGTGTGTTTTCTGTGAGTGTGTTTTTTCTGTGTGCGAGTGTGTTTTCTATGTGTGCAAGTGTGTTTTTCTGTGCAGGTGTGTGTGTTATCTGTGTGTGCAGGTGTGTGTGTTTTCTGTGAGTGTGTATTTTCTGTGTGCGAGTGTGTTTTTCTGTGTATGTGTGTCTGTTTTCTGTGTGTGCAGGTGTGTTTTTTCTGTGTGTGTGTTTGTGTCTGTCTTTTGTGTGTGTGTGTGTGTTTGTGTCTGTCTTCTGCTTGTGTGTGTGTGTCTGTCTTCTACTTGTGTGTGTGTGTCTGTCTTCTGCTTGTGTGTGTGTGTGTGTGTGTGTGTCTGTCTTCTGCTTGTGTGTGTGTGTCTGTCTTCTGCTTGTGTGTGTGTGTGTGTGTCTGTCTTCTGCTTGTGTGTGTGTGTGTGTGTGTGTGTGTGTCTGTCTTCTGCTTGTGTGTGTGTGTGTGTGTCTGTCTTCTGCTTGTGTGTGTGTGTGTTCATACCCAGGCACGTTGCAGCTTGTCGGCCGAAGTGAACAGTATCCAGACAGACAGCACATTTTGCCGCCCTCATGTTCAGCCCCACTGTGAAGCGATGAGGGATGTTGTGGTGCATTCGTTCCTTCACACGCCGGCCGTACTCTATACACACACACACACACACACACACACACACACACACACACACACACACACACAGAGAGTGAGACAGTTAGTATGTGTTAGTAATGTCCTCTTGAGTGTGAATGATGTCAGAAATCAACAGCAACGGCCTCATCGACCAGAACAAAACCATATGCAAGACCGTCTTTATCTGAGCAAAACAAGCCAAGAGAGACATCATCGAGAGTGAAGACGGTCACATGCAGGTCCGTGCGCTTCAGCCTCAAGAATAAAAGAAAGATGGAAAAGCAGAAATCTTGAGAGCAAAAAATACTGAGAGATTAAGTGTGTGTGAACTGCACAAATCAAACATGAGAAAGTGTTTGAAAATAAAACTCACACAACTAATGACTAATTTAAAAAAAAATACATATGTAGTTCAAACAGCAATTAAAACTATTTTAACATCTGCCTGTGCAAAACTCATGATGCTACAGTGCCAAGGTGTTGCTATGCAGTTGCTAGGGTGTTGCTATGCAGTTGCTAGGCTGTTCTGCGTTTTTTCATCATCAGATCTGACTCCCATCAACCCTAAACTACATGCATCCGAGCCGATCTCAGAGCGACAGCAAATGATGATGAGTGACAGAAACGGAGATGAAGACAGAAAGACACTTACTTTCGAACGTCACCCTCCTCTTCTCTGAAAGAGCAGAAGAGAAACAGCTCTCAGATTCGACGGAGCAGGACGCAGAAAGAAAGCAAGAGTGCAGGACAGAACAGAAACATGAAGAGAGACAGAACCAGCGAGAGAGAGAACTCGAAATAAAAACTACTGAAATATTCCTCATCTAGAGACGACTGTGATCCTGCGCTCACATACATACACACTTTAGTTGGGACCTGTTGAAACAGGAGTGATGAAGCTGTTTTTTTAAATGATTTGCACTGATGAATCATTCACGTTAAGACCAGACCGACAGAGAATACAATATCTGCAGCTGAAGACTTTATTCTACCAGTATTTTCAGAAACGACCAATCACATAACTGTATTTGGACTTATTTCAGGGTCACGTGACTGTACTGACCCTCCGGCGTGGAGCTCTCTTTGCGACGGGCCGAGGTGGACGGGTTCAGGAGGCTGCTGGGATTGGGCTGCCGCTCCGGAGACTTCACGATGGCTGACATGAGGATCTGCTGACGGGCCGACGCCGGCGTGGACGGAGCCACGTGCTCCTGCGCTTTAAAATGAGCCGCTGAGAGACACAGAGAGAAGATCGTCAGCAACATCAAACTACATGAACAACATCTGAAGGAAACAGCAGGAAATATGTAAGACAGATACTACACAGTGTGATAGCCAACATGAATCTCCACTATATTGTTTGTGATTGCGGCTGCTGGATAAACGCACACAACCTCTGTGTCGCAGTACAAATTCATTTGTGTTGCTGTTTAACAGAAAAACATTGTTGGAGTGAAAGAAAAGACATACTGAATGTCTCACCCTCTTCCCGTAAGGAGCGCAGCTCGATCCTCATCTTCTGCAGCGCCTCCTCCAGCTCCGAGCAGCGCGATCTCTCTTTCTCCAGCGCCGACTTCATGTCGCTGTACTGGAGAGGCATGGCGGGCTGAGACGACACGGCGGTGGCACCGTTAGCAGTGACGCCCACCTCCTCACGACGACGACCGAATATACCCTAAAACACACAGAGCACATGACACGCAACAGCTGACAATCATGTTCACATTATAACCGATAACCAGTATTATTAATCTTTATACAAGGGGGCTGCTGAATGCTTGATTCTGATTGGCTGACCAATGTTCTAAGATATGCAATTGTTTTGCAGTAAATGAACAGCTAAAGTAGGTTTTGACCGCATTACAGTTCCATATCACTTCGCCAAATGATTTCAATTATTTCAAAGGTCCATACAGCCTACAAAGAACACATGATTTCTGAAGGATCATGTGACACTGAAGACTGGAGTAATGATGCTGAAAATTCAGCTTCGATCACAAAAATAAATTACACTTTACTATATATTCACATAGAAAACAGCTGATTTAAATTGGAATAATATTTCAAATTATTTCTGTTTTTACTGAATTTTTGATCAAATAAATGCAGCCTTGGTGAGCAGAAGAGACTTTCAAAAACATTATTTTTTTTTTAAAAATAAATAAAAATTAATTATTCCGTAAAACAGAGAAATGGTTCATTCCAGACTAAATCAAACAAAGATTCACACACACACAGAGAGTCTTAAACACACATCAGACTGTAATGAGATTTTATGAATGAGATGAACTCTGAGACACCCTGAGGAGACGCGCCGCTGTCATGAGCTCATTAACATCCTCCTCTCGTCGCTCACACTTCCTGTCTCTGTCTTTCTCATTTTCAAACTCCTTCTGTCTCTCATACCTTCTTCTTCTTGCTTGGTTGGTCCATCTTGGCCTGCAGGAAGTCGATGAGTTTGGTCTGCTGTGAGATGGTTCCCTCCATTTTCACTTTCTCGTGAGAGTAGACGGCCTGAGGAGAGATGAAGAACATGAAGACAAAGACCAGTTCTTATGTGACATTAATTAACCCTAATGACTGGACAGTGTCACAAAATAAAGATGTACATTATTTTCCCATCAGGATTGCTGGAAAAGGATTAATTTATAGAGAATATGTGCAGAAAGAGAAATTATTAGTAAGTGAGACATTTTAGAGCTCAGAATATACACAGAAATTTCTGTGACTTTACTTGGATTACTTTCTATTGACAAACTGTAAATTTCAACTAAATTCCTTGATATTTTTAGGTTTTCCGTGACTGACTGTGAGTCCACTGATAATATTACAGCTCATCCTTCATGATCGAATCAAATATAATTATAATAATATAATTATGTCAATCTGTTCCACATTATTCATGCCACATATTCAGTTTCACGCAGAAATATGTCACATTGTTAAAGTTGAAGTGCAAACATACTAAACAGTGTTTTTTTTTTTTTTTTTTTTTATAAAAAAAAATGCAGAATGTTTCCTGTGATGGGTAGGGTTAGTGTTAGGGTTAGTGTAGGGGGAGAGAGTGTACAGTTTGTACAGTATAAAAACCATTACATCTATGGAGAGTCCCCGTAAACCACATATACAAGTGTGTGTGTGTGTGTGTGTTGACACCTGGATGTTCTCTAGCTGGTACTCGAGGTCGGTTCTTTCCGTCTTGAGCAGGTCGGTCTGGTCCAGCGCATCCTGCAGCCCCTGCGTCAGTCTGAAGATATGAGTCTTCTGCAGGTCCATCTGCTGCTGCAGTTTCCCTTGCTGACACACACAAACATACAAACACACACATCCATCAGTCCAGAAAAGACCTGGTAGTAATGTGTGATTTAATGACTACATGAATCACTCACAACTTAATAGCGATGTCTTGTGCTAATATGTGTTTGATTTCAGCCATTTTCTCAGTTTTTGAGATGTATTTTACAGACATTGTGATCAAGGGTGTTTTTTTGCAGTGATTTAGATCAGCAGATGGTCCTTCACTGTGGTCTGGAACACAGAGTTTATACTGCAAATCTCAAATATCTGTCTGTTCACCTGATACAGATGTTAACAGCAAGTGTAAACTGAGACATAACAGACTTAAAGTATAACCAGGTGTAAAATGCAATAATAATTAAGTAAACAAATATTTTTTAAAATTATTTTGCATATATACTGCACATAAAATATAAATAAATTATATGTTTTTTCTTGCTTTATCTTAATTGTTTTATTATATTATAATATACAATATATTATATTATAGTGTCTGTAATTATAATTTGAAAACATATAGATTATTTTTTGCATATATACTGCATATATTTTAATATATTTTTAATATAATTTTTAATGATTTTACTTAATTTTGCATATATATTATATTATATTATAGGGTCTGTAAAATAATTTGAGAACATAAGTATTATTTTTGCATATATACTGCATATATTATATGTTTTCAATATTAATATATAACTTTAAAATATTTTTGTATATTATTATTAAATATATACTATATATATATATATATATCTCTATATACACACACACACACACACACACTGAATATACTAAATAAATGTGTGTTTGAAATATATTATATATAATATACAATAATATTATATTATAGTGTATGCAATTATAAATTGAGGATTATTGAGGATTAAATTACTGCATATTTATTGCATATATATTATATGTTTTTAATATGATTTTTAATTTTTAATGATTATATTGATTATATATATATTATAATACAATATTTTATATTATATTATAGGGTCTGTACAATTATAATTTGAGAACATGTATTATTTTTGCATATATTTTAAAAACATATATGCATGTAATATAACTTAATTATTTTGCATATATTTATCATATTATGAAATACAATATTTTATATTGTAAATAAACATTTTTGTATATTATTTTGCATATGCTGCATATATACGTATGTGTGTGTGTGTGTGTGTGTGTGTTTGAAATATTATATATAATGTACAATATTATATAATAGTGTCTGTAATTATAAATTGAGGACACGTATATTATTTCTTGCATATATACTACACATATATATGTTTTAAATCTTATTTTATTTTATTATATTATAATATACAATATATTATATTGTTATAATTTGAGAACAATTCAAGTCTACGGCCGGTCTCCATATACAGCAGATACACAAGTGTGTGTTGTTCACCTCTTCCATGAGTCTTTGTTTGAGTTCTCTCTCCGTCTCAAGTTTCTGCTGGAGGCTCCTTGCATTCATCTCTAACATGGCATGTTTCTTCTCCAGGTCATTGAGCTGAAAACAACACCACAACACAATAAACAACTCATAACAACAGCACAACCTATCAACGCGTCAAACAGAAGTGCTGATCTGAGGGAACAGAAGGGTTTTGTTATTCACTGTGTTCAGCTAATGCGCAGTGACGTGTTCATGTGCACCTCAGTGTTTAATTAATCTCCATCAGCTGTGGCGGCTAATCGTGGCTTGTTAAACTCCATATTGGCATGAATATTAATAATCGCAGACGGAGGGCCGGAGCAAACCGTGATAAAACATTGTGGGTGTGTTTGTGTAACTCACAGTATCAGACAGACTTTCTGCTTTCAGTCTCTGCTCTTTCAGGGCCTGCTGCAAAGCCACGATCTCGGCCTTGTGTTCCCGTACGGCCAGTTCAACCGCCTGCCGAGACTCTGTACTGCGCTGGTCCGCTCGCAACCTGGAGGAACACAGACACGTCAAACCACGCTGCCTACTGAGAAAACTTTAGTCTGTGTCGAGTTTAAGCCTGTCTACAGCATGATGACACTTCAAGGGGGTTTGTGATAAGGGATCGGTAAGGGTCCTCCCGGTAAAAATCACGTTCCATGGGGTAAAATCTGCATTTTTTTGGCAGGGTGCCCCTGGTAAAATTAGCATTCCAGGGGTTAAATATCACGTTACTGGGGTCGCTTCAACCCGCGGACATGAAAAGCAACCCACAGCAACACTGTTGAAGTAGCCCAATTCGGTGGGAAAACCGCGGACTTGGCAACACTGTTTGTGATACAAGTTGTATTGAAAATATCCTGTACGTGTGTAACCATGTGCTTGCGTCACCTGTTCTGCTTCTCGTTGTCCAGCAGTCTCTGCATGTCTCGGGTCCTGCGCTCCGCCTGGTTCTTCTCGTCCTCCAGGGTGGATCTCCAGTTTTCCCACTGTCTTTCCTTCTCCAGGAGCTCATCGTTCAGACTCTCCAGCTCCACAACCTGCTCCTCCAGCATGCTGCACGTGGTCTTCAGGGTCTCGATGTTCTGCAAAAACACACACACACTGCGTCCTATAATACAGCTCATTCTGTAGATGGAGGAGCTTCAGGGGTTTTACAATCTTTACAAATTGTACAAACATGTCTAAATATATACATCCAAATGCAATACCAACTAAAAGTAATAATACCTGAAAAAAAGAGTTCTCAGCAAACAGTGTTTTCAGCAACAAGTTTTCTCAATCCCGTTTAAAAAAAAAAAAAAAAAAAGGGCCTATGCTGCCATCTAGTGGTTATACCATGTATGACATTTGATTTTTTTATTCAACCAGATATTTTAAAAGAAAATAACTTTGAAATCAATTACTTGATTATCCAGACATCATTTTTTAGAAAAATCATGAGTATCAAATATGATCATCAGTCTTTGAGGAAGGTTTATTTGTTCATCTCTCAATCATCATTGTATTGCATTATATGTTTTAAAACTAAAGAGCTTTATTTTCCTTATTTTATGCAACATAATTTTTTTACTTTTAGATTTTAGATACACAAGAGTACAAGTGTGTGCGATGGAAACGGAGATGAACTAAAACGGACCACAAAGAGGTGTGACTCCACTTTCATGGAATCGTGAATGCAAAGATAACCAGATTCACTTCACTTTTTGCTCCACATATCGAGGATTGAGTGTGCAGATGATGCACCTGTTTCTGGTTGTTGAGGTGCATCTCTCTGTCGGCCACCTCTCTGCGCAGACGGTCCACGTCCTGACTGAGCTGCTGTTGTTCCTCGTTCTCCACCGTCAGCTCGTCCAGCTGTTTGGACAGGTAGAAGTTCTGCCGGTTCAGCTCTGCGTTCTCCTGGGTCAGCTGGGTCAACTGCTCCTCCAGGTCTGTGATCACCTGCGACAGAGAGACTCATTCACATCATCATCCTCACTGACAACCTAATCAATATGTATGATTATGCTGGTTATCCATCACACACATAATTCCATTCATTAGAGTCAATCTACCATAATCACTCTCTATTCGGACACTGCTGGAATATTATATATACATTTTTGGGTATATATAATATTTTGGCCAAGAGAAGAAGATACCGACTGTTTCGATCTCTTCTTTCTTCGGCTGTTTTAATCAATAATTTCTCTCTACCCAATCCCTGAGGATCCTCAAGCCAAACGGAGAGCTTGAAATCACGCAAGCGAGCACAACGTGCCTCTGCTGCACTTCTTTCCATCTCAACTACAACCGCAGAGAACCATAGCCCACAGAGCACAGGGGATTGTGGGAAATCTTAGCACAGAAAACACACACTTACCGAACAGCTGTCCCTCAGCGCGTCAAACTTGCGTTGAATCTCATCTCTGTGGGCCTGAAGGAGAAGGACACACACATGATCAGTGAGAGCACTGTGGTGTACGTCTGTGTGTGTGTCGTACAGAGACGCAGTATTCTCATATTCTACATGTTTAACACTGAAGTCACATTAATAAATCACAGTCCAGGTTTCCAAAAAAAATCCTTTCATGACCATTTTACACCCTTTTTGACCTTTAAAATGTAACAGTTTTTGGTTCTTCATTGCTATGAGCCAGTGAAATATATCTATTGTAGTATAAATATAAATGTATAGTTATTTTAAAAATATTTATTTTCATTTTGAAGGTGCTTTATTTTTTACAGAAATATATATTAAAAAAAAAAAAGTATATGTATTATACAGTATATGTTTTATTTTAAAAATATTTTTTATTTTAAAGGTGCTGGAAAGTGCTTTTAAATAAAATATATATATATATATATATATATATATATATATATAAATTAGTTTTTATTTTTATATTTTCTGTTTTCATTTTAGCTAATTGTGTTTTAGTAAATTTTAGTTTAATTAATTCTGTTGTTAAGAACAGTTTTTATCAATTAAGGACTATTTCCAAACTTAAATCGTTTTAGTCATTCCAAGACTTGGAGAAGGTTATTCATGCTTTTATTACTTCACGCTTAGATTACTGTAACTCATTGTATCTGGGTCTTCCTCAGTCATCGCTTGCACGCCTCCAGATGGATGTTGACTGGGACAAAGAAATATGATCATGTCACCCCAATTTTAGCTTCGCTTCATTGGCTTCCGATCCATTTTAGAATCCAGTTTAAAATTCTGTTG
Organism: Ctenopharyngodon idella; assembly: GCF_019924925.1. Taxonomy (NCBI): domain Eukaryota; kingdom Metazoa; phylum Chordata; class Actinopteri; order Cypriniformes; family Xenocyprididae; genus Ctenopharyngodon; species Ctenopharyngodon idella. Next base: position 42,616,547 of record NC_067224.1, read on the forward strand.
TTTGTTTTTAAAGCTATTAATGATCAAGCCCCATTTTATCTTAAAGATCTTCTTACACCTCTGTCATCCTCCAGACTTTTAAGATCTTCAGTCAGGGCTCTATTATATATTCCACGCTCCCGTCTAAAAACTAAGGGAGATAGAGCTTTTTCTGTTGCCGCCCCCCGTCTATGGAATCAATTGCCTTTGGACATCCGCCTTGCACCTTCGATTACCATTTTTAAATCAAAATTGAAAACATATCTCTACTCCCTGGCTTTTTAATATTTACTTATTACTATTCTTCTGTTTATTGACTGTTTTGTTTGGTTTTACTCTGTTTTATTTTATTTTATGTTTCCTTACTCTGTTCAGCACTTTGGATAGCTCTGCTATGTTTAAATGTGCTTTATAAATAAAATTTACTTACTTACTTTATATAAACCTTAATATTATTTTCTTTGTGTTTAAAAATTCTTATGCTTGATCATTGTGCCCCAAATAAACTTTAAAGATTATCTTTCACTGTATTATGTTTGATTGTATACTGTGTTTGCATACCATTTGCCAATTCGCCAGAAAAAAACCCGCGCTTACCATCTCAGAAGCACTAGCTATGGCCGTATCAATTTCAAGTCTTATGTTTGTCATGATGACATCTAAAGTCCCCGCCAAAGGAAGTAGTCCCTTTTAGCAACTTGTTAAAAAACCGCCGTTTTTAAGACACAATAAAGGTTTAAAAGTGGGTTATAACTGGTGTGTTTTATGTCATAGATCAAAACGTGAAAATTTGTAGAGGCTTTGTTAACCACAGACCTTATTTCAGGCGATTTAGCAAAAACCCATTCAAAAAACCCATTGACTTCAGGGCGATGGAACTGGAAGTCCTAAAATGCTCGCTTCCGGGTTTTGCATACAAAAACACGTCATCCCTGAGGTACTCTATTGTCATGCAGAGTTTAGATCCAACCCTAATTAAACACACCTGAAGCTAATCAAGGTCTTCAGGATTACTAAAGTTACAGGCAGGTGAGTGTTTTTTTCAGGGTTGGAGATAAACCCTCCAGGATCAACGTTCCCCACCCCTGCTTTAAACTCTCAGGGGTACTTCAATTAAATATTTAAGCGTCAGTGAATCCCTGTGATCTGCACGTGTCTCACTCTCAGTGCAGTGATCTCCTCCTCGGCCTCGGCCGTCGTCTCCTCCAGTTCAGTCTTGGCCTGCTGTAACTGGCTCTCCAGCGCGTGTCGCGCGGCCTGCAGGCTGCTGATCTGAGATTCTCTCTCCTGTAGTGACAGCGTAAGCTCCGTCACCTGACGCTTGATCTCCAGCTTCTGCTCCTCATGCTCTAGACCCATCTGAAACACACACACCATGCGGTCAAAACATAACCGTCAGTTTCAACACACTACTAACTCAACCAGGCCCCGCCCCTTTATTCTGCGTATGAATTATTTAAATGAGGAATACTGTGAAGAAAACTCAAGACTACAATGGAGGCGTTTCAGGGAGTTCAGAAACACTGACACTGATATAGAGAAGAACTTTTTCATGCTCTAAACAGCAACATTACACGCTAAAGAAAGATGAGCATGTAATAAAGCATTATGGGCCCTCTTTAAGTGTCTTTTAAACTATCCTCACTTTTCTGGTATAAATTTTGGTCAGTGATATCCTCTCACCTCTCTCAGTCTGGTCTCCAGCTCCAAAATGCGGCTCTTCCTGCTCTGTTCCTGTTGGCTCATCTTCTCCAGATGTTCCTCTAGTTTGGCGTTCTGAGCTTCTAGTTTTCCCGCCTGAGACTCCAGGTAAAACTTCTGCTGCCGCAGCTCTGAGATCATCTCCTCCTGAGCTTTCCTGAGGAAAACACCAGCACACACTGTGACTTACAGACAGATCTCTGCACACAGACATGATGTTTGAGTGTTTGATGTGTTGATTTCCAGTAAAAGGGGGGGAAATAGATTTCTCCTTCAATAAACTCATTTCAGAAACATCCTGAGAATCATTGCTGCTTCTCCTGGGTGGCGTTTCTCAAAACTACTCAATTGTTTTTGTTTGGCTAAATTGCAAAACCTCAAATATTGCTATTCCTTCGTCACCCATTAAATCTAAAGCACTTGATTTAAGCCATGTTCAGACTTCTACAACTGGTTTAACCAGAGACTTCTAGAAAAAGTAGACACAAGTGTTGTTCACTCTGCTGCGCATAATAGCAACAATTTAATGAAAAAAAGAGACAATATATTGACTAGCGTTCTGTTTTCTATCATGCGCCGTGCACGTTTGTGATGATGTAAGATGAACGCAAATACCAGGGTTTGATAGAATTAAGTAAGTCGCACTCGGACCACAGCAAACGTGCACAGTGTGAAAGTTTTAGTTAATGATAATAACCCTGCACAGCACACAGCAGTCTGGAAACCCAAGCTGGTCTGAACTGGGCCAGTTTCATCATGTTTGGGGCTCTTACATGTTTTTCTGTGTGTAAATGCTGCTGTTGGCCGCCAGTTTATTGGCCTCGGAGAGCTCAGCGATCCGCTGCTCCAGACTCTTCATCTTATTGTCCATGGCGTTGATGGTCTGTAGAGAGAAACGCACAAAATCCAGCATCAGGACACATATGTTAGTTGAAGCGACAGCAGGAGAGTTTGAGAAACCAGTTTAGAAACATCATTTGTTGCCGCTAGTGTTGTAAATCACACACTTGACTTAATAACAGGACATCAAAGCCCATAAAATGAGTTAATTAAAACTCAGAAATTAAATTTGTAAAAAAAAAAAAATTTGGCTGCCAGTGATAAACTCTTAATAAAGCAGACTTTTATTTGTTAGATAGTGTTACTGAAGTATGTAAATGTTGAAAATGCATCACAACCCTGTGGTTTCACACAGTGAGCATGTGACTCTGAGATCAGCTGTAAGACACACGACGGTAATCTAGTTAGTTAACTGGATCAAGGGCTAAAAGGCTTGAAAATGAAGAGAATCTCACCCCAAAATCAAATGATAAAAATTATAAATTATATTTTTTACTATCATAAATGAGGCTCTTATATAATATAATTTTTATATATATATATATATATATATATGTGTGTGTGTGTGTGTGTGTGTGTAATTTACAATTTATTATATAATATATAATTTTTAATGTTTGCAATCAACATGCAAACTCATTAGTGAACACATCCATTTATTACCCATAAAGCTTTTTAGGCCTGTCATGATCGTTGATTAATCGTCTGGTCGTGGTTCTAATCGCAATTATTTGAGATAACTGCAAAAATTGTTCACTTTAAATTCAAATCAAATTTTCCATCCAAATAAGAGAAATTTAAGCGCTTGGAATGCCATCTAATGCATTTATTATAATTTTTATTATTATTTTTTATATGATTTCAATTAAAAATAAATCATGTGTCATCTTACACTGTAAGTAACATGAACAAAACAGAATTAAATTGTTAATCCCAATTATTCATATGACAACTAATCGTCAGCACACATTTCATGATCGTGATAGGCTTCAGTCTTAAACTGGACTCTAGTAGCTCAAAATCCTTAAAGTCAGATGATCAGATTCTGCCGGATGAACTAGTCGGTGTGTCTCTACAGCAAACACAACTAAACTCTGAGAAACACGAGCTTCAGATGAACGTGAGATGAAGACGAGACACTCACTGCTTTCTGCTCACTGATGAGTTTGCATTTCTCACGCGCCTCTTCCTCGTGTTGAGCTCGTTTCTGCTCCAGACTCTCTTTATCAGCCAGATCCGCCTTCATCTGAGCCTCCAGAACCTGCACAGATTTCAGGAAACACTTGAGGATCAACAGATCAGCATGTACATTCAGATATGAATATGATTTGGAGTTCTGATAGTGTGTGTGTGTGAAGGTTATGCATTAGATTGTTTTTGGAATGATAAAAAGAGAAGAAATGGATTTGAAACTGATTTGGCAATGACATCTATTGTGAAAATCTTTACTGAATGATGTTTCTGATGTTCAAACTCTGGTACAGATCAGTCTCATTCACTCATGAACATCAAACAGACATTTTATACTTGGAAAAACTCATCTGTCCTCTAAATTTGTGATGGTAATGACAGCTGTAATGGACACAGTGATTCTTTGTTATAAATTATGACACATTGTACACAAACACGATTTGACAAAAAGTGGACATCACTTTGATTTAAAGACTATTTAACAGAATAAAGTTAAACTCTTAAAAAAGGAAAAGGTCATTAAAGAACAAACATTTTGATTAAAGATATTATAATCTATAAACTACCTTTTAAAAGTTTGATAAAAACACAATGTTAGCTGCAACACCGGTTAAGTCATTTTTATGTTGTTTTGATTTTTTATAGTAATAAAAATCTTGTAGTTCAGTTAGAAAACAGACATTACAAATAAAAAATGCATCTAATCAATGCAGCGTGAGCCGAATGAGATAAACAGCAAGAGTCAGATTTCATTTATCACGAGAGTGAGGAGCTGACTGACAAGACGATGGCAGAAGATTTGGTTTCAAAGCAAAATGTAAAAGCGCCTACCCACCATTCAAGCATTTGCCACCCCGAATTGGCGCTAATTTGAAAGCATGGCCATTCATAATGGTGCGTGTCTATTGGCAAGGAGCGTTTTCAGTTCATTTAAATTAATTGAAAATGCTCGCTCTTCTCCACACCGTTATGAATGCCTGTGCAGCTGTGCGCATTTGACTTTCACTTTTGAATTAGAGATTTAAAATTACCGGTGTTGTCACACATCGATTGACCGGTGGGAAAACTTCCTCACCGTCACAACCCTAGTTTGGTAAGATTATTTAATGTTTTTGAAAGAAGTGTAATTTATTCCTGTGGTCAAAACTGAATTTTCAGCATCTTCAGTGTCACATGATCCTTCAGAAATCATTCTAATATACTGATTTGCTGCTCAAGAAACATTTATGATTATTATCAATGTTGAAAACTTCATATTTTTGTGGAAGTTGTCGTACATTTTATTTTTCAGGATTCTTTGATGAATAGAAAGTTAAAAAGAACCGCATTTATTTGAAACAGAATCTTTTGTAACATTAGAAATGTCACTTTTTGGGTAATTTAATGCATCCTTGCTGAATATAAGTATTATTTTCTTTTTTGTTTTTAATCTTTAAACAGTAATGTATTTGAAAAGCTCCCTTAAACAAAATAATCCCTCAAAAATTTCTGTTAAGCATGAAAGTGTGTAATAATGTTTAACTTTAAAAATTAGCTACTTAAGTTTACTATAAATAATCTTTAAAAAAAATATCTTATTCACCCAAAAAAGTCACAATCGATAGTCACTGACAGCAAAAAAAAAAAAAAAAGAGAAATGTAGTCGTGTTCCTCTTTCATTACAGACTGACACTCGCATTATTCTGAATGTCAGAATCATCTCCAGTCATCAGCTTTATTTCTATAGCGCTTCATACAATACAGACCGTTTCAAAGCAGCTTCACGGTAATAAACAGGAAAATAACAGAATCAAACTTCATCACATATGAGACCAATTCAAATTCTGCTGTAAAGCAGCTCTATAGAAGACAATAGACTTATTATTCAGATCAATTCAGTTCAGTAACTGTGTAAAGTTCATGAAATAAGAAATGAGTCATAAGCAGCTCTACAGAAGATAATCGTGTCGTTATTCAGCTCAGTTTGATGTGCTTCAGTGTGCTCAACTCTACCTTGATTTTGTCCTCGTAAAGCCGCTCTTTCTGCACCAGGTGTGCTTCCATCCTCTGCGCCGTCGCCTGCGTCTCCCGCAAGTTCTCCTCCAGCTCCTAAACACACATTCACACACACAGTCCACCGTCAGGTGACAAACACAGTCAACGATTTCCCAGCAGTAAAATCCCATCAGCAGGTGAAGTGAAGAAGTGAACTTGCTTTGAGAAGCCCTGAGCTGGTGGACGGGACGGCCTGAAGGTGTGTGTGTTCCTCATTGAGAGGTGAAGAGGTGTGTGTGTGTGGCAGCAGATGGGACATCCTGTGAGTGTGAGTGTGTGTTCTGTTGTCAGTTGCTAATCTGGTGAAAACAAGAATGACGGTGCAAAGACAAACGTGAAGAGAGACCTGTGTGTGTGTGTGTGTGTGAGGTCAGCTGGTTAAGGAGGCGTGTTAGTGGTTTAATCTTTGCTAGTCTGATCCGTCTCTCTCACCAGTATCTTCTCAGCCATCTGTTGGATCTGTTGGGATTTAGTCTGGATGTCGTCCTTCAGTTTATTCTCTCGACGCTCCACCATCTCCAGACGCTTCACTTGGTTTTCCAAAGTCTTTCTGCCCTCCTGACAGTAAGAAAGTAAAGATTTAACACTTATTATAGGTTCAGGAATCAAGCCTGTCAAGTTCTTATTACACACCAAAAACAAAAGAATGAATTCATATTTTTCATAAAGAAACTTAAACCTGTTTTTGGCACCATTAAGATTTTTTGCATTGAATTTTCATGACAATTGAGCACATTTAACCCACAAAATATCATAACTGTGAAATACATCATGATCGTATTTTCTGCAGTATATACACTACTGCTCAAAAGTATTTTTTATTTTAAGAAATTAATATTTTTATTCAAGAAGGATGCATTAAATTGATCAAAAGTGACAGTAAAGATATTTATAATGTAAAAAAAAATACGTTGTTTCAGATAAATGCTTTTTTAAAACTTTCTATTCATCAAATAATTTTGAAAAAAAAAAAAAAAAAAGTTTCTTGAGTATCAAATCAGCATATCAGAATGATTTCTGAAGGATCATGTGACACTAAAGACTGGAGTAATGATGCTGAAAATTCAGCTTTGATCACAGGAATAAATTACACTTTACTATATATTCACATAGAAAACAGCTGATTTACATTGTAATAATATTTCACTGTTTTACTGTATTTTTGATCAAATAAACGCAGCTTTGGTGAGCAGAAGAGCTATAATGTCTTATTTCAAAAACATTAAAAGTCTCACAGACTTAAACTTTTGAATTGTAGCACATGCTTATTTAAATAAAAAGTGTACAGTATTTTATAATATAATTCAATAAAATACTAAATGAAAGTAATAATTAATAATTCTAATAATTATCATTGCTGAGAATATAACAATTATTTAAAAAACGGAAAAGAAAAAATAGAAAAAAATGAAAAATGTGGCAAATTGTCATGCAAGTCAATATAAAAATCTTGGTAACAGTTTACAATAATCACAATGCACAAACAAAACAAAAATATAAATACATAAATATGTAATAAATAAATAAAATGAAATGACATGGACTGACACCTGTCGAGGCTTTCCCTGTATATGGCCCAAGATGGAAAATAAAATAAAAAATTAAATTAAACAAGAATAAAATAAAATAAAATAATAAAACATGAAATTAAAAAATAAAAATAAAATTAAATAAAATAAAAATTAAATATAATAAATAAAATTAAACAAGAAATAAAATAAATATAAAAATCTTAGTAACACTTTACAATAAGGTCCCATTAGTTAACGTTGGTTAATGCATTAACTAATAATGAGCAATACATTTGTTATAGTATTTATTAATCTATGTTAACGTTAGTAAAAACAGTTTATTGTCAGTTCATGTAAGCTCAGGTCCATTAAATAAAATTAATAGTATTAGTAATGTATTAGGAAGTGTTGAAATTAACATTAACTAAGATTAATAAATGCTTTAGAAGTATTGTTTATTGTTAATATAATTAAAATTCATGTTAATGTATGTAGTTATATGTAGTAATAACTTCTTTTGTCCTTTTTAATAATGGTGTGAACACTGATCCATTCCACTCCTTCACTAGTGATAAACTAATAAATCAATTAATTATCTAACATTTGTCCATTTTGAGATACAGTATCAGCTGATAACTGTGTTAATCCTTTCAAAGAAGCTTTAACTCTCTCTTGTATCAGTCCCACAATCCACCAGCAGCTTTGTCAAGGCATAATATTAATTTTCTGTTTATATAGTATGTCTGAGTAAACATCAGCCATTATAAACTCGAGCGTGACCCGTCTCACCTCGGTCTCTCGCAGGCGTCTGCGCAGTGTGTCACTGGGGTCAGATTTACAGCGCAGACGCTCCAGTTCTCGCTCCAGACGCTCTTTGGCCTGACGGATGTTCTGCAGCAGCTCCGTGGCTTCAGTGCTCGCCTTCACCGCCTGCGGGGTCAAAGGTCAAACTCATTAAAGGTGCAAAATATGAATTGCATTATACATATAACACATCGTTTTGGGCCAAGAGGTCAAACTGTGAACTTCACATCCTCTAAAGGTCAGATGTCTATTCAAACATACATGGCAAAAGAACACATTTCAATGCCGATGCTTGTGTTTTTGCCCGTGTTTGTGTGCAAAAAGATTAGCAAGGTGTTGTTGGTCTTTGTAAAATCACTGTATCATACAGGCTATTAATTACTATTAATATACAGTATAATGAAACAGACAGGCATTCATATTACACATCAAAAATAAAGAAAGAAATACCAACCTTTGAGAGTTTATCCTGCAGCTCCTGGATCTTCAGCTGCTGTTCGCCGTTCGTCTGAAACACAGAAGCTTCATGAAGTCACTCTTATTTCACACACTGTGACGATCAGAGCAGAGGAGGGTGTAATCAGAGGAAATTAAACGTCAGCGCAGGTGAAGTCAATGACAGAGACATACGACTGATTCAAAGAGACGTTTAGCACCAGGACACACTGACGTTTAGAACATGATCACACTGTCGTCTAAATCTACTGATGTGTGAATTATCGCTGACTCTATCATGTACTGACCAACAGTTCATTGTTTATTCATTATTGGCATCAGGCAGATATTGAATACAAGTAATATTAGTGCTTATGTGTTCCAGTGCAAACAGGAAAACTCTTTTCATTGGACAGGAACAAAACAGTACAAAACAGTGGCCCAAGACAGAAAGTAAAATAAAAAAAAACATTAAATTAAACAAGAAATAAATTAAAATAAAATAAAATGGACTGAACACCTGTCAAAGCTTTCCCTGTATGACCTGAGATGGAAAATAATAATAATAATAATTAAATTAAACAAGAAATTGTTTTTTTTTTTTTTTTTTTATGTAATAAATAAATAAAAATAAAATAAAATGCACTGAACACCTGATGTGACCCGAGATGGAAAATAACATAAATTGTAAAAAATAAAATACATAATATATATATATATAAATATTATATATATATAAATAATTAAACAAGAAATAAAAATTAAAAAAGAAAATGTAAAAAAATAAATAAAATAAAATGGACTGAACACCTGTCAAGGCTTTCCCTGCATATGACCTGAGATGGAAAATAAAATAAAATGTAAATAAATAAATAAAACAAGAAATACATATACATATATATATATATACACATACATACACACACACACACACACACACACACATATATATATATATATATATATATATATATATATATATATATTTGTTTTTTTTTTAATGTAATAAATGTAATAAATAAATAAAAATAAAATAAAAGGGACTGAACACCTGTTGAGGCTTTCTCGGTATATGACCCGATGAAATGAAATGAAATAATAAAATAAAATTAGTAAAAATTAGTAAAAAGTAAAAATTAAATAAAAAATAAAATACAATGAGATGGACTGAACACCTGTCAAGGCTTTCCCTGTATATGGCATGAGAAATAAAATACAAAAATATAATAAATAAAACAAACAACAAAACAAAAAACATTAAATTAAACAAGAAATATAAAATTAAATGAGATTTCCCAGTATATGGCCAAAGATGGAAAATAAAATACAACGAAATAAGATATAAAATTAAGTAAGAAAATAAAACGTGAAATAAAATTAAATAAAATAAAGATAACAAACCCTAAAACAAACAAAGTTATTTGGACAAGTGCCATGTTATTTGTAAACTACCCTGCATCTATATACAGCTCTGGTGATAAATATCTATCTATATGCCAAGTATCAGTAAAACACAGTGCTTGAGTGTCTGGTTTTAACAGATGAGCTTATCATCACATTTTATAAAAATTCATGAAGAAGAGTGTCCTCTCAAAATGAAACTACTTGACCGGAGACAGATTTCACAGTATGAAGAGCGAAGTGAGCATCATTGAGGATGATTGACACCCACATCAACACACAAACACTCTCTCTCACTCTCTGTTTTTCTGACGTGACTGAGCAGCTAAAACAGAATTCAATCTCACTACAGACATTTCCATGACTTTAAGATTTGATTGTTTTCTGTGGTTTTGCAGGCCTAGAAATCACAAATTTAAACTTCCCTGATATTTCCAGGATTTGCATCACCCTGGGAAATGTGCTGGTTTATTAATAATAATAATTTAGCACCAGTATGATCGCACTGTGACGGCTCCGTCGACTGGTATCATGTGATCAGTTTGAACACTCAGTCAAAGCTAAAAGAGCCCACAGGGACGTCCTGTCCATCCCAGAGAAGAGGACGCTTAGTGTCGTTTGAGTCAAATCTGATGATGATCTGATGACGGATGAATTATTGAGACTGTGCTCTCCACCGGCCTGCTCAATTATTCATTCAGAGGGACACAAACAGATTTCAAATGAATTTCAGTCATCATGTGTTTGACTGAGTGAAGATGGTGATTTGTACCTTCTCGAGTTTAGAGAGCAGCTCCTCCACCTCCGCTTTCCCCTGCTCCTTCGCCTGAACAAGAGACAAACACTCAAAATCACATGACAAGATCATAAAAAAATCATTTATGTAAATATTTAAATGTTCAGAATTGTGAAAAAACCTTCTGTACTTTTTGTATCCTCCTTATAAAGTCTCTTTATATCCCCTTATTAAGCTAAAACACATTTGAAAAATTTGCATTACGGCCCTAAAGTTTTTAATCGCGCTCCTAAATTTTTCAACTTACGAGCACGTCTCAAATATAAGAGAGTTTTCATTCGCGTCACATGTTTTGAGCACATCATTCCCAGATTTACATTAGTGTTATTTCAGGCCATATTACTGCACTACTATTCTGACATGAGAACAACAGTCCGAATAAACAACGAGTGGATGTTACTAAAGTACTTGGTCACACACACACACACACCTTCTGGATCCTCTGCTGGTATTCGGCCGCTTTCCTCTTCAGCTCTTCGCTGGTCTGTCGTGACTCTCGCAGCTCGGTCTCGTACAGGTCGCTGCGGCGGCGGGCGGCAGACAGATCCTCCTCCAGCTGTCTGATGGTCACCTGCATCTCCTCCAGCTGAGCGTGATACTCCTGAACACAGCCAGAGAAACATCAGGTCAAATATGAAGTCATATTCATAAAATGCATGTTCACAGTAACTCAGAGGACATGCACTTCTATGGAAATTTAATTCGAGTGACACAAAACATTCAAAATTACTATTAGGATCAACACTAGACGTCCACGTGTGTTTCTGCTCCTCTAGCGCTCTGAGAAAAGCTCATGTGTTCCTGTGAAACGACCTGCTGACAGCAGCCGGACGGGTTAATGAGGGTTTGAACGAGTAAGATGCATTAAGGAATCAAACGGGCGGCTTCAGAGAGTGACTGAAATATAATGTGAATGATTACTGGCTGAGATTCTCTCTGAAGACGGCAGGTCTTACGAGGTTAATTGTGCTGCGTTTAGAGGTCCGAGAGAAAAATCGCACATAAAATCAGACTGAACGCAGTCATGCTCTTCACGTCATTTCAGTCTGAACAAAGAGTTTCTTAGTTTCTCTCACTCTTAAAAGAGACATTTAAGAGACAAAATGACGATTTAGTTGCCAAATTACAGGATTTCATGATCTAGGTGTTTGTTCAGAGGGACTGTGACTGAAGGTCTGTCATTTAAAACTGCCGTAAGTGATTCTTAAATGGGAAATATGACTATTAATTGAGAGACGTCAGTGAATTATGTGTCCTGAAATATCACACTGTTACAGCACTAGACTGAGTAACGCATTGAACACTGATTTAAGATTTATGCATATAAAATTTCCATCCATTTGTTTTTTCAACAAAAACAAACTAATAAAATAAATGTGATGCATATTTGTCAGTCATGCATAAATAAAAGTTCATTTTGTGAGTGTGTGTAAGTGTGTGAGATCACAATTCTCCCACGATTGTGAATAGACCACTAAACAAAACAGTATATTTAAAAAAAAATTTTTAATTAATTAGAATTATTTAAAAACAATCAGGTTGAGTGAATGATTCAGTGACTCACTCAAAGACTTCACTGGATGAATCAGTGTTTTTGAACGAATCTTTTGAATGAATAATTCAATGACAAACACACTTTTTTTAACAGTCACTTGTCTCCACCTACTGGTTTAACTTTGTAATTGATCCAATCTTAATTTGAAGCATCAATTTACTTTCAAAAGGTGATTTACTCTATTTTGATCTCTACTGTAGACATTAGTGTTTATATCTGAACTATAAACATTTATTCCAGTACTTTTGTGATAATTTGAATGATCTGTAAGACCGAAATAATGATTCTGTGAAGCTGTTTCATACGTGACAGCTGCTCTCTCTGGCTCAGAACGCAGATTCGTCCTTATCGAAGGTTTAATAGACTGAGCCGAATCACTGTCATTTAGAAATAAGATTCTGTGGGTGTTTGAATTGAGATTGTGATCATTTAATGATTAATCATGCAGCTCTAGTGTGTGTGTGTGTGTGAGAGTGAGTGTCAGAGATCAGTGTGAAGGACTGATTGTTAGAGGAAGATCTGGAGACTGAATCAGACTGATATTGATCGGAGGAGACTGACAGTCTGAAGTGATCTGGATGAGATCTGCTGAGATGTCCAGCAGTACGACACCTAATTACTTCATCGTAACGAGAACAGTGTCTAGCATGCTAATAAACACTAACAGAAGCTTTTTAGTAATCTGCAGTAATTATCAAGTAAGCACTATTGACATATTCTTCTACAGGTATCTTCAAAAACAACATATTTTGTTTGCTGCTATAATTCAGACACATGTTATATGTTATATAATAAATTATGCTGGACACAGTATACACCGTGGACAGACAGATAGATAGATAGAAACAGGCTGGAGAATTTCCAGACAAAAAGAAATGAAACTCCTGCCAGTTTGTGACAAAGCCTTTTTCAGATCCCAGCACACTCAGGGTTTAAAAACCAGCTCAAGACATGTTTTCCAGCACAGGATTATCCACTAATTCTTGTTTCTAGTTCAGTGAGTGAAATATTATTCCCCATAATGCCTTGAGCTCATGTTCATGCACACACACACAGAACCACCAAAACTCAGGCAGCATGTTTGCATTACTGAGCTGTTTTCCCATCAGAAAATAAACAGACTAATAAGAAAACCCAATTTGACGTAATAATATACTTCAAATATAGGATAAACATAACATCACTAGTCTATGATCAGATAAAAAGTGGTTGTGACTGTACCAATAAGATCACTGTCACGTGTGTGTTCAAAGGACATTATACTGAACAAACGACTATGTTTGCAGAGGAAAAAACACCAATAAACCAGGAAACCAAGGAGGAAACACTGAGGGAAAAAAGCAACACGGAAGAACTTAATGATGTGTGATGATTAGCGATTAGCTGGCGTTTAGACCAGTCTCCTCAGCGTGTCCTCAATTACAGGATGCTGTTCTGCAAATTAATGGCTAATAAAGTCGAGCTAATGGAGATACTGCAGGATACAGTCAGACAAACGACTGATACAAAGTTCATATCATATGCTGATTTGGTGCTCAAAACATTTCTGATTATTATCAATGTTGAAAACACTTGTGCTGCTTCATGTGTGGAAACCGTCATACACTACCATTCAAAAGCTTAGGACATGTAAGATGAAAAAAAATAATACTTTTCTTCAACAAGGATGCTTTAAAATGATCAAAAGTGACAGTAAAGACATAATTTTTCAAAAGATTCTATTTCAAATAAATGTTGTTCTTTTGAACTTTCTATTTTCTCATGGTTTGCACAAAAATATGAACTGTTTTCAACATTGATAATAATTATAAATGTTTCTTGAGCAGCAAATCATCATCTTAGAATGATTTCTGAAGGATCATTTGACACTGAAGACTGGAGTAATGATGCTGAAAATTCAGCTTTGATCACAGGACATTTTATTATATATTCACATAGAAAACAGCTATTTTACATTGGAATGATATTTTCAGATTTTTACTGTATTTTTGATCAAATAAATGCAGCCTATATATATATATATATATATATATATACACACAGTATTTGTGGTGAAGTGAGTTTGTTCACCTGCTCCTTGATCTCCTGGAGTTTGTTGCTCTGCTCTCTGATGTCATGGAGGAGCTGGAGAGCTTTATCATCTTCCTGTGACACTTCAACACGAGCCTGTTCCAGACTGCGCTTCAGACTCTACACACACACACACACACACACGTCTGTTATGTTGAGATGCAGCAGTTGTGGGAACACAAGGTCAGAACGAAAAGAGAACAGCGTGCCAAGAGTGGTTTTATCAGCAAGAGTATTTGCATTACAGACGGAACATCAAGAGCGCAGATATGAAATCAAGTCAGTTTTGCTGTTCTAGATATAAAACAATAGATACGTCCATCAGAGAGTATGTACTGATAAAGTCCTGCTCTGTCTGCCTGGTCCAAACACTATGTTAAGGCTGTCTTAGGACTTTTCTGAACAACTAACAGATGATCAGTCTTACTTTTTGTTCTCAAATTAGACCAATTAGACCAAAGTTGTGAATAAAACTTGAGCAAAAAATGTACATATCGCATGAAACATTTGCAAATAAAGCACCGTTTCCATCCTGTGTGTTCAAGAAAACAAAATTGTCACTTCCTGGGAAACGGGCACAAAGCATGTGACTATTTTAAATCATAATAACTATGATAAATATAATATAATAACTATAATATAATAAATTAAAATGCTGCACTGTTATCTTGCATTCAGATGCCTGCTTGAAAAACTCTCTATAAGTGAAGTTTATTATGATTATTTAATTATTATTCCTCACGCTGCATTCGGTGATGTAGGTGGCGAGGTCCTGCTCCAGGATGCTCCTCTGGGTCTCGGAGGCTTTGAGCTCCACATCCTTCTGCTGGAGGACTGACTCCAGGTCAGTCATCTTACGCTGAAACCGCGAGATCTCCTGCTCCATCTGAGCGGCCACAAACACAAGCACCAGGTCTAAATGCATTTTACAGCAGCGCTCGGACAACGCCAACACAACCATGACCTCACACTCCTGTGCATGATACACACTTAAACTCTACGAGTAACATCTTCTTGTGGCGATACTTTGAAACTGTATTTCCTTCTCCGTTGAATGTGTATGACTGTACACATGATTTGTGTTTGTTTGCACGGTTTTCTGCGGTGCTGTTGGAGTTTAGCTTGTATTTAGCTGGAAATATTCCAGTTTATCAGCTTAATGTTCATTCAGACTAGGGGTGTGTGATACTGACAAATCTCAATACTTTTTGGTATTTTGTCGATAAAGATAATTAGACAATATTTTACTGAGGGTGTTTTTGTACCTTGGCTAGTTTAGGCCAGTCGTGGACAGCTGACTCCATATTCTTAAACTAATAATGACTTTATGAGCTTTAAATTGAACTTTATTTAACTTTAAGGACTGATATTTGCCACCCTAAATTGATTTCCAAGGGCCTTTTTACCTTTCTAACCTTTATTTTATACATGCATCATTTAAAATTCTTAAGTTTAATCAATAAATTCAACTGTAATAAGACACTATAGTTACAAATCAAATGAAATCAATATCAACAAGTATATTTTTGCACTGCAGAAGTGGCATAAAAGCTGCATCTAATGCAGAATTTAGATGCATTTACGCTGCAAAATAAATAATGTTATGAGATTAATCTTTTAAAAATATTATTTTGAATATCAAAATATTTGAAATATGTTTATAAAAAGGAAAAGATACATTAAATATGAAACTAAAACCAAGTTTTAGCTAGTCGCTCACTCTCTCTTGATGAGCGAGTCATTGAATCAATCACTCAACCGATTCGTTCAAACGGCTGATTCATTCAGTAATGAAACACCACTGTGTGTCGCTCAAAGACACGATGAATCTGTTGCAGATATATGAAACTATTTTAATTGGCGAAATAAAGCAAAAACAGACAATATTAATCTCTGGTTTATTAAACAGATATAAAAATCACATTTGCAATCGTGTTGATATTCTGGAAAAACAGTGCACTTGCTTGTGTGACATTGTTTAAAGATATCATATACAAATAGTCAACTTTTTTGCCCCATATATTGAATTTCAGGGTCATTCTAACTGAATTCAACTAATCTACATCAAGCAGTGAAACATGCACTATCAACACATGCTTTCATTTTGTGCTTTGAAAAGTGAGGGACATATTTGATAATTTCAGCTTCCACATAATTACAGCAACAATTACAATATCATCTTAGACGATACATATTGCACACCCCTAAAGATGTCTTTACCCAGGTGTCTCTGTGCTCTTACCTTGTGACATTTGTCTTGAGTGTCTTGCAGTTCTTTGCTTTTGAGGTGAAGTTTTTTTTCCATGGAGTTGGTCTTGGCAGGAGAGTTGAGCCCGGCGCCAACCGATCTGATGACACAACGAACCCTTATGAGAACCACAGCAGAACATTTACACTCATCCAGTTCTAAAATGTTTCTAAAATGAGCCCATAAAATAACTTGAGAGAGCGTTTTTGTTTTTCCTGGGAATGTAGGGAATATCACACACACGTGATGTAAAGCGTCTGCCCGGCCTTTCACATTCATTACACACTCCATTAGTTTCATGTGAATGTGAATTCATTATTCATTCACAACCAAAGAACATAATCTTTATGTGCTGTTCATTAATTAAAACGACATGAATTAGACGTCAGGGAAAATCATCTCAGTATCAGGTTCTATTCACTAACATGAACCAGAAGTGTCTCAAAACCACAAACATCTCTAAACAGCTTCACAGGATCCATCAGAAAATAAAAACAGTTATATTTGTCATAGATTAGACTGACTGGGATTTGTATGGAAGCTTGTTTCCACCACGGAATATAAAATAAAAAGGTAACTGCGACTTTTTACCTCACACTTCCGAGTTTATAACTCTCAAAATTTAGTTTTTTCTTGCAATTCCAAGCTTATATCTCACAATTCTGACTTTTTTTCCTCAGAAATGTGAGATATAAACTCACAATTGCAAGTTATAAAGTCCAAATTACAAGATAAAAAGTAGCAATAACATTTTCTATTTTTTATTCCATTACAGAAACCAGCTTCCATAGTTGTTGATGAGCTAGTGGATGAGTTCAATCAACTCCACAGCAACTACATAAACTTAAAGTTGTAACTTCTTCCTGAGTCTCTCCATCAGTGTCGACTCCGGTTTGAACAATGTAAGGCTGAACACCGTTACTGACAATCCTCATTTTGACTGCGTGAGATTCTCCAGCTTTGTTGTCGTTGAGCGACCAAAGCGCGAGCTGTTAAAGCTCCGCCCTCTTCTGGAAAGAGGGCTGAGAGCAGCAGCTCATTTGCATTTAAAGGGACACACACAAAAACGGTGTGTTTTTGCTCACACCCAAATAGGGGCAAATTTGACAAGCTATATTAAATGATCTGTGGGGTATTTTGAGCTGAAACTTCACAGACACATTCTGGGGACACCAGAGACTTATATTACATCTTGTGAAAGGGGCATTAAAGGTCCCCTTTAAAGTTTTATAAGTTATTGTTCAAAATGAATGGAGTTTTTACTTCCGGAACCGGACTTTTGCACTCTATTGGAATTGTTTCACTGCAGCTTCACATTAATAAACAGGAAGACAACAGAATTATGATGCAAACTTTTTCAAAAATTTACATTCTCTCATTTCATAACATAAGGCTTCTGCCTTGCTCAGATATCTTAACTCAGATCTCAGTCTCTGCCATTAGACATCGGCTCATTACAGCTGAAAGTGCTGAGGAGGGAAAGAGCCACAGAGAGAGAGAGAGAGAGAGAGAGAGAGAGAGAGAGAGAGAGAGAGAGAGAGAGAGAGAGAGAGAGAGAGAGAGAGAGAGAGAGAGAGAGAGAGAGAGAGAGAGAGAGAGAGAGAGAGACACACACACACACACAGCTAAAGTGCTGATTATACTAAAACTCCAAACCAGGCCGGAGGGTAATAAAAACACAACAACTGCCCTTCATTTACATGTACGTGTGTGTTTGTTTACACATTATGAAATCAAATTACTGCAGTTTTCAAACTATGACACAGCCATAATTACTCATTTTAACGTTAAAGTATTTTAAAAGTCCTTATATAGAACAAAAAATACAGTCTCACACAGAAGTGAGTACACCCCTCACATTTTTGTAAATATTTTATTATGTCTTTTCATGTGACAACACTGAAGAAATTAAACTTTGCTACAATGTAAAGTAGTGAGTGTACAGCTTGTATAACAGTGTAAATTTGCTGTCACCTCAAAATAACTCAACACACAGCCATTAATGTCTAAACCGCTGGCCACAAAAGTGAGTACACCCCTAAGTGAAAATGTCCAAATTGGGCCCAATTAGCCATTTTCTCTCCCCGGTGTCATGTGACTCGTTAGTGTTACAAGGTCTCAGGTGTGAATGGGGAGCAGATGTGTTAAATTTGGTGTTATCGCTCTCACTCTCTCATATTGGTCACTGGAAGTTCAACATGGCACCTCATGGCAAAGAACTCTCTGAGGATCTGAAAAAAAGAATTGTTGCTCTACATTAAGATGGCGTAGGCTATAAGAAGACTGCCAAGACCCTGAAACTGAGCTGCAGCACGGTGGCCAAGACCATACAGCGGTTTAACAGGACAGGTTCCACTCAGAACAGGCCTCGCCATGGTCAACCAAAGAAGTTGAGTGCACGTGCTCAGCATCATATCCAGAGGTTGTGTTTGGGAAATAGACGTATTTGCTGCCAGTGCTGCCAGCATTGCTGCAGAGGTTGAAGGGGTGGAGGGTCAGCCTGTCAGTGATCAGACCATACGCCAAACACTGCATCAAATTGGTCTGCATGGCTGTCGTCCCAGAAGGAAGCCTCTTCTAAAGATGATGCAGAAGAAAGCCCGCAAACAGTTTGCTGAAGACAAGCAGACTAAGGACATGGATTACTGGACCCATGTCCTGTGGTCTGATGAGACCAAGATAAACTTATTTGGTTCAGATGGTGTCAAGCGTGTGTGGCGGCAACCAGGTGAGGAGTACAAAGACAAGTGTGTCTTGCCTACAGTCAAGCATGGTGGTGGGAGTGTCATGGTCTGGGGCTGCATGAGTGCTGCCGGCACTGGGGAGCTACAGTTCATTGAGGGAACCATGAATGCCAACATGTATTGTGACATACTGAAGCAGAGCATGATCCCCTCCCTTCAGAGACTGGGCCGTAGGGCAGTATTCCAACATGATAATGACCCCAAACACACCTCCAGAATGACCAATGCCTTGCTAAAGAATGTCTCCAGACCTAAACCCCATTGAGCGTCTGTGGGGCATCCTCAAACGGAAGGTGGAGGAGCGCAAGGTCTCTAACATCCACCAGCTCCGTGATGTTGTCATGGAGGAGTGGAAGAGGACTCCATGACCAAGACGGTTAAGCAGTGCTGGAAAATAATGGTGGCCACACAAAATATTGACACTTTGGGCCCAATTTGGACATTTTCACTTAGGGGTGTACTCACTTTTGTGGCCAGCGGTTTAGACATTAATGGCTGTGTGTGGAGTTATTTTGAGGTGACAGCAAATTTACACTGTTATACAAGCTGTACTCTCACTACTTTACATTGTAGCAAAGTGTAATTTCTTCAGTGTTGTCACATGAAAAGATAAAATATTTACAAAAATGTGAGGGGTGTACTCACTTCTGTGAGATACTGTACATGCAAACCTTAAGACTGAAATTAAGATTGTGAACAAAAAAAAAATACTTCATCAGTGCTGCACCGCAAACTATATTGACTATTTCCACACAGGTTTGCCAAACACTCCTCCCACCTCTTTGACTTCGTGTCCCTCTGCCATTGGTCCATCAAACAGATAGACTCCTCCCACACTCACTTCACTGCTCGAGTCAGAAGCTGATGCTAACAGAGCAATATTTGGAAAGCATCACAGACACTCTTCAGGAAGCCAAAGTTCTGATGGATTTTGGTTGAAAACTTCTCACAGAGGATATGAAAACAGAAAGAAACACCTAAATATAGAGAACCGAACGCCTACGACAGTATAAAAAGACATGTGAACCTCAATTCAAACCAAAGACAGGAAACAACTTGAGTTCCCACATGCATCTTATGTCAGTGATTCAGAACTGACTAAATGGAGTCTGACGGATAAATGTGTTCCAAAAATAAAGAGTGAAATCACAGCAGCCACACAATCACAACAGACATCACTAATGGAGGCAGAGAAAGAATAAAACTGACAAAAATACTGCAGCGGAGGGAAAGAACGAACCAATCACAGCGGCTCATGAACATCAGCTTTGACTGGAGGGCTGACAGCTCGCCCACCGAGGGCAGAACTTACGGGCACAGAAGGCAACACAACAATCACCACCTAAAAGTCAACAAGCTTAAACACTGACAAAGTCTGTCTGGTGCTTCCTACTGAAGGAGAAGCAGAGGAGAAGATCATTAAGCCATGCTTTTCTAACTCTATTGAGGGCTAATATGGTGAGTCCCTCACAATGCTTCAATCTCCATTTCATGAGCTTCTTCTGGATAAGTTTCAATCGAAGAACTTCGGCTGTTACTGCATCTGTCACTACCAGAAAATAAAGAAAGATTGGCATTTACAGATGCTGTCAGCTCCATCTACCTCTGATGAACACATAAACCACAGAAGAGTATTGAACAGTACAGTACAGATTAGCCCATCATAGTATAGTATAGTATAGCACAGCATAGTTATAACGGTTCGTTCTGATTCTCGAAACTGATTGGCTGAAAGGTCTTTCCAGCCATGCGATATTCTACCAGTATCGACACGGGAACCGTTTCACCATTTAAATCACTCCGCTTTCAACATTCTCACAGCAAGTGTCTTGGCGGACGAGCAAACCCACCATATGTTTTTTAGGCGAGAAGGTAGTTGTTTAGACCTCAGATATGCGATTTATATGTAAACATACAGCGCCTATTTGAAAATTTGTTTAGACATTTTTTTTTAGAGATGTGAGCTTCAGGCCGTCAGTGACAGTTCAGCGCTCATGTACCTGCAGAGAACAGCTTAAACTCAGCCATTGCTTACGAGACGCAACTGCAAATGCATTGACTAGCGCTGTCATGGGAAATCCTCTTAAATGTTAAAAGACAAAGATATCGCTTTCCTCAGCAGACACTCATTTTGTGATTCTGAATATAAAATTGACCTGAAGAACATCATCTAGATGCAGGTAATACACTCGCTCAGGCGATCTCGCTCTCATAATACTCTACATATTACAATGAGTTTCAATGAAGCGACTCAACGTTCCTTCGTTACTATTTCTAAAGTGACATTTTAGAATTAGTAACGGAGGCTTGGGCTCAACTGTTAAACTGTCAACTTGAGATTTGAATCCATGGCGGAAGGAAGTAGTTCCTCACAAATAAGGGTTTTTAAAGATGATACGTTGTTGTTCTTATTTATTTACACACTCGTGCCGTCGAACTGTTGTATAAGCGCAATATCACACTCGTAGCCATGCGATATGGCTCTATATCAGCACGGCTGTGATTACTACTCGTGTGATATTGCTTATATAGTAATCTACCCGGCGGGACACAAGTTGGCATACACTTGATGCATGGCTCATTAAACGTTCAAAAATGAATTCAGCCCGGTTTTCGCACACAGAAAATCGCCTCTCAGACGTCAGCGCACGAGTTCTGAATTAAGCTCTCTTTACGCACTTGAACAGACAAATACACACAAAATTATGGTGAGTATTCACATAAACACAGTCAGTTACAGTTAGGAAAATATCGGATTGGATGTTTATCCGTGCATTGGGCCTTAAAGTGCTGCTGTCCATTATTAATGTTAAACAAACTACAAAAGAAAAAGAGAAAATCACTCAATGTTCTTCAAGTCAAGTCAAGTTGAGCTTTATTGTCATTCTGCTACATGTGGTGACATACAGTGGAAGGAAATGTTCTTCAGCTTCTTGACTGAATAATCTTAATAGCTTTAATAAGGATTAATCTATATTTAACTTATACAAAAGAAATACGTCTGCTTGAAAGTTGTTATAAAGAATGCATTTATCATTAATTAAAAAGATGTTCTTGTTTCTTTATGAGAAGTGGCTTTATTTGAATTTAAGATAAATAAGTTTTACAACAAAATTTGTTCAATCAGGATCCAAGAATTTCAGTTATAATCACAACTTCTATTTCAACTATAAAGCAGCTCTACAGAAGACAATATAATAAAAAAGTAATTGAATTGAATACACTAAACAACCCATAATACTAAAGAGAGATCCAATAAACAAAGTCATTTGTTACCATGGAAACAGAAAGGCTGATATAATCGAATCAGTCTGCCTACACCCACAAAAGACTTATCTGAAAGGATTTCAACTTTATACTGTTGTTTTTCATATGTAGTCAATATTTTTTAATTGTACACTTCTGATTTGACTCCATCATTACTGCTGGGATGAGTAGTTAATTCACTCATAAAACACGTTAAGCACGCAGTCTTTATTTCCGAATGTTCAAAAATTGTTACCATCAAAAGGTCAATGTTGTGATTCACCTCAGAGACGACTGGGTCGATTCAAGACTCTTTATTGAAGAAGAAATGAATGGGGAAAATACTTCAGGAACAAGACTGCTGGAAAAAAATGATTAGTTTGGAGTAACAAATACTTTTTTTTTTTTTTTTTTTAAGCAATGCAAAAAATTCTCTCCCAAATTCGGTTTTATTTTTTTCCAAAAATTTTGTTTTCTGTTTTATTTTTCCTGAATTCTATTTTAATGGCTTAATGAAATTTTAATAATCAAAAACAATGTCTAATAAATTGAATTCATAAAAAAAAGTAATAATTTATGGACATTTTATCAATAACAGAAGATGAAATTTATTTTTTTTTCAGTAATTCTGTTTTATGATTTAATACAAATGAATTAAAAATAATTAAAGTTTGCATAAAAGTTTAACAATTTAACTGATCTTTTAAAATGTAATCAACTGAAATGTAAACATTTAGTTTTTTGACAAAAAGTGCAGTTATTTTTTTAATAAACTGTATTATTAATATTACTTTGAAAAGTATACTCCGTATGTAGACTTCATATTCAAACAGCAGTCTTTTTGTGTTTTAATATTCACAGACACTAGTCTATATTGCGATTTGATTAACTGTGCATTTATTGATTTATTGATCCAAATGTCGGCAAATTCCATGACATTCCGCATTATGCTGTAAATTCCATTTTTATGACTGGATTCTGCGATTCCGTCCACATTTTCTGCATCATAGGGCCCCAATTACGATGCGTCTCTGGTCCTCCATGGACATGAAGGCGTATGTCCTCCTATCAAAACACAACTGAACGCTTCAGAGGAGCTGTGAAATGGAAAAGCCTGATGCTTCGAGACCCCCTCGAGAGCGTCTAAATGCACACACTAAATACACCGTCCATGGCATCACACCAGCGAGGCCTAACGAGATTAGAGGTTCTGCCTGTTTGCTGTAAAGCAGTCCATTACCCAGCGCTTACAGACTTCCCTTTGGAGAAACCCGACGCATCCCAGGGGTCTGATCAGAACGGCCCACAACCGACTTGATTATTGGGCGGGCGTGTGTGTGTTTGGGCTCAAAGTGTAATTATAGGCTATGCATTTCAAATAGTGCCCTTTGAGATTGAGGCATTCTGGGAGGAAAAAAATCCTGTGCTGTTGACCTTTGAGAATTACATTTCACATAAGCTGGCGTCAATAAATGTTTCAGGTATAATTCAGTTATTACAGCATTAACATCGAACTACTGATAATTTAAGCCCGTCATCAGCATCCAAACACGTCAGACTGTCTTGCTCTTTTAGCCTGAAGTGGGCGGCAGTCGCATTGACATCTGCGACGGATATAAACACACTTATGCATTCTGTGAATACAGTAGCTATTGATCTGCTGGAACGCTGATGCATTCCAACATTGCCTATTCTTAGCGCGGCTGACGGACAAAGACGAGGCTGACTCACATCTTGTGTTCGGTAAATGTTCTCCCAGCGTTCCTGCGGCGACTGTGTCAACCTGCGGTGCTCACACATGCTGCGCGCTATCGATCGGCCCTCGAGAAAGGTCAAGCAAATGAGTGTGGCAGGGTCCTCTACCGTAGCATCTAAGTGGCCGTCTGCAGGATGAAACAATCCCTGAGTCCACGATTACGGTTCTTATAGTTTTCTTGAAGAACAAGGACTTTGCTTTGATATAGACAGAATTAACTCCAAATGGAGGCTGATCCTCAGACAAACTCTGAAAACTATAGCAAGAGAAATGGATGAAGACAGGTTTACATTTATAATCATAGCAGACACTTTCCTTCCAAAGTGACTTTGGATTTCTCAATATCGTTTGGTCCTTTCACAATATTTGATGTGCATGTTGATATTTCTGCATTTGCTTTGAAAAATAAGTGTTTTTCAGTTTAAAAAAAAAAAAAAAAAAAAAAATGTAATCATCATTTACATGCACTAAATGTATAAAAAAAAAAAAAAAAAAAAAGACAAAACCGACAATTTGAACTGAGTCACATAAATGAATCAAACATACAACTCTACAAATAACTGTAACGATAACTATATTAGCGTCCACACCAGCAGATATCATTCTGTTTATTCTAAGTATGGTTGCACAGTTTGGAGAAAAAAAATCTAAATACCAGGTTTGTTTTGCTTGTTTGTAAGGCTGCAGCACTAATCCTAAAGCTCAAGCTCTTTAAAGCAGGATGGATTCTGATTAGATGGTTTTATCGTTCATCAGCAGGAAAAAAAAAATCATTCTGAATAGTAATTCCAACAATATAGTTTCTCTGTGCCATTATCGTTATCATTCTTGGTGTGAACATGCCTTAAAGGGGACCTATAATGCCCCTTTTACAAGTCTCTGGTGTCTCCAGAATGTGTGTGTGAAGTTTCAGCTCAAAATACCCCACAGATCATTTATTATAGCTTGTCAAATTTGCCCCTATTTGGGTGTGAGCCAAAACACGCCTTTTTTTGTGTGTGTCCCTTTAAATGCAAATGAGCTGCTGCTCCCGGCCCCCTTTCCAGAAGAGGGCGGAGCTTTAACAGCTCACGCTTCGGTTGCGCAACAACAACAAAGCTGGAGAATCTCACGCAGCCAAAATGAGGATTGTCAGTAACGGTGTTCAGCCTTACATTGTTCAAACCGGAGTCGACACTGATGGAGAGACTCAGGAAGAAGTTACAACTTTTAGGACGTTTCTGAATGGTTAGTGGATAAATTTATGTAGTTGCTGTGGAGTTGATTCAACTCATCCACTAGCATGTGTCGTCATGTTAATCTTTTGTGCAAATCCAGTGTTGAACTGACCCTCATTTGTGAATGTTAGAACTGGTACACCGTTGTCGTTTGCAAAAAACAAAATGGCGGCACTGTGGGTGGAAACGTGCAGATTAAGGGATGGTAATATTATAATAACATCCCCTTCCTAGGTCACAAGGGGAGCAAAATCTGAGCGGCTCGTTTTTTCACATGTTTGCAGAGAAAGGTTTATCAAAACAAAGTTACTGGGTTGTCCTTTTTCACGTTTTTTTTGGGTTGGTAGATTATATCACTTAAACATGGAAAAAGTCAGATTTTCATATGTCACCTTTAAATGCTCGAGCTCTTTAAAGCAGGATGGATTCTGATTAGATGGTTTTATTGTTCATCAGCTGGAAAAAAAATCGTTCTTAAAGTGATTCCAACAATATTGTTTCTCTGTGCTGTTATCGTTATAGTTATCATCCTTGGTGTGAACGGGCCTTAACTCTGTTTTTGCTGCTTATGTTTAAATGAGAGACTAATATTAAATAGAGCTGTCAAGTGATTAGGTTGCTAACACTAGTTTGCTTTTAAATCAGCATGCAAAAAACAGCTATTCAAAGTGATTAGGGCAGCCGGAGTCCAGTAATGTAAAATAATGCGATCAAACATCTTACATGTCAGCAGCCATCCACATATTAACAGTAGAAAACCATCCTTTTACCAGATCAGATACGGTCAGAATCATAAACCACTATTTTAAAATACTTCTCAGATAATCAGAGGGTTTGTTGAGGTGAAGCTACGATAACTCCAACTGGAAACAAAACACAATACTGTCACTCACGGTGTGAAATCTCAGCTATGAAATCCTGATGACAGATAAGTGCTCTAATGCGTCACCCATTGAAGAAGCAGATTGGCCAAAAATTAAAATTCTGTCATCATTAACTCACCATAACAGTGTTTTTGGAGCCTGACAGTCCCTGGTCACTGTATGGAACACAGAAATAAAGTCACACGGTTCGAGGGCGAGAGAATGACGTCAAATTCTCATTATTGCACAAACTATTCACTGACAAACCAGTTTTCCTTTGAATTATCTAACCAGGCGATGCACCTCTACAGTCCGTTACCCAGACTAACCATGAGTCACAGAGAGAAGAGGAAGCCACCTACTCTCCGCCGGTCATTACAGTGTGAACCTACAGGAAACACTCCAATTAGAGCACTGACTCAACTGAAAACAAACGTCTCTCCAGAGATGCTTCAGCAGGACATATCATATCATTAATGCGCTTTTACAACACAATGGGGTAAATGTTAAATGCCACTAAAGAGTGTGCAGCGATTGCCTCTGTCTAAATCATTACGATAACAGCAGAGTGTGTTACTTTGTTTTGGCAGTCAATTAGTTCTCACAAAGACAAATGTTGGCTGATTTACTGTCAAGTAGGGATGTCCCTCAAGGATCGGTATTGGGGCCGATTAAGCTTCTTTTTTTAACTGAGCTGTATCGGCTAAGCCAGATCCTTTAGCTGTTAAGCAGGTGTCGTGCAGTAGGTGGCAGTATGCACTTTCAAGTGGGTTTGCCGACCACTACTAAAAGGAAAAGAAGCTCAAATGAGTGCGTTGCACGAGAACCAATGTGGTCTGTTCTAGCGTGTCACATGCACGTTTGAGCTTCCGTGTTTAACGCACACTTTTAATGCACATTTATTTACTGTTTATTTTTCTCTGCCGTCAGACTGTCTGAGACGTCGTTGCCATAATGAGTTGCTATGGGTTGTGTCTTGCTTCAGACTTGACTGACAGACTGCCACCAAGCACTAGGAAAACACAAATATCGGATCAGGACCCGATATCTACAGATACTCAATATTCAGCGACTCGAATCAGGCGCACAAAAAACTTGATCGAGACATTGCTACTGTCAATGTTGACATTCATAAAGATATAGAGTCTGCAGGGTAAAGATTACATTTGTATTTCAGTTACGAATCACTGGAATTAATATATTTAGATTACATTAAAGGGGACCTATTACTCCCCTTTTACAAGATGTAATAAGTAGGGATGCACCGATACCATTTTTTAAGGACCGAGTACGAGTATGAGTACCGATACTTTTTTTTCTAGTACTCGCCGATACCGATGCCTGTCCATTTATTAATTTCTCTCTCTCTCTCTCTTTTTTTTTTTGGTGATGTGGCAGTTTTCCAAGCACAACACAGTGAGACTAATGAATGTAGGACAGCTTCTTTATTATTACTCTAAAAAAAAGTAATAATTTTTATGTGCTTGTCACAAACTTAAAGAACAAAAATTTCAGTGTCCAATAACCTTCAAAGGGCATAATTACCAATATATATATAATTGTTGTTATATAAAAAGAAATTTACAAACAATACAACAAATACTATAAAGATACAAATTAAATAAACGTGTTTTTCAGATACAGTAGCTTTATTTACCATGTATACATTTATTTAACATATTTTGTTGTTTTATTAACATTAATGACAAATATAGGCTACGGTCCCTTTAAGACCGAATCCATGGATACTGACACAACATCCTGTTTTCACCCAAATGTTTACGTCCACTTAAGCCATAACCGACTGTATTTCCGTGAGATACTCCACACGATGGACATTTTGACAACTATGTGTGCATTTGACCATTCATTTTTGTGTGTGCCCCTTTAAATGCAAATGAGCTGCTGCTCCCGCCCCCTTTCCAGAAGAGGGCGGAGCTTTAACAGCTCACGCTTCGATCGCTCAACAACAACAAAGCTGGAGAATCTCACGCAGCCAAAATGAGGATTGTCAGTAACGGTGTTCAGCCTTACATTGTTCAAACCGGAGTCGACACTGATGGAGAGACTCAGGAAGAAGTTACAACTTTTAGAATGAAACTGGACGTTTCTGAACGGAAAACGTTAGTGGATAAATTTATGTAGTTGCTGTGGAGTTGATTCAGCTCATCCACTAGCATGTGTCGTCATGTTAATCTTTTGTTCAAATCCAGCATTGAATTGACCCTCGTTTGTGAAGCAGTCCGGCGTAAAATGACGGCATGTCAACAACACTCTACTACAACAACTCTTCCTCTTCTCTAAAGCAGCCCAACATGGCCCCGCCCCCTTTGTTGTGCATTCTCTGGGGCGGGGTTTATGTACATTTTAGGGTTTGTGATGTCACTAACCGGGAAGAAGCTTGTTGTAGTCCCTACCAGCCGCTTGTTGTAGTCCTTAAAAAGCGATTTCTGTAAAAGAAAATATCTCCCTTTGCATTGAACTTTGAGCGTTGTAACTTTGCAGATGTTGTTTATGATCAAACAGCAACATTACACACTAACTAAAGTTAAAAAAGTCAAATCATAATCAAGGACCACTTTAACTGGTTTGATTCTGTTTATTTATTTATTTTTCCTTGTCTTCAAATCTTTTGTTTCTTCTTGCTGTGTTTTGCCTTTGTTCTAAAGCACTTTGAGAAATCAGCTTTTAAAATAAAGCTATTATTATTATTGTTATTTATGCACTTGGTAGACATTTATCCAAACCACTTGCATTGCATTCAAGCTACACATTTTATCAGTTCCCTGGGAATTGAAACCCTGTCATTGTCAGCGCCCTGACCACTATGTTCAATATTTGAACTACGCTACTTACTAGTGTGTAAAAGTCTCCAATAAACATCCTGAGAGATTTGAAGCTTTACTCGACACAAACACACACAAAGATCAATATCTAGCTGCTAAAATTTAAAAAATGATATTCACTACAGAAAACAAAAGGAATTCAACCAATGGCCTGAGTTTGCTTACCAATGGAAAACATGGGGAGAATTCAGGAAACCTGTTTGAACACAGTCATTATTTGTGCAAAACTGTTAGGTGACACAGAAATGACACACTTAACCTTTAAAATACCCTGATATTTCCAGATTTCCCATGACACCTCCAGTGCACATTTCACCTGACATTTTTACCCAATTACTGTGACAGATCTTGTCCTACTGAATCTGTTAATAAGGAAAGGGAATCACGGACCTGTAGTGAGCAAACACACAAAGGCAGCATGTGAAGGGGACTCCACATCATGTCACGACAGCGCTGAGATCTAAAGCGCCACTGCAACCCGATCAGACACGACTGGACTGTAAATGTAGATCCTGAGATAGCCGAGATACGCTGCCTGTACGGGTGTCCACATGCACTGCCTGAAGAATGCATACTTTTCTATTGCTCTGTCTGATAAACGCACTTGTGAAAAGAATGCATGTCTATGTCTGTGTGTTTGTAATACAGATGTGTGTTGCACACAAACAACACACCTTCTGCGGCCACAATGCATGCGTTTCTGAAGCGTGCATCAGTGCAGCGCAGTGAGGGCGGTTTACAGTCCTCACTGGATGATCAGTATCACTCATTACAGATGTTTTGTGTGCCTCAAGACGGATCCAGCGCTCTCATATCACAGCACATCTCCGGTGCGCCAATCAGCAGCTGCGCTTCTGCATTAACATTCCCACGCTCCTCTACTGAGGCTGTTTGTGGTGCGTTCGGTGGATTTCATGCTGCTGGAAAGCGCTATATGAAGACGGCAGCAACATGACATACGGCTGGACAAATACGCATTTCAGGATTAGACAGAGAATAAGCGTATGAATGGATGGAGAGAGATGGGGAGGGGGCGTGGGAAGGAACTCACCCTGGTTACCATAGAAATGCATTCTGGGTTCATTCTCTCTCTGACTAACGTTATAAAGCTTCACCTCACTCTTTTTCCCTGAGCTTTCCCTTCAGCTTCTGAGGAAAAAAACACGTTATTTACGGCTCATCTGGGACCAGATTCCCGACCAAGACCTTCACCTGATCCACATCATGATCTTACAGTGGCGCATAACAATAAACTCACGCCTGAATGCATTCATATATGCAGGGAATCACTGGGCAGGACGTCACACACTCACACACACACACACACACACACACACACACACACACACACACACACACACACACACACACTCATTACTGCAATGCATCCAGATGCTCTCTTGAGTATTTCTAATTACTGCAATACAGTTATTTTGTATTGCATGTATTATTAAAACCAGCCAATTAAAAACAACAACCTCTAGCAATAATGTTTAAATACTTTACAATTTTTTTCCACATTACAGTAATGAGATTTTTTTTTTTTGGCATTATGGTAATGATATGGGAAATAGGAAAATTAAATTTAAAATTAAATTAAATTTAAAAAAAAAAAAAAAAACAATAATGAGAATTGGGGAAATTAAATAAAAAATATTACAGTAATGAGATGTTTTTGCATTATGGTAATGAAATGGGAAAATTAAACAATTAAAATGAAATAAATTAAATGAAAAAAAAAACATTACAATAATGAGAACTGGGGGGGAATTAAATAAAAAAATGAAATAAAAAATATTACAGTAATGAGAATTTTTTGCATTATGGTATTGAAATGGGAAAATTACATTTTAAATTAAAGTGAAATAAATTAAATGAAACATTACAATAATGGGAATTGGGGGAAATTAAATTTAAAAAAAAAAGAAAAGAAAAATATTACAGTAATGAGATTTTTTTTATTTTTGCATTATGGTAATGAAATGAGAACATTTTAAATTAAAATGAAATTAAATAAAAAAAACATTATTGGAAAAATGAAATAAAATTGGAAAAATGAAATAAAAAATATTACAGTAATGAGATGTTTTTGCATTATGGTAATGAAATGGGAAAATTACATTAAAATGAAATAAATTAAATGAAAAAAAAAACCCATTTCAATAATGAGAATTGGAGGGAAAATGAAATAAAAAATTAAATAAAACAAATATTACAGTAATAAGATTTTTTGCATTATGGTAATGACAATTTGGGGGAAATGAAATTTAAAAAAAGAAAATCAAATTTAACAAAAAAATTACAGTAATGAGATTTTTTTTCCATTATGGTCATGAGAATTTGAGGAAAATAATAGTAATAATAAAAGAAGAAACAGTCCTCATGCTTTTCGTCTGATTCATAGATGAAACAACCCGATCAATAAACACCAACCAGAAGATAAGATGCAGACGCAGACCAAAACAACAGACTGAAGGTTTGACCACATCGCAGCAAACACAGATCCGAACACGTTACACAGTGTTTACATGCTGAAGGGGATTTCACGATCATATCACACACGCCGGACGAGGGTTTCCCGATCCCCTGCATGCACATGGCAACACATCCGTGAGATATTCTGTGATCCGTTATAAAAACATCTGTGCGCACGCACACACACGCGGCTCCCTCTCATTCATCTTAAAGGCACATGAAGTGAGCGCGCACAAGAGAACCGCAGCTTTTATGAGCAATACCTCGCATTCAGCCACAATGTTGCCTGGTGACAGTCGCCGTGGTGATGTGGCCGTCTCCGCACCAATGGACCACCTGTGACTAGACTAGTAAAATCAGCGTGTGTGTGTGTGTGTGTGTGTGTGTGTGTGTACTCACTCAGACTTGGCCAGTGCGGTCAGAGCCCGACTGAAGCACCACCCTACAAAGGGCAGGTCTCGTCCGTGGAAGCCTGAGCGAGGATGATCCCGCTGGGCAGCGGTGGAGGGGCGCAGGGGCCTCTCGGGCTCCTCGAAATTGGAGGTGTCATCCTCGGAACGCAGAGACGGAACAAACGGAGGGAGCGCTGGAGGAGACGAGAGGAGAAAACGTGTGAGAGGGTCGGTGAGAAAAACAGACTGGAGGAAAGAGAGAGAGAGAGGGTCTCAGTGATGAGACTGTAGCGCAATAACTCGCTCGCCCGCTCTCTCTCTCTCTCTCTCTCTCTCTCTCTCACTGCAGCAGTCTCGGCTAATCAGTGTGAGTCACAGCCAAAACCCGATGCGAGATCCGCGCACACACACACAAACACACACACACGCATGCAGCGCTGCATCTACACAAACAGCTGTATTGACACACACACGCTGTATCTGCCGCTGGGGGGTTTTGTTTATACATTTACACAATTGATTTATTCATTTAAAAACAAGAACAACATCAAGAATCTAACAAAAACATTACACAATGCCACGAGCACCAACAATTCATCAGCTCATCTGAATATGTTAATCATCTCAATAATCTCAATAGAGTTTATTCACCTCAGAAAATTGACATTATGATCAGAATAAAAAGCTTTCAGCTGCAGGTCAATTCAACATCCAGTCCAATCGATCACGATCACATCAGACATATGAAATAACGATTGTCTTTATTAGTAATGTTTTCTAGGGTGAAGCAGCCACACAATATGAATTTTATCCATGATCAATAAGAATATCTAGTAGGGGTGGGAAAAAATTCGATTCTTAGATGCTTCTGATTCGATTCTGAATCGATTCACAAGTCAAAAATCGATTTTCTAATGTTGACGGAAGGTAAAAGGCGATACTCTGAAGCGTGAAAGTGCAGCGCCCGGTCAGTCTGTGGTGTGCACATAACTGTGTGTGTTCACTGGCGCGGAGCGAGTGGAACAGAGCGAGCGTTTTCAGATCATTCCTATGGAAGTTGAGCTTCATGCTTGTGAGTGAGTGCGAAGCTCAACTTCCATAAGAATGAACTAAAAACGTTCGCTCTGCGCCGGTGGATACGCACCATAAGAGACCCATGATGGCTGAGTGAGAAATCCGACCGGCACTGTCTGCATTAAAAGCTAGCGTATGGACGCACGTTGGCTTCTGTGAAGTTGAAGGGAAAAAGCACCTGGGCTGCGTTTCATCGTAAGCCTGATCGTAAAGACCATTGTTCTACGATCAACTTAGGCTTGCGATGCTTTTTGGAAAAGCTACCCTGGACGAGCCACTATATGCAAGTTCTGTTATTGCTATATTATTGTTATATTGCTTATTGCACATAACAGGAGGATTTTGTTAGAAGTCTATTACTTTATAGTGATTCTGAATATGCTGAAGTCTGTACTTATGCAAATAACATTACTGTAAGTATGCTGTTACAGGCACACATTTCTTTTCATGTTGGTTCTTTGCTGGGACATATGCTGGCAAATGTAACCGTCCAGTTGAGTTGCCAAATCACTTCCATTTGTTTTATTAATAAAAGACATTGCAAGTAATTCATTATGGATAAGCAAATACTTTGCTTTAAAAGTACCAAGTAGTTGCACAGTGGCAAAAAACAATCTGTACAGAAAAAAAAGTTGCATCGATAATGGTTTTATAATCGCACCGCAGCCCTCTGAAGCGTAATCGAGTCGAATCGTGAGGTGCCCAGAGATTCCCACGCCTAATATCTACAGCAGAACAACTGATGTGATCGCAATGTATGGGCAGTTCATAATGGCTATTGTTTTGTTGTCAAAATCAAAATCAAATATTTACATTTATTTAAGGTAAAGTATGTTTTAGATGCTGTAACTTAGTTTTTTTTTTTTTTTTTTACCATATATATATATATATATATATATATATACAAAAAAAATGTATAAGATAAATTATGTCTTCGATGATTTAACTTGCGTTTTTTTTTTTTTTACCATTTTTAATAATTTTGTATCAGGGAAATATGTTTTAGATGCTGTAACTTACGTTTTTTGTTATTTGTAATAATTTTTGTATAAGATAAAGTACGTTTTAGATGCTGTAACTTACATTTTTTTTCCATTTTTAATAATTTTGTGACGTAAAATATGTTTTAGATGCTGTAACTTATGTTTTTTACATTTTTAATCATTTCTATACAAGATAAACTGTTTTAGATGCTGTAACTTACTTTTTTTTTTTTTTTACCATTTTTAATCTTTTTGTATAAGGTAAAATATGTTTTAGATGCTGTAACTTATGTTTCTAACATTTTTATACAAAAACTATTTTAGATGCTGTAACTTACGTTTTTTTATTATTTGTAATAATTTTTGTATAAGATAAAGTACGTTTTAGATGCTGTAACTTACATCTTTTACCATTTTAAATAATTTTGTATCAGGGAAATATTTTTTTTATTATTTCTAATAATTTTTGTATAAGAAAGTATGTTTAGATGCTGTAACTTACATTTTTTTTTCCATTTTTAATAATTTTGTGACGTAAAATATGTTTTAGATGCTGTAACTTATGTTTTTAACATTTTTAATCATTTCTATACAAGATAAACTGTTTTAGATGCTGTAACTTACTTTTTTTTTTTACCATTTTTAATAATTTTTGTATAAGATAATGCAGTAAGATAAGATGCTATAACTTACTTTTTTTTAACCATTTTTAATCTTTTTGTATAAGGTAAAATATGTTTTAGATGCTGTAACTTATGTTTTTAACATTTTTAATCATTTTTATACAAGATAAACTATTTTAGATGCTGTAACTTACGTTTGTTTTATTATTTGTAATAATTTTTGTATAAGTTAAGTACGTTTTAGATGCTGTAACTTACATCTTTTACCATTTTAAATAATTTTGTATCAGGGAAATATATTTTTTATTATTTCTAATCATTTTTGTATAAGAAAGTAAGTTTAGATGCTGTAACTTACATTTTTTTTTCCATTTTTAATAATTTTGTGATGTAAAATATGTTTTAGATGCTGTAACTTATGTTTTTAACATTTTTATACAAGATAAACTGTTTTAGATGCTGTAACTTACTTTTTTTTTTACCATTTTTAATCTTTTTGTATAAGGTAAAATATGTTTTAGATGCTGTAACTTACATCATTTTTGTGTAAAAAAAAACTGTTTTAGATGCTGTAACATTTATTAAAACTATTTTACCGTTTGTTAAAAGTTTCGCTTATCAAGACAGCAAGCCAATTTTTCACTCCTCTTTTTCATCTCACGACTATGACAGCTGATAGGTGGATCAGTTTCTGGATTGACAAGCATATTTAGAAGCGGGATTGAATCCGAAAATGCGATGATGGGCAGTGATAACCATGGCAACAGACAGGACAAAAAAATCTGATACTGCACATCAGAACAGATCTGTGCAATAAGTCTAAATACAAACTAACAGACGAGCCACTTGTTCTGTGTAATGCGTTTCTTTGTTCTTCAAACAACTTGCTTTGTGGTGTGAGTTTGTTCTTTATTAAAATCAACACATTAATGATTTCTCTCTCACCCAACCCTGACCCACCCACAATTATTTGTAACGTTATTTTTTTATTACTTGGCCCGCCCGATCTGCCGATTATCTGCAGTGTCCGCGGATTATCACTACTGTCTGTGTTATTTTTTTAACTAGTGCTGATTTTGCAGTAAACAATCAAATCATGTATTTAAAAAAAAAAAAAATATATATATATATATATATATATATATATTCAAAATTTGTAAAAAAATACTGGGATATAATTTTTTAGCTATATCATCATCCTTCTCTAGTGGGAAAGAGCCTTGAATCCTCATTACACAAGCCCTTTACATCAAACTGATTTCTGTCAAGTTGTTCATACGACAAGAGTTCAAGGGTTGAATCCTGCAGGAACAAAATCCTGTAGGAAACTCAGCAGGATGAGCAAGAAATTGGTGCGTTTCTTTGTGTGTGTGTGAGGTGTTATCTCATTACGGTTTGGCCGTGTGACTGATCTGAGAGCTTCTCTCTGTGAGAACACCTGCACACTCTATAATCTGACTAATTCCACAGAAAACCACCCGCTGCCCAAGAGTGAGTGAGTGAGTGAGTGAGTGAGTGAGTGAGTGAGTGAGTGTGTGTGTGTGTGTGTGTGTGTGTGTGTGTGTGTGTGTGTGTGTAAGGAAGTTAATGCAGTATTAAATATACAGTTGATTTTCCCATAAACATGGTTTGTCAGAGTGTATGGCAGTGAATGCTATCATATGAACAACTGATATTCCAGTGCTATATACACCACCAGTCAAAAGTTTGGAATAATTACATTTTTTTAATGTTTTTAAAAGTCTCTTCTGCTCACCAAAGCTGCATTTATTTGATCAAAAATACAGTTAAAATGTGAAATATTATTACAATTTAAAATAATAATTTTCTATGTGAATTTATTGTAAAATATAATTTATTCCTGTGATCAAAGCTGAATTTTCAGCATCATTAGTGTCACATGATCCTTCAGAAATCATTCTAATATGATGATTTGCTGCTCAGGAAACATTTATGACGATTATCAATGTTGAAAACAGTTCAAATTTTTGTGGAAACTGTGATACACCATCATTACAAAGTTTGGAAAAAGATAGATTTAAAAAAAAAAAAAAATAATACTTTTATTCAGCAAGGACACATTAAATTGATCAAGTGACAGTAAAGGCATTTCTAATGTTACAAAAGATTCTATTTCAAATAAATGCTGTTCTGTTTAACTTTCTATTCATCAAAGAATCCTGAAAAATAAAATGCACCACAGTTTCCACACAAATTTGAAGCTGTTTTCAACACTGATAAGAAATGTATATGCAAAAATATTCAATACTGCAATATGTTTACAGTGATATAAGAGTACTAATACTGTGATTTAAGATAATGCGTGTGCTGCACACCCGGAGCTAACAGTCCTAAAGCCTTAAAGCAGATTCAGAAGAAACTCTGAGCTTTACGCCACAGGATTAATGAATTAATTCAGATGTTTCACTTAAACCTGCAGAGCAATCTGTGCACCGAGACGCTATAACAAATCCAGCAATTACACAAGAGAAGTAATCACTTTAAAGCCTACAGAAATAGCAGCAAGTCAGTCTAATGATTAATAACCCGTAATTAACAGGCACATGGAAAAATTACATTGCAGGCACAGTGACGAGACCTCTGACAGCACTGTGCTTCAGAACGGAAGAACGCTTTACTCACCGTGTCTCAGGTTAGTCCAGTCAATGGAGGAAAAGAACGGATGCGACCGCAGGCCTTCGTATCCCAGACGCTCCCGTGATCCACATAACAAACTCTGGAGCAGGTCGACAAACTGAGCACTGGCTTTAGGTTCCTCTGGGAACTTCAGAAAACGCTGTGAGCAAAGCACACAAAAGAAAACATCACATTTTTATATGCTTTAAAAGACAATTAACATTCAGTAACATTATCTTGGGAGTTGCTAGAGATAAATAAAATTCACCTGAAAGTTCATGATGTTGTTGATGGTTTTTGTGGACGTGCCGTCAGCGAAGGGCGATTTCATGTAGATCATTTCATAAGCGATGACGCCCAGGGACCACCAGTCGCTCTCGGGGCCGTAGCTGCAAGTCGTCCCTCCGTTGAGTGCGGACAGGATCTCAGGGGCCAGGAAGTCTCCCACCGGGAGTTTGGAGCACGTCACCTGCTCAAATAACGACACACCGTTCAATTAATCTCTGACAACATATTTAAACCTGTTTATTCAGTATCAACTGTAGTGTGCACATGAAAGGGATTGTCTCTGAATAACGTGACATCAGAGTGACGTCTTCACACTCGTTACCGTTCTGTTAGCCGTCAGTCTGGCTGCCGATCCGAAGTCGGCCAGTTTAATGTGACCCGTGCGGTCGATCAGAACATTCTCTGGTTTAATATCTCTGACAAAAGAAAGAGAGAACGAGAATAAATGAATGAGGAAAAATTATTATGATTATTTATTATTATTGTTAAATAGAGCTTTTAATATATATAAATATAATATAATAATATATGTGTGTATAAATAAGATGAACAAATTAATAAACTAGCATAAATATGTATGTGTATATGGATATAAACAAATTAATAAATAAATTATATATAAACTTATTATGATTTATTATTATTTCTTCTTTTTGTTTAATACTACTATTTTTATATAGAGCCTTTAAAAATATATGTCAGTTAGACGACATTTTTTTTAAAGAATTATATATAAATTATTTATTAACCAGCATAAATATGTACAATGTGTGTATGTATATAAATAAATAACATATAAATGTGTGTATAAATAAGAGACAAAATTATGCATATATTATTTGTAAACTAGCATAAATATGCACAATGTGTATATTGATATAAACAAATCAATAAATAAATTATATATAAATAAAAACTTTATGATTTATTATCTCTTCCTTGTTTAGTACTATTACTATTTTTAAATACAGCTTTAAAATCATTCACTTTTTAAATATGATTATTACTACTATTATTATAAAGAGCTTTTAAAAAAAATATAGAATATAGTATATAAATAAGATTTTGTATAATTAAAGATTAACAAATTATTAATAAACTAGCTTAAATATGTACAATGAGTATATGTATATAAATAAATGAATAAATATATATATTTAAAAATAATACATAAATTATGAATAATCTAGCATAAATATATACAATGTGTAGGCTTATAAACAAACAAATAATATATAAATATATGTGTAAAATAAATAAATATTATATAAAATTATACATAAACTAGCATAAATATGTATAAATATTTTTTTTCCACAATGATACATAAATGATATAGAGATTTCAGTCTTTCTTTTCCAAAATAAACAAATAAATACATAAAAA
Organism: Ctenopharyngodon idella; assembly: GCF_019924925.1. Classification (NCBI taxonomy): domain Eukaryota; kingdom Metazoa; phylum Chordata; class Actinopteri; order Cypriniformes; family Xenocyprididae; genus Ctenopharyngodon; species Ctenopharyngodon idella. The sequence continues at coordinate 42,655,642 of NC_067224.1, forward strand.
TTATACATAAATTATATTCAGATATACACATTTATATTTTGGTCTTTTCCAGGAAAAGGAAAGCTAAAAAACACAAAATGGTGACATCATCTTTAACTGTCCAATCAAACGCTCTCTAGAATGAGAATGTCCCTCCCCCTCATACCACCTGTCAGTGAGTGTTCATGTCTGTGACGTGAACTAAAGTCTACTGGCTCTTTAACAAAAGCCATGTCTGTGTGTTTGTACCTGTGAACGTATCCCATCTGATGGACCGTGTGAATGGCCTGAACGAGCTCCGCCAGGTAAAACTGAGCCATCGACTCGTCTAACTGATCTTCATATCTGTTCATCAAAGCCATGAGGTCACCGCCGGGCAGATACTCCATCACCTGGTCAAAACACACAAATACTGATGAAGACGCATTCGATGCATCGGATTAATTTTGAGTCGCAAGAGTAAAAACAGAAAACTTACAGTTTCATCTGTTTATTTCATTTAAAGCAGCTCGCAAAAGGCCTTAAAGGCATGAAAAATGTGTGAATATCATTGCATTAGATAACAAAATATCAAACAAGGGCTGCATGATTATCTAAATAAAACCGAAATCGCGATAAGTGTCATTATCAAATCACAAACGCTGCGATTTAATTATGTAAATATATAAAGCATGGCACTGTCCTTAATTCAGTGTTTTCAAAACCCTTATTATGATTTATTATGATTTTTTAAAGAACTTTTAAAAAAAATACATTTTAAATATTACTATTATTATTTTTCATTATGATTAAGATATTTAAAATATTCACATTTTAAATATTACTACTATTATATTGAGTTTTTTTAATAAAAAAAAAAAATCACATTTTAAATATTATTACTACTATTATTATTAATTACATAGTTTTAAAAAATGCATTTTAAATATGACTATTATTATTATTTAGATATTTAAAATTCACTTTTTAAATATTACTATTATTACTATTATTATACTGACTTTTTAAAAAAAAAAATTTAAACATTATTATTATTATATATCATAATAATAAGTCAAATTCAAAAAATTCAAAAAGTCGTAATTTTAAATATTATTATTAATAATATTACTACTATTATACTGTTTTTTTAATCACATTTTAAATATTATTAAGTATATAGAGCTTTAAAAAAAAAAGTTGTCCTTTTAAACATTATTATTATTAAAATTATTATTATATAGAGCTTTAAAATATCATTAGTTATTACTACTACTAATTATTATAATTATTTTATAGTTTTAAAAAAAATGTAAATTGGATTTTTTCCCCCAAATTTGTGCAGCCCTAAAACAAATGCCACAGGATCTTTTCTCCATCATTTTTGCTCAATTACATTTAATCAACTAGGGTTTTGGAACTGTACAATCTTTAGTCAAATGTTTTGTTTGTGAAGTGTATAATCTTTCTTTATAAATCACACTTCTTTTGACATTTTATCTTATGCAACAGCAATCAAAGTATCAGAAGTGAAGAAATCTCTATATTTTCATATGACTACATAACTCATCTAAAATAAGTACGAAACTCTGCGCATCAGCTGTACGACAGATCTCACAACGTGATATTACATAATAATCACCTGTAAGTGAATCTATTATTGCACATCAACCAAAAACAAACCATCTCTGTCCGGTCGACACAGACGGTTGATCGAATCACATGGGTTTAATTAGCAGCCACTCGTCTCAATCACACATTCATGTTCTAAATAAAAGCTTGTGATTACACCATTATCACTCTAATTAGACAATTAGCTAGTTAGCCTAAACTGCATCTTGAGAGAGCGGTGTACGCGTAAACTCAAGAAAAACCAAAAAATAGCTGAGAAAAACAGATCTGCCTGAACAGAAAGAGACGTGTGAATGGCAGTCGCTGCTGCAGGTAATGAATGGCTGCATGGCTATTTATAGACGCAGTCGCTGCGATGATCATCAGCCTGAAACCACACCACAGGCAGAAATTAATTACTCTATAAAGAACCTAAACATCCACATACCAAACCAGCATTTAAACAGAGAGAAGTTACATCACAGATTCCAGCACAAGAACGAATATATGCAAATGTAAACGGTTAATAATTTATTGAAATTATTTAGTGATTTACAGCAGCGCTGCGTCTCTAATTGAGCATCGGCGAGAGTTTCGTTTGACTAATACATCAAAAACTCACTTTTATAAGAGAATGCAAAATAGCCGGAGTGATTTTACTGGAATAGAAGATGAAAGTGATCATAATCATTAAAATTATATCCCAAAAGTTCAGAGAGATTATACAAGACTCAGCCACGTGAAGCATGTGAGAGGTGTTTACATGTGTCACAGAGCAATTCTGTCAATTTTAACATTTATTACATAAATTCCACCACATCTCAAATTATGTTTGATAACGTTCTCTGGTGGAAAAGACATTCGAAGAATCTTTGTAATAAAATGGCTGATTCCTTTGTCTCGCTAAGACTAATTACACATCTAGAATTTATGCATCCAATACACACACCTGATAATTATATAAACATACAGTGTAATTTGGCAAAATTACAGCTTGATTGGAAGTGATGCATAATGATAATTGTCTCGTGTTTCATCTCAAGCTCTTCACCGACACTCCTGGGTAAACAAGTACATGAACTCTGAATAAAACTTTATTAGGGGCAAAACTGTTGGTAATAATGGAAAAGACACATATGACAGAGACAGATAGACGGATGGACGGACAGAGAATATCTTTACACAAACGGACTGAAAGACAGATAGATATCACCCTTTCTCTGACACGTATAACAATCTAACATACCGCTGATCAGGGATATTAAAGGGATATTACGTCATGTGACACGCATAGATAACGACGACACGTTTCGCCCTTTGTTGGAGCAAAAGTGGGTAACTTCTGTCCACCTCGTCAATAAGCAAGGACTAAAATAATGCAATTTAATTTGAATTAATATCGATTCTGGAATATTTGGGGGGGGGTTTTTAATTGATTTTAAAATCGTAAAAAAAAAAAAAAAAAAAAAAAAAAAAAATTTGCGATAGTTAGATGAACCGATTTTTTTCTCCCAGCCCTAATTTTTTTTAATATTTCATATTTCATTTCTGTCTGTCAGACAGACAGAACAACAGAGATGGACAGACAGAACGACACACAAATAGATGGAACAACAGAGACAGATATAATAAAAAAGATAAATAGATGGAACGAAAAACACAGACAGAACAACAGACAAATAGATGGAACGACAGGCAGAGATAGATAGATAGATAGATAGATAGATAGATAGATAGATAGATAGATAGATAGATAGATAGATAGATAGATAGATAGATAGATAGATAGATAGATAGATAGATAGATAGATAGATAGATAGATAGATAGATAGATAGATAGATAGATAGATAGATAGATAGATAGATAGATAGATAGATAGATAGATAGATAGATAGATAGATAGATAGATAGAAATCATAATTGTCAATTATTCCCTTGAAATTGTAATTGCGATTATTAATTACGATTATCACAATTTACATTGATGTATTGAATAGCTTTATACCATTGTTTAAAGCAACTGCATGCCACATTTTTGTAAAAAAATAAAAAAACAATCTAAATACACAATTTTTTTTTTTATTGTTTTAATAAACCTCATAAACCTAGACCCTATCTATCGGTCTCTGTCATTCCATCTAATTGTGTGTTGTTCTGTCTGTTGGTCTCTCTGTCCATCTGTTTGTCGTTCCATCTATTTGTCTGTTATATCTGTCTGTCTGTTGGTCTCTCTGTCTGTCTGTTTGTCGTTCCATCTATTTGTCTTTTGTTATATCTATCTATCTGCCTGTCATTCCATCCTTTGTCTGTTATATCTGTCTGTCTGTCCGTATCTATCTATCTATCTAATTTGCCTGCCGTTCCATCCTTTGTCTGTTGTTGTCTGTCTGTTTGCCGTTCCATCTATTTGTCTGTTATATCTGTCTGACAGATAGATAGGGTCTAGGTTTATTTATATATATATATATATATAAAAAATAAATAAATAAATAAATAAAAAAAAAGTGTTTTTAGATTGTTTTTTTTATTTTTATACAAAAATATGGCATGCAGTTGCTTTAAACAATGGTATAAAGCTATTCAATACATCAATGTAAATTGTGATAATCGTAATTAATAATCGCAATTACAATTTCAAGGGAATAATCGACAATTATGATTTGTCATAATCATGCAGCCCTAATATAAATGTACATAAATTATATTTGTAATTGCACTACACACTTTAAACAGTTTTTTATATATACACTTTTAATCTATATTGACATTTTTATATTCATTGTTTTTTGTCTATAATTTGTTGCCTTTTTTTTATGTTATTGTTTTACGTATATGTTTGAGAACGTGGGATACCAACAAATTTTGTTGTTTTGCACAGCAGTACAATGATAGACAGACAGATGGACAGAAAGAACAACAGACAAATAGATGGAAAGACAGACAGATATCACCCTTTCTTTAACATGTATAGCATAGTCTAACATACTGCTGATCACACTGAATTCATATCAAATGGCTTGTTCAACACAAGCTCTCTTTCATCAAACCTCACTGCAAACACACACTCATCATCATAAGTCCCTCGATTACATTCTTCATCAGACAGAAACTAGAAACTACCCTCCAGACCGTTACTGAAGCCCAAACGGGCTCCTCACGCCTCTGTCCGAGTGAGGCGCTCTGGGGCAAACACACACCACATATAAACACACACGTGCGCATACACACGCCCACACAAACACACACAAGAGAGCATGAATGGAAAGCAAAGCCGGCGGGACACGAGCGGCAAGCGCGGAATTCTAGCCCACGTATCCTAGCAACAAGCTAGCGAGGGTCTTTTCAGCACATCGCTCGGGTAAAGACAGATTACTCGTTTTTTTCCCCCCTCTTCTGCCGGAGGCGTTTGGAACGAAGGAGGTGGCAGAAATAGAAAATCGTCTCTTTAGTCACTTTGTGCTTTCTACATTTGCCCTCATGAGAAGCTGGAAAACCTCCAGCAATCCCCAAAGATACTGCGTGGGGCGGCAACTAATCACTTTCTGTGCACCAATGCAATATTGTATACTACACAAACACAAAAACACACATTTATAACACACCCTTCCTGTAACACTGATGCCAAACAGGCAATGTTGGAATAAGCGTGATTGTTAGGGATTCCCTGACCATAAGGCCCTGGAATTTGGTGCAGATGCTGATATTAAAACAAAAAGTTAGATGAAATTCTGATGCTTGTAATGTAAATAATTGAGATCTTTATAGCAGTATAACAGACTACTTACATAAAATGCATATATATAAAAAAATATATATAAAAAAAAAAAAAAATCAATACCTGCCAATAATATGTCTTAAGTTGATATTAAATGCTTAGTTTTATGATCAAAGCTTTGTAGTATGGAAGCTTGTTTCCGCCATGAAATAAAAAAGGTAACTGACTTTTTATTTCAAAATTCTTACTTTTCTCTCAGAATTGCGAGATATAGTCCGAATTGCGAGTTATAAAGTCCGAATTGCGAGTTATAAAGTCAGAATTGCGAGTTATAAAGTCAGAATTGCGAGTTATAAAGTCAGAATTGCTTGTTATAAAGTCAGAATTGCGAGTTATAAAGTCAGAATTGCGAGTTATAAAGTCCGAATTGCTTGTTATAAAGTCCGAATTGCGAGATATAAAGTCAGAATTGCGAGTTATAAAGTCAGAATTGCTTGTTATAAAGTCAGAATTGCGAGTTATAAAGTCAGAATTGCGAGTTATAAAGTCAGAATTGCTTGTTATAAAGTCAGAATTGCGAGTTATAAAGTCAGAATTGCGAGTTATAAAGTCCGAATTGCTTGTTATAAAGTCCGAATTGCGAGATATAAAGTCAGAATTGCGAGTTATAAAGTCAGAATTGCTTGTTATAAAGTCAGAATTGCGAGTTATAAAGTCAGAATTGCGAGTTATAAAGTCAGAAATGCGAGTTATAAAGTCAGAATTGCGAGATATAAAGTCAGAATTGTTTGTTATAAAGTCAGAATTGTGATTTATAAAGTCAGAAATGCGAGTTATAAAGTCAGAATCGCGAGTTATAAAGTCAGAATTGCGAGATATAAAGTCAAGTCACCTGATGATGACAGGATGATTATTTTTTGGAAAACTTTCCCTCAAAGTTAAGTAAACTCTTATTATGCAATGTGTAATATCACTAAGAGTTTCATTTATAATATGATTCGCAGACTACTCTAATGTTTTTGTCAGGTGTTTATTAATCTTAACCAACACATTGAGATGTTTGATAACTGAAGGACGAAAACAAGAATATTTTCTCTAAACAACAAAAGCTGGATTCTTACACTCCTGAAGGGTCACCAAGAAAATGCTGATCTCCTCTTCATTATGGATATATTTTGGTCAGATAAGCACAGTTTGTCACATCAAAGGCTCTTTGGCTAATTGTGAATGCAAGTGTCTTTACGCAGTAAAGGATTGTGGGATTGGATGCTGAGGGTTCTGCTGGTCTTATGCAGAATCACAAGACATGTAAATGAATGGTCCATCTGAAAAGAGTAATGATTCACTGAGATGAGAACACAATGTTCTCTTCAGAGGAGATGTGAGTCCGTCTTTCCACACAAGAGATTTAAATTAATGATTTTGAGAGCATTAGTGTCTTTACATCTTTCATGTCTTTCTCTATCAATGTCTAAATGACCGTTCACACCGATAGCATTTTGCAGACTGATTTTCAAAGAGTTGGTGATTTGGCAATGTTGAGCAACAACCAAAGGATGCAACGCAATATAGCGCTAAAAGCTCTCTGTGTAAATCTGTGGCCTGTTTTAAGTTGCAGTCATGAGGAACATGTATTTATTTCAGCACCCAGTCTTCTACTGTATTTTCTGCTGTAAACCATAAATGCAAATGCACTGTAATTTGACCTGGTAGAGATGCACAAAAATTTTGCCATTTGAAAATATTCAGCCAAAAAAGAAAAGGTCTTAGCTAAAGCAGTTTTGGAGGGAAATCTTTGACCGAAAGAGTGACTTTAAATCAGCTCTTCTCGTGTCACTGGATGAGCTACAACAGGTAAACATGTCAGCTGTGTGGACGCACTTCACAGCGGCCAAAAATGATGCTACAATAGTAATATGTCAAATTTGTTCGACTGAAATATCAAGCCGAATATGCCCCTCCTTTCCGAGAGCCAGCTCTGCTCTGATTGGTCAGATGGCCCAGTCTGTTGTGATTACAGCACTGTCGGAAACCAAACAGCAATTACCATATATGGATTTCAGCTGCTTCAGCTTCCTGAAGCACTTGATACACACAGTGATATTAATATCAAGTTGAAATTTTAAAGGGGACATATCATGAAAATCTGACTTTTTCAGTGTTTAAGTGCTATAATCGGGTCCCCAGTGCATTTACCAACCCAGAAAACATGAAAAAGGACAACCCAGTAACTTTGTTTTGGTAAGTCTTTCTCTGCAAACATGTGAAATATTGTAATATTATATAATATTACCACCCCTTAATCAGCACGTTTCCACCCACGCCGCCGCCATTTTGTTTTCAGTTCTAACGCCATGGCAAAACACACACCAAAGGGGGTGTGGCCATGTTGGCTGCTTTAAAGAAGAGGAAGAGTTGTTGTAGTAGAGTGTTGCCGTCATTTTACGCCAGACTGCTTCACAAACGAGGGTCAATTCAACGCTGGATTTGCACAAAAGATTAACATGACGACACATGCTAGTGGATGAGCTGAATCAACTCCACAGCAACTACATAAATTTATCCACTAACCATTCAGAAACGTCTAAAAGTTGTAACTTCTTCCTGAGTCTCTCCATCAGTGTCGACTCCAGTTTGAACAATGTAAGGCTGAACACCGTTACTGACAATCCTCATTTTGGCTGCGTGAGATTCTCCAGCTTTGTTGTTGTTGAGCGACCGAAGCGCGAGCTGTTAAAGCTCCGCCCTCTTCTGGAAAGGGGGCCGGGAGCAGCGGCTCATTTGCATTTAAAGGGACACACACAAAAACGGCGTGTTTTTGCTCACACCCAAATAGGGGCAAATTTGACAAGCTATAATAAATGATCTGTGGGGTATTTTGAGCTGAAACTTCACAGACACATTCTGGGGACACCAGAGACTCATATTACATCTTGTGAAAGGGGCGTTACAGGTCCCCTTTAAACATTCTACTCTTATTAAATCTACCATTGTCTATAGTGTCATACTGAACTGACCGACACTTTCAATGATTATAAAAGGAGTGCTCTTTATTTTCTATGTAATTCAGTCGCAATTTGAAGAAAAGGGGCAATGCGGTGGTGGCACCAGTGTGACCTCTAACAGAATTTAGTTGCACTGGCAGGAAAATATGACGCACGTCTCTCTCTACAGAAAAAATTCTCTATAACTCTGAATCTAAACTGTAAAGTAAACATCATGTCCTCATCTTCAGGTCAATCTGAAGCTTCTACAGATGAAAAACACAGACACGGTTTATACAGGACGGGAACACTGAACACTCACTGTATCATCACCTGCTATGATCACAAACATCCATTAGAAAGACAGACAAAGTGCGTATTCATGCCCCACCGCTGATGAAAAGGAGTTTTAGTGAAATAATGGAGCCACATCATGCTTTTCTATCCTCTTAAAGGTGAAGCATGTCATTTTTGAATGTTAAAACACTTATTTCATCCTAGGTTGATGTGCAGAGCCTACCACATGACCAGTTAAGAGTTTAGACATATCTATTCGTTTACAATTACGATGAGACATGGGCCATTCAAACTTTCTGTTTCAAAAAAAACATTCATCAACACAAGAAAGAAAACTGCACATGTTAAACAGTATTTAAACAGCCTGACATGTTAACTTCTCACACTGCCTTTTAAAGGACAAACATACACTATTAAGGGTGGTTCACATAAAGCGCGATAACTGTAATGATAACTATAACCATAAAGTTTTAATAATCAAACTCAAATAATCAAAGTCCACACCACAAAGACACAGAAACGATATTGTTGGAATCACTTTCAGAGTGATTTTTTTCCCAGGTGATGATGATAAAAACTCCTTCTGAAAAGCACAACGTGCTCTGATTGGTCAGCTGGACCAGTGTGTTGTGATTGGTCAAGCACTTTGAGCGTGTTTGGGAAATGCCACGCCCCTTACCATAAACACATTGTGCTTATAGTAAACAGAACAGTATTGTGTGTTGGTGTGGAGTGGACGCTCAAATAGTTATTTTCATAGTTATCATTCTTGGTGTGAATGGGCCTTTAGTTGAGTCAGATCACATGACACCAGACTGACATGTGAAATCATTACTCCAGCAGCCTAAAGTGACTCCAGGTTAAAGTGAACACTCACCAGATAGACGTGGTCCTGGTCCTGGAAAGCGTGTTGAAGCTGAGGGATCCAGGGACTGGAGTTCAAGGCCAGGATGGTTCTCTCCTCCTCAAAGAACGCCACCTTCACAAGACAGAAGAATTTAGTTTCATGAGATCCTGAGATACATGCAACAGATACTAGTTAACTCAGTGTGTCATTTAGTTGATGCTTTTATGCATGTATTACGGTGCCAACCAACGCAGTCCATTCACCGAATCTTGTTTCACACAAACACAAGCACTAAAAGAAAAGTGAAACTTTCTTGCGGAAATCTTTCGCCCTGATGCGAAATTCCCAATTGCATGGATTCCTATTGAAATGACCGGATTTTGCTGGTGAAAATTTGCAGAACAACAGTAAATGTGACCTTACATTAATTCCTGATCAGGGTGAACCGATCAGTCGTCCACAAACCAAAGTTGTGTTTCAGTTCTGATATCCAGTTCTGTTTAAGATACTGTTTGTGTAAGAAAAAGTTTTTGTTTAGTGCTTAGAAGCAAGAAAACTAGATCCCAACTTTACTTGTCCTAAACAGGTGAAATGTGACGAGTTTCCAAAAAGGTGAATTTTAATTTCATGCCGACTTGAATGTTTAATACGGAGCTGTGATGAGCAGGATTTTGCACCAATGATATTTCACTATTGGTTATCCAGAATAACACCACTAGGGCCCTATGAAATCCATTTTTTTTTCCCCGTTTTAATTTTTTTGGACTCCATTTTAATGGTTAAATAAAATGTTAGTAATCAAAAAGCATATCTAATTAATTGAAATCATGAAACTTATACAATTTAACATCAATTTATTAAAAGTTCAACAAAAATTACATTTTTTTTTTTTGACCAAATTCTGTTTTCTCTGTGCTAAGTTGTCTAGATTCCATTTTAATTGTTTAATTAAATTTTAATAATCAAGAAACATGTCTAATTAACTGAATTCATAAAAACAACAAAAACATTTTTTTTAATCAATTTTTTTTCAGAACTTTTGTGTTGTGTATTTTAATTTTTCTGGCAATCAAATGAAGGCATAAAACATTAATTTAATTTATCTTTTAATCATATGAAATTAAACCTTTTTTTTTTTTTCCAAAGTGCTGCACAACAGAGCTTTACTGTTAAAAAAACATGGAAGAAAAATTGATTATTCCTTAAAAAAAAAAAAAAAAAAGCTTTAATTTAATTTGTTATTGTTATTATTATTAGTGTGAGTATTATTATTCCATTGTGACACAGCTAAATTCTACTGTACAACAGTAATATATTTTTCTGTCAATTTCTTTAAGTTAAACAGAACTTTTATTTTGACGGGTTGTCGTGAGGACCTTTGAGTTTCTGTGTGTTTGATATGATGGCGATAGTTTTTCTCAAATGAAACGGTAAAATGCTCATGAAGCGACTCTGGAGATGAAGTTCACTGGTTTATGTCCTCATATAGTAAGACGGCAGAGGCTGAAAAACGTGTGCTTCAGTGTGTGTGTGGGAAATGAAACCATTCATTCACACAGAGACAGGCAGAACATGCAGGATTCATATTTCAGGGTTTCTGCAGGTTTCATCAAATCTAATTTAATGCTTTTTAATGCCTTTTTAATGCCAATTTTTACATTTTTAATGCTATATATATATATATATATATATATATATATATATATATATATATATATATATACATACACACACACATATATATACATATATATATATATTCGTTAAAAGTCGATAGATAATGTCATATGGCAATTAGAATATTCATCATGTCATTAAGTCGCATTTGCATTCTGCCAATTGTCAGCCCTTTAGATCTGTTTGCTTCTCTGCTGCTACTCTTTGTGCTCACATAATGTATTTTAATGCAGCCAAAATCCCAATAATACTATTTCATCTATATTTCATCTATTTCTTTTTCTTTTTGTTGTCAGACAATATGAAATAGTGACTGAAATGCGGCCCATTAAAGGGTTAGTTCACCCAAAAATGAAAATAATGACATTTATTACTCACCCTCATGTCGTTCCACACCCGTAAGACCTTCGTTCATCTTCGGAACACAAATTAAGATATTTTTGATGAAATCCGATGGCTCAGTGAGGCCTGCATAGCCAGCAATGACATTTCCTCTCTCAAGATCCATTAATGTACTAAAAACATATTTAAATCAGTTCATGTGAGTACAGTGGTTCAATATTAATATTATAAAGCCACGAGAATATTTTTGGTGCGCCAAAAAAAACAAAATAACGACTTTTTAACAATATCTAATGATGGCCCATTTCAAAACACTGCTTCAGGAAGCTTCGGAGCGTTATGAATCAGCGTGTCGAATCATGATTCGGCTCGTGTGTCAAACTGTCAAACTGCTGAAATCACGTGACTTTGGTACTCTGAACCGCTGATTCAACACACTGATTTTTTTTTTTTTTTTTTTGGCGCACCAAAAATATTCCTGTCGCTTTATAATACTAATATTGAACCACTGTACTCACATGAACTGATTTAAATATGTTTTTAGTACCTTTATGGATCTTGAGAGAGGAAATGTCATTGCTGGCTATGCAGGCCTCACTGAGCCATCGGATTTCATCAAAAATATCTTAATTTGTGCTCTGAAGATTAACAAAGGTCTTACGGGTATGGAACGGCATGAGGGAGAGTAATTAATGACATTATTTTCATTTTTGGGTGAACTAACCCTTTAAGACTACATGCAGGGATCGACATTAAGCCTTGTCATGTGCTTGTCCTATGAAGAAGTAAATCGGTCATTCACTTGTCCAAGTAAAAAAGTTGCTTTTCCGGAAAAAAATAGGATTTTTGTGTGGTGTAAATATAAATTTATTCTGAAGCAATATTCTTTCATTCAGAATATTCTTTATTCTGAATATTCTTTCAGAATATTGCAGCTTTGACATATTTAAATCTTCATATGTGATATTTACCCCAATTTTTTTTTTTTTTTTTTTACCTTTATAAGGGAAGTTAAATGAAGGATTCATCTTTCATTTTAAATTCTTAAATTTGATAAATAAATTTAATTAGAATAATAACACACTATAGGGCTGTTACCAACCAAATTGAATCATTTACAACAATAAAAAAAAGTTACAACTGCATCAAATAATATTATGAGATTGTTTTAAATATTTTTTTAAAAATACAAATAAGAAATGTTGGGGTGAAAATGATAGTAAACCGCCAGTAGGTGGCGGCAAGTGACCGTCTTAATAATAAGTGAGTCACTCATTCAAATGATTCATTCAAACGGCTGATTCATTCAAGAATGGCCCTGTCCCAAATGGCATGCTAAACCCTCACGCTCTTCCTCTGAGTCCGCACTTTCACGACGTAATGCCGCTTTGACTGCCGGGTAAAATCCTCTGCGTAGCTCACAGTCTTGCGTGCTCAGCAGAAGTGCGCATCGAGGGCGCATAGCAGCCGCGAAGGGAGCGCTCATGAGCACCCTTCTTTAAGCTTAAATGACAAATGGGACACCCTACGGTCTTGTGGACTTAACGGACACGCGCACGCAGCGGCCATTGTAAGTCCACAAGACCGAAAGTGCACATGAAGTGTGCCATTTGGGACAGGGCCAATGAGGCAGCTGTTTATGAATGGGTCACTGAATCATTGACTCAACCGATTCGTTCAAAACGCTGAATCACTCAAAAACACGGTAAAGAAAACACGGTTGAGTGTTGCTGTGAGATGCTGTGATGTTTATTTGGAACTATTTTCGCTGCTGAAACAGAACAAAAACAGTCACTATTACTTCTAATGGTATTCAGGAAGACAGCACTCTTGGTCATGTGATGTTGCTTAACTGTATTATGTGTTATAAATATAAAAACTCCACATTTTAAATTTTTAGATAGAGGTGTGCCTGTGGCAGGAAAGCAAGATCTCGCGCTTATGCAGCAATACTGGAGAGTCTACTTGGGCCGCTGTCCAAAACAGCGTTACGGCAATTTTGCACCGGCCGGAGGCAATTACCAAACTGGCTCCGTGTGTGTATCACACCAATGTTCATATTTTGCGACAGCAAATCAAAGTTATTAATTATGAAGGCTATATTCAATATATTGCTTCACGTGACTCACCTGGTCCTGAGAACGCAGGCTGGTTTTCTCCATGATCTTCATGGCGTACATATCTCCCGTCGCTCTCTCCTTCACGACCTGCACCTCAGAGAAGTGTCCCCTTCCCACGATCCCCCTCACTTCAAAATCCCTCTTACCAGGGAGCAGTTCCTGAACTTCAGCCACCACTTCAGAATCTGAGACACACAAACCACCACCATCACAACACCACCAAAACAAGAACTAAATGACTATTTGACTGATTTAATATTGACAACACGACAGGCACTTGCATTTATTGACAAAGTTGGCCACATGTTTGATCTTCATGAGCTCCGGGGTGGCGCACTCTTGATAGAGCAGCAGCAAGGCATCAATCAGTCCTTCTCTGGTCACTCCGTTCACTCCTGCAGAGCCCGACACACTGCACTTCCCCTGAAAACACACAAACATCCAGAAGGTTTGAACACTAAGGTTTTTTTTAATGTTGTATAAGGCTGAAAAGCCAGTAAACTGGAGAGGAAAGCGCTCACCTGCAGCAGCTGATTGAGTCGAGCGCAGCGGCTTGTGATGGAGTCGCCTGCCGCCAGATCTTTAACACTGCTGTGACCTCCATACTTAAACTTCAACATCACTGCAGGACAAACATGATCAAGACATTCAGTACAACCTGGGTGACGGACAGCTGACGGTGTCTGATGTCACACACAATGGCTCTGTTCCAATCCTAGTGAGCTGCCTACCTAGACAGCAGTTATGATGCCCGGAAATGCTGTCCAAGTAGGGAGTTCACTAGGATTTGAGACACATACAAACTATATTAGTGCAGCAGTGATAACAACACCTCTGTGCTGCATCTGAAACACTTAAAAGTTTAATTATGAGTGTAAAAAAACAGGCTTCAATGAAACTAAAAGCTTAATTATAAGCATATCAACACATATCTGTGTGACATCAAACATTTTAAACGACACTTCAAGTCTTGTATACATGAAGTTTTATGTACTTTTATTAACTAAGACGCAAAATGTAATATTTGTATTTTTAAGAATTAATGTCACACGACAGGAATATTTATACTGAATATTAATCAGATAACCTACACTATTAATTGCAAACTATGAATCCATTTGTGACCGTGTTTATCAACAACTTAATATCTAATCATTTTCAGGAAAATAAACATAACTAGATGAAACAGACTGTAAAAACACTGCAAACTACTCGTCATTATACACATTTTTAATATTTTACGAAAGTAAAATGACATCGCTTCTGAAATCATTCATAATGAGATTAATTGATATGACTCGACATATTTCAGTTTGACATTTCATGTTACCGTCGAGTTCATAACGTTCGTGTTTAACACACACATTGAGAACCAGTTTGAAAGAAATCTAGAAATATGCTCACCAAATGTTCATGTGAGAATATTTGAAGTAATAAAAGAAATAAATCTCGTTTAGATGAACATCGCTCACTGACTGACTGATTCACTGACTGACTGAAAACCGAAACCGTTTCCTGATAAATTTCAAATTTTGCGCGTTCAGCGCGACAGCTCATTGGTCGACGCACCCGAAATGCGTCACGGCGTTCGCATAAGCTCCGCCCACAATCATCATTCTCTGCGACAAATCGTTTTGTTGTTGTTTTTGGGTAATATAATCTAAAAAATACATACATTATGAAGTACATACAAAATAAACGTGAATTATAATATAATTGTAAACATGTAAAGCTTCAAAATCTCACTGTTCAACTGGGAATAGATCATTTACTAAATAAAAATAATAAAAAGTGCATTGATGATTAATATAAACCTGCTTATCGTGTATTTAAAACACATTCAGTTTATTAGTTTCCTACTCATTTAATTTATGTATGACTGACATATATGCAGCACATTTTAAAACTAATCCAATTTGAGTATCTTGAGATTTTCACAATAGTAGTTAAAAACGTTTTGTATAAAATTTTTAAAAATTGAATTTGCATTTTTGTGTAAAAAAAAAAAACTATAATTAGTCTATATACTCTATAAATAACTATATTCCACTTTTTCATTCTCATAAATGAAAGGTCAAGTCAAGCACATTGCATTATGGGATGCATTTAGGACTTTAATGCATAAAAAGACTGATTCAGCATTCCTCCGGAGAAAAATCTCAGTACGAGAAGCAGAACTCATGAAGTTTTCATGTTCACACCGGCAGGTTACATTACAACTCGCTGACCTTTGACACAGAACATCTGACAAGCTGCAGAGAACAACAACATTTCTCTTATTGAGCCTCATTGGCTTGTGAAGATCTGGTTTCCCTGGCGATGCCTGTGAGCACCATGGCAACAGCCTCCCCGAGCTGTGATGGAGAGAGACATGGGAAATTATAGAGACATAAGAGAGAAAATAGAAACGATTCGAGACGAGACAATATCACCAGCACTCACGGGTCAATATAACAATCACGACACAACGGACGCGAGGATCGAGAAACCCTCAAATCATCTTGCCTGAACTGACATAAATACACTCATTAATCTCATTATCAGCATTGTGGAGATCAAATATGATCATTTAAATCACAATTCTTTCCTTATTTGCTCATTCAGATCCTGCATGCTGTTATTTTGGAGCACAAAGAGAGAAAACAAGTGACCACAAAAACACTAAAATAGTTTCACACGACTATTGCATATAAAACTCACATGCTTTTGGATCACACACACTTTTAATGAACTAATAAACTCACTTTTCAGTCATGCATGTATTTAAATAATCAGATTTATTCAAATTGCTTAGAAATCAGCATAAATCTGTTTAAAAAAAGTATGATCAGTTATAATACGGCTATATCTGTGGAACAAGCAATATTTAATTAATTAAAATGTATGAGATTGAAATGAAATGTATTAATATATAAATCTGGTTAAAACAGGTTCAGTTTATTAGTGCTGTTATAGAAATATGACCTGTTTTATGTATGTATGACTGACAAATATGCATCACATGACGTTTATTAGTTTATGTTAAAACTGTGATCCAAATGGATGGAAATTTTATATGCAATTCACATACACTACCGGTCAAAAGTTTGGAAACATTACTATTTTTAATGTTTTTGAACGAAGTCTCTTATGCTCATTAAGGCTGCATTTATTTCATAATAAATACAGAAAAAACAATAATATTATTACAATGTAAAATTATGGTTTTCTATTCTAATATACTTTAAATTATAATTTATTCCTGTGATCAAAGCTGAATTTTCAGCATCATTACTCCAGTCTTCAGTGTCACATGATCCTTCAGAAATCATTCTAATATGATGATTTATTATCAATGTTGGAAACAGTTGTGCTGCTTAATATTATTTTATAACCTGTGATACTTTTTCAGGATTCTTTGATGAATAAAAAGTTAAAAAATATCAGCATTTATTTAAAATAGAAATCTTTTGTAACAATATACACTACCGTTCAAAAGTTTGGGGTCAGTCATTTTTTTTCTTTCTTTTTTTTTTGAAAGAAATTAATACTTTTATTCAGCACAGATGTGTTAAACTGATAAAAAGTGATAGTAAAGATTTATATTGTTAGAAAAGATTTATATTTTAAATAAATGCTGTTCTTTTTAACCTTTTATTCATCAATGAATCCTGAAAAAAGTATCACAGGTTATACAATATTAAGCAGCACAACTGTTTCCAACATTGATAATAAATCATCATATTAGAATGATTTCTGAAGGATCATGTGACACTGAAGACTGGAGTAATGATGCTGAAAATTCAGCTTTGATCACAGGAATAAATTATATTTTAAAGTATATTAAAATAGAAAACCATAATTTTAAATATTTTACAATATTATTGTTTTTTCTGTATTTATTATGAAATAAATGCAGCCTTAATGAGCATAAGAGACTTCGTTCAAAAACATTAAAAATAGTAATGTTTCCAAACTTTTGACTGGTAGTGTACATGAATCTTAAATTTAGGCCTATATATTTTTTAAGCGCTCCAGAAGCTTTGAAATCTCATATTTGATCATGTGTGTCATGTTTGGTTATGAAACACAAGATCTACTGATGCTGTAATGACTAATTATTCATAAACCAAAAATGATTGGTCATCACATCAGAAGATCTTGTGTTTTTCATAACCAAACATGACACACATTCAAATATTCAGAATGAGATGTGAGTTTGGCAGTATATAGGGAGGTTTTCCAGTGAATAACGACTTAAATTTAAGTCTGTCCTTTTTATAAAGCATCATATGAATTTTAATATAAAGCATGAGTCACTGTTATGATGCTGCAGAAAGAAAACGGCAGGAAAACATCCTCATCATACCGCAGTCTAATGCACCATACGACGACACAATACTCACCACACACACTGTATATCTTATACTGAAGCAGGTATTTTTCAGTTTTACCTCTTAAGCTCGTGAAAGGTCAGACTCCTGCAGGAGCAGATGGAGACACGACCTCACGGGTCACGGCACCAGCAGGAACACAAATCAGGACATCTGGAGCTGAAACTACAACACATGCTCAGTGAGATACACAGATCGGATCTTTTGACCATACCTGATTTTTTTGCCCCGCCTGTTCACATTCACTTTCCCTGATATCTGTGTTTACATCAATCCCGCTCAAAATTACTCTGTAGTAATTGCTTTACTATGCAATATGGTTGACCCTTGGGTTTGAATGGCCGTGGTATTAAAGGGTTAGTTCATCCAAAAAATGAAAATAATGTCATTTATTACTCACCCTCATGTTGTTCCACACCCATAAGACCTTCGTTCTTCTTCAGAACACAAATGAAGATATTTTTGATGAAATCCGATGGCTCCATGAGGCTTGCATAGCCAGCAATGACATTTCCTCTCTCAAGATCCATTAATGTACTAAAAACATATTTAAATCAGTTCATGTGAGTACAGTGGTTCAATATTAATATTATAAAGCCACGAGAATATTTTTGGTGCGCCAAAAAAACAAAATAACGACTTATATAGTGATGGCCGATATCAAAACACTGCTTCATGAAGCTTCGGAGCGTTATGAATCAGCGTGTCGAATCAGCAGTTCGGAGCGCCAAAGTCACGTGATTTCAGCAGTTTGGCGGTTTGACACGTGATCCGAATCATGATTCGACACGCTGATTCATAACGCTCCGAAGCTTCATGAAGCAGTGTTTTGAAAT
Organism: Ctenopharyngodon idella; assembly: GCF_019924925.1. Classification (NCBI taxonomy): domain Eukaryota; kingdom Metazoa; phylum Chordata; class Actinopteri; order Cypriniformes; family Xenocyprididae; genus Ctenopharyngodon; species Ctenopharyngodon idella. The sequence continues at coordinate 42,674,404 of NC_067224.1, forward strand.
CGGCCATCACTATATAAGTCGTTATTTTGTTTTTTTTGGCGCACCAAAAATATTCTCGTGGCTTTATAATATTAATATTGAACCACTGTACTCACATGAACTGATTTAAATATGTTTTTAGTACATTAATGGATTAGCGAAGATGAACGAAGGTCTTATGGGTGTGGAACGGCATGAGGGTGAGTAATTTTTGGGTGAACTAACCCTTTAAAATTATTTATATAACTCACATCAGGTGGTACCATGATTACTTCTCAGCAAAACTGGCACGACTGATGCAGCGCAAAACTTGACTGAGCAAATACATGCCAGAAAAATAACAGTATTTTCTTTTGCTATTTTATCTAGAGTTCGTTTAGATCTAGAATTTTGTAGTGAAATAAAGTAGTGCTGTAAGATGAATGAATTCAGATGAATTAATGAGAGAGTGAGTGTGAATTACCTGTATGTTGTCATGATGCCGGTGTATTCTGGGTGTCACTTGTAGAAATTTCTATTTGGCCTTTACAGACAGCGGTCCTAAAAACATTTGTTCACTTAAGTGACTGAATAATGTCTAGATGTCACTGCATTAGATAACATGAGCAAGAGTCGATAAAGAAAAACACTTATATCACATACTGTACATACTGTATATGGTCTAAAAGTTTAGTCTTGGTGAGCAGAAGTTTCTCTTCTGCTCACCAAGACTGCATTTATTTAATCAAAAATACAGTAAAAATCTGAAAATATTATTCCAATGTAAATCAGCTGTTTTCTATGTGAATATATAGTAAAGTGTAATTTATTCCTCTGAATTTTCAGCATCATTACTCCAGTCTTCAGTGTCACATGATCCTTCAGAAATCATTCTAATATGATGATTTGATGCTCAAGAAACTTTATGATTATTATCAATGTTGAAAACAGTTCAGATTTTTGTAGAAACCATCATACGCTAAAGTTTAGACTAAGTAAGATTCAAATAAATTCATCAAGGACGCATTAAATCGATCAAAAGTGACAGTAAAGACATTTATAATGTTACAAAAGATCAAATAAACTGCTGTATTCATCAAAGAATTCTAAAAAATAAAACGTATCAGTTTCCTGTTTTCAACATTGATAATAATCATAAATGTTTCTTGAGCAGCAAATCATCATATCAGAATGATTTCTGAAGGATCATGTGACACTGAAGACTGGAGTAATGATGCTGAAAATTCAGAGGAATAAATTACACTTTACTATATATTCACATAGAAACATTAGTTATGTATATGACAGACACAAATGCCAAACATCTGGTAAAATGAAGCACCTGTAACACATTGTTCAGATTCTAGCCTGACTGATGTGTCGGTGATTATATCAATGCCAAAACAAAATGTAGATCTGAATAAAACAAAAGCACCAAACTGCAGGAGTTTGTCACAGGGGTCCAAATAATGCAGTATTAGAGCGACACCTTGTGGTGAAACTACTGCAGAAACACTTCAGTAAAGACAAGCATTTTGTTCTTTTAAAATGTTTATTATCGTTAGGCTCGTGTCGGGACAATGGATATGAGTGATATTTAATCTTTTCCAGTGTACACCAGATCATTACACATACAAACAGAAGCACACAGACGCACGTGTCAGTGTCCACATGCAGACATGCGTGTTCTCTCACGTGTAGGTGCATCATATAGAGCAGACTTTCAATGATATTATAAACATAAATTAGCACAACGGTGGTTTTGTAAGGGTTTGTCGCAGATTCCCTGTGAACATCACAAAGCAAGAACCATTCGCTCCCACAATCTGTGCAAAACAGAACGGCTGTCACTGTAATTATGCGTTAAAGTGTCACCTCAAACACACCGTTTCGGTCCTCAGGTTGTGGTATTTTCAGTCACAAGTGCCGCTGGTGTCTTCATCTTCCTGCTGAAATGTAATCCGAGGAGTCAAATACAGTCACATGATCACTTTTCTTTTCATCTCTCAACCTGGAGAACAAGCTCTAACCAGCTCTGGAAAGCATGAATTCAACCAAGTTTGATTTAATCACCCTCATATCGCTCCAAACCCTTTTCTTCTGTGAAACACAAAAGGAGACGTTCAGCAGAATGTTCATGCAGCTCTTCTCCGTTGAGCGAAAGCATCATAAAAGTCCACAGAAGGAAGTAAATGGTTTGCAACGACGTGCAGGTGAGTAAATAAACTATGGAAGCTTGTTTCTGCCATGAAATAAAAAAATTAAAGGCTTTTTATCTCACAATTCTGCCTTTTTTTTCTTTAGAATTGTGATATAAAGTCAGAATTACGAGTTTAAAAAATCAGAATTGCGAGATATAAACTTGCAATTATGAGTTATAAAGTCAGAATTACATAATATAATGTCAGAATTGCAAGAAAAATGTCAATTCTGATGTTTTTTTCCCTCGCAATTCTGACTTTTTTTCTCAGAACTGAGATATAAACTCGCAACTGCATGTTATAGTCAGAATTGCAAGTTATAAAGTCAGGATTGTGTGATAAAAACGGAGAAAAAAAGTCAGAATTGCGAGGAAAAAAAGGTCAGAATTTTGACGTTTTCTCAGTTTATGTCACACAATCCTGATTTTATAACTATAAATATAATATATAAAATATAATATAAATGTGTGTTATAAAGTTAGAATTGCGCAATTCTGACTTTATATCATGCAGTTCTGACTTTATAACTCATAACTGTGAGTTTAAATCTCGCAATTTTGAGAAAAAAGTCAGAATTGTGAGAAAGTCGCAATTACCTTTTTTTTTATTTTTAAAAAAATATATAATTATTTATTTTTTATTTAGTGGCGGAAACGAGGCTCTATAGAAAACAACATGCATTTCTGAGAGAATTATTCCTATAACTCAGCACTTTCATTTGTGTCGTTGCACATGAGATTCAGCATTTCCTCCCAGCTGTAAATATAATAACGTTCAGTCAATGGCACCAGATTCTGTGGAAGCTTGTTTCCGCCACAAGATTAAAAAAAAAAAAAAAAAAAAAACGGTATGAGGGAATTTTTCATCTCACAATTCTGACTTTTTTCTTGCAACCGTAATTCTGACTTTTTATAGATAATTCTGATATAAACTTGCAATTCTGACTTTTTTTCTCAGAATTGTGAGATATAAACTGGCAATACCAAGGTTATAAAGTCAGAATTTTGGGATTTAAACTCGCAATTCTGAGGGGGGAAAAAAGGCAGAATTGTGAGAAAGTCGCAATTACTTTCATTTATTTTTTTATTCTGTGGTGGAAACAAGCTTACATGAGACTCACTAAATGCTACCGTGTGTTTGATTGTATAATTTGTTAGTAAAAAAATACAATTTTACAAAAATGAAAGACAAAAGAGAAAGCAAAAGGCAAAACGAGTGTCTCTTGATAGTTGGCAGATCAGCACATGTTTGGTCCACCGTTGGTCTGTGACAACCGTCAATAACAAGAGCATGAAAACACGGGATGCAGTCCATGATGTTCTCCGACTTCTGCGTGTACGCTGTCCTGATTGGCCACATTAACACTCAAGTTTGGCCTTATTGGTTTGATTCCACAGATGTGCGAAACGTGGACGATGACAAAGATGCATGAAGAACAGAAAGCATTTCATTCTCCATTTTAAAATTCTTGTGGCAAATCTGCTGGGGGGGGGGGAGGGGGACAAAAACGAGTGCGATGCCACTTGAATCCAATCCTGCTAAAACATCCAAGTTCGTATGCCAAAGTCCTCCCGAAGTTCAAACGGGCTCATCATTAGTAAACCTCTAGATATATCTCTCATTGCTAGTCTCTGACGGGTTGTATGTTAAGTTGGCTCTTGTCAGTTCAGTGGCGTTTTGTCGATTGGCTCTCTAAGAGTGTGTGAGTGTGTGTGTTTGTGTGTGTGTGTGTGTGCGCATGAGTCCGGTCCATTAGCAGCATTTCTTCTTGCGTTTGCTGCTCTTACTCAGTTTGATGACTTCGCTCTGCTGCTGCTGCTGTTGTTTGGCCACCGACTCTTTCCGGGCCTTCAGGACGAGCTCTGTGATGCAGTTGAACATCTGACATGAAGACAGACAGAACAACACATCAGTGAGACAGACACAAAACACAATGCATTTCTCAACATTAGATGTTTTCTAAAAATTATATGATCACATTAAAGGTTTTGTTTATTTGTTTCTGTAACTTGACAATATTCACATGGATGTAGATATATTTAATATAATTCTATTTGAAAACTTACATCCTCCACGCTGATGTTCTCCTTGGCGCTGGTCTCAAACAGTCGGATGCCCATCTGCTCAGCAAACTTCTGCGCGTCATTGGTCTCCACCACTTTAGAGGCGGGGTCGTCATTCTTATTACCCACTGATTTCAGACCAGATGGAAATGATGACCGTTAAAATCAAATATAACAAATATAACAACAGTTCCATCTTAAAGGTGCAGTAAACGATTTCTGAGAAACGCTGCTGAAGGTGGATCTGACCGAGCAGCACAACACACTTGGGGGGGGGCATTAGTGGGCATGATGGGGGAGGAGAGTGAGCCAATCAGCAGTAGGGGGCGTGTCCATTCGTGATGGCGGAGGAGAGAGTGTGAGCCAATCAGCAGTAGGGGCGTGTCCACTTGTGATGGGGGAGGAGAGAGTGAGTTAATCAGCAGTAGGGGGCGTGTCCACTCATGATGGGGGAGGAGTGTGAGCCAATCAGCAGTAGGGAACGTGTCCACTCGTGATGGGGGGGGGGGCGTGTCCACTTGTGATGGGGGAGGAGAGAGTGAGCTAATCAGCAGTAGGGGTGTGTCCACTCATGATGGTGGAGGAGAGTGAACCAATCAGCAGTAGGGATGTATCCACTCATGACGGGGGAGGAGAGAGTGAGCTAATCAGCAGCAGGGGGTGTGTCCACTCATGATGGGGGAGGAGAGTGAGACAGTCAGCAGTAGGGGGTGTGTCCATTCGTGACGGGGGAGGAGAGTGAGCCAATCAGCAGTAGGGGGCGTGTCCATTCGTGATCGGGGAGGAGAGTGAGCAAGAGGGAGATTTGAAGAAAGACTGTAGAAAGAGAGATGGCTGAGAGACATTACAAAAAAGAAAAGCTCAGAGGACTATCAGAAGGATTATGATCAGGCAAGAGCTTTAGGACCCGCGTTAATATTAGAAAAGCTTTCCAGTGCCGGAGACACTGAAGCAGGAAGGCCTGAAAACAGATGCTGAGGTTGCATTTGTTTGTATATACTCTTGTGTACTGTATGTTAATTTTTTTGTTCTTCCTTGTTGCTCGTTTGTCATTTTCTTCATGAAGCATTATTTCACTTCAACTATGATAAAGAGACATCCACTCTTGCGTTGTTTGTGCATTTTGGGGCGGAGCAATGAAGGGAGGGGCGTGTCTGTCTGGCTTTATTTCAAATATCAACAGTGTTTCTCATAAATCTCTTACTGCACCTTTAATTAAGAGCAAAGTAACTACACATTGATCATCAAGAGTTCATAACATGTTAAAAGGCTGAATCTGATCAAATACCATCAAGAAATGTCAAATTCTTATTTCATCTCCAAATATGAAAAAATAAAGAAAGAGATTAAAGATAAAGAAAATTATGTCTTTTTTTTTTTTAGGACCATTATTTTTAATACAAGATTTTTTTGTATTGAATATTTAAGTCAATTAAACACATTTTCTCCTAAAAATCTCATTACTGTTATGATGGGAAAAAATAACTATAAATATATAAGAAATAATAAAAAAAAAACAGCAGCATTACAGTAATGAGAATTTGGAGGGAAAATACCATCATTTTCTTCATAGGCAGTTGAAATTAATTTTACCGTTTGTGAATACATAAAACTATTCCACATCATCAACTATACAAAACATGAACAACAAACAGAAATAACTTATCAAATTAATAGCATTATAATTACATATGCATAACTTTAAAACATTTTCGAGCACATATTAATCAAGAAATACATGGAACATTAATACTCTTATAAATGAATAAACATCTTCTTAAACATCTAAAATACTTCATCTTATAAATCTTAAAGGTGAAAAGTATTTCTATCCATTTATCAACTATTAAAAACTCTTTTGCACATAACAGGACCAGGAAATTTCTGTGAATTTCATCCAAAAAAGCAACAATCTATTTACCTAATATCCGACAAACGTCGTCACAGTTTTGATTGATTTCATGAAGCCAACGCTTGACGTTTACAAACGACTCTGCGCTGGTGACGTCATAAACCACTATAACGCCGTGTGTGCCTCTGTAGTACCTGAAAGAGATCACATGACACAAACAAACACAGTATGAAGTCTCGCTGATAAAAACACAAAATCTACATTTATAAGTGTAAGTTTAAAGTCACCATGAAATCAAAATGGACACTTCTAATTTTTTATGCAATATTGCAGTGTTTATTATAAATGATTTAATCAGTACACATCATTGTTTTAAATTCATGTTCCTCATAATCTTGAATCAGAATATCTTCTCCTCCCTCTTGCAAAATCTCTTCTCTGATGACAAAGGCAGGGCAACCTGTCACTCACATGAGATCCACCAATAGCAAACCACAACCATCCAATCAATTCTCCACATACAAAATCAAGCCCCGCCCTACATTTGTTCTTGTTTGAGAAGCGTTTTACTTGCATATACGTCACAATAGGGAAGAAAAGACTAGCTCAACTTCTGTTTCATGTGACTTTAAAACAAGGATAAGAAAACATGCATTATTCAACACACCCACCGTCCCTTTACAGCTTTCCCAAACTGGGGTTCCTAATATCTTATTTGTTTACCTGCCTGTCACGTGACCATTAACTGACATCAGAGAACTGCAAACATGCAAATTTGTTGTTAAATTATTAACAACTTCGGATCTCAGTGGGAGCAAGTCAAGAAAATATTTCGACTGACAAAAAAGTTTTTGAATGCCTGCTTTAACAGATTAAACAACCAGATTCACACAGCAGAAGCAGGCCTGGAACGCACAGCATTCACAAACTCTACATATTCAGTGTTGATTAAGTTTCAGATAATCTGATCATGCTCTCAGCTACCAGTAAGTCTAGTGCACAGTTGGCCATGTTTAAATCCTAAAAACAGCACTGAAAATGTGAACCGTCTGCCTGTTTGGAACGAGAGACAAGGAATCGATTTTGAATGATTCCTAATGACTCTTTCACTTCCTGTGGCTGACATCACTGACAGGAAGTGGTATCTTCTCACGAGACACACATCATCACTTCCCATGTCAAAACATTTATTTCATGATTTGACACTCACAGAACAGACAGAGAGAGATAGAATCGTACATGTTCTGCGTCATGTTTCGACGGTGTCAGCTGTGTGAGCTCTTTCCCATAAGCCCTAACAGAGGCGTCCACAGTTGTTTCTGAGCTGAAATTCACTTATTCTAATAGGAGACCGTATCACTGCGCTCTACACACCAGCCAACACCATCAACGGCGGTCTTTGTGAAGCTCAGAACACACGGGACAATATAGAAAATACACATAACTGGTCAGAGAGCAGTGAACAACACAGCAAAGAAATGAAAACACAGCTTGTGTTAGGACTGGGCGATAAAAGATATCATATCGACATTGTGATAAAATTTACGTTGATAACGATGATAAGTTCTGGACATTTTGGATTAATCTAACAGCAGAAATAAACGTGCTAATAAGTGATTTCTGTGTGTCTCTATGTGAATGAACGGCGCGGTTTCATCTGACACACAAACTCACACACATCATGTGACGCTCAAGGTGTTTTCAGCATGTGCTGTCTCAATATATGAGGACATGAACACATGAACTTCATCTCCAGAGTCTCTTCACAAGCTTTTCACCTTTTCATCTGAGAAAAAAATACCCCTTTAAATCCACACTTAAACTGAAAGATCTTCACAACAAAATAAGTTTGGTTTAACTTTAAGAAATTATGACAGAAACATATCACTACTGTATACTAAAATGTACTTCTCAGAGTAATAATAATAATAATAATAATAATAATAATATTTCTAAGGAATATCATACTCATCCATGTTTTAAATTTATACCGTTTTGTTGTGCAGCATCTGATTTGACAAAAAACTAAAATGCAATGTTTTGTTGTAAGTTAATTGTTATATTTTCATTATTACATTTTAAACTCTTAATTAAATTGTTAAAGTTTATATAAATTTGTATGAAATCATACAATCATACAACACAGAATCCCCAAAAAATTAATTGGAAAACAGAATTTAGGGGAAAATAAAATGGATTTCATGGGGCCCGAAATGAACAAACAAGTTCACATGTTTACATTCATTCTCAAGGTCTAACAAATATGTGGAAAGCATTTCCTTCCCCATTACTGGTAAATGAATATCTTGATATAGATATCGTATGATAAGGACAAAAATATCATGATAATATTTGTGGCCATATCGCCCAGTCCTAGTTTGTGTAGACTAGGCATGTGACGGTATCAAATTTTCATGTTGCGATTAATTGCTGAAGCTTTTATCACGGTATACAGTATTATCACGATATTGGAATAAGTTGCAAAAAAAGTGTTGTCATAGTATAACAGGTTTAAGAAGTCTTTTTGTAATAACAAAAAGAGCTCTGAATGTTTAAATACAATAATACAATACACAAAAAATATATAAAGTAAAATTTTCAAACAGATTAAAGTGCAAAAGAATTAGGCTATAAAGAACAGGTAACACTTTACAATAAGCTCTCATTATTTAATGCATTAACTAAGATTGAGCAATAGCTACATTTGTTACAGAAAGTATTATTTTTTTTGTCAGTGTTAGTTAAGAAATACAACTGATCATTGTTAATTTTATCTCAGGTCCATTAAATAAGTTCTTTTGATTTTAGTAATGTTATTAAACATTAACTAAGAAATTAACATTAACTAAGAATAATAAATGCTTTATAAGTATTTTTCATTGTCAGTTTGGTAATAATGAATTAACATGTTAACTAATGAAACCGTATGTCTCAAAGTTTTACTGAACAATAACAAATAATCAGAACATTTCTAACCATTAGGGCATGTTGTAGTCCAGATTAAAATATAAAAATGTTTAAGTTATAGCCTATTAAGTCTTTAAGTATTAAGTATTTGGTGCTGTGATGAACAACATTGAGATTACAAAAAAAAAGGCTGTTTGAAGCATTTTAAAAAAAACTTCACTAGCGCAGTTGCTTTGTTTACAGGGTTTCCGGGGTAACTGCTGCATTTCTGCTGTTCCATCAGCGCCCTCTGCTGTCAGAGAGTGAACGTGCACTTTCATTCAGCGCGTCTCCTTCACTCGTTCCGCCATGTGCTTCTCATGCATGTTGGGCTTTTTTTTACATCTGAGCGCGTGTCCCTTTGACGGCGGTGTTGTGCATTTTATACGGTTGATAGGGAAAGTATTCTTAATGCATTATAAAAATGTTAATAATTGGTAATAAATTATTATTTACGGTATTTTGATGTGCCCACGATAACAATATCGTGCATATTTATTATCATGATATATCGCATTACCGAATATCAGCACACGTCTAGTGTAGACTATCTAGGGTAGGGTATTGATACGGATTTCACGATTCAATTTGATTATGATTCACAAGCTCATTTGTTTCGATTTATCTTGATTCATTTGGAAATATTTCAGGTCGGTTTTTACTTAAAGGAAAAAAATCTCAACTAATGCTGTAAAGTATACAATAAACCTGTCACTTGGTACATCATTATAATATTAAAGGTTTAAATTAACAGCGCACAAAACTATTAAACTGAATTGCTATTTGTTATCAGATATGATAATACTCAATTTACTGTGACAAAACTGACATATTTTGAAAGCTAAGACTCTTTTTTTAAAATAAAAAAATCTAGTAATTGGATAGTAGGTGCGCTACAAATATTCTTTAGTGACATTTTATTCACACATCAACTGAAAAAAAGCATAGACTAAAAGATTTGGTGACTTATCAATCAACATTGAGATTGTACAAATCGATATTTTTACATCTCCTTTTGTCTTCCTCAAAAGAAATGGTGTGAAACAACATGAGGGTTTTAATTTATAAGCTAATCCTTAAACTGTGGCACTTCTAAGAGCGAGAAGATATAATGCTACCGTTTACTTCATTTTCTAATTCAGTTTGTTTCTCTAAATAGATGAACATGTCTTTGAAAGCATGAAGTCTGTCATACTCCATATTGAAACTGAATGTATTAAGTATCAAAAGGAAGGCTGCGGTTTCCACTGACTGAAAGAGGAAACAAGACATTTTAAAACCTGCTGCGTCTCCATGCTGCGTCGCTCATCGCATTTCAATGAACATTCAGATTTTACTCTAAAAATATTACTTTTAGCACTGCAACACAGCTCATTTTAAGACTTATTTCCTCGATGGTATTCTAAGAACCAGTTAGTACAACAGTGCAGCTAAAATACCAGGAAACAAACAGCTGGATCTCTATTCATCAGAACAACCAGTTCAAAACTGCCACGAAACAAACGACAAAATGCGGGCCGAACAACGAGCCGGCCTGGAGCATCTGTATACGAGTAAACAAAGACACAAACTGAACTGAGGGTTGATGATGACCGACCAGAGTAGAAAAGTCAAACAGGTTGAGGTAGTGATGAACACGCTGCTTTTTCCTGATAAAAATTGTGATTGCGATTTAAAACGCAATAAAAACATGATTCCAGGTTTGCTGTGCTTGTTTATAGGGGCCATTTTTTTGTGATTATATATCAATATGGCCATAAAATAATAAAAATAAAATTATAATAAAATAATATAAAAATTACTAGTAATTCTTAGAGATGCACCTATACTACATTTTTCCACCGATAGCCGATTATTCAGAGTGATATCTGCTGATACCGATAGTTTGGGGGTTCTGCCTTTTATACTTTCTTTTAAATTAATGATGATTTCATTATAAGTAATCTTTATATTTTTAATTATTATATATACGCAAACTTTATTCTTTCCATTTCATCAAGTAACTGGTATCAGTTATAAACAAACACATTACTCAAATAATATTAACACACATTAAATTCTGGAGTAAATTAATATTTCTTAACTTTCTGAATGTTATTAATTAATATAATTACTATTAATATTGAACATCAAACTGATTTCTTAGCATTTTCTTTACACAAAGCTCTAATTCAGTGCATTTTCCTGCCCTCTTTTGATTGACAGGATACATCGGCCCTGACTATCGGCTGTTTTTAAACTATCGACGATAGCCGATAGTGTGACATTTTGCTTTTATCTGCCGATACCGATTATTGGCCGATATATCGGTGCATCTCTAATTGCTATTGTAATATTTCAGTGTAAAATAATAATATTCCACTTAAAAATAATACTAATATTATTTTCTTTTCTTCATTTTCAAACGTTAAAGCATTGATCAGAGCTTTTCATTATGAGTTTGTTGCATGTTTTGCTCTCAAACGCATGTTAAAGTGACTCAAACTCAGTTCAGATGCAGATGAAGTTCATGTGGAGTAAAATGTACTGTGAATTGAGACACTGAAAACACCGGCGGACCGTGAGACAATCACGTGTAAATGAACACAGTGCTGCGCTTCACTCTCAAACACATGTTTATTTAATTCATTTGATAATCGCACTAAACCATATTTATTTGCTGCTTACATTGTTTTAAGGAGCACCCAAACCGAACTGGAACAACATAAGTGTATGATTTAGAACGATCTACACGTCTTGCTCAATATGCAATGCTCAGGAGACACTCGACTGATGTTGTGGACATTTCATCAAGACACATGTGATGCTGTTCTCAAAACCGTCAGAAAGAAAGCATCTCAGAAGGCAACAAATGCGGCACTCACGTGGAGGTGATGGTCCGAAATCTCTCCTGTCCTGCTGTATCCCAAATCTGCAACTTGACTTTTTCCCCGTTTATTTCCACCGTGCGAATCTTGAAGTCCACACCGATCGTGGTGATGTAGCTACCTGCAATAACACATATAATCAGCATAAAAATCACAAAATGCTCCCGGAAAACTGCAATGCTGCTGATATTATTATCATAAATAATAAACGTAACCCTCCAGAGGATCTGCATGCATCTCAATGAGGCTCTCTTTTCAAATTTGTAACCTTTAATACTCACTGTAACCTTTATTACAGTAACCAGCAATCAATTATGGTGCAACTACTGGCAAGATTGTAGACGGCAGTATCCCAAAACAACACATACATATGTCTATGTGAGCGTGTTTGTAATCAGTTTTAGTGATAGTACAGTGTCTTCTATATCTATAAGCCCTTTATACTTCGTTCTTTCACAGTTAATGTTTATTAAAAGCACATGTGACGTGTTGATCCTACCCGAAAATGTGTTATCAGCAAATCTCAGCAGTAAACTGCTTTTGCCAACACCTGTGGAAAGACAGAAAAACCATTACAATAATGCTTTTATAAAGTCATTATCCATATATGTATGTACAGACAGACAGAAAATGTCAGTACATGCCCACATCTCAACATTAATATTTCTCCTCATTAATTAAATGCTTAATATTTAATCCAACATTTGATATATTTAGTCTTTTTATACACCCATTCTATCACAGACAGTTCAAGTAATATGGCATTCAGTGTAACATATTCATATTTCACTTTATTAGATAATAAAAATTAATTTCAGAACACACCCAGACTGAATGACTCTAAACTCTATTAACAGGCCTATTATATCACTTAAAGCAGGAACTACATCACTATCAACCGCGTCTAATGTCATTTACAAGCTGTCAAACTACTCAACTCATGCATTACGTTCAAAAATCCCAGCTTAAGTCGTTCTAGTACATGTAAATGTCGTTGTAAGAGACCCGAGGCCTGTTTCCCGTCCCTCATCCTCGGTGTTTCCTTACCGCTGTCACCGATGATGAGCAGCTTGAAGAGGTAATCATAGTCCCGCGCCATGGTCCCCGCTCCGCTCGATTCCCCCGCACACAGAGGCTGTCCAGGAACCAGAACCCTCCTGCTCCTCCTCTCCCGGCGGAGAGGCAGCCGTATATGAGCTTTAACGTCTCCCCGGGTTTATTTTGAGCGGTTTGTGCGGCACCGGAGACTCACACACACCCATCGACACTCACAGCGGATCTGATGCCGCTCAAACAAACCCCGCCCACCAGAGCTCACGATGGCGCAGGCGCACAAAACACAGCGGTAGTGCAGGGATCCTCCAGCAGGGGGAGTTAAAGAGGCGTCCTAATAAAAATTACATTTATTTATTTACTGGGATAATATTGAGGTAATATTTATTATGAAATGCAGATTGTGTTTATGGACAATTGTTAATAAAATAATTCCTTCACTATTCACCATTAAAGATGGTTGATGAGCTGATATGTGTTGCACAACAGATACTGACACACAACCGCAAAGATTTGCATCATGTACCCGAGAAGGTGGACAATATTCAAATGCACATAGGTTTGAAAGAACAAAACAACCACAGTATATAATGCTATTATATAAACTCTCAGATGTGGAATAATCTCCATATTCACAGACTCAGAATTATGCAAGTATGTGTGCAAATGCTGATCATACTGGGCATAGAAAAATGTAGACATTTCCATGACTTTTCCAGGCGTTTTGGTATTTCCTGGAAAGCTCCATGCTTTAGTTGATAGTTTTGCCTAAACCTACAGATAGTGAGACTCGATCTTAACTTAACGATGGCCTGATGGGTCACAGACATAATTGTTACAGAAGTCATTTTGTGTCCACCCAGATTGATCTGATTATCACCAGAGAAACTGGGTATTTTCATGCATTTACCCATGAGAGAAAAACACTGAGTCTATCATGTCCTTCATCTTCTGTAGCTCATCCTGTGAAGTATGATGCTGGATCTTTAACGCTGAGCGGCTCATTTTATTCAAACACGACGCCACAGACCCCCAAATATGATCATACTGCTGCTATATAATGAATAAAGACCTGATTAATACTGTGAAAATTTAATATTATAAATATGCAAAATATTTAGTTATTATATTAAAATCATTGCACTTTTTCTACTCACTGTAGTACTGTATTTTATTCATTTATTTATTTTAATCATGTGTATTCATTTATTATTTATTTATTTTAATATGTTTTTAAATACATTTATTTATTTACTTAGTTTAATCTTATTTTTATTTTTCAGATTTTTACACTGCTTTTCTATTTATTTTAAATCAAATTTTATTTATTTAGTTTCATTTAAATAAATAAATTTGATAAAACAAATGTTATTTATTTATTTTTATTAAATGTTTTTATTTATGTGGCTGTTTAATTTTATTTGAATCAAATATTATTTATTTAAATTATTTATTTCAAATCAAATGTATTAATTTATTATTTATTTTTATTTAAATCAATTTTAGTTTAATGTATTAATTTATTCTTAATTTAAATTTTATTTATTTTATATTTTATTTATTTTTTCACTGCATTTCTATTTATTTAAATAATATTGTATTTTATCAAATGTACTTATTTATTTCAATAAAATTTTATTTTAATCTTTTTTTATTTAAATCAAATTTTATTTATTTAGTTTTTATGAAATGTATTTATTTAAATTAAATTTTATTTATTTAAATTATTTATTTATTTAAATTAAATGTTTTTTTAATGTTTTTGTATTAATTTATTCCTAATGTAAATACAATTTAATTTTTTAAATATTTTTTTATTTTTACACAGTATTTCTATTTATTTAAATCAAATTGTATTTATTTAGTTTTATCAAATGTATTTATTTCTTTTTTTTTTAAATATTTTAATCTTTTTTATTTCTTTAGTTTAACTGTTTATATTTCTCTATTTACTTATTTTTATTTAAATTAAATTTTATTTATTTTAATAAATGTATTTTAGTCTAATGTATTAATTTATTCTTAATTTAAATACAATTTTATTTATTTTATATTTTATTTATTTTTCACTGAATTTCTATTTATTTAAATAATATTGTATTTTATCAAATGTACTTATTTCATTTATTTCAATAAAATTTTATTTTAATCTTTTTTATTTCAATCAAATTTTATTTATTTAGTTTTTATCAAATGTATTTATTTAAATCAAATTTTATTTATTTTAATAATTTATTTATTTTAATTAAATGTTTTTTATGTTTTTGTATTAATTTATTCCTAATTTAAATACAATTTTAATTATTTTAATATTTTTTTATTTTTACACTGCATTTCTATTTATTTAAATCAAATTGTATTTATTTAGTTTTATCAAATGTATTTATTTCATTTAAAAAAAAGTTTTAATTTTTTTTATTTATTTAGTTTAAATATTTATATTTCTCTATTTACTTATTTTTATTTATTTAAATATATTTAAATTTTATTTATTTTAATTTTCTATATATTTATTTAAATAAAATGTTTTTTATATTTACGTGGTTATTTTTTATTTAAATCATATTTTATTTATTTATTTATTTTAATCAAATGTATCAAATTTTATTTATGTATTTTAATCAATTTATTTTAGTCTATGGTATTAATTCATTATTTATTTATTTAAATACAATTTTTTTTTTTTTTTTTTTTTTGCTTTAATCAAATGTAGTTATTCAGTTAGTTTAATCTTATTTTTATTTATTTATTTTTACATTTTTACAGGTTTTCTCTAGATCCCGTCACTCCCCAGACCCCAGTGTTCAGATACACAGTCTCATAAACTCCATCAAGTAGCAGCTGACTGACCCTGTCAGGAAGCTCATGGGCTGAGGCTGGATCTTCCAGCATGACACTGATCTGAAGCACATCTCAAATAAACAACAGAAGAGCACAGAATGAGAGTTCAGTCCTGGACACAGCAGTCCTCGACCCAAAGCCCAAAGAAACTTGTGAGATGACCTGAAGAAGAGAGTCCTTTGAATCTGAAGGATCTGGAGAGATTCTGAATGGTCTCAGATGTTCATAAACATTACAGGAGAAGATCCGGAGCTGTTATCATGGAAAAGGGACGTTACACAAAGTATTAAATGAACGGGTTCCAATAACTGTGGAACACACAGCCTATATTTCAGAAAAGAAAATTGTTATATGATTGTTTTCTTTCAACTATTTGACTTTAATTAGAAGTTAGATTTCATCTAAAGACACCTTTAATTGTTTCATCATGTGCAAAGTAAACAATATGAAACATCTTTGTATATTCAAACAAAATATGCATTTATTTCCTTTTCAATCATATACTAAAAAACAGTTTTTTCATTGATCAGACAAATCAATAATTAACACACTTAATTAACAAAACTTAAACAACAGAATCTCTTTAATTCTTTTGGAATAACTAAATGATTAATTCTGATACATTAATAAGATAAATCCATTCATACAATGGTTCCGTTTCATATTCAGTCGTAATATAAAATACAAAAGAAATATATGAAATTTAAGGCATCAATATTCTTACAATATTTCTCATGATGTTTCACTTCTATGGTTGTGTAATATAAAATACCAGCACTGATCTGCCTCCTCCCTCCTGCAAACAAAAAGACAAATAAATGTGAGAAATGAATCAATATACTTAGTATTTAATCAATCCTGAAACAAGTTTGGGTGAGTAAATAAAGACAAAACTTTCATGTTTATGTGAACGACTCTTACTTTTTTCTAATTTGCAGTTTGGCAACTAAATCCACTAAAAGATAGACATGTTGCAACACATCTCATGCAAAACTAAGTTTAGCATCAAGCCACAGACGGCGAAGAAAGCCACACTCATGCTGGTCAAGAGCAGAAGCGCCACAGACTGTTTCCTCAATCTTCATTTTGGCCGACTGTCATGATGACTAATATCAAGTTATATTTTCCTTCAGCCACATTTGAGCCACAATAAACCATGTACATTATATAAGAACACAATGCATATTACATAACGGACGATAGAAAATGCATAAAGTGTAATGCACAAGTCCACTATCTCAGGACTTCCTCTACACTCCTCTAAACCCAACTTCCTGTTGATGTAAAAGTAGGCTTCCCAAAGCAGACTTCCCAAACAGTACGCCGGATGCAGGCCCAGCGCTTCGGGCTAAAAATAATATCCCACACAGCTGCGTATGACTCTTACTAAACAGTAAGAGAAGCTGCATTTCTTTTTATGTCATAATAATCTGTTTTTAATCCACACGAAATAACCTGTTTAACACTTGATGGGTGTTCTGGTAAGTCTTTGTTGTCAGTTAGGAACCTGGGTGTGCTCTTTGATACCAATCTCTCATTTGAAAGTCACATTTCTTGCAACTGTAAAACCGCATTCTTCCATCTTAAAAATCTAAACTATGACATATGCTTTCAATGACAAATGTGGAACAGTTAGTTCATGCATTCATGACCTCAAGGTTAGATTACTGGGTGGTTGCCCTACATGCCTAATAAACAAACTCCAGCTGGTCCCAGTTCTGTCAACACTGCATTAAGCTATTAAACATCGTATAGATTTTAAAATCTTGCTAATTACTTACAAAGCACTAAATGGTTTAGCTCCCCAGTACCTGAGCGAGCTCTTAAAGCATCATAGTCCTTCACGTCGATTGCGATCTCAGAATTCAGGCCAGCTGATAATACCTAGAATATCAAAATCAACTGCAGGTGGTAGATCCTTCTCCTTTTTAGCAACTAAACTCTGGAACAATCTTCCTAGCATTGTTCGGGAAGCAGACACACTCTGTCAGTTTAAATCTAGACTAAAAACACAACTCTTTAACCTGGCATACACATTACACATGATCAATTTATGTTTTCAAATCCGTTAAAGGGTTGTTAGGCTGCATAAATTAGGTCAGCCGGAACTGGGAACACTTCCCACATTACTCTTTACATCAGAAGAAGAATGGCGTCTACGCTAATATTAGTCTCTCTGTTTATCCTGAGGTTACCGTAGTCATGATCGCGATGATTCTGATCTTCAACCAGATGGAACTGGATTAAATATTTTGTAAAATGTGCTAGGCCTATATAAATAAAGGTGACGACTTCATTTGATAAAAAAAAAAAAATTATGACATAAAAAGTCATAATTATGATCAAGTCGAAATTATGAGGTAAAAAAAGTCGCAATTATGATAAAGTCGAAATTATGACATAAAACCACGTTATTATGATAAAGTCGAAATTATGAAATAAAAAGTCGTAATTATGACAAAGTCGAAATTATGACAAAAATTTGTAATTATGATAAAGTCGAAATTATGAGATATAGTCGTAATTCGGATAAAGTTGAAATTATGACAAAAAGTCGTAATTATTACATAAAAAGTTGTAATTATGATAAAGTTAAAATTATGAGATAAAAAGTCATAATTATAACAGAAAGTTGTAATTATGATAAAGTCGAAATTATGGCATAAAAAGTCGAAATTATGACATACTAAGTCAATGACATAAGTCATAATGAGATAAAAATTGAAATTATGAAAGTCATAATTATGAGATTAAAAAGTCGAAATTTAGATAAAAGTTGAAATTGACAAACTAAGTCAATGATATGTCATAATAGTGAGACAAAAAGACATAATTATGACATAGTAATAATTATGAGATAAATCTTTAGCTACATTATGAAAGTGAATAGCAGGCACAGCAATGCCGATATAATAATAGACATCCACAGTATGGGTACAATATGCGTCACATGACTACATGTGTCATCGTTTGTGAATATCTCTGTTTTCAGGCTTCACACTACAACATGAAAGTGACTTCTTTTTTAAATGTATCTACTTTGGAGAGCGTCTTCAAAAGCATGTATTCAGATGACTTCACTCCCAGAAGAAGAGGTTCTATATGGAAGCTCGACGGTTCTTTCAGGTGCTTCATATAGAACCTTTTCGGGGTTCCATCACTTTATGGATTTAGTTTTAATTCATTTTTAACTTTAATTGCATTTACTGAATTAAACAGCTCGTAAACAGTTTACCAGTAGAAAATATTTAAATACCCGTTAAACAATAAAGTATTACGTTTAAGACATTTCTCTTTATACACAACCTTTTTGGCAAAAAAGGCCTTTAAGACTGAGTCAAGAACCCTAGAGTTCTTTACAGAACCAACTGAACCTGAAAAGAGTGTTCTGGCTTCTTTAATTATTGCTCATCTTGTCTCTCTCTGTTGGATCTGTCAGATGTAAAGCTGCGAGGTGTTTGTCGTTACCTTCAGTCTACAGCAGTGTGCATGAGCGCGGCTCTCTGAACGGGTTACTGCCTGCCGGTACTCCGACCAGGAGCGCATCTTTACTGGCGTTCTGGAGGCAGTACTGCTGAAGATCCGCCGCCGCCTGAGAAACCTGCGTTACAAACAGACTGTTTACGTTTGAAATCAGGTGACATCCCAACTCATAACTCATGTCATGCAGTCTCCACTGTGACTTTCTATGATGTTCAAAGCGTTTGTAAGGATGCTGATTTTTAGAAGGCATCTGTCTGACTCTGAGATGGTGAACGGGAACATGGTTTGTGCAACATTAGCAACACATTATTAGCTGTTTGATAACACAGTCAAGCAAAACACCAATCATATTAATTACAGTTATGTGTCAGATGCTGTAGAGAGCGATACATAAAACGCATGGACTTGTAGACGAGCCTGTAAAGTAAAGCTGAGCGAGTGGATCAGGTAATCCGAGCTGGAGTGAGCGAGTGGGGGCGGAGACTAATTTGCATACTTATGGATCTGCATGTACTAAATAAAGCAAGGGTGTCGAGTTACAGTCAAGCTATTATAAGGCATGAAGAAATTATTTTCACTGGAAAAATGTTTTAAATATGTAATTTTGATTATCAAAGATAAGTTTTAAGGGATAAAATTATTGACTGCAGGGGGACTTTATGACAAAGTGATAATTATGACTTTTTATGTCAATGATATGATAAAAAGTCGAAGTTATAACATAGTAAGTCATAATGACAGTTATAGTTATGAGATAAAAAGTCAAAATTATGACACTAATTCATAATTATGACATACTAAGTCATGATGACATAATAAATTATATTTAATGACAAGTTGATTATGAGATAAAAAGTCGAAATTGAGATAAAAAGTCACAATTGACATAGTAATTCATAATTATGACATACTAAGTCATAATTTTGACTTTTTATCTCATTATTATATCAAAAAGTCGAAATGATGACATACTAATTCATAATTACACAAGGTATAGAATTATTGAAATTGAGATAAAAAGTCAAAGTTATAACAAAGTAAGTCATGACAGTTATAATTATGAGATAAAAACTCAAAATTGACATTGACATTTGACAATTTTGACTTTTTATCTCATAATTATGACAAAAAGCAGAAATTATGACGTAAGTCATAATGACATAAGGCATAATTACGAGATAAAAATTTGAAATTGAGTTATAACATAGTAAGTCATAATGACATATTATAATTATGAGATAAAAAGTAAAAATTATGACACTAATTCATAATGATATACTAAGTCATAATGACGAGATATAAGTATGAGATAAAAAGTCGAAATTATGACAGTCATAATTATGAGATTAAAAAGTTGAAACTGAGATAAAAAAGTCAAAATTATGACATACTAATTCATAATTATGATATACTAAATCATAATGACATAAGTCATAATTATGTTGTAGTCAAAATTATGATATTAAAAAGTCGATATTGAGATAACAATCATAATTATGACATACTAAATCATAATTATGACATACTAAATCACAATTTTGACTTTTTTATTTCATAATAATGACAAATTCGAAATTATGACATACTAATTCGAAGTTATAACATAGTAAGTCATAATGACAGTTATAATAATGAGATAAAAAGTCAAAATTATGGCACTAATTCATAATTATGACATACTAAGTCATAATGACATGAGTTATTATTATGAGATAAAAAGTCGAAATTATGACAGTCATAATTATGAGATTAAAAAGTCGCAAAATTGGGATAAAAAGTTTAAATTATGACTGAATGTCATAATTACGACTTTTTATGTCATAATTATGACTTTTTAGTATGTCATAATTACGATTTACCAAAGGACAACCTGTCCATGTCGGCATCAGTGACTCGATTCTTCCACATGACAGATGAATTTGAGTTTGTTTGGACACAGCCTTTGACATCAACAACTAAAGAGATAGGAAAATGTTTTCTCCTCCCTTTAAAGCTTGTCAAGCATATTTATTTCATCATCCTAAATCTGCAGATTGTGGTTAGTTGTGTTTTATTATGTAGCCTACATTTGACCATATTATTTGCTATTTGTGCCTGTGATTCATCAGAACAGACTCGTTTATTAAGGATGATAAACCTGTCAAAACAACTGCTGAAAAACACTGTCGACATCTCATGTTTGAGACTCAATAAAGTCATTCTACAGATTTCTGCTCGTGTCGTCATATTAAAAATTTCCTCTATTGCAGAAAATGTGTTTTTACTTCTGTAATTCAGTCATCATGACCACTATATATAACTGTTCTATTTTAACAGTGTTGGAAAATTCAATTATTATATTAGTTTATGTTTTGTTTTTTACAGTTGTTGTTATTTTGAGGGATACAAAAATAAACTGGTGACCATATTAGTATCTGCCAGAGTTATCATATCTGCACAATTCTGCCTGTTTTGAATGTTTAGGACAAACTTTCTAACAAGAATCCACTAATACTAGACAAACAAACAGCGTTAAGAGCAGCAGTGCAATAATGTGATTATTCATTTATAAACTAACACACATACTGGATACAACATGTGAATTTTTGTGAGTGAAACTTCAGAGGTGTTCAGCTAGACTTACTTTGATCCTCTCCACGCTGGCTTCGAGTTTGAGCTGCTCAACAGTCCGCTTCATGTTCGAGAGGTTTGAGTTTGAAGTCATGATTATGATTCCTGTCAGGACAGATGAAGGGAAGTGTGTCCGATGAGCGTGAGATGGCTCATGTGTGAAGGACTGTTGATCTCCAGAGAGGGTCGCGTGGGCGTGGCGGTGGGCGTGGCTACGGGCGTGCCTGAGGGCGGGGCCTTGAGCGTGGCGTTTGTGCTGTTATCTTGGGCTGGATGTGCCTCTTGTGTCCCAAAATAATAACTTTAGTTAATTTTAGAAAATGTACTGGCCATATATATTTCTTATCAGCCCTACCATGTATTTTGTATGCCAAAAAAAAAAATCATGCTTTGCCAAAGACCATTTTAAATCATAATTAGGACATAATAAGTCATTAAAAGTCATAATAATGACATAGGAAATTATGACTTTATTTTATATAATATTATTTTATTTAATATATAATACTATACTTTAATATACTTTAATATATAGTTTTTTCAGGATGAAGACCTTTATTATGAAATTATTTCCGGTTCGGTTGTCATCACAGTAGCGGTGTTCACACTTCATGCTCTCTCGCGCTCCCTCTTCCTTATTCTGCCCACCAATGTCGCGATCGTGTCCATCATCACTCATAACATTTATTGATAAAGGTAAACCGTTTGCTATCGTTGTGGTTTCGCGCAATATATGCGGCGTGACGTCATAACGCTCACGCGCAGTGTGGTTTTACGTCGCGCTTTGACGTAACGAGATGGCAACGGCGCTAGCGTCCATGGAAACAGGCTTCGTGAAACTGGTTCTGATTCAGTTTAAATGTGAATTGAATGTTCTTTTAGGTTGTGGTGTGATTCATACATGATTTTCATCCACACAGAGTGATGGAGCTGCTTCCTATTCTGGATCCAGAGGAGAAGGCTCGGGACAGACAGTGGTATCAGCTGTTGTTTCTCCGTGTTTCTGTTCGTCTCTCGGTGTTCAGTGGTGTTTAACAGCTGTCTGTCTGTCTGTTGTGCACAGGTATGTTGTTGTGGCCACAGGTGCTGCTCCTGGTGTCTCTGTGGGTCACACCTGCACATTTCTGCCCTCCTCTGATGGAGGAAAGGGAAGGATTGTGGTCGTCGGTGGAGCCAATCCTAACGGGAGCTTCTCTGACTCCTACATGATAAATCTGGGTAATAATGGAGTCACAATCACCATGAATCGAGTTCAAACCGAGTCAATAAAGGCTTCTTTACAGAGAATCTGAGAGATGTTGTATAAACCAAGGAAGTGATGTCAGTGGAAAATAAAAACATAAAATAAATGTATAAATAAATGAAAAATGTAGATTAAATTACTTTAAATAAATAAATAAATTAAATTGAAGTAAAGAACTAAATACACATAAATAAGTAGGATAAAATAAATAGCATAAATTAGATTAAATGTAGATTAAATTATTTATAATAGTATAAATTATAATTAAAATAAAGAAATAAAAATGCAGATTAAAATAAATATATAAAACAATTAGACTAAATAATAACAAAATAAATTAAAATAAATAAATACAAAAATATTAAAATAAATACATTTTATTAATAGATTAAAATAAAGGACTAAATACATAAATTAATTAATAAAATAAATAGAAGGATAGAATAAATTAGATTAAAAATGTAAATTAAATTAGATATAAATAAATAAGTATATATTGATTAAAATAAATAAAAATTAGATTAGAATAAATAAGAAAATAAATTGGATTTAAGTAAATAAATAAATAAAAAGTAGGATAAAATAAACAGTATAAATTAGATGTAAAATAAAAATGCAGATTAAATTAGATTAAAATAAATATATAAAACAATTAGATAAAATAAATAAAATAAATTAAACAAATAAAAATATAGATTAAATTATTTTAATATAAATACAAAAATATTAAAATAAATGTTATTTTAATATTTTTGAAAAAATAATAGATTAAAATAAAGAATTAAATAAATAAAAAGTAGGATAAAATAAATAGTATAAATTAGATTAAAATAAAGAAATACAAATGCAGATTAAAATAAATAGATAAAACAATCAGATAAAATAAATAAATAAATAAATTAAATAAATAAATAAAAACGTAGATTAAAATTATTTTAAAATAAATAAATACAAAACTATGAAAATAAATTTTATTTTCATATTTTTGAAAAAAAAGAGATTAAAATAAATTTTAAAAAAAGGATAAAATAAATAGAATAAATTAGATTAAATTAGATATAAATAAGTATATATATATTAAGATGTAACATAATAGAAACAAAATATTTTCCAAATAATATTTTAGACACATTTATAATATAAATTTTTCAGATAAACTATATAAATGGCTTTTAAACTTTAGGATGGTGGTCCATCACATGAGGATGTCTGTGGCATCTGAAAGATTTGTAAATTAAAATTAACCAAGACTAACAAATGCAGAAAAAAAAAAATTTCATTGTTAGTTCACAAAACATTAATTGCATACAGAACCTAATTGTAAAGTACTGCCACATTTCAAAATTTTTGGTTACATTTATAAAGTGTATATTAGTACTGGTCAGAATGTCATAAAATCTGCAATCATTAAACATATTCCCTGTATTTTATTTTGCAGATTCTCATAAATGGGAGATTCCAGAATGGGCCGGTCTGCAGGCGCGCTATGAACACTGCAGCTTTGTTCCCGAGAGCGACCCGCAAAGTCTGTGGGTGTTTGCTGGAGCCGAGAAGAGCGGAAACCGCAACTGTGTTCAAGTGTTGCGCATGTCAGGTTCATAAATGACAAATATTAACCTGCATGCTTGTACATTCATACAGCACCAGTCTCCAAGTCACCAAGGCTGCAAAATACAGTAAAAACCTTAAATATTATTACAATTTCAAACAGCTGTTTTCAACACTGATATTAATCATAAGTGTTTCTTGAGCAGCAAATCATCATATTAGAATGATTTCTGAAGGATCATGTGACACTGAAGACTGGAGTAATGATGCTGAAAATTCAGAGGAATAAATTACACTTCACTATATATTCACACAGAAAACATTGTAATAATATTTCACTATTTTTACTGTATTTTTGACACAATAAATGCAGCTTTGGTGAGCAGAAGAGACTCTTTCAAAAGCATTAAATAATCATAATTATTCCAAACGTTTGACCGCCAGTGTAAATGCCGTTCATTATGCTGTGCAGATGGTTTGTGGAAGACAGTGCAGGTGAAAGGAAGTCCTCCTACAGTCAGGACGTACCACACAAACTCCGCCTGTGTTGGAAACAGACTCTACGTGTTTTCGGGAGGCGACGCCGGAGCAGCTCCTGTCACTGATCCACAAGTCCACGTCTTTGATTCAGGTCTGACAAATACTTATATTTGGAAACAAATACAAGCATTAATTAAGGGGCAGAGCACAGAGAGCAATGAGCAATTAAAGACAAATTAAGATGATTTTAAGGCAAAATGGCTGAAAAATCATGAATACAATTACTAGTAATATGATTTAATGGTTTATCATTTTCCACCAATAGGTGGCGCTGTGACCAAATTGATGTGGTGTGGTCAGAGTGAGGTGACAATGACACATGCAAAGTTTGGTGTCAGTATGCCAAAGCATTGCAGAGATACAGCCTCAGAGTTGTTTTGACATCATGCCATTAATTTGTTGATGCAAATTTGTTGTATGAAAACGGTTCATCTATCGACACAAAAGCCATAACTTTTTGCCGGCATGGTCTAAAGATGATCTGACTCGAATTTGGTGAAAATCAGACAAACGGTCGAGGAGGAGTTAGAAAAAGTAGATTTTAAAGAAAAATTGGTATCTATGTTTTCGGCATGACCAGTGTCAACTACATATATCAATAAATCAAAAGCTGTTAGCATTTTTGGAAATTTCATCAGAATTTTTGACCACATGGTGCTGAAGATATATATAGAATTTTATGACAAAATTCAAAATGGATAATACCCAAAATGGCCAATGGGAGAATTCGGTATTGTTCAATTTGGCATGCTGCACCGAATCTAAAGAGACCAGTTTTGTGATTTTTGGCCAAACTGTTCAGAATTTATAAGCAAAAATGTAAATTTTTCATATCTCCTGACCACTAGGTGGCAGTGTGCCGAAACTGTGCAGGTACAGTTCAACCTGAATTCCGTAACTTTTTATCGGCATGGTCTGAAGATCATCTGGTACAATTTTCAGGAAAATTGGAGCAACGACCTAGGAGGAGTTTGAAAAAGTAGGTTTTCCGTAAAATTCAAAATGGCCGATATGAGAGAATTGGGTATCGTTGGACTCGACAAGCTACACGGAATCTAAAGAGACCAGTTTTTGGACAAACTGTTCAGAAGCTATAAGCAAAAATGTCAATTTTTCACATCTCCTGACCACTAGGTGGCAGTGTGCCTCAGGTCATGGTTGTCATAACCCACACCAAGTTTGGTCAGAATACGCTAAAGCGTTGCGGAGATATAGCCTCGCATCCATTTTGGCAGGAACTTCATCAAATTCGTTTGCGTGTTATTCGATAACATTTTGACAAATCAGCTTGAAATTTTTTGGCATGGTCTGAAGATCATCTGGTTCAATTTTCAGGAAAAATGGACCAACTGCCTAGGAGGAGTTCGAAAAAGTATTTTTTTTTTTCCAGAAAATTTAAAATGGCAGAAAAATAGGGTGCGATCGAATCGAATCAGTTGGTGGCGCTAGAGCGATTGAGTTAGAGACTCCAAAATTGCTGTGGTTAATGTTCGGACTGTCCTCTATCCATGTGCCAAATTTCAGAACTTTCCCAGAAGCGGTTCTGTGGGCTGCCATAGACTCACGAGCTGAAGAACAATAAACGTACATGAAAACGTCCTTGATTGAAGTGTGATCACTACACCCGCCTGCCTTTATTTACAGTCACTGCGACCTGGACACAGCCGGAGAGCACAGGGAAACCTCCTGCGCCGCGGCACGGACACGTGATCGCAGCCGTCGGAACGGACATCTACATACACGGAGGAATGTCAGGAGAGACGTTTCACAATGACATGTTCTTACTGAACACGGGTGGGTCAGGAGAGACTAACACAAACCAACATAATCATCCATCAAATAAACTGCTGATGCTTACTGAACCATGATCCTGCTGCTGTTTTCCCACCAAACTGATGTCACTTCCTGGAGGATGTTGTTTCCTTAAAAGGACAGGAGAACATATAAAACGATCCAATTGAAAATCAAGTCACATTTATTTGATAAGTTGTATGAAAGAACAGAGTATATTTTCTTCATATTTTCTCCTCGTACATATTGTTGTATTTTATTATTTTTTCTCTCATGGTTATTCAGAAACTATGAAATGGGAGAAAGTGAAAGCGAAAGGCGAAATCCCACCAGGAGTAGCAGCGCATTCATCCGTGAGCTTTG
The DNA here is from genome assembly GCF_019924925.1 of Ctenopharyngodon idella. Classification (NCBI taxonomy): domain Eukaryota; kingdom Metazoa; phylum Chordata; class Actinopteri; order Cypriniformes; family Xenocyprididae; genus Ctenopharyngodon; species Ctenopharyngodon idella. Next base: position 42,701,763 of record NC_067224.1, read on the forward strand.
GGAAAAACATCTTCATCTTTGGAGGAATGACGTCAGAAGGAGCCTCAAATTCCATGTACAAGTTTCAGTGCGGTACGAACTTATGATAATAACGCAAATATTTATCAGCCTTTTGAATATTCAGTACAGGTCTTGATTTATGCTGTCATTGCAATTAAATTGAATCAATTTTAATCATATATACAATTTTAATCATATATATATATATATATATATATATATATATATATATATAGTGGCAAATATAATATTTTAGTGGCAACTGGCCGAAATAAAATAATATATATATATATATATATATATATATATAAACTTATTTAACTATAATAACCCTGTTGCAAAGTGAATAATTGTGGCTAAAATATCAAATAAAAATAATAATAATTATATTTTTATTTACTTCAGTTTACATTTTTTTTTATTTCGAATGTAGCTAAAAATAAGTTTAATTTCAGTGTAATGATTTTTTTGTTTTAGATTTAGTTAATGATAATAACCCTGTTGAAAAAATGAATAATTTCTTGTGCTCTCACAGAGAAACAGCGCTGGACGCGGCTGAAGTTTGAAGGAGATCTTCCTCCGGGCCGACTGGATCACTCCATGTGTTTAGTGCCGTGGCGCGTGAAGACGGCGGGCCGAGAAACATGTGACGCAGATGTGCAGCATCTGTGCTTCATCTTCGGAGGAATGGACACTCAGGGCGTCATATTCAACGACTGCCTCGTTACGCTGCTCACATGACCGCTAGCTTTAATATTCAATAAACGTGTTCAATCTCAAAACAGTTAAATTGATTTCCTCAAGTTCCTTTGAACCTAAAGAGATCTGTTTGTTTCGACAAGATTAAAAACTATAAAACTAGACTTCATGTGTTTGGGAAACAGGTCAATGAAAGGGAATTACTTTTGATTTTAATCTGGTTCGATTGCGAATTATATAAACATAACCTTTGCATTCATGTAGACTTAATACATATTTGAAAAACTACTACAATTAATTGAATTGCATTTTTTAAGTACTTTTGAACAACTTAATACAGAGTTTCCCAAACTGTTGTTTGAGAGTTGATGAAAAGCTAATTAAATCGTAGGTGTAAAACTCTCAAGGTAAGCGACCAGCATTAACTTCTGGAGCAATCTGAGCTACAGTAGCTCGTCTGTAGGATCGGACCACACGGGCCAGCCTTCGCTGAGTCTTGGCCGCCCATGACCCTGTCGCCGGTTCACCACTGTTCCTTCCTTGGACCACTTTTGATAGATACTGACCACTGCAGACCGGGAACACCCCACAAGAGCTGCAGTTTTGGAGATGCTCTGACCCAGTCGTCTAGCCATCACAATTTGGCCCTCGTCAAATCCTTACGCTTGCCCATTTTTCCTGCTTCTAACACATCAACTTTGAGGACAAAATGTTCACTTGCTGCCTAATATATCCACCCACTAACAGGTGCTGTGATGAAGAGATGATCAGTGTTATTCACGTCACCTGTCAGTGCTCATAATGTTATGCCTGATCGGTGTAGATACACACATACATGTTAGATGTAATCAGTCAATTTGACAGTACTAAAATACTAAAAATTAAAATATTGTATTCCTTTACCTGTATGTCATGCAACCATTAACAAACATCAGAGAACCATGAATGTGAAAATATGTTAAATGAAAAGAACACACACTACATTTCAGAGGAACAATTTTTTTTTGCTCAGTTCAGTTTAGACGTGACATTTAAATTCAAGAGACACACAGATGTTTTTTTTGTATCAAACATTTATTGTTTAATTGTGGTAGAAATGTCTTCTACAGTTGCCAGATTTTAATAAATAACTTTTTGCATGTCACATGGAATTTACCCAGACCCCCTGAACTCCCTCCCTCCCAGAACTGCCTGAGAATAGCAGCATCGAGCCTCAAACCAGGCTGACTAAATCTCCACCGGAGTGAAGAGAAAATAAGAAAACAAATGCAACCATCTAATGCACCCCACAAGTCTGTCCCGAAGAGATTCGTGGCTTTACGGTCGACCGGTTCATACAAAAATGTTCAATATGTACACCAGTGCCACTTCTAGAGAGGCGAGGGCATCGACGCAACTGAACAGAGTCACTGGACGATCTACAACTCGTCCTTTTCGCCCTGCTCATCGCCCTCTTCTGGTGGTGGGCCGCCCGCACTGCCGTACAGCTTGCTCACGATGGGCTGCACGACCTCCTCCAGCTCCTTCTTCTTGGCCTGGAAGTCTTCGAGTTCTGCTTCCTGATGAGACTCCAACCACTCGATCTTCTCCTCGACCGCTTTCTCGATGGCCTCTTTATCTTCGGATGACAGCTTGCCGCCGAGCTTCTCCTTGTCGCCGATCTGGTTCTTCAGAGAGTAGGCGTAGCTCTCCAGCTCATTGCGGGCGTCGATACGCTCCTTCAGCTTCTTGTCCTCGTCGGCGAAGCGCTCAGCTTCGTTCACCATGCGCTCGATGTCTTCAGGTGTCAGGCGGTTCTGGTCGTTGGTGATGGTGATCTTGTTCTTGTTTCCCGTGCCTTTGTCCTCGGCCGTGACGCGGAGGATGCCGTTCACGTCGATCTCAAAGGTGACCTCGATCTGAGGGACGCCACGGGGTGCGGGAGGGATGCCGGTCAGGTCAAAGGTTCCCAGAAGGTGGTTATCCTTGGTCAGGGGACGCTCACCTGGAAACAGGCAGAGAGAGAGAGAGAGAGAGTGAGTGAGAACTAGTGCTTGACATCAATAATAAAAAAAACAAGGGAATCACCAAAACGCAAGAATAAGTCTCATTTTATTACATTTAGTGTAAGTGCTGATCGATAGCGGATAATGTATAATGTTCTGATGGTAACAAGGTGGCGCTGTTGAGGCTCACGCACACAAACAAACTCAGTTAACATAGTGCGGTAAAATGAAGTTTATATTTATAATATTTGATACAGTTAAGCAACATCATACAAGTCATGACCAATGATTCAGCATTTTGAACAATCAGTTGAGTCAATGATTCAATGACTCATTCATAAACAAATGCCTCATTCTTTAATGAATCAGCCGTTTGAATGAATGACTCACTCATTAAGACAGTCACTTGCTGCCACCTACTGGCAGTTTAGTTTCATGTTTAAAAGTATGATTCTTTCCAACATTTCTTATATATATATATATATATAAGAATCTCTTAACATTTTTTATTAGAGTTGTAATTTTTCAGTGTAAATGACTTAATTTGATTGGTAACAGCCCTGTAGTGTCTTATTCTAATTAAACTGATCAAATTTAAGAATTTAAAATGAAAGATGAAGCATATAAATCCTATTTTTTCCAGACAAGCAACTTTTTTTTTACTCTGTCAAATGAATGATCCGAAGGGCAAGCACATGACGAGGCTTAATGTCGAGCCCTGGATTCTATTCTGAAGATTAAAGACGGCTTATGAAACGGCCTAAAACGTAGCAAAATATTACATGTAATGTGTATGCATGTTTGTAATTTACCACAATGCCAGTTACCATGGCTATTTTCAAGTGTAACTGTCATGTTGACGCTGAAATTGTTGGCTTACCTTCATAAACTTTGATGGTCACGGTCGGCTGGTTGTCAGAAGCGGTGGAGAAGATCTGGGATTTCTTGGTGGGCACGACGGTGTTCCTGGGAATAAGCTTGGTCATCACTCCTCCAACGGTCTCAATGCCCAGGGTCAAAGGGCACACATCCAGAAGCACCAGGTCACCTGATCAATAGGATTCAGTAATTAATCATCTCACAAAAAAAGGCAAAATCATAATCAAGATTATTTTGGTCAATACTGAGATCATGATTATTTAACACAATTAATCATTAACTTTAGAAACATCATGAATTTACTGAACTTTATAAAAAAAAAAAAAAAAAAATTACAAAACCTGTCTTTTGAACAGCGATTTCCTTTTCCTCCAAACTTAAAAAAAAAAAAAAAGGTTTCAAAGTGCAAGTTTTACTCACCGGTGTTATCTTCTCCGGACAGAACTCCGGCTTGAACGGCGGCTCCGTACGCCACGGCCTCGTCAGGGTTGATTCCTCTGGAAGGCTCTTTGCCGTTGAAGAACTCTTTCACCAGCTGCTGGATCTTGGGGATTCGAGTGGAGCCGCCGACCAAGACGATCTCATCGATGTCAGACTTCTTCAGGTCAGAATCTTCCAGAACCTTCTGCACTGGTTTCATGGTGGAGCGGAACAAATCCTGTGAGGGGAAACGCAAAAAAAAAAAAAAAAAATACAGGTTATTTTAATTCATGTATTTATTAATATTTGGAATTAGTTTTGATATTTTCAGGTTTCATTTTAGTTAAAGTTTTAGTTAAAGTTCTGTAAGTTGTCATTTTTATTATATTCTCTCACCATGTTGAGCTCCTCAAACTTGGCGCGGGTCAGAGTTTCAGAGAAGTCTTCACCCTCGAAGAAGGACTCGATCTCGATGCGGGCCTGGTGCTGGGCGGACAGAGCTCTCTTGGCCTTCTCCACCTCACGGCGCAGCTTCTGCACGGCACGGTTATCCTTGCGCACGTCCTTCCCGGTTTTCTTCTTGTACAGCTTGATGAAGTGCTCCATGACGCGCTGGTCGAAATCTTCCCCACCAAGGTGAGTGTCTCCATTGGTGGCCACCACCTCGAACACGCCGTTGTCAATGGTCAGCAGGGACACGTCGAAGGTGCCGCCGCCCAGATCGAATACCAGGATGTTCTTCTCACCATCCTTCTTGTCCAGACCGTAAGCAATGGCAGCGGCAGTTCTGTGAAGAGCAACGAGACGTCCATCAGGGTTACAATCATTAATGAGAACTTAAAAAAAAAAAAAAACTATTACTTTGTTGTTTTAAAACTATAATAGCATATCAACGATACTAACACTGATGTCGATTTAAACGTGATGCACTAAAGAAAACTAGATGTTTTACAACAAAGCAAGCGTAACAAGGTTCTTACGGCTCATTGATGATCCTCATGACGTTCAGACCAGCGATGGTTCCAGCGTCTTTGGTGGCCTGGCGCTGGGCGTCATTGAAATAAGCGGGAACAGTGACCACAGCATGTGTGACCTTTAAAAAGAGCAGAACTGAATTAGATGGAGTTTCACTGCAACGCAACTGACATCAGCTGTTGGCCTCAATGTTTTCTGTGTGCTGAAACCAAAACTGTACCTTCTGTCCCAGGTAAGCCTCTGCAGTTTCCTTCATCTTAGTCAGAACCATGGCGGAGATTTCCTCAGGGGCAAAAGTCTTCATTTGGCCTGATCCAATATCCAGCTGGATGTGAGGCTTGTTCTTCTTCTCAATAACCTGGAAGAGACAAAGCAAGGCTTAGCATTCCCCATTGAAGACAAACGGGTGCAGAGCACTGGCACAATACAGGTTCACAGACGGTCGTACCTTAAAGGGAAAGTATTTAATGTCCTGCTGCACGGTGGAGTCGCCCCACGTGCGACCGATCAACCGCTTGGCATCAAAGACGGTGTTCTCAGGGTTGGAGGTCAGCTGGTTCTTCGCAGCGTCTCCAATGAGACGCTCTCCTTCAGTGGTGAAGGCCACATATGATGGAGTGATGCGGTTTCCCTGGTCATTGGCGATGATCTCAACACGGCCGTTCTTGAACACTCCAACACTGATGAAAAATAGAAAACAGTATAAGTACACAGTAATAATTTATATTTATATATAATAAAAACTTGTATATATTTTTTATTAAATATATCATTTATTAATTATATATTTTGTTCTAGTTAAATAAAAATACATATATAAAATAAATGTATAATGAAAAAAAAAATTATATATATATATATATCCCTGCATATGAACTCAAACTCATTCTCACCAGGAGTAGGTCGTCCCAAGGTCTATTCCAACCACTGTCCCAACACTTTCCTTCTTCTCGTCGTCTTCGGCAAACACGCTGCCGGCCACCAGCAAAAATAGGCAAAGGAAACGCATTTTGGCGTAGATCTTGTCAAATCTTCACTGATTTCTGTAAAATTTAATGTCAAAGGTCAGGGCAGGTACATAATACAGTAATCGTCACTCACTGGTTGGAAAGTTTACTATAATCAAGCAAAACACCTTCATGCAAAAATTCAAGACTGAAGAAACACTAATTATCCTCTAGATAGTTTAACCAAAAACAGCATGAATTGTGTTACTGAATTCAGCTGCAAATGGACATTATGTTCTTCAAATAGAAATAATGTGAGAACAAACAATGGACACTATTTTCCAATAAATAAATCTGAAGCGGATATGATGGTCAGCCACTAAATCATATTCTTGTTCTAGTTTGAGTAACTGGTCTCCAGTTCAACCTCGTGGTGCTAAATCACTGATCATCAAATCCTCATTTTTACAATTTACTCAAAATATGAATATCATTGTAATATACATTTTAAAACACGTTCACTTTTAATCGAAACCTATTTAAGATAAAAGACATTTAGTTCCTCTTATTTTACCGGTTACCATCTAATGAATGAACATTATAAGCAGCAAGCTACAGCAGCAAGGCTCACCCAAAAATGAAAACTGTCATCATTTTATGTCGATAACCAAAATATTTTGGGACACCATTGATTTCCATAGTATTTTTTTTCTCTCTCGTACGTTAGCCTACTATAGACGTTAACGGAGCCCCGTAAGTGTTCAGACACCCATGTTTTTCAAAATATCTTCTTTTGTGTTCAGCAGAAGAAAGAAATTCTCACAGGTTTGGAACGACACGAGGTTGAGTAAAAGATGACAGAATTTTAATTTTTGGGTGAACTTTCCCTTTAAACCGCCATTTCTCAAGACGATCCAGTCAAAATGGGTTAGTTATCTGTAAAGCGGTTTTGTCGGATAAAACAAACAATTAGACATAAATTCTTACCTGATAACGCAGAATTAAGCACCAATCTCAAGGGCGTGGGCTGAACGCAGTGAATGTGCTGTCTGTCTCTCTCGTGTCTTTCTCTCTTCTGTGTTTCTCGTGTTTTCTTTCTGTCTCAACTGTAACTCATGGCGCTGCGCTCGCCTGTATATAAGCCGTCACCGCTTCCCCGTCGTGGAGCCTCGCCATTGGTCAGAGAGCAGCTCGTTGGAAGGCGCTCATTGGCTGAGCGTTGCACGCTGGCTGATGCTGATTTGCAGACGTACTGCTGACGGAAACGTCATCAGACAAGGCGAACTGTAACGATTTCATTGGCTTGCGTGAGTGTCATTTTGTGAAGATTCTGGATGAGGAATCTGCTGCATTTGAAACAGGCCAAGAAATAAAAATATTTTGAGAGGCCTTAAATAAAAACTCACGACAAAACACTCGGGTTTACATATTTTACGTGCATATGCACATCTGCTGTTCTCAAAATAAGCATTTGGGCTTGAATATATGAAGGTCTCATCAATGAATTGAGGAAAACTGTGTATAAAAGCAACTGTCTGTACATTATCTTGCTTACTGCATTTCTGCTTAATGAATAAATAAATAAATATATGGACAATGAATTTTGATTGTTGTGAGAACAGAGTGTCGTAATAAGAGAAACTCCCACAATGATCAATTATACAGTTTTGCCTCATACAAAAATGTTTGAGCATTTATCAATCACTATAATATTCAGCTTATTTAACTTATTAAGTGCGAATAAACTATTGAGGAGAATCTGATGGGTGCATGTGTGAAACTATGGCATTCACAATTATATTTTTGTGGTTTGGTGACTCATTACAACAAGCATACAAACAACAGATGATTTTCTGTCATGTAATGATGCAATGATAAGGAACAACCTGGCAATGTTTTCAGTATGTTTCAATTCTTAGTCAAAATTACACTAGTATTAACGCATTAATACTTTTTTGACTAGTTAACTTATTGATCAATATACATTTCTGAATTGATTTAGAATTTCCGGTGTTGTATTTGTATCTACATTTCATATACCAACAATGAAAATGAATTACAGGTGAAGTAATCATACTGTCATCACATCATTGGATAGTACTGTGTGGAAATAATTCTGATTTTCAACCAATGGTGTCTGGTAAAATATTATTTTAATCTGGATTTTTTTTACAATAAAATATTTTTGTGGAAAGTCCCAGCCATAGAAACGTGGGGAAAAGTGTCTCGTTCAAGCTCACAATAATGATGTGGTCTTAGTAACAACATTTCTTAAAGTGCCACAATTACCTTTCATGTAGTGTGTAACTTGTCTTTAAGTGAATGAAAACATCCTGCAAAGTTTTAAATCAGAAAATGCACGATATACAGGTGCTGGTCATATAATTAGAATATCATCAAAAAGTTTATTTATTTTACTAATTTTATTCAAAAAGTGAAACTTGTATATTATATTCATTCATTACACACAGACTGATATATTTCAAATGTTTATTTCTTTTAATTTTGATGATTATAACTGACAACTAAGGGAAAATCCCAAATTCAGTATCTCAGAAAATTAGAATATTGTGAAAAGGTTCAATATTGAAGACACCTGGTGCCACACTCTAATCAGCTAATTAACTCAAAACACCCGCAAAGGCCTTTAAATGGTCTCTCAGTCTAGTTCTGTAGGCTACACAATCATGGGGAAGACTGCTGACTTGACAGTTGTCCAAAAGACGACCATTGACACCTTGCACAAGGAGGGCAAGACACAAAAGGTCACTGCAAAAGAGGCTGGCTGTTCACAGAGCTCTGTGTCCAAGCACATTAATAGAGAGGCGAAGGGAAGGAAAAGATGTGGTAGAAAAAAGTGTACAAGCAATAGGGATAACCGCACCCTGGAGAGGATTGTGAAACAAAACCCATTCAAAAATGTGGGGGAGATTCACAAAGAGTGGACTGCAGCTGGAGTCAGCGCTTCAAGAACCACTACGCACAGACGTATGCAAAACATAGGTTTCAGCTGTCGCATTCCTTGTGTCAAGCCACTCTTGAACAACAGACAGCGTCAGAAGCGTCTCGCCTGGGCTAAAGACAAAAAGGACTGGACTGCTGCTGAGTGGTCCAAAGTTATGTTCTCTGATGAAAGTAAATTTTGCATTTCCTTTGGAAATCAGGGTCCCAGAGTCTGGAGGAAGAGAGGAGAGGCACACAATCCACGTTGCTTGAGGTCCAGTGTAAAGTTTCCACAGTCAGTGATGGTTTGGGGTGCCATGTCATCTGCTGGTGTTGGTCCACTGTGTTTTCTGAGGTCCAAGGTCAACGCAGCCGTATACCAGGAAGTTTTAGAGCACTTCATGCTTCCTGCTGCTGACCAACTTTATGGAGATGCAGATTTCATTTTCCAACAGGACTTGGCACCTGCACACAGTGCCAAAGCTACCAGTACCTGGTTTAAGGACCATGGTATCCCTGTTCTTAATTGGCCAGCAAACTCGCCTGACCTTAACCCCATAGAAAACCTATGGGGTATTGTGAAGAGGAAGATGCGATATGCCAGACCCAACAATGCAGAAGAGCTGAAGGCCACTATCAGAGCAACCTGGGCTCTTATAACACCTGAGCAGTGCCACAGACTGATCGACTCCATGCCACGCCGCATTGCTGCAGTAATTCAGGCAAAAGGAGCCCCAACTAAGTATTGAGTGCTGTACATGCTCATACTTTTCATGTTCATACTTTTCAGTTGGCCAAGATTTCTAAAAATCCTTTCTTTGTATTGGTCTTAAGTAATATTCTAATTTTCTGAGATACTGAATTTGGGATTTTCGTTAGTTGTCAGTTATAATCATCAAAATTAAAAGAAATAAACATTTGAAATATATCAGTCTGTGTGTAATGAATGAATATAATATACAAGTTTCACTTTTTGAATGGAATTAGTGAAATAAATAAACTTTTTGATGATATTCTAATTATATGACCAGCACCTGTATATAGTTATTGTCTCTCAAAAGTAAGAGTTGACTCTGAGTCAATTAAACGAGTCGTTTGTAAAACGAATCCCAAGCCGTTTCGTTGTGACGTCACAACGAAACATTAACATATTGCCCACTTATCGCGCGCGCAGACGCCAGGGAAAATGCGTTTTTTCAACAATACCACAGCAGTACAATCTTTTGTTGTGTTCCCGTCATTTTACTGACGACTGCTTCTCAAACCTCAGGGAGTTTAACGCAGGATTCACAAAACGCTTGGTCTTAAAATATGCATCAATGACCAGTTTATTTGGACCAGCTTGCTCCTCTGAATCTCAACCTGTAAGTATGATTAATAATAATAATGTTTATATTTTCTAGCGATTGTTCAAAATTCGTAGTTTTGTATGTTATGTTGTGTAACGTACAGGGTGTCTAGTCTGTCTCCTGCTAACCGGCTAACTCACGTTTCTGTAGTTCTGATATATCAGATGTGGGTTCAATATTGTCTAAAAATGTGTCGATTAAAGCAGCTTGTCTGTCTTATTACTTGGAGTAATGATCAAGGATGGAGCACGACTTTCGTTTACAAAGTGTAATGCATTATCAGCTATTCACATTTGTGGCTAATGTGGGAGTTTACAACATAGCTGTGGGCTCAGGTCGCTTACATAACTGTAAAATAAACTTTTTTTCCTCTGCGTTTTAATTATTACAGTAGAGTGGAGCTCTATCTGCATTGTAATGTCAAACAATGATATAGCCATTTTGTACTTTAATAGTTATGACGAAAAAGTCTGTACACATCTGGCCTAAATGTTTATCTTATGTTAGAGGTTTTCAGCTTCGCTTGGCATTCTGATACAGTTCCCACTGGTGCACCTACATAAAGTATAACAGTGACGCTGCTATCACGTCTTATAAATAACACAAACTAAGATGACACTTACCATAGACAAATGTCGTACTCCAGTCAGGATTGCGGATCAGTTTCTGGTTGATTGGCTACTTCATCGTCAGGCTCGAATTGATACGGTAAAAATTGATGCTATCTTTTCTGTCCATACATTGTATACAATGAGAAAATGAAAGTGTTTTTTGACCTTGCATGCATGTAAAGCTGTTGTAGGAGACTCCCAAAACAATATTAGGAACCTTTAAAAAGGCATTATAGGGGCACTTTAAGACTTTCATTACAAATTAAAGTTAGGGTGCTTAATCTGGCTTAGATCTTAAGAGTCTTTAGCTTGAACATAAACAGGGTTCAGTCAATTAATTTTCAGTTGAGTCTGAATTGTGTCATTAAATCTAACCAATGATAAAAAAAGCAGAACAAAGCAATCATATACAAAGCAGAACTAGATAAAGCAGAGCACAGCTTGTCATTTATTGACTTGCAGATGCCCAACAATACAGTAATTTACAAAATCAATTAATCAGAACACCACAAAAAACACTTCGGTGCTGTGGTTTAGTATGAAGCAGAAACGTCAGGCATAGGTGGAGTAAGACCTGGTTGTTACATGCAGAGAATTCAATCAGTCTGTTTTTTTGGAGTCCATACAGCTGAATATCTTGCAGTGCAGATAGGCGAGTTTCTCGGCATGGGAGCGTCGCAGCAAGGGAAACCATTCCCAGTGCGGCAACTTTAAGACTCTGTATCCGGCCAGAGCGAGTTGCCTCCGGAGTTGCTGGCTTTTGGACGAACCTGTTGGACGTTGGAATCTTCTGGGATTTAGTTAGTTCAGCTATTAGGTCATCAGTTATGGATACTCCAGAGAGTGTTTGTTCCAAGTTCTGAGAGGCGAGATTTTGGCGACATGATCCGGAGGACACAGGAACAGGTTGGTCGTTTTGGTCTAAATGCATTTCTAGGTCAATAGAGTGCAAATGCGGAAGTATCATGTGTTTACATACAAACATCTTTCCACCTAGAAGTTTCCACAACACATCTTCAGCCTCAATCACCACAGCCTTCTGACAGATATCCGATTGAGCAAAATTCCAGAGTTGTTTGGTCACTTCTTCCCTTATTGCCGTCGACTCAGGCAACTCCAGGCCAACAGTTCCATCTAAGGTGAACAACTCTTTCTTTATCTTGAGCTCCTGGCAATTACAAGCCCCTCTGATGAAGTCTGCGCTTAAAGCCAGACTGAGCAAGTCTTGGGGGAATAGACCAGCAAAAGCAAGACCGAGCAGACCTGTCAGCAGATGTTCAGGGAATCGCTGAAACTCATATTGAAGTTCTCGTAAGATCGCAGTGAGACAGGGATAAAGTTTGGGACACTGGTTGGGAAGAACACATAACATTCCAAAGACCCAAAGCATCTTTGCAGCATCTTTACTCCTGCACCGACTGACCACATTGGGTAGTTGTTCGGCCATGATGATGTGCATAAGGCCTTGAACCTCCATCCTGGGGGCTCATCGAGGCACCTCCAATCCCATGGCCTCCAAACACGGAAGATGGTCTAGATAGCTAAGCTGCATATACTTCATCACATTGGCGATCCCGAAATCACTCATATCCTTGACTACAGTAAGCATCTTGTCCACAAGCAGGCATGTCGCTCTATCGGACAGGGCGATTCTCAATTTGAAGAAGCCTAAGCAAACGGCGCCCAGTTCTTCAGGCTTCAACTAGTTCAAATGACGCACGAGTAACGACTCAACGGGTTGAATGAGGGTATCTGGATATCTCCTTCTATCTCCATTTCACTTGCTCTACGGCAGAGCTTCATTTTGTACAATCTAAGTGTGCTATGGGATTGAGGCAAGCCCAAGTTCACAAAGGACCTCAGCGCATCTAATAACTGCGCCGGCGTGACCGGTAGAGGAACGTGCCGTTGGTGTCTGGTAGTAGGCCGAGGGCTTGTACACCACTGTGCTTTCAGTTTCTTCTACTTTCGCACACCAATTTTTCAAGTTTGATGACAAATGTTGGGCTCTAAAGATGGATGGCATAAAGATGGCATAAAGATGACGCTTTGTCACATGATGTGACAGCACCGTTGCAGATATCAACAGCAGACACTGGAAAAGATCATAAAAGACATTTCTGTTTTCAACCTGTCACTCACATGAGATCCACCAAGAGCTAACCACAACCATCCAATCAATTGTTTTATTTGTGATAATAACACAATGAAACATGCCAAATTGAGTGGACATAATTTTTGTCCAGACTGTCATACAAAGCAATTATGAACATATGCAAAAACAAGAAAGAACCAATGAAATATTAGTAACGTTTAAGGTTACTCATGCAACCCTGGTTTCGAGATAACGGGAACGAGCATATGGGCAAAACTCCTGTTTTCTCTGAATCCTGACGCCTGATTGGTTTACGTCTGTGCAAGTGCACAGACAAATGGCATTTTAGCATGCCAACATGGGCGGGGTTGGCTGCCTATAAAGTCCAGTAGCATGGCAGGCAACGCAATGCTCGTTCCCGTTATCTCAGGGAACCAGGGTTATGTGAGTAACCGTAAACATTCCCTTTCAATACTGTGCTTGGAGAACAGGGATGTCCAGATTATAAAATCTGTTGAAGGTGGACGGCGAGTACCAGCCGGCCGCCACAGAGATGTCCGCAATAGAGACTCTGCTGGACCATGCCCAAGAGGATGCCATACCTCTGGTAGAGTGGGCCCGCATTCCTAAGGGGCACAACAAGTCCACAGACTTGTAAGCCAGTGCTATCACATCCACAATCCATCTGGAAAGTCTCTGCTTCGAAACTGGAAGCCATTTAGTGCGGCCTCTAAAGCAGACAAACAGCTGCTCTAATTGCCGATATTGACCAGAGAGCTCAATATACACTCTAAGGACCTTGACGGGACAGAGTGGGTGAGGTACCTGCTCGTTCTCTGTGAGCGGAAGAGCTGGCAGCGCTATCACCTGCGTTCTAAACGGGGTGGAAAGCACTTTTGGAACAAAGCCTTTCCTTGGACTAAGGACCACTTTACTCTCATAAGGACTGAACTCAATGCAGGAAGGATCCAGAGCCTGCAAATCTCCAACTTGTTTGACTGACTCTAAAGTCAGCAAGAGGGCAGTCTTAAGCAAAAGGGACCAGAGGTCAGTTGACTCGATTGGCTTAAAGGGAGGGCCCGGAAGTGCCCTAAGGACTGTGGAAAGTTCCCAATCCAGGACCGAGCATGGGTGTAGAGGATTCAGCCTCCTAGCCCCCCCGAGGAACTTAACGACTAAGTCGTGCTTCCCGATCGATTGATTTGACGCAATGGCTGCCACATAAGTGTGGAGGGGGCATGCCCGCTGTCCAGCATCTCCTGCAGGAACGTCAGAACTATCGCATTCAGTGGGGTCTATTTTCCGAGCTAGGCACCAGCTTGAGAAATGGATCATTTCTGGGAGTAAAGGCACCTTGTGGAAGGGGCCCTTGCCTCTGAGATTCTCATGACATCACAGGAAAAGGCCTGACTGCTCCCGTAGAGGGGCCAAACATGCAGGTCCCACAACTCTAGTTGGGGGTGCCAGATTGTCCCTCCTGCTTGGGAGAGGAGGTCTCTCCTCAGCGGTATGGGCCATGGAGCTGCTGACAGTAGCTGGACTAATTTTGGGAACCATAGCTGGTACTGCCAGTGTGGTGCCACCAGAAGACTTGTAGTACAGTGTCAACATGTCTGCTCCCTCATTCAAGGAGCCCTCACTGAGTGGAGGCTCGTCTGTGTTCATAGGAGAAGACGGCTCGCCAATCTGTTTAGAGGGCAAGACCTGAGACCTCCTTGGTGGTTTATAAAGGCAACCACCGTCCTAAGAGAGCCAAGCAGTTGCCGAGTTGCCAGCGCTGCACTCGTTCTCGCAGTGTGAGCGTCTGGTCTCAGTGAGTGCACTCGCTGGTAAGTGGAGGGGTGCCCTGCATGAGCCACATTAGTGGCGTGACATTTGCAACAACGTCGCAGGAAATTTGGATGCTCATAAATTTGGTCTTTTAGTATTCTCTGGATGGTCGCAGGGGAAAACGCTGGATCAGGTTGCTTGCTGAAGCGTCTTCGTTCCGATGTGAGGGCCTGTTCATAAAAGTTTTTCTGTACAGTGGAGCTGCAGAGGTCAGTTTTGGCAGGTAAACATTAATACTGCCCCACTGGAAACCTCTTGCCTTTGTGTCTAAAATAGGTCTTCTCAGCAAACACTCTTCGAGGGGTAATTGGCAGCAGAAATGAGAATAATTTATGTACAGAAATAAGCAGTAAATAAGAATTGAACAGTTTTTGAAAATTGTTTAGGAACAATTTTTCATATAAACATGTATGTTATAAAACATGTTGAACTCAAAAACTGTTAAAAAAAATCAAAGCCATAAATCTAAAACCAAGCATTAGTGTCAGCTCTGGCAGGTCACGTCAGTCAAGCTCGCATCAGCTGACTCCCAGGTGACTCACGTCTACTTATAGGAATACAACGCCTATCACAGCATCCATATATAAGCTCCTCAGTATTATCAGCAGCTATCGCATTTCTCAGGAGCTAATTACCCTCCTCCATCCCCAGCTCCTCCTCTCGTCAGTCAGGATTCTTGAAATATGTGTACATGTTAAATTATTGACATTAATGATATCTGCATATGTTGGTTCTGTTCTGTTTACCCTAAAGGGGGGTTATCGCTGCTCACCCTGCTCTTATCCATGCTAGGCTGCATGGATGCGCAGGGAGTTCTTGCCCAGAACAGAACCATACCGCCAATACAAACTTCATGCTATTATCAATCATATCAACGATAGTGGTCCTGACAGAACAAATCGTGTTCTAAATTTAAGATTGATATATCAAAAAAAAATAAAAAAGCTTAAGTAAGATTTCATTTGGGCGCAGTACATGAGATGACAGCAAAGCTCCACTGGTAAACGGCGGTGGGATTAGTTATTTGCAGTACAGTATAATTTATTTCTCTCAAATATTACATGCACATACGCACACAATTTTTATTACAATTATTTTAATTAGTTCTATGATTCAACAGAAGCAGAAAACAGGAAAAAGCTATTATTTGCTTTATATGCCAAACCTGAGAAAATGATGCAATCTGGTAAAGAATAGTAAAACAGTCTTTGTTAAGCTCCTCCTTGACAACAGAATGAAATTAACAAACACTGCATCATGCTATAGTTAAATGACCCTTGATTAAAAAAAAAAATTGTAGTTTTATAAGTTTCATTGAGGACAATTTTGTCCTTAAGGCCCTAAATGTAACTTTTTTGTGTAACTAGTGTCATACAGATTTAGAAAACTAGGAAATGAGGTTGAAATTTTAAAATTCCAATAAAAATACACACTACACACAAGGGTTAACTCACACATTCCCTTACATTTTCAGATTTGTCTGCATCTCATGTAACTTTGTTGATAAACTCAAACGTTTTTAAACATATTTTACAAAATATAGGCTATATGAAAAAATGCAAATTAGATGCATACCTAGTATGAACTGCAATGCTAAACATACCGAGAGTCACAATTTCTTAATGCTTTCTTGAACATTTGATGTTGTTGTGGTGTAACAGATTTGGTTTCAAAAAGCTTTGAAGAGTAAACAGTGCAGTATATTTATTTATTTATTTATTTATTTTATTCGTCATTTTTTAAAATTTAATTTCAAAAATACAAAACAATTCAGTATGTTCTCGGGACATTTAACAAACAATGTTTATCCACATAAGGATGCAAGAACTACATAAAATAAATAAAATGAAATGAAAATGAAAGGGCAACACAAACATCTTCTCCCGGTGATTAAATTACGTGTTGCTTTGAATGAGATAGAGGAGAGAGGAATAATCCGCAAATCGGTCAGTGAATTTGCGTCACCTTTGGTTCTGTGCTGGAAAAAAGATGGCAATCTTCGCACGGATTTCCGCTGGTTTAATGCACGGACAGTGAAGGATGCGCACCCCCTGCCCCATCAGAAGACTGTCTAGCGGCCCTAGGTGGCAATTCGTTCTTTAGCACCAGGGATTTGGCCTCAGGATTTTATAATATCCCATCACATGAGGACGACAGAAAGTATACAGCGTTCACAACACCAGTGGGGTTGCACGAATACAATAGGCTTCCACATGGCCTCTATAACTCACCCGCGAGCTTCATGCGGATGACGACTATCTTTGGTGAACAGAATTTTTTGTCACTGTTGTGCTACTTGGATGATTTAATGGTCTTCGCACCTAACGAAGTTGCATTGCAGAGGCTAGAAATGGTTTTCGGTATGTTGAAAAAGCACAATTTGAAATTATCACAGAAGAAATGCCACTTCTTAAGACGCTCTGCGAAATTCCTCGGTCACTTAATTACAGAGGGAGGTGTGTCTACGGACCCCGGAAAAGTTGAAGCAATTACTAAAATTACTTCTGCGGATCTGATGTGCCCAGATGGTGTCACCCCATCGGTTAAGAAAATCCAGTCTTTTCTTGGCCTCGTTATGTGGTACCAACGCTTCATTGAGAATTGTTCGTCCCTCGCACGACCGCTTTTTGCTCTGACTAGCGGAGTTAGGAAAGCTAGAGGTGTTGGGCGCAAAGGGGTTCCTGCGTCCAGAAAACTCACTCCTGTAGACTGTGTTAAGAAGTCACAAACGACACCATATCATCCTATGGGCAATGGAATTACAGAAAGATTTAATCGAACATTGGGAAACATGATCAGAGCCCTTGAACCACGACCAAAGCAAGATTGGCCTCGGATGCTCCCTTCTATCTAATGTTCGGTCGCACCCCGAGACTGCCAATTGATGTTGTTTTCAAAAGCGCACTGTGGAATGATTTGACCGACTGTCTTCCCCAGTATGTAGAGTCCCTAAGTAAGGATTTGAGGGTTGCGGAGTCTAACACTTCAAAAGAACAGCCTCATCAAGCCCACATGTACAATCGCAAAATATAGGTGTGAAAATTGAAGTGGGCAACAGGGTCCTATTAGCCAATAAAAGTGAACGTGGCAAGCACAAACTTTCAGACAAGTGGGAAAATGTGGTATATACTGTGGTTGATTGTGATCCTAAAACCCACATTTACAAGGTTAAACACCCTGTATCTGGTCAGTTAAAGGTGGTACACAGAAACCTTATTTTGTGTGTAAATTTTCTCCCTTTGACTGACTGTGGGAAAAAAATGATGACGAGAGTGTATTTTCTGTAAATGATGATGTTTCTGATAACTGTTCTGTATCTTGTAACACTGGTTTATCTACAGGCGAGCGCAGCACCATGAGTTACAGTAGAGACAAAAAGTAAACACAAGAAACACAGAAGAGAGAAAGACACGCAAGAGAGATAGACAGCACATTCACTGCGTTCAGCCCACGCCCTTGAGAACAGTGTTTAATACTGTGTTATCAGGTAAGAGTTATGTTTGTATTATCCTATAAAATTGCTTTAAAGATAACATTAACCCATTTTGACTGGATAGTCTTGAGAAATGGCAGCTTTGCTGCTTATAATGTTCATTCATTAAACAGTAACCATAAACAAGAGGAATTAACCCTCTGGGGCCTGAGGTGTTTTCTGGGCCCTGGAGGTGTTTTGACATTTCCTGACATTTGTGCTTATTTCTGTTACTTATAACATTTTCATGGCTAAAGTCTGATTACACTGTATTCAGCACAAACTCTGCTACAATAATATATGAGCAGCATGTATGTAAAAGTTTGTATTTTTGAGAAAATGACATTTATGTGTGGTTTGGGGGGAAAAAAAAAATAAGTCACTGAAATAAGGCCCATTAAACCCTATACTGAATATTTGTTCACAAGACTTTTGAAAAATGTATGTTGTAGCCTAGAATTTTTGCCATGCCTAGTTTTGGGTTTTGTGTGTGTTCATGCTCACTGTCATGGTTTCTGTTGTCATGTAATTCCGTTACTCCTCATGTGATCTTGCCATGTGCTCCCCTTGTGAATGTGTCATGTTGTCATTGGTTTTTGTGATCGGGTCATTGTCTTGATTGTTCACAGGTGTTCCTTGTTTTGTCATTAGTCTCTCTATATAAATAGCCCTCATGTTTCATTGTTCTCTTGTCTAGTTTTGATCATTGTACTGCTGTTGGTGAGTCTTATGTTCAAGTTAATGTTTACATTTATTTCCAAGCCATGCCATGCCATGTTCAAGTTTAGATCTTTAAGTTTATGTGTAGTTTATGTTCTGTTCACGTCAATAAAAATGCATTTGGGTTCAAATCAACTTGCCTCCAGTGGATATGTTACAAAGACATGGTTTATGTCAGAAGGTTGTATTCGAGGAGGGCATGAATGATCATGACAGAGACCCTCCCCTAATGGCCCTATCAGGTGGGACCAGTGGTGTGCACGGAGGGACCCTTTGATCGTGAAAGTGAAAGTGCCCTTTGCGGTCGCATCGCGGTGCCATTTCTCCCCCCGGGAACGCGATTTCTACCGCGGGAGAACAATTCCCAATTGGGAACTCATCCACAAGTCCCGCGCAGAAAAATTCAGAGGTGAACGCCTATCTCACTCGAGAAGAGAACAACAAAGTGATGGCCCACGACTGGCTCGCAGGTCACGCTGGTATAAATAAAACGTATGACAGAATTCTCCGTTACTTCTACTAGCCTCGCATTAAGAAGGATGTTGCCAGTTTTATTAAAACCTGCCATACATGCCAGCTCACCGGCAAACCAAACCAATCGTTAAAACCAGCCCCTGTGCGTCCTATTCCAGCAGTATGCCAACCATTCGAGCATCTCATAATTGACTGCGTTGGCCCGCTTCCTCGCTCGAGAGCTAAAAAGTGGGTATTTACTGACCAGGTCACTCGCTATCCGGCTGCTTACCTATTGCGCTCCATTAACACGAAATCTGTCATGAAAGCCCTCACTCAGTTTGTTTCTATTTTTGGGTTACCTAAAATCATCCAATCCAACCAAGGAAGTAACTTTACTTCGAACATATTTGCCGAAGTTCTTCGTCAGCTGGGAATTAAACACAATCTGGTAACCGCGTATCACGCGCAGAGCCAAGGGGCTCTTGAGTGTTTTCATTCTACACTAAAATCTTTACTCAGGGCCTACTGCGTCGAATTGGAACGAGACTGGAAAGAGGGTCCTGCCGTGGCTGATGTTGGCAGCCAGGGAGGTCACTCAACAGAGTACTGGTTACAGCCCGAACGAACTTGTTTTTGCGCGCAAAGTTTGAGGGTTACTGGCAGTTTTACACGATCAATGGATGGATTCAGATCCGCCCGAGAAATTGTCAGATTATGTACCGTGTTTCTGGCCATCGGCTTTCATTGGCCTGGAATTTAGCTAAAAAGCGACTGGGGAAAACTCAGGAGAAAATGAAGAGGTTGTTTGACCGTTACACTGAACATCGAAAGTTTAGTGTGGGTGATCAAGTCGTTGCACTTCATGTAAATCTCCTTAAGCCCTACTACCGCTGAAACAGACAGGTCTCAGTGCCAGTTACCCCTGTGGTGCTCCCCTCAGTCCTGTGCTACGCAGCTCGTAACGGTCAGGTCTGCGGATGAATTAAAGTCGCCTGACGATTGCGTGTTACAGGGACGACTAAAAAAATCAGAAACATTAGAAAAATTGCCATCTGATCTTAAACATTTGGACACAGCTCGACGGCAAGAGCTAATCAGTTTGCTATCCGAGTTTCCAGAACTGTTCTCCGATGTGCCGACCCAAACAAAGGCGTTGGAGCATGACATAGATGTGGGCAACGGCGCGCCTATCCGCCAACGCTTTGTTCCGCTGAATAAACGTGAGTTTTTAGAAAAAGAGGTCCAGTATCTGCTGGATAATAAATAGGCCGAACCCTCCTCTTCTAGCTGATCCTCCCCGTGTCTGCTGGTCAAGAAATCTGATGGTACTTTCCATTTTTGCACAGACTATAGAAAACTAAATTCGGTCACAAAACCCGACTCCTTTCCTCTACCAAGAATGGAGGATTGTGCTGACCAGGTTGGTGCCGTGAAGTTCGTAACTAAACTGGATTTATTAAAGGGCTACAGGCAGATTCCGTTGACCGAGCGCGCGCGAGGTGTCACCAGATGGGTTATTCTCTTACCGGGTTATGAGCTTCGGCCTTCGAAACGCGCCTGCGAAAATCAGCTGGATTGGGTACACCGGTGCACAGGTGGACCCTGTCTAGAAAAACATCCTGGCATACTTTCATGGTGTCGCTTTCTCCTTGTGCTGATCCCTGGGCAGGACCGAGGCGTAAACTGGCGCTGCCGCATGCTTTGAGAGGCTTCGTGGCCGAACTTTTTGTGGCTGAAAAACTATAATAAATTTGTTTGTGAAAACGCCTTTATCTTAAAAAGATTTCGATAAAAGTAAGTTTTAAATTGTTAAGGGCTTTTGAATGTATATTACAATAGTATTAATATTTTGAGTAAATTGTAAAAATTAGGATTTGATGATCAGTGAATCGACACCACAAGGTTGAAATGGAGACTAACTCTGACTAGAACAAGAATATGATTTAGTGACTGACCATCATATCTGCTTCAGATGTTTTTTGTTTGTTTTTTTTAATTCAATGCATCAATTCATGCCATTTTTGGTTAAACTATAATCTATAGTTTTCTAGATTAACTATAATCTAGAAGATGTCTTGAGTTTTTGCATTGTATTGCTTGATTATAGTAAACTTTCCTACCAGTGTGTGATGTTTACTGCATTATGTACCTGCCCTAACCTTTGACATTTATTTTTAATGTATTCTTTACAGAAATCTGTGAAGGTCTACACCAAAATGCAATTCCTTTGCCTGTTTTGGCTTGTGGCCGTCAGCGTGATGGTGTGCTTCTTCTTTGTTATAATATCATTTACTAGGTAAGGAATATTTAGTAGTGAGGAAATTTCACAAATGGACTTATTGCACAGGTGGCAACCTATCACGGTACCATGCTTGAATTCACTGAGCTTCTGCGACTCACTCTTTCACAAATGTTTGTAGAAGCAGTCTGCATGGCTAGGTGCTTGATTTTATACACCTGTGGCCATGGAACTGATTGGATCACAATGATTTGGAGGGGTGTCCCAATACTTTTGGCAATATAGTGTATATACCTACATGCATACATGCTCAGCTTTAGGTCATTTCTCTCTTATAATTTATAATAAACATTATTACTGTGTACTTGTATTGTTTTTCTTTTTTCATCAGTGTTAAAGAGTTCAAGAGCGAGTTTGCTGAAGAGGATGAGAAGGAGGAAAGGAAGGAAAGTGTTGGGACAGTGGTTGGAATAGACCTCGGGACGACGTACGCCTGGTGAGAATGAGTTAGATTTCATAAGCAGGGTCATTAAAATTGATAATTCATTATATATATTTTTAACTAGAACAAAATATATAATTATGAAATAATATATTTAATAAATATATATACAAAATTGTATACATATATTTTTTTATTATATATATATATATAATATTTTTATTTATTTATTTTTTATATATATTTTTAATTTAAAAACCAACAAAATGTATGTGCATATGTATATATATGTATATATATATATATATATTATATACACACACACACTACCAGTCAAAAGTTTGGAAAATTACTATTTTTAATGTTTTTGAACGAAGTCTCTTATGCTCATTAAGGCTGCATTTATTTCATAATAAATACAGAAAAAACAATAATATTGTGAAATATTATTACAATTTAAAATTATGGGTTTCTATTTTAATATACTTTAAAATATAATTTATTCCTGTGATCAAAGCTGAATTTTCAGCATCATTACTCCAGTCTTCAGTGTCACATGATCCTTCAGAAATCATTCTAATATGATGATTTATTTGATCACAGGAATAAATTATATTTTAAAGCATATTAAAATAGAAAACCATAATTTTAAATTGTAATAATATTTCACAATATTATTGTTTTTTCTGTATTTATTATGAAATAAATGCAGCCTTAATGAGCATAAGAGACTTCGTTCAAAAACATTAAAAATAGTAAAAAAAATTGACCAGGGAAATGACCAGGGAAACCGCATCACTCCATCATATGTGGCCTTCACCACTGAAGGAGAGCGTCTCATTGGAGACGCTGCGAAGAACCAGCTGACCTCCAACCCTGAGAACACCGTCTTTGATGCCAAGCGGTTGATTGGCCGCACGTGGGGCGACTCCACCGTGCAGCAGGACATTAAATACTTTCCCTTTAAGGTACGCCCGTCTGTGAACCTGTATTGTGCCAGTGCTCTGCACCCGTTTGTCTTCAATGGGGAATGCTAAGCCTTGCTTTGTCTCTTCCAGGTTATTGAGAAGAAGAACAAGCCTCACATCCAGCTGGATATTGGATCAGGCCAAATGAAGACTTTTGCCCCTGAGGAAATCTCCGCCATGGTTCTGACTAAGATGAAGGAAACTGCAGAGGCTTACCTGGGAGAGAAGGTAAAGTCTTGATTTCAGCACACAGAAAACATTGAGGCCAACAGCTGATGTCAGTTGCGTTGCAGTGAAACTCCATCTAATTCAGTTCTGCTCTTTTTAAAGGTCACACATGCTGTGGTCACTGTTCCCGCTTATTTCAATGACGCCCAGCGCCAGGCCACCAAAGACGCTGGAACCATCGCTGGTCTGAACGTCATGAGGATCATCAATGAGCCGTAAGAACCTCGTTACGCTTGCTTTGTTGTAAAACATCTCGTTTTCTTTAGTGCAGAAATTTTGCATTGACAGCTAGCTGAAATAAAATGAATTTTTTAAAAATATATTTGAATTTTATTGTAAGTTTAGTCATTTTTGTTTTGTCACTTTTTTATTTTATTTTTAAAAATATGTATGTAATTTTTAATTAATTTTTAGTTTTAGTTACCTAGCGAAATAAAATATGTTTAAGGTTTTTTAATGTATATTTTAATTGGTTAAAGGTTTAATAATTTGGTTAATATGTATTTAGTTATTATTTATTAGTTTGAGTTATTTTAGTACTTCAAGTTAAACTAATATTAAATATTAAAATACAAATATAGTTAAAATTTATTCAATTTCAAGTAACAAATGTTTTTTTTTAGTTCTCATTAGTGATTGTAACCCTGATGGACGTCTCGTTGCTCTTCACAGAACTGCCGCTGCCATTGCTTACGGTCTGGACAAGAAGGATGGTGAGAAGAACATCCTGGTGCTCGATCTGGGCGGCGGCACCTTCGACGTGTCCCTGCTGAACATCGACAATGGCGTGCTTGAGGTGTTTGCCACCAATGGAGACACTCACCTTGGTGGGGAAGATTTCGACCAGCGCGTCATGGAGCACTTCATCAAGCTGTACCAGAAGAAAACCGGGAAGGACGTGCGCAAGGACAACCGTGCCGTGCAGAAGCTGCGCCGTGAGGTGGAGAAGGCCAAGAGAGCTCTGTCCGCCCAGCACCAGGCCCGCATCGAGATCGAGTCCTTCTTCGAGGGCGAAGACTTCTCTGAAACTCTGACCCGCGCCAAGTTTGAGGAGCTCAACATGGTGAGAACAGACACATCTGTAGCATTAATAGAAACTGTAAAAAAAATAAATAAATACATATTCATTAATAGAAATAAAACTGAAATAAGTCTAATCTTTCTCATTTAATATTATTTATTTTCTTTCAGTTTTATTGTTAATTTCCTTTTAGTTTTTTAATATTTCCATTTAGTTTTATTCATTTTTATTTAGGTACTAAATTACTGTTACGGAGGGACTGAGACGAGGCATGCGGATCCATCTGCAAAGTCTTTTATTTATAAACAAATTCACAAGTATGATATGGGCAAGACAAAGAGCATTCCAGGGACAGGAAAAGGTCAACAAATGGAGAACGTAATCCAATGGGCAAGGCTAGAGGGTAATCCAGATATCCAGGCTAGAATCCAGGCATGGGGCAATCAGTATCCAAACAGGGCGAGACGAGAGGGATAATCCAAGGCAAGCAAGAGTTCAGAGCAGGCAGAGAACAGATCTCACAGAAATCAGTGAGCTTGTAAGTCAGTGTTTTATAGTGCTTGTGATTGACTACAGGTGTGGAAGTGATTAGAGCAATGAAACATGGGAAATGTAGTCTGGAGTAACATGTAACTGTATGTGCCATGAAAAAGTCTTTATGGTGAACGGGTGACCTCTGGTGGTGAGTGGACAGAAACAGCAGGCGCAGGATACATGACAATTACTAAAATTAAAATAAAATGAATTAAAAAGTAAATACAAATATCAGAACTAAAAGAAATTAAAAATAAAATTGAAATATAAAGACTACTAAAAATATAAAGATTACTAAAAACTAACATAAAAATGAATAAAAATAGAAAATAAAAATATTAAAAAACTAAAAGGAAAAAAAAAAAAATAAATATATATATATATATATATACAGTGGGTACGGAAAGTATTCAGACCCCCTTAAATTTTTCACTCTTTGTTATATTGCAGCTATTTGCTAAAATCATTTAAGTTCATTTTTTTTCCTCATTAATGTACACACAGCACCCCATATTGACAGAAACACACAGAATTGTTGACATTTTTGCAGATTTATTAAAAAAGAAAAACTGAAATATCACATGGTCCTAAGTATTCAGACCCTTTGCTGTGACACTCATATATTTAACTCAGGTGCTGTCCATTTCTTCTGATCATCCTTGAGATGGTTCTACACCTTCATTTGAGTCCAGCTGTGTTTGATTATACTGATTGGACTTGATTAGGAAAGCCACACACCTGTCTATATAAGACCTTACAGCTCACAGTGCATGTCAGAGCAAATGAGAATCATGAGGTCAAAGGAACTGCCTGAAGAGCTCAGAGACAGAATTGTGGCAAGGCACAGATCTGGCCAAGGTTACAAAAAAATTTCTGCTGCACTTAATGTTCCTAAGAGCACAGTGGCCTCCATAATCCTTAAATGGAAGACGTTTGGGATGACCAGAACCCTTCCTAAAGCTGGCCGTCCGGCCAAACTGAGCTATCGGGGGAGAAGAGCCTTGGTGAGAGAGGTAAAGAAGAACCCAAAGATCACTGTGGCTGAGCTCCAGAGATGCAGTCGGGAGATGGGAGAAAGTTGTAGAAAGTCAACCATCACTGCAGTCCTCCACCAGTCGGGGCTTTATGGCAGAGTGGCCCGACGGAAGCCTCTCCTCAGTGCAAGACACATGAAAGCCCGCATGGAGTTTGCTAAGATGGTGAGAAATAAGATTCTCTGGTCTGATGAGACCAAGATAGAACTTTTTGGCCTTAATTCTAAGCGGTATGTGTGGAGAAAACCAGGCACTGCTCATCACCTGTCCAATACAGTCCCAACAGTGAAGCATGGTGGTGGCAGCATCATGCTGTCGGGGTGTTTTTCAGCTGCAGGGACAGGACGACTGGTTGCAATCGAGGGAAAGATGAATGCGGCCAAGTACAGGGATATCCTGGACGAAAACCTTCTCCAGAGTGCTCAGGACCTCAGACTGGGCCGAAGGTTTACCTTCCAACAAGACAATGACCCTAAGCACACAGCTAAAATAACAAAGGAGTGGCTTCACAACAACTCCGTGACTGTTCTTGAATGGCCCAGCCAGAGCCCTGACTTAAACCCAATTGAGCATCTCTGGAGAGACCTAAAAATGGCTGTCCACCAACGTTTACCATCCAGCCTGACAGAACTGGAGAGGATCTGCAAGGAGGAATGGCAGAGGATCCCCAAATCCAGGTGTGAAAAACTTGTTGCATCTTTCCCAAAAAGACTCATGGCTGTATTAGATCAAAAGGGTGCTTCTACTAAATACTGAGCAAAGGGTCTGAATACTTAGGACCATGTGATATTTCAGTTTTTCTTTTTTAATAAATCTGCAAAAATGTCAACAGTTCTGTGTTTTTCTGTCTATATGGGGTGCTGTGTGTACATTAATGAGGAAAAAAAATGAACTTAAATGATTTTAGCAAATAGCTGCAATATAACAAAGAGTGAAAAATTTAAGGGGGTCTGAATACTTTCCGTACCCACTGTATATATATATATATATATATATATATATATATATATATATATATATATATATATATATATATATACACACACACACAGGTGCTGGTCATATAATTAGAATATCATCAAAAAGTTGATTTCAAATGTTTATTTCTTTTAATTTTGATGATTATAACTGACAACTAAGGAAAATCCCAAATTCAGTATCTCAGAAAATTAGAATATTACTTAAGACCAATACAAAGAAAGGATTTTTAGAAATCTTGGCCAACTGAAAAGTATGAACATGAAAAGTATGAGCATGTACAGCACTCAATACTTAGTTGGGGCTCCTTTTGCCTGAATTACTGCAGCAATGCGGCGTGGCATGGAGTCGATCAGTCTGTGGCACTGCTCAGGTGTTATAAGAGCCCAGGTTGCTCTGATAGTGGCCTTCAGCTCTTCTGCATTGTTGGGTCTGGCATATCGCATCTTCCTCTTCACAATACCCCATAGATTTTCTATGGGGTTAAGGTCAGGCGAGTTTGCTGGCCAATTAAGAACAGGGATACCATGGTCCTTAAACCAGGTACTGGTAGCTTTGGCACTGTGTGCAGGTGCCAAGTCCTGTTGGAAAATGAAATCTGCATCTCCATAAAGTTGGTCAGCTGCAGGAAGCATGAAGTGCTCTAAAACTTCCTGGTATACGGCTGCGTTGACCTTGGACCTCAGAAAACACAGTGGACCAACACCAGCAGATGACATGGCACCCCAAACCATCACTGACTGTGGAAACTTTACACTGGACCTCAAGCAACGTGGATTGTGTGCCTCTCCTCTCTTCCTCCAGACTCTGGGACCCTGATTTCCAAAGGAAATGCAAAATTTAGAGAACATAACTTTGGACCACTCAGCAGCAGTCCAGTCCTTTTTGTCTTTAGCCCAGGCGAGACGCTTCTGACGCTGTCTGTTGTTCAAGAGTGGCTTGACACAAGGAATGCGACAGCTGAAACCCATGTCTTGCATACGTCTGTGCGTAGTGGTTCTTGAAGCACTGACTCCAGCTGCAGTCCACTCTTTGTGAATCTCCCCCACATTTTTGAATGGGTTTTGTTTCACAATCCTCTCCAGGGTGCGGTTATCACTATTGCTTGTACACTTTTTTCTACCACATCTTTTCCTTCCCTTCGCCTCTCTAATAATGTGCTTGGACACAGAGCTCTGTGAACAGCCAGCCTCTTTTGCAATGACCTTTTGTGTCTTGCCCTCCTTGTGCAAGGTGTCAATGGTCGTCTTTTGGACAACTGTCAAGTCAGCAGTCTTCCCCATGATTGTGTAGCCTACAGAACTAGACTGAGAGACCATTTAAAGGCCTTTGCAGGTGTTTTGAGTTAATTAGCTGATTAGAGTGTGGCACCAGGTGTCTTCAATATTGAACCTTTTCACAATATTCTAATTTTCTGAGATACTGAATTTGGGATTTTCCTTAGTTGTCAGTTATAATCATCAAAATTAAAAGAAATAAACATTTGAAATATATCAGTCTGTGCGTAATGAATGAATATAATATACAAGTTTCACTTTTTGAATGGAATTAGTGAAATAAATCAACTTTTTGATGATATTCTAATTATATGACCAGCACCTGTGTATATATATATATATATATATATATATATATATATATATATATATATATATAAAAATGCTATTTCATGCATTCTGACTTATTTACACTATTAAAGAATTGCATTCTCATGCTAAACATGGCCAAAGTTTCAAATCACGAGGGCTGCGTTCCAGTTCGTTTTTTTATGACCTTCCCTTGCTAACTTCCCTCAGTCTCGTTGACTCGGATGTACATTATTGCTTACGTTGCATGAGTGCCCACTACTGGCGGAACCCTTGCAATGGGCTGAACTGGAACGTTCTAATCCCTTGATCACTTGGAATCTGCTATGGAGTTGATTTAATAATTATTTACATTTGGAACATATGGAACTGCCTGAAGTGTACATATGAAGTAGGGATCGAGGGAGAGAGGGTCTGTCCATATAAACTTAAACTTCCCTCGTCCACTTGACGAAGTGGAACGCACTTCAAAATGGCAGCAGGGATTCCCCCGAGGGGAAGTGCTTAGGGAAGTTCGCAAGTGCATGTTTAAAACTGGAGTGGAACGCAGCCGAGTTGGACATATGACGGAGTATTTCTGTGCCTGTATGACATCAAAAGAGAGCGGAATTCCTTTAGGCACTTCTCCCTGATAAGCGTGCACACACACATCACCCAGAGCAAGAGCAAGAGCACGCTCACCAATGCGCTTCGTTCGGGATACTGAAGCCGAGAGATTTTTCAACAATGGCTGTGTCCCAATTCAGGGGCTGCACCCTTTGAAGGCTGCATACATCATCGAGGCAAAACTTGGCACTCGGTTGCTAGGGTTTCTAGGCAGGTGTTAGGTTATTCTGAGTGGTTGCTAGGGAGTTGCTATGGTGTTCTGGATGGTTGCTAGGGCGCTGCTAGTTGGTTGCTAGGGTGTTCTGGGTGGTTGCTAAGACATTGCTAGGCTGTTTTTGAGGTATACTGGGTGGTTGCTAGGGCATTACTAGGCAGTTGCTAAGGTGTTCTGGGTGGTTGCTATGGGGTTGCTAGGCAGGGTTAGTTTTATAAGATTTTATAAGTTCTTATAGGAGTTTTTAAATAGTGTTTTTAGACTGAATTAGCACTTAGCTAATGACTTTTAACATGTAGCTATTCACTGCTAGCATGTGTAGAATGTTGGTTTGCTAGCATGAGTCAAAAGAGCCAAACCCTATGTCTCTACGATGTTCTGATGCAGAGATATAGATCTTGTTAAACGGTTGCTAGGGTACTCTGTTTGGTCGCTAGGGAGTGGTTTGACTGCTGTCAACAATGATACTCCAAAGGCTGCTTGCCAGTATGAACGATATAAACCAAACCCCATGTCTCTATGACATTCAGATGTGAAGATATCTTCTTTGGGTTTTGGTTGCTAAGGTACTCAACATTGGTTGCTAGGGCATGGCTCGATAGCTTCGCAATGATCCTGAGAGACTGATTAGTTGCCTGAGTAAAATGAGCCCGCCCACATGTCTCTATGACACTGTGCTGCAAAGATATCCTTCTGGGTCTTTTATAATGGCAGTCAATGGGATCAGTTGCTAGGGTGCTCTAAATGGTTCCTAGGGCGTGGCTAGACAGTTTCCATGGTGATGTGTAAAGATTACTTGCCAGTCTGAGTTAAAAGAGGTCACCCACTTGTCTCTACAATATTCTCATTCACAGATATGCATCTCACCTTTATCAATGGAAGTCAATGGGGTGGTTGCTAGGGTGCTGTGACTGGTTACTAGGGTGCGGCTATGAAGTTGAAATGTCATCATTTATTGGCTGCTCACTAAGCTGAGTGAAATGAGACCACCCGCAAGTCTCTACAACATTCTGATTCTATGGGATTTTTTTTCTCACTTTTTCGCCCAGCAGGCGAACATCGTACACCCGATCGCTTATAAAAGTCACAGCACCTCTCCTCAATGAGCCGCATGATTGGACACCTCATTCATGGGTCTATGACAAACGCTGCAGGAGGAGTAGCACGCCGAAATTTTGCGTGGAATAATAATAAGTATGCAAGAGAACAATAGTGATGCTTTGCCTTTGGCAGTCACCACTAATAATAAGTTTAAATTGTAGAACAAAATATTGGCTTTCTCAAGCCAGTTTTCATCGTCTAACTGTATGAACTGAACCGTGATGTCCGCACAGTACGGTTCGGGATGAATACATGTACCGTTACACCCCTAATAAATACAATATTTTATTAACATAACATAATAACATAACTCGTGTTTTTTTGTGTTTCCCCTCGCAGGATTTGTTCCACTCCACCATGAAACTAGTGCAGAAGGTTCTGGAAGATGCTGACCTGAAGAAGTCTGACATCGATGAGATCGTCTTGGTCGGCGGCTCCACTCGAATCCCCAAGATCCAGCAGCTGGTGAAAGAGTTCTTCAACGGCAAAGAGCTTTCAGGAGGAATCAACCCCATAGAGGCCGTGGCGTATGGAGCCGCCATTCAGGCCGGAGTTCTGTCCGGAGAAGAGGACACCGGTGAGTTTGTCTCCACTTCCAGAAGCTCTGAATGAAGGACAATTAATCAATTACCACTTAAGCTTCCAACGATTATGACAACAAAATATTTGAGTTAAAATGATTAATGTGCTGTATTCCATTTCACAATGATGCTCTTGTTTTAGTTTTTGTGTTATAAATCCATCGCACCACTTCTTACTATACAGCAGTGACTTTCATCCTCCCGTAGGGTGTAGAGAAGTGCACTACAACATTAGTGCAACATACGTTGATCTCAATTATTTTGATTTAGGTACGTTTACATGACAACGATGTACTAAAAACAGAAAACTCTGTGTTTTCTGCATACAGACAACATTGTCAAAACAATCCCTGTTCACACGGATCTGTGTAAACGACTAAAAACGCTTTATTCTGCTGCCTGGCCAGTAGATGGCGATGTCACTTTGTAAAGAAACACTACGCACCTATATAGACTGAACACGCAACACGCATGTGCATGACATCACCATTTTCACAAATTTGCATTTTTGTAGTTTACACAGAGATGATAATGGTATTGTTTTCAAAAACTTGCACTTTGAATCCCGTTTTCAAATGTTTGCGTTTTCAAGCCCCCAAAACGCTGTTGTGGTGTAAATGAACGGCCAAAACGCATAAAAAGATTTACTTTTTTTTAAACTGAAAACGGTGTCGCGTAAATGCCCCCTTATTTTATTTTTGCTTATTTTTACATTATTTACTTTAAATAATGAAAGGGGTCCTTGATTATGATTTGACTTTTTTAACTTTAGTTAGAGTGTAATGTTGCTGTTTGATCATCTGCAACTTTGCAAACAACATCTGCAAAGTTACGACACTCAAAGTTCAAAGCAAAGGGAGATATTTTCTTTTAAACAATTCTCTGTTTAAGGACTACAACGAGCTTCTTCCCGGGTTAGTGACATCACTAACCCTAAAATTTACATAAACCCCGCCCCCGAGAACACGCAACAAACAGTACATAACACAAATGCAATAGCATGTCATAAAAACAAGATGACAACATAAGTTATAACCGCAATTAAACTAAACTACACCTATTCTATCTTCATGCAGCATATATTCTCTGACTCTGTAGGATCTTACAACAGTTCCCACACAAGATAATCATGACAGAATATGCTAATCAATGACTTTAAGATATCCCACATCAGCTACATAAATTCATCAACTAACCATTCAGGAACATCCTGTTGCATTCTACATGTTGTCACTTCTTCTTAAGTCTCTCCATCATTGTCCGACTCCAGTTTGAACATAAAAGGCTGAACAGTTACTGACATTTTCGGTGAGTCTGTGTGAGGTAATCGGCGCTGCTAAGTCTATGTGCTAAGGTGCTAACACGAGCTCTTGAAACTTGGCCCTCTTCTTGGGAGCAGTAGCTCATTTGCATTTAAAGGGACACACACAAAAACTGAGTGTTTTTGCTCACCCTTAAAATAGCGATCGAAACTGCTCTTCATTAGCCCGAAAAAAATTTATTAATTAATTAAATCATTGTTACTTACCAGTCAGCGGACAAGCGTACAGGACAAGGTCAAGATTCCAAAAAGAAATTAACAGGTGTCCATGGCCACCTTGTTATTGTTCTCTTCAGGTCAATTAAGATCACCACAAACCTCATTGTTAATTTTCCCTCATTGAGCTGAAGGGATGGAGATGGTTGCCTTCCCACTGCTTTGTAGCGCTTCAGAATACGTCTTCAGTGACAACGAAGTGACAAAATCCTCTGCTTTTTGAGGAGAGTCGAACATCATCTGCTCACCTTTGTGCCATAGTTTAATTGCCGCTGATTAGATGAGGAAGGGCTGGAGACTGAGTGCTGTCATCTTCTTCAAGACTGGATTAAGGCTCTTTCTCTTGGTAGTAGTGGCTGGACTAAAGTCGGGAAAAAATAGTAGCGTGACATTGTCCTGCGTGTATTTCACCGGATACGCCTGCCGAGCACCCTTCAGGATCGCTGACCTGTCATGCCATCTTTGTACACGGAAGATGAGAGTACGAGGCCGATCAGAGTTTTTCCTTCGATGGGCCCGGTATATCTTGATATTACGACCTTTTAGTGAAGGGATCCACTTGGAAAGATTAGCTCTGAGGAAGCCAGCTGCATCAGAGCCTTCCGCCCCCTCCAGCAAACCACCCAGTCGTACGTTATTTCTCCTGCTCCTGTCTTCAATGTTCGCCATTTTTTCGGTGAGTTCTTCCAGCTGATTTCTTAAGTTTGTGACTGTCCTCCTATCCTCACGTGCAGCAGCCTGAACGGAATCGACCCGGTCACGTGTCTGTTTTGATCTGTGGGGTAAAAAAATCATGATGTTTCCAAAGTTAACGATTAATTGTGTTAAATAATCATGATCTCAATATTGACCAAAATAATCTTGACCATGATTTTGCTTTAGTCAACCCCTTTTTTTGTGAGATGATTAATCACTGATTAATGACCTGTTGATCAGGTGACCTGGTGCTTCTGGACGTGTGCCCTTTGACCCTGGGCATTGAGACCGTTGGAGGAGTGATGACCAAGCTTATTCCCAGGAACACCGTCGTGCCCACCAAGAAATCCCAGATCTTCTCCACCGCTTCTGACAACCAGCCGACCGTGACCATCAAAGTTTATGAAGGTAAGCCAATGATTTCAGCGTCAAAACCGACTGTATCTTATTGAATTACACTTGAAAATAGCAGTGGTAGCTGACATTGTGGAAAATCACGAACATATATACGTTTTGCTAAACTTTAGGCCGTTTCGTAAGCCGTCTTTAATCTTCAATAGAATTAAGTCTGGTTTTCACTCTCTTTCTGCCCGTTTTCAGGTGAGCGTCCCCTGACCAAGAATAACCTCCTTCTGGGAACCTTTGACCTGACTGGCATCCCTCTTGCACCCAGCGGCGTCCCTCGGATCGAGGTCACTTTTCAGATCGACGAGAACAGCATCCTCCGAGTCACAGCTGAGGACAAAGGCACGGGAAACAAGAACAAGATCATCATCACCAACGACCAGAACCGCCTGACACCCCAAGATATCAAGCGCATGGTGAACGACGCAGAAAAGTCGAAATCTGACAAGAATCTGAAGGAGTGCATCGACGCCCACAATGAGCTGGAGAACTACGCCTACTCTCTGAAGAACCAGATCGGCGACAAGGAGAAGCTCGGCGGCAAGCTGTCGTCTGAAGATAAAGAGGCCATCGAGAAGGCAGTCGAGGAGAAGATTGAGTGGTTGGAGTCTCATCAGGAAGCAGAACTCGAAGACTTCCAGGCCAAGAAGAAGGAGCTGGAGGAGGTCGCGCAGCCCATCGTGAGCAAGCTGTACGGCAGTGCGGGCGGCCCACCACCAGAAGAGGGCGACGAGCAGGGCGAAAAGGACGAGTTGTAGATCGCCCAGTTACTCTGTTCAGTTGCGTCGATGCCCTCGCCTCTCTAGAAGTGGCACTGGTGTACATATTGAACATTTTTGTATGAACTGGGTGACCGTGAAGCCACGAATCTCTTCGGGAAAAACTTGTGAGGTGCTTTAAAGAGTTGCATTTGTTTTCTTATTTTCTCTTCTGGAGATTTAGTCAGCCTGGTTTGAGGCTTGATGCTGCTATTCTCAGGCAGTTCTGGGAGGGAGGGAGTTCAGGGGTTCTGAGTAAATTTTTATTTGACATCCAAAAAGTAATTTATTAAATTAAACAATTAAACAAACATTTGATACAAAATTACCATGTGAGTACGTGTGTGAGTCAAGTTTACAGTGCAGATTGTTTCAAAGTAGCTTTACAGTGATAACAGGAACATCATTTTGGATGTACAGCAGCACTAGATGAAAATAGTGTCATTGTCCAGCTTAAGTAAGTTCAGTATTTATTCATATTAATTTAGTTAATTTATCTATACAGCAGTGCTGGAGAAAACAGTGACGTCATCATCCAGCTCAATTCAGTTACACACATACAATGGTGTCAATGCAGGCAGATCAGTAATAATGTTTAATATTAAGTGTCCCCGACTAAGCAAGACAGGGGCGACAGTGGCAAGGAACCCAAACTCAATCAGGTGACAGAATGGAGAAAAAACCCTGTGGGGGGCCAGTTCAGTGAAGATTGGATTTATCACGATCATGACTACGGTAACCTCGGGATAAACAGTGAGAGTAATATTAGTGTAGATGCCATTCTTCTTATGATGTAACGAGTACATCGGGTGTTATAGGAAGTGTTCTCGGTTCCGACTGACCTAATTTATGCAGCCTAACAATCATTT
The DNA here is from genome assembly GCF_019924925.1 of Ctenopharyngodon idella. NCBI lineage: Eukaryota > Metazoa > Chordata > Actinopteri > Cypriniformes > Xenocyprididae > Ctenopharyngodon > Ctenopharyngodon idella. Next base: position 42,736,941 of record NC_067224.1, read on the forward strand.
AACTGATTTGAAAATAAAAAATGTGTGATGTGTATGCCAGGTTAAAGAGATGTGTTTTTACTCTAGATTTAAACTGACAGAGTGTGTCTGCTTCCCGAACAATGCTAGGAAAACTGTTCCAAAGTGTAGGTGCTAAATAGGAAAAGGATCTACCGCCTGTGGTTGATTTTGATATTCTAGGTAGGTTTTATCAAGTGGCCAGAATTCTGCGATCGCAATAGACATGAAGGACTATAATGCATTAAAGGGTTAGTTTACCCAAAAATGAAGTGCTCTTGCTCTCTCGCTCTGGTTGACGTGTGCGCGCGCTCTTCTGGGAGAAGTGCCCGTACAAGGAATTCTGACCTTTCTGATGTCACACAGGCACATACTCGAAAAAAAAGATCCTGAAATTTAAGAGGATTTGGAGTGTTTTGAAACCATGTTTAGCATGAGAATCCAACTCTTTAACAGTGTAAATAAGTCAGAATGCATGAAATAGCATTATACCCCCCCTTTAAGATATTTGATGAAATCCAAGGGTTTCTGAAACACACATAGACCACAACATCATTGCACTTTTTGAGGTCCAGAAAAGTATTAAAGACATTGTTAAAATCGTCCATGTGACAACCTTAATGCTATGACGTATAGAGTGGAAATCCTACTAAGAGAAACAATGTGAAGTTGACCATTTAGTCAATGGTTTGATTTACTGACAATAAACGAATTTGAGACTAAAATATCTGACTGTTGGCCTACATGAATCATTACATATCAGAAATCACTGGTCACTGGTGATTGTGGTTAGACATGTACACATAATCCGTACATATCAAATGATCTGTAACAAAGCAATAGTGACACAGTAAAAACTTTTTTACTCACAAAAGTGTGGTGCGTTGTTCCTGTTGGATCCAATATACAGTAGTCAACATTTGAAGTGGATCAAAAAAAGTTCATCAAAGTTGTCCTAACAACTACATTGTCCTAACAAGAAGGTTTTAGGACAACTTTGAAAGGTTTTGATCCACTTCAAATGTTGACTACTATAGAAGGCACAGCATCGTTTTTTTTTTTATTTCAGGCTCTCTGCAAATCCAATGCAGCTACTGTTTTTTTTCCACAACCTGGCAACATTTTGAACTCTTCAAAAGCATATCGTTTACTTCCTTGATCCAGCGTTAGCGTCACGTCTGTTATTTACCTACTACTTGTCACGCTCGAATCAGTGGGCGGGGCTACTGAACTTTAGGGTTCATGATGTCTACCAGCCACCCTACCAGCCGTTTTTTGTAGTCCTTTAAAAGCGATTTCTGTAAAAGAAAATCTCTCTCTTCTCTCTGGTAGTGCAGAGCGGAGCAAGCCAAGATGACGTGCATAGGCCTTGAACCTCTATCAGTTATAAATTCCTTTTTAAAAGTGTTTAACTCAGGCCCTGTGCTCTAGCACCCTGAAGACAGATTCCACTAGATTTCAGCAAACACTGGGAAAAAAAATTGTGTCTCTGTCATGTTGTATGCAAGAGTTATTCAAATGCACCTGAAGGGAAGAATATTTCATTTTTTATGTAATTTCCACCTACCCAAATCTAAAGTCTCCCCATACCCATATACAGTGGTATAAATGCACAATCCCGGTGTCATTTTGAAGAAAACCGTTTGAAATGACAAAAAACACAGCTGAAAGTGATAAATATTATAGTATATGTTGTCTGTGCTATAATAGAAAACAGAAACAAAAAAGAGTTGCTTTTTTATTTTGATCAGTTTTATTCTTTCAGGAGACACAAGACTCTATAAATTATAATATATGTGGTCTATTACAATCTAGAACAGGATCTACATCCTCCAGATTTATATGATTCCTTATATGTGCATCGTTTTTGTCACCTGTGTTGAGCATCACCTCAGCATCACCGGCTGCCTCCTGGAGATGTGATGCCAGCTGTGCCAGCTCCTGCTGCTGCTCACTAAACTTCAACAGCAACTGAAACAAAGAAATCACTGTTTATACACACAGTTTTTGAACTGTAATAATATCCATTTCACAATATCAAAATGTAGATTTACAGGAATAACAATTTAATTCAAGCCTGCATACTTGCAGACTGCTGTGCAAGCAGCCTTGCCATATCCTATGGTTGTTTGAAAACAATTCAGTATGTTCTCGGGACATTTAACAAACAATGTTTATCCACCTAAGGATGCAAGAACTAGCCTACATAAAAGAAACAAAATGAAATGAAAATGAAAGGGCAACACAAACATCTCCTTGTGATACCGGTATTACCGGTGTTGTCACACGTCAATTAACTGGTTGGAATTTCCTCACCGTCACAACCCTAATAAGGATACACTCACTTGTGAAAATGAAACTTCTTTAAACTGTTGGATTGATGTTATGACATTCTGGCATCTTGTTTCTGGCATTTTTTTTAATCACTCTTAAGATTTGCATGGCAAATAAACAAACAAAGAACTAATACCAAACTTTTAAACAGTAGTCTATATATTATTATATTGAATCAAGCACAAGCACACTTATCAAAACATTTAAAATTTTTATTATTTTGTCAGTATGCATATTTGTAAATAAAATGATGTAAACATCAAACTGGTTGCTTATTCTATTCTGTAAAAATATGTTAAGTATTTTTCTCATTTACAGTAGCTATACCAAATGTAATTTTTCACTTTTGTCCATACAGTTTTGATTAATCCAATTTTTACTTGTTACGTATTATAGCAACACATTCACACTTGGGTGTGGTCGCGGGTTATTTGGCTTATATTTACAAAGTGAACAAGAATTTTAGAACAATCACACTAGGATAGATTAAAAAACTTGTTAGCCCACAGATACATCACACAGGTTTATTTCAGCTACTGCAACAAATGATAACAATTAATAAAAGATAGTTTCAAAGCATTGCAAGGTACAAAGGAAACCAAAAGTGATGTAACACCGGTTTATGTACAGGCGAGCTCAGCGCCATGAGTTATAGTTGCAACAGAAAGTTCTCTCACACCCTTGAGATTAGTGCTTAATTCTGTGTTATCAGGTAAGAATTATGTCTATTTGTATTATCTTACAAAACCGCTTCAAAGATTACAATAACCCAATTTGACTGGATAGTCTTGAGAAATGGTTACTTTGCTGCTTATAATGTTCATTCATTAGATTAGACAGTAAACCGGTAAAACAAGAGGAATTAACCCTCTGGGGCCTCTGGTGTTTTCTGGGCCCTGGAGGTGTTTTGACATTCTCTGACATTTGCGCTTATTTCTGTAACATTTTATAACATATCATTGCTAAAGTGTGATTACACTGTATTCAGCACAAACTCTGCTACAATAATATATGAGTAACATGCATGTAAAATTTTGTAGTTTTGAGAAAATTACATTTATGTGTGGTTTGTGAAAAAAAAATAAGTCACTGAAATAAGGCCATAAAACCTATACTGAATATTTGTTCACAAGACTTTTAAAAAATGTATATTGTAGACAAGAATGTTTGCTTCAAAACAATGTGAAAATCATCCTATCCACTCATTCACATTAAACAATATATTGATTTTAAATTTGTAGTAGGTAGTGTTTATTGTCTCCCTTAGGAGAAATTTGTTTTGGATAAGAGAACTGCTGCAAACATCAACAAACAAAACATATAACATACAACATTAACAACCAACCTACTCCTATAATCCTGCATCATAAAAACAATACCATTAAATTTTTTAAAAGTAGTAGCTTTCTAAAGACATATCTCTCATGTCTGTGTTGCAAGTATTTGCTGAGTTTCAGTTCATTTTTGAAACACATTTCAGAAAAACGTTGACAGACACTAAGACACTGTTTTTATTTTTTTATTTTACAAAAGCACAAAGTTTTGTCGTTATTGTGAGTGTATACAAATAAAGGTAGACACTTAATAGTTTCGAATGATGTATGTGTAGCCCTCTTTCTTATATGTATGACCAAAATTGACAGTATTTTGAGTCTCTTTCGGACTGATAAGAAAAAAAGTGAGGTGCTATCGCTGGTGCGACCGCCGAACCCAGGGAGTTAAATGTCTTTATCTTAAAAAAGATTTCGATAAAAGTACATGTTTAAAATGTTAAGGGGTTATGAATGTATATTACAATAGTGTTAATATTTGGAGTAAATTGTAAAAATTAGGATTTGATGATCAGTGCATCGGCACCACAAGGTTGAAATGGAGACTAATTACTTTGACTAGAACAAGAATATGATTTAGTGACTGACCATCATATCTGCTTCAGATGTTTTTTTTTTTTTTTTTTTAATTCAATGCATCGATTCATGCAATTTTTGGTTAAACTATCCAGAAGATGTCTTGAGTTTTTGCATTGTATTGCTTGATTATAGTAAACTTTCCTACCAGTGTGTGATGTTTACTGCATTATGTACCTGCCCTAACCTTTGACATTTATTTTTAATGTATTCTTTACAGAAATCTGTGAAGGTCTACGCCAAAATGAAATTCCTTTGCCTGTTTTGGCTTGTGGCCGTCAGCGTGATGGCGTGCTTCTTTGTTATAATATCATTTACTAGGTAAGGAATATTTAGTAGTGAGGAAATTTCACAAATGGACTTATTGCACAGGTGGCAACCTATCACGGTACCACGCTTGAATTCACTGAGCTTCTGCGACTCACTCTTTCACAAATGTTTGTAGAAGCAGTCTGCATGGCTAGGTGCTTGATTTTAATACACCTGTGGCCATGGAACTGATTGGAACATCTAAATCTAAATTCAGTGATTTGTAGGGGTGTCCCAATACTTTTGGCAATAGTGTATACACCTACATGCATACATGCTCAGCTTTAAGTCATTTCCCTCTTATACTTTAAAATAAACATTATTACTGTGTACTTGTACCGTTTTCTTTTTTTCATCAGTGTTAAAGAGTTCAAGAGCGAGTTTGCTGAAGAGGATGAGAAGGAGGAAAGGAAGGAAAGTGCTGGGACAGTGGTTGGAATAGACCTCGGGACGACGTACGCCTGGTGAGAATGAGTTAGATTTCATAATAAAATAATAGATTTGATTAAAAAAAAAAAGTATTTATATATATATATTATTGACAAGCACATACAATTTTCATTTACATTTTTTTTGTTAATTCATATATATTTTTTTTATTTAACAACAACAAAATAGAAATACACATTTTATAAATAATATTTTATATATTTGTTTTTTTATATATAAAATTATTACGTTTATTTTTTTATATTTAAAAAATCTATATAATGTTCACAATAAAAATGTTGAATTTATATATATATATATATATATATATACACACACATACATACATACTGTATATACTTACGTGCATACATGCTCAGCTTTAGATCATTTCTCTCATATACTTTATAATAAACATTATTACTGTGTACTTGTACTGTTTTATTTATTTTTTTTCCAGTGTTGGAGTGTTCAAGAACGGCCGTGTTGAGATCATCGCCAATGACCAGGGAAACCGCATCACTCCATCATATGTGGCCTTCACCACTGAAGGAGAGCGTCTCATTGGAGATGCTGCGAAAAACCAGCTGACCTCTAACCCTGAGAACACCGTCTTTAATACCAAGCGGTTGATCGGCCGCATGTGGGGCGACTCCACCGTGCAGCAGGACATTAAATACTTTCCTTTTAAGGTACGCCCATCTGAGAACATGTATTGTGCCAGTGCTCTGCACCCGTTTGTCTTCAATTGGGAATGTTAAACACATGCTTTGTCCATTCCAGGTTACTGAGAAGAAGAACAAGCCTCACATCCAGCTGGATATTGGATCAGGCCAAATTAAGACTTTTGCCCCTGAGGAAATCTCCGCCATGGTTCTGACTAAGATGAAGGAAACTGCAGAGGCTTACCTGGGACAGAAGGTAAAGTCTTGATTTCAGCACACAGGAAACATTGAGGCCAACAGCTGATGTCAGTTGCGTTGCAGTGAAACTCCATCTAATTCAGTTCTGCTCTTTTTAAAGGTCACACATGCTGTGGTCACTGTGCCCGCTTATTTCAATGACGCCCAGCGCCAGGCCACCAAAGACGCTGGAACCATCGCTGGTCTGAACGTCATGAGGATCATAAATGAGCCGTAAGAACCTCGTTACGCTTGCTTTGTTGTAAAACATCTCGTTTTCTTTAGTGCATCACGTTTAAATCAACACCAGTGTTATTTTAGTATCATTGATATACAAATCCGATTCCAAAAAGTTGGGACACTGTACAAATTGTGAATAAAAAAGGAATGCGATGATGTGGAAGTTTCAAATTTCAATATTTTATTCAGAATACAACATAGATGACATATCAAATGTTTAAACTGAGAAAATGTATCATTTTAAGGGAAAAATAAGTTGATTTTAAATTTCATGGCATCAACACATCTCAAAAAAGTTGGGACAAGGCCATGTTTACCACTGTGTGGCATCCCCTCTTCTTTTTATAACAGTCTGCAAACGTCTGGGGACTGAGGAGACAAGTTGCTCAAGTTTAGGAATAGGAATGTTGTCCCATTCTTGTCTAATACAGGCTTCTAGTTGCTCAACTGTTTTCTATGGGTGAAAGATCTGGACTGCAGGCTAGCCATTTCAGTACCCGGATCCTTCTTCTACGCAGCCATGATGTTGTAATTGATGCAGTATGTGGACTGGCATTGTCATGTTGGAAAATGCAAGGTCTTCCCTGAAAGAGACGACGTCTGGATGGGAGCATATGTTGTTCTAGAACTTGGATATACCTTTCAGCATTGATGGTGCCTTTCCAGATGTGTAAGCTGCCCATGCCACACGCACTCATGCAACCCCATACCATCAGAGATGCAGGCTTCTGAACTGAGCGCTGATAACAACTTGGGTTGTCTTTGTCCTCTTTAGTCCGGATGACATGGCATCCCAGTTTTCCAAAAAGAACTTCAAATTTTGATTCGTCTGACCACAGAACAGTTTTCCACTTTGCCACAGTCCATTTTAAATGAGCCTTGGCCCAGAGAAAATGCCTGCGCTTCTGGATCATGTTTAGATATGGCTTCTTTTTTGACCTATAGAGTTTTAGCCGGCAACGGCAAATGGCACGGTGGATTGTGTTCACCGACAATGTTTTCTGGAAGTATTCCTGAGCCCATGTTGTGATTTCCATTACAGTAGCATTCCTGTATGTGATGCAGTGCCGTCTAAGGGCCCGAAGATCACGGGCATCCAGTATGGTTTTCCGGCCTTGACCCTTACGCACAGAGATTGTTCCAGATTCTCTGAATCTTTGGATGATATTATGCACTGTAGATGATGATAACTTCAAACTCTTTGCAATTTTGCTCTGAGAAACTCCTTTCTGATATTGCTCCACTATTTTTCACCGCAGCACTGGGGGAATTGGTGATCCTCTGCCCATCTTGACTTCTGAGAGACACTGCCACTCTGAGAGGCTCTTTTTATACCCAATCATGTTGCCAATTGACCTAATAAGTTGAAAATTGATCCTTCAGCTGTTCCTTATATGTACATTTAACTTTTCCGGCCTCTTATTGCTACCTGTCCCAACTTTTTTGGAATGTGTAGCACTCATGAAATCCAAAATGAGCCAATATTTGGCATGACATTTCAAAATGTCTCACTTTCAACATTTGATATGTTATCTATATTCTATTGTGAATAAAAAAATAAGTTTTTTGAGATTTGTAAATTATTGCATTCCTTTTTTATTCACAATTTGTACAGTGTCCCAACTTTTTTGGAATCGGGTTTGTATGACTATTATAGTTTTTTTTTAAATTAAATTGATTTAGGTGTTATTTTTATGTTTTCCATTTAATTTTAGTTAATGTTTTAGTTTTTCTTTTTTTTTTTTCTTCTTTTTTGGTCTATAGTTTTAATTACGTTTTTTATTTGAGTTATTTTAGTACCTCGGGTTAAAAAATAAAAATAGAAAAACTAGCTGAAATAAAAGAAACAAATTTAAATGTATTTTAACTTGAGTTAAAAGTTCAGTCATTTTTGTTTGACCACCTTCCTAATATTGTGTTGGGCCCTATTTTGCTGCCAAAACAGCCCTGACCCATCGAGGCATGGGCTCCACTAGACCCCTGAAGGTGTGCTGTGGTATCTGGACCAAGATGTTAGCAGCAGATCCTTTAAGTCCTGTAAGATGCGAGGTGGAGCCTCCATGGATCCGACTTGTTTGTTCAGCACATTCCACAGATGCTCGATTGGATTGATATCTGGGGAATTTGAAGACCAAGTCAACACCTCAAACTCGTTGTTGTGCTCCTCAAAACATTCCTGAACCATTTTTGCTTTGTGGCAGGGCGCATTATCCTGCTGAAAGAGGCCACAGCCACCAGGGAATACTGTTTCCATTAAAGGGTGTACATGGTCTGCAACAATACTTAGGTAGGTGGTACGTGTCAAAGTAACATCCACATGGATGGCAGGATCCAAAGTTTCCCAGCAGAACATTGCCCAAAGCATCACACTGCCTCCACCGGCTTGCCTTCTTCCCATAGTGCATCCTGGTGCCATGTGTTCCCCAGGTAAGTGACACACACGCACCCGGCCATCCACATGATGTGATACATCAGACCAGGCCACCTTCTTCCATTGCTCCGTGGTCCATTTTAATCCTCACGTTCCCACTGTTGGCGCTTTTGGTCTTGGACAGGGGTCAGCATGGGCACCCTGACTGGTCTGTGTCTATGCAGCTCCATACACAACAAACTGTGATGCACTGTGTATTCTGACACCTTTCTATAAGAACCAGCATTAACTTCTTGAGCAATTTGAGCTACAGTAGCTTGTCTGTTGGATTGGACCACATGGGCCAGCCTTCGCTCCCCACGTGCATCAATGAGTCTTGGCCGCCCATGACCCTGTCACCGGTTCACCACTGTTCCTTCCTTGGACCACTTTTGATAGATACTGACCACTGCAGCCCGGGAACACCCCACAAGAGCTGCAGTTTTGGAGATGCTCTGACCCAGTCGTCTAGCCATCACAATTTGGCCCTTGTCAAACTCGCTCAAATCCTTACGCTTGCCCATTTTTCCTGCTTCTAACACATCAACTTTGAGGACAAAATGTTCACTTGCTGCCTAATATATCCACCCACTAACAGGTGCCGTGATGAGGAGATAATCAGTGTTATTCACTTCACCTGTCAGTGCTCATAAATGTTATGCCTGATTGGTATATACACTATATTGGGACACCCCCCCAAATCATTGAATTCAGGTGTTCCAATCACTTCCATGGTCACAGGTGTATAAAATCAAGCACCTAGGCATGCAGACTGCTTCTACAAACATTTGTGAAAGAACGGGTCACTCTCAGGAGCTCAGTAAATTGACCCTTCGCCATAAGTTTGATTGACAGGCGATCTAACCAATCATAATGCCGAATCCGCCATTTTGTCTGAAAAAGCAGTCAGGGGAGTTAGCAGATTAATGTAGGTGGACTTGAACTTGAAAAATGGTATGTACTGACATCTTTCCGTGATTAAAAATTAAAAGATTTGAAATTTGAGACTTTGTTTCATATCAAAAGTAACCTGCTCTGTCTTGTCTGTCGACGCATTGTCAGTGTCCTTTTTGCTCCACAATGTATTTTTCACTGCGTGAGAACAAGATGTGTGGTGGGAGATCGCCATGGCATGTCGGACATAGCAACAGTAACTAAAGGGGGCGAGTCTTTGTGAACAGTCAATTCAAGCATGGTACTGTGATAGGTTGCCACTGTTACATGTCTGATCTGTGTTTCCCTCCTTCATTGTGTTTTTGGTTCAGTCCTGTGACCTAGTTTTCTCCAGTATGTCTAATTAGTTATCCCATTCACCTGTGCCATTGAAATTATTTCATTATCTCCTTGTTAAGTTCCCTTTGTTTGCCATGTATATATACCCTGTGTTCTCCATTAGTATTTGTCCGTCTTCGTCTATGTATAACGTGTGTGAAATATGTATTCTGGTATTCTCTCCTGAGTTTTATTACTAAAATCCTGTTTCCTGCTCTATCTCTTCATTGTGCTTTTGGATACACACAGTTCCGAGACAGAAAGACGGACCCTCATAACGAGTAACTACGGACTTACTGGTTGTCCAGCTTCTCTGTTTGGAACAGGAGAAGCTTTCTCTCGAGGCCCACACCTGTGTATTCATTGGCCTGGTGTGCCGTACCACCTTCCCGGACTGTTCGCTGTGCACTTTCTACTTCGCCAGCTTGAACATGGAAACCAAAGGCACACCTGCCCGGTGTGGGACCTCTGGGAAATTTCATCGAGTATGTGGAGTGGGTGCTGGTGCACGATTCACCGTTTACCATTGGCCCCACGGAGCCCCACTTCAACACCGCCAGAGACCAGCCATCCACCACCTACGAACGAACCGACGGAGATGTTGCCTGTGCCCACTGCAGACCGTGGAGACCGGCCTGCCGCGATTGACGAGCCTGAACCGAGGAAGAGACTGAAGGAAGTCTTCGCCCTGTAGACCGTACCACAGCAAATGTCTGACCAGGTGCGCAACCCGGCAACACCATGGATCGCCAAGGGAGTGTTAGTGGAGATTGATGTCTTGAAGGATAGCCCCGAATACACTCCCACTGGTGTGAGTGAGTTAAGCCTGGCCTCTGGAGGATATATGGAGGAACTTAGAGACCTTTTTGAGGAGGATTTGATAGACTGGTTTGGATTGGTGATTTCCTATGCCCCTGAAGCTCCTGTATTCCCTGTATCTTCAGTGTTTCCTGAGTCTCCAGTGCCCCCTGAAGCTCCTGTGATCCCTGTATCTCCAGCGCTCCCTGTGTCTACTGAATTCCCACCCAACCTCCCTCTACCACCTCCTCATTCAACCAGTTCCTCAGCCGACCTCCGCTGCTGTCCTTCAGCCCTCTACATCTTCAACGTACTGTAAGAATCTGCAAAGTGTCTTCAGGCCATCAGCTCCTCCTAGCCCAGAGGATCCCCTGTCTCTGCCTCCAGCCTCTGGGCCCATCGCTCCACCTCGGCAGGTTGACACTTCGGCTCCACTTTGGCTCCTTCCTCCCTCGGCTCCACCGGAAACCATCGGCCATACGACTTCTCCGGGCTCCCTTGTCCCTCCGGCTTCGCCTTGGTCTGACATCGTCCTGCCAGAACCTTTGGCTCCGTCTGGCTCCACCCTCCCTATGTCCTCTGGTTCTCCGGCTCCACCTCGGACGCTCGTCGCCACGGCTCCACCTCGCTCATAGGTCTGTCAGCTCCAACAGGATCTCCATCTTCGGTGGCTGCATCATCGTCGGTCATCCCCAGGGTGGCTTATACCATCAAGTCATTGTCACCATGGCTCCTCCCGCCTTCAACGCCGCTCTGGGGCCTCGTCCTGGCTGGTCTCTGGACCACTACCTGGCATCTCCTGTTCCTGGCTCCTCAATAGTTTCTTCCACCATCTATCCACCCCATGGACTGTATTTTCTTTTTCCCTGGACCCTTTTGGATTTTCTTTTGTTCCATGCCCTTCTCGAGAACCCCTGCCCTCCCTCCCCAGTTGGTCTTGGTCTTACGGCCCGAGGACGTTTTTTAAATCCTGTTTCCTGCTTTATCTCTTCGTCGTGCTTTTGGATACATACCGTTCCATGACAGTCATCTGTGCAAAAAGTCCATTCGTGAAATTCTCACTACTATATATTCCACGGTCAACTATTTGTGGTATTATAACAAAGTGGAAGCAATTGGGAACAACAGCAACTCAAGTAAGGATAAAAGTGGTAGGCCACGAAAAAATTTACAGAGCTGGGTCAGTGCATGCTGAGGCGCACAGTGCGCAGAAGTCTCCAACTTTCTGCAGAGTCAATAGCTACAGACCTCCAAACTTCATGTGGTCTTCAGATTAGCTCAAGAACAGTGTGTAGAGAGCTTCATGGAATGTGTTTCCATGGCCGAGCAGCTGCATCCAAGCCTTACATCACAAGTGCAATGCAAAGCGTCGGATGCAGTGGTGTAAAGCACGCTGCCCCTGGATTCTAGAGCAGTGGAGACGTGTTCTCTGGAGTGACGAATCACACTTCTCTGTCTGGCAATCCGATGGATGGGTCTGGGTTTGGCGGTTGCCAGGAGAACGTTACTTGCCTGACTGCATTGTGCCAAGTATAAAGTTTTGTGGAAGGGAGATTATGGTGTGGGGTTGTTTTTCAGGGGTTGGGTTTGGCCCCTTAGTTCCAGTGAAAGGAACTCTTAATGCTTCAGCATACCAAGAAATTTAGGACAATTTCCTGCTCCCAACTTTGTGGGAACAGTTTGGGGATGGCCCCTTCCTGTTCCAACATGACTGCGCACCAGTGCACAGAGCAAGGTCCATAAAGACATGGATGAGCGAGTTTGGTGTGGAGGAACTTGACTGGCCTGCACCTCAACCTGATAGAACACCTTTGGGATGAATTAGAGCGGAGACTGCGAGCCAGGCCTTCTCGTCCAACATCACTGCCTGACCTCACAAATGCGCTTCTAGAAGAATGGTCAAAATTCCCAGAAAAACACTCCTAAACCTTGTGGAAACCCTTTCCAGAAGAGTTAAAGCTCTTATAGCTGCAAAGGGTGGAACAACTCCATATTAAACCTTACGGTTCAAGAATGGGATGTCATTAAAGTTAATGTGAAGGGCAGACGTCCCAAATATAATTTTTTTCAAGTTAGCTAAACAAATTTGAAATGTTGTGTTGTCTTTTTTTAAATATTAAAATATAAATATAGATAAAATTTATTCAATTTTAAGTAACCAATGGTTTTTTTTATTTCTCATTAGTGATTGTAACCCTGATGGATGTCTTGTGCTCTTCACAGAACTGCCGCCGCCATTGCTTACGGTCTGGACAAGAAGGACAGCAAGAACATCCTGGTGATCGATCTGGGCGGCGGCACCTTCGACGTGTCCCTGCTCACCATCGACAATGGCATGTTCAAGGTAGTGGCCACCAATGGAGATACTCACCTGGGCGGGGAAGATTTCGACCAGCGCGTCATGGAGCACTTCATTAAGCTGTACAAAAAGAAAACCGGGAAGGACGTGCGCAAGGACAGCCGTGCTGTGCAGAAGCTGCGCCGCGAAGTGGAGAGGGCCAAGAGTGTGCTGTCCACCGAGCACCTGGCACACATCGAGATTGAGTCTTTCTTCGAGGGTAAAGACTTCTCTGAAACTCTGACCCGCGCCAAGTTTGAGGAGCTCAACATGGTGAGAGCAGACACATTTGTAGCATTAACAGAAACTAAAACTGTTTTAAAAAAAAAAACATATTAATAGAAATAAAACTGGAATAAGTCTAAGCTTTCTCATCTAATATTATTTATTTTATTTTTTTAAATTTCCTTTTAGTTTTTTAATATATCCATTTAGTTTTATTCATTTTTATTTATTTAGGTACTAAATTACTAAAACTAAAATAAAAATTAAAAAGTAAATACAAATATTAGAACTAAAAGAAATTATGTGTGTGTGTGTGTGTGTGTGTGTGTGTGTGTGTGTGTGTGTGTGTGTGTGTGTGTATATATATATATATATATATATATATATATATATATATATATATATATATATATATATATATATATATATATATATATATACATACATATATATACATACTGCCAGGCAAAAAAAAAAAGTCGCTGTTTGGATTTTAATAGGCAAATACTTAAGAGTCTATAGATGGATCATTATTACAGTGATTATTATTTTTCTAGCATGTTATATGTTTGGCAACGGTTCTTTTAACCCTAAAAGATGGAGTGTGTAGCTTTTCATTTCTTAAACAACCATGTATTAAGATGTATCATGGCCATATTCCAGGATGACAATGTCAAGATTCATCAGGCTCAAATTATGAAAGAATTGTTGGGAGGGAGCATGAAGAATCATTTTCACACATGAATTGACACTCTGAGTCCAGACCTTAAATTCATTGAAAGTCTTTGGGATGTGCTGGGGTAGACTTCACAGAGTGCTCAACTCTTGCATTGTCAATACAAGATCTTGACCAAAAAATGATGCACCTCTCTATGGAATAAATGTTGTGATGTTACTTCCATCAAGAGGTTCTTCATGCTCTCTGAACCATTCTTTCACAATTTTAACCCTGGTGAATCTTGACATTGTCATCCTGGAATATGGTCATGATGTGTCTTGGTTGTTTAAGAAATGAAAAGCTACACACTCCATCTTTAAGGGTTTAAAGAACCGTTGCTAAACATATAATATGCTAGAAACATCATAATCACTGTAATAATGATCCATTTAAAGATTCTTAAGTATTTGCCTATTAAAATTCCAAACAGCTACTTTTTTTTTTGGCTGGGCAGTGTATATACAGTTGCAAGAAAAAGTAAGTGAACCACTTGCAGAATCTGTGAAAATGTGAATAATTTTAATAAAATGAGAGATCCTACAAAATGCATGTTATTTTTTATTTAGTGCTGTCCTGAGTAAGATATTTTACATAAAAGATGTTTACATTTAGTCCACAAGACAAAAAAAAAAAAAATAGCTGAATTTATTAAAATGGCCCCATTCAAAAGTATGTGAACCATTGATTCTTAATACTGTGTGTGGTTACCTCCAGTCGTAGATCATCCAGGTAACCACACACAGTATTAAGAACTAATGGTTCACATACTCATGGGGTTATTTTAATAAATTCAGCTATTTTTTTGTCTTGTGGACTATATGTAAACATCTTTTATGTAAAATATCTTACTCAGGACAGTACTACATAAAAAATAACATGCATTTTGTATGATCCCTCTTATTTTATTAAAATTATTCACATTTTCTGCAAGTGGTTCACATACTTTTTCTTGCAACTGTATATACAGGTGCTGGTCATATAATTAGAATATCATCAAAAAGTTGATTTATTTCACTAATTCCATTCAAAAAGTGAAACTTGTATATTATATTCATTCATTACACACAGACTGATATATTTCAAATGTTTATTTCTTTTAATTTTGATGATTATAACTGACAACTAAGGAAAATCCCAAATTCAGTATCTCAGAAAATTAGAATATTGTGAAAAGGTTCAATATTGAAGACACCTGGTGCCACACTCTAATCAGCTAATTAACTCAAAACACCTGCAAAGGCCTTTAAATGGTCTCTCAGTCTAGTTCTGTAGGCTACACAATCATGGGGAAGACTGCTGACTTGACAGTTGTCCAAAAGACGACCATTGACACCTTGCACAAGGAGGGCAAGACACAAAAGGTCATTGCAAAAGAGGCTGGCTGTTCACACAGCTATGTGTCCAAGCACATTAATAGAGAGGCGAAGGGAAGGAAAAGATGTGGTAGAAAAAAAGTGTACAAGCAATAGGGATAACCGCACCCTGGAGAGGATTGTGAAACAAAACCCATTCAAAAATGTGGGGGAGATTCACAAAGAGCGGACTGCAGCTGGAGTCAGTGCTTCAAGAACCACTACGCACAGACGTATGCAAGACATGGGTTTCAGCTGTCGCATTCCTTGTGTCAAGCCACTCTTGAACAACAGATGGCGTCAGAAGCGTCTCACCTGGGCTAAAGACAAAAAGGACTGGACTGCTGCTGAGTGGTCCAAAGTTATGTTCTCTGATGAAAGTAAATTTTGCATTTCCTTTGGAAATCAGGGTCCCAGAGTCTGAAGGAAACGAGGAGAGGCACACAATCCACGTTGCTTGAGGTCCAGTGTAAAGTTTCCACAGTCAGTGATGGTTTGGGGTGCCATGTCATCTGCTGGTGTTGGTCCACTGTGTTTTCTGAGGTCCAAGGTCAACGCAGCCGTATACCAGGAAGTTTTAGAGCACTTCATGCTTCCCGCTGCTGACCAACTTTATGGAGATGCAGATTTCATTTTCCAACAGGACTTGGCACCTGCACACAGTGCCAAAGCTACCAGTACCTGCTTTAAGGACCATGGTATCCCTGTTCTTAATTGGCCAGCAAACTCGCCTGACCTTAACCTCATAGAAAATCTATGGGGTATTGTGAAGAGGAAGATGCGATATGCCAGACCCAACAATGCAGAAGAGCTGAAGGCCACTATCAGAGCAACCTGGGCTCTTATAACACCTGAGCAGTGCCACAGACTGATCGACTCCATGCCACGCCGCATTGCTGCAGTAATTCAGGCAAAAGGAGCCCCAACTAAGTATTGAGTGCTGTACATGCTCATACTTTTCATGTTCATACTTTTCAGTTGGCCAAGATTTCTAAAAATCCTTTTTTTGTATTGGTCTTAAGTAATATTCTAATTTTCTGAGATACTGAATTTGGGATTTTCCTTAGTTGTCAGTTAAAATCATCAAAATTAAAAGAAATAAACATTTGAAATATATCAGTCTGTGTTTAATGAATGAATATAACATACAAGTTTCACTTTTTGGATGGAATTAGTGAAATAAATCAACTTTTTGATCATATTCTAATTATATGACCAGCACCTGTATGTATGTATGTATGTATGTATGTATGTATATATATATATATATATATATATATATATATATATATATATATATATATATATATATATATATATATATATATATATATATGCCTTCTTGACACTGTTTTTATTATAGAAGAAATATAATATTATTATATTTAAACTATAATAAAAACTAGAAGGTAAAGTTCGTTAAACTTTGATGCTGGCTTGAGAAAGCCTTAATGGGCAGCCTGAGTCGAAAGAGCCAAAGCACATGTCTGTTCGGTGTTCTGGAGCTGGCCCCACCTCAAATAAATAAATAAGTAAATCATTTCTTGTATTTAGAGCTGTAAAAAACAATTATTTTGATGATCGATTAATCTACTGAGTATTTTTTGGCTCCACTTTATATTATATGTCTTTAACCTATTGATGCTACTTACCTGTGTTGTTTCTCCGAACTCCGATTACCCTGTGTTATTCTCTTCCTGGATTCTTGTCATTCCCATCTCATTTGACTTCTACAAGAAACATTGTTTACATTCATCTACAGTGATCATAAAGGTGTGTGTGGTGCTCCGAGGTTTATTGAACTGTTTCCATTATTCATCCGCTCTGGTTGTTGTTTATTTCTTTATCTACTGTCTTTATTCTCCTCATTTGTCAATAAATGGTTTTCAACTTATATACTCACCTCTTGCATTTGAGTCTGTGTTTCCTGACAGAAGACCAGACCAAAACGGACCCAACAACCATGAGTTCACCGGGTGAAGATCCCATCAAAGAGCTTGTCGATTCTTTAAGCCGAGCTCTCACACATTCGATGTGTGCGCACTACCTAGTGGATTTTGTTTTCAAGCGTTCAAGTCATTCGCATATGCGCTGTTCTTCTTATGCTCTTTTTCATGTTGTGACTGACTGTATTCATCTAACTGCATGAACCGAACTGCGACGTCCATATCGTATGGTTCGGGATGAATAAACGTGCAGTTACACCCCTAAAAAATACATAATATTTTATTAACAATTCTAAAATAACCCATGTTTTTTGTGTATACCCTTGCAGGATTTGTTCCGCTCCACCATGAAACAAGTGCAGAAGGCTCTGGAAGATGCTGACCTGAAGAAGTCTGACATCGATGAGATCGTCTTGGTTGGCGGCTCCACTCGAATCCCCAAGATCCAGCAGCTGGTGAAAGAGTTCTTCAACGGCAAAGAGCTTTCTGGAGGAATCAACCCCAAAGAGGCCGTGGCGTATGGAGCCGCCATTCAGGCCGGAGTTCTGTCAAGACAAGAGGACACCGGTGAGTCCGTCTCCACGTCAAGAAGCTCTGAATGAAGGACAATTAATCAATTACCACTTAAGCTTCCAGCGATTATGACAACAAAATAATAAATGGGTTAAAACGATTATTGTGCTGTATTCAATTTCGCAATGATGCTCTCGTTTAGTTGTGTTATAAATCCATTGCACCACTTCTCACTTTACAGTAGTGACTTTCACCCTCCCTAAATGTTTAATAGCCTTCAGTAGGTTGTATAGAAGTGCACTACAACATTAGTGCAACATACTTTGATCTCAATTATTTTGATTTAGGGTACGTTTACATGACAACTTATTTTTACATTATTTACTTTAAATAATGAAAAAAAGAATAAAACATACATACATACATATACATTATATATTATATATATATATATATATATATATATAAGTTTTATTCTTTTTTATGGTAAATTGTATTGAAAGTTTAAGGAACTGCACTAATAAAAAAAATAAAAAAATGAAAGTTCAAAAATTCATTGTTTCCAAAGTTAACGATTAATTGTGTTAAATCATGATCTCAATACTGACCAAAATCATCTTGATTATGATTTTGCCTTAGTCAACCTTTTTTTGTGAGATGATTTCATGACTGAATCCTGTTGATCAGAGGACCTGGTGCTTCTGGACGTGTGCTCTTTTACCCTTGGCATTGAGACCGTTGGAGGAGAGATGACCAAGCTTATTTCCAGGAACACCGGCGTGCCCATAAAGAAATCCAAGCCCTTCACTACCGCTTCTGACAACCAGCTAGCCGTGACCATCCAAGTTTATGAAGGTAAGCCAAAGATTTGTAGCGTCAAAACCGACTGTCTCTTTTTTAATTACACTTGAAAATGGCCATGGTAGCTGACATTGTGGAAAAACACAAACATGCATATGTTTTGCTACACCTTAGGGTGTTTCATAAGCCATCTTTAATCTTCAGAATAGAATCGGTTCTAGTTCTCACGCTCTCTCTCCCTGTTTCCAGGTGAGCATCCCCTGACCAAGGATAACTATCTTCTGGGAACCTTTGACCTGACCGGCATCCGTCCTGCACCCAGCGGCGTCCCTCAGATCGAGGTCACCTTTCAGATCGACGCGAATGGCATCCTCCACGTCACGGCCGAGGACAAAGGCACGGGAAACAAGAACAAGATCACCATCACCAATGCCCATAACCGCCTGACACCCAAAGACATAGAGCGCATGGTGAATGACGCAGAAAAGTTTGCCGAAGATGACAAGAAGCTGAAGGAGCGCATCGACGCCCGCAATGAGCTGGAGAACTACGCCTACTCTCTGAAGAACCAGATCGGCGACAAGAAGAAGCTCGGCGGCAAGCTGTCATCCGAAGATAAAGAGGCCATCGAGAAGGCGGTCGAGAAGATCGAGTGGTTGGAGTCTCATCAGGAAGCAGAACTCGAAGACTTCCAGGCCAAGAAGAAGGAGCTGGAGGAGGTCGTGCAGCCCATCGTGAGCAAGCTGTACGGCAGTGCGGGCGGCCCACCACCAGAAGAGGGCGACGAGCAGGGCGAAAAGGACGAGTTGTAGATCGTCCAGTGACTCTGTTCAGTTGCGTCGATGCCCTCGCCTCTCTAGAAGTGGCACTGGTGTACATATTGAACATTTTAGTATGAACTGGGTGACCATGAAGCCACGGATCTCTTCGGGAAAAACTTGTGGGGTGCTTTAAAGAGTTGCATTTGTTTTCTTATTTACACTCTGGTGGAGATTTAGTCAGCCTGGTTTGAGGCTTGATGCTGCTACTCTCAGGCAGTTCTGGGAGGGAGGGAGGGGGTTCTAGGTAAATTTCTATGTGACATATGAAAAGTTATTAAACAATTAAAAGTTTGATACAAAATTACCATGTGAGTGTATGTGTGTGTGAGTCAAGTCACCTTTATTTATATAGAACTTTACAATGCAGATTGTTTCAAAGCAGCTTTACAGTGATAATAGGAACATAATTTTGGCTGTACAACAGCTCTAGATGAAAATAGTGTCATTGTCCAGCTTAAAGGGGACAATGTGTGTATCACACACAGTTTCTGCCAATCTCATGTTAATCTTGAGTACATATAGAGTAACAATGCATCCTTCATACCTCCGAAAAGTCTTTAGTTTTGTCATATTTATAAAAGATAGATTCACTAAACCGAGTCTTTCCGGATCCTGGAGGCATGACTGCCGTCAGTGCCGTGGGCAGAGCTAAAGAGCGTGTGCAGCTTCTGCGATGTCTGCTAGCTGCGACATCATTATAAATACAAAGGGAACAAAAGCGTTCGTGTTGTTTACATTATATGCTCTTGCGCACCAATTGCCAACAAAACACAGACATCTGATGCAGCTTTACTCACTTGTTTAAAAAGTATTCATCACCGAAATCCCGGGAACAAACAAACATACGTGCACAACTCCGTTGCTGCCCCGGAAAAACAACCTTCATCCACTGTTCCCTCAACGCTGGGTTCTTTGGGAAGCTGAAAAAGGTAATTTTTCCCTCACAACCAAAAACACACTCCTTTGGTGACAGGAGCTGTGTCTCATTTCGGAGGCTGCGTCCTTCGGAGATCGCATTTAAATACTTCATCAAGGATGTCATATTTAAAAAAAGTAACCATAATAAAATTGACTGATATTCATTGTGAGGTGTGAAATACTGTAATTTCTTTCTTACGTTGCAATCTAACGGTTATTTTTTCTTAAATGAGACCGATGATGTATGCAGCCTTCAAAGGGTCTTGTTCTGGGTGATGTGTGTGTTCACGCTTATCAGGGAGAAGTGCCTATACAAGGAATTCCGACCTTTGTTATGTGATAAAGGGCCATACTAGAGAAAACTCTCCAAAACCTGTACCGAAACCAGAAGTAGTCATTTGTAACAGAAATACTCTGTCATATGTCCAACTCGTGTTTTGAAACTTTGGCCATGTTTAGCATGAGAATCCAACTCTTCAACAGTGTAAATAAGTCAAAATGCATGAAATAGCATTACACCCCCCCTTTAAGTAAGTTCAGTATTTATTCATATTAAATTTAGTTCATTTATCTATACAGAAGCTCTGGAGAAAACAGTGATGTCATCGTTCAGCTCAGTTCAGTTCACATGCAATGGTGTAAATGCAGGCAGATCAATAATATTGTTGAATATTAAGTGTCCCTTACTAAGCAAGCTAGAGGCAACAGTGGCAAAAAAAAAACGAACAAAAAAAACAAACCTTGGCAGAAACCAGACTCAGTCAGGGGGCCAGTTTTCCTCTGGCCAACAAACGAACAATGCATAATTATGGTTCAAGCAGCGTTACAGGTCAGAAGTCAGATTGGGATCGGAACAGTCAAAATATTTAATCCAGTTCCATCTGGTTGAAGATCGGATTTATCACGATCATGACTACGGTAAACCTCAGGATAAACAGAGATACTATTATTAGCGTAGATACCATTCTTCTCATGATGTAACAAGTACATCAGGCATTATAGGAAGTGTTCTTGGCTCCGGCTGACCTAATTTATGCAGCCTAACAATCCTTTAATGGATGTGAAAACAAACTGATTATGTGTTATGTGTATGCCAGGTTAAAGAGATGTGTTTGTAGTCTAGATTTAAACTGACAGAGTGTGTCTGCTTCCCGAACAATGCTAGGATGACTGTTCCAAAGTTTAGGTGCTAAATAGGAAAATGATCTACCACCTGTGGTTGATTTTGATGTTCTAAGTTTTATCAACTGTCCAGAATTCTGAGATCACAATAGACGTGAAGGACTATAATGCGTTAAAGGGTTAGTTTACCCAAAAATTAGATTTCTCTCATTAAGTACTCATCCAAATGTCGTCCCAAACCTGTAAGACCTTCATTTATCTTCAGAACACAAATTAAAATATTTTTGATGAAATCCAAGGGTTTCTTAACCATTAGTACAAAGTACTATACATAGTATACCTTCTCTTTTCAACAGGTCAGGTCAGCCCCAAAATCTTTTCCAATTGTCTATGAACCCTATATTATTCTACGGACACTACTTGGACAGTCAGCCATTGAGTGATGATATTCTGCTAAGTGCCTCATCACTCCGGCAAACAGAGAGTGGTCCAGAACAAATTGCAGTGTCTGACATCGTACTTGCAAGTTCACACACCTCTTTAATGTTAACTTTTAAATTTGCCTTGATGTCAGGTGCTCTGCCTCCCGGCAAACGTGACTATGGTGGCTGGTGTCTCTATTTTAACGTTCCGTGTAATATCATCACCAATAACTAGGGCACATTTAACAGAATTCTCAGTGGGTGCATCACTTCTCTGCCAGCCTGAATATTTCCCTGCATTTATGACATGTAAATCCCTCATCGACAATCGCGCTCGGGCTCGGTTCAAGGCAACCATGCCTAGTGTGAGTACACCCTAACAGTGAACATCTAAACATGAAGATGACATGACTCACCGTGTTTATTGACTGATTCTGGCTTACCACAGTTGTTTGATGGACTCGTAGAAAAAGGAGCATGAAAGAGAAAAAAGATGGTAAACACGGATGACAAGTTAACAGGCACGCGTTATGCAAGCGATAGCAATTTAAATTAAAAGCTAGCAATGTCAAATTAATGTGATAGGCAATACTAGACAATATCAGATATATGGTGATGAGTAAGTTATATTTAGCAATATAAACAAGGAATTATAGTAATTAGAGATTTAAAACATGGTTATACAGAGTAACAGATGCAAACCACTCAGCAGCGAGGCAGACAGGAGCAATCGATCAGACCAGAGTGTGTTTGTGAGAGTGTGAGTGAGTATGCATGAGTGAGTATGTGAGGAATTTAATCTAACCAAATGTCAAAAACAAAGAATACAGAAGAGATAGACATAGCAGAACAAAGCAATCATATACAAAGCAGAACTAAATAAACACTGTCTTTTATTGACTTTCAGATGTGCAACAATACAGTCATTTACAAAATAATTTCATCAGAACACCACAAAAACACTTCAGTGCTGTGGTTTAGTATGAAGCATAAACGTCAGGTATAGGTAGAGTAAGACCTGGTTGTTCATAAATGCAGAGAATTCAATCAGTCTGTTTTTTGGAGTCCGTGCTGCTAAATATCTTGCAGTGCAGATAGGCGAATTTCTCGGCATGTGAGCGACGCAGCAAGGGAAACCATTCCCAGTGCGGCAACTCTACAACTCTGTATCCGGCCAGCGCAAGTTGCCTCCGCTTCAGTGCATGGAAACCAAGCAGCTGCTTAGTCCTGTAGCAATACTGATTCCTATTAGTCACTTGAACAGCAAGTCTCTGAATAGATGGTTTGGAATCATCCAAGCGAGATGAGCGCTTCCCAGATTTGGTCAACGCCATCAGAAGATTGTCTGTCAAATCGACACCAACACTGAAAATGCTTTCTCTCACAAGAACCGGTTCAACTTTGTGAACAGCTGGCTTTTGGACAAACTTGTTGGACGACTTCTGGGAATTAGTTAGTTGGGCTACTAGGTCATCAGTTATGGATACTCCAGAGAGTGTTTGTTCCCAGTTTTGAGAGGGGAGATTTTGGCGACAAGCTCCGGGGGACACAGGAACAGGTTGGTCGTTTTGGTCTAAGTGCACTTCTAGGTCAATAGAGCGCAAATGCGGAAGTATCATGTGTTTGCGTACAAACATCTCTCCACCTAGAAGTTTCTGCAACACAGCTTCAGCCTCAAGCACCTCAGGCTTCTGGCAGATATCTGATTGAGCAAAATCCCATAGTTGCTTAGTCATTTCTTCCCTCATTGCGTGACTAAGTCTTGGGACCGTCGACTCGGGTAACTCCAGGCCAACAGTTCCATCTAAGGTGAATAAGTCTTTCTTCAATTCAAGCTCCTGGGAATTACAAGCCTTGTTGACGAACTCTGCACTTAAAGCCAGACTGAGCAAGTCTTGGGGAAACAGACCAGCAAAAGCAAGACCGAGCAGACCTGTCAGCAGATGCTCAGGGAATCGCTGAAACTCAAGTTGACGTTCTCGTAAGATCTCAATGAGACAGGGATAAAGTTTGGGACATTGGTTGGGAAGAACTCCTAACGTTCCAAAGGCCCAAAGCATCTTTGCAGCATCTTTACTCCTGCACCGACTGACCACATTGGGAAGTTGTTCGGCCACAGCCAGGAGTATGCGCTCATCCCGGTAGTGCAGAGCGGAGCAAGCCAAGACAACGTGCATGAGGCCTTGAACCTCCATCCGCGGAGCCCGTCGAGGCACCTCCGATCCCATGGCCTCCAACCACGGAAGATGGTCTAGATAGCTAAATCGCATAAGCTTCATCACATTGGCGATCCCGAAATCACTCATATCCTTGACTACAGCAAGCGTCCTGTCCACAAGCCGGCGTGTCGCTCTTTCGGACAGGGTGATCTGTGATTTGAAGAGGCCTAAGCAAATGGCGCCCAGTTCTTCAGGCTTCAACTGCTCCAAATGACGCATAAGTAATGACTCAACGGGTTGAACGAGGGTATCCGGACATCTCCTTCCTTCTCCAATGATGTACAAGAGCTGAACCAGCTCTGGAAGACCCAGCTGGTTGAAGTTTCGAATCACGTTGTCAAAGAGTCTCTCGCGGTACCGAGGAACAGATCGACCGAGGCATCGCCACAAGTCGGCGGTGAGCAGCAACTGGTGAAGCTCCATTTCACTTGCTCTCTGGCAGAACTCAGTTTCGAACAATCCCAGTATGCTATGGGATTGAGGCAATCCCAAGTTCACAAAGGACCTCAGCGCGTCTAATAACTGCGGCAACGTGAAGTTTGGCAGGATCTCGGCGCTGTACTGCAGTAGCGCGTTGAACCGCGTGTCTCTCCTCACAACCGCGATCTGTTCATGGGGAATCTGGCTGAGTTTGCACAAGAAACTAGTTGCGTCTGGAGGTCCCATGTTGCCTTTTAGGACCGTGACTTTTTCAAGGACTAGCAAGGCTTCATTGAGGTTTAAAGTGGACGAGCGGTGGGAGATGTCATGTGCCATGTTGCGGTATTCAGGCCGACATCTCTGAAAGGCTCGTGGGTCACCGTTGACACGTGGCCCTTTGGTGGCTATTTTGGCTGATTCAGCTCTGTTTAACAGCATATTCTTGGTGCTGGAGAGCCGTCGTGAGGAGGAGCTAATATGGTACGGGTTGCACTGGTGGAAAGTTGTGTTTAAGGGTAGACTATAGGACAATCCTTCAATTTCTAAGTGGCCAGCCGTAGAGGAACATGCCGTCGGTGTCTGGTAGTAAGCCGAGGGCTTGTACACCAGTGTGCTTTCCGTTTCTTCTTCTTCTTCTCTCTTTTGCTCTCCATTTTCCAATTTTGATGACAAACGTTGGGCTCTAAAGATGAAGACGCGCTGTACATGGGCATAAAGATGACGCTTTGCCACATGATGAAACAGCACCGTTGCAGACATCAACAGCAGACACTGGAAAAGATCATAAAAAGAGTTTTATGTTTAAATTTAAAGATCAAGTGTTTGAGAAGAATGTGTCAGTTATATAAACATTTGAAATTCCAGGTAAGTATGATTGTGTTAAATCATTAAAGTTGGCATGAAATGGAAATTGCGATCATTTCTTATTTTCTACCTGATGTGATCTAATGTTCTGATTAAAGTCGCCATGAAAACAAAATTGACGATTCTTGTTTTTTATATGGATTATTGCAATGTTTATTAAGAATGATTTATCTGTGCACATCATTTTAAATTCATGTTCCTCGTAATCTTGAATCAAAATAACTTCCCCTTCCTCTTTGCAGCGACATCTCTTCACTTCTCTGAGGACGTGGGCGGGGCAACCTGTCACTCACATGAGATCCACCAATAGCAAACCACAACCATCCAATCAATTCCCCACGGACAAAATCAAGCCCCGCCAAACATTTGTTCTTGTTCCAGAAGCGGATGTGTCACAAAAGGGAAGAAAAGTCAACTAGAGCAACTTCCGTTTCATGTCAAATTTAAAGTAATAATAAAGAAATGTGTCCAAAAGTGAAAAGTTAACATCTTTACCCTTTATTCTAATACTATTAAAATTTTGTCAAAGATTTAGTAAGCATATTGCGTAGTTGTGCTGTTACTGTATTTGTTAATCTTTGTTAATGTTATAGGGCCCTATGATTTCCGCGATGCAGAAAACGCGGACGGAATCACGGAATCCAGTCATAAAAACAGAATTTAGTATATAACGCGGAATGTCACGTGCGACGCTTGCAGTGTTTTCATCCTCTGTCGCCTCACCATATGAGGAAATGAACGCACGAAATTCATATCCAGAGCCGCTCTCAAAGTCACTTTATCATCATTTAACCGCTTCATTTGAGAAAACTATCGTCATAAACACAGAGAAACTCAAAGCTCTCAGCAACCCGTCAAAATAAAAGTTCGATTTAACTTGACAGAAACATATATTAGTGTTGTACAGTAGAATAGATAAATTAATTTAATGATAAATTATTAAAACTATATTTTTAAGGAATAATCTCAGTTTTTCTTCCATGTTTCAATTTTAACAGTAAAGCTCTGTTGTGCAGCACATTTGACCAAAAAAAAATGTTTAATTTCATGATTAAAAGATAAATTAAATGGTATGCGTTCATTTGATTACCGGAAAAATTAAAATACGCAACCGAATTTCTGAAAAAACAAAACATTTCATAAAAATAAATTTTTAATTAATAAATTTTGTTGTTTTTAAGAATTCAATTAATTAGACATGCTTTTTGATTATTAAAATGTAATTAAACCATTATGGAACCAAATGGAATCCAGAAAAGTTAAAACAGAAAACAGAATTTTGTAAAAATAAAACAGAATATGAGGGGAAAGAATAAAATGTATATTATAGGACCTTAAAAAAAATAATTTTTTGTTAATTTTTTAATAAATTGTTGGTATATTGGATACGTTTCATTATTTCAATTAATTAGACATGCTTTTTGATTACTAATATTTAATAAACCATTAAAATGGAGTCCAAAAAAAAAAAAAAAAAAAAAAAAAAAACGGAATCCAGAAAACTTAAAATGGAAAAAACGGAATTTGGGAAAAAATAAAACGGATTTCATAGGGCTCTAATGTTAGTTAATAAAAATACAGCTGTTCATATTGTTCATGTTAGTTTACAGTGCATTAAATAATGTTAACAAATACAACTTTTGATTTTAATAATGTATTAGTAAATGTTGAAATTAACAAAGATTAATGAATGCTGTAGAAATGCAGTTCATTATTAGTTAATGTAGTTAGCTAATGTTAACTAATGAACCTTATTTGTAAAGTGTTAGCAAATTTGTTTAGATTAGCAGTCTGATAAACTCATTTTACAAGTATAATAAACAAAAATGACTGTTTGAGAATTGTGCATTTTTTCACCTTACTATTATTTTTTATTGGTTGTTTAATATTTCTTCCTTATTATGAAAACACTACACTGGAAGTTCCTGTTTTAAGTCTTGATTTGTCTTTTTTTTTTTAAATATCGCAATAAATATCGTATTGTGGACTTTACATCGAGGTATTATCGTCCGTAAGATTTTGATATCGTTACATGTTTTTTCCTGTCAGCTTTTTGTTGTATATGCATTTTTTTTTTTGCATATTAACATAAAACCAGTAGCTGTAGTAGTTTGCCTTTTTTTGCCAAATAATTTTGTCAGATAAATACCTTAACCAAGTTTAGTGTGGTTTGTTCTGCCTTCACATTTAAAATATTTAAAAAGTAATATAAAATATTTTTTTTCATATTTTGATGGTTTAATCAAACTTGTAGGGTCAGTAAATCACTTTTGGCTGCTACTGTAGATCTAATATTTTGATTAAAGATTATGAAGGCGCATTAATTAAAAAAAATTGTAATGAGCACGGATACATCATTTATAATAAACACTGCAATATCCCATGAAAAATAAGAATCAGTCGTTGTTCATTTTGTGGCGATTTTACATTTGGGTCTGTGAATGCTTTTACAAGACCTAAAATATAATGCTATTTTTTGTCAGCATTTACTATCAATAGCGTTCACGATCATTTAAAGGAAAAGATCAAAATTTCCATTTTGGAACAAAACTTCGTCCATTAATATTAGTTTTAATGTAGTGTAAAAACTGAACGACACCGAAGAGATCATAAACAGACCAAAAAACCGTGACAACAAATTTATTTCGTTTCGTCGAAACAAGAATGAATCCCCAGTTGTACTGAAATTCACATGGAATTTCGCAAAAATAAAGGCTTTTTGTGATTGCAGTTTTTAAGAAAGAAAATCAAAAGTGAGATAACTAAAGGCTTATGTCCGTGTGGCGAAACGTCTTTACTCAATCATAAAATACTGCGTGTCCTTGACAGCAGCGAAACTCATTCAGTCACATTCATCAGTTAAATAACACACTGAACACAACACAGACTGAGCGCAAATGACTGTGAAAATGATAAACGTACCTTCAGCGCGTGTAGTCTTCAAGCAGAGTATTTATCTCATAAGGATACAGCGCAGAAACACTCACTTGTGTGCTGAATCCACATTCTCAGCATGCGTAAGGCAGATATCATGCGCGGTAAGGAGGCTCGTAGGAGACAAAAATGAAACGCGAAATCGCATAATAAAAGTATGTCCGAATTCACAGTAAATAATAAATTATATATATATATATATATATATATATGTATATATATGTGTGTGTGTGTGTGTGTGTGTATATATATATATATATATATATATATATATATATACATTTATTAATTTAAAATAATTTTACAGTTTTAACAGTAATTGTACAACAACCAATTTTGGCAGAAACCATTGTAAATATTTAGTCAGAAAAGAAGAAGTCATGAAGAGACACTGTTATCTTTTTCTTATTCACATCTTTATTATTTAAATTAATATTTGCTAAGATATGCTTTTCCGAGCAAATTCTGGAGAAAAAAAAAAAAAAAGAAAAAAGAAAGAAATGAAATGTTTACAAAAAAACCTCGCACTCATACATCTCAAGAACTGATAGAGAGAGGGAAAAGACATCGGACTCTTGAATGTATGACTTTACTGTAATATAGTCGATCAAAGGTTTTAAGATTCATATATGTATATTATATTCCTATATTAATAGTTTGAAAAATAAAAGCTGACATGTCAGTCTCATTACTTCACAAAAGTATTCACACGCATTAGCTCGGTATATTTGGATAGAATAGTTCTGTACACATAAGGAACAGTGATATTTACATGCAGTCGACTGTCTTTGTCTCTACCAAGAACACAGCAGGACACAACAGAAGCACATAGCAGCAAATGTGGCCAAAGACAGCAGAGGTGTGGCGTCCATCTAAAGCTTTGTCCGGTACGTTTCTCTTAACACCTAGTGTCATAAAGCTGCGTGGATCTGGGATGATTATCTCAAACATGGCGTCACTCGAGTGATGATAGAAAAAAAGAGGCACGAGCATTGGGAAAAGCACTGGGAGAGACACTTCCACTTCGATCTTTCTATTGCATTTCTATAGCGATACGTTGAGGGAAATATATAACTTTAAGAAATTGTTTGTGCTTGTTTCTGCTCCGATTCGCTTCACACCAGATGCGTTTCATAGAGGCAATCTGGCGTGTTACTGCTGCGATATGATGTCAAAATATATTAAATAAATATCTGTGAACCAGCATGGCGTTGGTTCAGTGGGATAATTTCTATAGCTTACAAGTGACATTTACAGGTTTTTTTTTTTTTTTTTTTTTTTACAATCGTTAGGACACATTTCTCAATAATGCTTAGGTCACTTTTTCAAAACTCTTCACACACATGAGTCTATGTGGGCTAAACTGGATCATTTATCATTGCTTTGGCACAAAATACATTCAATAACAGCTTCTTTCAAATTCTTTTCCACTGCCAAAACCCTACCTACAGGCCAATACTCTTTTCAAACCTGTTAAATGTAAGTTCAAAATCTAACGTAATGCAAAACTGAATAAGACAGCAATTTGCTATATTTCTAAAGTAATACCTTATTAAATAAATTCCAAATCTAAAAAACATCTAGCTGAACATCTACAGGCAGGGCATAAGATTAACACTTGCCAAGTGCCAAATGCGAGTAAAATCCAGTGTTCAACCCGGGGGTGCCAGGTTTTCATAACAAAACCCACCCAATTGCTACTCAAAACTAGCCCAAAACTAGCCTAATCACGTTTTGTGGGATCCCCTGGTAAAATCTGCATTCCAAGGGGGTCGCTTCAACCCGCAGACATTAAAAACAACCCGCGGCAACAGTGTTAAAGTAGCCCAATTCCGCTGGAAAACCACAGACTTGGCAACACTGAGTTGGCCAGTAACATTTTTATGAATTCTAAGGGCTCGTTCACACAGAACACATCTTTGCGTCTAAAAACGCGAGGCGCAGCGCTCAGGAATGGTTAAAAAAAAAGCGCTGCACAGAACGCGAGGGTCTCGAGACGCCCTTTTGAGACGTGATGCAATAACGGTAATAACGAACAAATAAAACAGTTGCCACGCCAACTTGCTACTGTAAACAGACGCTTGCAACGCTTGCCCCGCCTCCGAGTTCTTCTGATTGGTCCACTGTTTTGGAACTGACATTGATGAGCGGCGCTGTGTGTAAAAGTTGAAATTCTTTTAACTTGACACAACATCTTTAAAACGCGGCGCTCATGTGCGAGGCGCTGCAAAAGACGCAAGCGTAACGGTCATACACGTCTGTCTAGCGCGTGTTTACATAGAAAAACAATGAAAAAGTAGCGCATTGCAATATAAAAACGTGTTCTGTGTGAACGGCCCCTAACAATGCAACGCGAACGACGCTCGGGACGGTTGACGGGCCAACACTACCTCATCACGAAAGTCTTGCCATTTTAAATATTAAAGCGCAAGAAGACGCGAAAGGGAACTCAATTTGTTACTCGCGCAAACATCTGAAGCGCGCGCACAGAAAGCTGCGTCTCAGACAGCGTGCAAATACTGAATTAAGTTCTTTTTCACATTGTCTTGCGCACGAACGGACAAATTCACACATAAACAATGTCTGAAAAGTCTCGGCGAGTGTCCTAGTAAACAGTCAGTTATGGCTTAAGTGAATGTTAACAGTAGAGAAAGACGTGTATCAGTATATTGGATCCGTGCATTAGTCTTAAAGTGACAGCAGCCTAATATATCTTCTGCTGTCTGCATTTTTAATGTTAATCAAACAAAGGACGAAGAAAAAAATCAGTCACTGCTCATGACTGAATGACTTTTGTAACTTTAATAAGGATTAATCTGTGTTTAATTTATACAGTGAAGACTATCCAGTGTTATTTTACATTTGATTACTTTATTCAATGTCTCTGAAAACTACTGTTACTTGTCTTTAATAATGTTTTAAATTTATATTCGTTAGACTAGTAGTTTTAGCTGTGGTATTAAAATTGTAATAGAGAATTGTGAATTTTCACTGGTATCTAAAATATTGGTGTCGTAACTGCCTGTTTTTGCAAAAGCAGTTTCACGGCTGGTAAAAAATATTTATGGCTGGTAAATTTTCTTTAGTCACCGGCCATTGGCAGGTATGGCAAAAAGTTTTATGCCCTGCGTGCAGGTGTTCATGCCTGTTCACACCAAGGACGATAACTATATAGTTCTAAAAGTCCTTTTAAATATTAAAGAATAGCAGTGTACGCACCACAACTATAATAATAATGACGCAGTTGGAATCACTTTGAGAACGATTTCTTCCAGCTGATGAACGATAAAAACATTGACAGCCAATCAGAATCCATCCATTTAAAGCGGCAGACGACAAAACTGAGAATAAACAGAATGATATCGTCCGCTGGTATGATGCTAATATATCGTTATAGTTATCGTTCTTGGTGTGAACAGGCATTAAGTCTTTCAGGTTCATTAATATTTATACAAAAAAGGAAACTTAGGAATAATTTATTACTGTAATGTAAACATGGACCATGTCACATAAACTGCAGTGAATTCTAAACAGAAAAGTGTCAAAAAGAAAATGTACAAAAGAAGGTTATTATTTTATGAGTGACAAAGTGTGTTGGGTGAAGCCTTAGCTAGTGTTATTTTGAGACGTGTATGAAGTGTTTTGGTAGTTTAAGTGCATTGTGGATGTGAAATTAACTGATGTGCCGAGCTGAAAGCTGGTTAGGAGAACTGTGTGAAGAGTTTTGAAAACATAACCAAACTAAGTATTGATAAATGTGTCCTAGTGATTGTAAAAAGACTTTGTGACAAAAGGTGTTCTGTAAAATGCTACCACTACAAAAGCAAAACAACTTTCTCCCTCGTTAGAGCCTGTCGTCCATTAGTTATCTGGCCATGTTGGGAAAAGCATACAACCATACGACTTGTGCAATTTGTATACAAGAGAGCGCACTGCACTTTTGACTTGACTATCTATTTCTAGTGTGATAACAGCAGTAACTTCTCTTTCTTGATTTGGTGCCATTTTGGCACAACATTGTATTAAAGGTACACTATGTAAGTGGTTAAAAAACAAAACTGCATGCATGCACTTTTTGCAGAAGAACATTGTTTTGGTTGTGCTTCGTTTTATTACGAGCTTTTTGCCAGCATACTCTCCTCTGTTCGGCGGTGTGGTGGGAAATCGAGTCCCCTGAGGAATATCGGGTCTCCTGTAGGACCTTGAGTGATCCCATTGGTTCAACGGACATTTAATGGGTAGCATTTTTAGCGCCTGATTATGATTCCTGCAAAATCACGTTATGATTCAGATCGTTACAAAAGGCGTTATAATGACCATTAATGTCTTTTAAATTACATGGTTCATATACTAGTAACTGAAGCTATAGGTTGTGAAATCAAGCATTTCTCATTCTTACTGTTTTTTTTAGTTAGCTTATGTACTAGCATAGCACACATCTACCCGATTAGCCTGCTAGCTTAGCTTATATTATATTAGGTATGTTTTTTGCCTCCAATATCTGTTTCTAGTTTGTTTTAATATGCAATACATAGACATTCATTTTATATTTCAAGCATGTTTCTTGTGCACTTAATGTAATTAACATCATACAATAGTGAAAAAGGTTATAATTAGTCAAGACATCGCGATAACTTTTGATCAGGCATTACTGCCTGGGTCCTAAAGGAGACCCGATTCCTAGGGGGGACTCGATTTCTCATGACACCGGAACAACTTTTCTCTATTTACGGATATGTCGAGACACGAGTGACTGATGCATGTACGCAATTTTCCCCAAAAACCATCCCGGCAGGTCTAAAATAAAAGCACTTATAACAGGCTAAAATAGTGTTCATTTTGAACAAAAAAAAATTACATAGTGTACCTTTAACTAACGTTAACTAAAGTGTTACCAATTAAATGCATTTTTGATCACATTTCCAGTTCGTTCATCACACTGTAAATGCAAAGTCAAGTCAAGCACTTTGCATTGTGGGAAATAACATTGTGCGCAGTGTGCTCTGTTGCACAGAATACATTCTGCAGAAATAGTATGCGTAGTATGCTATACTCTGTCCAAGCTACGCTCCTCAACTACCACACAACCGACACTTCAGTCTTGACAACCCATTCAAATATTCCACATGATTTCTGTGCACTGTGCACTTACTTCAAAACATTTAAATGATCACTTCAATCTACTGCATATTACATTTTTAAAGTCAAATATTCTAAATGATACTTTCAGCAAGTATACATTGACACATATTATATATGCTCTTTTTGGAAGAATGTAAAGTCAAATATAATCTGTTTCGATTGACCCCCAGTTTTTGGCTCAGCCGCTGTCCGTCTGTCTAGCAGCTTCATAAACCAAACCTCATTCAGTAGCTGTTGCTCACAACACCCGAGTCCTCAGTTCAAAGCAGGACGGTCTGAGACCGAAGCGTCAAGTGCACTAACATATTGACTTGTTTTTTTAATCTCAATCTCTCGTTCTATTTTACTCTACATTGCTCAAAACATAGAAAAGGGCAAAAACAACATTCAGGTGATACAGTACGTTCTGAGTTGAAATGAATACACGTCCTCCGCCGCTGCTTTGGGCAATAGAGCAGGAGGGTTGAGCTCTCCTCTGTCCCGCACTCCAAACATACTGCACACAAGTACAGCAACACGAATGCAAACAAGCTCGTCGCTTTCTGAAATGTGCCAAAATGCAATTTATAACACAACGCTCAATGCATTCTGAGCACGTTAGTTATTTATATCTAGCTACACTACCATTCAAAAGTTTGGGGTCAGTACAATTTTTTTAAAGACATTTTATTCTTTTATAAGACTTTTTTGACATGTTATTCATTTATAAGGCTTTTATTCAGCAAGGACGCATTAAATTGGTCAAAAGTGACCGTAGAGACATTTATAATCTTTTTCTAATAAATGCTGTTCTTTGCAACAAAGTATCATGGTTTCTACAAAAATAAAAACTGTTTTCAACACTGCTAATAATAATTAGAAATGTTTCTTGAGCAGCAAATCAGCATTTTAGAATGATTTCTGAAGAATCATGTGACACTGAAGATGCTGAAAAATCAGCTTTGATTTCAAGAATAAATTACTTTTTAACATTTTACAAAAGAGAACAGTTATTTTAAATTAATCTCCTCCCCCATCATGGGTGGACACGCCCCCTACTGCTGATTGGCTCACTCTCTCCTCCCCCATCATGAATGGACAAGCCCCTTACTGCTGATTGGCTCACTCTCTTCTCCCCCATCATCAGTGGACACACCCCCTGCTGCTGATTGGCTCACTCTCTCCTCCATCATGAGTGGACACACCCCTTACTGCTGACTGGCTCACTCTCTCCTCCCCCATCATGAGTGGACACGCCCCCTATTGCTGATTAGCTCACTCCCTTCCCCCATCATGAGTGGACACACCCCCTACAGCTGATTGGCTCTCTCTCTCCTCCCCTATCATAAGTGGACACGCCCCCTACTGCTGATTAGCTCTCTCCTTCCCAATCCTGAGTGGACACTCCCCCTACTGCTGATTGGCTCACTCTTTCCTCCATCATGAGTGGACACGCCCCCTACTGCTGATTAGCTCACTCTCTCCTCCTCCATCATGAGTGGACACACCCCCTATTGCTGATTGGCTCACTCTCTCCCTCATCATGAGTGAATAAATTACATTTTGACATATTTTAAAAAAGAGAACAGCTATTTTAAATTGTAATAATATTCCACAATTTTTTACTGTATTTTTGATCAAATAAATGCAGCCTTGGTGAGTATAAGAGACAATGCAAAATCTTACCAACCCCAAATTTTTTGAACCCCAAATTTTCTGGCTCATTAGTTATGCACATCTTTGTACTTGTGTAGAGTATGTTTCTGGCCTTCCAGTCCAATAAACAAACGGCATAAACACTCTCAAGACTGGCACTAGGATTTGGTCCTAAAACGTGACGGTGTGTTGCATCTAAGCACCATGCGAGATCTCGTCTCGTAACTCTTGTTTTGATTGTTTGAATGCCGCAGAGCACAGAAGATGCTGATAACAAGGATATTCTTCGATATAAGATGATGATTTATTAATAGCCTGAACCCTCACGCCAGTAAAAAGAGAGTCTGAATTGTTTACGCCTGTTCCCCCTTAAACCCCTGAGTGCTAAGTTTCCTCTCGGCTACTGACTTGCGGCCAGCTCATCTGCACTAACCAGCCCTCGACCAGCTGATAAGGCTCATAACTACCTGCCCTCAACCCAAACACCCGCCCTAGACAAGCAGGGCATCCTTGGACAGTCCTCGGAAGCGGTTTAGTTTTTGGATTGTACTGAATGCTATTGTAATCGGGGCTTTACGGGTTTTAGTCAGATCTCTGTCGACTCGATCCTCTCCAGCCGGGTCGGAACCGGCCACGGCGGGGCGAGTTGGTGCAGCTCCGGCAGCTTCTTTTCCTCTGCCGGCGGGGTCGGAGAGGTGAGCGATATGGACACGGAAACGGGCGCCTCCGGCAAGGCCAGCGCCGGCGTGGACATCTGGGCTCCCAGCTTGTCCACGCGCTCCTCCAGTGCCTGGTTCTTCTGCAGCATCTCCACGTAGCTGAGCTGCAGCTGCGCCTGGTACTTCAGCACTCGCTCTTTCTCGTCCTGCCAGGTTTGGCGCTCCTGGGCGAATGTGAGCGCTTGTCGCTCGCGCTGCTGCCGCTCCAGACGCAGCTCACCCTGCAGACGTTCCAACTGCCGCCGCAGGTCGCCCGACTCCTGCCACTGGACCTTGGAGTCGTCGCTCTGCAGCGTGAGCAGGCGGTCGGGCGCCGGGAGGGCTGGGAGGGACGTGGGCGTCTCCGGAGGGGACAGAAGATGCTCTCGGCTCCGAGACGCCACCAGCTGGCCCATATCAGACAGGCTGGGCTCGCTGGAACGACTGGAGCTGCTGCTGAGTTCACTGAGGGCCTTTTTCAGACGTGTGACCTCTGTCTCAAATGCGCTCAGCTTGTCCCGCAGCACTGTGACCTGTAGAAAAGGTCAAATATATAGACAACATATCAAGTAGGGCTGCACGATTTGGGGAAAATATCTATTTGTGATGTTTCTGATAAAAATAGCAATTCTGAAAATCATTGTTGAGCACTTGATATTTGAAATCAACCCAAAAGCACCCCTCCCTTCATTGCTCCGCCCTCAAAAGTACGAACACGCAATGCAAAAGTGTAATGAACAACAAGGAAGAACAAAAAATTAACATGCAGTACACGAGAGTATAGACAAACAACTTCAACCTCGGCATCTGTCTCTCCGGCACTGGAAAGCTTTTCTAATATTAACGCGGGTCCTAAAGCTCTTGCCTGATCATAACCCTTCTGATTTTCCTCTGAGCTTTTCTTTTTTGTAATGTCTCTCAGCCATCTCTCTTTCTACAGTCTTTCTTCAAATCTCCCTCTTGCTCACTCTCTCTTCTTCCTTATCATGAATGGACACGCCCCCCTACTGCTGATTGTCTCTCTCTCTCTCCTCCCCCATCATGAATAAACATGCCCCCTACTGCTGATTGGCTCACTCTCTCCCCCATGAGTGGACACGCCCCCTACTGATGATTGGCTCACTCCTCCCCCATCACGAATGGACACGCCTCCTACTGCTGATTGTCTCTCTCTCTCCTCCCCCATCATGAGTGGACACACCCCCTACTGCTGATTGGCTCACTCCCCCCCCATGAGTGGACACGCCCCCTACTGATGATTGGCTCACTCTCTCTCCTCCTCTATCATGAGAGGACACGCCCTCATACGCCCCCTACTGCTGATTGGCTCACTCTCTCTCCTCCCCCATTATGAGTGGACACGCCCCCTACTGCTGATTGGCACACTCTCATTTTTTTTTATACATTTTTTATTTTATTATTATTACTAAATAAAAAATGTACACAAAATAAGAAATGTTACTACAGCAATTTCACTGCAAAATCAAAAATCAAATATATAAGTAAAATAATAATATTATAGTATTCATAATAATAATTTGATTAACTGTAAAATTGCAATACTAATATTTAGCAATAATAAAAATTATTATATAATTTGTCTTAATTTTTCATTTTACAGTAAAATATTACACTAGTAATATTTCTTATTTTGTTTAATTTTTATTTAGTAATAATAATTATAGTAATAGACATATAATCACACAATTTTTGTCAGAATTTATAAATCAGAATCGCAATTTTTATTAAAAAAAAAAAAATTAAATTTTTTCCCCAAATCATGCAGCCCTACTAAAAAGTGTAAAAATTGAGAAAACAGATTTATTATTTACTCATTTTCCCATCCTGACATTATTTAATTGTCTTCACGTCATGCTATAAAGAAGATCTGAATGATGTCACTTCCTGTGTCTCAATTTTATGGAACATTCCATTTAAAAAAATAAAAAAATTAATCAGCAACATTCAAGATGTGGTGCATAGCTACATTTAATGATTTTGATCATAAAAAAAGTAATAATTTTTGTCGTACAATGAAATCAATTCAGCATTTAAATGTGTTAAAATTATGACATTGTATCATGTTCATTGTTAGATACAGTCGAGAAGGTCAAGACCCTTGAGTGACTCATTTTAAAGAATCATTCAATACTGAATCAGACTGAACTAGTCACACTGTTCACAATGTTGTGTCTGTTGATTGCCTTTGCTGTCCAGTCTTTCTCTCACATCACATTCAGTTCAGACTGCAGATTTGCATAAAACCATATCCTTCTCTATTCTCAAACCACATCTCAGCCAATGACAGAGAAACACGGAGCTGCAGCATCTGTACCTCTGCCAGCATGGTCTGCAGTTCGGCCTCGCAGCGCTCCAGCTCCAGGGTCTTGGTGCAGAAGGACTCTTTGAGGCTGATCTCGGCCTCCTCTCTCTCTCTCAGCTGACCGTTGAGATCTTTCAGCTGGCCTCGCAGTGCCACCATCTCTCCGGCGCGCTGCGTCACCTCGCCCTGACTCTCCCGCAGCTGCTGCTTCAGCAGAGAGATCTCGCCCGCCTTCTGACACACCTGCAGACAGACAAGTATATACTTCTGTGCTGTCTGAGCCGGGGCCGTTTCTGGGGGTTAGTGGTACGGCACCGCCTCAGCTAAAGACACCCTAGAAAAGGCCCTGATCTGTGCTCTCCCATTATTTACATCAAATGACTCAAAATAATTGTTTTTGCAAGCAAGCTAATGAAATGATACTCTTAATAAGAAACTAAAACTGCCAGTAGGTGGCGGTAAACATCTAAATGAGTAAGTCATTGTGTCATTCATTCATTCATTCATTCATTCGATTTGCTCAAACAATGAATGAATGAAGTAAATGGCTCTTTATGAATGAGTCATTGAATCATTGGTTAGAATATTTTACATGACAATGACCTGTGACTTCAGAAGAGACTGACTGACCTCCCACTTGGTCTCCTCCAGTCTGGGCAGGATATCGGCCTGCTCCTTCCTGAAGTCCAAGCACTTCTTCTCCAGCTCTTCTCTCTGAGCGAGCAGCAGCGTCATCTCGTCCTGCAGCCGGCGTTTGTCCTGCTGCAGGCGGCTGATCTGGGCCTGCAGGGCCTGCTGGGAGCGCTGGGCCCGTCGGGTCACCTGCTGCAGCCGCCCGGCGTAGTTCTGCCTCAGATCCTCCATCTCGCGCTCCCACACGCGCTGCTTCTCCTCGAACACCTGCACGATGGCGGCCTCGCTCTGGTCCAGGTTACGTCGCATGTGAATCACCTGTGAGGAGGGCGGGACGGCCGAAACACACCAAAACACAGTCTTCACGCGTGATTTCAGGCATTGCTGCATTCTCAAATCTCATGTGTCAGATTGCAATTCATAATAATAACCATAAAAATAGCTGTTTTATTAATAATCAAACAATATTTCCCTGCTAAACAAAAGGATCTTTCCAGGTGAAAATGTTCCATTCATGATTAGTGAAACTTACTTTGACTTACTTTCACTCTTTTGTTTTGGAGCAGGTCTAAAATACGAATGCAATTCAAAAGTCATATGCAATGAAGAGATAAAAAATATTCAGTGGTCTATGCAAAAGTAAATCCTTTTTTTAATGAATAATATTAAATAAAAAAAATACAATGGGGTACACAAAATAAAATAAAATAAATAATCCAATGGTATATACAAATTCAATAAATAAATAAATACATAAATAATTAAAAATATCCAATTGAGTATACAAATTAAATGAATTAAATAATTAAATAAAATATCCAATGGTGTATGTAAATATTAAAGAAAATAAATAAATTAAATAAAATATCCAATAGTGTATGCCAAATTAAAGAAAATACGTAAATAAATAAATAAATAAATAATAAATAAAATATCCAATGTGTATGTAAAATTAAATTAATTAATTAATTCAATTAAATATCCACCAGTGTATACAAAATTAAAGAAAATAAATAAATATCCAATGGTGTATGCAAATTAAATAAATAAAATATCTAATGGTGTATGCACAATTAAAGAAAATAAATAAATAAATAAAAAATATCCAATGGTGTATAATAAATTAAATAAATTAATAAATAAATAAATGGTGTATGCAAAAATTAAAGAAAATAAATAAATAAATAAATAAAATATCCAATGGAGTATGCACAATTAAAAATAAATGAATCAATAAATAAAATTCTAAAGGTGCATGTAAAATTAAAGAAAAGCACACTTTCATTCAAAGCAACTTTAAATAAAGTAAATTGAACTTGCCATTAAGCCTCAATGTAAAACAGTTGTAACAGTCAACACTGTTGACTAGTAATCATATCATGCTAATATATTGACAAAGTTCTGTCACCTTACTTACTTCTTGTTCTCTCTCCCACAGACGGTCCTCTAGGTCCTGAATAACATCGTCGGAGGACGGGGACGGTCGCAGGGGCGCGGGAGCGTCACTCAGGTGACTGAGGCGCTGGTACGAGGACGAACTCTTGCCTGAGGAGGAACGGCCGCTGTCGGAGGCGCTGAGGCCATTCTGGTAGCCCGGCTTGTCCAGCTTGTCCAGGGCGACGGTGCCCAGCCGGTTGATGTGGCTGGTGGAGGCACTGAGGGGTCCGAGTGCAGGAGGCGGCCCGTAGCTAGAGCCCGTGTAGGTGGGCAGGCTGGTCAGAGAGTTCCTCCCCGAGTCTGACAGACTGCCCTGCCCGGTCCGGCCCGCACCCGTGTGTGTCCCTCTAGTGCCGGGACTGTCCTGGTCCCACTGCGGCCCGGACGTGTTCGGACCCCCCTTGTCACCTCCGTTGCCACCGCCGCCACCACCGCCTGGACCCGCGGCCGTTCCTGAGCTGGTCTGAAGCGGACACACCAGGTTCTGCATGGAGTGAAAGCTCTTGGGCACCACGGGTTTGAAGGCTGACGGACGCACCAGAGAGTCATTGGTCTAGAGAGACAAACCACAGAAACGCAGGATGAAATACACAATTAACATTTTAGTATTATTTATCTTATGTTTATACTGCCAAAAATGATTCTTCTTCAGTATTTCTGTCTCATTTTCCAGCACAAATATCTAAACATTCTTAAAGGGGACCTGTAACGCCCCCTTTCACAAGATGTAATATAAGTCTCTGGTGTCTCCAGAATGTGTCTGTGAAGTTTCAGCTCAAAATACCCCACAGATCATTTATAGCTTGTCAAATTTGACCCTATTTGGTTGTGAGCAAAAACACGCCGTTTTTATGTGTGTCCCTTTAAATGCAAATGAGCTTCTGCTCCCGCCCCCCTTTCCAGAAGAGGGCGGAGCTTTAACAGCTTGCGCTTCAGTTACTCAACAACAACAAAGCTGGAGAATCTCACGCAGCCAAAATGAGGATTGTCAGTAACGGTGTTCAGCCTTACATTGTTCAAACCGGAGTCGACACTGATGGAGAGACTCAGGAAGAAGTTACAACTTTTAGAATGAAACTGGACGTTTCTGAACGGTTAGTGGATAAATTTATGTAGTTGCTGTGGAGTTGATTCAACTCATCGACTAGCATGTGTTGTCATGTTAATCTTTTGTGTTGAATTGACCCTTGTTTGTGAAGCAGTTTGGTGTAAAATGACGGCAACAACTCTTCCTCTTCTCTAAAGCAGCCCAACATGGCCCCGCCCCCTTTGTTGTGTGTTCTCGGTGGCGGGGTTTATGTAAATTTTAGGGTTAGTGATGTCACCAACCCAGGAAGAAGCTCGTTGTAGTCTCTACCAGCCGTTTGTTGTAGTCCTTAAAAAGTGATTTCTGTAAAAGAAAATATCTCTCTTTGCATTGAACTTTGAGCGTCGTAACTTTGCAGATGTTGTTTATGCTCAAACAGCAACATTACACACTAACTAAAGTCATAATCAAGGACCCCTTTAAAGGATACAACATTATAGAAACTTTACAGTAAGAAGCGCGTGTGTACCTGTGCATGCTCGAGTTTTCCAGAGACGGGCAGGATGTTGGGCGGGTTGTGATTATCGGGTTTGGCTTTGCTCTTGTCCTTGTGCTGCGGTGGAGCTTGATGGCTGCCGTTCTTGTCGTTGTTCAGCACGATATTGTTCCCGCACAAATCCAGACTCTCTCCGCGCCGGTGTCCCTCCCTCCGCGCCCCATTGGCGAACACCGCGTTGGTCACCAGCCTCTCGCCGTTGACTGTCTGCTGGCGGTTGGCGTTGTGCGGCGCGGCGTGATTGCGAGCGTAATCCCTCTCGTCGGCCGAGACACCCTTGGTCTTGGTGCTCGGGCCGGGGATGCGGTCGGCGCTGAAGCTGCGGTCGTCCAGGCGGCGGCGGGCTGTGGCGGGAGGCGGTGCGGCTGCCAGGGGGCCATTAGGGGTGGTGCGGGTGCCCACGCTGCGCATCGTGATGGGCCGCTGACTGGAGGCCCCGCTCCCTACGCTGCCCATGCCAGGAGCCTCGAGCGCTTCACTCCGCCGCCCACAGCGCCAGCACACAGGGGCATGAAGGGGAAGTGAGCCGGGTCACACACACACACACTGCAACACAACAGACCAGCAGACGTTACCTACCATTTACATGCACGGACCCCCCAATGAGGGCCGGTAAGATTTTTGAAAGAAGTCTCTTCTGCTCACCAAAGCGGCATTCGAAATTATTTTGTTTGCATTATTATGTCTAACTATTATGTTACATCATTATGTTTTTTATTTGTTGTTCACTGTATTACTGTGCTGTACTGTAGATGTCATATTTTAAATGTATTATTATTTGATTTTCTTAAAATCAATAAGCGCAAAATCTTGCACTTAAAAATGAAATGTTTTAGTATGAATTAACACATTGCTAACATGTTGTTAACATGATTTAACACATTGCTAGCATTTTTCTAGCATGAATTAGCATATTGTTAGCATGTTTTAGCATGATGTTAGCATGATTTACCATGATAGATACGATTTTTTATTCATGTTAACATGATTTAACACACTGTTAGCATGATTTAACACATTGCTAGTATGTTTCTAGCATGATTTAACACACTGCTAACATGTTTTAACATGTTGCTAACATGATTTAACACATTGATAACATGCTTTAGCATGTTTCTAACATGAATTAGCACATTGCTAGCATTATTTAACATGTTTGCTAACATGTTTCCAACATGAATGAATGCACTGTTAACATTTTTTAACATGTTGCTAGCATTTTTCTAACATGAATTACCATATTGCTAACATGTTTCTAGTATGAATTAGCACATTGCGAACATGTTTAAACATGTTGTTAACATGATTTAACACATTGGTAACATGCTTTAGCATGCTTCTAACATGAATTAACACATTGCTATCATGTATTAGCATGTTGCTATCATGTTCTAACATGTTGCTAACATGATTTAACACATTGGTAATATGCTTTAACATTTTTCTAACATGAATTAGCACATTGTTAGCATGTATTAACACGCTGTTAGCATTATTTAACATGTTTGCTATCATGTTTCTAGCATGAATTAACACATTGCTAGCATGTATTAGCACGTTGCTAGCATTATTTAACATGTTTGCTAACATGTTTCTAGCATTAATTAGCATATTGTTAGCATGTTTTAACATGTTGCTAACATGATTTAGCATGATAGACAGACAGACAGACAGACAGACAGACAGATAGATAGATAGATAGATAGATAGATAGATAGATAGATAGATAGATAAGATGTTTTAACATGTTAACATGTTTTAACACACTGCTAGCCTGTTTTGGCATGTTGCTAACATGATTCTAACATGAATTAGCACATTGCTAACATGTTTTAACATGTTGTTGACATGATTTAGCACATTGCTAGCATGTTTCTAGCATTAATTAACATATTGTTAGCATGTTTTAACATGTTGCTAACATGATTTACCATGATAGACAGGCAGACAGACAGACAGACAGATAGATAGATAGATAGATAGGATGTTTTAACATGTTAACATGTTTTAACACACTGCTAGCCTGTTTTGGCATGTTGCTAACATGATTCTAACATGAATTAGCACATTGCTAACATGTTTTGTTTTGTTTTAGCTGAAAGCTCTAGGAGGAGATGCATTTAGAAATTTTAGTCTCAAAAGAAGAAAAAGTAGTAGTAGTAGTTCTCAAACCAACAGAATAAATGGATATTGTGCTGACAGTTCAAGACAAAGGAAGTATAGGTGTAAATAAACGACATACGTGCGTCCCTTGAGAATTAAAAGCAGAACTGCTTCCTCCTCATGTTTAATGTTTATCAGACCTCTCAAAAACACAATTGCAAGTTTTCATGCCAAACAATGAAAGAAAAAG
The DNA here is from genome assembly GCF_019924925.1 of Ctenopharyngodon idella. NCBI lineage: Eukaryota > Metazoa > Chordata > Actinopteri > Cypriniformes > Xenocyprididae > Ctenopharyngodon > Ctenopharyngodon idella. Next base: position 42,780,956 of record NC_067224.1, read on the forward strand.
CCTGTAAAGAAGAGTCCAGGTTCTCCAGGTGAGTCTCATGAAGCGCATGTAAACATCAACACGGATCTGTTTTAGTGAAACTGCACCCTGATTAAGATGATATCTGGAGTTAAACATTAATCAACCACACAGAAAATCTGACCTGATTCTAATGTGTGATTGTGGTTCAAACCAAGAAGCGTTTACATTCACCCAAAACTGTACATTCACCAACTGTTTGTGCTACAAACATATCTTTAGTGTTCAGCAGAAGAAAGAAGTTCATACAGGTTTGGAACAAATTGAGGGTGAGTAAATGATAACAGAATATTCATTTTTGGGTGAACTATCCCTTTAATGTGACACATCTGTTTTTTAAATGACAGATAATAAAATCACAGTAAATGTAAAGTAAAAATCACAGTAAAATTTTCAATTCTGGTCTTGGGCACTTTCATTTGTGAAAATCAATTGCATACGTATCCATTTTTGGTTTTTTTCTGCAATTTGTGTGATATTTATGTCAATCAAACTGAACGTGCATCATGCTTGATTTGCTCTTCGTCTTGGAGCGTGAATCATAAAATCATTTATGAATGAAGAGTCTAGAGCTATAAAATGAATTTGAAACAACTCAGATCATTTGATGAGAAATGTCTGATATCCTTGAGGTTTGATACCATCATTTTACTTCTTTGCAAAGGTAAAATTATGGAAGCTTTTATCCGCCACTAAATAAAAAAGGTAATTGCGACTTTTGTCACTCAAAATTCTGACTTTATATCACTCAATTCTGACTTTATAACTCGCAATTCTGACTTTAAACCATGCAATTCTGACTTTATATCTTGCAATTCTGACTTTATATCACGCAATTCTGACTTTATAACTCGCAATTCTGACTTTAAACCATGCAATTCTGACTTTATATCTTGCAATTCTGACTTTATATATCACACAAGTCTGACTTTATATCACGCAATTCTGACTTTATATCACGCAATTCTGACTATATCGCAATTCTGACTTTATAATTTGCAATACTGACTTTATAACTCGCAATTCTGACTTTATATCTCGCAATTCTGACTTTATAACACGCAGTGCTGACTTTAAATCTCCCAATTCTGACTTTATATCATGCTATTTTGACTATATAACACGCAATTCTGACTTTATCTCTCGCAATTCTGAGAAAAAAAAAATTGTGAGATAAAAAGTAGCAATTACCTTTTTTTGTATTTCATGGCGGAAAGAAGCTTCCATATAAAATAGTGTCGCAGGCAATGAACAGTGTAAGAACACAGCAATATTCAACATTAAAAATAACTGCTCAGTTACTCTCATGCACATGATAATGGCATCAATAATGGCATCATATATGGATATATCACAAGTGATTTCCATATTTATATACCATAGTAGGCTATTCACACAACCCTACAAAGACACTTGGAAGAATACCATAGTCCAACATTATTGTTTTTGTGAAGGCACACGATGTGCACATGCTGTACTGTTTCATAAACTATCATAGCCATCGCATGGAGTCTTCCGTCAGCTGTAGCAGTGCAGTAGCATCACTGGTCCAGCAGAGCTTCCATTACTGGATCAGATCAGCACTGGCACGTGCCTCTACTACCCGCTCCGCCACAGTCACTCACTCACTGGCATTACATCATCGCTCACATGCTTCATACACATCTGAGTGCACTTAAATACTGTCATAATCACCCTGATACACTGTTCAATAATCACCGCATAAGCGCATCGCTGCTTACTAAACACATACGATGGCACAAATGCGTAAATGCGATGCGTAAATGTAAACATGCATCAGACACCGCAAAGAAAACACACAAGATTGACAGTAAAAACAGGAGATGGAGGCCTGTACACAAACAGCCCTCGTGCTCAAAAAATACGCATCTTCACCTTTCGAAGCGGCTCGTGCAACCGGACATGATCTATTGACAAGCATCAGTGAACGGGCCTAGTGATGCTACTAACCAGTTACCAACAGATGCACGGATGCATTCAGTAGTCTGCGCTTATCATAACATCATAAAACGCTGTATGCCTCCATTTAACGATGGATGCAGTGGCGCTACAGCAGCATCAGCAGCACAATGGAGATCCAGCGTTCACCTGACTAAACAGCATCGCTTTCCCTCTCTCACATTACATAATGCTCATGCAAAAATGATGCATCACTGCATCCGCATCCCTCCATAACAACAGCAGCATCCAGCGCGTGTCACTCCAGCGTCTCTCCATCACTCACACATACTCACTGTCTCACCGCGGATCCGGCCGTCCGTCTGTCTGTCTGTCCGTTCGGATGCTGCTCTGCCGTTGCGAACGCGATGCGCTGCCGCTGACGCCCGCGACGGTGATGAAGTGCGCGCGCGCGAGAAAGGAAGCGAGCGAGCGGCGCGCATCAGCTGAGAGACACACCCACCTGCGCCCCGCCCCTTTTGGACGCGGGAAGACACGCCCCCTTCTGCATATCATCAACTGATTTGTAACATCATAACAACATCAAACTGGAGGGGCCGCAAGGGAGCGAGAGGGGTCCGTGGAAAAGTCCAGAGGAAAACTGTAAATAAATAAATAATATTAAATTAAATAAGTAAAAAATTAGATTAAGTTACTTAAATTAGCAAATTAAATAAAATAAATAAATGAATGCATTAAAGTAAAAAAGTTATTAATTAGATTAAAATTAAATAAACTACATTTAACTGCATTATAATAGTGAGTAGAAAAAATATAATGTAACTTAATAGAAACTAATTCTAGATTTATAATTGTGTGTGTGTGTGTGTGTGTTTATGTGGGTTAGAATTTATCTTGCGAACCTTATTTCTTAAAGACCCTCGGTAGTTAATAATTGTGTCCCGTAAAACTCATTTAAGGGGGAAAAAAAAAAAAAAAAAAGTTCTTCATGCCTCAAAATAGCTTGAATGTAAATCTTAACCCTTGCCTCATTTAGTATACGCGGATTTATGAATATGCTAATTAGCTCCGCCTCCAATTCACTAGGTCAGCTTACTGAGGTAAACGCTGCAGAAGGTCGGACACATAACGGTAATTAATATGATTAGCCTTTTGCTTGACTACGTTATCAAACAGCTAATAATGTGTTGCTAATGTTACACAAACCATGTTTCTGTTCGTGAGTCAGACAGCGGTCTTCTAAAAATCAGTATCCTTAGAAACGCTTTGAACACCTCAGCACGTCAGTGGAGAAAGACATATAATTCATCATATCATCTTAATATACATCATACACCCGCCACATTGCTAAATTTACACGATTTTTCATATCAACAGGAAAATATAGGATAACCTGGTTTCTCTCAAAACTTTCCTGCTTCAGATCGGTCATACTTAATGATATGCTAAAGCCCGCCGGCACGTTGATGTGATTGGTTACAGGGTAGTTTGTGACTTCAGAAACACCAGCGATTTTAAACCGCGTTTTTCTTTAGATCACTGCAGTTTTAAAGAGAAAACACTCAGCAATGGTGTTGACACATGGTTTGTCTTAAAGCATATTAAAAACACCAAAAAGACATAAACAACATTTCACCACATGAGGACTTTTTCATGAATCATTTCTACAGCGTTGAATCAGGGTTGAGGTTAAGCGCCTGAACCAGCTAGTCAAGGATTACTAGAAAACTGCAGGCGCACCTGATCTAAATCAAAGACTATATAGACAGAAGGTTCACTCCTATAGACCTTATGTAGCCCCGCCCCTTTTCAGCGCTGCGCTCGTTGTCTTTTGACTTCCGGTTTGTATTTCCACAGCGATCTTACGTATAATGAATGAACTGCTCGTTTTAAAATCTTCTGGGTCTACTGACATTTGTTAAGACATCTGCTTTAAACATTACAATGCTCACAATAACTTTAATTAACTCTACAACAAGTAAATCCACTTCACCAGCTAATTATTCTTCAACAGCGAAGCCATAGAAAAAAACAGAGCTACCGCAAAAACGGAAGTTCAAAGACAATATTATAAAGATGGCGGCACGCTTGTTTCTCTGGCGCATAAGGTCTATAGAGGGTATGCACGTGACGTCACCGTCGACCGTTGTGACTGCGGTTACGCCCACTGAGTGGCAAAAGACTGAGTGGCAGCATTGATTTTCAGCGTGAATGCCGCGAAAAACACGCAAAACACATCCAAAACGGGAATGAGCTTTGCGACTGACTGTACAAATAGATTTGACACAAAATCTAAGGTATATTTTTACAGACTGCTGAAAGCTACAGAAAAAAAGAAGCAAATAGGTCGCTGCAATTCACAGAAACAGCTGGACTCCAGGCAAAGAAACATGTTTTGCAGTTATCATTTTGTGTCAAAATGTTGGATTTTGGGGTAAAATCACACCCTATATATTGTTATATATTGTGTTGACAACTCATCAATTAAATATTTACCATCTTATATTCTGCATAATTGGGTGTTTTTAAATAAACCTACAAAAACTACACAAGGGCTGGACGATATTACGAAATATATAACGTTGATATAAGTGATTTAGACCTATCTATATTGTATTTATATAAAGCGTTCACAGTCAGATTTGCTTTATGTATTTCCCTGGCGTCGAAATCAGGCACATATAAATGTCAGGAAACACGATTCCTGGCTGCATGTCAATATCCATGGATTAGGTTTCTTTCACATGTCATAAGGAACACTGTCGAGCCCAATCTTTAGTGTAATCGTTTGTTTTACTCGCGTTTTCGCAGTTTCCCCTATTAAATCCAGTCATGCAGCAGGTTCTTTTGCCACTCAGTCCAGCTGAGGGAGCGTTCCGGCAGGGAAAGTGACGTCTATGCATACCCTCTATTAGTTATGAATGGGAGAAACTGCAACGCGCAATATGGCGGAATACGTCCCGCCTTCTATATAAAAGAGCCAATCGCTGATTGATAAAGTCATTGCGTCACTGCAGCAGTCGTTAGAAGAAACCTGACTGCACATGCGCATTGGCTGGTCTAGCCTGAAAAATAAGCTTTTTTAAGGCTATTTGAGCATAAGAAACAACATTTCTGGGACAGTTTGTGTCAGATTTTGTTGTTGATTTTAAATATATCATTTAATTGTGAGTTCGTCAAGCATTTTTTTTTTTTAATTTTTCAGGAATTCCCTCATTTAAATAGTTAAGACTTGTTCTTGGACGCCCGGAGGCGTTGCAAAATGGCCGCCGAGTGAACAGACTTCGTCTAAATAGTCATGACAAAACAGTTGAAATAATAATAATATTGTGTTAAGTGGCATTAAAATGTTTACAATATGTTAACATTAGTTAATGCACTGTGAACTAACATGAACAAAGAACAATTGTATCTTAAATAACATTAAAAAACATTTATAAATGCTGTGAAAATATATTGCTCACGTTAGCTAATGTTAACAACTGCAGCGCATTAGTAAGATAAAGGAAATAAAGTGAGATGGTTGTATTGTTCAAAGCATTATCTTCATTTAAATGTTCAAAGATTTGCATTTATTCAATTTTTCAGGCATAAATGACATAAGCAGAATGAATATTCCACTAATGGACATGATATATGCATGCAATGCTTTAAAAACAAACCCATAAAACATCTAAGATGAAGATTGCTCATACATCAGCTCATAATACATACAGTCCTGTCAGTGCAAATATTGGTCCACAGGCTAATAATTTTCCTTCAATTCCACATCACTTCTATTTGTGAACACTTATACTGTTCAGCTCAGCTCCGGTTTAGTGTTAATCATGTTTTAACATGCACAACTCACACAGAAATACTAGACAACACAAAACTAATCATGTCACATTATAATAAACCCCTCTGTGTTCTCTCTCCCCATTCACAAATTCATCGGTGACATCAACAACTTCTCAAGGTTACTATGGCGATGGTCTCCATCCAACTGGAGCACAAGCTGGTGTCATGTGACGGCGGGTGGCGATGCAGCGCTGACGGAGAGCGAGTCTAATTAGAGCGAGAACTGAGAAATTAAGGCACAGACTTCCCATGATTCCACTGTTATCACTCATTCAGGTTTGTTTAGAGAGATGCAGATCATTGAGACGTTTGAAGCTCAACTTTGGACAAGAAATCAAGAAGATATGACCATTTTTTTTTGTATTGGAGATTATTAAATGCAATGGCTTCACTAGACGTGAACAAAAATGTTATATTTCCTCTTTAGACACGGTGTGTGTTTATACTTTTTAAAATCACAGTGTTTGTATTATACTCATAAGGACAAAATGAAAGTGAGATTCATTTAAAATGCACATTAATTAAATTTACTCACTCTCATGCTCTCGATCTCTATATGATCTGTGCATTATATTGTGAACTTATATAATCTTTTGTATCACATTTAAGTCATTTGCTTATAACGATGAGAATGAAGAAAGGTTTGTACAACATGAGGGCGAGTAAATGAATTTTCATTTTGTGTTGAACGATTCCTTCAAAGGAAAGACATCATAATTCCAGTAAAATCTAATAAAATATCAAATGACAAATGGAGAAAAATGGTACAATATTATTCTGTTTAAAAAAGGGAAATACAAATACAGTATGAGAAAAACCCCATCAAGATCAATGTTAGCTAGAAAACACAAATGTTGATGTTTCATAGAGGAGCTGGTGATTTAAAGGGACAGTTCACCCAAAAATAAAAAAAACCTATCATTTACTCATCTTCACGTTGTTCTGAACCTGTATGAGTTTCTTTCTTCTGTTGAACACAGAAGAAGATATTTTAAAGAATGTCGGTAACCAAACAGTTGTTGGTCCCCATTGACTTCCATAGTACTTTGTTTTGTTTTTCATACTATGGAAGTCAATGGGGACCAACAACTTTTTGGCTACCAACATTCTTCAAAATATCTTCTTTTATGTTCAACAGAACAAAGAAGTTCATACAGGTTCAGAACAACTTGAGAGTGCCCATACGCAAATGTAATATATGTACATATACTAATTTTACAATGGGTATTTCATATACAATATAAACCTATAGAAAATCATACTGCATGTTTTCATATATCTGTTCTGTGAATAAACTTGTATATACAAATGAGACATATATTGTTCACATATATGGTCTTATCATACAGTATCATATAAATTTAAATATAAATAATTTTAATATATGTATATATAATAATTCTACTATGGGACTTTCTGTATCAGTGCGTAAATGATGGGATGATTTTCATTTTTTGGTGTAAGTATCCCTTTAACAGCTCTAAAATATCTCTTTAGAAATGTCACATTACAAAATAAAAGTTCTTCCAGGAAGCTGAAGGCACACTGAGGATTGGTGTTTGATTAATTACTAGTTTATCTAAAAAAAATCATGCCACTGATCGTCAAAAGATGAAAAACAGCCCTGAATATCTTAGTTTTCACACTTGACTCGTTTTTACAAGATCCAAACAGAAACAGAAAGTGGACTCTGATCTGAATGCTGATCGGGTCTCAGTCAACTTTCTGTTCACACTGTTGTTGTTTAGAACCTGGTTAACTAGTTTTATATTAATTCTATTTATTTATGAATAAGTTGACTATTAAATATGATTATAAAGGATAAAGGCCACTGAGATGGTCCGAGTTCATTTGGAGCGTTCACATTTAATTGTGAACCGCTCTCAAACCCCTGAAACAAGTCAAGTGTGACTTTAGTGGTTTCTGTATTTGGTCCGAAAGTAGAAAACACCTGCACAGAAAACGAGTTGCAGTTGAGTTTTACTGCATGAAGGATCTCATGCTGCCTTCAAGTCATGTCGGAATCATCATACTTACAGAAAAACTACATTTCCCATAATTCTGGCAGCATTAATGACACACAGCCTTTGCTCTTCATTATACTGCATTCATGTTACAAAATGCCTCCCGTGTTTGTAAGTGCAAAAGAGAGAGAAATATGTAGTTCAGTCATGAAACTCTAGAGGGCGCAGGCTGATCGGTACTTTACATGCAGACACATCATTACCGCATGGTACAATCTGACTGGCCTCTGCAGATCCTGCAACCAATGAGATTGCTTGCTCAACAGTCTGGTTCAGTATTTGCTGTAATCTACTTCTTCTGAACCGCTCCACCTCCCCAGCTCCACCTGCCTAGATCTGCCACAGGACTGATGTATGTCAATTTATGCAGCAGTGACCAAAATCACATATTATGAACATGATTTCTGAACTCGCAAGTAGGATCTTTCCGGCAGGACTTGAAGGCAGCAGCATATTAGTGGTAATAATAGTAGTTGTGCTCTTCTCTTTGGTTCCTGCGGCGACATCGAATATTGAATACTAAAATGAATTTGAATTGAAGTAGCAAACAGGATACAGAATTGTAAATTTAATTTAATATTGTTCAGGTGGAATAAACAAGCCTCTCTTCCTGTACTGTATATACACTGTATTCTCTTGTTATTTATTTTTAAACTGTGCAAAAATAAAAATCAAATCATAAAAGTAAAATTAAAATGGAATGAAATTCAAATAAATTCATTAAGACATTTCATTTTTCACTATGAATTACCCATAAACATGTTTACATCACACAAAATTTAGGTTATTTTTAAGAAACATTAGATGATGCGACTAATATCTGAAATGCTCAAGAAATATGTATTTAATTCATATAAAACTTAAAAAGTCACATAAAAATGTCTGAATGGCATTCACTGCTAATGTGAATCTTGTTAAGTTTAACCAAATTAAATTTGATTTTATGAATTATTATGGTAGACGACTTCATTTACCAGAATATGAAATTTAAAAAAAAATTTTGGTGCTGTATGACAAAGGTTTGCTAATTGCTTTAACAATATTAGAGAGCAATGCCAATTTAAATCAGAAAAATGTGCTCTACGTAGAAGCAAACAAATATAATTTAGTCCAAATTAATTATGTTTTATCGAAAAATGTTTCAGAGTTATTATAGTAAACTGAAACTAAAACCGTAAAAAAAAAAAAAAAAAATTGTTGCTTAAAATAAAATAAACAATTTATTTTACCAAATTAAAATAAAATAAAAAAAACGTATTTTATTTCAGCAACAGTTCTCGTTTTCATTTAGTTAAACTTGATGTACTGAAATAACTAAAACTGAAATAAAAATCAGACATTTAAAAAAAAAAATCGTAAAAAAAAAAAATGACAACAAAAATAATTAAGATGAAAACAGAAAAAATATAAAAATAAAAACAAATTCAAAATATGAATAAAAACTATAATACTATCTCAATTATTTACTTTTGTGACCGTTTTGGAATTCTTTGAACTGTGACTCAGTAAACAAATAATTCCAATTCTACATCCTGTGTGACCAATTCAATTCAAATTCACACTCATGAACTGAATTTCCTAAATTCTGAATTTTGTCCGGTCTCCATGTGCTCCACTTGTTTCCTGTCATAAGAAATAAAGTGCATAAATCAAGTGAACCTCTGTCGTCTTTACTCCTCCCTCTCAGCTCCACCAATCAAAGGCTCCGTATCACTGTCCTCTCCATCCACACTCAGATAGTCACATGACCTAATGGGTTCTGGCCGACCCTTGAAGGCGAAACCGCATGCCGTGAAAGAGAAGATCAGGCCCAATATCTCGATCAAAAAGCTTTCTCCTGGGAACAGGCAAAGTACCGGGCTGCTTTCAGCGCGGTGTTTCCCTCGCTGCAGGTTGTGTTCGATCACACACATACAGGCCGCACACACTGCCAGCACCGCCACACAGCTGACCGCTGCGGAGAAATGTGAGAAAAGCTGACAAAAAGGTTTGGGAATCCCTGATTTAAAGGATTAGTTCACTTCATAATGAAAATTTCATGATAATTCACTCACCTCCATGTCATCCAAGATGTTCATGTCTTTCTTTCTTCAGCTGAAAAGAAATGAAGGTTTTTGAGGAAAACATTCCAGGATTTTTCTCCATATAGTGGACTTCACTGGGGTTCAACAGGTTGAAGGTCCAAATGTCAGTTTTAATGCAGCTTCAACACGATCCCAGACGAGGAATAAGAGTCTTATCTAGAGAAACCATCGGCCATTTTCTAAAAAAATAAACATTATATACTTTTTAACCACAAATGCTCGTCTTGCACTGCTCTGTGATGCTCCACGCATTATGTAATAATGTTGGAAAGGTCATGCGTGACGTAGGTGGAAGTACCGATCCAGTGTTTACAAAGACTAAGTCAAACACCCTTTACAAAAAAAGGTAAAACAACGATGTCGAACGATTTTGAAATTGGAGGAGAAAATGAGATGGAGTTTTTCGCCCTGCCGCAGTACTTCCGACCTACGCGTGACCTTTCCAACGTGATTACGTAATGCGTGGCGCATCACAGAGCAGTGCAAGATGAGCATTTGTGGTTAAAACGTTTTTAGAAAATGACCGATGGTTTCTCTAGATAAGACTCTTATTCCTCGTCTGGGATCATGTAGAGCTCTTTGAAGCTGCACTGAAACTGACATTTGGACCTTCAACCCGTTGAACCCCACTATATGGAGAAAAATCCTGGAATGTTTTCCTCAAAAACCTTCATTTCTTTCCGACTGAAGAAAGAAAGACATGAACATCTTGGATGACATGGGGGTGAGTAAATTATCAGGAAATTTTCATTCTGAAGTGAACTAGTCCTTTAAGGCAATAGATATCACTAATTAACTAACTAACAATTATCACTATAGTTCCCCAGAAGGCATGTTGTAGAAGCAAAATAGATTAAAATTAACCAGTGTTTGTAAAAACAACGGTTTGCTCGGGAGTTCGGGGTTTAATTTAACGCACCTGTCAAGACGTGCAGTGATGTCACCAGCTTCGAGTGAGTGGCAGCTGCTCCCAGGAAATCCAGCAGGAAAGAGAGGCTGGACAACAGGACGGCGCTGTAGCAGAGAGCGACCAGCGAGTACAGCAGCCACATTCCCCATCCGTGCAAACCGCCCAACGGACCTGCACACCGTCCAAAACCAAACAAAACAGCTGCTTCATACAGTTAATCATCATAATGATTTTTTTCATAATCAGCGGGAGTCAGTGTTTCTGAACTCCCTGAAACGCCTCCATTTTAGTCTTGAGTGTTCTTCACAATATTCCTCATTTAAATAATTCATACGCAGAATAAAGGGGCGGGGCCTGGTTGAGTTAGTTGGTAACTGGCGGTTATGGTAAAGGGCGGGACATTTCCCAAACACCAATCACAACACACTGCTCCAGCCAACCAATCAGAGCACACTGTGCTTTTCAGAAGGAGGAGCTTCATAGAGACAGGAACTAAACAGAGCGTTACTGACAGACTGGGAAGAGAGGAGCTGCAACAATGGAGAATATGAGGAAAACAAGCATGAAAACCTGTTCTAGTACAGCCAGAAAACAACATCAAGACTTTGAGAAAGGGCATAATATGGCCTCTTTAAAATAATGCAAACCTGTGTCTGTGCGGTTCTGATAGGCGTGCATGGTGAAGGCCACACCGTAGATGAGTTTGTTGTTCGGATCAGAACAGTTTTGGACCTGGATCCAGTTGGGGTCGGCAATAGACGTGCACAGCGACACCAGAGTGAAGCACTGGCACACGGCCGCAGGGGTAAACGCCAGGGTCATGCTGATCTGAGGAACACATGCAATTAAAATATGGATTTAAAAGCAACACATCCTGTGTAGAAACAATTCAAAGGGAGAAATGCACATCTCACCTTTATACACGGACTTCAAATGTTTTTGCACACTTTGAGCTTTTATGGTTCCTCATAAACAGAGTAACTTTGGAGAAAGAACAATGAAACATCAGCGATATTTACTGTGACACAAACACACTCATGCAGGAGAGACCGGGGCTAGTTGTCACACTATTTACTCCGGTGAATATTTTTTATAGTTATTTTTTCTGTACACACAAACCTTAAAGAGTCTGTGTGTGTGTGTATATATATATATATTATACCCACTGTTTTGGCCAACAGAGAATGTAATTAATAAATTGTTTACAATCACAACATGTGACAAGCTGCCCTGAGGTACAGGTCACGTGACAACTAGCCCCGGTCTCCACTGTTACTCAAATATCTCCTTCAAAATGATATTAAGCATCACAAACCATTCGGGAATAACAAAACTAAAACAAAGACGATCTTTAAATAATAATACTGACAGAGTTCCGCGTGATGTCACTGAATTAAACGATGTTTCTCACGTTGACAGTAGAAGAGTCGCTCGTGACATTATAAGCGCTATATTTTGAAACACATTAAAACATTCGCGTCGATGTTCTGCACCTCTCATCCTGGAGCAGAATAAAGATGAACAAACTGTCTACATTTTAAACGCTGCTCGCGTTATTTAAATATCCAGCACATAAAGGTTCATCGCGGCGGTTTAAAACACGGAACGAGCGAACATCAATGTCCATGAAGAACACTGCGCATGCGCGGCTCAGTTCTGCTCACACAGCGCCCTCTAGAGGCTCGACGCACACACGCCACACATTACATGAACTTGCAGTACAACATGACTGACATCTGTGACTCAGATTTCTTTTGAATTTTTTTTTTTTTTTTTTTTCTGTTTATCCTAATGTACCCGCTGGCTGTATTTTTAATTATTTAAAACCAATAAAAAAAAGAGTAAATAGAAAAGCTGCGCTTCAGGGAAATTAGTGTCACAAGCCAAACAACCAGCAAACAATTATAATTCCTGCCAGGAATAAAGCAGTCCTCTCATATACATGCTTTCTACTTCTCATACGATTACGCTGGATACAATCAAAAGAATAGAGCAAAATCCAGCTAGTTTATAGAAAAATAAACAATAAAACCTTTTACATACCTGTTTAAATTGTCATTATAATAAAACCAAATGTAGTTTTTGTGCTTTTTGCCTTTTTATTTGTCAGGACAGTCAACAAAACAGGGTTCACAGTTCCTGACCAATCCATGACAGGTTTTACAAATCATTTAATAGACGTTATGCTGACAAAAATCATTGTATGCAATGAAATATTGTAGACTTGAGCCTTACTAGAAAAATATACTATGAAAAACAAAACCCCAGTGATCAGATTTAAAATTCCCTCATGTTTTCAGTTTTTCACGATTGTGAGAACCCTGTTTGAAATGTGTGTTTAATGAAATAAAATCATCTTCTCAGCCACTGAAAATGATTCTTCTGTAGTACACGTCACCTGCCTCCAGCCATTTCATTTAAAGGCACTGTAAATGATGCCTGTGTGGTGAAATCAGGGAAATATCACTGCAGTTCTGAGTCCGGTACGATGGGTCTATATGGAAGCTTCTTTCTGCCACGGAATAAAAAAGTGACTTTTTATCTCGCAATTCAGAATTTTTTTCCTTGCAATTCCGAGTTTATTACCAAACATTCTGACTTTATTTCTCACAATTCTGAGTTTATAATTCATAATTCAGACTTGCAGACATAATTGCGAGATGTAAACTAGGAATTGTGAGAAAAAAGTCAGAATTGAACAAGATATAACCTCAGAATTTAGAGGTAAAGTCAAGAAATTCGGAATTTGGAGAAATTCTGAAAGAAGTCAGAATTGTGAGATATAATCGTGGAATTTGGAGAAAAAAGTCAGAAATGTGAGATATAAATTTGGAATTCTGGGAAATAAAGTCAGAAATGTGAGATATAAATTTGGAATTCTGGGGGAAAATTCAGAATTGTGAGATGTAATCGTGGAATTCTGAGAAAAAAAGTCAAAAATGCAAGCAATAAACTTGGAATTCAGAGAAAAAGATCCGAATTACAAGATATAATCTTGGAATTTCAGGGAAAAAGTCAGAAATGTGAAATATAAACTTGGAATTTTGAGGAAAAAGTCTGAACGGCTAAATAATCCCGGAATTATGAGAAAAAAAGTCAAAAGTGCAAGGCATAAACTCGAATTCTGAGAAATAAAGTCAGAATTCTTGCAGTTTCCTTTTTTTATTTTTTTATTTCATGGCGGAAGCTTCCATAAATTACATGATGCATCCCACTTTATTTACAAGTCCTCGTAATGAGAAGAAAAACACTTTAGGTTGATGATGAAGACTGAAGTTTATGTGCTGCTCTGGATCTCGGGCGTGAGGTTTATGAGGGTGTTACTGGCTTGAGCGAGTTCAGAGATGGACACTCTTCCTCTCTGCTTGATGAACTGAGCCACAGCATTCAGCTCCTCCGGCGTGATGAAGATAAACTTCCCTCGGTCATCGATCACTCCTAGAGAAACACACGACAATATTCTGAGAAGAGTTCATCTTGAATCAGAATATCTTCCCCTCCTTCTCTTCTCTGATGATGAGGGCGGGGCAACCTGTCACTCAAATGAGATCCACCAATAGCAAACCACAACCAATCAATCAATTCCCCACAGACAAAATCAAGCCCCGTCCTACATTTGTTCTTGTTCCAAAAGCATTTCACTCAGATATACGACACAATAGAGAAGAAAAGACTAGCGTTTGAGGTTGAGGAATTGCTGTAATGGTGTAAAGTGTGTGTTTTGCATCAGAATGTAGTCACACACCTGTAAGGGAACCATCTGCGATCAGGTCCTGCAGTCTGGCAATAGCATCCTGACATGAAGAAACACATTTTAAAAATCATCTAAAAGAGCTCAAATGTGTTCAGAAGTCAAAACTGTAGAGGTCTGCGATGAACACTGACCTGTGTGCGCATGCCAAAATGGGACGCCAAGTCCTCCAGCAAAACCACTTTGGATTTCTGAGTAGGAGACAGAAGTGCCATAAATGAAAATACAATAAACGACACATTAAAAACAAGTCACAAGGAAAAACTTAGGATTATTGGCTACATGAAGAAGATGTTCATCACATTTCTGTGCCTATTTTACTATTTTACAACATCTATGAACTGATTAATTTAATCAGAATGTCTGAACTATCTGTTTATAATATTAGTTTGACTGTTTTTTTGCTTTAAGTGCATCATGTTCCAAAAAAAAAACAAAACAATTATAATAAAATATCTTTCATATTACCTTGATGTACTGGATGAACTCTTGCAGCAGGTTGCGGGACTGAAAAACACAAAATAACTTTAAAATCCAATGGATTTTCCTTCACATTCAGACAACTGTTTTGTATTACAAGATTTCTGAAATATTATGTTTAAATATGCAAATGAGACATTAAATATGAAAATAAATATGCAAATTAGAACATTAGTCAGATTCATAAATATTGTCTGATTTTGTTGACATTTTAGAGTTAAAGTTTTTGGATCACTGCATACATCAGAAATACTGTCAACAGACATGAAAAAATACATTTTCACCATGTTTTTAGGAGTAAAATGTTGTATAAATCAGGTGAATGATATATGAACAAACCTTCAGAATATAGATATGAATAAAACTAAAGTTTGGTGTGTGTAAAGCTGCTGAAGTGGAGATTTCTGACTTTACAGATGTGGATTGAGATTGAAATCGACAGACGCAAATAAAGTGCAATAAAATAAACACTTAAATGTGTATTTTTGATGTTTTCTTTCCACTAGTCTGAAAGAAGACGTGTTATGGAAGCAAATTTGACTGAGCAGTGCATGAAGAAACAATGGAAAAAAACATGACGAGAAATCAAATTTTCCTCGACATATTAGAGGTCTTAGTACCATTAAAACATCCTGCAAGTCCCATAGCTTAAAATGTCCTCCTCATTATAAACTAAGCATTTATTTAATTAAGCTCCAAAAACAGCTCATTTGGATATTGCAGGATTTGATGTCACACGGGCAAACGCATTTGCATATTCCCGCCTCCAGTGCAAGACAGTGACCAATAGTTATACATCTCAACTATTAAAACGAATAAATTCAGACAGAATGAGGCTTGAAAATAATCGTTTTTCCACATATATATATTTGATTTTTTGTACAATTTTTTTTTTTTATTAATATTATAAGTAAACTCTGCAGGTGCTGCTCCCGTCACAAAATAACTTTAATGTAATTTCCTGCAGGAAAGCAGATGTTTTGAGACGCACCTCTTGTTCGTCGAGCTCGTCTGCCTCTCCCTGATCCTCGATCACGAACGACTCCTTCAGCCGCTGGTACTCCTCCTCCTCTCTCCTCTCCTGCTCCTCCTTGGCACGCCGTAACTCCTCCTCCTGAGGAAGAGACGAGTGCACGGGTTTAGAAACGTTTACTGTTATTTAAGCAGGAAAGTTGACCATGATTCTGTGTTTCTCAGGAGTTTAACACGGAAGCAACTGTGACCGATTTGGATTTTTTTGATTTCCCAATGCCATTATCTTAGAGATTAGGGCGGCGATGGCCGAAATAAAGCCATTATAAGGTTAATTTAAAGATAGTAAATGACATATGCATAATTTCTGCAATGGAATTTATATTTATTGTACATAATGTTTACTAAAATAATTAGTAATCAATGCATTACTAACACTAACTAGCAATGAGAATTAGATTTGTTACAATATTTATTAATCTTTGCTAATGTTAGTTAAAAAAAAAAATACATCAGTTCATTGTTAGTTCATGTCAGCTCAGGTCATTAAAATAATAATATTAACAGATACAACTTTTGATTTTAATTATGTTTTAGTAAATGTTAAATCTGATATTAACTAAAATTAATAAATGCTTAAAAATGTTTTTCATTGTCAGTTCATTTTAACTAATGTAGTTGAATAAAGTTAACAAATGGAACCTTATTGTGAAATTTTACTGAATAATTTGAACTTGATAAAAATAAGTCTGTAAATTATTTATTTATTACTATCAAATTATTATTGTAAATAATTTATTTACTTATTTTAATTCTTTTGTTTTAATATTTTTTATTTATTTGTAAATTTCTACACAATTTTTCTCTAAACTTTTCCACATTTGAAAACATGGAAATGCTTTATTTAATCTTTTTATTATTTATTTATTTTAATATTTTTTAATATTTTAATTTTTTTTGTACATTTTTACGCCATTTTTTCATACGCCAAACTTTTCCACGTTTGGAAACATGGAAATGCTTTATTTACTTATTTATTTTATTATTTGTTTATTTTATTTTTATTTTTTTATTTAGAATAACTTCCCCTCCATTTCTTCTCTTCTCTGATGATGAGGGCGGGGCAACCTGTCACTCACATGAGATCCACCAATAGCAAACCACAACCATCCAATCAATTCCCCATGGACAAAATCAAGCCCCGCCCTACATTTGTTCTTGTTTGAGAAGCAGATATATGTCACAACAGAGAATGGCTAGCGCAACTTCTGTTTCATACCGAATGCCGACAGTATATGAACACAGTATTATATAGTTTAATTTCAATTATTAGACAAAGAGATTAAACTAATGAAGACAGAGAATTGGCGCATCTGTTCAGACGCTCGATTCTCATCGCTGTCAAAATAAAAGTCCTGCTTCCGACACTCATTAGCCAAACAGAAAATGTTATTAGTAAAAATGACCTGTTTTTGCTCTTGCAGTCTCTCTTTCTCCTCCTCTTTCTGTCTCTCTTGATCTCTGAGCTCCTGCATCTTCTTCCTCTCCTCTCGCTCTTCCAGCTCGGCCTAAAACACACACACACACACACACACACACACACACACACACACACACACATTAATATCCAGAGGTCTGGTGCGGGTGAAATGTGACATGTATCAGCGGCGTTCGTAACCTCTCTCTGAGCTTTCCGTGCTTGTTTCTCTTCCAGCTTCTTCTGTTTCTTTGCTCCGACTTTCCCGGCGGCTTGAGGTCGTTCTTCAGATGGCTGCCTGTCTTCCTGATCCTCATCAGCTTCCACAGGACTGTCCTCTGAAGAGAACAAGACAGAGTTTAGTGACAAATCTGTTCTGTGATATAACTGAAGGAAAAACTCTACAGCTGAACTAACAGTATCACCATACTTCCACCTGTTGATTAATCCTCGTACATTCAGGTAATTGTTTTGTATTATAGGATTATGAAAGGTTATGTTCAAATATGCAGATGAGTGCAATTAAATATGCACTAGTTTGCATAAATTTCACTGGACATTGGATAAAGCCAGGAATAAAATTCTTGTTTGATTCTTGTTGACATATTAGAGTTAAAGGTTTTTACTGAGGAGATTTTGGATTTCATCACTTCATAAATCAAGAAAAGTCGAGTCACCATAAAATAAATTTTCACAATAATAATAAATGTTCTATTTATATAGTGCCTTTCAAAAATAACATGTATAAAATGGTAAAATGGAATAAAAAAAATCATGCAAGTTATATATATATATGAACAAACCTTCAGAATAAAGATAGGAATAAAACTTACTTATTCATTTTAATCATTTTTATTATATATATATATATATATATATATATATAGTTACAATTAATATCTATTAAGTTACATTAAGTTTTTTCAACTACAGTGCTGTACTGTTAGATGTATTATTCTTTCTTCATTATTTATTTATTTCAATCAAATTATTTATGTATTTATTTTAATATCATATATTTACTTATTTATTTTAATATTTTTAATATTTATTTTAATATTTTTATTATTTATTTCAATATAATTTATTTACTTATTTTTATATTTGACTAATTCATTTTAATCCTTTTTATGATTTATATATCTATAGTTAGTTATAATTAATATCTATTAAGTTCTATTAAATATCTATTTTTTCTCCTCAATATAGTGCTGTTCTGTTAGAAGTATTATTCTTTATTTTTATATTTAGTATTATTCTTTATTAATTACGTTTTAATCAAATTATTATTGTACGTAAGTATGTTTATTTTAAAAAATATATTTTACTTATTTTAATCTTTTGAATATTTATTTTAATATTTTTATTATTTATTTATTTTAATCCTATTAATTATTTATATATTTATAGCTAGTTATAATATCTATTAAGTTACGTTAAGTTTTTTTCTCCTCACTACAGTGCTGTACTGTTAGATGTATTATTCTTTCTTTATTATTTATTATTTATTTATTCATTTTAATCAAATTATTTATGTAATTATTTCAATATAATTGTATGTATGTATGTATGTATTTTAATATAATTTATTTACTTATTTTAATATATTTTCTAATATTTATTCTAATATAATTTATTTACTTATTTTAATCTTTTTATTACTTATTTATTTTAATCTTTTTGCAAATGAAATAAACTTAAATGAATTAAATGCTTAAATGTGTATTTTGGATGTTTTCTTTCCACTAGTCTGAAGGAAGGAGTGTCATTGAAGCAAAAGTGTACAAAAAAAACAATGTTGTCTCGCCCTCAATAAATTAACCAGAAATGAACTTTGCAACACATGTGACACCTTCCTTTGCAGGTTTGTTGTTTCAAACACGCTCACTCCCATCATGCTCAGACTCTCGGCTGTGTTTTAACTGTGGTGAATGAGTACCGTTGTCTGATGCCCGCTGTGCCCGCTGGGCGCTCACTCGGCTGTGGAGGTTTCTACGGCGACGGGGCATTCCTGCCGGACGCTCCTCTGCCGCCTGCGGACGTGCTGCGACTCGAGCCGCCACATTCTGACGGTCTTCACGGTCAGCTACTAGAATAAAAGCACAAGAGCTGTGATCTATGATTGGCTCTGACCCACAGTTTATTCAGTTCATGTGATTCAGACCAGGAGGAGATTACAGGAGATTTTTATTATCATTCTCCTGAGGACCCCCATCCTAACATTTAAAACACAGCTACATATTTATGTGTATAAAGACACAAAATTGGTATACTACATACTATACTAAATTTAAAATATTACTTGGAAAATACATTTAGTTATAATAAGTTTCTAGTAAGTTACATTAAGTATTTTTCTCCTCATGTATTATTCTTTCTTTATTATTTTTTAATCTAATTATCTATGCAATTATTTCAAGATAATTATGTATGCATGTATTTATTTTACTATAATTTATTTACTTATTTTAATATTTTTATTATTTATTTTAGTATATTTTTTAATATTTGTATTTTACTATAATTTACTTATTTTAATCTTTTTTATTTTATATAATCTATTTATTTTGCTATTTTTATTTTAATATAAAACTTATTTACTTATTTATTTTATTCTTATTATTTTGTTAATATAACCTATTTACTTATTTATTTAAATTTTTTTATTATTTATTTTAATATAATCTATTTACTTACTAATTTTAATCTTTTTTAAATGTATTTCAACAATTTATCTACTTGTTTATTTTAATATTTTTTATTATTTATTTATTTGTACATTTCTAGGGGGTTCATGGAAATTGAGGGAAAAAAATGTTTTAACTAAAGTTAAAACTAAAAGTAAAACGGCTCTAAAATTATATTTATTCTGAAAGCACTTAATGTTAAAAAAAGTAACATTTCTTTAAAAGTGTAAAAAGATTAATTACATTTTTTAAAATAATATCTTAATAATTTGCTTTGGCTTCAAGACAGGAACAATATAAAACTAAATCATTTTATTTTGCAGTTTTATTGTCATGTTTTTCTCACACAATATCAATAAGTCTGTAAACATAAAAAAATGTGTTTCTTTACATCTTAGAATGGGTTTCCTCACACATTTTGGGGTCTCTGGCATCAAAAAGATTGATTTAGGTAAGAAGTAATTTTATCTTAAGTATTTTAACTATGTATATGAACTGGTCATATTCTTCACAGACCAGCTGTGGAACATCATTGACTTAAAAAAATACTATGGAAGTCAATGGGGTCCAAAACTGTTTGGTTACAGACATTCTTCAAAATATCTTCTTTTGTGTTCAGCAGAAGAAAGAAACTCATACAGGTTTGGAACAACTTGAGGGTGAATAAATGAACGACAGAATTTACATTTTAGGGTGAACTATCTCTTTAAATCCAATGACTTGCATGAAGATCAAAATGAGTTTAATGAGTGTTTCGAGCAGGTTTGATCCACACTAATTACGTTTAGTTATTAATCAAGCATCAGTGTCATCTGACAGCTGCTCTCTGTCGCATTACTGACTGATTTTATTTCCATATTTTCACTCACCTTCCTCAGTCCGTCCGCGAACTTTCACAGCAAACACTATCAGCACGAGCAGAATAGTCGCAGCCACAATATACAGAACCACATCCATTTCAATCTTTAATAAATAAATAAAATTAACACTGCTAACTACTTCAAAACAGCTCTGCACAGCTTCAGGAAGTTGACGTTGCTGTCTTAATCGCGCGTCACTTCCGTGAACAGCGCGACCCCTACAGGTGTGGCGGAATTTAAGAATAATGTAATAAACATAAATCGCACAAATGATGTACTTGTATTTATCGTACAATATACTAATTATATAATATTAATATATAATTAAATGAACCCATTAATCCATTCTCCAATTATCTTAATTCATTTAACATATATATACACTACAAATTATTTATATAAAAATTCCTTTATAGGAATTTTTATTAACGTAATATATAAATAATAAAATACTTTTTTTTTTTGTATTGTTTTTTAAATACATTGAATGTACATTTAAAAATGTACTATTTTATGGTTTTATTGAACACCATGTTAAAACATGGCTTAAAATGTGTCAATTTATTTTTCAATTTAAAAATGATTTATTAAACTACACTAAAAATAATAATAATATTAAAGCTGCAAGCAGCATTTCCCGGGGTTCAAGCATTTAGGGCCTTTAAGCACATAAAAAGGTATTATATTTTATTTAGCAAACACTTTATGTAAACACTTAGATCATAGATGGAAAAGACCATTTACAGCCAATACAAGCAATATGGTTTTTAAAGGTTTTTTGACAGTTATAGCGCCACCTATTGCACGATCTCCACCACTTTTTTTGGGTGTCCTCAGAGTGTGTCCATACATATGCGTGTTAATTTTGCTGAAAAGATCTCATTTCGTTTTGAAGTTATAGACACTTATATATATGAGAGAGAGCATAAAAAATGACCCATGAGCGACTTTGATTGGATTTTTTTGCCACTTCCTATCAAAATTTTGACATTTGGGCTTTCATATTTAGTTAATCAACTTAGGTTCTGTGTTTCCTACGCTGGTTTCGTCTCAATCGGACTAACGGTTTCAAAGATATTCGCAAAGGTTTTTTAAGCGCTAAATCACAACGTTGCACAAACCATAAACCAAAACCTGGCAAGTCTGGTATCGTTGGATTCGTCAAGGTTTCAGGAGTCTAAGGACGTGACTCCCATGAAAATAAGTCGACCACACACAAAGTTATACACATTTTCAGCCACAACCATTTAAATTTATGTTTTTTAAAGTTTTTTAACAGTTATAGCGCCACCTATGGTCCGATCACCATAAAAGTTGGCATGCTTCTTTAGAGTCATATGCTGCATGTTCTCACTTAATTTCATGAAGTTCTGAGTTTTCGTTTACTATTTATAGGCTTTTGAGTATATCTTGCCACGCCCATTTTCTAAATGACCCTGTTATAGCGACCCAATGGGTAAAGTTCAACTTTTTTTTTTTGATAATTATTGATCTAGAGAGTCCAGAGTACTGTCCTGCACTGGTTTTGTTCAGATCAGGCAAAAAACCTAGGACTAGTTCACAAAAGTAGGTTTTTTACATATTCACGAATAATTAATGAACGATTTGATTGACAGCATTGGTTCTTGAGGTAAAGTTGTTCAGAATGAGGAGATCTATCAAATGATATGCATATTTTGTGGATGTGTGAAACACCACATGATTACAGAGGCGTAAAAACTCGTTAGCGCCAACTAGTGGCCAATTTCTTTCAAAATTCTTACAGACCTCTAGGACCATGAGTCGAACATGTCCACCGAGTTTTGTTCCGATCGGCCTCCGTTAACCTTGTCTAATAGGTGCTCAATCTTCATTGGCCGATGGCGGCCATGTTTTTTGAGATACGCCAATGTCCTCATAGACCATCATGCCCCCTCGGACCAAGACACTGCATGCCCAATTTCAAGTCGATCAGACTAACGGTTGCATAGTTACAACTGTTTTTATGTTTTTTCATGTTATAGCTCCACCTAGTGTTCAATCGACGCAGTTTTTCTTATCGTGACCCTACACGTGTGTACCGAGTTTGGTGCAAATATCTCATTTCGTTCTCGAGTTTTAGTAAAAGCCATTTTAGTAAAAGTGGCTCCGCCCACATCGTACGTTTTGGCGCCTCTTAGCGACCGTGAATCGAAATTTCAACTTTTTTTTGATAATTTTTGATATTCAGACTCCAGAGAACATTTCTGCACTGGTTTGGTTTTGATCGGGCAAAAAGCCTAGCACTAGTTCGCAAAAGTAGGTTTTGGACAAAATTCAAAATGGCAGAAAATTTTCTCCGACAGAAATAAAATCAGAGATATACATTTTGTCCATCTCGAGCCAAGGACTGGACACTTGAGTCTACAACAAACAGTCTATGAGTTATGAGCGATTTTGAACTTTTGATTGCTGTAGCGCCACCTATTGGCCGATTGGGGTCATACTCTGTCAGCCCCTCCCCAAATTGAGACCTATCATCTGGCCAAGTTTCAAGTCTCCAGCACTTACGGTTTGGTCTGCACGATTTGTTTTATGGCGGAAGAAAAATAATAAAAATCCTTACAATTATGATAGTGTTTCAGCACTACGTGCTAACAAGAAATATATGACAGTGACGTAAAAAACAAACCTACAAAATCCGGACCGACAAAAAAAAAGGTATTTACATTATTTTTAATGCTCTTTAAATTCTTCTAAAAATGTATTGGAATTAATATTTCAGAAAATTCTGATATTACAATAGAAACGTGTGTTGTTTAGGCATCGACGTCTATTGTAACATCCTAAACTGTAATTTAATAGCTCAAAATTAAAACTACATATCTAAAAATGAAGATTATTCTATCAGTAAAACAAAATAACATCAGAACAAAAAAAAAAAAATCTAATTTGACTTTTTATTTATCAACACAAAAGCTGACAAACCTGTACTTGTTGAATGTGATTGGTTAATTAGTAAATTAACAATATTAAATGGTCAACAATAACAAATTAATTCAACAATATTCACTACAGTAAAACAACAGCATGATATCATTTCCTCCATTCATGTGGAGAACTCCTTCAGCGCCCATGATTTAGTGGCGATTTCCTGTCGTAGTCTTGAATATTCCTCTGCAAGAGCCTCGAAATCCTTGCCGTAGATCTCAAAGGACGCCAGTTTGGACTCCACCGCCTGTTTGTCCATCTCTGAGGTCTTCAGCTCGGCGTTGAGCTTCTCCCTGAAAACAATAACAGATGTATGTTACCAGAATGAATCCTATCTAATGTAAATGTTTATACCGTCAATAAAACAGCTACAGGTTCAGACTACCGACACAACCCTACTCACGTTATTTTCTTATGAGCCGCTATCTTGTCTCTTGTGTAGGTGTCCAGTTGAACTTCAAGCATCTCGGCTCTGCAGGAACAAACTCATTGTTTTGAACATGTAAACTACATTTAAGAGCACAAGCCAAAGTCACAATGATCGCACCTTATCTTCTGCAAACCAATCTCACATTTGGCCTCAAAGTACTCGATCTTCTTCCTGTCTAGATTTTTCTGAGCCTTCAGCCTGAGATCCAGGACGAGACACTGAAGGATGTTCATACACTTCAGCAGCTCCTGTCAAAGCAAACTCTTTTAATGTAACCATGATAATCTTGTATAAACAATTTAATAAGGTCAGATATCATTTCACGATCATCTGAAGAAAGTGTCTCTGGACTCACAGACAGGTACTGCGTGAGTTTGTCTCTGCAGTAACGTGGCGTTCTCTCTGTTTCTCTCAGTTAGGCTCTTTGCTTTCTTTTGTTCACGGTCTAGCAGCTCAGGAAGTTTGGAAAGCTTCACACTCCTGAGACCTTCGCTTTCATTCTCTAAAAAAAAGAAGCAATATATTTTCCTCTTAAAGGAGACCTATTATGCCCTCTTCACAAGGTGTAATATAAGTCTCTGGTGTCCCCAGAATGTGTCTGAAGTTTCAGCTCAAAATACCCCACAGATCATTTATTATAGCTTGTCAAATTTGCCCCTATTTGGGTGTGAGCAAAAACATGCCGTTTTTGTGTGTGTCCCTTTAAATGCAAATGAGCTGCTGCTCCCGACCTCTTTCCAGAAGAGGGCAGGGCTTAAACAGCTCGCGCTTCGGTCGCTCAACAACAACAAAGCTGGAGAATCTCACGCAGCCAAAATGACGAAAGTTTTCAGCCTTACATTGTTCAAACCGGAGTCGACACTGATGGAGAGACTCAGGAAGAAGTTACAACTTTTAGACGTTTCTGAATGGTTAGTGGATAAATTTATGTAGTTGCTGTGGAGTTGATTCAACTCATCCACTAGCATGTGCCGTCATGTTAATCTTTTGTGCAAATCCAGCGTTGAATTGACCCTCGTTTGAGAAGCAGTCCGGCGTACAAATGATTTGCGCCAGTGTATAACACTTTCTTCAGCACATTTCCTTCATGAATGAAATTCAACCACAGTGTCTTCGGTGACTCAGATGCAGAGAGTCTATGGAGACTCTTATGACTGTTGGTACATCCAATAACAGAACATTTGTACTAACAAAACATCTCATCATTGAAAAAAAAACAATTAAATACAGTTCATCATTCAACTATAAAGATGAGTTTACCCCACTCAGGCTGATAGTATGTCAGGATATTGGCGGCCTTCCTCTTCAGGTGTTGCAGGAGTTCTGATGGTAACCTCTGCTTCATTTGCATAATGTCCTGAAGGTAGAAATATGAAAGAAAAGCTTTAAAAGGTAACTAGATAGTAATAAAGTACACATCTCTGTGTCGCTTTTACAACATTTCAATTCCCTCAGTTTTCACCATCTCCTAATGCCTGAGCTAATGTTGATTCATGTTTTATTACGATCTCTGTCTCGTTCTCTTTTCTCCAGCAGACTCTCCTCTGTTCGTCGTTTGTTTAAAATGGGTGATTCTTCGGAGACTGGAGATTTAGCGGCTCCATGTCAACCTTTCTCACTCGTTGCGACTCCCACACCAGACACTTGTCAAAGCAGCCGGAGAAACTTTTCTCTATTTACGGATATGACGAGACACACACAGACAAGTGACATACGCAATTTCCCCCGAAAACAATCTAAAATATAAACACTTATAATAGGCTTACCATAGTGAATCAGGGTAAGACACATTTTGGAAGAAGGATTGATGACTCACGATTTAAATTTTGACAATATTGAACAAAAAAAAGTTACATAGTGCACCTTTAAATATCCTTTACTGCATCAGCGATGCATTAAGGTAAAGTTCTGGGTTCAATACAAGCTGTACTGACAAGCACTTGTGCCAAAATGTTAATTACCACAAAAAATAGATTGGACATGTTCCTTTTTTTCCCCACAAAAAAAACAAAAAAAAACAAAAAAAACGGCAAAACCCGAGATTACAATAGCAACCCTACAGCATTTACTAGTTTTTCATCATTACAGCAGATGTTATATTGCATATAACTTTACACAGATGAGATCAGTGACTAGTCTCATGTTTATGTTTAATGTTTAAATCTCGTGGCTATACCGATGGTTTCTCTAGATAAGACTCTTATTCCTCGTCTGGGATCATGTAGAGCTCTTTGAAGCTGCACTGAAACTGACATTTGGACCTTCAACCCGTTGAACCCCAGTGAAGTCCACTATATGGAGAAAAATCCTGGAATGTTTTCCTTAAAAACCTTCATTTCTTTTCCACTGAAGAAAGAAAGACATGAACATCTTGGATGACATGGGGGTGAGTAAATTATCTGGAAATTTTGATTCTGAAGTGAACTAATCCTTTCATAGTGAACATGTGTTACCATGATAACAAATGAAACCTTATTGTAAAGTGTCACATGTTCCTGATGATTTGCTGAATCAGAGCTGGCTGTTTCTATCAATGCACAGACACCGATGAGGAACGATGCCGTACCTGTTCAGGAGGCATCTGTCTCTTGACTCTGTCTGCTGTCAGTCCCAGAACGCCGCTGTGATGTTCACTGGTGTCAGTGCTCATCTCCATCTGTCTCACACACTGACCCACCGTCAAACACTGCTCCAGTGTGCAGAAGAACTGCACGAGAAAACAGCCCAAACATTATTAAACTCAGTTAGAAGATGCTTTTAATGTTTTCCTTTAGTGTACAATGTGTCTGTTTGTGCATATGTAGAAGACATAAAAAACATTAAGTACATTTAATGCTAGACTGCATGATTTGTTTACTGTTTTAGAGAATAAGATGTCCTAACAGATGATGTCATAAGATACAAGTATTACCTTTAGTCTTCTGCTACTCATGTTTGTGTTGAAATAAGAGTTTATACTGATTCAGAAACACAAAAGCAGTTGAGCTCAGTACCTTGTCCTCCGCTGTCCGAGCGCTGGAGATATTACTGAAGCGATTCTCTTGGACGATCTCTCGCAGAACCCGGTGAACGCTCTCCACACGCAGCCAAGACAGTCTCTGAGAGTGCAGCTCACGCTCGGCCTGAGGACAGACACAGCTTCATCACACACATCCTTCCTCCAGGTGGAACACACACACTTTTGTGAGGAAAAATCTATCTGCAGAATAGCATCTTTTATATTTTAGTTTAGTTTACTTTTATATAATTATTTTATTTACATTTTCTGCACTGATTTTGGGGAAAAATCTGCAAAGTAGCATCTTTTATATTTTATTAATACTTAATATTTTTTAAATTTTATATAACTATTTTATCTGCAGTCAATTCTTCTATCTAGATGGAATCCACACTTTTTCTGCACTGATTGAGGGGGAAAATCTGCAGAATTGAATCTTTTATATTTGATTTTTTATTTATTTTACTTTTATATAACAATTTTATCAACAGTTCCTTTTTCCAGATGGAATCTAAATACTTTAATAAAGCGATTCGACACTCATTTTCTGCTCTGATTGGGAGGAAAAATCTGCAGAATAACATTGATTTTTTATTTATATTACTTTTATATAACTATTTTATCCGTCTAACTACTTTAATAGTTTAAATACTTTAAATACTAAGTCTAAATACTTTAATAGAGTGAATCAACACACTTTTTCTTTACTGATTGTGGGGAAAAACTGCAGAATAGATTTAAAATATAGGCAAAATGTGTTGGTACTCTGTTGGTATCTAAAAACATTATCAAATATACAATACTCAGAGGGGTGGTATTATATTAATTGAGTGACTAAATAGATTATTTGTAGCTGAACTGTGATTAAATCTAAAAGAATGAAGACTAGTCTCTAAAACATGCACTTTCTCTTATAAATATAATTTTTTAATGCAAAACCAGTTAGTAGACATGCTACATTTATAGCAGATTCTTTTATCCAAAGTAAGTTATACATAAGTTCCATTCCCATTCCATGGGAATCGAACCCATGACCATGGCGTTGCTGGCGTCACGTTCTACTGTTTGAGCTACAGGGACGCGTCGTTCTCTGTCATTTACTTCGCCAATAAAGCTTATTGAAGCACATCACGAACATCTCATGGCCAGTTATAAAGCGTGTCGGCAGTTTCTGGGGTCTGACCTTCTCCAGGTCCCTCCTCAGGTGCTGTGTGAGTCCGGTTCGGTCCACATGCTGGGACAGAGTCGCCAGAAGCTTACAGAACTGAGGGTTCTGGATCAGATCCTCCTCTGTCATCTGACACAAAGGGAATGCTGATAACACTAAAGGTGCAGAGAGAGAGACTCATTGATATCAATGTAAGAATCTTTATGCAAAAGCATGCGGAAATTCCTTTAAAAAAAAATGTCGAGACAAAGATTTAAAAAAGTTCAAACCTTGTTGATGTAAATTGTCTCCTTTGCCCAGAGATGAGACAAACACACAATCTGCTCTCTCAGACATCACTGACATCTGTAATAACAATAACACGGCATTAAAGGTTATAAATGTTATTGATATTTGAGGTAAGATATTTACAACTTCATAAGTCTTAAAATTGTCGTCCTTACCTGGATGTTTCTCGTTCAAAATAACAAAAAAGCTCTCAACTTCTGTCACACTGTTAGTTAGTTTGTTGACATTTTCTCTTCGTTTTTACCGCCAGGACATCCGAGTGATCCACTGCGCATGCGTGACTGTTAGCGTGCTGATTGGTTCACTGCCTATAATGACGTCGTTTGAACTCTTAGGTTAAGCCAATGAGCGTGAGCTCTTATTCTCTTATTTAATATTACGAAAGTAAATTATATATTAGGCTAATAATATTACGAAAGCATAAGTAACTTAAATATTAAGTATCAAGAGCAGAACCACTGAAATAATATATAGTCCAGTAGTGTACGTTTTCAACTTTTACTAAACCTCTTCAAAAACTAAAACAAAAAAACATATATATATATATAAATTACATCTTTAAATGCCACACAACTTTAAAGAATTTTGACTTTTCATGTCATAATTATGATTTACAAAAGCATATTTTTCCTTGTGGCAGAAATGAGCTTTCATAGGCAATCAGCTTCTTTCAACTGTTTTATTTACAATAGACAAAAAATACAAACTTATGTACATCTGATTCATCTGAAGTTTATACTCATTTCCTCATCAAAAGCACTGCTGCAGACCCGAAGGGACAAAAAAAATGATATTTTTGTTATCTTGTCTTTGTTTTTTTTAAAGCTATAAATTATTGCTGAACAGAATTGATATCCACAAATTCGCAATCGTCTCTAAATTGCAGTAAAATCTATTTCATCTTAAAGAGCAGGTAGAAACATCACCAACATGAATATTAAAATGTATTCTGTACAAAAATTATTTTATTCCTCAGAGTTTCTGTCTTGTTTTCCAGCACAAATATAGATACATTTACTGGAGAAGAAAAATGACTAAAGATATTTTCTGGGGGGAAAAAAAAATCATCAAAATTAAGTGAGTTTGTGCTCAATAAATGGAGTCAGAAATTGTTTCAAGCACAAAATCACTTAATTTTGATGCATTTTTTTAGTAAACAAGACTTAATATCTTGCTTTTTCAGTAAATGTATCTTGATTTAAGGATTTTTAGATATTTGTGCTGGAAAACAAGACAGAAACACTGATAAAGAACATCATTTATTTTGCAGTGTAGTGAAACGTTTGGACGCACTTGACAGAATTTGCGTTCTTAAAACCCTTTTGATCTAAAACAGTTCATAAGAAATGCATTTCTTTGCGAAACTGAAATGTAAGAGTGTTTCATTTGAGGATCACGGCATCATTCCCAGACTTGAGTTCTCATCACTGCACTGACTCTAACATGTGATAATCAGTGTGTATAAAGAACGAGTGTCCAAGTGTTTGACTGCCGTGTCATTTTCTACGAGACTTTAAGGCATTCAGTTTAGTCACTTTATATGTATTTTGTGCCATATTTCCTTTGTTTCTTCTCTTTGATATCTGTCCAGCATCCCTGTAACCAGTGAACATTCATTCACTAATACAAATATCAACATCATCCTCCATCTTGTGGTTTCACACAGTTACAGCAGTTTTTACAATCGCTAGGACAGATTTAGCAATACTCGGGTCACTTTTTCAGCCAACTTTTAGCTGGTTTCTACTTCAAATTCTTCTTACATGAAAACCCCCTTTTGGAACATTTATTTATAAGATTGTACTGTAGAAATGCAACAAAATTAGGTTTTCACAAGATTGGTCTGTAGGTAGCTCAAGTTTTGGCGGTTGGAAACAATTATGGGGGTCAGAATAATAAAAGTTCCCTTCTGAATGAAGTTTACTTTTCTGACCCCATTGATCTTCTTGTCACCTAATTTTGACCTATTTCTCAGAAAACAAGACTTAATATCTGAAGTCATTTTGCTTCTCCAGTATCTTGATTTAAGGATGTTTATGCAATTTTGTTTATAATTTATACACATAAGA
This sequence comes from Ctenopharyngodon idella, assembly GCF_019924925.1. NCBI lineage: Eukaryota > Metazoa > Chordata > Actinopteri > Cypriniformes > Xenocyprididae > Ctenopharyngodon > Ctenopharyngodon idella. The sequence goes on from NC_067224.1 coordinate 42,811,881, forward strand.
AAAGGTACATGGTTCTGTCAGGATTATTTTTAATTAATTTTGTTTCAATTCATTTTTAATTTTGATTAAATTTTATGAATTAAAATAAACCTACTTTATCACTAGAAAAAAATAATGAAACAACCCTTAAACATGAAAGCATTACGCAGTCCTTTTATAGTACATTTTTGGGTCTTTAAAGAGGCTATTATGTAGAATTCAGAAACCCTTGTTTTTAGCGACACCGGTGGCTGTGAAGTGAACTGCAGACAGGAACTTATTGCTCGTGCACGCGTAGAAGAGACTGAACGGGATTTAAGGCCCTGATTGTTGTTGTTGTTCTTGGCTTAGAAGTAAAAAGTTGGAAATAGCTTTGCAGCGATATATTGTTAACGAACATCGCGACGCCGTCCTGCTGCTGAGAGCGACGGTTAGATCAATATTTCAATATGTGCTGCGCGCGCTTTCCTCTCGATAACAAAATAAACACAACAAAAATGTCAGCGGTGAGAAAACAGCAGTTCGGAAAGTGATGTGGATATGTTTGCATTAGCTCTGCGATTTACCGTCGACAGATGAGGTAATTAAAATAACACGATCGTTAGATTATAACGTATATTTGAGACTATATAGATCTGATTATGTGAGACGATAGTGTGAATGAATCCCTTTTCTTTGCATGACAGAAGAGAATGGACCTGATCATTAGCTTTTCTTATGAAATTGATCGGAAGAGAGGCTCTCGGGAGCGCGTGTAACCGTCACATGCTTTTGATTTTCCCGGCAAAAACGTCCCGAGTCCTTCATATAAAAATCAGTCTACAAGCTTTCATAGACAACCTATGAAGTCGGGGAAGGTCTCGTTTTTAAAGTTTCATTACAAGCCGTTCACACATTGGCAAAAAGGGTGATTAAAGGGTTAGTTCACCCAATTTCTGTCATTAATTACTCACCCTCATGCCATTCCAAACCCGTAAGACCTTCGTTCATCTTCGGAACAAAAAAATTAAGATATTTTGATGAAATCTGAGAGGGTTTTTTAAAATCCTCCATTGAAAGCAACGAAATTACCACATTCCATGTCCAAAAAAGTAGTAAAAACATTATAATAGTCAATGTGACTACAGCGGTTCAACTTTAATGTTATGAAGCGATGAGAATAGTTTTTGTACGCAAAAACAAAACAAAAATAACGACTTTATTCAACAATTTTTCCTCTTCCATGTCAGTCTGTTACGCCAGTGGTGCCTGCAGCCGTACGGCTGTACGCACTGTGCGTTCCATGAGAGGGCACTAAATAATGCCATTTTTATTTTTTACATAATTTCTAAATTGATTATTAAAATATATCTGCGTACACTTATGACATATTAAAAAAGAAAGAGAGGATGAGAATAAATAAAGGTGTGCGTTTGTGTGTTGTAAAGTCAAATGTGTGTGCGTGCATGGGTGGGCGTGGAGGATATGGGTGAAAAGAAATCTGATTGGCTAGTTTAGTTTCGTCGCTTTTTTCACACATGAAAAATGACATTACAGATAGTTAATGTTTAACAGGCTCAAAATGAGTAAACGCTCTCTAAAACAGCTAAATTCGATTGAAACATTTGCAAAAATGCCTAAAACTATTGAGTAGGGATGGAGAAATTAAGCTTCTTAAATCTTTAAAGCTTTTCCCTAAATGTTTCGGAAAAAGTTTCAAAGCCTCAAGAGTGTCGAAAACAGTGCCATCTTGTGGCAGGTAAAATTTACAGCCGCCATAAACCTGAGTGCGAAGCTCCGTTGTTTTATCCATTAAGCACAAACAAAAGCCTGACGATGCTAAATGTGTTTAGTTTTCTGATAATATAATTCACAAATTAAAGCGTGGCAACAAATTAAATGTAACAAAAATAACAATAATTATAATAATACTAATTGTTCTGTTATTTTATTGTTTTTATAGGCTAGTTCTGTGCGCACAGAGATAAAATCCTGCAGGCGCCTGTGTTACGCAGTTGGCGCAGTGTTGCGTTTCCGTGTTTATGTCCGAACCCTAGCTCAGTATTGGCCGGCTCCTGCGTCAGCATGCGTTGAGTTGATCACGTGAACAGGCGTCGGCCAATAATGAGCCGCCGTTCGGACGTAGAACCTGGAAGTGCTGCAACAAAAATAGTGTAGTGAATTTGTTGAATAAAGTCGTTATTTTTGTTTTGTTTTTGCGCACAAAAAGTATTCTCATCGCTTCATAACATTAAGGTTGAACCACTGCAGTCACATGGACTGTTATAACAATGTTTTTACTACTTTTCTGGACATTGAATTTGGTAATTTTGTTGCTTTTAATGGAGGATTAAAAAAAAAAAACCCTTGAATTTCATCAAAAATATCTTAATTTGTGTTCTGAAGATGAACGAAGGTCTTACGGGTGTGGAACGACATGAGGGAGAGTGATTAATGACAGAAATTAAATTTTTGGGTGAACTAACCCTTTAATACACAACATTTTTTACATATAGCCCTTTAAAATTGAACCCTAGAGTTCTATAAAGAACCTTTTTTCTAGACTTTTGGCAGTGAGAAAACAATGAATGTATTTCATGCAAGCACTGATAAATCCTCATAGACTCATATATAGTGCTCACTGAGTGAAATGTTTTGAATGAGTGACTCAAGTATTGAGCTATCTGTCTTAGAGATTGTATTGCCGAACTTGAGCTGTGGAGGTTAAAGTGCATGAACAGTAATTGGACTCTCTGTTGCAGTTTGTCTCAGAGCACCATGGTTGGGATGTGACGCAGCAGTGCAGGATGGGAAACGGCTGGCATCTGCGCTGGCGGAGACGACGGCTGTCCGGCCTCAGAGTTCGAGCCGTTGGGTCGGTGTCTGGCGCTCTTCTGATGCGCGCGCAGGCCGGCCAGCTGCGAGTACGCGCTCTGGCACACGTGACACTTGTAGGGCCGTTCGCCCGTGTGGAGACGCACGTGGTTGCGGAGCGTGGAGGACTGGCTGAAGCGACGGTTGCAGAAGCGGCAGACGAAGGGTTTGTCCAGGGTGTGGATGCGCATGTGTGAGCGCAGGTTGCTGCGGGAGTTGAAGCCACGGTGACAGATGACGCAGCGCATTCGACTCGCGGTTGATGAAGAGGAGGAGGAGGGCAAGGAGGAAGATGCAGCATCACATACGTGTGCGTCGTCTGTGGAGGAGAATGAAGACCACACAATGTTAACTTAAATGTGTCCCGGTTTGTTGGTAAAATGAAAAAACACCACACTGAAAAGTCAGTTTCACAATTAATTACAAAGAAATACATTTTTATACAAAAACAAGTTAAAAGGTTTGAACGCAGTCAACACAAGACTGATGTTTAACGATCTGTGTTAGATATTTTTATGTTAGATAATAGTTTATCTAGGTCTCTCTGCTTTATATGGCACATAAATACGAAGGTGCTAAAAATAATATCTGGACAAATATTTTAGCCAAACATTATGACTGTCGAGATTATGAGTGGATATCAAATTTGGACAGCAGCAGTCCCATGATGCACCACTAGAGGGCAGACATGTACACGTGTTTCACAGATAACATCTGCTCCGCATTCTTTCCTCAAGCTCTTAAACTCTGACTAATTAAGCAATAAAGCTTAAGAAAACACAATGAGTTTTATCTCTGTAATTGCTGTGATTTTTATCAGCTTAACATGCAGGTACACACACACACATAACACACTCACACACACACATTCACTCTCTCAGACACACACACACACACACACACACACACACACACTCTCACACACACACACACACACTCACACACACACACACACACACACTCTCACACACACACACACACTCTCTCAGACACACACTCATTCACACTCACACACTCTCAAACACTCATTCACACACACTCTGTCAGACACTCACACACTCATTCACATCACACAAACACTCGTTTTCTCTCACACACACACACACACACACACACACACACACATTCTTTCACACTCTCACACACTCATATTCTCACACACTCACACACACATTTTCTCTCACACACTCATTTTCTCTCTCACACACTCACACACATTCTCTCACACACACTCATATTCTCTCTCACACACTCACTCACACACATTTTCTCTCACACACACATTCACTCTCTCTCACACACATTCTCTCACACACACATATTCTCACACACTCATTTTCTCTCTCACACACACTCATTTTCTCTCACACATTCTCTCACACACACATATTCTCTCACACACACTCATATTCTCTCACACACACTCACACTCACACTCACACACACACACACATATTCTCTCACACACACATTCTCTCACACACACATATTCTCTCACACACACTCATATTCTCTCACACACACTCACACACACACACACATATTCTCTCACACACACTCACACACACACACACATTTTCTCTCACACACTCTCTCTCACACACACTCTCTCTCTCACACACACTCTCTCTCTCACACACACTCTCTCTCTCTTACACACACATACCGTTTCTCTTTTTCTGGTGTTCCTCCTCTGCTCCCGGGACTCCAGGAATACCAAGGAAGGTATTGTGGGAATTTCCATACCAAACGAGCAGTTCCTGATCTGGTGGAATCGTCTGAAAATACAAACAGAAATGATTGAAATCCTGTCCTTCCAGTGACGTTCGTTCACAGTTATCTGGTTCTTCATTAATGTTCTCAAAACATTAACACAAAAAAAAAAAAAAGTTATTTATACATCATTCATGGTACTTTTTTCATTGTGTCTTTCTTTTAGATTTTTCAAATACTAAAATGTAATTTTAACGTATTTTCAGATTTTCCAGTGTTTCATCACCAGTTCAGAAGGAGTTTTACCTCCAGAGTCCTGTAGAAGATGCTGCTGCCGATCTGAACCACCTCCAGGTTTTGCTCCTGTTCGTTTCGGGCACATTTAATGTACGTCATCCAGCTGCGCTGATCCTCCTGACTGGCATCGATGAAGCAGCGGACGGTGCCGTCCTCGTTGAACACCTGAAACACACACGGTTCCTTTTAAACGTGCACTTTTTTTAGAAATAAAGATTATTGGCATTGATGGACCCATGAAGTGCCTTAAACATCAGTGGAACCACTAAAGGTTCACTCTGAAGTGCTGGGTTAAAAACAACCCAAGCTGGGTTACAATGGACAAACCCAGCGGTTCGGGTTAAATGTTTGCTCAACTATTAAACTATTATTTAAAAATTACTGAATTGTTGCTTAAAATGAACCCAAAATATGTTGGAAATTAACATTTATTCATATGTTTAAAGAATAATAATTAAACAATAAATGTTCACCTTTTGATTATTATTGTTGCCTCTAGTAATTATGTGTCTGATTTTTCATTTCCAACATATTTTGTGTTCATTTTAAGCCAGACATATAGTCATTTTTAAACAACAGTTGAGTTAAATAAAACTGACCAGCAGGTTGGTCAAACATTTAACCCAACCGCTGGGTTTGTCCATTTTCAACCCAACTTGGGTTATTTTTAGCCCAGCATCTTTTACAGTGTTCTTTATAGTAGAAAAAGGTTCTTCAGATTATTAAAATGTTCTTCACAATAAGAAAAAAATGGTTCTTTTAAGAATCGATCACTGAAAGGTTTGTCTTCTATCGCTGCAAAAAAAACTTTTTGGAATCTTTATTTTTAAGAGTGCATGGAACAGAAAAAAGCTTCTTTATTAAAATGTTCTTTACACTCTTAAAAATAAAGGTTCCAGAAGGTTTCTTCACAGCGATGCCAAAGAAGAAGCATTTTTGGTTCCACAAAATAAAGAGTTTTTTTCTTGGTGTGAAGAACATTTTTAAAGAACCTTTTGTGAAATGGAAAGTTTCCATGGATGTTGAAGATTCTTCATGGAAACACTGATGTCAAATATTTAAGAGTGTAAGAAAGAAATGTTTCTGTTCAGAACGGATCACTGAAAGGTTCTTTGGGGAATCAAAAATGGTTCTTCTATGGCATCACTGCGGGGAAAAAAACAACCTTTTTGGACTTTTAAAGTGCATGGAAGGGTGGAAAACGGTCTTTTAGTTTATTAAAATGTTCTAAGAATAAAATTTTTCTTTTCAGAACTGATCGCTGGAAGGATCTGTTTTTGGACCCAAAATGCTGCAAGTGAAAACCCCCTTTTGGAAGCTTTATTTTTACGAGTGTGTTCAAATGAATCCCATGATGCTAAAAAAATCATGCAGAATAAAATGAGGTTTCCTTGGTTTGACACACACACACACACACACACACACACCTCCCACATGAGGTTATTGTTCTTCCTCAGGTCCACGTGCTCAGGGGACACGAGCCTCCCGGTGAACGGGCCCATCTCAGTGCCGGCTTTGATCCAGGTCTTGGAGAAAATCCCCAGACCTTCTCCCGGGACTGAACTCTGGGCGATGATGACCTCGCTGGGCAGAACCAGACTAGACAGCTTCTGAACCTCTGCAGGACATCAACACCATGAATATGAATGGGCTTTTTTGTTTCAAGTATTCTCATGTGAGATATTCTAATATAATATTGCTTGTTATGGTATACAGCAGTCTATAATTTGTATGTAATATAATCAGCAGCCTATATGGCACTTTACTGCTCTTTGCAAAATTATAAATGACATTTTTAAATTGATTAAAACTTTACATTAATACGCTTTTCTTTGCATTCTGGCTGTTGTGATCTATTCTACATTGGGTTAAAAACAACCCAAGTTGGGTTAAAATGGACAAACTCAATCTCAATGCTCAACCTGCTGAGTATTTTTATTTAACTCAAATATTGTTTAAAAATTACTGTATTGCTCACTTAAAATGAACCCAAAATATGTTGGAAATTGACATTTATGAATGTTTAATGAATAATAATTAAACAATAAACATTTATTAAATAGCTTATTGATAAATGTTCACCTTTTGATTATTATTGTTGCCTCTAGTAATTATGTGTCTGATTTTTAGGGGTTCATTTTAAGCCAGACATATAGTCATTTTTAAACAATAGCTGGGTTAAATAAAACTGACCAGCACGTTGGGTCAAACATTTAACCCAATCGCTGAGTTTGCCCATTTTCAACCCAAATTGGGTTGTTTTTAACCCAGCATTTTTTAGAGTGAAGCATGTTAATATTGCTTTTTATTATACACAGTTTATATAATATAATATAATCGCCACTTTACTTTACTTTGGCGATTGTTATTTAATATCGCTTTTTATGCTGGTGTAATGTTTAACAATTTCAAAAAACGAACTGAGCTTTAATAAAAACCGATTTTATTGTTCAGGCCTATTCTTTTAGCTGTCAAACAAACGTGTGATGCTTATAGTTTATCTAGTGCTAAACAAAACTAGCTCATCTTTGTAATGACACTTCGAAACGAATGAATGAAACGAATCCCCTTTATTATTATTTTGGTCACGAAATATGACCTCTATTTAACCGGATTAAATGCGTTAAATGTTGGGGAGGGAAACTGTAAAAGCGCATTGAAAGTCGCCTCAAAGCGCCAAAGAAAGACACTCGCATTTAATGTCAAAATCAAAGAATCGCCTATTTGTTGCGCACAAAACGCCAACAGAAGCGGCTGAGGAGAAGGTGAAGAACCGCATTCGTTCTGCTCGCACTGACACTCATTATTCTCCACTGACTCATTCCACATTCATTATCCTTTCACCACGTTTGTAGCAATAAATGTGAGTGAATGAAGCGATGGCTTGTTTAAAAACACGCAGGAATTTCGCAAACAAAAAGATGGAAAGGCGATTAGCTGCTTGACATGCCGTGAATGAGGACAGAAAGAGCCGTTCACGGTGTGTTAATGGAGAGAAGCGGAGATGCCAGGAGAGGAAAAGAGCCTGTCCAGAGATCCATGAATGCGGGATAAAGCTCCGAGAATGGGAATCTTTTCTTTGGCTTTCTCAGGTCAAGCACAAAGTTAACCAAATGAATTTAAAGCCGCTTCATTCAGTCGTCGGCGGTTACACGCCGAACGCGCGGGTCCAAAAGCACCTTTTCACCGCGTTAAACGGCTTCAATGGAGCAAAAGAAAAGAGACAAAATGCTGGAGAACAGCATCCCTGAGAAGAAATTCCCAGAGAGTTTATTCCCACTGACAGCTCTCGGAGATCATGACACTAGAGTTTCATTAGCGTTTAAACGCATCGTCAAGTTCGGGCGATTTTCGTCCGTTTTCTTAAGACGGAGTCGCGATCGGAATTAAACAATTATTTTTCAGAATTACATGACGCAAAATAAGACTATCAACAACAACAACGAAAAAAATAATTCCCCAAAAATACACGATAACGAAATTAAACACACGACGACGAAAAAAAAAGCATCGAGACTTTTTTTTTTTGTTGATAATTTACGAAGCGATTTTCTCTGCGAAGGAGTTTATTTTTCATTCATTCTTGATTATATCACATATTACGACAACGATTTAATATTTAAAATCGACACATCTCGCTTTAGTTCAAACAATTAGCCTAAATAAAATCTCAAAAACACATCTTAAATTTGAGATTTTTTTTTCACCGCAAACAATCCAAACAAAAAGTTCGCTTGTGCAGATCGTCCCAACAACGCGTGCAACGTTCTGGAAAGGTTATTTCATGGTGATAAAAATAAAACATAAAAATAATAAGAGAACGTTCTATAAATGTTATATTTAAGTAAAAAAAAAACTCCCTGCAACGTTCTGGCAAGGTTAGTGAGAACGTTCCTAGAACGTTATTATTTGTTTTTTAATAATAAAGTTGTTTGTTGGGACTTCATCAGAGAACATCAGCATCAATCATTTTACCTCTGTCAGGGTGAAGCTTTAAAAAAACATAAAGAGCGACATTAACCTCTCTTTTGCGTATATTTAACAAATAACAGTTGAAATCAATGGATCGCAGAAAGTGAAAGTACCTCCAGTGAAGGACTGCGCCAGAACTTCGGCGGTGAAGGCGGTTCTCGGGCTCTGCTGCTGCTCCTCGTACGGATTCTCTCCCAGCACGTTCCTCCATCTGCCGTACAGAAAACTGTGCAGAATATCGGAGGTGATGATCTCACACAGCTGAGACCTGAACCGGGACTTCAGCGCGAGCGCCTCCGCGGGCAGAACCGAACCCATGTGTGCGGCGGAGCGGGATGATGATGCGGGGATGGGAAGAAACTGCTGCGGTCCCTCTGGATCGGGGCCACTTATAGGAGCCCGTGGCTCCGAGGCTCTAATTAGTTATTAATGACCCTCCAACCCACCTACACACACACACACACACACACACACACACACACACACACACACAAAACCTCTTTATGCAGGAGCCCCGCCACCCCTTAAAGACACACACCCAATGAGAAACTCCGAGTCTTTGTAAAGAGAGAGAGAGTGAGACAGATATGGAGAAAGAGAGAGAGACAGACTGAGAGATAATCTCACATAAGTGGCTCAACACCTGTATAGAGGCTATTAACACATCACAGGCTACAATTATTCTCACACATTTAACCAGCTGTTATTAACCTCAATACACACACAGTCTCTCATGACATGCAATTATTTTGATTTCACTCACTTTCTCTTGTTGCAGTTTTTTTTTTTGTCTAAATATGTAATTATTTACGACACAAGTAATTTAAGTTTAAAGTGGGTGACGAGTAAAATGAGTAAAACAAATTAACATACATTGTGTACATGTATTTTGTGTCAAGTGTCATATATATAATACCACCAAAAATGTCAAAGAATAATATATTACGGATGATTTAAGAATATATAATATATGATAATGATATGAAAAAATATATAATTTTTTATGAAATATATATATTTCAAAGAATAATCTAATAATGTGCATTTAACCATGCTCATTATAGGAGTCATGTCTTGATTAATTTAATTATTTTGTTTTAAACCAGGCAATAATTACAATGTAAATGTAAAACAGCTTTAAGGTTCAAGTCTGTACAGAAACTGACTTCAGTGAATAGAAAATGACAACTAACCCCTCTATTCATTCAAACACAGTTTATTCTCAGTATTATTGTCTCACTTAGTGAATTTGTGACAAACATTAGTGAGTATTTTTCTCTCTGACGCTCTATTCTTTCTGAATCTCAGCAGATTAACATCGATCGCTGCTCATATGAAGCCCAGCGTTCAGTTCAGGCTTTGTGAGCTTTTTCTTCTCCGGATGGATGGAGTGTTTGAAATGAGCATTTTCCCACTTTCCTCCAGCAGGGAGAATATCTTTATTCCATTCTCATCCCGCAGGTTCCCTTTTTATTTGATGCAAATCAATCTGTCATGGCGTTTTGAGGAGGATCTGACACCCATTACACTGGATATCACTGTCATCATGTGATGTTCGAGGAGGAACATTCATTCGTTTATTCGGGTTTGAGAGCAGAAATGAAGGTGAAGGTTTTTTATTTTATACACTCTTAGATGAAAAGGTTCTTTCAGGCACTTCATATATGGAAGCTTTTAGGGGTTTCCCTCCATTTTATGGATTTAGTTTTGTTTAATTAATTTTTCATTTTAATGAATTAAACAGCTCGTAAACAAACTCACCACTAGAAAAATATGTAAACAACCCATTAAACATGAAAGTATTATGCAATAATTTAAGACATTTCTCCTTATATAGAACCTTTAAAATTGAGTCAAGAACCCAGAGTTCTATATAGAACCCTAATCAGAGTCATTAATTAATGGCCAATTAATGCAGACAAGGAAACTGAATTTAATTGTAATATATTTATAAAGCCAAACATTATATATACATACTCACAATATCAACACCCTGATCCGTGTCTTTCTGTGCAGCAGAAACAAGGAAACGTCTAAAGAAAACACACAAAAGACTTATTATAAAACAAAATAATGAAAAACAAAGAGGTGAATTCGTGAAGAGAAATTCAAGTCTGGATCTGAATGTGAGATAAACATCAAAACCATGAATATGTCATCGGCATATACGTATTTATATTCACTAACTTTAACAAGCCTTTATGCATTCAGATATGAATGCACATTCAATATATTTAACTGATCTGCTAAGAATTGCATAAGCGTATATAAAGTGTAGCGATGTGAAATGTTAATGATCAATAATGTTCATGCAACACATTAATAATTAAAGCCGTAATGTTCACAGACTCCTGAACATGATTGTCTTCAATAATAATCCACCATCAGCAGTTCAAATATCTCTTAAATTACACTCAAAATGAATTCATTACCCTTACTTAATTTAAGAATGTATTTACACAATTTATTTCTTTCAAATTAAATTAGTTTAGTTGGATCAACACATTTAATTGGATTAAGTCAATTTATTATGTTACATATTACTTTTATTGCATTTGCCAAACAAATTTTTAGTTTTAACACAAATATATTATGCAAACTTCAGTTTTAAATATATTAGGTGGATTCAACACAATGAAATTAAGTTGTGATAAAATTGAGTTATTTTAGCTCGTTTTAATTAAACTGAACAAAAGGCAGAAATCATTGTGTTGAGTGTATGTTTGTTCTTCATGCATTAATCCAGGGAATTATCATTAACTAAAACTATTAAAAACACTTCTGTTAATTTAAATAAAACTGAAGAAAATATATATTAGTTGAAAAACTAGAAGAAAATGATGTTCCCTTGGCAATAAACTGAAATGAGTTTAAGTTGAAGCACTAAAATTATTAAGTGGAAAAAAACTAAAAAAAAACTAAAACTAAAATAAATTAAAGGTACACTATGTAAGTTGTTAAAAAAACAAAACTGCATGCATTTGTTTGTGCAGATGAATATGGAGTAATAAAAACACCTCATCTCTGTGTCGCTTTTACATCATTTCAAATCCCTCAGTTCTCTCCATCTCAGAAAAACCGAGCCGATGTTGATTCTTGTTTTATTACGAGCTCTGTCACATTCGCTTTTCTCCTCTGTTCACCGTTTGTTTGTGATGTCTTTCTCTCTCAAGAAACCACGCTAATGCATTTTTTTTCTGATTCAAATTCGATGCTGGCGAACGATCTCAGCTTCAGCATCATCACTACGACAAACCCCAACGGCATTTATTAGGCTTTTGTTCACACAGGACGCGTTCCAGGACTGATCCCAGTGTTGTGCCGAATTTTGACTCCATGTCAAATTATTACCCCCCACGTTGATTTCGCTACCTGATTGCCTAATCCTAACCCCACCCCTAATCCTAAACCTACCAATACTAGAGGGATAATAATTTGGCAGGGGTCAGGATTCAGCACAACACCGGCAATGTTACTAGTTCCCCATCCTGGAATCATGTTGCCTTCACATGCTCTCGGAATTATAGTTAATACGAGTTTCCTAGGTAAAAAATTGCATATGAACGCCCTCTCATGTCGAAACTTGAATGCGATGAGCTCGTAATCACGACTTCAGAAGTGGGAATTATCAAATTTCCTACAGCATGTGAAGGCAGCATTAATCCCGGAAACAATCCCGGGACGTGTTTGCGTTCACACAGAAGGCACTCTGGCAATGTATGGCAATTTTCTGGGATCACTCTCTCTCTCTCTCTCTCTCACACACACACACACACACACTCCCTGCAGTCCAGTGTTTTATCAGCCTGAGGGCAGAAGAGAAGGAAACTCATCTGTGCTTAAAAATCCATTACGCACAATGAATCCTCCCACAAACCACCTCTCACTAAACACACACACACACCACTGCGCTTTCAATTAAAGGAAAAACCACACCGGATGCATTACACTAGACGGCAGGACAGAGTTTAAGATCATCCTTAAGCATTATGGTAAATCTAGAGATCTTCTGTCCAAATAAACTCTGATGTCTACAAACAAACACAATCGGACATCTGGGATCAACAAACCTATTTAAAGGACCTTAAAAGACATGTACAACAACAGACCAGGGTTATTATAATTTACTAAAACTAAAATCATAAAATGTGTTATTTGATTTTTTTTTTTTTTTTTTTAATAAAACATTAAAAAAAAATATTTCAGCTAATTACCAACATTTCTCATTTTAATTTATATAGATATGATTAATGTACTAAATTAACTAAAACTGAAACAATTAAATAATAAAAAAAAAAAAAAATCAAACTATTAATAAAAACTATAATAGTATCTTGATGATAGTAAAATAACACTGAACAGACAGATGTTGTTTGTTTGGACGGGTAGCTTCAGTTCAGTCGGACTTAAACATTAGTTGTCATTAGCTAAGCTTAATAAATACTGCAGAATTTGTTCATTGTTAGTTCAAGCTGATTTACCAATACATTTTCAAAATCAAAAGCTGTATCTGTCAACATGAATAAACAACTGCATTTTTATTAAAGAACATTGACAAAGATCAATAAAAGCTGTAAGAAACGTTAGCTAATGCATTAGCCTAACCTTTTTTTGATCAAAATTAACAATTTAAATAAAGAATCAATACATCATCAATTCTTCTTCCAAAAGGTGTTTTTGCTTTACCCCGATTCACTATGGTAAGCCTGTTATAAGTTTTTATATTTTAGACCGGTCGGGATGGTTTTCGCGGGAAATTTCGTACTTACGTCGCTCACCCGTGTGTGGCTCGTCATATCCGTAAATAGAAAAGTTGCTCCGGCTGCTTTGCAGCTTGTCTTGTGTGGGAATGACACGTTAGTTGTCAAAACGAGCAAGAAATGCTGACAGGGAGTCGCTAAATCTCCAACCTCCGTGGAATCACCCGTTTTAAACAAACGCCGAAAACGCTGGCGAAAAGAGAGGGCGTGGCTTGGCTTTTCGTTGATAGCGTGAAATGTTGTAAAAGGGACGTTATTACTACTCATGGCGTACTGAATTGCCATCTAGTAGATGTTTTATGAGCAGAAGGATAACTATATTCATCCGCACAGTCACGCAAAGCTAAAAGACTATCAAAACAAAGCATGCAGTTCTGCCTTTCAACCGCTAGAGGGCCAAAGGTTATATAGTGTACATTTAACTAATGTTAACAAATGAGACCTCATTGTAAAGTGTTACTGAACGAGCAAATATGAAATAATTTGACAGAAGTTTGATGTGAACACATTTGACTTGCCTGCCATTTGTTTTAGGCGTCACAGAAAATATAGATGAACAAAACAAAGACAAAAACCTGGAAGATGAAGCGAAAGAAAAGGATGATGCCAAGCGAAGAAAAGCACAAAAGAAGACGTCGTCTTTCAATCATTTTAATACATGGTTACCTGTACACATGAGGAAGAAAAGAAACACTAAAATTAAACATTTTTGAAATTATAATATCCCTTTTCATTAAGCAATGAAGTTAATACTAGATCAATTTGTAACTAGTCAATCATACATATATTAGATCACACAGAGTAGAAAGGAAAAACAGAATTAAAAAGTTACTGGATCGGGACTGTACAGGAGTCCACAGTGTGTACTGGGATGGATGAGGGGCTTCAGAGAGACCGCCGGTACCAAATAAGACAAGAACTTTGATCTTCCAATACTTCGAATATAAAAAACTACAATTAATTAATACACAGGTAGGCTCTGAGAGGCTTAGCAGTCTTGAACGCTTTAAACGCTTTAAAGTTTACAGAACACACATAAAACGTCTCATCTGTCAGCAAGATGCAACATCAAATTTCAAATTACACATTCACAATCTTTGACAAATTTCAGTATGAAAACAGAACAGAAAAACAGGGACAGTTTTCCTGCAAAACACAGGACAAAAAAAGTCTTTGATTTAATTATATATATTTTTAAATAAAGTATTTAGTCAAGTATCTGAGCATACATACATAGTTTTACAAGAGAGCAAAGGCAAAAAACAACCACCCTTTCCCCGTCAAATCACTGTAATAAAAAATTATCCGTTACATTTGCATACGTCTAAAAAAAACCTCTAAGATCTACAAGTTAAACGTCTGTCAAAATATTAGAGAAATCCATCTTTGTTTCAAAAAAAAGAAAAAAAAAAAAAAACTGAAATAAGATATTGCACCTTTTTCAACCAGAGTACAATAAAATGACAATGAAAACAGAATACAAAGTACATGAGGAATTACATCATCAGGAACCGACTGCCATTCGCCGTTTTTCGTGTAACAAAAGCATATATTTCTGTAACAAAAACATCACAGTTTTTTATTTAATCGCACTGAATTAAAA
The DNA here is from genome assembly GCF_019924925.1 of Ctenopharyngodon idella. Taxonomy (NCBI): domain Eukaryota; kingdom Metazoa; phylum Chordata; class Actinopteri; order Cypriniformes; family Xenocyprididae; genus Ctenopharyngodon; species Ctenopharyngodon idella. Next base: position 42,827,058 of record NC_067224.1, read on the forward strand.
TGCTTTATGTATAAGAAAAAAGAAAGAAAACATTTTGTACACATTCTTAAAACATTGCATGACAAAACTAAACGATAACGTATTCAAGACTGCTAAGCCCACGATCATTTTATTGCAACAGAACTAGAAAAATAAGAGATTATATTGCGCGATCGATGAAATGCCGCAACTCCGGGGTTCGTTTTGGCGATATACATCTGAATATATATATATCGTTGAATTAAAAAGGAAGAATAGAAAACAAACCAACTCTGAAACGGTCCAAAAAGGATCCCGGAAATTGCCCATTCGAATAAATGGTGTGTACACAAGGATTTAGTAACAATTTTGATGTCCTGATTTAGAAATAGTTCTCTTTTTAAATCATATAAGTCATTCTACAGCTAGTGTTTCTCACTAAGAAAAAAAGTAAAAGTCTTCAAGGCGTTGCAAATCTAGAAACCTCTGTTACAAAAGGTCTGTTTCCTCCTCGCAGTGATTCAAAAATCTTCAACTAAAGGGTCCGTGGTCGTCCGCTTTAATGATCCTGCGGGACGAGAGGAAAAACAGCGTCAGTGTGATGTTATGAACACGCCGGCGGACAAAAGATGGGAATCATTCAGATTTTGTAATGTTTTTGAAAGAAGTCGCTTCTGTTCACTAAGACTGCATGCATTTGATCAAAAATACAGTAAAAATAGTGAAATATTACTACAATTTAAAACAATATTTTATATATATATATATATATATATATATATATATATATATATATATATATATATATATATATATATATATATATATATAGAGAGAGAGAGAGAGAGAGAGAGAGAGAGAATAAAATACAGTAAAAACTGTAAAATATTACAATTTAAAACAACTGTTTTCTATGTGAATATATTATAAATAAAATATAGTAAAAATTGTAAAAATTACAATTTAAAACAGCTGTTTTAATGTGAATATATTGTAAATAAAACAGTAAAAATGTGAAATATTACAATTTAAAATAGTTAAAATAGCTGGTTTCTGTGTAAATATATTGTAAATGAAATACAGTAAACATTTTGTGAAATATTACAATTTAAAATAGCTGTTTTCTATGTGATTAATAAAATACAGTAAGAATTGTGAAATATTACAATTTAAAATAGTTAAAATAGCTGGTTTCTGTATAAATATATTGTAAATGAAATACAGTAAAAATTGTGAAATATTACAAATTAAAATAGCTGTTTTCTATGTGAATATATAGTAAATAAAATACAGAAAATTTGTGAAATTACAATTTAAAAACAGCAAATCATCATTAGAATGTGACACTGAAGACTGGAGTAATGATGCTGAAAATTTGATCACAGGAATAAATTACACTTTACTATATATATATATATATATATATATATATATATATATATATATATATATATATATATATATATATATATATATATATATATATATTCACATAGAAAACAGCTGTTTTACACTGGAATAATATTTCACTGTTTTACTTCATGAAATAAATGCAGCCTTCGTGAGCAAAAGAAATTTCTTTTAATGTTCAAATAATTCCAAACCTTTGACTGGCAGCGCACAAGCTGATAAATAATATAAGATGAATCTCTATAGTGTGTTTACCGGGAGGCCGGGAGCCTGTGTCTGTCCCTGGCTGTAATACGCCCCCTGCTGTCTGTAATACTCCACCCAGGCGGCGCTGTAGTCTGGAGGAGAACTCTGCTGAGAACCAGGACCGGCTCCCTGAGCTGAACACACACAGACAGAAGGATGAGAACACGGACATCCAGCTACATTCGATTAACAACCGCAGGACAGACGGTCTTACTCTGTTTCTTGTAATACTCCTCCCATGCTTTGCTGTAGTCGGAGCCGCTGCTCTGGCCTTGGTTCTGTTGACCTGCACAGAGAACATCAGTTAGTACTAGGGCTGCAGGATTCATCCAAATAAAACTGAAATCTCAATACAGCTATTATCAAATGGCAAAGGCTGCGATTTACTTTAAAAAAAAAAAAAATACATGCACTGTGTGTATGAGAATGAAGCGCAGCGCTGTGTTCATTTACACGTGAGCAGCTCATGATCCGCCGGCGTCTCAGAGCGTCTCGATTCATCTGCATCTGCAACTTCATCCGCATCTGCTGTGAGTTTGAGTCGCTTTAACATGCGTTTGAGAACGAAACATACGCCAAACATCTTCACAAACTCATAATGAAAAGCGCTGATCAACAAAAGGGCTCCTGAGGTTTCACGCCAAAATAAAAGTTTGGTTTAATATTTGAAAATGACGAAATTAAGCCATAAATATTAGTATTGTATAATTTTACAGTTGTAATGTAAAATAAAATTATTTTTTTAAATACTATTTTTTTTATTTTACAGAAAAATATTACTATTGTAATATTTCTCTGTAAAAAAAAAAAAAAAAAAAAGAAAAAAAGAAAAAGAGTTTAAGATAAAAATAATTTTCATATTTTGTTTCATTTTGCAATTTTTATATTTTTATTATTAATAACTATAATAAAGCCATATTGATATAGACATTTTTTTCCTCGCCAAATTGCGCAGCATGACGTACCATGTTAATATGAATGGATTTCCGTATTGATTTTTTACACATTGCATTCGTTTTTTTGTGCGCAACAACACAAGTTCATCTGCTGGCTTTTATCAGGAGTAATGAAAAACAACAACAGTATTCCAGTCCATTCAAAAGTGGCGGTAAATTATATGGCAGACCTGGAAAACTGTTAGTCAGGAAAATAAAAACCTCTCAAACGAGTCTCCCTGTGATGTTGTTCACACAGTAGTTTCAGAGGTACTTGCCTAGCTTCTTATAATACTGCTCCCACGCTTTGGAATAGTCCATCTGGCCGGTCTGGGATCCATTGTGACCTGAAATGAGCAGAATGAAATGAATCTGACGGTCCTCAGAAGAAACGTTCATGATGTAACGGATGAGGGACGTGAAACTCACTGGGGTCCTGCTGGCTCTGGGGCTGCCATGTCTGATATGTGGTTCCCCAACCTCCAGTCATGAACGTCTGCGGACCACTAGTGCACAAAACAACACCTCACAGATTACAAACACACTCCTGACACAATCCACCTGCTCTAAAACACACTGCTGCACACTGCTCAGTTTTGAGACACTCACAACAAGGAAACAAGATCCTGCAGGGAAACTCTATTCTGTTTTGATCTTAGACTAAAAATAACCTGAAACTGAAGTTCTTGATCAGAATAAACTCACTGACAGAGAGGAAATAAATAGAGGAAGGAACTGAAGGAAAAGAGAGAAAGGAAACGAAAGAAAGGGAAGAAAGTAAGGAAGGAAGTAAAGTAAGGGAAAGCAGGCACTCACTTCTGATGAGGGGTCGCTGGTCCTTGGGTGAAAGGACTGAGTCCAAAGCTGCTGTTTCCTCCCATTCCAGATGCCTGTATGAGGAAGAGCAGAATAACCCATCAGAGACTGAACAGACACTCGACCGATCATCAACGACTGAGGAGAGTCTACATCCTCTGACCTTGGACACATACTTGAAGAGTTTACTTTCACAAACACCACATTTGGGGTCAGAAAGGTTTTCTTTTAAAGAAATTATTACTGTTATTCAAACAGAAAGCGATGAGAAAGCGATCACTCACCCCAATCTTCTCGTCTATCAGCTGTCTGGCCATTTCCATCTGCTGAGGAGATCCGCGGATGGAGAAGATCCGGACGTTGGGGTCGGTGTTTGGAGGAGGATTTCTCTGCAGCTCCACATGAGCGCCGGACTGCTGGTTGATGTTCTTTATGGTCTCTCCACCTGAACAGAACACAAACACATGAGCACGATCCTCAAACAAATGCATCATATGCAATCCGTCCTGTTTGAAGCTTGAGTACGTGGGAAGATTTTAAGACACCTCATGATTTAACCAGTTTGAACCAGTGGTTGACGGATATATCGGCTGATCTTTAGCATTTTGAGATTTTCGGCATCAGCAAGCAAGTTTTCTGTTTTGCCAATGTGACTTTTATTTTGACATCACATGGGACTTTTATTTTGACAGCACTGAGAACGGCAGCACCTGAGCATTCTCCTTTTGCTTTAGCTTCCTTTCTCTGCAAATACACATTTATATCATTTAAACAAGTCGTTGAATATCTAAGAAACATTTAATTTCCTTGCAAACTTGGGCGAATTAAGATTTTATGAAATGCGCATTTGTTGACTACATTAAAAACGTGTACTCTGTACATAACAGGGTTATTATTAACTAAAACTATTAAAAACATTTCTAATTATGGAGCTCTGCACGACATGCAGGGGGAAAAAAAAAGCTAAATTGTGCGCATGATTTACAAACTCGTTGCCTCAATTTACTAAGTTGGGCGCACAATTTACTACTTCGTTCCCTCGATATATAAATCATGCGCATGATTTAGCAAATCGAGGAAACGAAATGGTAAATTGTGTGAACGTTTTGGCAAATCGAGGAAACGAAATAGTAAATGGTGCGAACGTTTTAGCAAATCGAGGAAACAAAATAGTACATTTGGGCGCACGTTTTAGCTAATCGAGGAAAATTGAGGAAAACGAAATAGTAAACCGTGCAAACGTTTTAGCAAATCGAGGGAACGAAATAATAAATGGTGCGAACGTTTTAGCAAATCGAGAGTCTGAAATAGTAAATCGTAGGAACGTTTTAGCAAATCGAGGAAACAAAATGGTAAATTGTGTGAACGTTTTGGCAAATCGAGGAAACGAAATAGTAAATGGTGCGAACGTTTTAGCAAATTGAGAGTCTGAAATAGTAAATCGTAGGAATGTTTTAGCAAATCGAGGAAAACGAAATAGTAAATCGTGTGAATGTTTTAGCAAATCGAGGGAACAAAATAGTACATTTGGGCGCACGTTTTAGCTAATCGAGGAAAACGAAATAGTAAATCGTGCGAACGTTTGAGCAAATCGAGGGAATGAAATAGCACATTTGGGCGCAAGTTTTAGCTAATCAAGGAAAATTGAGGAAAACGAAATAGTAAACCGTGCAAATGTTTTAGCAAATCGAGGGAACGAAATAGTAAATCGTGCGCACGTTTTAGCATATCGAGGGAATGAAATAGTAAATCGTGCACACGTTTTAGCAAATCAAGAGAACGGAATAGTCAATCATGCGAACGTTTTAGCAAATCAAGGGAACGAAATAGTAAATCGTGCGAACGTTTTAGCAAATCAAGGGAACGAAATAGTGAATCATGCGAACGTTTTAGCAAATCGAGGGAATGAAATAGTAAATCATGCGAACGTTTTAACAAATCGAGGGAACGAAATAGTGAATCATGCGAACGTTTAAGCAAATCGAGGGAAAAATAAAAAAATAAATTAAACTAAAATTAACATGAAAAATAATAAAAGCTCATTCGAAATATTAATAAAACTAATAAAACTAAAAAACTAAAATAACACTGGTCTGTGTGAATTGGATGCAGATATTTCAAATTTTTTTCATGCAAATTTATTTACAAATTATTTATTACTAATTTTGTAAATATTGTAAAATAAATATAATATTAATTTCAGCTATCGTTAAGCATGTTTTACTAAGTCATACATATTGGCATCGGCCATATCAGTTGAGCAACGTAATGCATCTTTAAATCATCTGCTCAAGGGAGAAACGAGGGGTCTCAGGATTGTGTCCGAACACAGGAAAGCCTGGTAAAGGGAAACACAGTGATGTCTGAACATTTGTTCACTTGTGGGAGACGCATCTAGGCGGCGTGACCCCGGCTGACCCGGGCTGAAACTGCTCATCAAAACCGCTCCTCCTCTCTTTGCCTCTGCGCCAGGGCTGATTGACTGAGACGGGCCATTAAGCTATTGTCAAACAAATTTAACTTCTGCATTAATGAAGCCATTATGAGCTCCGCAGTCAGACAGAGGGACGGATAAAGACCCGAGCGTTGAGTTCATGGACTGAGGAGCTCTAATTCAAGCGTACAGAGGACTGGTTAAAGGCTGCTGGTTAAAACTACTGGTGGTCTTCGACACGCACTGAAAAGTGAGTCTAACAAAGCTGATCAACAATGAGATCTGTGTCTCTCACTGAGGTCAGAGTTAACAGCCCTGTTGGGTATGAGAACCGCAAATCAGCTAATTAATGCATTAACTGGCAGCAAATGATTTTCTCTTATTTTCATTATTTTGAGGTTTGTTGATAAAATGCATCTAAAGGAATGATAAATTACATATACACATTAAAATTACCTGCATATATAACCAAACCCAAATTCATTGCATTAATAACACATTAGTGATTCTGACAATCTCTTTAACGTAAATAAAATGAATTGCTATTCATAATTGAATGGCTAAAACAAAATGCCCAGAAATTAAGAAAAAAAAAAAAAATTAATGAACGATTAAAAAAAAAAAAAAAAACTGAAATACTACTACATGCAATAAATATTACCCACAATCCAACAGTCCCTGTGCAACAGTGTTATTTTAGTATTATTACGATACTATTACAGTTTGTTAATATTTTCAATTAGACTTCGCTTTTATATTTTCTGTTTTAATTTTCAAGTTTTAGTATTTTTTGTGCATTTTTTTGTCATTTTTTAGTTTCTTTTTTTAAATATTTCTATATAATTTATTAGGTTTTAGTTGATTTAGTTTTAGTTATTTTAATTCTTCAACTTGAAAAACAAAAAATGATAATTGCTGCTTATTCAAAATCGCTGATATAAAACATTTTTTATATTTTTTTTTGGTTAATGAAAATGTTGAGTTTTAGTTAATGATAATTACAAAAGAAAAAGTGTGAATGTCAAAACGTTAACCGTTTCATTCACCAATGAACAGAACGTCACTCATCGGATGAACGGCAGTTTTAAGACCACCCAGTAGATGTTTTACCCCATTGTAATCAAATAAAGAGCTTAAAGGGTCCCTACAGAGTGAGCACTTATAAGGGCCATTGTATACAAAGTGACGATTCTGAAAAACGTGCATCTGACAGGATGAGTTTTGTTTGAGCGAAGTAAACTAGATTTCCACCAACTCAAAAATGTATTCCATGATGTCTGTTAATTATTCAGTACTTTCATTACAACGCAATTACAAAACAACTTTACAACACAATGTTGTTTCCTATAAATTAACACCCTGCTGTAGCTTCTGTACTTTTAAGGCCCTTTTTCCCACCCAGAACGATAATTATAACCAGTAGATGATAACATTCTATTTATTCTCGATTTTGTTTTCTGTCGCTTTAAATGCTCGAGAGCTTTTTACAGTTGAGTGGATTCTAATTGGCCGTCAATATTTTTATCGTTCATCAGCTGAAAATCGTTCTGAAAGTGATTCTAACGATTTTGTTCCTCTGTGCCGCTATCATTGTAGTTGTGGTGCGGACTTCTGTATCATAATAGAATTAGTATTAGCTATTTGATCTTAGTATTATTTACTCTTGAAACTTGGCATTGTGGTACCCCGAACATTGCTGCGTTTGATACGATCAACTGTTTTCAACATTTAAAGCTCTTAACAGAACAAAACCGGCCAATATTTAAATTTATTAATAAAACAAAACCGACCAACATTTAAATCTCTTACAAGAACAAAACAGACCGAAATTTAAATTTATTAATAAAACAAAACTGACTGATATAAAACCGATATTTAAAACTCTTGCTAGAACAAAACTGACCAATATTTAAATCTCTTACCAGAACAGACCAATATTTAACCAATATTTAAATCTCTTGCTAGAACAAAATCAGCTGATATTTGAATTTATTAATAGAACAAAACAGAATCGATATTTAAATCTCTTACCAGAACAAAACAGACCAATATTTAACTGATATTTAAATATATTAATAGACCAAAACCAACCAATATTTAAATTTATTAATAAAACAAAACCAACTGATATTTAAATTTATTAATAGAACAAAACCAACCAACATTTAAATCTCTTACAACAAAACAGACCGAAATTTAAATTTATTAATAAAACAAAACCGACATTTAACACTCTTGCTAGAACAAAACTGACCGATATTTAAATCTCTTACCAGAACAGACCAATATTTAACCGATATTTAAATATATAAATAGAACAAAACCAACCGATATTTAAATCTCTTACCAGAACAAAACAGACCAATATTTAACCGATTTTAAATATATAAATAGAACAAAACCGATATTTAATATCTTTCTAGAACAAAATCGGCTGATATTGGAATTTATTAATAGAATAAAATGACTGATATTTAAATATATTAATAGAACAAAACATACCAATATTTAACCGATATTTAAATCTCTTACCAGAACAAAACCGGCTGATATCTGAATTTATTAATAGAACAATACTGAATGACATTTAAATCTCTTAATAGAAAAAAAAAAAAAAAAAAAAAAAGACCAGCATTTAAATGTATTAATAGAAAAAAAAACGACCGATATTTAAATGTATTAATGTATTGTATTAAATGTATAATGTAAATGTATTAAACCAACTGATATTTAAATATCTTAAAAGAACAAAACCGGCTGATATTTAAGTATCTTATGCAAGATCTAATGAGCTGTAAGTGACGAAAATTGTCATTTTTACCCTTCCAGTCAAATATTGTGCTGCAAACATCAATAACAGCTTTAACTTGTTAATGTTCTCAAATGACCACGGTATAAGCTGGATAATCCATGGCTATGGCTAGCTGTGCATTAAACAATTTGAATGCACTGGTACTTTGCCTCTACATTGTGCATTAAAATCGTTTAATGCACAGCTAGCCATGATACAAAACATAAAATTACAAAATTACATATCATATTGCCGTATATCAGCACGTCTAGTTCTAACCTTTGCCGATCACAAGGCCGCACTTATCAGCTGGTATTGTGTAGGTGACTTCCTGCAAGCCTCCAGGAGTTCCCATGTTCCAATCACCACGTCCTCTGCCACGACCTCTGGGTCCGACCGGACCTCCAAATCCATCACGCTCCTGAACACCAAACAGAGGAGAAACAAGATAAAATACAAGCCACACAAAACATCCAGAATTGGTCATGTGGACATGAACTAAAAGCTAAAAATAACCCTATACTGACTAACTTAACCAGAGTCTAAACCTGTTAACTGAATTGAGCTGTTTGCATTGATTCTGTCATTTTCCTGTTTATCACTGCTCTGAAAGTATAAAGCGCTGTAGAAATAAAGCTGACTGATCCAGATGTACCTGTGCCGTATGGACCAGATCATTGATGAGGTGAACGGCATGTTGACATCGGTCGGGCTGACCCATCACCTGAGCGATCCGGTCAGGACTGATCCCATCATCTGAAACAGTCACACACATACGGGTTTATGAACAGAGATCCAGGGATTAGGGGAAAAAAAAAAAAAAATTGATACATGAATTTTTAAGGCCTCTAAATGATCAACATGATCAAAACCTGTTGCACACAATCTACTACATGCCTTCTGTTGTCTGATTGATAGACAAGTTTAGACAAATTTATGGATAATTCATACTGAAAAATGTATTAAACTACAGTACACTAACAACCATTTTATGAACTATTTCAACTGAATTCTCCTTCCTTAAATTCACATTTGAATCACAATTCTGCATTCCGTTTGCTACCTTCATTTAAATTCAGTAAGTGAATGAATTAATCAGGCATTCTCAGTTGAATTGCTCAGCTGCATATGAATATTCATGGGATTGTAAACAGTGTAAACGCATGTGAGAGAACAGTATATTAATCCCTGTAAACTTCTTAACGCTTCAATGATCCCTGCTGGGCCTCCACGGGTCTTAAGAGATTTGTGTGATCAAGTGTGTCCCAACATGCCCTAACCTGAGTTCACCAACATCCCATCCCGAAACAGATACAGGTACAGATAAACCACACACAGGAGGACATACGGAAGCAGCTATACATCAGCAAAGCTGTTACACCTCAGGTGTGCATTGTTTTCTAATAATTCAACTGACCTTTTTTACCAGAGGAACCCCAACAAAAGTGCAGATTTTATCCCCTGGAACCTGAAATGCGACTTGGCTAGTTCTGGTTTAATTTTGAGTAGTAACTGGGTGGGTTTTGTTGTGAAAACCTGGCAACCCTGGCTGTAAGGACCTTTGAGATGACTGAAATCATTTGGCGAAGTGATGTGAAACTGTAATGCGGTGAAAACCTGCCTGGAACTACTTTAGCCGTGCGTTTCACTGAAAATAATTGCACACCTTAGAATGTTTGTCGACCAATCAGATTCAAGCATTCAACAGCCCTGTAGTATAAATATAAATATTAGTTGAATAACCTAAACTAAACAAAAATTAGAAATGAAAAACTGAAGTAAGTTTAAACTGAAGCACTAAAATTATGAACAGGGGGAAAAAACCAAAAAAACAAAAACTATACACTAAATCTAAAACAGCAATATTAAAAAAAAAAAACTAAAAAAAACTAACAAAATGACAAAAGCACATAAAATTACTAAAAATTAAACTAAAAAATTAACATGAAAATATAAAAATAAAAGCTAATTCAAAATATTAATAAAACTAAAATAACACTGCCATACGTGTGTATCAAAGACAATTCACATAGTACAAACTAAAATGAAAGTAATGGTAAGTATTAGGGATGCACGATATCGGTATCGGCCGATATATGTTCATTTTTAATGTTATCGTTATTATTAAAACTAATAAATATATTAAAGCAAGCTTATAAATAATGGCTTATTTCTAGAGATGCACCGATATATCGGTCAATAATCGGTATCAATCAAAAGAAGGCAGAAAATTGCACTGCATTTAGGCAATTAAAATATGAAATATGATTGGAATATGACTGGAATCAGGCAATATTAAGTCTTGATGTTGTTTTGTGCTCTACTAGAACAGGTTGATTATTTTCCTCATTCTCCATTGTTCAGCTCCTCTCTTCCCAGTCTGTCAGTAACGCTCTGTTTAGTTCCTGTCTCTATGAAGCCCCTCCTTCTGAAAAGCACAATGTGCTCTGATTGGCCGGCTGGAGCAGTGTGTTGTGATTGGTCAAGCGCTTCCAGTGTGTTTGGGAAATGTCCCGCCCCTTACCATAACCACCAGTTTCAACACTACTAACTAACTCAGCCCCTTTATTCTGCGTATGAATTATTTAAACGAGGAATATTGTGACATGTTCGTTCACAGAAGAAAACTCAAGACTCCAATGGAGGCGTTTCAGGGAGTTCAGAATCACTGACACTGATACAAAGAACTACTTTTTCATGCTCAAACAGCAACAGAAACACTGACCTGGCTTAAACTGGATCCTGACGCCCGCATCGTTCTGAATCTTCTTGATCATCTCTCCATTTCTGCCAATGACGATACCAACTGCAAATCTGGGCACTGCAACCTGCTTGTGCAAACAAATTATGAATTATTTATGGCTTAAAAATGCTCAAAATGACTTCAATCTCGGGAGCTGAACATGCTTACATCGATGCTGCTGCCCAGTCTGGAGCCGAAGTCACTGCGGCCGCTCCTGAAATCTCCCTGATCCTTTTCCCTGATGATCTCAACGACCAGCTCTCGCGCTTGCTGTAGCAAACACACACACAGGGTCAGATGTCATTCAACCTGACTGTGGATCTGAGACTGTAAAGACCCCGATATACTCATGCTGAAGCTCCTTTTTGTTTTTCGTTTAGGGGTTAAAAGAAGTTTGAAATACATTTGCAGTGAAAAATCCTGATGGTTAGATGAATATGTGCGGCACGCTTTCCTCTCAACAACAAAAAACAGAACAAAAATGCCAGTAAAAATGTATATTGAAACGAGCACAAGTGTCCGAAAAAATTAAAAAGAGCAGAAAATATCAGCGCACAAAATTTTTGATAAATTCGCATTTGTTTTTCAATTCGTTTTTCAATTTAATTACTTTTTGATTAGTGACTGCAATAATTTTGAGTGGAAAATTAACCCCATACGTCTGATCTTGATGGCCTGAACAGAAGAAATGAACCAGAAAAGATTTCCAGATCAAAGAAGGCGGAGCCTCATCACCACTGACCAATGGTAGTTCGGAGGCGTCAGAAGCTTTGTTTTGGCCTGATTTTGTTTGAAATAAAGTCACACCAGTTCATTCTTCGATTTTGCTTGAAGTATACCAGGGCCGTGATGTTATTAAAGACACAGACCTGAACTTTATAAGGGTCTCCAGTGATTCTCAAGGGTTTGTCTGATCCAGTGGGCATCGGGTCGTCCTGAATCATGATCATCTTCACTCCTGTCCTCTCCTGTGGGCGCACAAAATAAAATTTGAAATATACAATATATAAATATACATATTGGGGAAAATAAAAAGAATTAAACAATTAAAACAGATTTCATTTCATTTTGGATTACTAACATTTAATTTTACCATTAAACCAGAGTAGAGAAAAAAAATTAAATGAAGGGGGAAAAACATTTTGGAAAAAATGTAACGGAATTTAAAAGATTTTTTTTTTTTTTTTTTTTTTTTCATATGGTCATTTTCATATTCACTTGTAAGAACAACAGAGGAAGGAAACAATTTCAAAAATTGAATAAATAAATAAACACAGTATATGTATTTATTTAAAAAAATATATAAAAATCTATTTTAATAAATTTAAATATTTAGCTTTTCACGACCCAAAATAATGTATTTTGACGTAAAATAACTATAACAAATACGATAAATAAATAAAATGCACACAGAACATTAATTTAATGCATATTTATTTTTTAATATAAAATTAAGCAATTTTTCTCCTCTACTTCCCCAAAATGGTGTTATTTTGAGAGAGCAACACATCTCTGTATGTCAACCAAAAATAATGGTAAATATTTCAGTGGTAATTGATGCATCACCCCTTTCAGCCATTTTGATTTTACGTTGTCATAAATAAATGAATATAAAAACAAGAGGACAGTGACATCACAACCTGAAATGTTAAAAAAGCTTTTAAAAACCTGCCATTGTAGTGGACATCACGGATCAGAGGGTCAAAAATTCGAGGGTCACCTGACACTAAAGTACAAAAACAGAAACACTAATAACCACCAACCTGAAGCTGTTTGATGGTGTCGCCTCCCTTCCCAATGACCAGGCCAACTTTACTGGCAGGGATCAGGATCTCCTGGACAGCGCTGTTCCCGTCCATCTGAGTGTGGAAGCCCGGCCCGTTCCGACACCGGTCCACTATCTGCCCCAACAACCTTTTCGCTTGCCTGATGGACGGAAATGAAGAGGGAGAGATCATAAACGACGGAAAACAAAATCTGAAAGTGCTGCTTTTGTATTAAAGGGTTAAACTTAGGGCTGGGGTGAAAATATTGATTTCTTGATTTTAAAAACTGCAATTTAAGTGTTTGCATACAAATCAGCTGTTAATTTTAACCTGCAATTTTTTCCTGTAATGTACTTTCAAATTAATCGACATAGAGTTGAATCAAACTTGTGAATCGGAATCAAGCGGTGTAATGTGTGTGGATGCCCAGCCCTAGTTAAACAGCAGTGCCAGTTAAAGAGTGAATTCTTACTCGATACTTTCTGGGGTCCCGGTCAGGGTGCAAGGCCTATCCATCATACCTCCACTGTCTGTGGGGGACACGACAAATAATTGCAAGAAACTGTAAACAAATTATAAACAAAGCACAACACAAACTGAGGGCGAACTGGCCTGAGCTGCGGCACCAGAGTCACAAACGGTTTCGCTCTGATCGTCAGTTTCTTGTGGCCGTCAGATGTTTATTTTCCATTACAACTTTTGACATGTCTAAAGTGATGTCAAGCCTTGAAAACCTTCATTGTGCTACTAAATACTGCAGGACCTGAATCTGCATGAACGCTTTAAAGCTTCAGAGACTGTATCGTCTCTGGATCATCGTTATTCTACTAAACTAAAACTAAAAAAACATTTCTGTTAATTGTAATAAAGCTGAAATAAAGTAAAATGTAAATATTAGTTGAAAAAAATTTAACTAAATGAAAATTAGAAATGTTGCCTCAGCAATAAACTGAAATAAGATTAAGTTGAAGCACTAAAATAATTAATCGGAAATGAATAAAAAGTAAAACTCAAATAAAAATAAATTAAACCCAAGTAGCCAATTTTCAAAAAAAACAAAAAAAAAAAACAAAAAAAACAAACAAATATATATATATATATATATATATATACACACACACACACAGCGAATAAAATGACAAAAGCACAAAATGAAATTACTAAAAGTGAAACCTGAAAACATGAAAACCAAAAATATAAAAATAAAATAAATAATAGTTGAAAAAATTAAACTAAATGAAAATTAGAAATGTTGCCTTGGCAATAAACTGAAATAAGTTTAATTTGAAGCACTAAAATTATTAAATGGAAATAAATAAACTCTAACTGAAATAAAAATAAAACTAAATAGCATGATTTAAAACATAAAAGTAACAAACGTGTGTAACAAAATGACTAAAAAATTAACTTGAATTAACATGGAAATGAAAAAAAAATAAGGCTAATTCAAAATATTAATAAAACTATGAAAAAACTAAACTAAATTAACACTTCTCTGGATTTTTTGAATTTTGCAACAATAAATAAATATTTAGTAATGTGTAAATAACAACAATTTCTCAAATGTGTTATAATGAATAAATATTTAAATATAAAAGTATTTTTATGAACTAACATTGACAAATATTATGAAATGTTGTGAAAAAAAAATATTGCTCATAGTTAGTTCATGTTAGTTAATACATTAAATACTGCTAATTAACAAATGAGACCTTACTGTAAAGTGTTACCCCAATATTTATATAATTAATTTTATAATATCAATACGACATGTTCGTGTTTTAACATTTAAAAGCAGTCAAAAAAACTATTGAAAATCTCTTCTGTCGGTCATCAGACCCTTATTATCACACATGATCTTTATTAAGTTCTCTAGATCTTCTTTAAAATCTGTCGTCATGTAAACTCGTCTAACTCTATTTCTCTGGAGGATGATAAAACGTGAATCATATCAAACAAGACAAACTTGAGGCTCATGGAAGACACAAACTGAATATGAAGAACAGGAATCGGATTAAAACCCACCAGCAGCAATCTGGATCTTACAGTTGGATTCCAGCTGAATTCTTGTGATCTGTTCGCCACCCCGTCCGATTACTGACACACAATGAAAATAAAGAGCTCAACTTCTGTTACCAACATTAACATACTATTTCTGACAGAAGATGACTGACGTTTTTCAAAAGTCAAAAATACCTAGAGAACATCTACAGATACACACAGCAAATGACAAACAAAAATGCTGAAATTATTTTAAAATCTGTCACAAATATAAAATTTTTAGATCATTTATCCACAAACAATTAAATGAAAGGGCAAATTTCATTACAGAGGTTGATGATAAAGCCCAAATATTAAACATTATCTATATGAAAACATCTATACGTTTCATTCAGATCTTCAGTACTTACTGAATCCAACCATCTTATCAGGCACTTTATAGTCTTCTGTTATTATAGCCCTAAACAAACAAACAAACAACATTGTAAATATCAACCAGAACTATAGCACAATATAAGAGTTTTAATCAATAAAGGCGCTCACCTTGTACCATGTACCATTGCACCGAGCTGGTTAGCCACTTGGATGAAGCAAAGAGGAAAAAGTGCATTAGTATTTATTACTGATAAATACACAAATCACACAGAATATCACCTCAGTCAAAAGTGACTCCAAACACTAGAACATGTAAATGTTACGCCAAGAACATTTTAGAAAGTAATGCATCAACAACATACATTTTTAAGAAACTACACTAGCCTAATTCCTTCTATTAGCTATGTTTCCATCCAAAGAAAAATGGGAATATGGCATAAAACATTTGCAAATAAAGCAGCGTTTCCATCTCATGTGTTCCACAGAACAAAATCATCACTTCCATGGAAATTGGTGCAAAATATCAGTAATAAAAAAGGAAGACGCTGCAATCGGGCTCTTTTTTCCTCCATCATAAATGAGTAGCGTCTCAGAGCGTCAGACGAATCACAGTAAACGCTGTCATGTTCTCTTGCGTTCGGATGCTGGTGTTTGGGAACACAATCGTGTGAGACGCTTCTGGAAGGAATTCACAAGATGTAATATTCCCCAGAATGTGTCTGTGAAGTTTCAGCTCAAAATACCCCAAAGATCATTTATTGTAACTTGTCAAACTTGCCCCTATTTGGGTGTGAGCAAAAACACGCCGTTTTCGTTTGTGTCCCTTTAAATGCAAATGAGCTGCTGCTCCCGGCCCCCTTTCCAGAAGAGGGCGGAGCTTCAACGGCTCACGCTTCGGTTGCTCAACAACAAAGCTGGAGAATCTCACGCAGCCAAACATGCAGATTAAGGGGCGGTAATGTTATAATAACATCCCCTTCCAGCGCTTTCTGAGCAGCTCGTTTTTTTTTTTTTTTTAACACATGCTTGCAGAGAAAGGCTTGCCAAAAGTTACTTGGTTGTCCTTTTTCACGTTTTTTTGGGTTGGTAGATGCACCAGGGACCCGATTATAGCACTTAAACATGAATAAAGTCAGATTTTCACGATATGTCCCCTTTAAACCAAATAATTCTGATGACAGACTTTGACTCAGGCGTTTCAGAACCACCAAACCAACATTTGAGATGCTGCGATATGGCAAGCCGTTTTAACTTTTATTCATTCGCAGGATATGAATTCTTGATATTAACAATTAAATTTTCACTAGTTGAAATGCTATTTCTTGATATCAACACTGACATCACTCCTATGGTGACATTTAACTAGTGAAAATACAATTACAGATATTAAGAATTATAGTTTACACTAGTTAAAATTCAATTATTGATATCAAGAATTTGTATTTCTGTGAGTAATGATGAGATTGTTGATATCAAAAATTGCCATTGTTACTAGTGGAAATGTAATTTCTGATATCAAGAATTAGCATTTTAACTATTGAAAACTGAATTGTTGATATCAAGAATTCATATCCTGCGAATGAATAAGTCAAAACGGCTTGCCATACTGTACACGTATTTCAACATGTTACATTTGGCATTTCTGATATCTGAAAATGTATTTCTGATATCAATATAATTTCAGATATCTAAAATGGCTCACTAGTAACAATCACATTCATGATATCAGAAACTAACATTGTCACTAGTAGCAATTCAATTGTTGATATCAAGAACAGATATTTGTAACAAGGTGTTCCACAGAATTAATGATATCAAAAATTTATGATTTTTACTAGTAAGAATTGTATTTCTGATATGTGAAATTGGAATTTCAACTAGTAAGAAATCAATTATCAACAACTGAATGGCAGCCTATGGTGACATTTAACTAGTGAAAATACAATTACAGATAAAGATTTTGAGTTTTTACTAGTTGAAATTTAATTCTTGACATCAAAAATTGCCATTGTTACTAGTAGAAATCTAATTCCTGATCAAGAATTAACATTTTAACTAGTGAAAATTTTATTGATATTAAGAATTCATATCCTGCAAATGAATTAAAGTTAAAATGGCTTGCCATAGCTGTGGTCCGCAATTGGTCCGCAGTAAATGTGTTTCCATAGGAGTTTATCTGCATGTCTTCTTATGGCATAAAAACTTTAACCACCATGTAGTTTTTTTTATGCACATTTTTAGAATTTATGCACATCTTGGCATCACCATTCAGCACTTCGTGATATTTCAAAATTTGAATAGGTTTTATTTCTAGTTGAAATTTAATTCTTTACATCAAAAATTGCCATTGTTACTAGAGGAAATTTAATTCCTTATATTTAGAATTAAAATTTTAACTAGTGAAAACTGAATTGTTAATATCAAGAATTCATATGCAAATGAATAAAAGTTAAAACGGCTTGCCATAGCTGTAATGTGATTGGTCCACAGTGAATGTGTTTCCAACGGAGTTTATCCGCATGTCTTCGTATCGGATAAAAACTTTAACCACTTTAAAGTTTATTTATGCTCTTTTTTTTTTAGATTTTTTTGCACATCTTAGCATTTCCATCCAGCGTTTTTATATGCGATATTCCAAAATTTGCATCAATTTTTGCGGATTTTTGGGACCGATTTGACAACGTTGTTGTCTACACATGAAACGTTTCAAAAAAGCAAATGAAAAACTTTTCAGTTTTAGTGCATTGTTGTTGTGTAAACATACCCCAAATTTTGAAAAAAAAAAAAAAAAAATTAATCTTACCAGAATTTAAAAGAAAAAAAAAATTAAAATGATTATTATTTGCAGATTCCTTGTTATATCCGAGATTGTTGTCATGTTTTCATGCATTGCGCTTGTAAATGTTTGTTCAATACATAGATTAAGGGTTATAATGTATTTTAACTGTGGTTTCAATTATTTATGATCATAAAAGGCATAATTACTGCATTAAATACACATTTATAATGCATAACATATAGAGGCTTTAAGTAAAGCGTTACCTAAGTAAGAGTAAAGTAACAGCCAAGAGCAATTTAAACCAGAAAAAAAAAAATCATTGCATCAACAACAAATAAAGAGATTCAAAATAAAAATAATTTTTCCAGTTTTGAACGATCATGCGTTCAATCGCAGCAGCACTGACTCAGTGACTGTGGTGTTTTTAAAGAAGACCAGTTCAAGCTTCCAGCGCTCACAACCCAAATCTGCAGCGGCCCACAGAAACAGGTTTCACTTCCTGAAAGATCTCACACTCTTGCTGCTTTGTTGCGGGTTTATTTAGAAGTTTGCTACCTCTTTCG
The DNA here is from genome assembly GCF_019924925.1 of Ctenopharyngodon idella. NCBI lineage: Eukaryota > Metazoa > Chordata > Actinopteri > Cypriniformes > Xenocyprididae > Ctenopharyngodon > Ctenopharyngodon idella. The sequence continues at coordinate 42,845,875 of NC_067224.1, forward strand.
CAAGCGGTTCAAGAACAGAAGCACCGATCAATGCCTCGTGCGGAAAAACGCAGTCAAAGGTCAAAGCTTCATAAAGTCCTGCATTGATTTCAGCTTCACTGTATCCTCAGTTATTTTACATTTGTCCTACCTGGTGTATTACAGTCAGATGACATTAACACTGATACATGACCTGGACAACATTGAGTCAAACTGCTTGTACATTCAGATTTCAGATTTTTTTTTTCACAAAAACCCCTATTGATTCCAAGTAATGCTGACAAATAAATACAGAACGTCATTATATGATCATTCAAACACGCCTCCTTCAATCAGAATTTAGAGCCTTAATTATCCATTTTATAAAAGGATTAATTAAATATGGGAAGGACTTACCTCCTTCATCCAGGGAGCGTTTCTGCCCTCCATAGCCATAGAGCGAGGCATCGACGACTGGAGACGAGTTGTTCAGGTGGGGCATCTGCTCTCCACCCATTTTAGCAATCTGTAAAACATCAGAGAGCAAACAAACACATGACTCGACGGGAGCAGGACTATATCAGACTCTTTTGGAGTTATTGCATCAGTATTTTACATTATTCATTTACAAATCACTGCATTACCAACAGGAGTAATCGCAATGAAATATAAATTCAAAAATAAAATGCAAAACAACACACACACACGCAGTATATATACATATTTATGCAATATATACACACACACACACACATATATACAGTCAAACCAAAAATTATTCAGACATTTTTGATATATTTTTACTAGTGCTTGCAGGACACTATAGTTTCTGTAAGTGAGGATAGCAAAATAAAGTAAACGGTGACATTATAGCCAAAAATTCTTCACTACCAGTAAAACTGATAAAAATCTGGAACCAAAAATTATTCAGACACTTTGACCTGACCATGTTTTGCTTAAGTGTTTTTTTTTCTGACACAGTTTAACTCTGAGATCTTGTCATATTTTATTACCTTTTTTTAAACTATAGTGAATAAACTGTATTAATGAATGAAATGTTCAAGGTGCCTGAATAAATTTTGGTTTGACTGTGTATATACACACATATACATACACACTTATTATATATAATATATATATATATATATATATATATATATATAGCATTACAATTTTTGTTGAAATATTATTGATGCAAACAAACATGACGATTTAAACAGTAGCATGTCTTTTTATTTTACATGTGTGTAATGTATGTGTATATATATCACGTGTGTGTGTGTATGTGTATATATATTTTATCATCATGTTTGTTTGGATATTGCATTACAATTTTTTGTTTAAAATATATATGATTGATTCAAACATGATGATTTAAATGCATATTTTATCATTCTTGCTTCAAATTATTTTACAGTATTTAAAAATGATTTTTTATTTTATTTATTTTGCATTGCATGCAATTTTATCATTCTTGCTTCATAACAAATAAACTGTTGACCAACAGGAATATACCAATAAATTATAAATGCAATGCAATTTTTTTTTGCATTGCATGTAGTTGTCAGGTTATGAATTAAAATTTACAGATGTTTGCGTGCTGCTTACATAAACTAACACACCGCTTGAACTAGAGGTCATATACATTCGTCCAACAAATTGCATTGCATGTCATAAACGCTTTACGACAGGTTATGACGCTTCGCTTTCATTTGTACAGCATTTCATTCACTGGAGTCTAGAAAAATAAGCATTTTTAACACGTTATTAACAGTTTTTGGTTGAAACGCAATTTTTTCTAGATACTTTCAAACAGATTGCTGAAAATTAGATAAATCTACACAAAGTCACATGTCTCCATTTCAGTGTCTTTCTGCGCTGAAGAGTTTCAGACAAGTTACACTAAACTGAAACATCCAAAAAATTAATATTAAAAAAAAAAAAAGAGAAATTTAATTTGGGAGTTAATACTCCACTGCATTTGAATGGTGCATGCAAGAAAAGCAATGATAAACTCAAAGCAAGAGGCCATTTTGAGGAGAAAGACTTGAGTGGGGTAGAAAGAGAGAGACACAGGCCGGTCTCCACCTCTTCCCTCCAGCTAAACCCTCTTTCTGGGGAATGCCGGGAAGGAATGCCAGCTATGTGAGTGCCTGGATAAATGAGCGACCCAAGGGAAAGGCTCCAGCGAAAGGCAGGAGTAGGTAAACAGCAGTTGGAGGAATTCAGCCGAACAACTGGACACTTGTTGCCCACTCCACGGGGTCTTTCTGCCATTTACGGGGAAGCCGCTCGGACGATTGTTTACACTCAAGGAGTGAACTCAATGTAGGTCAATGGAGCCCATTAATTACCCATGATGCAACAAGCATGCTGGCGTTCATTCACGCAAACACGTAACAACAGGGCAGATACTTCCATGTCAGAGTCAGAGAAACAATGCATGTGATTATGGGTGGAGAAACGAGACCGTTGACTTTTACATGCTCAGGGATTACGGCTAATCAACACGACCTGGTTTGATAGTTTCAATTTGTGACTAAATTAAATTTGATGGAAACATGACAGCTGTCACGGCATGAGTGGACCTGATTATGCAACATTTTCACAAGCACGTCATCACAAATCAAACACGAACACACACTCGTATCTATCGCAGTATCATGCAAACTACAGATAAAGTGGATTGCGACGCGCTGATAAACCAGGTCTTGAACGTAAACCAGCAGAGACGGCGTGTTTTCCACACAGGCTGTAAAATGGGCCTGTGATTCTGGACATGAGCCCAGGTCTATTTTTCCCCAGCAGAGTTGATAAAAGCTAAACGCACAGGGCGTCCGGTCTGCTCTGAACACGAGGGGCGGAAACACACCCGAGGAAAACTTACGACAGGCCACAGGTGTCCACTGTGTGTACAAGGCCATGTGCGCCACGGACGGACGGAGACGCATTACGAAATGGAGGCCATGGAGCAAACACTACTCCTACATGATCGACTATTTGATGGTTGAAGAAGCAAACGTGACAGCAGAACAAAACATCACAGAGCTGCAGAACAACGAGTAAAAGAAAAATGTAAAACATTATATTATTACTAGACAGAAATAAGGCACAAGAAGTTGAAACAGAGTTATTAGAGTTAACTAAAACCATACAAACATTTAATTGAGCTAGTTGCCAACATTTTACATTTTCATTTAACTTGATGTACTAAAACTGAAATTGAAATGAATAAAAACTAGACATATTAAAAATAAATAAATAGCTAAAAGTTAAAAAAAAAAAAAACTGCTTAAAACACAATGTGTGTGTCCCTTTAAATGCAAATGAGCTGCTGCTCCCGGCCCCCTTTCCAGAAGAGGGTGGAGCTTTAACAGCTCGCGCTTCGGTTGCTCAACAACAACAAAATGACGAACGGTGTTCAGCCTTACATTGTTCAAACCGGAGTCGACACTGATGGAGAGACTCAGGAAGAAGTTACAACTTTTAGACGTTTCTGAATGGTTAGTGGATAAATTTATGTAGTTGCTACGGAGTAGCAGCTTCGGCGTCGGGATGTTCGCTAACAGTATACAGAGTTCTGTTTTCCTGAATATCAGCACGATTGCAAATGTGATAGCCTATTGATTTTATGCAACAGTTCAATAAACAAGAAGTTAATATTAGGTGACTTTCTTTTGAAACATTTTTGCTCTATTTCACCAATGAAAATAGTTTCAAACAAATCCACAATAGAGCCATTGCACATCTCCGATCAACACAGTGATGTTTCGCAATGAATCCGCGTTTCTGAACGACTCAGTCTAATGAATGACTCAACTCGTTCATAAAGACTGCGGGCCCTATCATACACACGCTGCAATGCGACATCAGGTGCGACGCAAGTGTTTTTTGCTAGTTTCAGCCCGACGCAGTTATCATTTTCACATCCAGCGCCACGTTGTTTAAATAGCAAATGCACTCACGCCCATCTGTTCGCCCATGGGCGTGCTGGTCTGAAAACGAGGTGTGGTCAGATGCATTGTTGGCGTGTTGCTATTTTGAGGCAACTGAAAACAACTGCGCCATTGACCAACAAAAACCTGCTCTAAAGTCAATGGCGCAATATTTTTTTTGTTATTTAAAGAGCGCGTTAGTAATATGCGTCTGTATGCGGTTGCACAACGCCGTACACTCTGCTTGTTACACACACAGGGACAACACAGCAGCACACAAACATGCCAAATATTAAAAATAAAAGGATTACAATGTAAAAGATTATTATTGTGTACATAAAGATAAAAATGCCTACATGTCATAATGGATAGTCATTGCATGTATCATCAGAATTATCTATTTGCAGTAATGACGAATGAAACTGGCTAATTATTTGACCAATCGTGGCAATACACACATGTATTTAAACTGACTCGTCAGGTTGAGGGTGTCTATATTTTGCCATGTAAATATCGAATCCACCATGGCGCGAGCACAGCTGGCTTTTAAAGGGAATGGGAGATGAGACTCTGATTGGTTTATTGCACGTTACGCCCAAAACACACCCATGACTCATTAAGAGACTAGGTACAACCCTTTTGGGCCATGTGCCTGGCGCGCCGACCATTTTTTCCGTGGTTAAACTAGCAAAAATTGATTCGGACATGCCCTAAGTGTACCTGTGCCATACGCTTCAGACCTTAGATTGTTAAAATAGGGCCCAGTGACTTGCATTGTCCCTGAATAAATAAGCTGTTTTGAACAAATCGTTTGACAATGATTGAATGACTCACTCACTCATTAAGACAATGATTTGGCGCCACCTACTGCCAGTTCATGGCCTTCAACTGTTTCGTTGAAATGGGCCTCGAATTGCAAAGGCCGCCTCTGATTGGAGCCTTGATACGTTACATGTGCACGAGTGCGAGAACGAGCAATAAGTCGCTGGCTGCAGTTCACTTAACGGCCACCGGTGTCGCTAATAACAAGGGTTTCTGAATTCTACATATAGCCCCTTTTAAGAAATTATTAATAAAAACAACAATCAGAATAAACAGTTCTTCTGACAAGTAACAGTTCACTAGTCTAACGGTGTCAGATTACGACTGCCAAACAATGTGGTGACGACGCATTTAACGAAAGCAGTTTAAACGCAGCTCGCCATCAGAACTTGCAAAGATATTAAAGTTAAATGACTGCTGCTTACATAAATTAATACACACATTCATCCTCCAAATTGAGCCACATTAACTAGTATTATGTAATCAAAAACTTCAGGAGTTTCTATTATAAATATTAAAAAAAAAAAAAAAAATTAAAAAAGGATTTTGCATCTGTAAGTTTGACAAAACACCACAAAACAATCTGGAACGACTTATTGTGACGGCCAGTTTTTTCATAAATTGAGCAAACTTCCACAAACTGTTCATGAACCATTACTGTTGAGAGCAAAGGAGACACAGGCTGCTCTGTTCTGCCCAACCTGACAGGCCTTAACGGAGTATTGATCCGTCAGGCGCCTCCTTACAAGCACCGGCACTCAGGAGACTTTCCAATGAAGTCATGCAGCATGCGGCCATTCAGAGACTACAACTCTACTGAACTGCATTAACAGATATCAAAATATGTTTAGAAAAAAATTGTACCTGCATGTTACAAATAAGCAACGGAATATTAATGCAAGTTTACTGCTCACGTCTGGTTTTACATGTTATGCAAACGTGGCGCGGGCACATGTATGCATGAGTGACTCCTCTCAGTGTCTCATATTCACAGCTCAAGCGTCTCTCTGAAATACTGACGCGCGTCACGACAGCTGCTGCTTCACTGTACAGCTCTCCTCCAATCAATTACTTTAACAATGAACTAAAAGAACTACTACTACTTTTGTGTAATGTTTGCAAGTTACTTCCACTAGCAAAGTGCTCATATGAGCAGATATACTACATGCAGTACTATATGTAATGGTAAAATGAAGATTATGATTAATAAATGTGCTCATATGAGCAGATATACTACATGCAGTACTATATGTAATGGTAAAATGAAGATTATGATTAATAAATGTGCTCATATGAGCAGATATACTACATGAAAAACAATATTTAATGTTAAAACGAAGATTATGATCCATAAACGCGCTCATATGAGCAGATATACTACATGTAAAACTATATGTAATGGTAAAATGAAGATTATGATTAATAAACATGCACACATGAGCAAATATACTACATGAAAAACAATATTTAATGTTAAAACAAAGATTATGATCCATAAACGTGCTCATATGAGCAGATATACTACATGTAAAACTATATGTAATGGTAAAATGAAGATTATGATCCATAAACGTGCTCATATGAGCAGATATACTACATGTAAAACTATACGTAATGGTAAAATGAAGATTATGATCCATAAACGTGCTCATATGAGCAGATATACTACATGCAATACTATATGTAATGGTAAAATGAAGATTATGATTAATAAATGTGCTCATATGAGCAGATATACTACATGCAATACTATATGTAATGGTAAAATGAAGATTATGATTAATAAATGTGCTCATATGAGCAGATATACTACATGCAATACTATATGTAATGGTAAAATGAAGATTGTGATTAATAAACATGCACATATGAGCAAATATACTACATGAAAAACAATATTTAATGTTAAAATGAAGATCATGATCTATAAACGTGCTCATATGAGCAGATATACTACATGTAAAACTATATGTAATGGTAAAATGAAGATTATGATCCATAAACGTGCTCATATGAGCAGATATACTACATGTAAAACTATACGTAATGGTAAAATGAAGATTATGATCCATAAACGTGCTCATATGAGCAGATATACTACATGTAAAACTATACGTAATGGTAAAATGAAGATTATGATCCATAAACATGCTCATATGAGCAGATATACTACATGAAAAACAATACTTAATGTTAAAATGAAGATTATGATCTATAAACGTGCTTATGAGCAGATATACTACATGTAAAACTATATGTAATGGTAAAATGAAGATTGTGATTAATAAACATGCACATATGAGCAAATATACTACATGCAATACTATATGTAATGGTAAAATGAAGATTATGATTAATAAATGTGCTCATATGAGCAGATATACTACATGCAATACTATATGTAATGGTAAAATGAAGATTATGATTAATAAATGTGCTCATATGAGCAGATATACTACATGCAATACTATATGTAATGGTAAAATGAAGATTATGATCCATAAACATGCTCATATGAGCAGATATACTACATGCAATACTATATGTAATGGTAAAATGAAGATTATGATTAATAAATGTGCTCATATGAGCAGATATACTACATGCAATACTATATGTAATGGTAAAATGAAGATTATGATTAATAAATGTGCTCATATGAGCAGATATACTACATGCAATACTATATGTAATGGTAAAATGAAGATTATGATTAATAAATGTGCTCATATGACCAGATATACTACATGCAATACTATATGTAATGGTAAAATGAAGATTATGATTAATAAATGTGCTCATATGAGCAGATATACTACATGTAAAACTATACGTAATGGTAAAATGAAGATTATGATCCATAAACGTGCTCATATGAGCAGATATACTACATGAAAAACAATATTTAATGTTAAAATGAAGATTATGATCCATAAACGTGCTCATATGAGCAGATATACTACATGAAAAACAATATTTAATGTTAAATGAAGATTATGATCCATAAACGTGCTCATATGAGCAGATATACTACATGAAAAACAATATTTAATGTTAAAATGAAGATTATGATTAATAAATGTGCTCATATGAGCAGATACACTACATGTAAAACTATATGAAATGGTAAAATGAGCACTTTCAATAATTATAATCTTCATTTTACCATTTCATATAGTGTTACAAGTAGTATTTCTGAGGATATGAGGACTATAATTATTAAAGGTGCCCATATGAGCAGATATACTACAAGGAATGCAAAAGGTAAAACGAAGATCATGTGCCCATCCGAGCACATATACTACATGCAATGCTATAATATGTAAAAGTAAAATGAAGTTTCTGAGTACTGAAGTGCTCTGGTGTGAGCAGAAGCACAAGGCCACGCTGCTCTGAACACAAACCCTTACAGTGTGAAACACACACAGTGACAGTTGAAGTTTTTCTTCAGTCCTAAAACTGCTGCGAGCACATGATCATCGGTGTGGATTCACTACACGAGTGTGTGCGCGCGCTTAGCATAAGTGTCAACGTGCACAACTAACTTCACAATGCGCACTTTCCGTTCGTTTGCGCGAGTATTTGCGCAACGCGTGGAGTTTGTTGCGCATCTGTGCGCGTGAGCTGAAGTAAGTTTTAAAACGTGTGCATGACAACAACAGGTTGCAGCAGTTTGTTTCTGGTGTTTCTGTAGTTTCTGCTCGAGCAGACAGCGGTAAAGTTGTTGTCAGCGTTGGCCGCGCTGTGTTGTGCGATTCGCGCGCGTGTAAATAGTGTTTTATAGTTGTTGAGTTGTGGCCTTAATCTGTGTGAGAGAGTGTGTGTGTGCTGGAGTTTTAAAGCTCCTCCAGCAGTAGCAGCTAACAGGCTACACACACACTCTCGCCAAACGCGCACTCATTAAACACTCACAAACACACACAGGCGTGCGCTCATCTACACACACATGCTCGCGCGTGTACCTGTCGCGCGCGGTGGAACGGGTCCGTGAATCCGTCCGCCTTCATCCCGGCCTGAGCCACCGAGGCCTGTCCCTGCACCAGCTCCGCCATCATCATCATCACACACACTCACACACACGGACACACACAAGCGCATAAACACACACACAGCGTACACTACCGACCCCGGAACAGGAAACAAGTCGAAGGAACAACGCGAGACGTGAGAGAGACACGAGACTCTGCGAGATTTCACACACGTGGTTCTTACAGCGGTTCACTGCACTTTACTGTACAACATATATTTAATAGAGTTTTTAAAATTTTATTTTATTTTTTAAATAACCTGATCTTGACAATTTACTCAATAGCAAGTATTTTATTTAATGTATATCTCATTTCATTTCAATTAATTTATCAATCTACTGTTTTTATTTATTGTTTTTAAATCTTTTATGTATTATGTAACATTTTGTGACTGCTGTTATTAATAGTAAAGCCCTTTGAATTACTGTAGCCTATGAAATGTGTTTAACACACACATTCACACACATATTTAACTTGAACTTTAAATTATATATATATATATATATATTATATATCATAAATTATATATATTTAACTTGTAATTTTATATATATATGTATAGTGCTGTCAAATCGATTAATTACATCTAACATAAAAGTTTGTAAATATATATGTGTGTGTACATATACACACATATATTCAACTTAAACTTTAAATTATATATATTATATATATCAAATATATATATATTTAACTTGAACTTTAAATTATATATATATATGTATATATAGTGCTGTCAAATTGAATAATTACATCAAACATAAAAGTTTGTAAATATATTATATGCATGTGTATACACACACACACACATATATATATATATATACATATATATATCTATATACACATATATAGATAGATGATAGATTTATTTGTCCAGACATCACATATATTCAGTCAATTTAATTTTTAGGAAATATTCTCATATTAATACTAATATATACAGGTGCATCTCAATAAATTAGAATGTCGTGGAAAAGTTAATTTATTTCAGTAATTCAACTCAAATTGTGGAACTCGTGTATTAAACAAATTCAGTGCACACAGACTGAAGTACTTTAAGTCTTTGGTTCTTTTAATTGTGATGATTTTGGCTCACATTTAACAAAAACCCACCAATTCACTATCTCAATAAATTAGAATACTTCATAAGATCAGTAAAAAAAAGGATATTTTAAACAGAAATGTCAGGCTTCTGGAAAGTATGTTCATTTCTATGCACTCAACACTTGGTTGGGCCTCCTTTTGCATGAATTACTGCATCAATGCGGCGTTGCATGGAGGCGATCAGCCTGTGGCACTGCTCAGGTGTAATGAAGCCCAGGTTGCTCTGATAGCGGCCTTCAGCTCATCTGCATTGTTGGGTCTGGTGTCTCTCATCTTCCTCTTGACTATAGATTCTCTATGGGGTTCAGGTCAGGCGAGTTTGCTGGCCAATCAAGCACAGTAACACCATGGTCATTGAACCAGCTTTTGGTACCTTTGGCAGTGTGGACAGGTGCCAAATCCTGCTGGAAAATGAAATCATCTCCATAAAGCTTGACAGCAGAAGGAAGCATGAAGTGCTCTAAAATTTCCTGGTAGATGGCTGCGTTGACTGTGGACTTCAGAAAACACAGTGGACCAACACCAGCAGATGACATGGAAGCCCAAATCATCACTGACTGTGGAAACTTTACACTGGACTTCAAGCAACATTGTTTCTGTGCCTCTCCAGTCTTCCTCCAGACTCTGGGACCTTGATTTCCAAATGAAATGCAAAATTTACTTTCATCTAAAAAGAGAACTTTGGACCACTGAGCAACAGTCCAGTTCTTCTTCTCCTTAGCCCAGGTAAGACGCTTCTGACGTTGTCTTTGGTTCAGAAGTGGCTTGGTACGTGGAATGTGACAGTTGTAGCTCATTTCCTGAAGACGTCTGTGTGTGGTGGCTCTTGATGCACTGACTCCAGCTTCAGTCCACTCCTTTTGAAGCTCTCTTAAGTTCTTAAATCGCCTTTTCCTACCACACTTTTTCCTTCCAGTCAACTTTCCATGAATATGGTTTGGCACAGCTCTGCGAACAGCCAGCTCTTTCAGCAGTGACCCTCTGTGGCTTACCCTCATTGTAGAGGGTCTTGATGATCGTCTTCTGGACAACTGTCAAGTCAGCAGACTTCCTCATGACTGCTGTTGGGATTACTGACCTAAACCCAGTATTTATACTCTGAGAATGATAATTTAATAGAACTTAAAAATTAAATATTCTAATAATTTGAGATACTGATTTTTTGATTGCAAGCTGTAATCATCAAAATGAAAACAAAAAAGTCTGGAAATATTTTACTTTATGTCTAATAAATCTAGAATATATTTAAGTTTTACTTTTTGAATTAAATTACAGAAAAAAAAAACTTTTTTATGATATTCTAATTTATTGAGATGCACCTGTATAACTAAATATGAATTACTGTGATCTGCCTTTACTTGAACTAATACAAGGTATAAAAAAAAAGACAAAAGCATATTCCACCGCATCATGAACATCTTCATTCACGCTTCTGGGTGAATTAATATTAATTGATCAAATAATAGATGAACCAATGAAAAACTATGAGGAAATTTGTCATATATTCTTCATTCGTTACAGCGCACATTTGCTTTGATTCAACACTGTCATGTTGGTGTGAAATAAACGAATCCTGTCAGTGTTTCAGAGTGGATGTCAGTCAGTGGGTTATGATGAACTCCTTCAGCACATGTGGAAACATCTCAGCACATCTGGCAGGAACTGTGGGCGAGTCACAAGTTCAATACGTTAAAATTGCCATCAATTTTAGACCTGCTTATGCAAATTGGTTTTGTCGGCTGAATGAATGACAGGCGTAATGTTTGTGCCATGAGTGTGAAATCTCAGAGCAGAAAAGAATCATAAGATCATCACGAGTGAATCATTCTTATAGTTTTTACACTGACAAACACTAAATGTGTTCAAATATGTTATTTCTATAGCACTTTATACAATACAGATTGTTTCAAAGCAGCTTCAGTGATCAACAATTCTGCTGTAAAGAAGCTCTAAAAAGAAAGTGTTGAGGCATCTGAAGTCTTCATAAGAGGCTGGATCCAAACTGGAGTGGACTTTAGTGGACTTAGATATCCTAGGTACAACCAGAGATCCAGAGTTTTGTGATCTAAAAGAGCGTGAAGGATTGTAGGGCAATAGAAGATCGGTTAAATACCTATGAAATATGATTTTCGAAGGACAAGTTGCTAATATAACACCCAGGTCTTTAACTGTAGAGGATGAAGTAACAGTACATCCTTCTTGTACTTTAAGAGATTCTGTGTACAGGTTTTTAATCCAATAAGTAATACTTCAGTCTCATCTGAATTTAACAGAAGAAAATTACTGGTCATCCAATGTGTTATATCTCTAACACACTCTGTCAATTTGGATAATTTAGAGATTTCATCTGGTCGTGATGAAATATATACTGGAGTATCATCTGCATAACTGTGGAAACTAATTCCATGTTTTCTTATAATATTACCAAGTGGCAGCATATATATTGAAAACAACAGAGGGCCTAACACAGATCCTTGTGGCACTCCATAATTTACTGATGCTATCTTAGATTTTTTCAAAATGGTGACGTCTGATAGGTACGATCTAAACCACCTTAATGCCTGTCCCTGAATACCAGTGTAATTCTGTAGTCGATCTAAGAGTATTTTATGATCTATAGTGTCGAACGCAGCACTCATATCAAGTAACACTAGTACTGAGATACAGCCTTGGTCGGAGGCTAAGAGTAAGTTCATTAGGGGCCAAGCACCAAAGCTGTCTCTAACGCAATTCTTCTAGTGCCACCAACTGTCCAAAGTTGCACTCATGATTGCACCCTATGACGTCATGAAAACTTTTCCGCTATTTTGAATTTTCCGAAAAAAACTACTTTTTCGAACTCGAGGCTGTATCTCCGCAATGCTTTATCATATTCAGTCCAAACTTGGTACATGTCATCACAAGCATGACCTGGGGTAACATGCAGCGTTTCGCACAACACCACCTACTGGTCCGGAGATACAAAAAATTGCTCTTTTTGCTTTTAACTTCTGAACGGTTTGTCCAAAAATCATAAATGTGATCTTGTTAGATTCGGGGCAACATTCCGAGTCAAATGATATCCCATGAATTTTCCCATATTGGCCATTTTGAATTTTGTGTTAAAACACTGTATTTTATGAACCCATTAGCTTATCATCACAAAACTCCTTATGGGTCTTCGGCACCATGCTCTGACAGTACTCAAAAGTTTTGGGGCAGCGCCACCTTGTGGTCGAAAGTTATAATGACATTTACAAAAATGCTAATAACTTTTGACTATATTAACCTATTGTGATCTCAATAGATTCTTTGGGTCATGACGAGAACATAGATACCAAATTTGCCATAGTCGGCCAAACTTCCTGACCACCATTTTGTTTTTCTGTAAAAACCTACTTTTTCGAACTGCTCCGAGACGGTTGCTCCGATTTTCACCAAAATCGCATCATATCCTCTTCAGACCATGCCGACAAGAAGTTATGGATTTTAAGTCGATTTGTCAAACCGTTTTCGTATACTGCAGTAATGAATTTGAGGCATGATGCAAAACTGACTCTTGAAGCTGTATCTCTGCAATTCTTTGGCATATTGACACCAAACTTTGCATGAGTCATTGTCACCTCACTCTGACCATACCACATCAATTTGGTCACAGCGCCACCTATTGGTCAACAGTGATAAACATTTCAGTCATATTTCTAATAGACTGTATTTGTTTTTTCAGACAATTTGCCTAAAATTATAATAAAATGTTGTTGCTTGTTGTTGCAACTGGTCTGACTTGTGCTTGGCCCCGATAATTGCAGCTTGCAGCCTATATTTAATCTTGTTTTTTACTATTTTTTGTCACCTGTTTTATATGGAAGCTTGTTTCCGTCACTAAATAAAAAATAAAAAAGATTATTGTGACTTTTTATTGAGTTAACATCTCGCAATTCTGACTTCTTTTCTCAGAATTGTGAGATATAAACTCACAATTGCGAGTTATAATGTCAGAATTGTGAGATAAAAGTCACAATTCTGAGAAAAGAAGTCAAGCCATTCTGACTTTCTTTTGCAAGTTTATATTGAACAATTCTGAAAAAAAAGTGCTAACATAAAAGTTTGTTACATATACATATATATTATTTTATGCACACAAACTTTTATGTTAGATGCGATTAATCGATTTGACAGCACTTTATATATATATATATATATATATATATACATACTGTATATATATACACTGTATATATATATAATATAGGCTATAACAGCCATTTTTGCAATTCACCCGCAAGTCATTTCCAGCTGCATATGAACAATAAAAGATGCAGACTGTAAAATAATTTTCTTAGACATGTTGACTGCTTCAAGAATAAACAGGCCCGTTGAGATATTGCTTTACATCCACCTGTTGACCCGAGGCGTTTCATCACTGTTGTTACGTTCCTGACCCGACAAATGAAACTGAGATTTGCCACAGGACGTGATCTCATGCTCAGATGCTGTACAGACACTGATGAATTAAAGAGCGAATGGCAGCTTTGACATTATCTGCAGGTGTGAGCGCTTGTGCTCAAGGGCTAAAAGTGCATCAGTAATTGTGGGTCTTCTGCAAGCAGTTATGACACAAAGGGCTGCTCAAATATCCATGTCTGCATTTCTGCATACATAATCATTGTCATAATCCACAGCCGTGAGATCTGGAGAGAGCGCACATGTCCACTTTACAAACCCTGTGTTTGATTCTGGCCAGCTGTCCAATCACTGAAGCAGAATTATCAGAATTATCATGGCATGTCCTTGATTTCCTGAACAGAACGAAATGCCTCAAACAGCAAAGTTCACCAATGGCACATGCAAACAACGTGAAATGTGAAATTCTCATGTGAAATGTGTTGATAACTCTGAAAAAACAAATCCATCTGATATTCGACCACAACAACTGCAGGAAATCTACCGTAGTTTCCACCAAACAATAAAACTGGAAATTTGTTTCACCACTGCTGTCCTGCAAAGAAGGAACTAAACTAAATGATAAACTTTTTATTATTTATTAATGATTTTATAGCCTTGCCAGTTACTATAGTAATGATGTATTTTGGTGAAAACTGTGGTTACTGTCATTTTTTGTAAGCATAAATTATACAAAAGTGTGGAATATTTAGGATTTTTAAAAGTCTCTTCTGTTCACCAAGGCTGCATTTATTTGATCAAAAATACAGTAAAAATGTGAAATATTACAATTTAAAATAACTGTTGTCTATTTGAATGTATTTAGGGGTTCAAGCATGTAGCGCTGAAACACTATCAGATTTGTTAAAACTTCCAAGGATCAGAATTCTCCCCTAAAAGTGATCAGACAGATCAAACTGTAAGTCGTAGAGACTTGAAACTTTGAGGGCTGGTAGTACTCACACCGTCTACGTCGTCCCCAAGGCTCGCCCCGATCAGCCTGACGGGGGCGCTACAGCGGTCAAAAGTATGAAATGGCTCATAACTCCTAAACTGTTAGGCCTAGGCTCAAGTGTCTTATATCGTTGGAATCTCTGGCTCAAGACGGACAAGAAATTTTCGGGTATTTTGAATTTTTTGTAAAAACTACTTTTGCGAACTAGTCCTAGGTTTTTTGACCCGGTCGGAAACCAAACCAGTGCAGCGAGATTCTCTGGAGTCTGATTGTCAATAATTATTAAAAAAAAAAAAAAAAAAAAAAAAAAAGTTGAAATTTTGATTGACAGTCTCTAAGGGCCGCCAAAACTTTCAAAGTGGGCGGAGCCACTTCTACTAAAATGGCTATAACTCGTGAACAGGATAAGATATTTTCACCAAACTCGGCACACCTTTGTAAGAGCTCATTCTTTGGTTGCATGAAAAAGGATGTGGCGACTGGCCACTTGGTGGTGCTATAACAGGAAAAAAACAGGAAAATGGCCATAACTACTTCACGGATCCGATCGACTTGAAAATTGGCATGCAGGTGCCATGATTGTGTATGAGGACATTGACGTATCTCAAAAAACATGGCCGCCATCGGCCAATGAAGTTTGAGCAGCTATCAGACAAGGTTAACGGAGGCCGATCGGAACGAAACTCGCTGGGCCTGTTTGACTCACGGCCCTAGAGATCTGTGAGAAATTTAAAAGAAATCAGCCACCGGGGGCGCCTTTGTGGTTTTCACGTGCGTAAAGGATCGTGTATTGCGTGATTTTTTTGCACAAGCCCACGACAATTGTACCACGTGGTAGAACTTCTCATTCTGAGCAACTTTCGCTCTAGGGCCGCCGCTGTCCATCGAATCATTCGTTAAATATTGGGGATTATTTCAAAAAACAACTTTGGTGAACTAGTCCTAGGTTTTTGGCTCAACCTCGATAACTGTTAAAAAGCTTTAAAAACCATGTTTCTTATGGTAAATTGCCTGTATTTACTGTTAATGGTCTTTTCCATCTATGATCGAGATGGTTACATGCTTGCTAAATAAAACATAATACCTTTTTACGCATGTGTTTAAAGGCCTTAAAGGGATAGTTCACCCAAAAATGAAAATTCTATCATCATTTACTCACCCTCAGGTTGTTCCAAACCTGTATGAATTTCTTTGTTCTGCTGAACACAAAGGAAGATATTTTGAAGAAAGTGTGTAACCAGGTCGCTTTGGGCCACCATTGACTTCCATAGTAGGAAAAAAAATTCTATGGAATTCAATGGTGCCCCAGAATTGTTCAGTTTCCCACATTCTTCAAAATATCTTCCTTTATGTTCAAAAGAACAAAGACATTTATACAGGTTTGGAACAACCTGAGGGTGAGTAAATGATGACAGAAGTTTCATTTTTGGGTGAACTATCACTTTAAAGCGCTTGAACCCCGATAAATGCTGCTCGCAGCTATATTTTAAAATTCCTCTGATGCAAAGCTGAATTTATAACATCATTACTCCAAAATCAAACAACAAATCAGTGATTCGGATTGCGTGTCAAAATGCTAAACTGCTGAAATCACATGACTTTGGCGCTCCAAATCACTGATTCGAAACAAAAGATTCGTAAAGCTTCGAAGCTTCATGAAGCAGTGTTTTGAAATTGGCCATCACTAGATATTGTTGAAAAGTTGTTATTTTGGCGCACAAAAAGTATTCTCGTCACTTTATAATATTAAGATTGAACCACTGAACTCACATGAACTGTTTTAAATATGTTTTGAGTGCATTTCTGGATTTTGAGAAGTTCAATGTCATTGCTGTCTATGCAGGCATCACTGAGCCATCGGATTTCATCAAAAATATCTTAATTTGTGTTCTGAAGATGAACGAAGGTCTAACGGGTGTGGAACGACATGAGGGAGAGTAATTAATTACATTATTTTCATTTTTGGGTGAATTAACCCTTTAAAGGCCTTAAAGAGTTTGAACCCCGATATTTGCTGCTCGCAGCTATATTTTAAAATGTAATTTATTCCTTTTTTGATCACAGAAATAAATTACATTTTAAAATATATTCACATAGCAAACTGTTATTACAGATTGTAATATTTTATAATTTTACTGTTTTTTTTTTTTTGAATTTTGAAATACAGCCTTGGTGAGGGTAAGAGACTTCTTTTAAAACATAAAAAAGTTAGTTTTTATAGCAATTGTTTCTAGTCTGCTAAGATTCAGCAGATGCTAACTTGTAAATGAAGGTTTCCATTTACATAATAGTTTTAATATACATTTGCATCTCATGCTATCCAAATAAAACAACAAATAATATTACCCAGAATGCATTATTTTAACATTATATTCTGTATATTACAATGCATTTTGTATATTACAATGCATTCTGGGTAATATTATTTGTCAATTTCGAGAAAGTAGCCTCTTTTCTTAAAATGACAAATATTACCCCAAATACACTGTTTTTATGATATATTACTGTTTTAATGGAGCACGGTATATTTTTTAACAGTTATTTTTTAGAAGTGGGAAAAAATGTTGTCTTAAACATTATGTCTTATGTGTTTGTTCACCAAAAAATGAAAATTCTGTCATCATTAACTCATTCTCAAGTTGTTCCAAACCTGTATGAATTTCTTTCTTCTGCTGAACACAAAAGAAGATATTTTGAAGAATTTTGACTTCCATAGTATTTTTTTCCATAAAGAAATTCATACAGGTTTGGAACAACTTGAGGGGAAGTAAATTATTTTTGGGTGAACTGTCCCTTTAAGAACTGACCAGCTTATTAGGTCCTTAGGATCTGCTGTGAAAAAAAAAAAAAACTTTATTTTTAAGAGTGAATATTTTTTTAATAGATCAAACGGGTATGGAAGAATGTGGAGATCTACTTTCAATAAACGCTGATCTTTGAAAATGCAAATTCTCCACCAACCAAGACAAAGTTTTGCAGACACACGGATGAGCCGTAACACATGCTTTTAACAGCAACTAAACACTGTGGTCGTCGTCACACTCCGCTCTGTTTTCCGCTTCTTTTCTCGGCCACTTTACTTGATTCCTCCCGGCACAGACACTTTCAGCGACTCAATTACACAGAGGCCCTGCAGCGAAAATTACGGATGTTTTTCCACAGTTTCTATCTTTCCGCTGGGACGCTTTGACCCCGTCCTGCTGTTGGCCGTCCCTCAGCCCTCCCTCGTTTCTTCTCTTTCTTTCTGTCCAGCACTTATTCTCCACCTGTCCTGTTTCCCTCTCTCTCTCCTGCAGGCTGGAGGTGTGTGCGCTTCATTGTATTGGCATCGGTGGCTGTGAGGTAATAACAGGTAAATGCAGTTGTTTGTGCACTTCTCCCAGCATGCTCTAAGAGCGAGAGACTTCTGTTGTCAATTTCCATTCAGCGTCGTCCAGTGATTATAGCCGATGTGGGTGGAACTGGACGTGCGATGAAAGCTTTCTGTGCAAACGATTCTCAAACATATGCACACATCAGAGGAAAAACCTGACGCTTTCTGTCCTGAAAGCTTCACGGAAACATCCGGAACGACATTTAGAATTCAGATGTGCACTCTGTACAGAACTCTAGGGTCCTTGACTCAATTTTAAAGACACTTCATGCCAAAAAAGGAGAAATGTCTTAAATTATTGTTTAATGGGTTATTATGGGTAACAAATGTATTGCCAATTGTTATAAAATATCAGTAAATGCATTCAACTTTATTGTAAAGTGTTACCGAAATCAGATTTGATCGCTGATATTGAGTAGCAGTAAATTGTAATTAAGATATTTTAATTTGAAATAAAACGTTTTTTGAAAACATAGTGCATAAGCTGAATATTTTAATGATGTCTTTGTATATGTTGATGACATGACGGTCTGTTAGCGTGAGGTTATTGACGACTGACAGCGGGACGCCCGGCGGTTCTCAGTCTTCAGCACCTATTACACAAAACACATCGAACCGAACAACAGGCCAGAAAATCACTGAGAGAAAATACATATATTGATTGAGATGATCAAGCTGAACCCTGAGAGGGACAATAGTTTTACTGTTCTCCTGAATCTTTATCCTGTTAATACTGTTCAATAAACAGATTAAGCAAAAAAGCCATGATTTCTGATCCAAGAGTACTTCATTTGGGTTTTTGACACTTTTATTGATACAGAGAGTGAAGAGGGTTTCTTGTTTGTTTGTTTATTTTGCATTTTTATTATTTTCACATTTATGTACGTATTTATTTATTTATTTTGCATTTATTGTTTTCATTTTTATGTATGTATGTATTTATTTAGCATTTATTTATTTTTTATATTTATGTATTTATTTATTTATTTTGCATTTTTATTTATTATTTTCACATTTATTTATGTATTTTGCATTTATTTATTTTTCATATTTATGTATGTATGTATTTATTAATTTTGCATTTTTATTTATTATTTTCACATTTATGTATTTATTTATTTATTTATTTTGCATTTATTTATTTTTCACATTTATTTATTTATTTAGCATTTATTTATTTTTTCATATTTATGTATGTATGTATTTATTTTGCTTTTTTATTTATTATTTTCACATTTATTTATTTATGTATGTATTTATTTTGCCTTTATTTATTTTTTATATGTATTTATTTAGCATTTATTTTTTCATATTTATGTATGTATTTTTATTTATTATTTTCACATTTATGTATTTATTTATTTTGCATTTATTTATTTCATTTATGTATTTATTTTGCATTTTTATTTATTATTTTCAAATTTATGTATTTTGCATTTATTTTTTAATTTATTTATGTATGTATTTGTTTATTTTGCATTTTTATTTATTATTTTCACTTTTATTTATTTATTTATTTA
This sequence comes from Ctenopharyngodon idella, assembly GCF_019924925.1. Taxonomy (NCBI): domain Eukaryota; kingdom Metazoa; phylum Chordata; class Actinopteri; order Cypriniformes; family Xenocyprididae; genus Ctenopharyngodon; species Ctenopharyngodon idella. The sequence goes on from NC_067224.1 coordinate 42,865,995, forward strand.
TTTTGCATTTATTTATTTTTTTAATTTATGTATTTATTTATTTATTTTGCATTTATTTATTTTTTTCATATTTATGTATGTATTTATTTATTTTGCATTTTTATTTATTATTTTTCATATGTATGTATGTATGTATTTTTCATTTTTATTTATTTATTTATTTTTGGGATGGGGGTTGGGACAATATTAATTAATATTCTTATATTCTCCTGCATCTTTATCCTGTTAATATTGTAAAAGTTTAATGAACAGATTTAGACTCACATCATGTGATCTCCTCATTGCGATCTCCTCATTGTTGACATAAAATAGCTCTAAAAAATAAAAATAAAAAGAGATAATATTATATATAAACATTTTTATATGGCAACTCTTTTTGTGTACATTTATTAATTTCCCTTGAATTAAATAATATTTCGTTAATTAACTGATGTATTTATACACACAGAGCTCCTAAAAACTAAACTGCATGAATCATTATCATGGGTATTACAGTATTGTTCATAAATTACAGTCTCACGGATGTCATCATGTGCTCGTCATCTTCTCCTGGCCATTAAACATTCCTGTGTTCATTCTGGTCTGAAAAAAAGAAATGCAAATGATAGTTGTGTTATTTATTCATGGATGCAATTATATCAAGGTAAACACTTCCAAATAAATTAATAAATTAATAAAATAATTGATGCCACTATCTATATAAAATCCCAGTGAGTAAATGCATTAGTACACAATTACACTGTGGTACAGATGTTGATCACATGCTACATATAATTAACCCTGTAAAGCCTGACGTTTGAAATAATAGTCAGAAAAAATCTAATGTTTTAAATGGAACAGTTTGTGGAAGTACACGAAGGCCTGAAGTGTCTGAAAGCCGAACGTCACTGCGATAAAGAGCTATCGATCGAGCGCGCGGCTCCACAGGGCTCGTGTGAAAGCCCATTGACGGCTAAAGCTCAAGTAACATGAGATCGGGGGTCTCGATCAGTCATTAACCCCCTCAGATGGGCAACATTAAGCAGCAGGCAAAATATTTCTATTTTTCCATCAATATTTTATCACATGCAAAGCCGGAAACAAAGATAGAGCAGCTTTGAAAGTAATGGCCCCCCATCTGCTTTTATAGATCTGAGAGGGGCTGTTTTTGCCCTTTGACAGGAACAGACGCCTACATGAAAACAGGAGTCGAATATCAGACGAGCATCACTCACAAAACACAAGAGTGAAAGCAAGTTCAACACGATTTCAATGGGATTAAGCTGCAACATGCACTCAAGAGATGATTTTTGACTCTTGTTCAGTTTAAATCATTAAAATTAGCTAAATTTTGGGGATTAAGTGTTATTTTAACGTGTTTTTCAGTAAAGTTAGTGTTTGATGTTCAGTTATGTGGGACATTTGGAAGAGTTTCTGTAATGTTTCTGAATTTTTGTGGCAGGGTTATTATAGTTAACCAACACTAAAACTAAAATTAAAACCGCAAAAACATTTTTGTTGAAATAAAATGACTAAATTAAAATTTAAACTTAAACTTATTTTATTTCATCTAGATGTCAAGGCAATATTCTCATTTTCATTTATTTTTAACTTGTACAAAAGTAACTAAAACTAAAATTGAAATAATAAAAAAAAGAGTTTCTGTAATGTTTTTGAATTTTTGCAAAATCAAATCATTAACTGAAATAAAATAAAATATACAAAACCTTAAACTTATTTTATTTCAATTAGTTGCCAAGACAACATTCTAATTTTCATTTATTTTACCTAAAACTGAAATAATGAATAAAAACTATGCAGATATATAAAAAAAAAATACTAAAACTAACTAAACCTAAAATGAAAATGGAAAATATTAAAATAAAAACTTTCAATATATTAATAAAAATATTGTCACCAGTCTCTAAATTACTTAAACCTCAATAAATTAATTTAAAAATATATTAAAATTAGGGCTATCAAAAGATTAATCGCGTCCAAAATAAAAGTTTGTGTTTACATAATATGTGTGTACGTACTGTGTATAATTATTATGTATATATAAATACACACACATTCATGTATATATTTAATAAAAATCTGTTATATTTATACATAAAATATTTATATATATAATATATATATATATATATACATCTAAATATTTCTTAAACATATACATGAATGTGTGTGTGTGTGTATTTATATATACATAATACACAGTACACACACATATATTATGTAAACACAAACTTTTATTTTGGATGCGATTAATCTTTTGACAGCCCTAATTAAAATATTTAGTTTGACAATGTAATAAAGTTAAACATAGGCTACTACATTAAATTATTTAGACCTAATTCAGCTAAATTGTATTGACTCATCTAAACAGATTTAATCATCTAATCATCTAAACTATAGATTAAATTGTGTGGAAAAACGTTCTTCAATAAAATTAAGTATAGGTAATGAATTCATTTTCTAACAGAAATATACATAACCCTATCCGGACAGTTTGTTTGTTTGCTTGTTTATTAAGTTTTTTACGTCATGTTAGCATCATGGCTATTTACATGGCAAACACAAGCTCAATATCATAATCCATAAAATTTACATTATTATATAAAACATTTCAACTTGACATAAGATAGAAAATCTAAAATACATACAGTAGAGCCTACATGTTGATTTTTCTCAAGGAAACAAACGAAGCTGTAAACGTACAGGGAAACCTGTCAGCTGCTATTATTACTAAAGGTTAACAACTCTTTCTTATACAGTTAATAGTGTGGTTTTATAATAACATTATAATATTTTTTTAAGATATAAGAGTAAAAATATAATAAATATGTCATACAGTGCATATATTTAGCAAAATGCTCCTCTCTAGAGTTTATTTTTCTAGCTAACTAACATGCTATATGGTCACTGATTATTGTTTACAAGCTTTCTTTTCGTCTTTCCGTGGTTGAACACTCACTGAACGAACACATGAGACATGATTCATTTCAGTAAGCTGTACTGTATCTTTCAACATGCCTTCTGATGTTCATTCATGTTTATTTGGCGCTAACTAGGAATAAAGAGGAAGAAGTGATCGGTTCACGTGGCGCTTAAACTGAGGCGCCACAGCGATCCGTCACGACACATTAAAGAGCGCCAAAACGGTATTTATTGTTTGAATATTGTAATAAAACTGACAGAATTTGAAAGCTGAGACTTGTTTTATATAAAAAATAACCTGTTCTGTCTTGTCTGTCGACGCATTGTCAGTGTCCTCTTTGCTCCGCGATGTTTTTTATAGACTGCGCGAGAAAATGGATGCGAGGCGTTTCCAAGATGGCCGCCGAGTGAAACGTCTTAAAGGGACTTTGACAATAATATTCAAGACAGATGAAAACTTCACTGCATCCAGCTGGAAAGAAAGAAAATCTTCTTATGCTCTCACTGTTTCTTATATCTAGCACTCCTTGTGTTTGTTGCCTGCTTAAGATTAATCGCTTGTTGTGTTCCTCATTTCTAAGTGATAATTTGTCTTTTTTCCAGTCTAAATTGTTTCCATACAACGTTGCTAAGGATTTTTATCTCTATAGTAGGCTATTTATGAATAGTTTGATTTTATATTTTTAATAATTTTGTTGTTTTTGCCCTTTTTATTAGTTTTTTTTTAACATGTCTATTTAGTCGACAATTTTAGACTTCCATTTGAACGAAATTAATACTTTTTTTTTAAACTTACTATTCATCAAAGAATCCTGAAAAATAAAACGTATCTCAGTTTCCACAAAAATATGAATCAGCACAACTGTTTTCAACATTGATATTAATCATAAATGTTTCTTGAGCATCAAATCATCATATCAGAATGATTTCTGAAGGATCATGTGACACTGAAGACTGGAGTAATGATGCTGAAAATTCAGAGGAATAAATTACACTTTACTATACATTCACATAAAAAACAGCTGTTTTAAATTGTAAAAATATTTCACAATTTTATCGTATTTTTGATCAAATAAATGCAGCGTTGGTGAGCAGAAGAGACTTCTTTCAAAAACATTAAAAAATCTTACCTACCCCAAACTTTTTCCAATGGTATTTAGATAATAATAATACTGAATAACAGTCATGCAGACTCAAAATGTCATATAGAAACCAGGCTTTATGTCTTAAACAGCCTTTTAAACCAGTCTAACGATCGTGCCGGAGAGTAATAAATCCATAACCAGAACAGATATAGTTGTGAGATTATGACCTCATATCCATCCAGAGCCATTAGCCTGCAGATCAAACCTCCAGAGCGTCTTAACCGTCACAAAAGCCCATAATACGACAACAGATTCCTGTTATAATCCTGCAGGCTTAACAAATCTCATCTTATATCGACAGATTTCCTCTCGTGTTTTTGTGCATAAACAATGTCAGCTGGGAAAACTATGACTTCAAATGGCAGGTTTGCGTTCTCGTGGATCTAGATGTCATTTTACCATTTAACATTTGACATAATTGTCCGCAGCCCCTAAATGGCAACAAGCAGTCTGAAGACGAGGGCCTCCGCGGGCTCCGGAGCGGCAGGGGCCCGTGAGAAAGCCTGAAGTCTTGGGTTACGATAATTGATGTTAATAAAGGCCCTGCAGTCATTGTTCCAGCGCTTTCAAAGATCGGCCGAGAGACGCAGGTGAGCAGGAGGGAGGGAGACTTCTCAGGTTCACGCCGATCATTCGTGATTGACAACATGTCATCAGATCTCAACATTTCTGAAGATTAAAAAGCTGATTTCAGACTCAAATACACACTCTAAAAAATGCTGGGTTAGTGTAAAAATAGTGTCTTAGTTTGCATATTCATTTATTATGATTGTACAGTGACTAACTATAGTGGATTTGTGCAGGCAAATGACTTCAGCACCGCAGAAATGAGCCGGTAAAATAAAACAGAGCCGCTCTTTGTGTGACAGTGAGTGACGTGAGACGGACAGCAGAAAAACCCCTTTAGGATTCGTTTTCACTCACATCTCTTAATTCTCATGTCTTCCCATTGTGTCCCAGAATGCCTCAGGGCTGCGGGGTAATGAGACATAATTGAGGGAAGGTCACGGATCATTAATTCAGCTGGACGGGTCGCGATGCTTTCATACCTCGGCTGACAGGTAGCGGCATCTGAGCAACATGAGACACAGGAAGCTGCCAGAACAACATCCTGTCGGTGACAAACCCATGATGTCACTCCAACAATGAGAGCTCAGAGGCAGGCTGCGTCCCAAATGAAATCACATATTTTGAATAAATAATTACTTTAAGTATGAATGTGCGTAGTATGAACGTACTTGTCATGATCATGTGACCTACCAGAGTCAGTTGCGTCACTTCACTGCCATTCACAAATCCTCTCCCGTGGCCTCATGGGATAGTAAAGTGTCAATATATGCACACTTCAGAATCTCGCCAGAAGTAGTAGGTCATTTAGGGACTTTTTGCCTACTCTTTTATGAGTACTGTGAATTCAGACACTTTTTGTCTCATATTGTTTTTCGCCTACTATATAGTAGGGAAGTATGCGATTTCAGACGCAGCCTCTGATTCAATCATCACACTGCAAATGAGAGAGCAAGTCGAGCGCACTGCATTCTGGGATAGAGCATTCAGAGTCAAAAATTATAGTCTTCATTTTTAGAGAATACCGTCATTGAAGACGCCCTGTGAAGCTAAACGCAGACGTTTATGTAGGACTGATGAAACCTGCAACATGAATTTGATGTAAACATTAAGTCTAATAATACTCACATATGTTACAGCATGAAATCATATTTAAACCTATAACATTTTACATAGATAAGTTAAACATAGCCTATCACATTTTTATCTCACAATTCTGACTTTTTTCTTGCATTTGTGTGTTTATATCTCCCAGTTCGGACTTTTTAACTCACAACTGTGAGTTTATATCAAAATTCGGAGGTAAAAAAAAAAAGTCAGAATTGCAGGATATAAATTCGCATTTCTGAGGAAAAAACACAGTATAACGAGTATCATAATAAGAATAATAAAAGTTAATTTTGAGTTTATATCTTACAATTCTGACTTTTTTTCTCGCCAATCCAAGTTTATATCTCACAATTCTTAAAAGGAAAAACAGAATTGTGAGATATAAACTTGGATTTGCGAGAAAAAAAAGTCAGAATTGTAAAATATAAACTCAAAATTAACTTTTATTATTCGTTAATGCTTTAAATAATAAAACTATATAAAAGAATAATAAAATAAATAAATAAAATAAAAGAATAATAAAATAAATAAATAAAATAAAAGAATAATAAAATAAAAGAATAATAATAAAAAAAACAAAATAGGTCTATATAGAATCTTTTCTTCTAAAACCGGGTTCACACTGTACAATTTTGTCCATCTGAGACAAATTTTGTGAATCCTAAAAGATTCCTTGAATCCTAGGCCAAAATCTCAAGTCTTTGGTCGCTAGTTTGACATGTTCACCGACAGCAGATTAATGACCATCACGATTAAATTTTTACCTGTTTTTTTTTAAAGGCACAATATGTAATTTTCACCACTAGAGGTCGCTTATTCAAATCAAAGGCACCTTGATTTCGCAGAATCATGGGAGATGTTTTCACATCTACAGCTGGTGGAAAATAATCCGACAATCCATATTCATGGATGAGCTAATGTATTAAAGATTCATTAACGTTACTGTAGTATGAAGCAGGGTGTTGGAGCGGAACGAGGCCGCTGGAACGATTGCTAACGAGAGACGAGCACGACACACGGCTTGAGAGCAGCGGGACTTTTATTATGCCGCAGTCACCGCTTCCACTTCTTCCAGTCAAGTGTATGTGGAGTAACACAGTGCTGTTTATCATATTAGATACATTTGTGTGTTGAAAGTTGTTATAACGTTACTCTGAGCGTTCGCTCGGCGGCTGCTGTGAGACACTTGTTGCACACTGCAGTAAACTAGATCGATATTAGGTATGGTAAAATATGGTACTCGCAGTAAATCAAGAAAACGAGATTTAAACAATAAGACTAAACATGTTGAGCTATATAACATGATTAGTTTTCTGTTGATGAATGTATCTAAACAGTTGCTCACCTGTCTAATAAAACACATAATATATTAAAGCGTCTTTGGTGTTGTAATGTATAGTTTTGTTCATGTTCATGTTCATGATTTCATGTCTTTTATTTTGTAGTTTGATTCATGTTGCTTGTTAAGTTGGCTTGGAAAAGCCAACTTACTGAAATGCTATTTGAACTTATTTTTCTGAGATTAAAATTTCTGACTCTAGCTCCTCCTACAGGTTTAAAGCTAGAACTACCAGATTCGGCTCAAACCTTCAGACTGTTCTGACTTAGTGTGCTTTATCTTTTCTAACTGAGCACACTTATGGTTTTCCTAAAAATGACTATTAAAACTCGGAAAAATCCCATTGACTTTCATTGACGGAATGTTCACATGAGCGAAGACTGTTCAAACTCCAACTGCTAAAATTCAAATTTAAACACACTGAAGCCCATTAGACTCAATGAAGCTGCCATTCTATGTACTATTTCTAATCCATTGAAACTCTTTCAAACTCATAAACTCATTTAATCAATCAATCAATCTATCTATCCATCTCATGGGAACCACCCAGAACACCCTAGAAACTGCATAGCAACCACACAGAACACCATGGCAACAGCATAGCAACCACACAGAACACCCTAGCAACCGCATAGCAACTACCCAGAACACCATAGCAAATCCCCAGAATACCTTAGCAACCACATAGCAACACCCTAGCAACCACCCAGAATACCTTAGCAATGGCATGGCAACACCCTAGCGACCATCGTGAGTACCTTAACAACCACATGGCAACACCCTAGCGGCCACCCAGAATACCCTAGAAACCGCATAGCAACACCCTAGCAACCATCATGGGTACCCTAGCAACCACATAGCAACACCCTCAGCAACCACCCATAATACCTTAGCAACTGCATAGCAACACCCTAGCAACCACCCAGAATACCCTAGCAACCGCAAAGCAACACCCTAACAACTACCCTAAGTACCCTAGCAACCACCCAGAATACCTTAGCAACACCCTAGCAACCATCCTGAGTACCTTAGCAACCGCATAGCAAAACCATAGCAACCACCCCAAGTACCTTAGCAACCACATAGCAACACCCTAGCAACCACTCAGAACACCTTAGCAACTGCATAGCAACACCTTAGCAACTACCCGAGTACCTTAGCAACCACATAGCAACGTCTTAGCAACCACATAAGACCCTTGCAACCGCTCGGAGTACCCTAGGAACCACATATCAACACCCTAGCAACCACCTAGAGTATCTAAACTACTAAATTAAAACTTAAACTTTCAAACTGAAAACCTTCAAACTTTAAGCTTTTAAAACTACTTCAAACTTTCTGGCTGGGCTTTTTCAAGCAAACTTCAAAGTTTGTCTCGACACACTTTTTTTTAATCTAGTTTGTGGTCATGCTTCCCTTTGCTCCTCATGTGCTCACTTAAGTCTATGTGTCATGTTCTGATTGGTTGTTTATGGTCATGTGGTTTTCAGTTCCCTTGTCCCTTGTGTCACTTGCCCATTGGTTGTCTTAGTCATGTGTTCACTAAGTTCATGTATTTAAGCCTCTTGCTCTCCATATTACTTGTTTGTGTATTGATTATGTAACGCTGCTGCTGGTGAGTGTTATTGTCAAGTCTAATGGTTGCTTTGTCTGTTTGCTCACTTTTGGATTACAATAAACTGCACATGGGTTCATCAACTCGCCTTCAGTTGGACTAATCGTTACAGGTGTTTCCATGGTTTCTACTAAATAAAATCGAGGAAATCAAGGGTATGATGTCATTGATAGGCGACGCACGGACACACTCCGTGTCCTGGTTAAAACTGCTTATTTCTCTGGATTTGACCATTCTTGGAAACATTTGGGATAATGCAAGTACACAAGTCAACAAAACAATATATATCAGCGATTGCTGGTATAAGCTACTGGGAATCTCTGAACACGTCCAGTGTATGTAATCAGGAAAATCCTGTATCCGAAATTCTCAGTGCATCTCAAGTGTGTGGACGGGTACGGGATTCCCCACGCTCGACTGGGAAATTGTCGCACACGGTCGTACACCTCAAGTTTCACTGAAATTTCCAATGTCCGATTTAACCCGGAAATTAGACTTTTCATGCAGTGACTGTTCTAGTGGTTTTTGGATATTTTAATCCAAAATCTTACATATTGTGCCATGATCAAAATGAACACTAGAGATTGTTTCTGTTCGCTAACCACCATTTCTATCCCACATGTAAATGCAGCTCGCGTCACCGAACGCGTCACGGATTGATGATGTAAAACGAATCTGTTTTCTGATCCTACAGTGTGACATGGCTTACAGCGGGGATCATGAACATCTTCAAGTCTGAGAAGCAAAAGTCGTAAAGGACTATTATAATCGTACAGTGTGACCCCGGCTTAAGAGTGTATATTCATACCTAGAGAAAAGCGTTCATCCTACAGTACACACTGCAGTAAGTGTGTAGCATGTCATTCTGAACACAGCCTTCAGCCTGAGCGACTAATTCAACTGTGGCTTCATCTCGGCAGAAGAAATGTCCAAATTGTAGCAGGCCCGAGTGATCTCGAGGCAATTTGTCTTCACGTATGCACGTGGTTGTAAATAAAGGGGCCGGTGTGGTAATTGGAGGAGCGGATGGAGACGCCTGCGGTGTAATTGAGCAGCCGAGGCAGGGGGTTCAGGTCCGACTGAAAGAGCCAACGCCAGCGGGGGATCCAGGTTCTCTCCCCTCGATCACAACATCCAACAGAAATGGAAAGGGATCAGAAAGCCTTAGTTTGCACCTTAAGAGGGAGAAGTGCAGGAGTATTTGTTGACGGAGAGTAAATGGCTTTGCCGAAGAGAGAAACATTTTTTTAGATCAAGGATGTCACATCATGATGGTTATTTGTTCTTTCTCTGTCTGCAGCGTGTGGAGCTTTACGGATCTGCAGTGAGAAACCAGACACGTCTGAAGAACCTGGTGCTTTATTATCTTTATCAGCATTTTTACAAAGGCTTCAAATGCAGCGTATTCAATCAGAAATAAGAATTACAGTAATATCAAGCATCCCAGCAAACAAAAATATGCTCTAAGAACGTTTTGCCAACGTTCCCATTAAATTATGAAAATGTTATTTGTTAATGTCCGGAAACTTTTTAACAGAATGTTAACAGAACATTGATTCCGTTCTCTGAACACTCCGAAACAAGTATTCAGAATTCAAGAATTCAGAAAAACGTTCCATGAAACCAGATAACTTTGAACATAGCGTGAATTAGCACCGCCCACTTTTTTCAAAAGTGCTGAAATTTGCGCTTTGATTTGAAGCAAAAAAGTTTTTGAAAATCGGACAGAAGTACAAGACTGTTTAATTCACGGCTTTAAGCCCCGGTATACTCACGGTGAAGTTCTTTTTTGTTCTGTGTTTAGGGGTAAAACGAAGTTACGTGAGCAGCGATATACTGTTATCGAACATCTGACTCCGCCCACACTGCTGAGAGCGACGGTTAGATGAATATGTAAATATGTGCCGCGCGCTTTCCTCTCAGTAACGAAATAAACAACAACAAAAAAAAAGAAAACGTTTTTTAAAATCTGATCATAACAACAAGGGTAATTTAGCACAAGCTCTGAAAATTAGCACTCCAGTAACGTCACGTCACATTTATGGCATTTTATTCAATAGATTGCTGAAAAGTAAGCAGCTTTACAGTATCAAGAAAACTGTGTCAGTGCCTCATTCCATCAGAAACACAACTTCATTTTCTTCTACTATAAAGCGGCTATCCAGTGTGTTCATGTTTTCTGACCTCGACGGACTCAGACGAAATGAGTCAGAGAAGCAGGGTTGCCAGGTTTTCACAACAAAAGCCGCCCAATTGCTACTCAAACTAGCCCAATTGTTTCATTGGGAGCTCTCCCGGTAAAAATCGCATTCTAGGTGGTAAAATCTGCGTTTTTGGCTGAAAATTCTCATTCCAGGGGCTAAATATCATGTTATTTGGGGATGCGGCAACATAGTCACGGACCATTTGGTATGGTGCTTTCAAGTCATGTCGAAAAGATCGTATTTACGAGCTGAACGCACATGAACGCCACCACAATGTTGTAAATACGAGTGGGAAGTTCGGGATTTTCTTTAAGCCCTGATCTGTATGAGTTGGGGGCGTGTCAGTGAGAAACATGACCGAATATCACAGTATTATAAGTATTTAGCAGTGACACTGTCCGGCTTTTATATTTACGATGAAGTAAGCTAATTACCTGCACAAAATATGGTAGCATTGTAATATAACATTATAATACGTAACGATAAAGTTTACAGTGGCTTCATAAAATTAGCTAAAAACATAAAAAAGCAAAACACACCTGATGCACATTCTTTGTTCTTCATTTTCTATAAGGGCTGTATTTTTGTGTAATTCATTAAGAGAAGGTACACCGCCATCTTACTCTGACGAAAGTGACTTGAACCAAAGTCTCTTTAAGACAAGTCATTTCACTCGGTGGCCATCTTTGAAACGCCTCTCGGGCATCATGCAGCTCCTATCACTTTGAATGGGGAAACATCAAATTCTCCAAAGCTGTTTGCCAAGCTTTCGATTAAATTTCATATTTGAAATCACCAATGAAATCTGACAACAACTGTCTCATAAATTTTTTTCCAAACACTCGAATCATGACAAAAAAAAAAAAAAAAACTGTATTTTTCAGGCTGGATCAAGCTAATGCGCATGCGCAGACCTAAATGCGCGTCTCTTGTGCCTCATTTCGGAGGCGCGCGTCTGACTGTTTCTATAGAAACCGGAGCTTCTAACGGCCGCTGCAGTGACGCGATGACTTTACCAGTCGGCGATTGGCTCTTATTTTGAAGGCGGGACTTATTCCACCATATTGCGCATTACACTTTCTCCCATTCAAAACAATACGAGTGACGCGTCTTGTGTTGTTCTATAGTCTTTGCTTGAACGCACCTGTCGTCATGAACACAATGACTTCCCACCTCATAAATACGAACTTCCCAGGAGGACTTGAACGCACCAGTAGTGTGAAGGTGTTTTGCAACTGAAGCGAACTTTTCCTGAGAGTTCGCTTTGTCAAGCCATTTCAAACTCCAGAAATGAAATTCATTTTGGGCGTGATTTTGTTCGAAATGACGTCACGACAATTCGTTCTTCGATTTTGTTTGAAGTATATCAGGGCCTTTAGTGAGAGAAAGAACTACAATCCCATGAAGCATTGCGAACAGCATAATCGAATTAAAAACAATTTAAGAAATATAAAACTACTCATTTACAAAATGTTGATTATATTTATAAAAAAACGTTTATTGCAAAATAAGCATATATATATACAAAGATTTAAGTATTTTGAGAGCGCGGAGAGATCGATCTTTTGACGCATGTTGCTTTTTTCAACTCGCTGATGTTCTGTACAGCATCATGGGTAATGTAGTTTATTTATAACACGATTATTAAAAAAAAAAAAAGCTGAAATAATGCGGGCTGACGGCTTCAGCAGAAGCAAATACTACCTCGTAGATCACAGTAGGTCTGTTTTTAATGGTTCATAAGTTATCGTAAAAAATCAATTTCCCTATGGAGAAAACGCATGGAGTTTCCAGAACCCGAGTGTGTTATTGTAACGTTTGTTCATAACCTTGTCAGAACGTTAGCTAAAGTTCTGAGAACATTCCTTGTTTGCTGAGATTATACATGTTGAGCAGTAATCATAATCATTCACGTCTGTCCATACATCATGTGATTGAATCAAAGTTTCTTCGGAGCGGCTCCCTGCAGACGGTTGTGTTCCCTCAGCCTAAAACACAGAGGAACATCTGTAAGACATCCTGATGAGATACAGAAGGTCATATTCATTCAGACCAGAAGCGTTTCACTGACCTGACCGCATTGATCTTGATGAATCCAGAGGCGTCGCAGGGGTCGTAGTCGCCCTGCACATCCATACTGTTAAACACAAAGCAGAGATGGAGGCGGATCAATACGGCATACAGCAATAATTGCTGAAAATTAAAAACCAATTTCCATAATAGTCACATCATCCCGTCACATGATCCTTCAGAAATCATTCTAATATGCTGATTTGCTCGTCAAGAAACATTTCTGATTATGATCCACGTTTACAATAGTTTTTTATGAAGTACAGAAACAGTTGCATCATATGGCAGCTGTTAAAACACACAAAGACGAGCACAAGACTGAATCATAAATCGTTCATTGACCGTGTTAATGAGTGCGACTCCCTCCAGGTCTCGAGCGTTCGACCGACTGACATCTGAATCGCAGCTGCTTGTATCGGTGTAATCGCCGCAGGACAACATTGTGACATTTCTTGCAGATCGATGCATCATGTGGGAGGAAACCGCTGTGTTAATAACACCGTTTGGTCGTGAGATGGTCTGGTGAGCTGCTCACATTATCACAGACGCGCTCATGACGCAAAGTCCGTTTCAAAAGGTAAGCAGCGTAATTATAAGACACCTTGTTCTGGCCAAACGTGTCCAAATGCAGAGAGCAATCCCAGCATGCATCTGTGCAACTATCCACCTAAGATGATTATAAACGTAATTTAACTCAATGCCAAAGAGCGTCGATAAAAATAGTTTCATCTAGTTACATCTGGACTATTTTACTGAATATTTGTGTATTTTTACATTTATTAGAATATTATATTTTGCTGACAGAAAGAGTAATGCTGCATGATTTGTGGGAAAATTCTAATTGCATTTACTGATAAAAATAATATTCCAGGGTTGCTGTGCTTGTTTGTAGGGCACAATTTGACCAACATTTGACTATAATATTTATACTAATATTTATTATTAAATAAAAATCACTAAAAACAAAGTAAAAAACACTAAATAAAAACAAAATATGAAATATCACTATTGTATGGAAGCTTAATTCCGCTACTGAATAAAAAAAAGGTCATTGCGAGTTTTTATCTCACAATTCTGACATTTTTCTCAGAATTTCAAGATATAAACTTATAAACTTAAAAATAGTCAGAATCATAATTATCTTTTGTATTTTCTTATTCCGTAGCAGAAGCAAACTTCCATACTATTGTAATATTTCACTGTAAAATAAAAAAAAGCAGCATTTATCGGGGTTCAAGCGCTTAAAGCGCTATAAGCACATGTGTAAAAGGTATTATGTTTTAATTAGCAAGCCTGTAATCATCTCGATCATAGATGGAAAAGACCATTTACAGCAAATAAAGGCAATTTACCATCAGAAACATATGGTTTTTAAAGCTTTTCAACAGTAGAGGTCGAGCCAAAAACCTAGGACTAGTTCGCCAAAGTTGGTTTTTGAAATAATCTCCAATATTTAACGAATGATTCGATGAACAGCGGCGGTCCTAGAGACAAAGTTGCTCAGAATGTGGAGTTCTACCATGTGGCATGAATGTCGTAGGCATGTGCAAAAAATTGGGCAATACACAATCCTTTACGCATTTGAAAAATGCGAAGGCAGATTTCTTTCGAATTTCTTACAGGCCTCTAGGGCGGTGAGTCAAACAGGCCCAGCGAGTTTCATTCCGATCGGCCTCCGTTAACCTTGTCTGATAGCTGCTCAAATTTCATTGGCCGATGGCGGACATGTTTTTTGAGATACGTCAATGTCTTCATACACAATCATGGCACCTTGGACAAAGACACTGCATGCCATTTTTCAAGTCGATCGGACTAACGGTGAAGTAGTTATAGCCATTTTCATGTTTTTTTCCTGTTATAGCACCACCAAGTGGCCAGTCGCGGCATCCTTTTTCACGCAACCACAGAATGAGCTCTTACACAGGTGTGCCAAATTTGGTGAAAATATCTCATTCCGTTCACGAGTTATAGCCATTTTAGTAAAAGTGGCTCCGCCCACTTCAAACATTTTGGCGCCCTTAGAGACCGTGAATCAAAATTTCAACTTTTTTTGATAATTATTGACAATCAGACTCCAGAGAATCTCGCTGCACTGCACAAAAACCTAGGACTAGTTCGCAAAAGTAGTTTTTTCAAAAAATCCAAAATGCCCAAATAAAGGGGCGGGGCCTGGTTGAGTTAGTTAGTAGTGTGTTGAAACTGGCGGTTATGGTAAGGGGCGGGACATTTCCCAAACACCAATCACAACACACTGCTCCAGCCGACCAATCAGAGCACATTGTGCTTTTCAGAAGGCGGGGCTTCATAGAGACAGGAACTAAACAGAGCGTTACTGACAGACTGGGAAGAGAGGAGCTGAACAATGGAGAATATGAGGAAAATAATCAACATTCAATCTAGTAGAGCCTGAAAACAACATCAAGACTTTGTAAAAGGGCCTCTTTACGTCGCAGACTTTGATGATCACACTAAGCCATATCGCCATTTCATTTGTATTTCGATGAATCATGGAGCCCTAGTTTAGAGTAAGACAAAAGAAGATCCCAAACTAAAAGCTCACAATCATAATGACGTTCTGTCCCCTTGAGCTAAAGCGGCCGGACGAGGAGAGGGTTCGACCTTTCAACCGTACGCTTCCACGCTTAAACGGCATGAAACGTGCAACTTCCCCCAAACGGCTGAGAGGCCATTAGCGGCGCGCGGCATCTGGACCGGAGCTTTGGTCAGCGCTGAGATGAGCTGATCTGCCCTCAGGACACACAGAGGTCAAACCTGAATGATCTCACTGTTCAGAGAAGCTCATGTGACTCATGACATCATTACACAGCAATACAAACCCCTCATATTTATCAGCACACTCACTGCTCACATTAAACTTTTGTTTTGTTGTGACGCTATTTTACTACAGCAAAATATTCTCTTAAAGTCTCATAGTGCATTTCAACAATTTATCAACACATTCACATGTTCACGTTTCTCTTACGATCACATGACATGCAATGTGATTTAGTTTTAGTTTATTTTGACTGTATCTGAACTTTAAAGTGAGTCAAACCTCTTTTTACTTTTAATAGTCTCTCAGTCCACATTACATTCACACTGGTGTTTTAAGAACCCTATCAAACTGAATAAAAAAATATTAATAATAATAATTATAAATAATTAATTATGTAATTTTTTAAAATAATATATAATATTTTAAAAAATAATTATTTACGCTGTTGTAATTTACACTATTGTAAATTACAATTGCACTTTAAAATAAAAACATAGTTATCGAATATATTAGTTTAAGACACAAAACTAATATTTATGTCTTAAATTCTTGACTTTTAAACAATAAAAATTATTATTATTATTAACTATACAAATGAAGACAGAAATGTAGCACTGTTGTAAGTTATAATTGCACTTTAAAATAAAATTTTAATTATCAAATTTATTAATTTGTTACAAAACTAATATTTATGTCTTAAATTCTTGACTTTTAAATAATAAAAATTATAATTATTGAAAACAGAAATGTATCACTGTTGTAAATTACAACTGCACTTTAAAATAAAAATATAATTATAATTATCAAATATATTCATTTAAGTTACAAAACTAATATTTATGTCTTAAATTCTTCATTTTTCACATTTCAGATCCTCAAGCTTTTATTTTGGCGGAATACTGGTAAAATGCTGTAAACTTCTGTCCACAAAATGTTGGAAATTATGCAAATGTGTAAATTATTATTATATTTAAATAAATTATGCTATTTCAGAGTGAATACATTTAATGATATATTTTTAATATAATAATATATTTAATAAAATTACAGCCTTCAATTAGATAATCACAATCAATAAGCTATATGGCGATTATCGTACAGCCTCATTTATGTATTTTAATATAAAATATAATGAATTATTAGCTTTTCATCATCTCACGAACCCCTGCACTGTTTCAGCAGACTGAATGCAGATGTTCAAACACCCTGAGGTTTAGAGCAGAATCAACGGGAGGATGTCGTGTTTTACCTGACCAGCTCCTCGTTGTACAGTGATTTGGGCGACTCGCGGCCGAGGATGTACACCTGTCCTTTAAAGACCGACAGCTGCACACGACCTTCCACGTTCTCCTGGGATTTATCAACACAGTGACGGACGAACTCGCACTCCGGACTGTACCAGAACCCTGAGCGGAGAGAGAAGGACAGATATTAGTTCTTGTTTTAAGCACAAACTCACTTTTCTTTTCAGAAAACGAGACTAAATATCTTCAGTCGTTTTGCTTCTGCAGTAAATGTGTAAGATATTAGATATTAGATATTTGTGCTGGAAAACGAGACAAAAATACATCATTTTTTGCAGTGTTGTCAAAAGCGAAAGTCCCGTTCGGGCTGTAATATATTCAGCGCACAGGTGTGTGAAGCAGCCCGTCTCTCTGTGGGACGTGGACTGAACCGGCTCTCTGCGGCTTCATTTTCTCAGTGTAAAATTCTAATGAGTTTAATCTGCGGCGAGAGTCCTGCTGCTCACACCTCTGAGGGACGTGGCCCTCGCCGGCCCTCGCGCTCCCATGCCGCTTTAATTGCAGTGCCTCTGTAATCAGCCTCTAATGGGCCAAATCCTATTATGAGAGAGGAGGAGCAGAGAGAGGCCTGCTGCTCACAACAGACAGATTAAGACACCTGAGACAACACAACACACACAGACACAGAGAGAGAGTATATCTGAGAGTCAATAAGTGTATTTAACTGCAATATGTGTGTGTGTGTGTGTTTAAATATAAACTTAAATGTTTAATAAATATATAATTAAACAAAAACTATTTAATTATATAAAATTATATAATTACGTTTAATTATTAGATTTATTATATATACACACACACACAGATAATTATATATTATTATAAATAATTATATATTATATATAACTTAACTAAGTATAAAAAAATTTAAAATTAAGTATAAA
The DNA here is from genome assembly GCF_019924925.1 of Ctenopharyngodon idella. Classification (NCBI taxonomy): domain Eukaryota; kingdom Metazoa; phylum Chordata; class Actinopteri; order Cypriniformes; family Xenocyprididae; genus Ctenopharyngodon; species Ctenopharyngodon idella. Next base: position 42,883,931 of record NC_067224.1, read on the forward strand.
ATTAAAATGAAGAATAAAAACTACAAAAACTATTACAAAAAACATTAAAACTTTGTAAAATATTTAGTTATTTGAAAAAAAAAATAGATAATTAAATATATTTTATTACATTTTTATCACATTCATCATTGCAAATGTGTGTATATATAAACAGACAGAGACAGGCAGATATATATATATATATATATATATATATATATATATATATAGATAGATAGATAGATAGACCGATAGATAGATAGATAGATAGATAGATAGATAGATAGACAGACAGATGACAGACAGACGGATAGATAAACAAACAGACGGATAGATAGAAAGACAGACGGATAGACGGACGGATAAACAGAAAGATGGACAGATAGATAGACAGACAGACAGATGGACAGATAGATAGATAGATAAACAGACAGATAGATAGACAGTCGGATAGACAGATAGAAAGACGGACAGATAGATGGACATATAGACAGACGATAGACAGACGGATAGACAGATAAACAGACAGACGGATAGATAGATAGACAGATAGACAGACGATAGACAGACAGACAGATGGATAGATAAACAGACAGACGATAGACAGACAGATTGACAGACAGTCAGATAGACAGATAGAAAGACGGACAGATAGACATAGACAGACGGATAGACAGACAGACAGATGGATAGATAGATAGATAGATAGACATAGACAGACAGACAGACAGACGATAGACAGACGGATAGATAGACAGATGGAGAGACAGTGCCTATAAAATTCAAATATTTTTATTTAAACCTCCAGACGCTGGTTTGTTGCACCAACATTCAAAGTCTCTTTTCTAGTTAAAAATAACACACGTTACATTTCTGAGAAGTTCATGTAACTTAAATTCAATTTAATTCTACTTCCTTAAAATTCAAATTTGAATTGCAATTCTGCATCCTCTTTGATGGAACTGAACTGTAGATCAGCTGATCTGAGCTCAAGCCGCATCCGTACCGTTATAGATGAGCTCCGAGAACTTGATCCCGAGACCCTGCTTGATCTTCCGCACCTCCCGGTCCATCGTGAAGGTCTCGATGTCCAGATGAGCGTGAAGCAGGATGGTTCCTCCAGGGGTTTCGTAGATACCTGACGGGCACAACAAAATGAAAACATGAATTGATTGTTTCTTCTCTTATGTACACTTTTAATTGACAGATAGTGAGAGGACAAGAAACTATATGCAGGCTGGACTTTCTGCATTTTCTGTGGTTATTTTTGGGGAAAATCCCAATAAATCCAAATCCCCACTGCCTCTGCGACAGGTGTTGATGGGCACATTGACAGCAGGATGAATGATAATAGAACAGGGAAACGCAACAATCGTCCTCTGTCAGGATCCAGCGGTCAGGTTCGCTCTACCCTACAATTTCCCCCCTCAGAGCCGCACGTGTGTCTGACACACAGAAATGAAGCTTTCACTCAGCTGTCTGAAGGGTCACAGACCATCAGAGTACAGGAGCGGAGATGATGAACGTCCGGCTATTCTTCAGAGCTGTCAGAGTCTTTACACAAACACACACGCTGGTGATAGATTGTGTCGAATCGACAGACCAGGAAAAACACGCACCAATATATATTCAGATCAAAGAAATCAACCAATATGGCTTTTTCAAAGGGCTTTCAACCTATATATGATTCCTTAAATATTACCCCATCATAAATCAATCAATATGTTTACTTAAATCAAACACACTTTCTCTATATATGACACACACACACACATTATATATATATATATATATATACACACACACACACACACACACACACACACACACACATATATATACATATAAAGGTATAAAAATATATAAAATTAACAGAACTTAAAAAAAACATAAATATATATATATACACACATTTTTACTTCAGTGCGTTTGATTTAATAAACATAGAATTTAATTTATATATATATATATATAATTATAATTATAAAAAATAAATATATACACACACACACACACACATTTCTTTACTTCAGTGCGTTTGATTTAATAAACATATTGAATTAAATTTTATATATTTATTTTATAATTATATATACATATATATAATTATAGTTATAAAAAATAAATATATAAAATGAATACAACTTTCTATAAATAAATGTATATATATATATATATATATATAAAATCAGTCAATGTGTCAGATTTACTATGATCAAACACACTGGATTAAAAAAATTATAACGATAATTATATATACATATATAAACAAAAAAAATCATATTATATATAAATCACATTATATGTATTTTATATAAAGTATATGATTTGCATATTTTTATATATAATATCTCTATCTATAAATAAAATATATAAATATACAAAATCACACATGTATATATAAAGTGTTTTTTTTTTCCAATGGTCAACTATTAATATATATATATAATTTTTTTTTAGTTCAGTGGGTTTGATTTAATAAACATTGAATTTAATTTTTATATATTTATTTTTTATAATTATATATATATATAAAATCAATGGGTTTGATTGAAAGTGGCTTAAGTAAAACAAACTGAAGTTAAAGTTTGCCCAGTGTAACAGAAATAACAAACAAGTCACCAAAACAGCTCAAAAACTATTTGAGACCAAAGATTTCTTCTATTAAATCTTCGATTCCTTTACTAAACAAAAGCTTTTTTGACTTCTCAGAGTCTTACGTGTAAAACAATCTCCGTCTCCTCGGGGCAGAAGAAGCGGCTCTCAGTCCAAACCCCTAAACGCCACAGTAACTCCTGCCCAAAACAAGACTTAGCAAATTACCCATCTCTTAAATCCTGAAAAGAGGCAATCTGATACATTAAGACTCAGTGGGATTTAGTGCAGGAGATTGAGGGACTAAAGCATCAAGAAAATCTGATAAAAGTCTCTTCTAACACCGTCAGGCATTAAGATCCCAAGAGATGAAGCTAGAGGAGGACAGATTATGCCGACACTGATTTACATTCATCTTTTACACAGTTCAGATGTGTTTGTGTTTGTGTGTTGAGAGGTTAAATGTCTCGTGGGCCCTTCAGGCATCCTTCCACACAGGTAACACGGACCGGCTTATCATTCCTCACTCCTGCCCGGGCAGAAAGAGCTCAGGTCGAGGAGCGTGGCGTTAATGCCGCTTTAACACTTCAAAAGACACACAAACACACACTCCACCAACACGGTCACCTGATGTGAAGGGCTTAATAACTGGAGCCTGAGGCCGAGACACGCATCAGAGTCACTACAAAAACTGAATAATAAAGCTGAAATAAAATATTAGATGAATAACTTCATTATTAGAGATGCTGTCTGATCAACGAACTGAAAACAGTTTAACTGGAAATGAATAAAAACTAACGCTGAAATAAAAACGTATTAATCCTTAAAACAAAAGCTAATAAAAATGACAAAAACACAAAAAAGCAAATTCAGAATATTAATAAAAACTATAATAATATATAAACAATAGTAACATAACACTGGCCCATCAGTAACAGCTTAAATCTAAACTATTCAAAAAATAGTATAAAAAACTATTTTTACTACATGGTTTTACATGCATTTTTTAAAACATGAAATACAATTTATAAATTGTATAAATATCCTCTCTCTCTCTCTCTCTATATATATATATATAAAATGTGAACTCTTTTAAAAATGTCTTTATTGAAATATCAGCATTAATTTATAATAAAAACTAATATATACTACCAGTCAAAAGTTTGGAAACATTACTATTTTTAATGTTTTTGAACGAAGTCTCTTATGCTCATTAAGGCTGCATTTATTTCATAATAAATACAGAAAAAACAAAAATATTGTGAAATATTATTACAATTTAAAATGATGGTTTTCTATTTTAATATACTTTAAAATATAATTTATTTCTGTGTTCAAAGCTGAATTTTCAGCATCATTACTCCAGTCTTCAGTGTCACATGATCCTTCAGAAATCATTCTAATATGATGATTTATTATCAATGTTGGAAACAGTTGTGCTGCTTAATATTTTTTGGAACCTGTGATACTTTTTTCAGGATTCATTGATGAATAAAAGGTTAAAAAGAACAGCATTTATTCAAAATATAAATCTTTTCTAACAATATAAATCTTTACTATCACTTTTTATCAATTTAACACATCCGTGCTGAATAAAAGTGTTAATTTCTTTCAAAAAAAAAGAAAGAAAAAAAATGACTGACCCCAAACTTTTGAACGGTAGTGTATATTGTTACAAAAGATTTCTATTTTAAATAAATGCTGGTATTTTTTAACTTTTATTCATCAAAGAATCCTGAAAAAGTATCACAGGTTATAAAATAATATTAAGCAGCACAACTGTTTCCAACATTGATAATAAATCATCATATTAGAATGATTTCTGAAGGATCATGTGACACTGAAGACTGGAGTAATGATGCTGAAAATTCAGCTTTGATCACAGGAATAAATTACACTTTAAAGTATATTAAAATAGAAAACCATCATTTTAAATTGTAATAATATTTCACAATATTATTGTTTTTTCTGTATTTATTATGAAATAAATGCAGCCTTAATGAGCATAAGAGACTTAGTTCAAAAACATTAAAAATAGTAATGTTTCCAAACTTTTGACTGGTAGTGTAGCTTGAGATGCCATTTCTAATACTTCATTATATTCACTAATATAATATAGAATTTACCATAACTTCTTACTTAAAATGAATTAATTTCCATTAATTTCCTAATATCCATGACTGTTCATAGGATTAAAAATACACTAAAATTCAGATTTTTTTATTGTTCTTGAATATTAAAACTGTTTTTAGTCTCTTCTGCTCACCAAGGCTGCTTTTAGAAAATACAGTAAAAATCATGAAATATTATTCCAATGTAAATCAGCTGTTTTCTATGTGAATATATAGTAAAGTGTAATTTATTCCTGTGATCAAAGCTGAATTTTCAGCATCATTACTCCAGTCTTTAGTGTCACATGATCCTTCAGAAATCATTCTAATATGATGATTTGCTGCTCAAGAAACATTTATGATTATTATCAATGTTGAAAACAGTTCAGATTTTTGTAGAAACTGTGATACGTTTCAGGATTCTTTAATAAATAGAAAGTTAAAAAAAATGCATTTATTTGAAATAAAAACCTTTTGTAAGTTACTTTACTGTCACTTTTGATCAGTTTTAATGCATCCTTGATGAATATAAGTATTTTAAATCTAGTATATGTACACAGTAACAGCTTAAATCTAAACTATTTAAAAAATAGTATAAAAAACTATTTTTACTACATGGTTTTACATGCATTTTTTAAAACATGAAATACAATTTATAAGGCTGCATTTATTTCATAATAAATACAGAAAAAACAATAATATTGTGAAATATTATTACAATTTAAAATGATGGTTTTCTATTTTAATATACTTTAAAATATAATTTATTCCTGTGATCAAAACTGAATTTTCAGCATTATTACTCCAGTCTTCAGTGTCACATGATCCTTCAGAAATCATTCTAATATGATGATTTATTATCAATGTTGGAAACAGTTGTGCTGCTTAATATTTTTTGGAACCTGTGATACTTTTTTCAGGATTCATTGATGAATAAAAGGTTAAAAAGAACAGCATTTATTCAAAATATACATCTTTTCTAACAATATAAATCTTTACTATCACTTTTTATCAATTTAACACATCCGTGCTGAATAAAAGTATTAATTTCTTTAAAAAAAAAAAAGAAAGAAAAAAAATGACTGACTCCAAACTTTTGAACGGTGGTGTATATTGTTACAAAAGATTTCTATTTTAAATAAATGCTGTTCTTTTAAACCTTTTATTCATCAATGAATCCTGAAAAAAGTATCACAGGTTCCAAAAAAATATTAAGCAACACAACATTGATAATAACTGAGTATCAAATCATCATATTAGAATGATTTCTGAAGGATCATGTGACACTGAAGACTGGAGTAATGATGCTGAAAATTCAGCTTTGATCACAGAAATAAATTATATTTTAAAGTATATTAAAATAGAAAACCATCATTTTAAATTGTAATAATATTTCACAATATTATTGTTTTTTCTGTATTTATTATGAAATAAATGCAGCCTTAATGAGCATAAGAGACTTCGTTCAAAAACATTAAAAATAGTAATGTTTCCAAACTTTTGACTGGTAGTGTAGCTTGAGATGCCATTTCTAATACTTCATTATATTCACTAATATAATATAGAATTTACCATAACTTCTTACTTAAAATGAATTAATTTCCATTAATTTCCTAATATCCATGACTGTTCATAGGATTAAAAATACACTAAAATTCAGATTTTTTTATTGTTCTTGAATATTAAAACTGTTTTAGTCTCTTCTGCTCACCGAGGCTGCTTTTAGAAAATACAGTAAAAATCATGAAATATTATTACAATGTAAATCAGCTGTTTTCTATGTGAATATATAGTAAAGTGTAATTTATTCCTCTGAATTTTCAGCATCATTACTCCAGTCTTCAGTGTCACATGATCCTTCAGAAATCATTCTAATATGATGATTTGCTGCTCAAGAAACATTTATGATTATTATCAATGTTAAAAACAGTTCATATTTTTGTGGAAACTGTGATACATTTCAGGATTCTTTAATAAATAGAAAGTTAAAAAAAAATGCATTTATTTGAAATAAAAACCTTTTGTAAGTTACTTTACTGTCACTTTTGATCAGTTTTAATGCATCCTTGATGAATAAAAGTATTTTTAATCTAGTATATGAACACAGAACAAAAAATAAAGATTGTGAAATGCACGAGAAATCAGATGATCATGAACATTATGGATCAGTTCAGGAGGGTTCTGCTTTCATTTGCTGCTCCGTCGACAGCTGACAGTGACTATCTGAACCTCTGAAAGAGCGTGACACGCAGTTCACTTCATTCTCCTGGACCGTGTCACATAAACACAGCCTGTCAGGGACTTTATTGAAAATCCTAAACGCCGACTTCCACATTCAGCTCCGATCTTCTGTGAACCGGCGGGGAAAACAAGACATTCCGTATTTTCCAATTCCTACCTGCCACTCTGCTGTGAAGCCGGAGTCAATTTGCCAATCAGAGCGTTGTGAGGAGGGACGGCACTGTCACAAACAGGTTTCGGACCCCAGCGCAATCGAAATACAACGACTGTGAAGTTTCACGACAACACATGTTTTGTCTTGTTTTCCAGTACAAACATTAGTAAGAGCCACAAGTTATTTCTTTCTTTACAGAGATGTGAATTTAATAATTGCTTAAAACAAGAACAAATATCTGTCAGTGGGGTCAGAAAAATAAACTTAATTCAAAGGAAAAACAAGATTATTTTTCTGACTCCGTTGGCAGATATTCGTTCTTATTTTAAGCACAAACTCACTTCATTTGGATCAAATGGATTTCAGTAAACAAGATTTAATATCTTCAATGTTTACCTTGAATGCAATGCAAGTTTCTATAGATAAAAGAATCTGACACATGCATAAATGTAAAATGTAAATGTAATGAATTGACATTCGTACCTCTTGACTTCATTCCTATGAAGCGGTTCTCCACGATATCGATTCTCCCCACACCATGCTTTCCACTTTGAAACGAGAGAGTAGGTTATTGATTAATAAATTAATAACAATGCATATATTCTCAAGTGATAAAGTGTACAAAATGACATTTGTATGTTCACATGGCTGTTTATGAATGGATCAAATCTAGAGTTTCTGAATGCCCCCTTAAAGGGTTAGTTCACCCAAAAATGAAAATTCAGTCATTAATTACTCACCCTCATGTCATTCCACACTTGTAAGACCTTCATTCATCTTCAGAACAGAAATTAAGATATTTTTGATAAAATCTGATGGATTTGGATGTGGATTTAATAATCCATTTAATGGATTTAATGAGGCGTCCATTGACAACATAATTAACACTTTCAAATGCCCAGAAAGCTACTAAAGACATATTTAAAACAATCATGTGACTACAGTGGTTCAACCTTAATGTTATGAAACGACGAGAATACTTTCTGTGCACCAAAAAAAACAAAATAACGACAATATCTAGTGATGGGTGATTTCAAAACACTGTTTCATGAAGCTTTACGAATCTTTTGTTTCGAATCAGTGGTTCGAAGCGTGTATCAAACTGCCAAAGTCACGCCCCCCAGTGGTGAACCAGTGAAATTTCGAAACACTTATGACGTAACGAAGCCTTGTTTACTGAAATCTCGTGACTTTGGCAGTTTTATACACGCTCCGAACCACTGATTCGAAACACAAAGATTCGTAAAGCTTCATGAAGCAGTGTTTTGAAATCGCCCATCACTAGATATTGCTGAATAAAGTCGTTATTTTGTTTTTTTGCCGCACAAAAAGTATTCTCGTCGCTTCATAACATTAAGGTTGAACCACTGTAGTCACATGACTGTTTTAAATACGTCTTTAGTAGCTTTCTGGGCACAGAAAGTGTTAATTATCTTGCTGGCAATGCAGACCTCACTGAGCCATCGGATTTCATCAAAAATATCTTAATTTGTGTTCTGAAGATGAACGAAGGTCTTACAAGTGTGGAATGACATGAGGGTGAGTAATTAATGACTGAATTTTCATTTTTGGGTGAACTAACCCTTTAAGGAGCCACAGTGAAAACACAAGCATTGAGCAGCTGAAGACATCATAAATTGACAGTAAATACTGTGTTTGAACTGTAAAGTTCATTCATCATGGCAGGTTCTGCTCACCCGATCTCATTCAGGTAGGAGAAGATCTCCAGTGGAGTTTCTTTGGATTTTCCTTCCTTAACATGCGTCACTTTGACTGGAACACCTGAAAGTATGAATATACATTAGTATAACAATCTCACGAGGTTTTTTGATTCATTTCTGTCACCTCTGGCTTGATTAGTTGGGGTTTAAAAGACACTTAATATTCATTCATGCTGCATTATAGATCTGACTGCACTGATAGTATTGGATTAGAACAATATTTGCTTTATAGCTGAATCATATCGGTTTCATAATTGATAGACAAAATGATAGAGCGATAACATGACAGACAGACAAACAATATTCTTCCTTTTCAACTCTATATCTGTTGTTTTATCATTATGAATGTACATCTTACTTTAAAATAAATGACATATATTTGGTTTTAAAAACCAATGACCTTCATGTTTAAGTGTCAATGAAGTGTCTAGATATTTTTTTTTGCATCGCTGTAGATCTAAAGTGGAAGAACTCAGTGTGATGGCCGGTCCTGCGCTCTCAAACACACTGAACTCCCATAAATAAATCATGTTGAATAGTCGACTTATTCATAGCGTGAAATGAGCTGCTCAGAGGCCAGAGGTGGAGGATACGAATGGATCGGCCTTATGGGGGGGGGAGGAGGAGGAACACAAGGAAAAGAGGGCGGAGAAGAAAGAAAGAAAAGATCCATACACGGGTCTCATTAGCATTTAGCACGCTCACAGTTGCCAATCATGAACGAAAGCCTGCGGTTCTTGCTCGTCCTTTCACAGCTGTAAATGTAAAGCCCTGTGAGAATAATGACACCTAAAAGAACAAGCTGGATAGTTCAGCCAAAAATTAAAATGATTTAATCATTATTTTTTTACCCTCAAACTCTTATGATGCTTTTTTTTATAGCGATCATGTCTGTCAAGCTCCAAAAAGGACAAAACAAACAAACATATTTCAGACTACATATTTCAAGTCTTCTGAAGCAGGGTTATTATCGTTAACTAAAAGTTAAAAAACATTTCTGTTAATTTAAATCTGAATAAAATGTAAATATAGCTGCAAGCAGCAATTATGGGGTCAAGCTGAATAAGGGCAGAAAAGGAAATATTTGTGGACATCTGTGATCATGAGGTTAGGATAAAGCCGTTTAAATTACATCAGTTAAAGCACTTATAACATGGTTTATAACTTCTGAGCAGTAGGTGGCGCTGTGACGAAACTCTGCATGCACCCTCAAGTCATGCCTGTGATCACATGTACCAAGTTTCATGTTAATACACAAAACTTTTGCAAAGATACAGCTGCATTTCCATTTTGTCGTGCTCGCAGTCAAATTTGTTGACGCAGTATAAAACAACGGTTGAGTCTATCAAAAATCTTTTATTAACTTTCTGTCACGAGTGTCTGTAGATGCTACATACCAAATTTTGTACAAATCGGACAAATTTTGTAGGAGGAGTTCGAAAAAGTAGGTTTTGAATAAAATTCAATATGGCAGACAGTAACTATGGTAGAATATGGTAAACTTGGTATTGTAGCACTCGGCATAAGCCAACAAATCTAATGATGTAAGTTAAATGACAATATGTTGAATTTTTCATATGTTATAAGCATTTTCATAAATTTCATTATATCTCTTGACCACTAGGGTGCGCTGACCTACAACTTTACAGGTCCTCTCAGAACATGCCCTTGATGAATCATACTGAATTTAAAAAATAGCCATTAATAGCCATTTTTCCTATCTCGGCACCAGTAGGTGGCGCTGTGATCGTTGCGAAGATACAGCATCAAATCCATTTTTGCGTGCTCTGCGTCAAATTCATTGATGCGCTATACAAGAACGGATTGGCTGATCAAATTTTTTTTTTTTAAATATTTTATTTTTAATTAAAAAAAAAATCTTTTAATAACTTTTTTCCCTGGAGTCTGAGTAGATGCTACATATCAAATTTCGTGCAAATTGGACACATTTTGTAGAAGGAGTTCAAAAAAGTAGGTTTTGAATAAAATTCAATATGGCAGACAGTAAGTATGATAGAATATGGCACATATGGTATCATAGGACTTGGCAAAAGCCACCAAATCTAATGACATACATTAAATGACAATATGTTAAATTTTTCATATGTTATAAGCATTTTCATAAATTTCATTATATCTCTTGACCACTAGGAGGCGCTGACCTAAAACTTTACAGGTCCTCTCAGAACATGGCCTTGATGAATCATACTGAATTTCATAACGATACGTTCATGTGTTCGTAAAACACAGCATTTTATGACAAAATTCAAAATGGCCGACACCTGAAATGGCCGACCAAAGAAAATTAGATATCGTTCAACTCGGCATGCCTCAAGAAATCTAAGGAGATCCTCATGATTTTAGGACAAGGCATTCAAAAGTTATAAGCAAAAATAGCCATTTTTCGTATCTCGGCACCAGTAGGTGGCGCTGTGACAATATTGTGCATGTACCCCCAAGTCATGCCTGTAATGACATATACCAAGTTTGGTGTCAATTCACCAAATCATTGCAAAGATACAGCATCAAATCCATTTTTGCATGCTCTGCGTCAAATTAATTGATGCGCTATACGAGAACGGATTGGCCGATCAAAAATCTTTTAATAACTTTTTGTCTGGAGTGTGAGTAGATGCTACATACCAAATTTCATGCAAATTGGACAAACACTCTAGGAGGAGTTTGAAAAAGTAGGTTTTTTGGAAAATTCAAAAATTTTCACGACGGAAATGACATCATGAAATTTTTTTTGTTTCTAGGACTTGCGCGTCAAAAGTTATGAGCATAAACATGAGTGAATCTTTGAACTGTTGGTGGCGCTACAGGGTTTGAGGTAGAGACTCCCAATTTGCTATGGTAACATATCAGACTGTCCTCTATCTGTGTGCCAAATTTCATAACTGTTTACCATACGGTTCTACGGTCTGCCATAGACTCAAGAGCGGAAGAAGAAGAAGAAAACTAACGATTTCAATAGGTGCTTGACCCCAAAACATTAGTTGAAAAATGAGAAAATAAAATAAGTTTGAGGTTGAAGCACTAAAATTATTAACTGGAAATACATAAAAACTAAAACTAAACTGAAATAAAAATAAATTAAACCTAAATAGCAATATTTAAATAATAAAATGACAAAAGCACATGATGAAACTAGTAATATAAAAATAAAAGCTAATTAAAAATATTAATAAAACTATAAAAATATGGTGCTATGATGTTTGATTGCAAGATATGACGCATGTCGGACGTTAACACCATCAAACGTGTCCAATCTTTGATTCAAGATCCTCTTTTGTGACATTTTTTGAAGCTTGAGTGTCACTATGCATGGAAAAGAGTTGAATGAAGATTTTCAAAACTTAAGAGAATAACAGAATATGAGTTTAGAGTAAATAATGACACTGGCCGAGACAAATATCGGTAGACAAGGCGTTTCGTCCCAAACCCAGAGACCCCGGGCCACAGGGCAGCGGCTAACAAAGCTCCAGAGCCCTTCAAATAGTTAATAATTAGATTAAAAGTTCAAATAAATTAAACACAGCGTGAACACAGAGTCTCTCGTCCACTTCTCTCTCCAGTCTATCCACATTATTCTATTCGTTCCCTCTGCCTTAGAAAAGCAACAATGGCACAGAAGACACAGTTGTAGGAAAAATTACTGCTTTACATTTTTCCACTCTTTCCTCTTTTTTTTTGCGCCGTTCCCCTTTTGAGGAGCAGGAGAAGACGTGGCAAAGAAACGGGGGTTAAAATGACAAGAGGGAAAAGGTTTGGTAGTTAAAATTCTTTTTTATCAACGAGAGAGAGAGAGAGCTGAGAAAGTGAAGAGAAGAAAAGGCGCAACAGAATAGAAAGATAAACCAGGTCTTTACAGGAGCGGGGCGGCGACGGGGGGCTGCTATTGTGAGAATCACTAAAACAGCTTTTCTCATGGACATTAAATGGACGTGCTCAAATATCTATGAATACTGATGGCCGATCAAAACGGATCATAGAGCACAATGACATCGCTGTCTGATAAAATCACATTACTAGTTCACTGGGGTCCCACACAACTATTGAGATTCTAATTCCCCAAAAAATATGGGAACGAAGTCTTGACGCACTTTGTTTAACTGCTTGAAAACAGTTTCTTTGAGTAACAAGAAGAGAAAACACTTCACTGCTTTTTCATCATATACTATATATGCTGCACAGTAAACTCAGCAAAAATCAACTGCTTGATTGCTTGTATCATTGCAAAATGCCCAGCTTTAAACTACTAAATGCACTGTAAACCCTAACGCTCAAAATACTTAATTGGTTTGAGTAGGACAAACTCAAATTAAACAAATTAGTTACTTTTATGAGTATTTAGCACTTTCTTTTTCTTTCAAGTTCACAGAACTGATATATTTTAAGTAAACTGAACTGTTTCATTGTTTTGAGTTTTATGAACTTATTACTTTTAATTTAGACGAACTTAAGTTTAACTGAAACTGGGCTGGGATTTCTGTTTCCCAGCATGCTTTGCACATGGCACTCAAAAGGGAGCTTAAATGCCAAAATTAAGTGTTATATAATGTTTTTTTTTTGTGTGGAAGATTAATATTAAGTGGGAGATTTAGTAGTGATTAATGTTTTGTTATGCTATTTTAGGTTTTTGGAGAGTTACCATCATGTTTACACTAATAAAAATGTATACATTAGGTTACATTATAGTTTTGGATAAATGCATGAATTAGTGTACTTAAACATTTCAAGTTAAGAATAATTAAAATGTATGAGTACAAAATAGAAATCTGCCAGTTCGGCTTAAACTTTCTTAAACTGATTGCCTCAAATTTTTTCAGTTTTGCCAACTTATTCGTGTTTACAGTGTGGATAAAAGCATCCGCTAAATGAATAAATGTAAATATGACTATAAGGCATGAAGATATTAAGATATTATAAACATTAACATCATGACTTTCTGCTTTGATACATTGTGTATTGTGAAAAGCGCTACGCAAATAAATTTATGCAAATTTGCAATTTATTTAGGCTACTTTAGATTAATTAATTGATCACTCAGTAAGACCTAGCTAGTAAAATTGTCATTAAATAATTTTTTAGTGCAATTAAAATGTTAACCAGCACATTATCCAGTCAATAAAAAACATGAGATTTGTGCCTTTATTGCGTTAGCATGTTAACTGTCAATACTGTTGCAAAATGCAAACTATATCATCACACAGCTCTGTAGTTTATCCAACTTCATCCGTAAGGTGATATATACGCTATATAGCAAATATATAAACTGTCTGATTTGTTTATTTTGTTGCAAAATGAGAGATTCTCCAGCTTTGTTGTTGTTGAGCGACCGAAGCGCGATCTGTTGAAGCTCTGCCCTCTTCTGGAAAGGGGGCGGGAGCAGCAGCTCATTTGCATTTAAAGGGACACACACACAAAAAAAGGTGTGTTTCTGCTCACACCCAAATAGGGGCAAATTTGACAAGCTATAAAATGCATTTCATTTTTTAAGGTACTTTCACTTCCTCAAATAGAGAAAGAGACCAACCTTAAGTGTGTTTTCCAAAGCATTCTTGAATTATATTTAAGTTCAGATCAATGCTCTAAAATGGAGGGTGGCAGTTAACAGGTTAAAACAGAGTTTGTTCTTGGAAAGTGTCGTATTCAACAAGTGTGACTGATGATGAACACACACTAACCTTTAATGAAGTCGATCTCCAGCACATCAGGCTCATTGGGTGAATCTTCTGGGTTCTTGGTCATTTGGTAGAGATCTGAAGGTGCGTGATTCTGACGAACAGAAACGACAGGTTTAATCTCACAGACAGTGTTTCCCAAACGGGTGTTGATTGATTTTAAATCAAATGTCAAAATACAATAAATAAAAAATAAAAATGTCAAATTATAATAATTTCGAAATAAAATTAAACACTTACTAAAAATATGAAAAATATTTGTGAATGTGTTGGGACTTAAATATTTTATTTCAAAGGGGTTCAGATGATGAAAAAGTTTGGGAATCCCTGAATTATGAGAACAAATAAAAATAAATAAAGCTTCTTTATTGGCATCAGTGGTTCCATGAAGAACTTTTAACATCATGAAGTCGTTCCATCGCACAAAAGCTTCTTTCGATTATTAAATTGTTCTTCACACCAAGAAAATGGTTCTTTTAAGAACTGATCACTGAAAAGTTCTTTATTTATTTTCATGTGAGCGAAAGACTAAAATAAAAGGTCACATGGTTTGAAAACCCATCAAGTCTTCACGACAGACTGATGTACTTCCACTTGGTGAAGCCAGAGGTTTAACTCCACCTGCTGTGTGTGAGAGTGTGTGTCTGTCAGTGTGTGTGTGTCTGTGTGAGTTTCTGAGAGTGTGTCAGTGTGAGTGTGTCTGTGTCTGAGTGTGTGTGTGTCCATCAGATGGTGTTTCCTCTGCCAATTACCCCAGATCACAGTGAGATGACAGTCGATGTCTCCTCAGCTGAGGTAAATTGCAGGGGAACTATGCAAAATAACCACCGGGTGCATTTAAATGGAAACCTTTACCAGACAAACATCATCATATGATAACTAATCTCAGTCCAAATGCACGTCGTCTTTACCGTCGCTTTAACTAAACGGCGTCTCTGACTGCGCTGCGCTACTTTCTTTATTTTCTGCTTCAGTAGTACCTGTCCTGAGATAAAACTACAAGACGTTCTGAGAAACGGCCTTAAAAGCCATTTGAAGAACCGTCTGGAAGGATGAAATTAGTGGGTAGAATTTGATCACAAGAGACCATATGAATCTGATGTTTTCAATGTTTCAAGCTTTTTATCAGACGTATAAATCCATGCATTTGAAGAGTGATTCTATTTAAATGCAGGAGTTTGAGTAGAACACAAGATTTTAGTGATTCAGTTTGAATCCAAATTGTCCCATAAATGAAATAAACGTCATTTTTTTTTGTGCAATAACTTCGGTGATTGGTTGAGCTTGTTGAAAAATTGAGAAAATGAAATGAGATTATGTGTTTGTCTTCCCATCATGCAACAGAAAGAGTCAGAATGATGTTTGTGTGACGTATCGGCTGATTTTATTAACAAATTTATGATGAAATCAACCGATAATGTCAAAAATGAATGGGACATTTTGGTGCATTTTCAACAGAATCGCGATTAATACAATTATTGACAAAAGACTTTCAGCTCAGGTGAAGCTCAACACATTTCAGCGCTTGATATAATGTGATGGGATCAATGAATTTCAATTCTGACCCCCTGCCGGCGGATCTGGTCCTGCCCTATAACCCTGCAAGACAGGCGAAGGTAGAAATAATCCACAGAGAGAACGACAGGCGGACAGAGAGACAGAATTGGTGGCAAATGGTCCGTGAAGAGAACCATCATGTCGCCGGTGCGCGGCTCGATATGCTGCTTTATTCAGTTCGCCGTATATATTGTTGTCCTCCGAGGCGGCTGAGCGCCCATCCTGAAAGACAGCCCGCCGCATGAACTTAGAGCAAGTAAATTTCTCTCTTTCCACATGTTAGCTGCCTCATTTGCTTTCAATCAAAGCCCAGAGTTGAAAGAGAAGGGGGAAAAAAAGTGTCACGACGGTGGAAAGAATGAGTGAAGAGATGAAAGTGAAGCAGTGAGATCTGGCCACTGGATTGGAAGTGACGCGTAAATCGCCGTGTCCCGGACCTGAAGCGCTAACTGAGCTGTTGGTAAACGGGAAGGAGAAAATCTCCATCTGATAAGAGGAGGTGATTTGCATTTCCACTCAGCAGGACTGAAGGTCTTAATATCGTGGACGTCTTTAACCCTTTAAAGCCTGAGTTTATAAGGCCTCGAAATGACCAACATGATCAAAATGCACACAATCTACTACAGTCCTTCTGATCATTTAGACTTTTATAATTATAATTACCCACGTTCAGCTCGTAGTTCAAGTGAAGATGAACATTTACTGGACTGAAACAGCTTTGGTTTACTTGATTATCCATACATAATTTTTCTAGAGTATCGAATATGATCATCAGGCTTTGAGGAAGGTTTATTTGTTTAATCTCTCAATCATCATTGTATTGCATTATATGTTTTAAAACTACAGAGCTTTGATCATAAAACTATGCATTTAAACTTACTAAGACATATTATTGGCAGATATTGATATTTATATGCATTTTATTTAAGTATCTGCTATAAATATTTTATTGATTTACATTACAAGCATCAGAATTTCATCACTTTTTGTCATATAAATATCAGCATTTGCACCAAATTGCGTGTTTTTGCTCAGTTCGAGTCTCTGAATAATATTGAGCTGTTTTACCTCTATATTCTCATTATTTCATAATATATATGGGTCAATGACGGGACGGGTCATTTTTTGGTCCAAAGGCCTTAATAATAATAAAAAAACAAAGATATGACATCTAAAGTATGTAAGGTAGTACAACTAGATGTCTTTTATTGAATCCAAAAGGTTTTAATTATATTTTGCTACATATAAAGGTATTTTAAAGATTTTAAAGTGTCAAAAGATCATTACCGTCCAAAGGCCAATACAGCCATTTCATTTATGATCTTAAAATGTAATAAATGTATATATTTTTTATTCTGGCATGGTTTTATATCATCATATCTCAACATAGTGCAAAATGGTGTTAAAATTATGTGTAGAAGTCGTTGATTTGTTATGAGAAAGAATGTTCGGAAAAATGAATTTCGTTGATGTCATTCGGAGTAACCAATATAAAGGGACCATTTTGGATCAAGTCATGCGGTCAATATCATGTGACAGGATGTGACATCATTCAGACACCTGCAAAGGACCACATGGTCATGAAGCAAAGTAACTAACTCTCTCTTAACTATTTGAAAAATTCATGTTTTCACTTGCTCATACGCATGTCCCGAAACATCAGGTCATTCGGTGCAACCGCTATAAAACATGGAAAATGTTGTAATATTTTAAAAACATGTACTAAATGTAATATGTTTGATTGTCCTTTTGCTAGCTAGCTAGATATCAGCCTGTTAGCATTGATTGAAAATATCGTCATTCGGTATAACCAAAAGTGTCATTTGGTAAAACCGAAATTTTGGTTAAACCGAATGACTTTTTTGGTGACAAATTTTGTTCATCTTGTAAAAAATGACAAATGCAGTGTTAGTTGATTATAAAAACCACATAATCTCACTGTTAACAATTAATAAAACTTTAAAATTAATTATATCTCCATTATGTTTTTTTTTACACTTTTAAAAAACTTATTCATCAATGACCCAAATTTATATATGGATCAAATATGATCCACTCAACAAAAAAAACATATACGCAAAAAACACATTGAAAAAATAAATATATTTTTCTGACTATTTTTTATATTTTTACAGGCATTACAGGGTTAAAATAATTCAAACCTGAACTATTGAATAATAAACACTTAAAATGCAAAGACTAGTGCAAGTGCTTAAAAATATGAAATAAAGACAAAACACACTGGCTATCACACACATGTCCATCTCATCTCCCAGCTCTTAAACAAAAGAAGAAAAACAAAGAAGAAAATGCTAAAAACGAAGGAAACAAGATGAGATGAGCACATTTGGAAATGAAGACATTCAAAAACATCCAAAAGTGAAGTGTGTCGATCATAACTATGAGTGATTGTAGTTTAAAGCTCCACATCAGTTCTTGAAATCAACAAGTGATAGGAGAAACGAAGCTTTTCAAAACTTTGAATCAATTGAACCAATTGCAAAACGATTCACTGATTCAAAGCGCTGGAAACGACACACGCTGCTGACCCCTGCCGGTCAAAACGGTTTAAATGCAATGAAAACATCTTTTACAAACCAATTACAAATGTTTTTTTGAACGTGTAATCTATTAAATGCAATTAACAAATCATCTAATACCATTACATATGAAGTGTCTTTATAATATGTGTTATTTTGTTAAATTGTAGGGCTTGTTTTGTTTGTTTTATGAAGATTTTTAACAAGCTTAAGCTTCCTTTTTATTACACAAATATGTCTTTAAATGTCTACAAATGTAAAAAATTGATCTGAGATCAGGTAAAAACCGAATAGACAGTGGCTCATGGGTTCACAGAGATCATCAGCGAAACGTTTCAAAACAGTTACGACGTAGCGAAGCCTCGTTTACTGAAATCACATGACTTTGGCAGTTTGATACGCGCTCCGAATCACTGGTTCGAAACAAATGATTCACAAAGGTTTCGAAGCTTCACGAAGCTTCCATCGCTAGTGAAAGTCACAGCTCTGCTGAAGCTCATTGCTCTACAGTCTACAGGAACGAACGGACACGTCCATGTGACGTCGAGGTTTGCGGTGACGTGGATCCCCTCCCACGTCGAAGCCCGGAGCAAACAATGAGAGGCCACAATCATCCAGGCTCCCATGAAATCAGAAATGACCTCGGGCCGCTGCGATGACGGGTCACTGTCTGTGTGTCCACCATGAAAACAAGAAACAAAAGAAACCAGCGGCCCAGGATGACCGGTTGTGTTTTAAGGGCCGAAGGTCATGACCCGAGTGAAAAAAAGGTCACCTGTATGATCGGTGCTGAACCTACTAAATGATTCCTCAAATCACATGTGCCGTTATTAGTGTTATTTTAGTATCATTGAGATACTATTATAGTTTTTATTAATATTTTGAATGTTTTTATGTTTTCGTTTAAATTTTTATCATTAGTTTTAAACATGTTTGTATAATTTTTAGTTTTTATTTCAGTTGTTTTTAATACATCAAGTTAAACTAAATGAAAAAGAGCTGAAGTTACTGTTAGAGATGCACCGATACTAAATTTCTCCGCCGATACCGATTATTCAGAATGATATCTGCCGATAGTTTGATTTTCTTAAGTAAAAAAATAATTCTGCAAACTATACAGCCGGAAATCCTCTTATTTGGTACATCGCCATATTATTAAATGTTAAAATTAACAACAGAGCCCAAACTATTATATTCATCTGCTATTTATTTCAGATATAATCATTTCACTAGCAGATCTAGGCAGGTGGAGCTGGGGAGGTGGAGGGGTTCAGAGGAACTAGATTACAGCAAACACTGAACCACACTGTTGAGCAAGCAATCTCATTGGCTGCAGGATCAGCAGAGGCCAATCAGCTTGCGTCATGCGGTAATGATGTGTCTGCATGTAAAGGACCGACCATCCCGCGCCCTCTAGAGTTTCACAACTGAACTACATGTTTATTTAAGGTCAGATCGAAGATTAACGAATGGATTTTGAGTCGCTCGCTGATCTCTTACCTTAGGATTCTCCAGAACTCCAGACTCATAGCTGTTGAAAGACAGGTTTTTTATTAAGTTTTAGTGCAAGAACAGCAGTAAGGAAACTGTACGTACAGTACTGGAGTGTGATGAGCTTCACCTGATGTGCATGAGATTGGCATCCATACTCCACGGTGCCTTCGGCGTCACCGGCACAGGAATACCGTGTTTCTGTGCGAACAAAAAATAAATACACACATGAGGAGCCCGTTCACTGGAAAGAAATTGTGTAGGATTTACAATTTTCGCTTAGAAATTTCACAAATAATTACAAAGAAATGACAAGCGTCACATTTAAACTTTTTTACAGTGTAGTACTTGTGATGCTTTGTTATTGTTTAATGCATAAAGACTTACAGACACTTCTGATGGAGATACTCTACATAATCAGAGACTCCAGATTCAGTCCCAGACATTGAGCTCCCTCTAGTGGACTGAATCAGGTGAGCGTCTGAAAATAACCTGTGGAACTGAGGCTCTATTTGGAGGGTTTAATTCAGTGGATCGTTGTTTATTTACAAGGGGTGCAGTCTATATTTTGTTGGTTGTATAGGGTTAATGAAAGACGATTAATCCTTCAGGGTTGTTTTAGTTAAATAAACCATAAAAAATGTTATTTGCAACAACAAAAAATAATTATTTAAATTATATATTTTTATAAATAATATAAAAAAATTATTTCAGATATCTGCCAAAGCAACATTGCTCATTTTCATTTAGTTTAACATGAAGTAGTAAAATAACTAAAACAGAAAAAAATTAATAAAAACTATAAACATAAAAAAACAAATATATACAAACCAATAAAAAAAATGAAATAAAATCACAACAAATTTACTAAAACTAAAACAGAACTTTAAAAATTAAAAAAGAAAATGCAAAAATAAAAACTAATTTAAAGTATTAAGAAAAACTATAATATTATCTTATTTTATACTAAAATAAATATTGTAATAAATAACAATAATAACAATAAATATTGTCTAACACCTAGACGATATTTCTGGTATTCTACAGTAATGTCAAAGCTGCTGATTTTTTATTTACAGAAATTAGAAGTGGCAATATATTAAAATAATTCAATAAAAATAATTAAGTTTCAATAAGTGAAAGTTAATCAGGGTTCTCACTCTTTATGAATTTGCATGACTTTTCTAGTTATTTGTGATCGTTTCATATTATTATTATTATTATTATTAACTTGCAAACACCAATTTCTCAGCAATTTCCACCTGATAAAATATTTTAAAGCTTAATATAACTAGAACAATATATTAATTTCCAGGTCTGGAAACCACACTGTTAATATTCCCTCGTCAGGTGAATCCTGGTTCTTCAATAAAAAGGCAGTTGTTGAAGAAACTGATTAAAATAAGAAATATAAAACCAATTTATATCCTGATTTTTACATATTTTAGCTTATTTTAATGAGTCTTGCATCAGAGGAGTGAGCAACTGATCGTGTAAAGTGATGTATTGATAAACCGCACCTCTGCGTACTCCATCAGGTCCTTCCTGCCACGGAAGCGGTTGTAAAACTCAGGAATCCTCCAGGGAGCGATGATCTGATGTTCAGGAATGAAGGGAGGTCAGAAACTGAGGGACAGCTGATGATTTCTGATGCAGATGGATCATGTGAACTGACCTGCACTTGTGGGTAGAGAGCGTAACACGTCAGCTCGAAGCGGATCTGGTCATTTCCCTGAAATAAAAACAATTCATTTACACATACTCTCACATTTCATACAGGAAATGACATAATGATTAAAATAACTGATGAACTTCACACAGTTGTTGAGCTGAACTGAATCAACACTGAACTGATCTGATTAATGACACTGTTGAAGAGCCGCTTTACAGCTGGAATTAAATTCAACTGATTTATATTCATTACAGAATTTCCATTTAATTTCCATGACTTTTTAAGATCTTAATAATTTTTATGATTTTTTAAGATTTTATTAATTTCCTTGACTTTTTAAGATCTTATTAATTTTTATGACTTTTTAAGATCTTAATAATTTTTATGACTTTTAGAGATTTTATTAATTTCCATGACTTTCAGATTTTATTAATTTTTATGACTGTTTAATATATTATAAATTTCCATGACTTTTAGAGATTTTATTCATTTTCATGACTTTTTAAGGTGTTATTAATTTCAAGATCTTATTAATTTCCATGACTTTTTAAGATTTTATTAATTTCCATGACTTTTTTTTTTTTTTTTTTTTTTTAGATTTTATTAATTACCATGACTTTTTCAAATGTCATAAATTATGACTTTAAGATTTTACAAATTTCCATGATTTTTTAAGATTTTATTAAGACTTATCCAGGTCTAGAAATCACACTTTTAAAGTATGGTCATACAGAAAATTACACGGTCTTCATAAAATAACGATTAACACATGGATTTGAACATTATTCTCAGTTGGTGTTTGGATAATTAATGGACACATTTACTTCTGTAAAGTCAGGTGTTTATAGTACAGAGAAGGGTTTGATGAAAGCTAATAATTAGAGAACAGTAAACATGTGAACAGGTTGTTAAATTGTTGAACATTTTAAGATCTCAGAGGAACAAGCTAATATTTTATAAGGGCTTCGGTTTGTGAATAGTGAGATGTTCCTAAATCAACTCGCTCTCAAATCAGAACAAGATTCACAGAACAAGCGTCTGCTGCCATCTAGTGCTGAACAGCTGAGACAGCCTGCTTAAAACATCAAAACTTCACTCATTCACAGAGAAATTAGCTGTAGATCTCAAAAAAGCTCTACTTTATCTATTCTAGCACAAGGATGTTCCCCAACTTATAACTGGAAAGAATTGGATTGAAGCTGCATCTGCACAAACAGAGGTCAATATACACTAGCGGTCAAAAGTTTGGAATAATTATGATTTTTTTATGTTTAAAAGGAGTCTCTTCTGCTCACCAAGGCTGCATTTGTTTGATCAAAAATACAGTAAAAACAGTGAAATATTATTCCAATGTAAATCAGCTGTTTTCTATGTGATATATAGTAAAGTGTAATTTATTCCTGCGATCAAAGATGAATTTTCAGCTAGAATCTGAACACCAGATCATCATAATTTTCTCATTTCTCATTATGTGTCCTTCTGTTATTCCTCTAGGGTGTTTTCACTCTGTAAATGAACCAAACCCAGTTAAAGAGCTCAAACCAACTAGGTGCGCAAACACCCTGAACATCTTATTAGTGTGTCATAATACATAATGTCGGCACCTTTCCTGTGGCTCCATGAGAAACAAACTGAGCTCCTTCCTGCTGAGCGATCTGGACCTGACGGCGAGCGATGCACGGCCGGGCGATGGACGTGCCCAGCAGGTATCGGTCCTCATATACGGCGTTGGCCTGAACTGACGGCCAGATGAACTCCTCCACAAACTCAGAGCGCAGGTCTTCGATGAACACCTGAACCACAAACACGCATCACTTCCTTCAGAACGGAACTGACATGCAGACGGTTAAATTACTCAAAAATTATTAACACGATTGTCATTTTAGAAATTTCTGTAACACAACAATTATGTTAGGCCTACTAAAACTAACAAATTGAAAACAGAAAATACAAAAATTAAAACTAGCGATGACTTCAGTCATTTTGCTTCTCCAGTCAATGTTTGTTGATTTAAGAATGTTTAGATATTTGTTCTGGAAAACAAGACAGAAATAGAACATCATTTTTTTTTTTTTTTTTTTTTTGCAGTGCAAATGACCACATGAAAAAACAACTGTCTGTTTCACACTTTCCTTTGAGCAAAATATCACAGTTGAGATTGTTAAACTCCATCATGATCATGATTAAAATACGCTTTATCGTGCAGGTCTATCATAACCACCGTACATTATGAAAGTCAACATTCATTCACGTTCTAGTTCACTTCAGCTGTGATTAGAGTTTATCGTCATTACCTTCTTGGCTCCAAGTTTCTCAGCTTTCTTCCGGGCAGCATCAAAGTCCTCATTCTGTCCAATATTGGCCTTCAAAGTAATAAAAAGATGATTTATGTAAGAAAACTATGGAAGCTTGTTTTGCGTGAATTGCGTGATATAAAGTCAGAATTGCGTGATATAAAGTCGGAATTGCGTGATATAAAGTCGGAATTGCGAGATATAAAGTCAGAACTGTGAGATATAAAGTCAGAACTGTCAGATATAAAGTCAGAATTGCGAGATATAAAGTCGGAATTGCGAGTTATAAAGTCGGAATTGCGAGTTATAAAGTCAGAATTGCGAGATATAAAGTCAGAACTGTGAGATATAAAGTCAGAATTGTCAGATATAAAGTCAGAATTGCGAGATATAAAGTCGGAATTGCGAGTTATAAAGTCAGAATTGCGAGATATAAAGTCGGAATTGCGAGTTATAAAGTCAGAATTGCGAGATATAAAGTCGGAATTGCGAGATATAAAGTCAGAATTGCGAGATATAAAGTCAGAATTGCGAGTTATAAAGTCAGAATTGCGAGATATAAAGTCAGAATTGCGAGTTATAAAGTCAGAATTGCGAGTTATAAAGTCGGAATTGCAAGTTATAAAGTCGGAATTGCCTGATATAAAGTCAGAATTGCGAGATATAAAGTCAGAATTGCGAGTTATAAAGTCAGAATTGCAAGTTATAAAGTCGGAATTGCCTGATATAAAGTCAGAATTGCGAGTTATAAAGTCAGAATTGCCTGATATAAAGTCGGAATTGCAAGTTATAAAGTCAGAATTATGAGATATAAAGTCAGAATTGCGAGTTATAAAGTCAGAATTGCGAGTTATAAAGTCAGAATTGCGAGATATAAAGTCGGAATTGCAAGTTATAAAGTCGGAATTGCCTGATATAAAGTCAGAATTGCGAGATATAAAGTCAGAACTGTGAGTTATAAAGTCAGAATTGCGAGTTATAAAGTCGGAATTGCCTGATATAAAGTCAGAATTGCGAGATATAAAGTCAGAATTGCGAGTTATAAAGTCAGAATTGCGAGTTATAAAGTCAGAATTGCGAGATATAAAGTCGGAATTGCAAGTTATAAAGTCGGAATTGCCTGATATAAAGTCAGAATTGCGAGTTATAAAGTCGGAATTGCAAGTTATAAAGTCGGAATTGCGTGATATAAAGTCAGAATTGCGAGATATAAAGTCGGAATTGCAAGTTATAAAGTCGGAATTGCCTGATATAAAGTCAGAATTGCGAGTTATAAAGTCGGAATTGCAAGTTATAAAGTCGGAATTGCCTGATATAAAGTCAGAATTGCGAGATATAAAGTCAGAATTGCGAGTTATAAAGTCAGAATTGCAAGTTATAAAGTCAGAATTGCAAGTTATAAAGTCGGAATTGCCTGATATAAAGTCAGAATTGCGAGTTATAAAGTCAGAATTGCCTGATATAAAGTCGGAATTGCAAGTTATAAAGTCAGAATTGTGAGATATAAAGTCAGAATTGCGAGTTATAAAGTCAGAATTGCGAGATATAAAGTCGGAATTGCAAGTTATAAAGTCGGAATTGCCTGATATAAAGTCAGAATTGCGAGATATAAAGTCAGAACTGTGAGTTATAAAGTCAGAATTGCGAGTTATAAAGTCGGAATTGCCTGATATAAAGTCAGAATTGCGAGTTATAAAGTCAGAATTGCGAGATATAAAGTCAGAATTGCGAGTTATAAAGTCAGAATTGCGAGTTATAAAGTCAGAATTGCGAGATATAAAGTCAGAATTGCGAGTTATAAAGTCGGAATTGCCTGATATAAAGTCAGAATTGCGAGTTATAAAGTCGGAATTGCAAGTTATAAAGTCGGAATTGCCTGATATAAAGTCAGAATTGCGAGATATAAAGTCAGAATTGCGAGTTATAAAGTCGGAATTGCAAGTTATAAAGTCGGAATTGCCTGATATAAAGTCAGAATTGCGAGTTATAAAGTCAGAATTGCCTGATATAAAGTCGGAATTGCAAGTTATAAAGTCAGAATTGTGAGATATAAAGTCAGAATTGTGAGTTTATTTCTTGCAATTCTGAATTTATAAGACAATTCCGACTTTATATCATGCAATTCCGACTTTATAACTCGCAATTCTGACTTTATAAGACAATTCTGACTTTATATCATGCAATTCTGACTTTATAACTCGCAACTGTGAGTTTATATCTCGCAATTGTGAAATAAAAAGTCGCAATTACCTTTTTTATTTTTTTATTCAGTGGCGGAAACAAGCTTCCATAGAAAACAAATCATCAACAACAAGAAAAATAACCTAGTCTGGTGTAACTGAACCTCATCTGGTCCAAACCACAACCACTTGGCATTTCTGTAGCTCAAACTACAGGTTTGTTTGCATTCCCTCAAACAAACCTATGAATGCATGAACCGATCCAATGTTTACTTTGAATGTAATGCAAGTCGCTTTAGATTAAAGTATCAGAGAAATGTATAAATGTAATGCAGATGCACTCAGACAGGAAAAGAATCAAGAATATATTCATTACTGTTCTAGTTGTTGCACAATTTCAAACTATTTACAGCATCTTCTCTTGTTCCCTCACTACCTCAAATCACATACACTCAAAAAACTCTATTGTTTCACCATGTAGGCCTATCATCATCCTGACTCAGACTTCTCTGAATAATTATGGTCCTCTGCATTGCGGCATTTCATCTGTATTGTATAAAGAGCTATAGAAATAAATGCAAAACATTTCACCAGCTTTATGAGGCCAATCGCAGCCCACAATGCAAGTATGAGATGAACTTCAATCTTCAACTCCACTGGTTAAGATGATTAAACAACAACTAACAAACTTCATGCAAGTCCTACAGTCATGTAGTGAAGTTCATCAGATGTGTTACGCTTTACATGAAACATTCATCGGCCGGAGTGCACTTCAGACACACACAGCAGGATGTAGTTTATCATGAGGGATCAATAAAACCAATCAATGAATCGGTCATTCGGTGTGTTTGACTGGGTTAAAACTTTACAATAAGGTCCCATTAGTTAAAGTCAATGCATTCAACAATATTATTAATTAAAACTATAATTGAAATAAAGCTGAAATAAAATAAAATATAAATATTAGTTGAAAAACTTAAGCTAAATGAAAATTAGAAATGTTCCCTTGCCAAAAATAAAATAAAATATACTGAAATGAGTCTAAGTTGAAACACTTAAATAATTAACTGGAAATAAATAAAAATGAAAAATAACTAAAACTAAAACTGAGAAGAAAAAAAATTGAACATAAATAGCAATATTTAAATGAAACAAAAACACTAATAAAATGAGAAAAAGTACTAAAAATTAAACTAAAATTAACATGAAAAATAAATATATAATTTAAAAGCCAATTCAAAATTAATTAAATTAATAAAACTAAAATTACACTGGCATTGAGCAATACATGTTACAATATATATTAATCTTTTCATAAACTGTTCATTGTTAGTTCATGTTCAGATCCATTAAATAATATTAACAGATACAACAATAATGTATTAGTAAATGTCAAATCAATATTAACTGACTAATAAATGCTTTAGAAGTGTTTGTCATTGTTCATTAAGTAATTTACCTAACTAAACCCAGAAAAAAGATTTTTACTTGAAATAAACATGATACACATATTAACCAAAATATAATAAAATATAAAAAAGTAAGCATTTTATTTCAGCTAGTTGCCAAAGCAACATTTCTCATTTTCATTTAGTTTAACTAAAATAACTAAAACTGAAATAAAAATAAAAACTACAAAAAAATGACAAAACAAAATGACTTAAAAGTAAAATCAAAATGGAAAATACACACACACACATACACATACATACACAAAAAAAATTATTTGGCCATTATTGGACGTAAATATTATTTTTGGACATAGTTTATTTTGGGAACTTCATAGGCGTTGTACGTTCATATGGTTAAACTTCTGCCACTCATTCGATTTGATCAAACAATCCAACATTGGTCCTACATTTGTAGGAGGAGTAGCGAAAAAACTGTTTTTCATTTGCTTCAATATGGCCGACACTCACATCGTTGGAAAATGACAAATGAGATATCGTCGGCATGAACCAAGGAACGCAATGACATAAGAAATATGACATTTGAACTATGTTTTCAAAAGATATTAGCATTTTTGCAAAAAAAAAAAAACGTATATCTCTGGAACACTAGGTGGCGCTGTATTCAAACTTCTCAGGTACCTTCAGGACATGCTGTCAATGATCCCTACCAAATTTTGTGAAGATATGTCAAATTGTGTAAAAGATATTGCAATTTATGACAAAATTCAAAATGGCGGCCGGATGGTTCGTCCGATCCTGACAAAATGGTTCTGAGGCGACATACCAATTTTGGTTTTGATTGTTCAAAGTTTGGCCGAGATACAGCCTCTGAACCAATTTTATGTCGACCTTGTTAAGTTCATGACATCATAACTTTTTTATTTTTTTCACCAGTAGGTCACGAAATTCTGTTCAGTCATTTCTGTGCGTCCAAAGAATATCTGAGCCAATTTTCATAAGAATTGGACAAAATTTGAAGGAGGAGTAGTGAAAAACCTGAATATATCATACTAAGAATAAACATACTATTTTATTCTAGCTTAATGCATTCCTTTTTACAACATTTTGAACAAAAAGATGAGAAAATCATGTTTTTGTCAAAGATTAACATGCATAAGCAATGGCCAGGAAAGAGTTAAGAAAAACTATAATAGTATATCAATGATCATAAAATAACACAACTCTCTAGTACGCAGTGATGTTGTGCAGCTCTGAATGTGTTCCTTACAAAATGTGCTAATATGCAACATGAAACAAACTCTCAGTGCGTTCCTGAGCTCATGACTCATTACTGCGGACAGGCTCATTGTTCCTCACAGCCGTATATGACGACGCCACTATTGTTATGTGTCAGTAAAGCATCATGCAGACACACAGCCGGGGATCAGGCCATGAAAACAGCAGCGTTTGCACACATGCTTTCCCTTTACATCAGCCAGAGGTTCACCTTAAACCCCAAACGCCCAGCAGAGAATGATTCACGCCTGATTAGAGGAGGAAAAACACTTCGTGAGCAAGTCTTCACAAGCCTGGGCTGAACTGTGTGGTTCATGAGGATAAAATAATTTCATGAAACATCTTCCTGAATTTCAACTCTCTCAGACCTCACCTGTTAACAGTCATCACAGTTTCCCTGAAGGAAATGATCTGTGATTTATGCAAATAGGTCATGTGTTGATCAATAGTGAAATGGTGGAGTTACCAGGTAGGCAATGACATCGTAACCCTGTTCCTTGAGCCAGACCAGGATACAGGACGTGTCCAGACCGCCGCTGTACGCCAGGACCACCGAACCCTTCGACATCTCCGACCCGCAGGTGACCTTCACCAAAACACACAGAGGAACATCAACATCTGGAGGTCAAACTCTAACATGAGCCTGAACAGAATCTGAAGAGGATTGTGTCAGTAAATGAGTGTCATTAATCATGTGACTGCTCCAGTGCTGCAAAACACAAACCATAGTGAAATATAATACAAAAACATTCTATTTCAGCTTTTTCATTCAAAATGTTATGCTGATAATGTAATAAAATTTAATTAAATTAAAAAAATAATGCAAAATATAAAGTAAAATAGACATTAATTATTAAAAAAAATGCCCCTGAGTTGCTGAAACATTAAAATTATGGCTGTCAAACGATTAATCGTGATTAATAGCATACAAAATAAAAGTTTGAGTTTGCCTAATATATGTGGGTGTACTGTGTGTAATTATTATTTATATATAAATACAAACACATTCATGTATATGTTTGAGAAATATCTACATGTATTTATTTATATTTTTATATAATTTATATTATATATAAATAAAAATATTTTGTACATAAATAACATATTTCTCTTAAATATATACATTAATTTGTGTGTATTTATATATACATAATTACACACAGTACTCACGCATACATTATACAAACTCAAACTTTTATTTTGTATGTGATTAATCGCGATTAATCGTTTGACAGCCCTAACTAAAATATAATACCAAAACATTCAAATTCATGTTTTCATTCAAAATATTATGCTGATAATGTAATAAAACGACATTACATAAAAAAATAATGCAAAATGGAACGTAAAATAGACATTATTAATAAAAAAATGCCCTTGAGTTGCTGAAACATACTAAAATAAAATACTAAAACATACTATTTCAGCTTTGCATTGAAAATACTATGCTGATAATGTAATAAAATTGCATTAAATAAAAAAATAATGTAAAATAGAATGTAAAATAAACATTAATTATGAGAAAAATGCCCTTGAGTTGCTGAAACATACTAAAATATAATACTAAAACATACTATTTCAGCTTTGCATTGAAAAAACTATGCTGATAATTTAATAAAATTGCATCAAATTAAAAAAGAATGCAAAATGGAACGTAAAATAGACATTATTAATAAAAAAATGCCCTTGAGTTGCTGAAACATACTAAAATATAATACTAAAACATACTATTTCAGCTTTGCATTGAAAATACTATGCTGATAATGTAATAAAATTGCATTAAATAAAAAAATTATGTAAAATAGAATGTAAAATAAACATTAATTATGAGAAAAATGCCCTTGAGTTGCTGAAACATACTAAAATATAATACTAAAACATACTATTTCAGCTTTGCATTGAAAAAACTATGCTGATAATTTAATAAAATTGCATTAAATTAAAAAAGAATGCAAAATAGGATGTAAAATTGACATTAATTATAAAAAATGCCCACTGATTCGCTGAAATATACATTTAATATTAAAATATTTTATTTCAGCTTTGCATTAAATAAAAAAAATCATTAAATTAAAAAAAGAATGCAAAATGGAACATATAAAAGACATTCATTATGAAAAAAATGCCCTTGAGTTGCTGAAACATACTAAAATATAATACTAAAACATACTATTTCGGCTTTGCATTGTAATAAAATTGCATTAAATTAAAAAATAATGCAAAATGGAACGTAAAATAGACATTATTAATAAAAAAATGCCCTTGAGTTGCTGAAACATACTAAAATATAATACTAAAACATACTATTTCAGCTTTGCATTGAAAATACTATGCTGATAATGTAATAAAATTGCATTAAATAAAAAAATAATGTAAAATAGAATGTAAAATAAACATTAATTATGAGAAAAATGCCCTTGAGTTGCTGAAACATACTAAAATATAATACTAAAACATACTATTTCAGCTTTGCATTGAAAAAACTATGCTGATAATTTAATAAAATTGCATTAAATTAAAAAAGAATGCAAAATAGGATGTAAAATTGACATTAATTACAAAAAATGCCCACTGATTCGCTGAAATATACATTTAATATTAAAATATTTTATTTCAGCTTTGCATTAAATAAAAAAAATCATTAAATTTAAAAAAGAATGCAAAATGGAACATATAAAAGACATTCATTATGAAAAAAATGCCCTTGAGTTGCTGAAACATACTAAAATATAATACTAAAACATACTATTTCAGCTTTGCATTGTAATAAAATTGCATTAAATTAAAAAATAATGCAAAATGGAACGTAAAATAGACATTATTAATAAAAAAATGCCCTTGAGTTGCTGAAACATACTAAAATATAATACTAAAACATACTATTTCAGCTTTGCATTGAAAATACTATGCTGATAATGTAATAAAATTGCATTAAATAAAAAAATAATGTAAAATAGAATGTAAAATAAACATTAATTATGAGAAAAATGCCCTTGAGTTGCTGAAACATACTAAAATATAATACTAAAACATACTATTTCAGCTTTGCATTGAAAAAACTATGCTGATAATTTAATAAAATTGCATCAAATTAAAAAAGAATGCAAAATAGGATGTAAAATTGACATTAATTATAAAAAATGCCCACTGATTCGCTGAAATATACATTTAATATTAAAATATTTTATTTCAGCTTTGCATTAAATAAAAAAAATTCATTAAATTAAAAAAAGAATGCAAAATGGAACATATAAAAGACATTAATTATGAAAAAAATGCCCTTGAGTTGCTGAAACATACTAAAATATAATACTAAAACATACTATTTCAGCTTTGCATTGTAATAAAATTGCATTAAATTAAAAAATAATGCAAAATGGAACGTAAAATAGACATTATTAATAAAAAAATGCCCTTGAGTTGCTGAAACATACTAAAATATAATACTAAAACATACTATTTCAGCTTTGCATTGAAAATACTATGCTGATAATGTAATAAAATTGCATTAAATAAAAAAATAATGTAAAATAGAATGTAAAATAAACATTAATTATGAGAAAAATGCCCTTGAGTTGCTGAAACATACTAAAATATAATACTAAAACATACTATTTCAGCTTTGCATTGTAATAAAATTGCATTAAATTAAAAAATAATGCAAAATAGAATGTAAAATAGACATTAATTATAAAAAAATGCCCACTGAGCTGCTGAAACATACATTTAATATTAAAATATCCCATTTCAGCTCCGCATCCAAAATATTATGCTGATATAATGTCAAAAACTTGCATCAAATAAAAAAAGAATGCAAAATAGGAGAGACTAAGGCTTTTGAAGCCCACTGTATGTGTAATAATATGTTATGAAAATGAAACAATCTTTTGAAATTATCACTCAAGTCATGCCAGCTTATGTAAATCAGTCATCGCCTGAGATTATGTAAGAGTTTACTTCATCTCTGAAATGCCACTAAAGCACAATGAATCTGAATTTAACAGAGAAGCAGATGATTAAAAGCATCAGTCTATAAATGATTGAGCCAGTTTAACTCTATAGATCAAACTGCACTTTGAATTCTACATTTATATAAATAAAATGCTATTTTTTTATTACACATGCAGAAATAACAGCATTAAACGAGAATCAGCAACAATATCAATGAAATTTTAAATCACTGTTCACATTAACAACCTTCCACATTAACCTGCTGAGATGTAAACAAACAATAAATAAATCACGTCAAATTAATATTCACATGAATAGTGAACATAAACACATGAAGCAGTAACTCACCTAAAAACACGAGGAAATAAAAATGAATTAAGGAACAGAAGCTTTCAGCTCCGAATCCAGATCCAGTTTGGTCACTTGCAGCGTGCGCGCGGTCTGATGTCACGCAGCTACAGCGCACATGCTCTCAGCCCCGCCCCTCGAACACATGAGCCAATCAGATCACGATCAACGTCAGGGGTGCGTCAACCGAGCCGCGTTTAGCCAATCAGATCCAGCCATACAACAGATTTCAAGTGGAATATCAAGTACAAAAAATGCCTGTTAATGTTAGACGTTAAAATAATGAAAATTATGTATTGAGAATATATGCTTTAATGAAACATTCTCATTCTGTAATGCAAATTACAAACGTCACTCATTATTGATAATACTAGAATATACAATGGAAATTCAAAGTCATAAAAAGGACGAAAACGAAATTAATTTTTGATCTAATTTATTGATTTAATTAAAATGGAAAAGGTCCAATAGAGCAAACATGGTGATATTAATTGTGCTTGCATGATATCTGACACTAAATTAAACGCTTCATATCAACTATTCAAACATCATAACCTGACCGGTGAACAGAATTACTCTAATCTATATTCGATAGCATTTAATAAGCAGGACAAAAACTGAACTACATCATGTAAAGTTTCTGCAATGTTTATGTTCACATTCGTTTTAATAGTTGTTTTCCTCAGTGAGCAACAGAACAACCTGTAATTTGTTAAAGCAGCGGTTCTCAACCTTTTTTTTTTCAAATGCCCCATGATTTACAGAAAGGGTTTTTAGAAATATTTCTAGTCTCAGTTTCTACCCGATGATGTATAGTAAGACTGTGATAGTCACAGTCAGACAAAAGTTTAATAGGTTGTTTGCACATGACGTCATTGCTGCGCGCGAAATGCAGCTGGAGGGCAAGGAGTGATTTTTTTCTATATAGGAATTCAATCACAAACTCAAAATTCCTATGTTTTGCGTCGTTTATGGTTGCTCAAATCTATCAAACCGAGAAACCACAATGAGCTTTTATCGTTTGTGTAACTTATATCGTTTTTTAACTTTAAAAGTTGTCACCTTTTATAGCGTTTTGCGTCTGCCGATACTGAAATCAATATGGATACCTGCTTACCTTTTTTGTTTTTGACTTGGTTAAATAATCACATTCTTCACGGTATCGTTTGCAGGGAAGAGAAGCTATTTTATCCCATTGCATGATCATTTGGAGGTTTCACTTCAGTTTTGTAGAATTCCGTTTACAATGTTGATCCGGTTACCGTGGAAACAGTGTCACGTGCTGCTGCTTCAGCCATCATATGGTAGAAAATGTCCAAATAAAAAAAAAATGTGTTCAACAAGCTGACAGAAGTCGATCCATTTATTTGTTGGAAGGGTGTAAATGTAACTGTAGTTTAATGTTGTCTTTGTAAATATTCACTTTCCCATATGACCACGGAGGAGAATCGGGCATTCATGGGCATTTTTTACAGTCCATGACAGACACCGACACACTGTAATTTTTTTTTTTTTTTTTTGTATTTATTTCAACAAATGACAACCAAAATCAAACCCATAGAAGCTTGTGAACAGTTATTTTATTGAGTGACAGGGAGTGGGTTCAGTCAGTTACACTATTAGATTTGCTATACGGCGTCTCCCCGTCACCTCCTCAACCTGCTTCCCTTAGTGTGTTTTTACACACAGAAAAGGCGAAAATTGTATTATTTTCCGTATCTGCCGTGACGGCAGCTTCACATTCTACCTCCTCGATTACAGTCAGTCTTTCAATTCAGTAGTAAAAATCGCTCCTCTTCATAACATAAGGTTCAAGTCCAAAATATGTTGTGATTTTCTGTTTATACCTTTCTAAACCAGCACAGTATGAACGCTTCCCCATCTCTTCCATTCTAATTTTCACCGCTTGCCCTCCACATTAATTTCGCGCGTCACCAGAACCACGTGATTGCAAACAACCTATTGGAATTAAACTACTTTGCCACACTGAAAAGACCGAACGCGCAAGAAACCTTCAACCGTCCTTGGAAACCGCCAATAGAATGTATGCATAGACATTTTAACATGTTGCTAACATATTTTAACATGTAACACATTGCTAGCATGTTTTAACTTTTTAACAGTTTTAACCTGTTTCTAACATGCTTTAGCATGTTGTTAGAACATTGTTACCATTATTAACATGTTACCATAATTATCATGTTGCTAGCATGATTTAACACGTTGCTAACGTTTTAACATTTTGCTAACATGTTTTAACTTTTTGTTAACACTTTTACCCCATTTCTAACATGCTTTAGCATGTTGTTAGCATGATTAACAATTTAGAATGTTGTTACCATTATTAACATGTTGGTAGCATGTTGTAAACATGATTAGCATGTTACTAGCATGATTTAACAAATTGCTAACATGATTTAACAGTTTTAAAATGTTGCTAGCATGGTTAGCATGTTGCTAACATGCTTAAAACATTGTATGTTGTTGACATGAACTTGATTTAATACGTTGCTAGCTTGAATTGATACATTGCTAGCATGTTTTAACACATTAGCACGTTGCTTTCAAAGTCTAGAAATCACACTTTTAAAATGATGTATAGTAAGACTGTGATAGTCACAGTCAGACAAAAGTTTAATAGGTTGTTTGCACATGACGTCATTGCTGCGCGCGAAATGCAGCTGGAGGGCAAGGAGTGATTTTTCTATATAGGAATCCAATCACAAACTCAAAATTCCTATGTTTTGCGTCGTTTATGGTTGCTCAAATCTATCAAACCGAGAAACCACAATGAGCTTTTATCCTTTACGTAACTTATATCGTTTTTGAACTTTAATAGTTGTCACCTTTTATAGCGTTTTGCGTCTGCCGATACTGAAATCAATATGGATACCTGCTTACCTTTTTCGACTTGGTTAAGTAATCACATTCTTCACGGTATCGTTTGCAGGGAAGAGAAGCTATTTTATCCCATTGCATGATCATTTGGTGTTTTCACTTCAGTTTTGTAGAATTCTGTTTACAATGTTGATCCGGTTACCGTGGAAACAGTGTCACGTGCTGCTGCTTCAACCATCATATGGTAGAAAATGTCCAAATAAAAAAAAAATGTGTTCAACAAGCTGACAGAAGTCGATCCATTTATTTGTTTGAAGGGTGTAAATGTAACTGTAGTTTTAGTGTTGTCTTTGTAAATATTCACTTTCCCATATGACCACGGAGGAGAATCGGGCATTCATGGGCATTTTTTACAGTCTATGACAGACACCGACACACTGTATTTTTTTTTTATTTTTTTTATTTTATTTATTTTAACAAATGACAACCAAAATCAAACCCGAAATGCAGCTGGAGGGCAAGGAGTGATTTTTTTCTATATAGGAATCCAATCACAAACTCAAAATTCCTATGTTTTGCGTCGTTTATGGTTGCTCAAATCTATCAAACCGAGAAACCACAATGAGCTTTTATCGTTTGTGTAACTTATATCGTTTTTTAACTTTAAAAGTTGTCACCTTTTATAGCGTTTTGCGTCTGCCGATACTGAAATCAATATGGATACCTGCTTACCTTTTTTGTTTTTGACTTGGTTAAGTAATCACATTCTTCACGGTATCGTTTGCAGGGAAGAGAAGCTATTTTATCCCATTGCATGATCATTTTTTCAACAGTTTTAACCTGTTTCTAACATGTTAGAACATTGTTACCATTATTAACATGTTAACATGATTATCATGTTGCTAGCATGATTTAACACGTTGCTAACGTTTTAACATTTTGCTAACATGTTTTAACTTTTCAACAGTTTTAACCTGTTTCTAACATGTTAGAACATTGTTACCATTATTAACATGTTAACATGATTATCATGTTGCTAGCGTGATTTAACACGTTGCTAACGTTTTAACATTTTGCTAACATGTTTTAACTTTTTGTTAACACTTTTACCCCATTTCTAACATGCTTTAGCATGTTGTTAGCATGATTAACAATTTAGAATGTTGTTACCATTATTAACATGTTGGTAGCATGTTGTAAACATGATTAGCATGTTACTAGCATGATTTAACAAATTGCTAACATGATTTAACAGTTTTAAAATGTTGCTAGCATGGTTAGCATGTTGCTAACATGCTTAAAACATTGTATGTTGTTGACATGAACTTGATTTAATACGTTGCTAGCTTGAATTGATACATTGCTAGCATGTTTTAACACATTAGCACGTTGCTTTCAAAGTCTAGAAATCACACTTTTAAAATGAAGGGGATTTTTATGTTGTTTTTGGCTCATTTTAATGATTGTTTGTCCTTGGTTGAAAAGAACCACCATGTTAAAGAACTGAGACAATGAATCACATCAGAACACATTTTCATTATTTGTTGGTTTTGCTTTATTTTTCCGCCATGATCTGAAAATCAAAAATACAATATAAACTTCTGAAAAATCAATATAATGACTTACTTTTTTTTTTAATATATATATATAATCAACAGAAAACACTTGGGCAAGACAATAAATCAAGTTGAAGAATAGGAGCTCTCGTCCTACTCAGCCTGCGTAGATCGTAAAATAATAGAATTAAACGTCCCCGTCGCTGCTGCGACTCGAGACGAACGACTAACTCGACTGAGACGCGTACAGTACGGAGTTCACATCTGATGCACGACACAAACGTCTTATGCATTCGGCCCTTAAGAACATCACCGATCAACGTTATCCAATGGCAGTTTCCGATGAAATTCAACCACAAACATTATAAAGACTCCAGAAAGATGAAGATGATGATGATTTGATGAGCTGCTCCGTTTTGACGGACAACCAGTCAGTCACATTCACAACCTGTTCAGTCCATTTCACATACTTATATCTCTCAACAGCGCTTTTAAATACAAAAACAAATTAGAAACACTAATGCAAGAAAACGTGATTGAAGTGAACAAAAATAAACTGAGTGCTTGCTGCAATCAGTGGCATATGGCAAATAAAACTCCAGTATTTAACAACGCACTTAAAATAAAGAGGAAGTGGAGAAAACAATGACGTAATGAAGAGGACGAACAGGGTAACGGTGTGTTACAAGTGTGAGTTCTTGCGTCCCGGGCGGTGAACTGAAAGACACTCGTCTTCTTACCACTCCTTCTTCTTCTCATCCATAGACACGCCTCCCGGGCCGAGAGCGACCACCAGCAGCAGGCCTCCGATGACCGACGTGGTCTGAAAGAAGTCGTATTTCAGGAAGTCGTGCATGGGTTTGTAAGCAGGCACTGTCCAGAAAGCGTTGAAGTAGACGTTGATGGCCAGAAGCCACACCACCAGCGTGAGCGCCGCCAGTTTGGTCTTGAATCCGACGGCCACCAGGATGATGAGAGCCGTTCCCACCATGTTCTGAAGAATCTGGGAGACAAAAACAGGATTGAATTACATCTTTACAGAAAACCATAATATCTTTATGCCTTAGAGTCGCATTTAGCAGATTAGAGCTGGACGATGATATAATTACATTTTGCGGCGATATAAACGATCAAGCAGTTGAAATTTGCTATATAGACACTTTTAAAAATAAAGGTTTTTCATTGGCATTGATGGTTCCATGAAGAACCTTTAACATCCATTGAATCTTTCCATTCCACAAAAGTGGAAAAATGTTCTGATTGCTGACAGGTTCTTTGGGGAAACAAAATTTTTTTTTTCTACACTCTTAAAAATAAAAGTTTCAAAAGAGGGGTTCTGCAGCGATTCTATACAAGAACCATTTTATTTCCTGCATCTAGCTGATATTCTTCAGGTCAATCTTATATTCATAATAACAAAAATCAGTTTGAATGTCCGCTGAGGATATCTTTGTCTTTGTCCTTTTAACATTTAAGAGGATTTCCCATGCCAGCGCTAGTCAATGCATTTGTCAGTTGCGACTCGTAAGATGTTGTTTAAAGTAAAAACAACGTCCTTGTTTCCTTGTTTCAGTCCATTTCAATATAAAAGTCTTTGCGACTGACTGACTCACTCATATACGTCTTTGCTGCCATCTAATGGCATATTAATGTAACTTTCACTGAAGTCGAAATCACTAACGGACTCTTTCTACGAAAAATACGGCACGTTATTTACATTAAATATTATTTATTGAACAATAATATTTAAACAAACAACAATAGCCATTATAACAGTATAAGGGGCCGTTCACACAGAACGCATTTTTCTATTCCAATGCGCTACTTTTCCATTGTTTTTCTATGTAAACATGTGCTAGACGGACATGTATGACCGTTACGCACGCGTCTCGCATCTTTTGCAGTGCCTCGCACATGAGCGCCGTGTTTTTAAGACTTTTACATGCAGCGCCGCTTATCAATGTCAGTTCCGAAACAGTGGACCAATCAGAAGAACTCAGAGGCGGGGCAAGCGTTGCCAGCTTCTGTTTACAGTAGCAAGTTCTGCTGTTTGGCTATTTCTGTTATTTCCGTTATTACATCACTTCTCAAAAGTGTGTCTCGAGACCCTCGCGTTTTGCGCTGCGCTTTTTTAAAAACCATTCTTGAGTGCTTATGTGTGAATGAGCCCTAAGACATAAAATAGGAAATAAACACAAGCAAACAGTTCAGTCAAACATACAAAAGCAACGCTCTAGTATTTAAGCTAGGATTTAATTTCAATGCAAATATAAAGTTATGAAACTCAATATAGCCATTAAGCCAGATCTATTAGCTCTGGAACAATTAATAGATTAATAAGACCAAATATTGCCCGTTTGATATACCCAAAACGAATTATATCTCATGTTTAAACACCATCTACATAAGAACCAGCGGCAAATTCCCAAAGGACTGGCCGAGGTGAAGCTGTTCTCAGCGGGTATACGAGCGCTGAGCGGTCGCTGACGGCCAGGAGCTCACATCTCTGAAAGCGTCTAAACAAATATTTTCAAATAGGTGTTATATGTTTACATATAAATCGCATATCTGAGGTCTAAACAACTATATTCTTGCCTTAAAAACTGTAAAACTACATTCCATTACAAAATAACAGTAGCATCTATAAAAATATGGTGGGTTTGCTCGTCCGCCATGACACTCGCTGTGAGAATGCTGACAGCGGAGTGAACGGTGAAACGGTTCCCGTGGCGATACTGGTAGAATATGTTGTATAAACTTATATATCCAACTTTAAATAGCCATAATATAGTTACAGGCAGTCGAGATTTTAAAAATACTAGTATATATCGCTTTATGTGAGTGGACTGTATGTATGGAGAACTTTACATAGAGCTGTGTGATGATACAGTTAGATTTTGGAACAAGAAATAAACAATATATTAACCATATCGTGCTTTAATATGTGTGACTGGGAACATGCAAATTATGTCTCCTCAGCAGTGGCTCATTTCTGCATGTCAGGCTGGAATCATTTGAATCAAACTAGTGTGCAAATGAACACACTTGTGCACTCGAGTTTGTTTCATGCTTTACTGTATCTGCATGACATTTGATTCCTGGGTTCACCATCTCAGAGCGCATGTCAGAAAGCAGCTCAGACGTGTCGTCGGTCTTCACACAGTCATTTGAAGCTTCTGTGTCGAATTTCATTCATTCCAATCCACAGAAAGAAGTTAAAACTCAAAGCTTCAACGTTATTTTCCTGTTTATCACTGCTTTGAAACAATATGTACCGTTTCATCTACACATACTGTGTTAATTGTCTAAACAAATGTTCAAAAGTTTATGTAGACTGATTATTTATACTTGCCAGACTATTGTGCTATCATTGATTGTTTTCTTTTTTTTAACACTTAAAGTCACCATAAAATCAAAACGAACAGCTCTTATTTTTTTATGCAATATTCCAATGTTTATAATAAATAATTTATCGGTGCACATCAGTATTTTTGTTTGAATTCATGTTTCTCATAATCTTGTATCAGAATATTTTCCCCTGCCTTTCTCAGTGGCATCTCTTCTCTGATGATGGGGGCGGGGCAACCTGTCACTCACATGAGATCCACCAATAACAAACGACAACCATTCAATCAATTCCCCACGAAGAAAATCAAGCCCCGTCCTACATTTGTTCTTGTTTGCAAAGCGTTTCATTGGGATACATGGCACAATAGAGAAGAAAAGACTAGCGCAACTTCCGTTTCACACAGACTTTAAACAACTTACAGAGAAGAAGTTGGCGTCGAAGTGCAGCAGCGTCATGAACATCAGCACCAGCAGAACGCGTCCCCCCAGCTGCATGTACTGTTTGGGAGAGCTTTCGCCCATCGACGGCACGCCGGCAAACATGCTCTTCCCTTCAGAGCGAGACTCGGCCAGCAGCAGCAACAAACCTCCACCAAGAGCCAGATTTCTAGCAGGAACACAGAAAAGGGTCATTCACATCCTTCAAAGAGCCCATATTCTGCCTTGATGTTGTTTTTCTGCTCTACTAGAACAGGTTTTCGTGCTTGAATGTTATTTTTGACATTGTTGCAGCTCCTCTCTTCCCAGTCTGTCAGTAACGCTCTGTTTAGTTCCTGTCACTATGAAGCCCCTCCTTCTGAAAAGCACAATGTGCTCTGATTGGTTGGCTGGAGCAGTGTGTTGTGATTGGTGTTTGGGAAATGTCCCGCCCCTTACCATAACCGCCAGTTTCAACACACTACTAACTAACTCAACCAGGCCCCGCCCCCTTATTATGCTCATGAATTATTTAAATGAGGAACATTCAAGCAGGAAAACCTGCTCTAGTAGAGCCCAAAAACAACATTAAGACTTTGCAAAAGGGTCCTTTTTAATGTTCTGTGATTAATAAACTAGGGAAGTATGGTGATATCTGCTAGTGTCTTGCTGTAAGGAGTGAATTTGTTGTTATAATGAGATGTTTACTGCATCTGAACTCACCTCATGAGAAATTTGACATCCCACAGAATACTGTAGGCAACAGTCTGAAACACAGAGAACGCTGATTAATGTTCAGATATGAAGGTACAGACTGTAACTCCAGCGCAGACGCACATGCTCTTCACTCACCTGTAGTGCGATAATGCCAAATAACCCAAAGCAAGCGTACTGAACGAAGTTTCTGCTGAGGATCAGCACACATCCTCCTGCGGGCGAGACTTACATCAGTCACCGAATAATTTTTAACATCTGAAATGTGCTGCGACTTGTTCCAAAGTGACTTATTTAATGCAAAAGAAAGCACACACAATATAACAGTTCTAGCATCGCAGATTATTCATCATCCAAACATAATAAAGTTACACGGCTCATTGTAAATGGTTGTACAGCACAACAAACATTTTTGCGAAAGTGAAGGTTGCTGTTTTACATGGATATTGCGACAGGAGTGAAGTAAAAGTCCATTATTGCATAAAAAAATAATAGTTTAGCAACCAGCTGGACTACACATGCAATGTCTTGTTTCTCTTCCTAATTCCTCACTTGTGTCTTTCTGCAGGTAAATGACAGTAAATATTGGTTCATGCATGAAGTCATTTGCTGGAGAAATAGAAATGACTGGTCTGTGGATTCGTACAGAAATGTTTTATATCGTGGGTTTAGTTTTGCTTAGGCTTGTGTTTATAATTTCTACTATAATTTTATACTTCTAGTTTTCATTCTTGTTCCATATGCTGTTAAATTTGAAGGGTTCTTTAATGGAGTAAGTAGAACTAAAATACATGTTTATACGGTTGGTAACACTTTACTATATGGTTGCATTAGTTAACATGAACTAACAATGAAAAATACTTCTAAAACATTCATTAATCTTAATGTTAATTTCAACATTTACTAAAACATTATTAAAATCAAAAGTTGTATCTGTTAATATTATTATTTTAATGGACCTGAGTGAACATGAACTAACAGTGAACAATTGTATATATATTTTTTTAAACTAACATTAACAAAGATGAATAAATACTGAATCAGATGCACTGCTCATTGTTATTGTGTTACTGATGTTAACTAATGGGACCTCACTGTAAAGTGTTACCGTGCTGTTTGGAAACATTTTGTTTGTTTTTTGTTTACTGGTATTTTACATTTTTC
The DNA here is from genome assembly GCF_019924925.1 of Ctenopharyngodon idella. Lineage (NCBI taxonomy): Eukaryota > Metazoa > Chordata > Actinopteri > Cypriniformes > Xenocyprididae > Ctenopharyngodon > Ctenopharyngodon idella. Next base: position 42,927,176 of record NC_067224.1, read on the forward strand.
TGAATGTAGCAATTAAAATGCATACTTTTTTTTTCTTTCAACAATGCAACGGTTTGTTTTTTGTTTTCAGAAAATTATGTATGAATATTTTTTCTGAGATTGGACAGTTGCAACATTCTGTGGTCAGATCTTTTTGTATAATAAACTCTATAAATGTCCTTTTGTTGGGATGAGCAGAAAAATGAGTGACAAACACTGAATTAGCATTGAATTCTCAAATGGACAATTGTGTGAGTGGGAGTGTGTGTGCATGTGCGTGTGTGCAAGTGTGTGTGAGTGTGTGTGTGTGTGTGTGAGTGTGAGAAAGTGTATATGAGTGTGAGAATGAGAGTTTGTGTTAGAGTGTGTGTGTGCGTGAGTGTGTGTGCAATTGTGTGTGTGCGTGAGTGTGTGTGCAAGTGTGTGTGTGCGTGAGTGTGTGTGTGAGAAAGTGTATGAGTGTGAGAATGAGAGTTTGTGCGAGTGTGTGTGCATGAGTGTGTGTGAGAAAGAGTATATGAGTGTGAGAATGAGAGTTTGTGTGAGAGTGTGTGTGTGTGTGAGTGAGAGAGAGAGAGAGAGAGTGTGTGTGTGTGTGTGTGTGTAAGAGAGAGAGAGAGAGAGAGAGAGAGAGAGAGTGTGTGTGTGTGTGAGAGAAAGTGTATGAGTGAGAATGAGTTTGTGTGAGAGTGGAGTGATGAGTTTGTGTGAGAGTGTGTGCATGAGTGTGTGAGAAAGAGTGTATGAGTGTGAGAATGAGAGTTTGTGTGAGTGTGTGTGTGTGTGTATGTGTGAGAAAGTGTATGAGTGAGAATGAGTTTGTGTGAGAGTGTGTGTATGTGAGTGTGTGTGTGTGTGTGTGAGTGTGTGTGTGCAAGTGTGTGTGTGCCTGAGCGTGTGAGAAAGTGTATGAGTGAGAATGAGTTTGTGTGAGAGTGTGTGCGAGTGTGTGTGTGTGAGTGTGTATGAGTGTGAGAATGAGAGTTTGTGTGAGAGTGTGTGTGAGTGTGTGTGTGTGTGTGAGAAAGTGTATGAGTGAGAATGAGTTTGTGTGAGAGTGTGTGTATGTGAGTGTGTGTGTGTGTGTGTGTGTGAGTGTGTGTGTGCAAGTGTGTGTGTGCCTGAGCGTGTGAGAAAGTGTATGAGTGAGAATGAGTTTGTGTGCGAGTGTGTGTGTGAGTGTGTATGAGTGTGAGAATGAGAGTTTGTGTGAGAGTGTGTGTGTGCATGTGTGTGTGTGTGCATGAGTGTGAGTTCGTGTGTGTGTTTTTGTGACACATCAGGACACAAATGTGTATAATGACATGGGTATGACAGGTATTAGAAGGAGAGGGTGACTTATGAGGACATTACTCCATGTCCCCATTTTTCAAAAGGCTCATAAATCACAGAATGAGTTTTTGTGAGAAAGTAAAAATGTGCACAGTTTCCTGTGATGGGTAGGGTTAGGGGTAGTGTAGGGGGAGAGAAAATACGGTTTGTACAGTATAAGAACCATTACACCTATGGAACGTCCCCACAATTCACAAAAACAAACCTGTGTGTGTGTGTGTGTGTGTGAGAGTGTGTGTCTCACCGATCTGTCCTAAGAGATTGAGCAGCACGAAGCATGTGGCGAGGAAGTATCCGCAGCTCCAGGTTCCCTCGATGTAGTCCCTCTGCTCGTTCCACTGGAACCACATGCGGATGCCGTCCTCCAGGAACGTGCTGATGAGACACAGGCGAGCGACGTGAGGCAGATACTGCTTCGTGACCCGCAGGAACTGCAACGGCAAACGAGAGAGAGAGAGAGAGAGTCACACATCTGACAGTCAGACACACATCTGATGCTCAAGAGACAAACACGATGAGGGAAGTTTTCTGAAATGTTATGTTTGAATATGCAAACGAGGCATTATCTAGTTATGAATGCACTCATTTGCATACATTTCTAGAACAGAGATCTGAATATTGGATAAAGTCAGGTTCAACATTCTTACTTGTTCATTTTGATGACATATTAGAGTTAAAGATTTTTACAAATACAACAGACAGAAAATAAATACATTTAAAACGTTGTATAAAACAGGCGAATGATATTTGAACAAACTCATTTCAACACACTGGAAGAACCGAGTCATGTTGTGAAACACGAGAGCGACTCGTGGATCTAGTGCGGCTAAAATAGCAGCAGATATAAACAGAACACAACAACATTTGCCAGCAGCCAATCACTGACCAGACATAGAAAACTAACTAACCTGACAGCCAATCAGAGCTTGTTTTACAGTAGTGACCCCATGACAGGTTATTTAATTGTTATGGTTACATTCATCGCTTATTTTCAGAACAGCACAAAACCATATTAGCGCTCATACTATTTCTGCAGTACCAAAGCACACTGCATACTTACTGAATCCCATGATGCAATGCACCCAGCATTCCATTTCCAACCTAACAAACAGACTGTACGCCTGTGTCCGAAATCGCACACTCTCAAGTAGATACTTATTTTGAACGTGTACTTACATTGTGAGAGCTAAAAAAGTACGTTATATGGTATGAATATACTTGTCACTGTCATGTGACCTACCAGTGTCAGTTGTGTTATTCACAAATCCTCTACCGTGGCCTCATGGGATAGTAAAGTGTCCATCATATGCACACTTCAGAATCTCTCCAGAAGTAATAGGACTTTTGTGAATTCAGACATCTCACACTGTTTTTCACCTACTATATAGTAGGGAAGTATGCAATTTCAAATGCAGCCAAACTTATAGTAACAAATATTTTATGTTTAAAGGGCACCTATAATGCCCCTGTCACAAGATGTAATATAAGTCTCTGGTGTCTCCAGAATGTGTCTGTGAAGTTTCAGCTCAAAATACCCCACAGATCATTTATTATAGCTTGTCAAATTTGCCCCTATTTGGGTGTGAGCAAAAACACGCTGTTTTTGTGTGTGTCCCTTTAAATGCAAATGAGCTCCGTTTTCCAGAAGAGGGCGGAGCTTTAACAGCTCACGCTTCGGTTGCTCAACAACAACAAAGCTGGAGAATCTCACGCAGCCAAAATGACGAAAGTTTTCAGCCTTACATTGTTCAAACCGGAGTCGACACTGATGGAGAGACTCAGGAAGAAGTTACAACTTTTAGAACGAAACTGGACGTTTCTGAATGGTTAGTGGACAAATTTATGTAGTTGCTGTGGAGTTGATTCAACTCATCCACTAGCATGTGCCGTCATGTTAATCTTTTGTGTTGAATTGACCCTCGTTTGTGAAGCAGTCCGGTGTAAAATGACGGCATGACAACAACACTCTACTACAACAACTCTTCCTCTTCTCTAAAGCAGCCCAACATGGCCCCGCCCCCTTTGTTGTGTGTTCTCGGGGGCGGGGTTTATGTAAATTTTAGGGTTAGTGATGTCACCAACCCGATTAGAAGCTTGTTGTAGTCCCTACCAGCTGTTTGTTGTAGTCCTTAAACAGTGATTTCTGAAAATATCTCTCTTTGCATTGAACTTTGAGCGTCGTAACTTTGCAGATGTTGTTTATGCTCAAACAGCAACATTACACACTAACTAAAGTTAAAAAAGTGTAATCATAATCAACCACCCCTTTAAGGTTTTGTTGCATTACAGCACTTCGCTCCAGCCAGCACTCACAGTAACCCGAAACTCCTGCGATTCACTCCACTTTTCCACATTTAGACTCCAGATTTAAGTTACATCCTGAAACAAACCATCAAACATCAGAAGCACACTGTGAAGCACACTTCAATATCAAGTGAACTACAGAGGATGACTGACAGTCTGATGATTTCAGAAGAAAACTATGAGAATGCATGTGTTATCTAACCCTCAGAGGTTGAGCAATCACTCCTCGAGCTGTTTCAGTGCAGTACTGAGATTAAAGACAAGAAATCAATGGAGTAAAAGTACAGTAAAGTTCAACAGCTGTGACTGCTCGACTCACTGCTTGCTTACATTAAATGTGTATTTTGTTTTGCATGTTCTAACATCATTTAGTAATCGATATCTGCCTCTTTGGTCCATGCATTCACATGCATTTTATTTCAAACGTCAATAATGAAATTTCCAAATAAAATCCTGATAGAGAAACAAAACAAAACATGGATCAAAGTCGTGTTGCACCGGGTCAGTAATGCACAAAAACACACGCCGACGGCTTTAACAAACATACTTCGCATGCATAAGATCATAAATGTCATGCACACACACTAATAAATCAACATTAGAGATGATAATGATGACTGATTGATTGACGCACCTGATCCGCCACGTCCTCCGCCGCGCTCATCAGATCCTCCTGCCCCATCGCTCACGGATCGCTGCAATATAACCGATATGAAAATAAAAATATAAGCACACGTGTATTAAACTCTCAAAAGTGCTGCTGCCTGTCTAGGCCTCCGCCGCCGTCCCACAATGCAGCGCGCTTGCTACGACAGATCCCCTATCATTGAGCGCGCGCACAGTGGCCTCCCGCAAGCCACGTATACTCAAACGCGCGCGCGCACGGCAAAACAGTTAGATAAAAGACTTTTTCAACAATGTGTTATAGTTTTTAGTATATTTCAGTAAAATAAGCACATTATAGATACATTATATTCATTATTATTATTATTATAAATATAATAATAAAAAGATAAAAATAATAATTATTAACATTGATAATATTAGCCTAGTAGTAGCCTATTAAATAAATTATGTTGATTACAATAATAAAAATATAAGTAATAATAACAAGTATAATACTTATTATTAAATAATAATTATTGTTAATATTATTATCAGTATTAAATAAACTATATTTAATAAGTTTAATAATGAAAATTATGAATATTTTATTAATATTAGTATAGTACATCAGTTACATGTATTATAAAAATTATAAATAATAATGATAAAAATAATAATTAGTAACATTGTTAATAGTACTTTTAAATAAATTACATGTATTATTATACTATAAATAAGTAATAACAATAATTGTTAATATGATCAGTATTAAATAAATGATATTTAATAATTATGCAATTATGCATATTTATTAATATTATTAGTATGAAATAAATTTTAATTTAGTGTAATATAAAATGATAGATAATAATTATTAACATTGTTAATATTAGGATTAAATAAATTATATGTATTATAATAAAATAAAACTTATAAATAATAATAAAGATAAAATTAATTAGTAACATTGTTAACAGCAGTATTAAATACATTTATTATAATAAAATAATTATTATTCTAATTAGTATTGTTAAATTATTGTTAATATTATCAGTATTAAATAAATTATATTTAATAATATAACAATAATTAATAATATAAATAATAAATAATAGTTCTATTAATATTATTATTAGTATGAAATACATTTTATTTAGTATAATATAAAAATAATATATATTATATATAATAATAAAAATTATGATTATTAATATTATTTTAATTATTACTGTGGGGAAACAGAATCATAAGACAAAATCATGCAGTTTGCCCCTCTGTGTCATATTCCCATCTGGCGGAGCTGTAAACACACACACACACTTTAAATATTTATCTATGCCCCTCATATAAATCAAAGACAATAAAAGGACATAATTATAACAGCTACATCTGTTTCATGAGCTGTAATATTACACGTGATCAACAACATCAAACATACAGGAGACAGACGGCGTCTGCAGCCACTGACGATCATTACAGCCCTGATGAAGAATCCTCAGATTCTCAATAACATCCTCTGTGTGTGTGTGTGTGTGTGTGTGTGTGTGTGTGTGTGTGTGTGTGTGTGTGTGTGTGTGTGTGTGTGTGTGTGTGTGTGTGTGTAAATCAACCCATTCAGATTACAAAAATCATCATTTAACCAGTCAAGATCATGCAAAATCTATAACTTTATCAATTACTTTCATATAATAATGTCAACAATTTATGATAAGTTGTATCTCCATAGTCACACTACTGGAGTATATTGACAATTTAATCATCAAAACCTTCATTTTTGGACAATAATAATAATTTTACAAATTTGTACTTGAATAGTAAAATAGTTTTTCTGGCATTTAGCAGATGATCTAATGAACAACCTGATAGAAAAAGAGTACAAATATATACATCAACCACAAACTACACACTACAGAGAGCTGTACTACTGTACATCACAGACGCTCTCCACGTCCTTCCGCTGGAGAAAAATGAAGCCAAAATATCCCAGAAACTGTCGTTGCTCGTTGCCCATAACATCATTTAGAGGCGGAGTCTGTGCAGTGATAATTAATAAAAAGTGAATAACTATAAAAGCATCTCAAAGATATTAATATAACTCTGCTGTCATGTAAACCTGCTGTCAAACCAAACTACAGTCATTATATGTATGAAAATCCCTTCATTCAGATCCATTTCCAGAAACAATGACAGAAAAAAAACACCATTTCAATGAGTTACAAACTTTATTATTTCCCATTTACTTTGCCAACGTGTTTAAAACCCTTCTTCTTTCTGTTCTTCTTAAATTTCTTTGTGAAGCCAGAAGAATTAACCTGAAAAACAACAGGAAAGACACACATTAAACCCTGACGTCACACTGTTTCTCATGCAGTTAAAGGGTTAATTCACCCAAAAATGAACATTGTCATCATTTACTCACCATCATGTCGTTCCATCGTTCTTTTGAATGATTGAATTATTGATGAATTATTGACAGATTTTTCATTTTTGGGTGAACTAATCTTTAATTTGCATACAGTGAATTCACAAGTTGACACACATGTAGCAGTTTTCACTATATTAAATGTAGATATACATGTCAAACCTTCATAACAGCGCTAAAATGTACATGCGTGTCAATCAAATCAGTGACACTGACCTTTTTGCGTTTCTGCGCCTGGTTTTCTACTTCCATTTCAGATACTTCATCATCATCATCATCATCGTCAGTCTCAAAATCATCTTCCTCCCCGTCTTTCATGTTCTGCTCTTCCTCTGTCTTCTGTTTGAACATCGACGCTGTGAGAAACACGACACACACTTAACATTAACAACTGAAATAAAGCTGAAATAAAATAAAATGTAAATATTAGTTGAAAAATTAAAAAAAAAAAAAAAACAGAAAAGTTGAAGCACTAAAATTATTAAATGGAAATCTGGAAATAAATAAAAACTTTAAACTGAAAAAAAAAAATAATAAAATAAACCTTAATAACTAATATACTAATATATATATATATATATATATATATATATAAAAAATGAAAAATTAAATAAAAAAATATACAATGACAAAAGCACATAACGAAATTACTAAAAATTAAACTAAAATTAACATGAAAACTAAAAATATAAAATAAAAGCTTATTTGAGATATTAATAAAACCATGAAACCTGTAAAATATAAATAAACTATATTAATATTATTTTTAAAATATTTTATTAGTTTAGATTTTTAAATACAAAAAAATAATAATTAACAAAAGCACATAAAATTACTAAAAAAAATACAACTAAAATGAAAACTGAAAACATACAAATAAAAGCCAATTCAAGATATTAATAAAACTATAAAACTAAAATAAAATTTTAATATTTCATTAGTTTAATATTTAAAACAAAAGCACATAAAATTACTAACATTAAAAATTTAACTAATATTAAAATGAAATTAATAAAAACTAAAATATTAGCTTTTTTTAAATATTTCATTAGTTTAAAAAAAAAAAGTTAAAAAAAAACCTAATAATTAACAAAAGCACATTAAATTACTAAAAATTAAACTAAAATGAAAATGAAAACAAACTCAAAAAATAAAAATAAAAGCCTATTCAAAATACCAAAACTTTAATAAAAACTAAAATACTAGTTTTAGTCTCCAAATATTTAAATTGTTTTTTAAAAATACTTTTATTTAAAAAGCCTAATAATTAACAAAAGCACATTCAATTTCTAAAAATTAAACTACAATTAAAATAAAAACAAAAAACTGAAAATATAAAAATAAAAGCCTATTCAAAATATTAAAAAAAAAAAAAAAAATGTAATAAAAACTACAATATTAGTTTAAATATTTATATTAAAACTCCAGTTTATGGGTAATAAATAAAGCTAAAATAACACCGGTCTGTTGACTCGCGTGAGAAGAGCGCGGCACTGACGTGGATAAAGGTCGGACATGCTGTCGTCGGAGTCGCTGTCCTCGGCGCCGCTCGAGCTCGGAGCCCAGATGCCGCTGTCGTCCTTCCTCTTGGGCCGTCGCTCACTTCCTTTGGCCTCGTCGTGCTCTTTGACTCTCTTTTTCCGTCTGAGTTGGGCCGGGACAAACTCCACACCCTGACGAACACACTCCTCATCTGACACAACGACAAAGTGTTGCATGTTAAAGCCATGAACACCTTTAATCAGGAAAACAACAAGGTGCAGGATGTACTTACACTGCTCTAGAGCCTTTCTGTAGCGTTTGCCGCTGACGTGGCGTAGAACGTGCTGCGGCACACGGTTGATGTGACGTAACGTGAGTTTACAGAAGAGATGATTACTGAGGAAAACAGAACGACAATATGCATGAGCGTCGCTTTCACAACATTTCGAATCCCTCAGTTCTCTCCATCTCTGAAAAGCCGAGCTCATGTTGATTCATGTTTTATTACGAGCTCTGTCATTACACACCAGACACATGCGAGAAATCGAGTCCCTCCAGGAATATCATGTCTCCTTTAGGACTGCGAGTGATCCTATTAGTTCAACGGTAGTATTTTTAGCGCTTGATTATAATTCCCGCAAAATCACGTTTAAATCGTTTAAAATGCGTTATAATGACCATTAATGTCTGTTAAATGACAAGGTTCATATACTAGTAACTGAAGCTTAGATTGTGAAATCAAGCATTTCTCATTCTTACAGTTTTTTAGTTAGCTTATGTAGTAGCATAGCATACATCTACCCGATTAGCCTGCTAGCTTTTCTTATATTATATTAGGTATGTTTTTTGCACCCAATATCTGTTTTAATATGCAATACATAGGCATTCGTTTTATATTTCAAGCATGTTGTGTGTGCACTTAATGTAATAAACATCATACATTAGCGAAATAGGTTACGATAGGTCACGATAACAACTTTTGATCAGGCATTACCGCCTGGGTCCTAAATGAGACCCGATTCCTAGGGGGTCTCGATTTCTCACGACACCGGAGCAACATTTCTCTATTTTCGGATAAGACAAGCATGAGTGACGTATGTATGCAATTTCCAGCGAAAAAAATCCTGAAAGGTCAAAAATATAAACAATTATAACAGGCTTGCCATAGTGAATCAAAACAACGTTTTTGAATAAGTATTAATGATGTACTGACTCTATTTAAATTGTCAATTTTGAACAAAAAATGTTACGTAGTGTACCTTTAACCGTATTGTGATTTTGCAGTTGCTAACACTGCATCAGAAGTCGAATACTTCTCTACTATGTAGTATGCGAAAAACAGTATGCGAACAGAGTAGTATGTCCGAATTCATAGCATTCGAAAAACAGTAGGCGAAAAGTACCCGGATGACTTAGGCTACTACTTCCGTCGAGATTCTGAAGTGCACATGAACACTTTACAATCCCATGAGGCCACGGGAGAGGATTTATGAATGGAGTTGAAGCCAAGGAACGTAAATGACGCTGGTAGGTCACGTGACGGTAACAACATGGCGGATGTAGTATCTCCGGGTTTTATTCATACTATATATAACGTACTTTTTCAACGGTTGTGAAGTAAATTTAAATTCAAATGTAGTACCTACTCAGACAGTACGCGATTTCGGACGCAGCGAAACACACTAAAGTGTACTTACGGCTGTTTAGTGCTGTTGACTATATGGGGCTCATACTGCCTGTAGTCAAACTCCGCCTCAGCGCTCAGTTTCTTGTATTTCTTTCCTGAAGTGAAATGCTGCAGTTCATCGAGGCTGCAGGGAAACTCATGGTCGTTCAGTGTACACTTGATCTGAGAAAATACAAACATAACACCTCATTGAATAAACACACAGAGACATTCAAAGTGTCTAAACGTCAAGGAAAAACATTCATTCACGACTTTATCTCCTGATACTGATCATTTTAACAGCTTAAATGTGCCATAATTCTGTGTTACTGACCTTCTTAGAGTCTGTGAGTTGAAAACAAGGATGCTTCTGTAGAAATGCTCTCAAATCGTCTGGTAAATCCTCCATGATGACAGCATAAATAAAACATAAACAAACTAAATCTATATGAGGGAGAACATGCTACTGAAACAAAACCGCTGTAAAAACACTAAACATTAAACTAAGTGGATAAACGCTTGTTTTGCTGCACGTTGCGCAGCGCGACGTTTCAAAAACTACAACATGACGTCATATAAACACGACGCTGACGCGAGACCGAAGACTGTCTATCGCAATGCCAGAAATAAAACTTTTTAAAGCTGCGAAAACATGAGAGATCTTAAAGTCATCAGAAAATTGCTATATTGCATCTCACCTCATCAATATTTTGAATAATGAAATATTTCGAGCTGAAACAGCAGATGATTTATAATTCTGATGAGGCGCGTTGTTAGACCGCTCGTGACAGTCAGCTGATACTGAGCTGTAATCGCCTCTCACGTTCGGTCTTATATTTTGTATACTTTTACATTGTAAATATATAAATAGTACATTTATATAGACAGTATTATATGAATTTTGCGAGTTGAATTGTAATTACTATTTTAATTTGTATCGTTATAACGACTCCTCTGTTTTAAATATGTCTGGACCAAACGGAGATCCCAATATTTCTGTTGATGATGGAATAATCGAGGATGAAGATGAATTCAGTGAAGAGGGTATTATTATAATCATCTCATTCTGTAATATGAATTGAACTGAATTGGTCGGATGTTTTACTTTTGATGATTTTGTTAGTTACAATAAAACTATTTAAAAAAAAATTAATTACAGTTTTATTTTATATATATATATAAAATAAAACTGTAATTAATTTTTTTTTAAATAGTTTTATTTAAAAACTATTTTATATATACACATTATATATATATAATGTGTGTGTGTGTGTGTGTGTGTGTGTATACATATTTATTTAGGCTTATATGTAAGTATATGTGTGTTGATTGGTCTCTGATCAGAATATGCAGCGATCGACTCCATGCTGGACCAGATCAACTCGTGTCTGGATGACATCGAGGACAGAAATGATGCTCTGAATGGAAAACTGCACGAGCTGCTGGAGTCCAACAGACAAGCCCGAAAAGATTTCAGACAACAGCTGAATGATGAAGAAGCTTCTCCTCCTCCAGCAGAAGATCCAGCGTCCAGAGACACACAGACCGAAGACTAGACAACATTCATGCACTGACGTCCATCCTCAGACTCTTTCCTGTTTTATTAATGCATTCAGCTGTAAATCAGTGATGTAAAATACCTGCGTCATCTTCTCAGTGGACCAGTAGGGTAGAATATATATGTGTAAATCTCTTTGTGTTGGTTGTGTCTAAACTTTACTGTATTAAATGAAAGCATTAAGGCACACGAGGCAGTGATTATGTATTAAAGGGGATCAATAATGCCCCTTTCACAAGATATAAGTCTCTGGTGTCTCCAGAAAGTGTCTGTGAAGTTTCAGCTCAAAATACCCCACAGATCATTTATTATAGTTTGTCAAATTTGCCTCTATTTGGGTGTGAGAAAAAACACGCCGTTCTTGTGTGTGTCCCTTTAAATGCAAATGAGCTCCGTTTTCCAGAAGAGGGCGGAGCTTTAACAGCTCGCGCTTCGGTCGCTCAACAACAACAAAGCTGGAGAATCTCACGCAAGGTACACCGTTGTCGCTTGCGAAAACAAAATGTCGGTGCCTTAGGGTGCGTCTCAATCAGCATATCGCGTACACGAATTCGGGCACTGGTGAGGACAGTAAAGGACAATGGCTCACTACACACTGGGACACCGATGACTCTATTTCCGGCGACGTGTAACATCACTACTGGTATTTATGAATAAAAGCAGAGCTGATATCTTTCTGACATTACTTGTAATGTTATTTAAAGTACATTATGATAAATGCTTTGCTTGTTACATATATGTGCAATATTTCAGCCGTAAATAAACTAAAAGTTAGCTAGATTATGTTCATTACCTGTCTAGCGATGTATGTTTACGCTGAAATAATAAAATAATGGTTTGTATTTTTAAAAAACACACACACACAAAAAAAACATCTATCACGCTATGTGTAGTGAGTTGGCTCACGTGATTTAAGTTTCGCGCTTTAGAACTTGTTAAGGGAGCATAGTGAGCAGCATCGATGCTCCCTAGTTTTCACGGTGCATTTTGGGACTTTTTATGGAGCGAACGCATGGTTTTAGTGCCCTGAAAGGATTCTGCGATTGAGACAGCCCTTAAAATGACTACTGAACTAGGGAGCTGATTGAGACACACCCTAAAGCAGCCCAACATGGCCTCACCCCATTTGTTGTGCGTTCTCGGGGGCGGGGTTTATGTAAATTTCAGGGTTTGTGATGTCACTAACCCGGGAAGAAGCTCGTTGTAGTCCTTAAACAGCGATTTCTGTAAAAGAAAATATCTCTTTGCATTGAACTTTGAGCGTTGTAACTTTGCAGATGTTGTTTATGATCAAACAGCAACATTACACACTAGCTAAAGTTAAAAAAAGTCAAATCATAATCAAGGACCCCTTTAAAATGTGGTAAAATCACTGTAATGCACAGCCTCGAGTGGCTTATTGCTTTCATATGATATGCAATGTGAATGAGAAATTTATTTATTTTTAATAAATCGTTATCAAGGATGTAAACAAATTTATATAGAAGTACTTGACTTTTTTTCCCCCCTCACAATTCTGAGAACAAAAAGTTATAAACTCAGAATTGCAAAGTCAAAATTGTGAGACGATTACCTTTTTATTTATTATTCTGTGGTGAAAACAAGCCTACAGTAGTTCATAAATAATCCAGTCGCCCTTGTAATCAACAAATATTTTAATAGAAATTAAAATGAGCCAAATGCACAAAACAAACATTGGAAAAACATGAACTTCCAGCTGCAATAAAACATTTTTGTTGTGTTCAGTTTGTCAGAATATGAAACATAGTTTGTGTTTAGCTTGCCTTTAAACAAAGCGTCCCGCTGACCTTCCTCTTTCAGAGCTCAAATCACGTTACAAATCAATCACTATTATTATTCCATGATGGGAAAACTCTCAGTACATTTGTGCTTTTTCATCAGCAACATGCAGTTTATAAGCTGCTGCAGATGAAACAACCAGACTGACCATATTCTCTCCTTCCCGACAGCTGAATTATTACTGAAGATGAAGCTGTATTAAACCAGTTTAAATGGTTTGCTGGTCTTAGCTGGTTTAACCTGGTCTTGCCAACCTGATTAGGGTTTTTTGTCATGATTTTTTAAACATAAAATAAAACATCTGAGCAGTTCCCTTCTGTAAGACACACAAAATCAAAAGTACACCTCAAATCATTGTCAGTAATCATACAATCAATAACATCTCAGCCTGATCTGAATTCAGTATGAAACATGGTGCATGGATTTCTGAATGGATCTGGTCACATTTCGTCCCAAAACCAATGGAAATAAATCAATTATATTTTGCATTTGAAGCCTGAGGGTAAAAATACTGCATTACAGTAATGAAAATAAAATGACAAATGAATGTTGTTCTGTATAGAGAATATTGGCTGAAAAATAAAATGACCATGCAAAAAGACTTCATTTTGTTTATGCAAAATGTAGATTTTTCTTTGATTCTGGGTAGAAATGCAACATGATCATGAATGTGAACAGATGCATTTGCTACACAGTGTTTGTCGTCATGATTAGAGACGGAGATGCTTCTGCATCAGCACAGTTCATGCTGACGTTTCCAGTGTACGACGAGATGATGCATATCGAAATCAAAAAGCGAATGCCAATCCTCATAAAACCGCTCCATTTAGTGACAAAGTAACAGGTGACGGTTTCTATCAGGGAGACACAAACAGCAGATGAAGCTAACAGAGTTAATACTACAGACGAAAACGAGTCCAGGTCATATTTCACTCCTAAATAAAAAGAAGAAATAAAGTTTTACAGAAAAACAAAGAATATTTAGGTCCCATGAAGACTTTTTGCACTGTGACTTTCATGCCAATTATGCACATTTTAATCCCAAATTCTTATCGTGATACAAAAAAATATACCGTTTCTATTAATTCTCATTACTGTAATATTACAGTTGCAATATTATATTATTATTTTTCATTTTTTCACATTGAAGCGATTTTTCATAAGGGAGAAAATGTGCCTAATTGTCATGAAAATAATGTCACAATAGAAACATCCTTTTTTTTTTTAAATGCAAAATATTATTTCTTTCATTCTTTGTGAGATTGACCAGAATATAATCAGCTGTCTCAACATCAGTGTTTCACTGACGGTACAAATCAAAGCGAAGACTAAAACAGGTGAAGTCGGTGCAAAAATAACATTTTGGACGCACCACAATCTTGGGAACAGAATATTTAGATCTGCAGATCCTCTAGAAAAACCCACATCTGAGAATATATCATAAACTCAGTTTCTTGAAGATTTCTGCACTGTAATTTAAAGTAAAGTCCAGGTCATGTGTGCGCTTAATAACCCTAAAACAAGTCAAGTAATCAAGCTAAACACAACTGGTGGAATAACGTTACTCACGGTTTTACCCGTGGACCATCGACCAGAAATGTTTAGCATTCGGTATGAGATGCTATCTGAAAGTGTGAGCCAATCACAGCGCAGCACACAGGGACATACGAGTCTCTGGGACTCTGGGATAGCAGCTGAAAACATGATCATCGCTGGTTTTGCGATGCTTTTTAAACACTGCTCCGTCTGAGCGTTTGCACTTAAGGCAGAACTCCATTTGAAGATGTTTATAAGAAAATAACATCAGCGTCTGTGTCTGTCATAAATTCACCCGATCAACTGTCATCCAGCTCTAGAACTAGTGTGTTACCTCCATAAATAAGGTTTGTCTCCCTTCTTTTTACAGCCTCGTGTGACACTGATTTCAGAACTACAATCATGTTTGCACTTTTTATGAAACGCGTTTCAGTGCTGCTACATTCTACGTCAACACAGACCTGCCGCTCCATCAGCGAGGGTGAATCTCAGGACGAACATGTTCAGATCATGATCCACACCAAAAACAAACTGTACTGCCCGTAAAGAACGTGAAGAACTATTAAGATGTTTTGCTTTGTGACGCTGCTTTCATGATTCAGCACAGTTTCCCTCTGAAGTTACATTTCCTGCAGTTAATTCAATCTGTCTGGATGACATTATTACTTTTTTAATATTAAAATTAAATCAGCATACATTCAATTCAGTACAACAACTTTTGCAATAATGACATTTTTGCATTATGGTAATGAGATTAACATTTCACATTAAAGTAATTAAGAATTGGTGAGGGGGTGTGTGCAATTATCATGAAAACTAGATGATAATTCAATCTTAATGGTCCTAAAAAGGGGTGTGTGTGTGTGTGTGTGTGGGGTAGTCAACATTTGAAGTGGATCAAAAAAGTTGTCCTAAGAAGAAGGTTTTAGGACAACTTTGATGAACTTTTCTGATCCACTTCAAATGTTGACTACTGTATTTGTTTTGGTCTGAGATATGACCCGGACATGTTCATGGGTTGGTGAGATTCACCCTTCATCCGAAGCACGAATCATTCAGTAATGGCGTCTTGAGGTTCTTGTGCTCAATGAAAACAGCTACTGTACAAACAGGGTTAGAGGCTTGTAATTGTGGCACAAACCCTTCTGAACTGCAGGAAAGACACATACTGTCTACGGCGGGGTGGTTTCACTACGGTCCTCTGGGCCTGATAAAGTTCCCTGTCTCTCAGGATAGACATCAGCCCTCAGCGTCGTCTTCCTCCTCTTCCTCGTCTCTTAGCAGGAGTCCTGCCTCGGCCCCGGGCGCCCTTCCCCTCGGGGACGCCGACGGGACCCTCGTCCTCTTCCTCCGGCTCTCCTGCGACGGCCTCTTCCTGTGGGAGCGTCACACTCCCGAGGTCGTCGTCCTGTCCGCTGCTGCTGGTGTTCTGGACGATGGAGCTGCTGCTCAGTCTGCTGATGCTGATGGTGGGAAGTGAGGTACTGCTGCTGGACGGTGAGGTTTGGAGGGCTGGTTTGGGGGTGAGAGACGCGGATGAGGTAAACGGAGATCCTCCCTCGGAGGTTTCATCTGGACTGATGTGGTCTGCTGGATCTCCTGAGGTTGAACCAGAGTCTTCATGCTTCCTTAAGGCTTTATAACGCTGAACAATGACAAATAAACATGATAAAAAACAGCTGCAAATGGAACATGACTGACAAAAATTCTGATGTATTTCTAAATTATATAACAGAATGAAGTATTATTATCAACATGAAACACTATTCACAAATCATACCTTCAGATTGTCGAAGTGTTTGAGCGTCTTGCAGTGCGTGTGTCGAGCCGAGGACTCAAAGTGATAGAACTGATTGCAGAGTCGACAGAGAAACCCAGCGACAGGCACCACAAAACTAGAGCCTGGGAGACAAAATGATATTTATAATGCCACATATTAAAATTAAAGATGTCGTCAACATTAGAGTTCTGAATAAAAAGACAACACTGAAAGGAGGCGGCAATTTAACCCTTTCAATCATTGCCATTACGTACTCCAGTCTTCAGTGTCACAAGTGTATGTATATATAAATAAATATATATATTGGATCATGACTAAAATGCAGTTGCCTGTAATTTCAAATGGCTACAGATATTTTTTTGTTTAATGCCAGTTTGGCAAGTAAACAACTAACAAATAAAGTGGATGTGAGCGTCGTGTCAAAAGCAATTTAAAGCCATTATAATCAGTGTAGGCAAATATCAGCCGTTAAGTGACTGAACATCAGTAGGCGGGGCCTATTGTGTGATAATGTATAACTATTGGTCGATGTCTTACTCTGGAGGCGGGCATATGCAAATGTATTTGCTCATGTGACATCACAGATCCCGCTATATCCAAATGATCCAGTTTTGGAGCTTGATTAAAGAAATGCTTTGTTTATAATGAGGAGGATATTTAAGCTATGAAACTTGCAGGATGTTTTCATGGTACAAAGTTGTGTTGTCACGGTACCAAAATTCCAGTAGTCGGTACCAATACCAGTAAAATTTTATGGTTCTCGGTACCAAATTCGGTACCACAGGAAAATCTGTTGGAACTATTTCACTATTTTATTTAACTAGCCTATTTTAAAAACATATTAAATATGATGGTAATCATACATATGAATATTTGGAGCATGTGTGTGTATGTTTGTGTGTGTATATATATCTCAATGACAAATTTTGAAATATAAAAAAATAACAAATGCTCAAACATCCATTTTGAAACAGACGTGTGTGTTTATTTTAGCTGTTCCGACAGTGAAACGACACACTACAGCCTGTAAAACTATGAAATAAATATCAGTAAATAATGGTAACCTAAATAATAAGAAAGTGAAGTATTATTCTAAAAAACATTCGTTTTTTATTTCTACACAAAGATGCGTCATATAGCCGCTCTGCGTTTTGAGAGAAATGAGGGACACGAGCAGGAAAGAGACCATTTCTCTTTAATAATATCTTCATGTTATCTTCTGATGTTACAAGCAACTGACACTTGTTGTACAAGGTCTGAAGTGCTAGTTTTATCTTCAGCCATTCAGGCTATGTTTGATTTTGCACTGCCAGAGAAAGCGAAAGTAAAAATCACTGGCGTGTGTGAAGCGCGCTATACAAATCAACTTGACGCGCCTTATAAAGTCTAATAACAAGCACAAACTGTGTTAAATAGAAATTGATGTGCAAGCAAAAAGATTTCTGTCCTACAGTGTTTTTCTACTTTACCACAGTAAAGAATGTGAATATAATAGGCCTAAAAGCGAACGAAAGGAAGAAACGTTTATAATCCCCTGCGTGAGTGAAGATTTGGGAAAAGAAACCATGTTCAGTGGAATAACTAATGGAATATTGTTAAAGGGTTAGTTCACCCAAAAATGAAAATAATGTCATTAATTACTCACCCTCATGTCATTCCACACCCGTAAGACCTTCGTTAATCTTCGGAACACAAATTGAGATATTTTTGATGAAATCCGATGGCTCAGTGAGGCCTGCATAGCCAGCAATGACATTTCCTCTCTCAAGATCCATTAATGTACTAAAAACATATTTAAATCAGTTCATGTGAGTACAGTGGTTCAATATTAATATTATAAAGCGTCGAGAATATTTTTGGTGTGCCAAAAAAAAACAAAATAACGACTTACATAGTGATGGCCGATTTCAAAACACTGCTTCAGGAAGCTTCGGAGCGTTATGAATCAGCGTGTCGAATCATGATTCGGATCGCGTGTCAAACCGCCAAACTGCTGAAATCACGTGACTTTGGCGCTCTGAACAGCTGATTCATTACGCTCCGAAGCTTCATGAAGCAGTGTTTTGAAATCGGCCATCACTATATAAGTCGTTATTTTGTTTTTTTTGGCGCACCAAAAATATTCTCGTGGCTTTATAATATTAATACTGAACCACTGTACTCACATGAACTGATTTAAATATGTTTTTAGTACATTAATGGATCTTGAGAGAGGAAATGTCATTGCTGGCTATGCAGGCCTCACTGAGCCATCGGATTTCAACAAAAATATCTTGTGTTCCGAAGATGAACGAAGGTCTTACGGGTGTGGAACGACATGAGGGTGAGTAATTAATGACAGAATTTTAATTTTTGGGTGAACTAACCCTTTAAATTCTCTGATAATCGGGTGACCAGATCATGATTCACAAAACAGAATACAAAGCCGACAAAGCTTAAAAGTATGGACTCTCTCATTTGGCGTGAACCAAAATGTTTCCATGGCTGCGATGTCACATTTAATTACTAACCTATTATTTCTTTTGTAAACAAAGCTTTGTGCTTCACTCGTGTCATATTCACGTAAATACTGGCACAGCCCCATCAGTGGGTACTACAGAAATTCTGGTATCGTCACATTTTCAAAATTTCAGTACCGACTTGGTACCGAAGTACCGGTACTTTTGACAACACTAGTACAAAGACCTCTAATATGTCGAAAGATCAAGGGAAATTTGATTTCTCATGTCATGACCCCTTTAACGAAACTGTATATTGTATAACACTTTGTATAATCGGTGGCTAATCATTACCCACCATACACTGTGTCTGAGTCAAACTCCTCGTCTTCAGTCAGATCTTCTAGTGTGACCTCCATCTGCGCAGCCAGACCCTCCTAAAAGACACACGTCACATTTAATTAGTCAGCTGGACACAGAAAAAAAAACTCCACAGGAACTGCTGAAGTCACGCAGTCCGTGATGGACAGATCATTAGCGGTTGGTCCTTGTAATTAAGTCGGGCAGGAAATAGAAACATTTACCCATCATCCATCGACCTCAAACATGGCTTATGAGTAGTAGCCTAGTTAGCCACATCACATGACCGCTCGCTCTAATATTAACCTAGATAAATGTGCACCATTATTTTCCTCATATTCTCCATTGTTCAGCTCCTCTCTTCCCAGTCTGTCAGTAACGCTCTGTTTAGTTCCTGTCTCTATGAAGCCCCTCCTTCTGAAAAGCACAATGTGCTCTGATTGGTCGGCTGGAGCAGTGTGTTGTGATTGGTGTTTGGGAAATGTCCCACCCCTTACCATAACCGCCAGTTTCAACACACTACTAACTAACTCAACCAGGCTCCGCCCCTTTATTCTGCAAATGAATAATTAAATGAGGAATATTGTGACGTGTTCTCACTCGAGAAGGTCTTACCTTCCCGTTTTCCTCTTCCTCCCTCTCGTCATCACTGCAATCACCGTCCTCTTCACCCAGTAACATGGCGGCGTTCAGCTGATCCGCGCCGCCTTTACCCGACTCCTTCCACAGCTGCAGCCGCACAAACAAACAACAGATTAAAGAAATGTTCCAGGTTCAACAGAGTTAGTCTTTGTAAAATGCTCTCTATACTGAAAAATATTTGGTGAAGGAATTACTTTTCACTCAATTTCACTCAGAAATTGCTAGTAAATCAACATCATATTCATGACAACACAAGAGTAGTAAAACTGAAAATTCTTTTGTGACCAATTCGACATCTCGTATATACAGTCTGGTCATTTCTGTTATTAACATTCCTCCCCAACACTTTTGAAGAGTGAAAGTTCAATTTTGCTTCACCATACTGATACAAATTATCCTCATTAGCAGCACATCTGATCATCACCTGCTCGACCCGTTGCTTGTGCTCCGTCGACTGCATGTGCTCCACAAACTCTCTGGCCGTCCTGAAGTGCAGCTTACAGACGGTACAGCTGGTGCTGGACGAGTGACTGCAGCGCTGCACACACACACACACACACACACACACACACACACACACACACACACACACACACACACACAGGGACGGGAGGATTTATTTACATCAGGTTGCAGCTAAATGAGGAGTTTTTAAGCATGCCAACAGAAATGGTCACTAGTCGAGTGACTGCATGCAGGGATGTTATTGTTGACAAAAACAAATCCCTGGTTTCACAGACAAGGCTTAAGTCTAGTCTCAGACTAAAATGGATGTTTGAGCTGTTTTAACTGAAAGCACATCTTAAAATATATCAGTGCCATTGTTTTGTCTCAAGATTCACACTAGTAATGTTTTTTCTAAGGCATGTTTATAAAAGATACTTAAATGTATGTAATCCTAATCCCGGCTTAATCTAAGACCTGTCTGTGAAACCAGGCCTAAAACTATTAAAAACATTTCTGTTAACTGAAATGAAGCTCAAATAAAATAAAATATAAACTAAACAAAAATTAGAAATGTTGCCTTGGCAATAAACTGAAGCGCTAAAATTATTAAATGGAAATAAATAAAAAACTAAACTGAAATAAAAATAAATTAATAAATAAATAGTAATTTAAAAAAACGAATGAAATGACTAAAAATTTACATGAAAACTAAAAAATATAAAAATAATATAAAATACAAATAGTTGAAAAGTGTTGCCTTGGCAAAAAAATGAAATAAGTTTAAGTTTAGGTTGAAGCACTAAAATTATTAACTGGAAATAAATAAGAACTAAAACTAAACTGAAATTAAAATAAATTAAACATAAATAGCAATATTTAAAAATTATTTAAACAAAAAAAAAGTAATAAAATGGCAAAAGCACATGACCATTTGACTAAAAATGAAAACTAAAAATTAAAATGAAAGCTAAAAATATAAAAATAAAATAAAATTTAAATATTAGTTGAAAAACTTAGCCAAAATTAGAAATATTGACTTGGCAATAAAATGAAATAAATTTAAGATGAAGCACCAAAATACTGGAATCACTGGAAATAAATAAAAACTAAAATAAAAATAAATTAAACCTAAATAGTAATTAAAAAAAAAAAAAAATAATAATAATAAAATTACAAAAGCACATAATGAAATGACAAAAAATTTACATGAAAACTAAAAAATATAAAAATAATATAAAATGCAAATAGTAGTTGAAAAGTGTTGCCTTGGCAAAAAAAAAAATGAAATAAGTTTATTAACTGGAAATAAATAAGAACTAAAACTAAACTCAAATAAAAATAAATTAAACAAATAGCAATATTTAAAAATTATTTAAAAAAATAAAAAATACAATTACAAAAGCACATAATGAAATTACTAAAAATTCAAATGAAAACTAAACATATAAAAATAAAATACAAACATTAGTAAGCTAAGCGAAAATTTGAAGTTCTGCCTTGGCAAAAAAATGAAAGGTTTAAGCACTAAAATTATTAACTGGAAATAAATAAAAAGCAAAACTAAAAATAAATTAAAATAAATATAAAATGACAAAAGCACATAATGAAATTTCTAAAAATTAAACTAAAAACGTAAAAATTCAATTTAAAATATTTAAAAAAATCTATAATCAGCTAAACCAGCTGAGTGCATGAGGTCTGCTGGTTCACCTTGTGCTCTCTGGTTCTGCGATGGTCCATGACGTTGCTGGTGAAGTGAGTCTGGCAGGTGGAGCACCATCTCTGCAGGCCCGGTCTCTTCTCACTGGAGGGTCACAGAGAGGTCAGGTCAGAAGGTCGGGCAACATGAAGCATAAAAACAGAGATAACAGGTTTAGAGGTGTGAAAATTAATCGACGCATCACGGACTACATTTACATGTGCTCCAATAATCAGAGTAAGGACATAATCGCAGTAAGATGTTCACATGGCACGAGCAAACCTCTTCACTCCCGTTCACATGCAATTTTTATTACTCTTTTCACCGCCATTATTCTCAATGCACAGCACAGAGATTGTTTCTGTGACGCGCCTAAATGTCTTCATTTCGATGTTTTCAACCATCGACATACTTCATTATATTCATGTCACGCAACATTGTTGTCAACATGAACTTAGTTTCTTCTGCAACCCAATGATGTGATGCCTTCTTTACTGATGTTTATGAAAATGTCATCCGTGTTCGTCACAAGCACATACGCACTTCGCTCAGAGTGGAATAGATGCCATTAAAGTGTTTAAATGCCACATATTTTACTATGATTATGGTTACTACAAAATTACTATAAAATTCAAGCACATTTCAAACCTTGAAGACGTAACGGTTAAAATAAAGCATTTTCCAAACTTTCAGTCCTCTGTACAAACCCTGTCGGCAAAAGGAAAAGCAAAAAAACGAATCTTTCGCTTCAAACGATGTAGTTTTGGAGGGCTGAAATAGCTTTGTTTGAAGGTGTCTTTTGACTTCATCAGTGTCTATTTCATCACACAATGTGGATGAGCTACAACAGGCAAACATGTCAGCACATGTGGAGTAGCAAAAGGTTTCTGTTGAAATATCTCAAGGTTTAATTTAGTTGTTAAATCAGTGGTTCTGTTTGATTTAAAGATCAGCCTTATCTGCCCGTACATGACAGATTGAATTTCAACTTGCCGTCTATTTGTGTTCATTCATTCCAGCTCAAGTCAGGCATGATGTTACAGCTTCATCAGTTCTCTGAGGTGGTTTATTTGTTCTCTAAGGTACAGATACCACTGTCAGCACGTGCGCATCAGAAACTCTCACCCGTCTTTGCGAGCTCCTTGCAGGGACTCCTGGACTCGCGGCAGCAGCGTGACGAGACACGCGTTACTCATGTGCTGGATCTCCATCATCTTCTGCTGGTGCGTCAGTCCGTTCATATGGCTCTGGAAATTCTGCACACACAAGATTTCAACTTTCCATCACTCTGCATAATAATCATTTTCTAACTTGTTTTGTTTTTGTCTTGTTTTCTAACACAAATATCTAAACATTCTTAAATCAAGATACATTTACTTGAGAAGCAAAATGACTTATGCCCTTTTTCAGTCTTGTTATTTGATTTTGAGCTCTACTAGAACAGGTTTTCATGCTTGAATGTAATTTTTGACATTGTTCAGCTCCTCTCTTCCCAGTCTGTCAGTAACGCTCTGTTTAGTTCCTGTCTCTATGAAGCCCCTCCTTCTGAAAAGCACAATGTGCTCTGATTGGCCGGCTGGAGCAGTGTGTTGCGATTGGTGTTTGGGAAATGTCCCGCCTCTTACCATAACCGCCAGCTTCAACACACTACTAACTAACTCAACCAGGCCCCGCCCCTTTATTCTGCGTATGAATTATTTAAATGAGGAATATTGTGACGTATTCGTCCCCAGAAGAAAACTCAAGACTACAATGGATCCCTTTAAGACTTTAAATCTCATTTAAAAATTGAAATACATCAAAATTAAGTGAGTTTATAATTAAAACAAGAAAAATTATCTGTCAGAGGCGTCAGAAAAATAATCAATTCAAAAGGAAAACAAAATAATTTTTATCATTTTATCCCAAATAGCAGATGTTTTTTGATAACTTTAAAAGAATTTTCAGAAAACAAGACTTAATATCCCAGTTCATTTTGCTTTTCAAGTAAAGCTATCTTGATTTAAGAATGTTTGAAAAACAAGACTGAGGAAAAAAGTCATTTTCTTAAGCATAGTGAGGGTTATCAAAAGCAACATGAATAAATAAAGGGTGCGTTTGCATGCAAAGTCTTACACTAATTATTTTCCCAAAGTGTGAGGTCATGTCAACACTTTAAGGTTTTTTTAGCAGCAAAAGGTCATAAATTGTAAAAGCAATAACCATCTGACACACATGGATATCTTCCATCATCCAGATTTTGGGTATGTTAACACCTTCAGTGGTGATCTGCATGTCTATTTACTCATCAACATCAAATCTGGAGAAAATAATTTCAAATCTTGGTTTTCTTATGTTGTTCTTATTGGAAGAATGAGCTGATTTTTTGATATTGTCATGAATGATTCTTCATTCTTCATTATACATACTTGCTGGTTAAAGCAAGTGATGTTGCAAATATAGCAGAAGAACTTGCTGGAGGTCTCTGGTCCTCCGTCTTTGACCTCCTCGTGACTGCTGGTCTCCTTGATCTCAGGGACTGAATCGGAGATTGTGGCGTGGTCTGGACTGTCACTGATCTGCTGCTCCGTGTCTTTATCTGGAGCTTCTGTATGCTCGACCTGCTGAAGAAAAACAAACAAAAAGACATTTTTATATCATCTGTAGAAGATATGAGTGCTTCTTTTCTAGATATGACTACACACATCTGTTTCGTTACTAACTGAATCTGCTTTTTTGAACAAATCGATTGAGTGAATAATTCAATGACTCATTCATAAAGACAGTGATGTTTCTGAATGAATCGGCCATTTTTAACAAATCGCTAAGGATAATTTACATTTTCACCCTTTATTCAAATAATATTAATGATTTTATAAGCATAATGCGTAGCTGTGCTTGGACTCAAGTGTTTTATTTGTGATGATTACTCAATGAAACATGCCAAATTGTGGGAACATAATTTTCATCCAGACTGTCATACAAAGAAATTATGAACACGTGCAATATAAATATTAATAACTGATTATGTTGTAGTCAGTATATGCTTTTTCTTGTCAGTTTTTTGTTTTTCTATGCATGTTTCTTAAATGTAGCTGTAGTTTTTTTTGTTTTGCATTTGTTACTGCACAGTAAATGCATTCAAGCCACCTCTGAGCTGCATTAAACAATCTGTGTAAATGCGTCAAAATGCCACTTCAGATGCAGCTTTTGTGCCACTTCTGCAGTTCAAAGATGGATTTTGTTTTCATTTGATTGGTAACAACCCTAAATTGTCTTAATAATTCTAACTTAATTTGATTACATGTAAGAATTTGACCAAAAAAATTGCCCTTATAAGGGTAAAATAAAATAATAACAATAATTCAAATGAGTAACTTTAACTATTAGGAGCTGTAGTAAAGATGTTTAACACCAAATATTTTCATCCACATAGAGACACAGCTTTATTAATATAATTATCTCTATGGAAAGCACACTGGACCACACAGAGATGATGGGATGAACCTTGGCCACTTGACTCTGTTCATCGGCTTCAGCAGCGACCGGCCCGTCCACGCTGCCTCCCTCCTGCAGTGTGCAATCTGAAACAACATCCACAGCATGAGGACTTCACACACACTGATAACACACAATCAGAAGTTTATCCATCTAGAAAAGTATTTCCACCTCAAAAGCACAACATGGCTTCCAGAGACAGGAGAAAATGCTGATGATAAACATAATACCCAGAATGCCCCTCAACACAGTTATGATGATCAGTTACAGGTGAAATCCTCCCTACCTCCAGGATCTGGGCTCTTGTATTCAGTGTTTTGAGCTGATTCTGTCTCCACAGGCTCTTCTGACCTGGACCACAACAGAAACCACATGATAAAAATCACTTGGTTGTTTAAATGCATATAAGCACAGCCAGAACAACGATTCAAATCAACCTGTGTGATCTTATATTCTTGATGAAAGATTAAGACTGATGAATCGTTCTCGATAAGACAAGAAATGTATTTGTAAAGTAAAACTGACTCGTCAGTTTTGTGTTTTTTGGCCGCTGGTTCATCGGGCTGCTCTGAAGACTCCTGACATCCCGGATCGGCCACAGCGGCGGCTTCATCTGCTGTTCAAATCAAAGCACAAATCACAGACTGATTCTAACATGGTAACATTACAAGTGTTCATATTTTTAAGGAAATCATCATGTTTTATTTTTCAGGATTCTTTGATGAATAGAAAGTTTAACCTCCTCTTTGGTCAAAAATGTCTTTAAAATTTAACAAACATTTAAGAGAGCTGGTAACAATATATTTGACCTCCAAATACCTCTGCTACTGCTGCTGCTGGCTTCTGATTGGCTGTCGCCGCTCCCCGCTGATTTCTGCTCAATTTCCCTCTTCCTTTCTGGCTGACGTGCCTGAAACTCCTGTGTATGTTCAGACAGTGACAGATTTACCAAATACAGCATGATTTAACAAATATGTAATTTATTTGTTAAAAAAATATTTATTATTTATGTATGTCAGTTTAGTCACACAATCCAAACAGCTGATGGCAAAAAAATATATTTGAATAACTAGTTATGTGATGAAGTTTTTTATTTTGGGTTAGGAGTTTGTTCAAATCATCACTAATAGGTTAGTTTAATGCTTGCGGTTGCCAGATTAAAGAGTTTAAATCCCGCAATTTGAATCTTCTTTCATGTTCAACAGAAGAATGAAACTCAAACAGGTTTGGAACAACTTCATCATGATCAGTTTAATCATTATCGTGCAGCACTAACACACTTACATTGCTAAAGTAGCGCGCGTGTGGAGTGAAATGTCGTGGGAATCCCATGTGTGGAGTTTTGATGGCCACTCCCATTGGAACAGGCCCCAGGAGAGACGCTCTGGATCCGGGAGTGAAGAACTGAGGAAACTGCTGCCCACCCATAGCAAAGCCACGCATACCGCCTGTTTCAGACAGGAGAGAAATCAACATGTCACACAAACACAACACCAGGACACATACAGGACAAACAAACATCACGGGACGAAATGAGTGGAACTCAGGAAACATATGACAAAATTTAGGGGTGAATTCAGGTTGACTGGGACACTTTATGCCATTGAGATGACTGGGAAAAGTGTCCCAATCAACCTGAATTCACATGTATGTCTTTTATTGTATTAATGAGAATCACTACAGAGGATAATAGAGTGCATTAGTACCCGCTCCATTTTTTTTTTTTTAAGCGGCACTGGATCCAGAAGTAATTTTTTCATTCATTTTTCCCATAGGGATTTTAAAAAAGTCTTCGTTAAAGAGTTATAATTCATGAACCAAACCAACCAGCTACGAGGAGAATCACAACACTACAAACTTTGATTTGAAGCAAAAAAAAGTTTTTGAAAAGACAAAAGTACAAAAAAAAAAACTACAATCCCATGACGCATTGCGAATAGTATAATCGCATTAAAAAAGATTGAGAAATATAATACTACTCATTTACAAATGTCAATTATATATAAACAATATATTTTAAGATTATTACAAACAATTTGGCATGTTTAGCTTTTTTCGACTCTCTGATTGGTGGAATTTCTGTACAGCATCATGGGTAATGTAGTTTTTCCACCAGGAATTCTGCAGTTAAACGTTATAATGTGGGCTGACGTCTTCAACAGAAGCAAATACTATTGATTAACAACCTTGTAGCTCACAATAGGTCTGTCTTTACAGGTTTATAAGTTCAATCATTCAAAATCAGTTTCCCTACAGAGAAAAAATGAATGGCATTAAAAGTAAATTTAAATATTAAATTTAAAAGTAAAACGTCTGAATGCCTTATAGAAATAAGAATTTTATGGGAAATGTTTTTCAACTGTCATGAAAATAATGTCTTAATAATAATCCTAAAAAGAAGCTTTATTTTTTTGATTTTAGGGTAAAACGTCACCATTATAATTAATAATAAGTTATCAAGGGAATATTATTCGAAAAGAAAAAGATCATAAATCGTGTATAGCGTCAGTGAGCTTCCATATGTGCAGCTATGAACTTGAAATCTCCAGTAATTTACACACATTTCTCACAGCTTCAGTTCCATTCAATTTTTTTCCCTGTCTGTGCAGAAGTCCACGTCCGTGAATGTGTGCAGTTTAGGAGGAACGCCGGTCTCTATGGGTTTTAAGTGACTACATGTACCTTAATATAGTGCTTGCTATATTAGGATGACATGACAAAACATGTGCCTCAGTTTACCCTGCATCTGTTGCATGAGCAGAGCCCCTTGCAGCATGGGATTGGGTGCGATGATGGTCTGAGTGGCTGAGCAGAGGTTGACCATACGGGCAGATGGAGGTGCTGGAGCGGGAACCGCCATAGGCCTGTTTAATGACAACACAAACACATGACATAAACTCACGCATTTTTCTTAGGTCACACTAAAATAATGCAATAAACATTCATTTAACAACATAAGACATACCATAAAACCCTAATGTACAAAAATAAGAAGACAATTATTAAAATGAAAAACTATCAAATCTTAAGCTTCTCAAAGGGAATTCTGGGAATGTCAGTTTACAGCTTTTCACTGTAAATTTATAAGGTGATTTGTTTTGTTTCAAAAACAGTACATTTAACAGTATTTAGGGTAAAATTAGTTAGATCTATTACAGGTTTTCCTGTGTATAGTAAGGGAACTTACCGTTAACCAATTAACAGGTTAATTTTTACAGTTAAAATTACAATACTTTTTTTGCAGTGAATGGTTTAAAAATTCATGAATGTTTAAATTGGCAAGACTTAAAGGGTTAGCTCACCCTAAAATGAAAATTAAGTCATCATTTACTCTTTCTTTTTCGGGACAAAAAAAAGGAGAAATTTTTAAAAAGTGTCCCGCTTGCGCTTGCAAAAGCTTTTTAAAAAAAGATGCAAAAGTAACACGGAATGATCCCATGTGACACGTGTCATATATTCCAAGTGTTCTGAGGGTTTATGATAGGGTTTGGTGAAAAACAAACCGAAATGTAATGTATTATTTAACAAAAATCCTCCTGTTGGTCTTCTGTGCATGACTGCGCCGTTCATGAGAAAAACACACAAGCTGTGAGAAATTAGGATTAATAAAAACGCGACATGAAATACAATCCATGTACCTTCTTCTCTGAGTTGAATATACACTATATTGCCAAAAGTATTGGGACACCCCTCCAAATCATTGAATTCAGGTGTTCCAATCACTTCCATGGCCACAGGTGTATAAAATCAAGCACCTAGGCATGCAGACTGCTTCTATAAACATTTGTGAAAGAATGGGTCGCTCTCAGGAGCTCAGTGAATTCAAGCGTCGGTACCGTGATAGGTTGCAATAAGTCCATTTGTGAAATTTCCTCACTACTAAATATTCCACGGTCAACTGTTAGTGGGATCATAACAAAGTGGAAGCAATTGGGAACAACAGCAACGTAAAATCACAGAGCGGGGTCAGCGCATGCTGAGGCGCACAGTGCGCAGAAGTCGCCAACTTTCTGCAGAGTCAATAGCTACAGACCTCCAAACTTCATGTGGCCTTCAGATTAGCTCAAGAACAGTGTGTAGAGAGCTTCATGGAATGGGTTTCCATGGCCGAGCAGCTGCATCCAAGCCTTACATCACCAAGTGCATCACCGTCACTCGACTCTAGAGCAGTGGAGACGTGTTCTCTGGAGTGACCAATCACGCTTCTCTGTCTGGCTATCCAATGGATGAGTCTGGGTTTGGCGGTTGCCAGGAGAACGGTACTTGCCTGACTGCATTGTGCCAAGTGTAAAGTTTGGTGGAGGGGGGATTATGGTGTGGGGGTGTTTTTCAGGGGTTGGGCTTGGACCCTTAGTTCCAGTGAAAGGAACACTTAATGCTTCAGCATAACAAGACATTTTGGACAATTTCATGCTCCCAACTTTGTGGGAACAGTTTGGGGATGGCCCCTTCCTGTTCCAACATGACTGCGCACCAGTGCACAAAGCAAGGTCCATAAAGACATGGATGAGCGAGTTTGGTGTGGAGGAACTTGACTGGTCTGCACAGAGTCCTGACCTCAACCCGACAGAACACCTTTGGGATGAATTAGAGCGGAGACTGTGAGCCAGGCCTTCTCGCCAACATCAGTGCCTGACCTCACAAATGCGCTTCTAGAAGAATGGTCAAAAATTCCCATAAACACACTCCTAAACCTTGTGGAAAGCCTTCCCAGAAGAGTTGAGGCTGCAAAGGGTGGGCCAACTCCATATTAAACCCTACGGATTAAGAATGGGATGTCATTAAAGTTCATGTGCATGTAAAGGCAGGCATCCCAAAACTTTTGGCAGTATAGTGTATCTGTTGTGTTCATCATAACAAGAAGTTATCGCCTTCACATCTGTCAGCTGACATTCTGACTGTCATCTGATAGAGTTCCTGTCCGGAGATGTTCAACTCAGTGTGTACACAGATACTTTTCTGGGATTTCTAGGAGTTGTATTTCATGTCACGTTTTTATTAATCTTGATTCCTCACAACTTTTCTGTGTGAGTCGGAGTGAACTGCGGTGCTAATAAAGTTTCATGAACGCAGTCAAGCACAGAAGACCAAGGTCAAGGATTTTGTTAAATAATGCATTAAATTTCAGTTTATTTTTCACCAAACCCTATCAGAAACCCCCAGAACACTTGGAATATACGACACTTGTCACATGGAATTTTCTGTGATACTTTTGCATCTTTTTTTAAAAGGGTCATGAATTAAGAAATCAACAACAATCCTTGAGCTTTCAATATACAAGAGGTCATCGTACTATAAGAATATCCTGTAAGTTTCAGAACTGAAAACTTCCTTGTTAGTCAAATAAAAGCTTTTATTGACACCAGACCCAGATTACGCCTGATCCTGGAATGTGCCTATCTCATAGGTAGGTGAAACTCCGCCTCTGCAGAAGAAATCAACGCCTACTTCATCATTGCAACGTTAGCCCCGCCCACTGGTGTGTTAGTGAGATGACGAGGAGAGAAGAGCGATACAAGACTAAAATAACATTACCTTTCAAAGGATCCTAATGCTAGGAATATGGTTATTTATTTTCAACAATGTGAATGTCTCAGTTGAGCTTTATTTATTTGCATTCGGTACATTTCACTGTGGATTCTTTGGTAAATCAATTGCATTTCGGAATTCAGACTTTTACGATATGGACTCGACAGTAATGCAACAACATGTAAGTAACTGTGTTAATTCTAATGCTTGATCTGATATTAATGATTCATGTACAGTCAGATGTTCGTCGCCTATGTGTCAGTAAATCAAACCAGTGACTAAACGCTCAACTTCACCTTGTTTCTCTTAGTAGGATGAAAATAATGTTATTTAAACTGTGATTAAATTATATATAGAAAGCGATCAAAGAACGCTCCCTTTACAATCGCTGGAGCTGTCAATCAAACAGTGCTAGTTTATCAGTGACTGAGTTCTGGACTCAAGCCAAAACTCCTGTTTTATTCAACAAATCTCTTAGTTACAATGAGTTTGCACTGTTAGTTATTATGAAAGCATTTGTTAGTGTGCAGAAATTGAGTTTTAATGACGAGATCACTGCTTTCATGCGCTCAACAACATGTGTGATCGACCACAATATTCATCACTGCAACCTTTCATGCCACGATATAAATATAACGCCACAGATTTGAATGTAATGCTATAATAAACACTTTTCACGATTAGTTAACCTTAAGAGCTGTAATAGTAGAAACGAGAGTTAAACTTAGCTACTTCATATGCAAAGATGTTAGCCAATCACAGCAGTGGGCGTTTCCACTGAAGTCTCACAGCAGACACGCCCCTTAAAACAGAGCGTTCAAATCAGAGGGATAAAATCAGGGTAGGAAAATGCCTGTTATTTCTAAATTATAACAATTTTTGATGTACAAAGACTAACATTATATGTGCAGCCCAGGAAACATTATAAAACAACACAGTTCATGACCTCTTCTAAAGCTTGATGCTGGTCACTATTTAAAAAGAAAGAAGCTTTACTGCATTAGAACAACAGCAGGGTGAGGAAATGATGACTTCATTTTCATTTTAGGGTGAACTATCCCTTTAAAAGGAGGTGCAAATGGTATCTCTGTTGTTTGTGAAATTATGTCTCACAGAAAGCTTTCAAATGACTGGTTTGATCTGATAATCTGTGGATTAATTTACTCATTCAACCTACATGCTATAGTGCATTAACGTTTGTGGGAATTTCTCGCATTATAAGCGCAGAACCTGCGGGAATGAGTATAACTATGCGCAATCCCGTCAGGACCTGTAATAACATGAAATCGAATGATTCTCTCCCTACTGCATTCATGAAAAGTGTCAAGAAAGCAATCATGCTGAAACTCTCACCGTGCGGCCTGATGGTGGTGTGTGATGTGATGGGCGGGTTGAGGCTGCGGCGGTGGAGGCGGCGGAGGAGGAGGCGGTGGCGTCTGCTGCTGAAACAGCTGCTGTAGCTGACGAAGATGCTGCTGAAACTGCTGCTGCTGCTGGTGCTGATGAGGGTTGAACATCCTCCTGACGTCTGGCCGTCGATACGGTTCGCTCAGAGATTCACCACACCGCTTCAGCCTGGGTTCAGGGAAAAACAGAGATGAGTTACTCCATACAACCCTCTTCAGCAGTTACAGTAAACAGACCCTCGTTCCTACTTTCCCTAGATAAAAATGATTATTTTGGCAATTGCAATTATGATTAGAGCTGCAATATTAGGTGATATGATCTGAACATCTCATATTGCACATTGAGTCTGTGGAGAAGTCCAGAGAAAAAAATTAAAAATAAAATTATAAGATTAAATTAAAAAGTACAAAAAAAGATTAAAATAAATAAGTTATTAGTTATTGATCTATTAAATTAGATTAAAATAATTAAATAAAAATCTGATTCAAAATGGCCAGTTATTAATCAATTAAACAGATTAAATTAGATTAAAATAAATAAATGAATACAATAGTGAATAAAATGAAAAAATATTAGTTATTAATATAATAGATCAAATAAAAATTAGTTAATTAAATTTAAATAAATAAATAGTACATTTAACAGTACATCACGATAGTGAGTAGAAAAAATATAATGTAACTTAATAGAGGCTAATTTTAGATTTTTCATTAATCATTTTTCATTGTATAATTTGGGTGTTTATAAAGATAGATGCCGTTTAAATGTTAGGATGGGGGTCCCTCACACGACGATGGTCATATTTAGGGATCTTTGGCTTCTAAAAGACTGAAAAGCCCTGAACTAGACGAATGAGCTTCACAAACAATCAACACAAAACAACAACAGCTCGACTGACTGGCAGTGTCTCAAACCCTCGTTCCCTACATAGACAGCAGCATTTAGGGCAACCCTAGCGCACGCAGCAGCATTTTTGGGAATCAAATCATTGCAATTATGCCTCAAGATGCTATCTAGATAGGTAACTCACCAGGATTTAGGACACAGCCATAATCTTTATCTTTGTGCTACCTGCTAAAGCGCTAGCTGTCAAAAACACGACAACATCAGCGCCCACCCACAAACCTCTCACACAACATTGATATTTTGAACCTTGGTGTCCGTTTATCTGCAGAATAAAAGCTACTCACCAACTTTGCTGCCGGGATTATGAATTTAATAGAGGAGAAAATAGCGACAGCCTGTTGAAACTTCCACTGTCACATTAGCGCCGTGCTAACACACTCTCACCGGTATCAGAGCGGCAGTGACGGCAGCGCGTCATACAGCGACCCCTGCAGGACTGGAGGAGAAACGTGCAGCGCATGACACTGAATCACCCGCACTGTCACAGTCCCCTAAAATGATTTATAAAAAAATAAATTAAAAACATAATAAAAATAATCCATCAGGATTTTATTTATATTTAAAACAATAATTATAATGTTAAATTATAGATTATAATAACTTTGAACTTTTTATTGTGTCTCTTTACACTCTAAAAAATAACTTTAAAAAAACGAAACAAATTTACACAGTAAAATACCGTTTTCCACTGAAACAGTGATATACCATAAAAACAATGCATTCTGGGTAATATTTGTCATTTTAAGAAAAGAGGCCTATAGGTTACTTTCTCGAAAATGACAAATAATATTACCCAGAATGCATTGTAATATACAGAAGTAATATATTGTAAAAACAATGCATTCTGGGTAATATTTGTCATTTTAAGAAAAGAGGCCTATAGGCTACTTTCTCGAAAACGACAAATAATATTACCCAGAATGCATTGTAATATATTGTAAAAACAATGCATTTTGGGTAATATTCGTCGTTTTCGCGCTACTTTCTCGAAAACAACAAATATTACCCAGAATGCATTGTAATATACAGAAGTAATATATTGTAAAAACAATGCATTCTGGTTATATTTGTCATTTTAAGAAAAGAGGCCTATAGGCTACTTTCTCGAAAACGACAAATAATATTACCCAGAATGCATTGTAATATATTGTAAAAACAATGCATTCTGGGTAATATTTGTCGTTTTCGCGGGTTTTTTTCCCGAAAACAACAAATAATATTTCCCAGAATGTTTTTACGGTATATTACTATTTCAACGGAAAACGGTATTTTACTGTGTAAATTTGTTTTGTTTTTTAGTTATTTTTTAGAGTGTACTTAATTTTTCTTATTTTTCAAGAATGTTGAAATGTTACATTTGCATTTTTAGAAGTGTTATAATGAGTGACATTCTGCGTTGCACATTTCACAAATCTTAAATGCATTTTGTATTATTTATTGTATATTTTGCACATTTTGATTATTTTATTTGACCTGTTTACTGTAAATTGGTTGATTTTATGTGTTCCTTTTTTATTTATTGGGTGCATGTGTTTTATATAATTATTAAAAATACTTGCTTTTTTGTTTTTACGTTATTCATTCGTTTATTTTTGTGTTCGGCCATTTTGTACTAGGGTATTAACATTTAAGGCTAATCCTTTTGTTCCTTATATTTGTTTTGTTTTTGTAGAACAATTCAACCTGCCACAGGATTGGAATTACATGAA
Source organism: Ctenopharyngodon idella (assembly GCF_019924925.1). Classification (NCBI taxonomy): domain Eukaryota; kingdom Metazoa; phylum Chordata; class Actinopteri; order Cypriniformes; family Xenocyprididae; genus Ctenopharyngodon; species Ctenopharyngodon idella. The sequence continues at coordinate 42,962,255 of NC_067224.1, forward strand.
ATTACTGTAACTTTGACAAGCGCGCCGACTAGTGAGAGAACGCGACGCTGCAGCGCGTGCCCGTGCGCGCGCGCTCTGAGAAAAGCAGCTCATCATCTCAGAAGGACTGCGGACAGAGACAGACGCACATAGAAACAGACAGAGAGAGAAAGAGAGACAGGTAGAAGCTTCAGAATAAATCAATGCCGAAATAAGACGTCCTGAAAGCGGGATCGCTGTTTATCCGGGGAGAGCTCGAGCAGGTGCCGGTCAGTCGCCATGGGGAACCGGGGGATGGAGGATCTGATTCCTCTGGTCAACCGAATGCAGGATGCGTTCTCCGCCATCGGACAGAACGCGAACCTGGACCTGCCGCAGATCGCGGTGGTGGGCGGACAGAGCGCCGGTAAAAGCTCCGTGCTCGAGAACTTCGTGGGGAAGTAAGTCATTCATTTAGAATACATCAGATTAAATACTCAATAATATACAATAATAAAGCATATGATAGCATTAATCTCATATTCCAGCTCAGTCATGCCTCAATGATATGTAAAGGTCATTTTGATGATGATAACCTTTAAATGTTATTGAGGCGTGATGGAGGATCATTTGCTGCAATGGTGAAAATCACCAGCCATGTTCACAACAACACATCTAAATCTAGTTACATAATCCCCCTCAATAGTGCATTCTTCAATATGCATTAGTGCTTCATCATCATCATTAGTGAAATCTGTGTCCTTTATTAATAATAATAATAATGCACAAGGTCAGTAAGATGAAGAACTCATAACAGAAACACTGTGAAAGACGGATGCTGAGGCAGTTTCACCTTTGTGTTGGCTCTAGATTCAACCAGATAATAATGAGCTGAGATTATGCAAAAGCATTAAACACAACAATTATCTGCTGGTTTATTATGGAGACTTTCTCTAATGTCACGTGACGTTGTTTCAATATAAACAGAACGCATCTGATTTCATGCACAGGATCATGCACCTAAAAAAATATAGGTGAAAAACTGCCACAGATGCACATTAAAGGACTTGAGCCACATCTAGACTCTAACAACACCCTAGCAACACAAAACATCTTAGCAACCATCTAGCAACGCCCTAGCAAACACTCTAGCATCATGGTGGTGTTTTAGTTTGTGTAAAATGTCTCTTCGTGGAGCACAAATTGAGGTACAGGGCACTGATTTCAAGCTTTTCAGTTTGACACATTATGAATATTGAGAAGGACGATGCCACATTATATTTTTTAGGTAGTCTGAAACAGGTAATATGATGCTGTTTGTAAGGATGTATGATATATTGCTGACTGACTGATTTTAATCAACATTAGCATTACTCAGAATTGGCAGCGCTCACATAATATCAACACTGAAAGAAATAAATCTGTAGAAGAACAGAACAGGTGCTGCCAGGACGTAATCCGTTACGTTTAGGCACATTTCCTTTAATCCTAAAACACGATGCAACGCGTGATTCAAAATACGAGGAAATGAACAGAGTCATATTTTTAAAGACTTTTCTTAGAGTGCATTTACACGACAACGATGTACTAAAAACTGAAAGTTTTTCTTTTGCGTTTTTCGTGTACAGACAACTTAATCTCACAGCAATTCATAAGTATTTTACAAGGTGGCTAATTTGTACGAATTCGTACTACTTCACTCGTACAAAATACTTACGAATTACTGTGAAATCAGGTTGGTACAGACGACAAAGATTTCAAAATGATCACCGTTCACACGGATCCACTAAAACGACTAAAATAGCTGTATTCTGCTGCCAGGCCAGTAGATGGCGATGTCAGTTTGTAAAGAAACACCACGCGCCTGTAGACACGTAGTATGCATGCGCATGATGTCACCGTTTTCACAAATTCATGTTTTTGTAGTTTACACGGAGATGATAACGGTATCGCTTTCAAAAACTTGCGCTTTGAAAGCCGTTTTTAAAAGTTTGCATTTTCAGGCCCACAAAACGCCATTGTCGTGTCAATGAATAGCCAAAACGCATAAAAAGTAAGAGTTGAAAAAGTTGTGTAAACAGCCCTTTAGACTGAAGGCTTATTTTTTTTTCATTTCAAATAGCAAAATGCAGTGCTGCACTGTTTATCATTTTAGGGGGCCGTTTACGCAACACCATTTTCAACTAAAAACTTTTTTTGCATTTTGGCCGTCGACAATGGCGTTTTGGGGCCCTGAAAACACAAACTTCTGAAAATGGGTTTCAGAGTGCAAGTTTTTGAAAACGATACCATTATCATCTCTGTGTAAATTACAAAAATACAAATTTATGAAAACTGTGATGTCATGCACTTGCGTGTTTCTTTACAAAGTGACATCGCCATCTACTGGCCTGGCAGCAGAATACAGCGATTTTAGTAATTTTCGCAGATACGTGTGAACAGGGATCGTTTTGACAATGTTGTCATCTGTACGCGAAAAATGCAAAGGAAGAACATTCGTAGCTTTTATTTTTATATTTTTAGTTGTATTTTAATTTTAGTTTAATTTTTAGTAATTTTATGTGCTTTTGTCATTTTATTGACTTTTTGTTTTTTTAAAAATATTGCTTTTTATGTTTAATTTATTTTTATTTCAACTTTACTTTATTTCCAGTTAAAAAGAAAAGTTTTCCTTTTGTGTTTTTCATGTACAGACAACACAATCTCACAGCAATCCATAAGTATTTTATGAGGTCGCTAATTAGTACGAATTCGTACAAACTCACTCTTACATTTTCGTATGATTTGTTTAGACCCCAGTGATGGGTAAGTTTAGGGGCGGGGTTAGGGGATGGTCCTTCCTGGTGAATTTTTGAAAATTCATACGAATTCATACAACTCAAATCGTACAAATTAGTGTGAATTATCCACCTTGTAAAATTCTTACGAATTACTGTGAGATCGGGTTGGTACAGACGACAAAGTTGTCAAAACGATCTCCGTTCACACAGATCTGCTAAAATGATTAAAATCGCTGTATTCTGCTGCCAGGCCAGTAGATGGCGATGTCACTTTGTAAAGAAACACTACGCACCTATAGACTGAACACATAATTCACATGTGCATGATTTTTGTAGTTTACATGGAGACGATAACGGTATCGCTTTCAAAAACTTAAGCTTTGAAACCGTTTTAAAAGTTTGCGTTTTCAGGCCCCCAAACGCTGTTGTCGTGTAAACAATTGACCAAAACGCATAAAAAGTAAGAGTTAAAAATGATGTCGTGTAAACAGCCCCTTAGAGTGAAGGCTTATTTTTTCCATTTCAAATAGCATAAAATGTATCATTTTAGGGGCGGTTTATGCGTCGCTGATTTCAACTAAAAACTTTTTATGCGTTTTGGCCGTACATTTACTCGCCAACGGTGTTTTAGGGGTCTGAAAACTTTTGAAAACGGGTTTCAAAGCGCAAGTTTTTGAATACGATACCGTTATCTTCTCTGTGTAAACTACAAAAAAAATAAAAAAAAATTAAATTATGCACATGCATGTTTCTTTACAAAGTGACACCGCCATCTACTGACCTGGGAGCAGAATACAGCGATTTTAGACGTTTAAGCGGATCTGTGTGAATGAGGATCATTTTGACAGCGTTGTCGCCTGTACGTGAAAAACGCAAAGGAAAAACTTTTCCATTTTAAGTACATTGTTGTCGTGTAAACGAACCCTTGTATTGAATGACGTTCTGTTGTCTTATTTTAGTTAAAGCATGAACAATTCTACATTAGAGCTTCATTGTGAATGTTGTTTTTATTTAAATAACAGACAGAAGTCAAGATTTATAAATACTGGTTATCAGGCATAAAATAATCTGTCTACAATCGAAATGCTCAGCTTTTATTTTAATTTTATTTTTAATTAGCTTTTATTTTTTATATTTTTAGTAATTTTGTTATGTGCTTTTGTCATTTTATTCACTTTTTGTTTTGTTTTTTTTGCTTTTTATGTTTAATTTATTTTCATTTCAGCTTTAGTTTAGTTCCAGTTAATAATTTTAGTGCTTCAACTTAAACTTTAGTTTATTTTCAAGGCAACATTTATAATTTTCGTTTAAGTTTTTATACTAATATTTATTTTTTATTTCTGCTGTATTTCAATTAACAGAAATAGTTTTAGTTAATGATAATAACCCTGGTCCAGCATGTGACCTTGTAGGAAGAGGATGATGGTGAAAAGAATCTCATCCCATCTTATTCATCCAGCGGCAGGCTCTTGTTTTCCTCTGAATGCGTGACTTGGACGGTATAAATCTCGAGGGGTAATATTCGGTTGTTCTTTTGGCAGTGTATGTGAATATCAAGTCTTACGCTGCATGATTCAGCAACTCTTGCTGCTGACGGAGGTCATGTGTGCAGCACTGAGGCTCTCTGAGAGCGGCATATGCCACATAACACCGCAAAATTAACCAGATTTGTGCATTTTAATTTAATTTAGCCAGTGGAAAATGATCCCATTTAGTTCTGTTCTACTTACTGATTTCATTGACTTTGATGAACTTTCTGTGGCAGCTTCACCATGTTCACCACAGTTACATGAAAACAGAATAACGTTTATTAACACCAATGTATGAACATTCATAAATGAAGATATGAAGTGAAGACGAAGAACCGAGATGTCAGACAAAAAGATTGAGTCACAAAAAATTCTAGATAACAAGCTTGATAGAATAAAAAGACAAATCACATTATGCCAGTGCAATAATTTGCCTTTTTTTTATTTTTAAAGAGGACATGACATGAATTATGCAATAATTAATATTTAAAATGTAATAGCAGTGGGCGTTGATACTGTTTCCTATGCAGTGATGTCATCCAATCATAACAGTGGGCGTTTACTGACAAACCTTAAAGGAGCCACGCCTTAAAAACGGATCATTTCAGAAGGAAGGTTGAAAACAATAGTTTGTTTTTTGTGCAAAACACTTTATTAACACGATAAGTGAACCTCAAGGAGCATAATAAGATAAAAAAAATCCATGTCATGACCCCTTTAATGGCACAAAGACGTCTTATATGTGAGGCAATATTAATTCATTGATTCTTATGAAGGACCAGGACTCTGGATACAGACGCCCTGCAGATAGTTAGAGGAAGCACAATCTGCTATTTAAATCTGGCAAAATTAACACCATCATTACCACTAAACTATTTCAACAAAAGCCTCTTCCTATATTTAGACCTCGAGTCAAACAAACTCTGCAATTATCCCGCGAGAGTTCATTGTTCAAAATCTGGAATGCCTCGCAAATCCTGGAAAACTACTAATTACATCTAAATAAAGACGCTGTGTGTTTTTCAGCACAGGAACAATCAGTGACTAAACCTCGAATTAAACCATTTATCTTTAGATTTTTACCAGATATCTACAAAAATATCAAGCCATTGTTTCGGCTACAGAAACTGTGAATCATAAACTGAACAAAATTACAATACAAAAAAATGTCTAAAATTATCATTTTTCTTTTACTGAAAACAGTTCAAGCTTTATAATAACATCTACAGGCTGTAGATGAAGTGAATTGTGTATTTGTTGAACACATTCACACACAATCATTCAATGCTCTTCGGTGTTTGTAATCTGTTGGCCTTGATTAAGCTGCTTGCTGTTGATCCTTTTTACTTTTAATAGAAACAGTCGGTCTACAATCACATACTGCCATCATCATCATCATCATCTTCATCATCATTAACGTCCCACAAGGCACTGCTGCCAAAAGTATTTTTGTGTGTGTTTACAAAGGCCTCGTTTATGATACACTTTTCTGTGTAAACAGTTCTCACATCCAACGGTTACAATAAATTCAAGATAAAAAAAAGCTATAACTTCAAGATATAAAATGCTAACGAGATCTTTTGGCGCATGTTGCCTTTTTCCTGACTCTCTGATTGGTGTAATTTTCTGTACAGCATCATGGGTAATGTAGTTTTTCACCAAGAATTCCACTGTTAAACACGATTATTTTAAACATTACCTAAAATAATGTGGGCTGAAGTCTTCAACAGAAGCAAATACTATTGATTATTAACAACCTCGAAGAGAAATGAAGGTTTTTGAGGAAAACATTCCAGGATTTTTCTCCATATAGTGGACTTCACTGGGGTTCAATGGGTTGAAGGTCCAAATGTCAGTTTCAGTGCAGCTTCAAAGAGCTCTACATGATCCCAGACGAGGAATAAGAGTCTAATCTAGAGAAACCATCAGCCATTTTCTAAAATAAATAAACATTATATACTTTCTAACCACAAATGCTCGTCTTGCACTGCTCTGCGATGCGCCATGCATTACGTAATCATGTTGGAAAGGTCGGAAGTACCGCGGTAGGGCGAAAAACTCCATATCATTTTCCCCTTCAACTTCAAAATCATCCGACATCGTTGTTTTACCTTTTTCTGTAAAGGCCGTTTGACTTAGTTTTTGCATGTTCGCTTTGTAAACACTGGATCGGTACTTCCGTCTACGTCACGCGTGACCTTTCCAACGTGATTACGTAATGTGTGGAGCATCACAGAGCAGTGCAAGACGAGCATTTGTGGTTAAAAAGTATATAATAATTTTATTTTAGAAAATGACCGATGGTTTCTCTAGATAAGACTCTTATTCCTCGTCTGGGATCATGTAGAGCTCTTTGAAGCTGCACTGAAACTGACATTTGGACCTTCAACCCGTTGAACCCCAGTGAAGTCCACTATATGGAGAAAAATCCTGGAATGTTTTCCTCAAAAACCTTCATTTCTTTTCCACTGAAGAAAGAAAGACATGAACATCTTGGATGACATGGGGGTGAGTAAATTATCAGGAAATTTCAATTCTGAAGTGAACTAATCCTTTAACGGTTTGTAAGTTATCATTAAAAATCAATTTCCTTATGGAGAGTTTTTACTTCCGGAATCAAACTGCGCTCTGCTCGAATGTTATGGGTGGTTGCCAGGGTGTCTGTGTGGTTTCTAGGGTGTTTAGATCAGAGTATGACTCTGTTTAAACCCTTCTGAGCAGCAGTGTTAGTGATGGCGTGAGCTGAGACTCAGTGATATGAAGACATAAACTGTGAGGGTCGCTCTCTCACTGATTAAGGGACACCGTGTTCTTCATCATAATTTGTGAGCAGCAGCGTGAAATGAGTACGTTTGTTTGGCTTCTGAATCTGCGCAAATGTTTTCTGCCAAGCCGTAATGAAGTCTTATGAAATCTGACAGATGACTAGATGATTTACACAGGCGTCTGTCCGGATCGATGTGGCTGTGATTTACTCTTACACTTGTGTTCCTGAGAGATCGTCTTGTGTGTCTAATGCTGGGATTTGTAAAGTTGGATTAGGGCTGCTTAAATATGGCAAAAATCATAATCACTGGCAGTTGATTATCAATATTGAAGATTATTTAACAGGATTTTGACTTTGGAAACATTATGCATGAATTGAACATTGAAAAAAAAACTTTTTAACAGTGGATTTATACATAAACTGAAAAAAAAATTAGAATATGAATAATAAATAAAATGTAAATATATATACACATATGTTTATTCACTCAATATTAGCAATTTAATGGCAATAATAAACAAAATTTGAAATAAACTGAGCTGGATAATGACACTATTGTCGTTTCATAATTAATGAATTAACAGTTATTTTTTCTGTTTATTAATGACTTGACATAATATAATAAATATAATATTTAAAATAAAATAAAATAATATTTTTTATTATTATTAAATCTAACTTTGTAAAGCGACCTTGGGTTTTGGAAAGCTGCTAAAAAAATAAAACATTATTATTATACTGCAAAATGGAATGCAGCACAATAATCATTTAATCTTGATTATCTGTTTTCCATAATTCCATAAAATCTTAACTGAAAATAAAGTTCAGTTAATCAGTATGGCTGACTATCCACAGACTGTGAAGTTTGCAGCAGTGGGAGGGGCTTGTCCTGGTCACCTGATGTATGTACAGCAAACATGAACCAGCTCAATGTTCCCGTATCATCACACCCACTGGAGCTGAGAATGTGTGACGTCCCTCACAGAATCAAACGTGTGCTGTTGCTGCTTTCAGCACCAAGGACAGCTCCGGAAGACCTGTCAGCATTCCCACAATTCCCTGCCTGAGCCGAGCTGACAAGAACATCAATACTGATCAAACACTGAGAGTGCTGTATTTTATTTTAGAAAGGTTAATGATTAACTAGTACTTAAATTCGGAAGAAAATGCGAGTCACTGCAGTAATGCTATAAAGAGGGTTATGTGCAGCTGACAAAGCATTGCTAACCGGTTGTATAAATATATATATTTATAAAACAGTTAGTTCCTGTCCTTGATTCTGATTAGTCAATAGCTGTGTTTTATTCACGATAAAACACAGCTATGACCGCTTCACCCAACGGTTCTGTGTATCACTACACAATACCCTTATCAACCACTCTTAGCAATGTAAACTGTATGTTCTTAGCTGATATTGTTCATTGAAACTTACTGTAGAAGAGTATTGTGAGAAGAAGATGAGTGAGTGAGTTTATTACCTGCATTCAGATTTAGCATTTTTCTTCAGGTCAGTCCTATGTTCATAATAAAAAATCTGTTTAAATGTCCTATGCATTATCTTGTCCTTTTAACATTTAAGGGGTTTTCCCGTGACTGACAGCACTAGTCAAAGCATTTGTCAGTTGTGTCTTGTTCCGTGTTCACAACAATTCAGTCTTTTCAATGTAGAAGTCTTCGCTACTGACTGACACACTCATAAAGACAGTCTTTGCCGCCATCTAATGGAGTAATAATGTAACTTCTGTTGCTGTTCACGGTCAGGGACTATTTTTTCAGGCGGAAGGAAAGCTTTTGGTGAAAGTTTAGTTCATGAAAGTTGCATTGATACATTTTGGCTTTAATATTTGTATTGTGTGGTAACCGTTTTATAAAAGCAATAAGGTACTCGAGGCTAGTGCTGTATCGTGAATAAGTCACGGCTGGAGGGGTTACTCCGTTTCACGTCATGCCTAACAACGCCCTTCAGCCGTGACTTATTCACGATACAGCACAGCCTCTTGTACCTTATTGCTTACATATATATACAAATATTAAAGCCAAAATGTATCAGTGCAACTTTCATGAATTAAACTTTCACCAAAAGCTTTCCTTCCGCCCGAAAAAATAATCCCTGACCATGAACAGCAACAGAAGTTACATTATTACACCATTAGATAGTAGCAAAGACTGTCTTTATGAGTGTGTCAGTCAGTAGCGAAGACTTCTACATTGAAAAGACTGAATTGTTGTGAACACGGAACAAGACGCAACTGACAAATGCTTTGACTAGCGCTGTCAGTCACGGGAAAACCCCTTAACTGTTAAAAGGACAAGATAATGCATCTGACATTTAAACAGATTTTGTATTACGAACATATATATATATATATATATATATATATATATAAATAAAACATACATATTAAGTGAAATAAAATCAATTATATTTTTTAATTTTTTCAATTTTTTATTTAGTTTAACTTGAACTAAAATACCTAAAACTCAAATAAAAATGAAAACTACATAGATATACTTAAAAAAGCAAACAAACAAACAAAAAATGACTAAAATTGAACTGAAAATTGGGAATTATAAAAATAAAAACGATTCAAAATATTAATAAAACTATTGTAATGATGGGCCGACAGCGTGAGGATCCATTTGCAGTTTCTTTATTGTAACAACCAAGCACAAAGCAGACAAGGGCAAGACCGTATCAGAAACAGGGACAGGCTTAGGTCGAGACAGGCGGCAGAGATACAGGGTCTTACAACAGGCAGAGTTCAGGGCAGGCGGCAAGCAAACGTAATCCAGGAAAGAGGCAGGGTTCAAGGCAGGCGGCAGAGGTTCACAGGAGATAAACAGTCCAAACAATAACAGGGTAACAGTCCACAAGAAAACGCTCAGTAGTGATCACCAGGGCAAATCAAGACTTTGCAGTGTATGGATGCGTGTGTGCGTCTTAAATAGTGTGAGTGTGATGCGGTGCAGGTGTGCGCAATCAGTCCCAGGAATGAGGGCCTATGGGTAACGTAGTCCAGAAGAAAGTAACTCAAAACTCAGGTGATGGCTCCCTCCGGCGGCCGGGAGGGGAAGCCGCGGGAGCCGTATTCGTGACAACTATAATAGTATTTCAATGATACTAAAATAACACTGTTCACGCCTGCTTAACATATTTTTACTGAAGAATTGGTGTTAAAATCGATGTGTTTTAACAAAAACTAGCATTAAATTCTACTAAAACTTTAAAATGAAAATGGGAAATATAAAAATAAAACCTAGTGTATGTGAAAACTATAAATCTACACTAAAATAACCCTGATCTCTGGTCTGTAGATGTGGCTCGGGTTCCTCTTTCAATGTGCATCTGTGGGATTTTCTCATGTTTAACGTAGGAAACGTTCTGAACAAACTTCCTCAGGCTCGTCAACAACTGAAAATAGATGAGAAGAAAATGTCAGTTAATCGCTGAATTCACAACAAAAGCATCTCACGATCGATGCTGTTTCTGTGGTTGAGTTCCATCAGGAGAAGCAGGACTGAAATGAAGAATGATGTTTTTCATTTATTCTGACTCACCTCATGTTCGCAGACGGTTTAATCGCTGTACGAGGACAGAAACGGCTCTTTACAGCCATTAAACATAATGTGGTGTTCTGCTGAGAGCTCCTCCTCACCTAACACTGCAGGTGTTTTCTGCTGTTTCATTCATTTATATGGTTCAGATGTGTGTGGTGTGTCATAATCTGACTGTGCTGATGGTGAATGCATTGATAAAACCTCGTCTGTATGATTCTCAGATGTGTCTTTGGTGCTGGTAGTGTTGTGGTTGTGAATGTGAGCCGGGCTCAGCAGGATTACCTCTAATCTGATGGTCCCGGGTTCATTCGCTGCTTTAATCTGACCCTTCATTCTCCTGAGAGTGTGACCTGTTCACAAAACCAGCCGTCTGTGATGACTAATGCACCATCATACCTGCAGAGACATTATAAAAGGGCTATTTTAAGGCCGCGTTATTCAGAGGGTTTAAACTCTCTTAAACACACTTCTCACTTTATTTAATATGTAAATGTCTAACCATATCATACAGTGGATGTACATCATAACTCTGTACACAGGTGATATTTAGGGCCCAAGCCCTGAAAGGGCGAAGCATGAAGTCAAGACATTAAGGATGCTAAATTGCGAGCGGATTTTTGATATCTCGAACGGTTTGGCCGTGGTGTTGAAACGAATTTATGGTGAGAAAAGGGAAAAAGGAAGTGTGTTATAACTGCATACATAGACTGATTTTGATGAAACTTCAGCTGTGTTCGTTATAGGAGGGCGATCAAATGGATGTGACTATTGTGAGTCAAATTCATAGCGCCACCAACTGGCAAAGCCTTAGAAATGGGTGTGGACAAGGGGCTCTATAGCGCCACATTTTGACAAAAGTGGGGGGGTTAGTTTTACCTACAGTCATCAAACTCGGTACATATATTGCTTCCATCAAGCTGGACAACTTTCTAATTTACACTCATTAGCTCCGACCAACAGGAAGTCAGCTATTTTGGTTTAAATGTGGATCTTTTGAATAATCAGGTGCTGAGTTTTTTAGGGGCTTCATGCAATCGCCACCAAACTTGTCAACACGAAACAAAGACACTGAAGATGCTAAATTGTAAACGATTATAGGATATATTGAACAGCATTGCTTAGGGTTGTGCGATATGTATCGTCTGTGATAATATCGTGATTGCTGTTTTAACGATATGCGATCTGAAATTATCGAGTATGTCACTCACTTTACAAAAACACATAGAGAGTTGCACGCATACACTACGTGCTGCAGTCTAGTAGGTTAGACTAGTGTGCGCGCTGGCGCATTTAGAGTGCACGCTTTCACTGCGTGATATAGTCCATTAAAAATCATTTATAATGCAAGGGGGTAAAAGTACATTTGTATGTCTTTTTATATTTGTATCATTTAATATAGTTAATCAATATCACATTTTCTCCAAATATCACAATGATTACAAATGTGATATTGATTTTACACAACAGTTCAATAAACAAGAAGTTAATATTTAGTGACTTACATTTTGGACACAATATTGCCTGTTTTCGCTCTATTTCGCTAACAAAAATAGTTCTAAACAAAGCCACAGGACTGATTTGCGTCTCTTGTCAACAAACGGCGGTGAATGAACGCATCTTTTAAATTAATGATTCAATGACTCACTCATTAAAACGGTCAAATGCTTTGTTCCTGAATGAATCAACCATTTGAATGAATCGGTTGACACTCAATGACTCACTCATTAACACTGACTTGCTGCCACCTACTGGTGGTTTTAATTTAACATTTAAAGTATCTTTTTATTCTTTAAATAATTTCAAAAAAAATGTTTAAAACATCAAAACATTATTTATGCATTTGTAACTGCAGTTAAAATGCATTTGTCAGCTCTGAGCTGCATTAAACAGTGTGTGTAAATGCATTTAAATGACACTTCAGATGCAGATCCTGTGTTTCCTCTGCATTGCAAAGATTAATTTTGTTGATTCTGATTTAATTTGATTGGTAACAGACCTATTGTGTCTTATTGTTCTAATTGAATTTATTGATTAAAGGTAAGAATATGACACAAAAGATGAGGCATACATTTAGGTTAGGTTAAAAAATGGCTTTATAAAGGTAAAATGCCCTTAAAAATGTAAAAATCTATTTAAAAAGATAATTTTTCAAGTCACTGCTGTGAACTAACCACCACACAAAAAATATGAAGAATATCAAAGCTTTAAGAGTCAGCTGCCCACAGCAGCCCAAAACCTGCCAAGGTACCAACACAATAAACACACTCAGCAAAATATCGTCTAATTATCATTATCGAGAAAATCCCAGAAAATATCGAGATATCATTTTTTGTCAAAATCGCACACCCCTAGTATTGCTATGGCGAGAGATTAAAGTAATGACAAAAAAAGAAAAACAGGAAGTGTCTCATATCGTGTAAAATAATAGTTTGATTTAAATTAAATTAAGATTGTATGTTGCCCGCCATGCACAGGTTTCCTTAAGCCGCCGGGGTGGTGGTGGCGCCAGGGCTTGTGCCTGTCATCGCTGCTTGCAGCTATATTATTTACCTTGATTTTCTGTTTTCTTCACACATCACGTGTCTCATCTCAAGCTCTTCACTGACACTGTTCTCTCCTGAAATCTGTACGTAATAAACATGATAAAATCACAAGACATAAAACGCATTTGAAGAAGCACAAATAAATGATGAAAGTATGTACGACCACATCTGACATTGAGAGGACAGGGATGTCTTGGCATGGCACAGCTCTTGCTGTGTGTTTTTCAACCCCACACACACACACACACACACACACACACACACACACACACACACACACACCAGAATGTGAGCAGGTGGTGTTGTGTAGGGTGTGAGTTAACCAAGTCTAACAGTAGAAAACAGGACAATTACTACAGTCATCTGAAAGACTACCATCCATCCATCTACTAGGGATGCACCGATATGAACATTTTAGCTGATACCGATAACCAATAATTACCAATAACCGATATGTTGGCCGATTAATCTAAATCCAAATTTTTATATAATTTTTGAGAGCCTGATTACAAAAACTAAAGTCTCAACATTAAAAGCAATGTCCCAATCACACAATATACATATAATTTTATGTATCCTATCTGACAGACTTGCGCTGCACATGTTGCACTGTACTGTATTTTCCTTTTTGACGTGATTATAATCATATTTCAAGCAATTCAAAACCATCATGGTGGACAGTGTGCATCTGAAGTGTCTCAGCTGAAGGAAATAATCCATTATTTATCTGCTTTAATACATCGGCCAAATGATAACATTAAAAATTAACATATATCGGCTGATACCGGTATGGTGGCCGATATATTGTGCATCCCTACTATCTGTCTGTCCTGTTTCTCTCGCTCCCCTTCAGTTTTTAATGCACATTTGCATGTAATAATTGCAAGATAATGCCCTGTCACTCTCTCTGTTTTACTGGTGGTTGTGTTCATCCCAGTGTTTGCTGTCGTGTGTGTGATGTGCTGACGCTGCATGCGGCGGGGGAGGAGGCGGAGCTCTAGGATTAGATTGGGGGAGGGGTCCAATCGGCCTGTCCATCATCACAGCTGCCTGCAGACACTGGGGGATGGGACGAGAGACACACACACACACACACAGAGAGAGAGAGTCACATCTCTTTTTGTCCTCCTCCCTCTCCTTCACAGGGAAACACTCACTGCTGCCGCTGCTGTTGTTGATTTTTAGCTGTTATTATGGGATGTTTCTAAGCCACACGGCTGCAGGGATGCCAGCGTTTTAGTGAATCTCACAGTGAAATGCACAGGTCATATTTTACCCTGAAATCAAAATAAAATAAGAAATAAGGAGAGAAATATATATGCCAAAAAAATAAATAGTTTTGCATGGGCAAACATCACTCACATTTGTTTGAGACACTGATCTGAGCGCCGCTTGTGTGTGTGTGTGTGTGTGTATCAATACACTGTCCGTTCTTCAGATCAATACTGATTATTGGCTGGTGTGAGTGGATCAATGGGAGGGTGGCAGCCGTCCATATGGCCGCTCCATATGGCATGTTTTTATGGCTGTCACGAGAACCTGCAGTTACTGCCATCTGGACGGATCAGCACGTCACAGTGAGAGTGAAGGTGCAGGAGGACGCCAGAGTCTCCTCAGGCATGTTTACTGATCACAGAACGCTTCCCAAAACGAGGGTGGTGTTTGCTTGTGCAGAACTCACAGCCGTGTTCACTGGGTGTTTTCTCAGAGCTTTTCAGCCCAAGGAGCCGTTGCTTCTAGATAAAGAGCAGAGAGAACATTAATACAGTGTGTCAACGGAGCATTTTATGCCTGACATACTGTATACGATCATGATATTATAATGTAATTTAAGTATGGTAAAAAATACATTTAAAAAACAAAAATAATCCAGCTATTACAATATAATGAACATGCAATGTGGCTGATATTAACATTTAAAATGTAATTTAATTGCAATTAAATTCATGTTTTATTTTAACAATTTTTGCAATGCACACTAAACAAAATTTATTTATTATTATATTATTTACTGCAATATTATTATAATATGATTATTATGTTTACTTACCTTTATGGCATATGACATTATTTACACACAATATTTGTGCCGGTAACAAAATTCTTCATGTTCTCAGACCAAAGGATTAAAAATGCATCAAATTTTTATTAAACCCAATTTTGGTAGAATTTTATTTTTTATGTAATTTAATTATGCTAACAAAATAATGTATTATATTATAATGTAATGTTAATGAACATGTGATGTGGCTGATATTAAAATTGAAAATGTAATTTAATTGCAATTAAATTCATGTTTTATTTTAACATTTCTTTTGCAATTCTCACTAAACAATATTTATTTATTATTATATTATTTGATGTAATCCTTTACCGCACATCACATTATTTACACACAATATTTGTGCCTCAGACCAAAGGATTAAAAATGCATCAAATTTTAATTAAACCTAATTTTGGTGCAATTTGATTTTTATCAATTATATTAATAAAACACATTTTAAAAATAAAAATAATCAAGCTATTGCAATGAACATGCAATGTCATGTGGCTGATATTAAAATTGTAATTTAATTGCAATTAAATTAATGTTTTATTTTAACATTTCTTTTCAATGCACACTAAACTACATTTATTTATTATTATATTTTTTTTGGTGTAAGTGAGTTCAACATCCAATCACATTATTTACACGTAATATTTGTGCCGGTAACAAAATTCGTTCTGCAAATTCTTCATGTTCTCAGACCAAAGGATTAAAAATGCATCACATTTTAATTAAGCCCAATTTTTATAGAATTTGATTTCTATCAATTATATTAATAAAATACATTAAAAAAAAATCTAGCTATTGTAATTTTAATAAACATGCAATGTGACTGATATTAAAATTTAAAATGTAATTTAATTGCAATTAAATTCATGTTTTATTTTAGCATTTCTTTTGTCATCACATGATTTGATTTCAGTAAGTTCAGCATCTTTACTGTAGTTGAATGTTACATTCTTAGAAGAAAAGGTTCCATCAGGAGCTTCATATATAGAACCTTATAGAGGTTCCATCATGGGGTCATTTAATGGAATCAATTTTAATTAATTAATTTAGTTTCAATTCTTTTCTTTTTTTATTTTTGATTACAGTTTATGAATTAAACAGATCATAAACATACTTTATCACTGGAATAAAATGTCATAACATGATATTATGCAATTATTTAAGACATTTCTCCTTATATAGAACTTTTAAAATTCGAGTGTAGATCAGGTGCATGTCCTGACGTCACCCTGCAGCATCTCTTTACCCCCAGAGTGCTTCAGTGTTTCCTGTAATCATAATCACCTCTCTGTCTGTTGCACAGGGACTTCCTCCCGCGCGGCTCTGGCATCGTCACCCGCCGTCCTCTCGTTCTGCAGCTCATCAACTGCCCCACAGGTGAGCCCGGTCTCCTAGCAACAGCAGGTTAACAACACGGTAAACCAGTAACCTTCAGCGGGCCGGCGCTGGTCTGGGATCAGGTGCTTCTCGCCTCTCGATCTGAGTTTGACTGCAGAAACAGAACAGTGAAAGCTTTCATAAACACTGCCATCTAGTGTAGCAGGCTGTACTTACATTTACAGTAATATGTATGTAAAAGCAAAATGTATGTACACAATAATTACATGATTCATTTAAATGTTAGTACACAGTACTTAAAGACACCAAATATTAAGTGGGTCCAAAAAATATTCGATACTTTAATCGATAAAAAAAAAAAAAAAAAAGGCCTCTGATTGGACATCATGATCAAAACTCTCCTGTAAAACATCCACCTTTTTATAATGTAAACGTAAGAACAACATTTATATCGTTAGTAATATTTCAAGATGAAGACTTACTGGACCGAAGCAGCTTTACGTGATTATCCATACATCAGAAAATCACGAGTATCAAATATGATCATCAGGCTTTATTTGTTCATCTCTCAATCATCAATGTATTGCATTATATGTTTTAAAACTACAGAGCTGTGATCATTAAACTAAGCATTTAAATATCATCTTACTAAGACATTATTGGCAGATATTGATATTTATAAGCATGTTTTTTTGTCAGTATCTGCTATACTGTTATGAAGATCTCATTGATTTACATTACAAGCATCAGAATTTCATCACTTTTTGATCATATAAATATGAGCATCTGTACCAAAATGCATAATTTTGCTCAGTTTGAGCCTCTGAATAAAACTGAGCTGTTTTTCCTCCATATTCTCACTATATCAGACTATATGAGCCATAAAAGCCTGATGTATCAAATATGATACAAAAAAAACTGTTATATATATATTTGAACCTTAAAACAAGTATATTTTTTTGCAATTTTAAAAAAAGTTTTCACAGGTAAATCAATAACAATTACAATTTTAACAATATTTCAAGTGTAATTTATGAGATTTGTTGTATTTTGAATCCAATCTTTCTTTGTAAAAGGCATAAAGTTTATCACACTGATTTCAAAGTGAAGGATTCATTAGTTTGAATAAACATTGAACCAAACACTAGAATAACATCTTAGTTGATCATTCAATATACTTTATTTTTGACAAAACATCCATGTTTCGTTAATGACTGCACATTTTCGGTAGTGACAGTAATGTGTCGGTAGTGACCACATCACATTACACAATTTAGCTCACATGCTAAAACATATTAAAATACTAATAATTTGCATAACTGTACTAAAATTTTGTTTATTTCCCCCAAATAAATGATTATGTGTTCATTTTTTCAGTACCAGAACAATGATGACGTTTCAGTAGTGACTGTTTCGGTAGTGACAATTTTAGAATTAATTTCTGAACAGTTGTACACATAAAAACATTTTTTTTTCTTCGAATAACACCAAAAAAAACAATGATGTCACAACCGAAAATTCACCACGTTTCCACGTGACTGTTTTGGTAGTGACAATTTTGGATACTTTTGAGCCTAGCTCAAAGATGCTAATCAGCACATGGTTAGCTAGCACAGTTCTGAACAGTTGTACACACACAAAAACTAAAATTTATCAAATAACACCCAAAAAACACTGATGTCACAACCGAAACTTTAACAAATGTTTTGGTTGTGACAATTTTAGACACTTTTGAGCCTAGTTCAAAGATGCTAATCAGCACATGGTTAGCTAGCACAGTTCTGAACAGTTGTACACACACAAAAACTAAAATTTATCAAATAACACCCAAAAAACACTGATGTCACAACCGAAACTTTAACAAATGTTTTGGTTGTGACAATTTTAGACACTTTTGAGCCTAGTTCAAAGATGCTAATCAGCACATGGTTAGCTAGCACAGTTCTGAACAGTTGTACACACACAAAAACTAAAATTTATCAAATAACACCCAAAAAACACTGATGTCACAACCGAAACTTTAACAAATGTTTCGGTAGTGACAATTTTAGACACTTTTGAGCCTAGTTCAAAGATGCTAATCAGCACATGGTTAGCTAGCACAGTTCTGAACAGTTGTACACACACAAAAACTAAAATTTATCAAATAACACCCAAAAAACACTGATGTCACAACCGAAACTTTAACAAATGTTTCGGTTGTGACTGTTTCGGTAGTGACAATTTTAGACACTTTTGAGCCTAGTTCAAAGATGCTAATCAGCACATGGTTAGCTAGCACAGTTCTGAACAGTTGTACACACACAAAAACTAAAATTTATCAAATAACACCCAAAAAACACTGATGTCACAACCGAAACTTTAACAAATGTTTCGGTTGTGACTGTTTCGGTAGTGACAATTTTAGACACTTTTGAGCCTAGTTCAAAGATGCTAATCAGCACATGGTTAGCTAGCACAGTTCTGAACAGTTGTACACACATAAAAACTAAAATTTATCAAATAACACCCAAAAAACACTGATGTCACAACCGAAACTTTAACAAATGTTTTGGTTGTGACTGTTTCGGTAGTGACAATTTTAGACACTTTTGAGCCCAGTTCAAAGATGCTAATCAGCACATGGTTAGCTAGTACAGGTCTGAACAGTTGTACACACACAAAAACTACATTTTATGGAATAACACCCAAAAAAGTTTGTTTAATTGCAGAAAAAAGGTGTTTGGTAATGACGATTCTTAAAGTTACGCACAGATTTTCAGACTTTTGAACACATTTAACTCAAAATGATGGACTTATCTATTATGAAAGAGAGGCGATGAGAGGGAGGGACACAGGAATATTTACTGATCAGAAATGTAGAAGTGTGTTAAAATCAGTCTGAGCCAATGGACTCAAACACACACTGTTTCGGTAGTGACATGAAAATGCGGGACACATTTTTTTTACATAAAAAAATAAATATTTTATAATATAAAATATATTTCATATTCATCTTAAGGTTCAAAAATTTAACATTTCAAAAACATTTCACAAGTCAGGGTTAATAATGTTCAGCTATTAGTGTAATGTTGTAATAATGTGTCTGTTTCCTCTCAGAATACGCTGAGTTCCTTCACTGTAAGGGGAAGAAGTTCACGGATTTCGATGAGGTGCGTCAGGAGATCGAGGCGGAGACGGATCGTGTCACGGGCCAGAATAAAGGCATTTCGCCCGTGCCGATCAACCTGCGCGTCTATTCGCCAAACGGTCAGATTACAGCTCTGCTTTTAGCATGTGATTAATATTCATTACAGAAGCTCCGCCCCCTTGATTACTGCTGCTTGCTCGCACAAACATTACAGAATCGGAGACTTGTTTCTAGTACACTCTTGTGTTTTCTCCTGCAGTGTTGAACCTGACTCTGGTTGATCTGCCGGGAATGACTAAAGTGCCGGTGGGAGATCAGCCTGCAGACATCGAGCAGCAGATCAGGGACATGCTGATGCAGTTTGTGACTAAAGACAACTGCCTACTGCTGGCCGTGTCGCCCGCCAACTCCGATCTCGCCAACTCTGACGCCCTGAAGATCGCCAAAGAAGTCGACCCGCAGGGTGCGTGCGAGACGTTAGCTTGTGATTCATATCGATTCTGCCATTGTTGCTCTGATCATGTCCACAACAAAAGCTCAAGGGCTCGTTAGTTAATGCTAACAATTCATTCCTTACAGTATTTATTAACCCACAGTTAATAAAAATACATTTGTTCGTTCATGTCCATTAAATTATATTAGATCTTTTGTTTTTAATAATGCATTACTAAATGTTTAAATTAGCATTAACTAAGATTAACCCTCAGGTGTTGTTCGGTCATTTTAAAATGTTTTGAATCTTTACCACAGTTTTTTGATGTTATATGTAACTAAATGTCTTTCTTTGTGTTCAGGTTTGACTGTAGTAAAATTAATGGAAAAACTGACACTTCAAATCAACTAAAAATTTCTAAACCTTGACAAAAAGTAGTCTTTGAGAATGTGTAAATATATATCAAAATCCACTACATAATAAAAGTTAGTAATTATGTCTAAAAACCACTCATCCCAGCCTCTTTTTATATAGAGCTATATAGGAATCCACACCATAGCATTACATGTGTTTTTATTTTTTTTATTCCACCAGATGGCACTAATCTGCCTTCAAACACTGGATTTTAAAGGCCTTGTTTTATTTTAACATGAAATACAGCTTTACTTGAAAAATGGTTAAAAAAAATTTATTTTGTATTATTTTCAATGGGAAAAAATTGATCATAATTATTGCATAAATATTAATTAGTAACATAAAATTCTCTCAAAATACAAAAGGAAAAAAGAAAAAATATTATCGAACAAAAATATATTACATTGATTTTACTGAAAATAAAAAAAGTTACATTTCAGGTGTTCGGTCACTTTTGTCTCCCAAATGAACAATCCCAGAGGGTTAATAAATGCTTTAGTATTTTCATTGTTAGTTCATGTTAACTAGTGTAGTTAACTAATGTTTGCTTATTGTCAAGTGTTACCAAAAACTCAACTATCTTCATGAACTTTTTCTTGAGGAAGCTGGCTTTTAAAGTAACTATTCTCTTAAAAATGAAGTATTTTTGCTTCTGAATGAAGCCCAAGAGCCCGTCATATTCATCAGCAGTTATTACCAGAAATAACTGGGTGCAGCTTTTACTTCTGTTCACGATGTGTGTGTGTGTGTGTGTGTGAGCAGGTCAGAGGACTATTGGTGTGATCACTAAACTTGATCTAATGGATGAAGGCACCGACGCTCGGGACATCCTGGAAAACAAGCTGCTGCCGCTGCGGCGAGGTGAGCCGATCGTCTGACACAACCAGAACACTTTTCTATGAAAACATGAAATGCTTTCATCTCATTTCCTCAACTGACACGTACTATATCACGTCGAAAACTGTGGGGTGGGAGAAAAAAAATCGATTCTCTGATGCTTTATGATTCTCTCTTCAACGATTCAATTACAGTCACACACAAACAAAACCATCAAACAAATATATAAACCGTGTGTATAATCCCTCACTGCGCTTGTCTGGAAAACTTTCAGATACTGAAAATCATTATTTCTTATTAATTAATTAATTAATTAGAGAAAATGTAGATGAAGTGTCGTTTTAGAATCAGATCATAATTCTCAGATTTTGAGGTTTCTCTTATTTTCCCTATTCATCCGAAATAAAATTATTTTATTTACAAATATCACAAATTCATGGCTATGAAATGTATTTATTAATAATATCATTAAATCTATTTAAATAACTTCTCACTGGATGTCCTAAAATGAAACTATTATTAACCTAACTATTAACTATTAAACGTTTGGTATTCCCAAAAGTTTTTGTCAACTCTTTTGTCCTAAAATATTTATTTACCCATGAGATTTTATCTTAATATTTCAATAATTTAATAATGTTG
Source organism: Ctenopharyngodon idella (assembly GCF_019924925.1). NCBI lineage: Eukaryota > Metazoa > Chordata > Actinopteri > Cypriniformes > Xenocyprididae > Ctenopharyngodon > Ctenopharyngodon idella. The sequence continues at coordinate 42,984,240 of NC_067224.1, forward strand.
GCTGATCACATGACATGCAGGTAAACAAAATATTTCATATTTTGTAAGTGTGTTTGTTTTAAAATAATTAATTTCAAATTTACATTTGTATGATTTAATTCATTATTAGGCTTTTATTTTCTTTGTAAGGCCTGTACTAGTGTACAAAAATGACTCCAATCAATCTGATTCACTAAATCACGTTTTCAGCAACATTCTTCGTTCTTTGACTTGGGGAAACAAGTAACTACTGTAAAAAGTATACTTACTATGGTAAACTACTGCACTGCTTTAACAGATGAACTGAAAGCAGGTAATCGTGGAGGAGTTCCAGTCTGACGTGAACGCAGCGATCAGATAACAGCTCGTGGTTTCCCTCTAGTGGAATAACGTCGCTGCTGCAGTCTGTGAGAGGAAAGAGAGAGAATCAGAGTCTTCATTTCATTGACACATCTGGAAAAAACGTCGCTTTCTTTCTTTGCTCGGCAACAAAGGATATTTATGGGAAGCTCTTGAGTGCAGTGTGCTGACGCACCAGATTTCCACACGTCGGGTTTTCCCATCAAACGCTTCTTCACCATCCCTGCGTCGTCGTCTGGTCATGTAATGAAAAACCACAAACATGCTGTAGAAGGATCCAAAAACATGAGGAACGTCACTAGAATGAGAAATTTGAGAGTTTAACCTCTTAATCCAGACATATTTCTTTCTTTTTCACTCTCTTTTTCTATTCGTACCTCAATCCCGAAACAAAAAACTCATATCTGCAGGGATCAGCATTTACAGTTGTATATTTTTTAATACCATTTTCAAGACCTTTCCATCGGCTTCAATGCGAACAAACGAAATCAAATCACACAGATATACAAATGAACAACGGACACTTTTCACATTTATGTACATTATGTGTTTAAAGAAAAAAGTCTATTTTGTAATATTAATACTGGACTGAAAATATATAATAATAATAATAATTATAAATTTTTATTTGGGGATACAAATAATAATATAACATTTCGGTTGCATTTTTTTTAACCCCTGTGCATCCTTAAGGACAGTTATATCTTTTTCAATTTTGTTTTTTTATAATTTTGCCTGTGTAAATGCCAACTGTGTAAATTTTGGCAGATGTGTGTATTTTTATTGTAATTTTAATATTTCACCCTCATTTCCTTACTCTGTACTTCTTGTAACACAAAATAGTTCCACTTGGACAAAAACAAAAAAAAGTGGATTTAAGACATTTAAATGCTAATTTAGGCCTTATTTTAAGGAATATTAAGGAATATTTTAATAATTATTTTTATAATAGACTTTTTGTAAATAGAAAAACCTCAAACGAGATCTCTTTAATACCCTCCTCATCCATTTCTTTGAATATTAGATTCATTAACAAGCTCTCAGAGTAACAACAGGCTGTTTAGTGCAAATAGAGTATGACACTTGCAACGCCAAGGACATGGGTTCGATTCCCAGGGAAAGCAAGAACTGATAAAATGTAATGCAGTGTAACTTGCTTTGGAGAAAAGTGTCTGCCAATTGCATGAATGTAAATGCATAAATGTCTCAGTTTGCAGAAATAATAGTCTCCGATCCGAGTATGAACTCAAACATTTCTCATCAAATTCTACCAAAATCAAATGATCCGAACCGCTATCCACATTCATTGTACACCTCTGTACTCTTGTACTATTCTGATGATGTGTTTATTTGACTCCAGGTTACATCGGTGTGGTGAACCGCAGTCAGAAAGACATTGACGGAAAGAAGGATATTAATGCCGCTATGGCTGCGGAGAGGAAATTTTTCCTGTCTCATCCCAGTTACAGACACCTGGCTGACCGCATGGGAACGCCATTCCTGCAGAAAACCCTCAACCAGGTGAGATGGACGTAGAGCAGCCAGAAGAGCAAACTGAAGTGTGTAAACATCAATATAAACTCCATAGCTAAAGCTATGGAGGGGCGGGGCTGGTCATGAATAATAATTAGGTTATTTATAAATAATGATCTTTTAACCCCTTAACTGTCACCCCACTTTCTAAGCACAGACGTAAGCTCAAGTATCTTATATCCTTGGCTCGAGACGGACAAATGCAAAATCATTCTGACAAAATTTTCGGGTGTTTTGGATTTTTTGAAAAAACTACTTTTGCGAACTAGTCCTAGGTTTTTGGCCCGATTGGAACCAAACCAGTGCAGCGAGATTCTCTGGAGTCTGATTGTCAATATTATCAAAACAAAAAGTTGAAATTTCGATTCACGGTCTCTAAGGGCCGCCAAAACGTTCAAAGTGGGCGGAGCCACTTTTACTAAAATGGCTATAACTCGTGAACAGAATGAGATATTTTCCCCAAATTTGGCGCACCTGTGTAAGAGCTCATTCTGTGTTTGTGTGAAAAAGGACATGGTGACTGGCCACTTGGTGGCGCTATAACATGAAAAAAAACCATGAAAACGGCTATAACTACTTCACCGTTAGTACAATCGACTTGAAAATTGGCATGCAGTGTCTTTGTCCGAGGTGCAATGATTGTCTATGAGGATATCGACATATCTCAAAAAACATGGCCGCCATCGGCCAATGAAATTTGAGCAGCTATCAGACAAAGTTAACGGAGGCCGATCGGAACGAAACTCGCTGGACCTGTTTGACTCACGGCCCTAGAGGCCTGTGAGAAATTCAAAAGAAATCAGCCACCGGGGGGTTTTTCTTTGCGTTTTTCACTTGTGTAAAAGCACATGCCTACGACATTCATGCCACATGGTAGAACTCCACATTCTGAGCAACTTTGTCTCTAGGACCGCCGCTGTTCATCGAATCATTCGTTAAATGTTGGAGATTATTTCAAAAATCAACTTTGGCGAACTAGTCCTAGGTTTTTGGCTCAACCTCGATAAATGTTAAAAAGCTTTATAAACCATATGTTTCCTATGGTAAATTGCCTGTATTTGCTGTAAATGGTCTTTTCCATCTATGAATGAGATGGTTACAAGCTTGCTAATTAAAACATAATAAACCAACATTTGAGATGCTGTGATGCAATTGGTCTGCTGGTTAGTCCAGTCATCCAATCACAGTCACATGAGTTTTTTGTTGCGCATCGAGGGATTTTCCATCCAGATTTTTTTTATGCAGTATCCCAAAATTCACATAAAAATAGGTGGATCTAGACATAGTTAGTGTCTTCAACCCTCATCTCTGTCTTTCTCGGCTCTTCTGCAGCAACTGACCAATCACATCCGTGACACGCTGCCTGGGCTGCGCGCTAAACTGCAGAGCCAGTTGCTGTCCATCGAGAAAGAAGTGGACGAATACAAGAACTTCCGTCCAGATGACCCGTCCCGGAAGACCAAGGCCCTGCTGCAGTCAGTAGCTCACGTTCTCCTTCAGATTCAAGATTCTTCTGCTTGTATTTATTCTCTAAGTATCTTAGCATCTGCTAAACGAATAATGAAACTCAGATCCTCAAGCTCACAGTGACAGAACTGCAGATGCTGAATCCTCAGTGTATGTTGTTGTGTTCAGGATGGTGCAGCAGTTCTCAGTGGATTTTGAGAAGCGTATCGAGGGATCTGGAGATCAGATAGACACGTATGAGCTGTCTGGAGGAGCCAGAATAAATCGCATCTTCCACGAGCGTTTCCCCTTCGAGCTGGTGAAGGTGTGTGAGCAACCGTCAAACACACACTCGCACATGCACTTCTCATCCATGGTGTTTCTACACTCACAGGATGGGAGGCATTTACGCGACAAATGCTTTTTAATGTTTTTTAAAAAGAGTCTCTTCTGCTCACCAAGGCTGTATTTATTTGATCATAAATACAGTAAAAATTTGAAATATTTTTACAGTGTAAATCAGCTGTTTTCTATGTGAATATATAGTAAAGTGTAATTTATTCCTCTGAATTTTCAGCATCATTACTCCAGTCTTCAGTGTCACATGATCCTTCAGAAATCATTCTAATATGATGATTTGCTGCTCAAGAAACATTTATGATTGTTAAGAATGAATACAAAACTCTTAAAGAGTTTTAAGACTCATCTTTGACTTTAAACATGTAAGACTCTCTCTGAGCGAGTCTCTCTATCACTCATGAGTCACGGCGCAGGATTGCGTCTCCCTCCGGGCCTGAGCGCAGCCTTTATGAGTAAAACATTCCGCCTTTCTTTGGCCTACACACACACACACACACACACACACACACACACACACACACACACACACACACACATGTAGAACACTCATCCACAATAAAACACTGTCTGCAGCAGCCAACAGGAAGTAGCTGTTTGAGGTTTCTTTTTCTGAAGTTTATGAAAATCACTAGATTCATTTATCAGTCATGAGTTTCGATGCTTCATGGAGTAAAAACATAATATATATAAGGTCACACTTACTTTAGTTTGGGGTCTAACTACAACTTTTGCTCCAATAAACTCATAATTACTGCTTATTAATAGTTAGTAAGGTAGTTGTTAAGTTTAGGTATGGGGTAGGATTAATGGATGTAGTATATGATCATTCAGAATAATATCTGCTGTATAAGCACAACTGTTTTCAACATTGATAATAATCATAAATGTTTCTTGAGCAGCAAATCATCATATTAGAATGATTTCTGAAGGATCATGTGACACTGAAGTCCTGAAAATTCACCGGAATGAATTATATTTTAACATACATTTCAAATAGATTATTATAATAAAAAATATCATTAATATAATATTTGCTAACTTTTTATTTAACTTTATATTCTCAGATGGAGTTTGACGAGAAGGAGCTGCGCAAGGAGATCAGCTACGCCATCAAGAACATTCACGGCATCAGGCACGTCTGTCCTTCAGTCCTGTCCAGATCTCCGTCCCGTTTTATGTGTCCTGCTCGTTTGTCTGGGGTCAAACCTCGTGTCATACGTCACGCATCTAATCACAAACGTCTTTGACTTCAGCCGTGTCTCTGTGCAAGGGCATCTCATCCCATCAGGGAATCAGGATGAGGGTTTTGTGATTAGATCCGTGACTGTCCGTCTGTATGTGTCCCTCCTCGCCTCTCGAATGAACCTCCGTCTGTAGAGTCTTTCTTGTCTTTAGGACAAGAAAACATGTGACCTTTGGGTTTCAGTAACTAACATGATAATTATTTCCATATGTTTCATTTATGATCCTCCTTTTGTCCAGCAGTCTTTATTATGAGTTTGTGTCTCACGGGTCGCGTCAGACGAGAGGGTCGACACTGAAAATACTTCTTAATATCGCTGAAGTCTGCTGATATATGAATATATGCAGAGTTCTGCTTTTAAAGTATTTGGTTACAGTCATTATCAATAGATTAAAATAATTAATCTGGGTTAATTTCATTATTTTTTTATCAGTGTTGGGTGTAACTCATTACTAAGTAATTAATTACTGTAATTTAATTACTTTTCACTTGAAAAAGTAAAATAATGGATTACTGTTAATTTTTATTAAAATAATATTTTATTTAGGGAACGAAATAGTAAATTGTGCGCACGATTTAGCAAATCGAGGGAACAAAATGGTAAATCGTGCGCGCGATTTAGCAAATCGAGGGAACGAAATAGTAAATCGTCCACGCGATTCCGCAAATCGAGGGAACGAAATAGTAAATCGTCCACGCGATTCCGCAAATCGAGGGAACGAAATAGTAAATCGTGCGCACGATTTAGCAAATCAAGGGAAAAAAATAGTAAATCGTCCACGCGATTCCGCAAATCGAGGGAACGAAATAGTAAATCTTGCGCACGATTTAGCAAATCAAGGGAACAAAATAGTAAATCGTCCACGCGATTCCGCAAATCGAGGGAACGAAATAGTAAATCGTCCACGCGATTCCGCAAATCGAGGGAACGAAATAGTAAATCGTGCGCACGATTTAGCAAATCAAGGGAAAAAAATAGTAAATCGTCCACGCGATTCCGCAAATCGAGGGAACGAAATAGTAAATCTTGCGCACGATTTAGCAAATCAAGGGAACAAAATAGTAAATCGTCCACGCGATTCCGCAAATCGAGGGAACGAAATAGTAAATTGTCTACGCAATTTAGCAAATCGTGTGCATGATTTACTTTTTTTTCTTGGATGTCATGTGCGGGGCTCCATAGTAATCTAATCACACTGTTGAAGATGTAATTTTTGGCTAGTAATTGATTACTTTTTCAGAGTAACTTACCCAACACTGTTTTTATATAGTTGATATGATTAATCAAAATGTTGATGCAAACAAAATAATACATAACAATAACTGGTAACACTTTACAATAAGGTCCCATTAGTTAATGCATGAACTACAGCAATACTTTTGTTACATTATTTATGAATCTTTGTTAATGTCAGTTAAGATCCATTAAATAATATTTTTTTAATTTTAATAATATATCAATAAATGTAGAAATTAACACTAAGTTCATTGTTAGTTCATGTAGTTAACTAATGTTAACAAATGGAAACTTTTTGTAAAGTTTTATTGTCTGCTTACCGATGATGTTCTTGTCTCAGTTTTAGTTGTTTTCCCTTGTAGGTGATATTTTAGACATGTTGATAGTTAAAGGGGCTATAAGTAGAATTCAGAAACTCTTGTTATTAGCGACACCGGTGGCCGTTAAGTGAACTGCAGCCAGGAACTTATTGCTTGTGCTCGCACTTGTAACGTACGAGAGACTGAACATGATTCAAAGTCCCGATATACTCATTAAAATGCAATTAATTCATGAAAATTCATACATATAGCCCTTTTAAATTAATAAATTGGACTTCATTTGATAAAATACACATTAAGATTTTTTCTTTCTTTCTTTCCGTTGTTTTCTTTTTAGTTTTAGTTGTGTTTTCCTGATATTTCAGGCTTCAATGATAATTAAATAATTAAATTTAACTTCATTTGATACATTTACCAATCATAAACCAACAATTGAGTTTCAGCAGGACATTTGGAGCCATTATTTCAGTTCTTCATTCATTTCTTATGGGCTGGGAGGGAGTTTGTTGGATTAACGCTCTACTTTCCACCCAATTTTTCCTTTTCTTTCTCTCCTCCTCTGTCATTCTTTTCCCGGGCCTGTCCGTTCTCTCTCTGGTCGGACAGAACTGGGCTCTTCACACCGGACATGGCTTTTGAGACCATTGTGAAAAGGCAGATCTTGAAGACTAAAGAGCCGTGCCAGAAATGTGTGGACATGGTCATTTCTGAGCTAGTCAATACCGTTAGGCAATGTACCAAGAAGGTAAAGGCCTGGTGGAGGGTTACAGTGTCTCCCATCAACCCAAACTATTGCTGTTACCCACCTGTGACCCCCCACCACCCCACCGCAGGGGGATTGTGGGTGATTACCGTTGTGTATGTTCGTGTGCCTGCAGCTTTGGACAGAGGGATTCTGGGTGGAATGGCTGCATTGGCTTTGTGTACAGAGGGCTGCGGACGCTGAGGTTCACCGCTAGGTGATCGTAGTTCATCGTTTGATTTCCAATTTCGTAAAAAGTATAGGGACATGACATTAACCAATCAACAGCATTTTTACTAGGGCTGCATGATATTCAAGTAAAATGTGATAGCTTGTTAAATGTGATATTTGATTTATTAAAACATATTTAAACAAATTAAAACATTTAAAAACTGAAAATTATATAACCACCTAGAGCTGCACGATTCTGGATCTTTTTTCGATGTTGTCTAAAATAGAGATCACAATTCTCCCACAATTCTGAATAGACAACTACATAACATAACATGTCATTTACTAGAGGTTCTGCTGCAGTCTATTCATTTTTTCAATTAATTTTAAATATTTAAAACAATCGGGTTTGAGTGAATGATTCAATGACTTCACTTGTTTCATTACTAGATGAATCAGTGTTTTTGAACGAATCTCTTGAATGAATGATTTAATAACAAATACATTTTTAACAGTCACTTGTCACCACCTACTGGTTGTCAAAGGTTTAATAGAATCGTTGTTATTTAGGAATAAGATCGCGTGGGTGTTTGAATCGAGATCGCTATATTTTACCGATTAATCGTGCAGCTCTGTAACCAACATACTACAGATGCTTCAAACAGGATTTTTACCGCCAAAATCTAGTCAAATCTCTGCTATCTGCATCACTATAAACGTATCTTTTTGAAGCATTAAAATCATTGAGTTATCACAATCCCTTGTGATATGCATTGGTGATATTTCGATAATTTCAATATATTGTGCAGCCCTATTTTTTGCAGTTAAAATTATAATTTTTTACAGCATAACTCCAAAACCCAAGCTAACGCTGTTCTTCATGAGTTCATCTAGCAGACCTCAGCATCTAAACGCTCTGTTTATTCTGAGACAGAAGCTTGGAGGAAGGCAGAGATGCGGCTAACGGCAGTCAGAGATATTGATGACTAAATCTAGTGCAGAAGAACATGGCTCTTATTATCAATTCTCAAACACTTCGGGAAGCTCTTCGACTGCCTTTGGTTTGCACAGCTGCTTTCCGGAGGCTTCTGTCTCGGCTGGTGGACGGGTGACGGGCCGACGTCTCTTCGGCTCTGACCCGCTGTCGAATGGCTTGAGGAGAAACCAAATGTCTCACTTGCCTTCTCTTTCCTCTGTGCTGTCTATCTATCTGCCCCTTCAACCCTGTCTATCTGTCATCCCTCCACCTGTCTCTCTCTTCTTCTCTTCCTCCATGACTTCCTCTGCAGGACGGGCCTGTTTACCCCCGACCTGGCCTTTGAGGCCATAGTGAAAAAGCAGATCCAAAAGCTAAACGGGCCGTGCCTGAAATGTATAGATATGGTTGTGAGCGAACTCACCTCCACCATTCGCAAATGTAGTGAGAAGGTAAAGAGGAACGAAGCTCCGTTCGTCCACGTCTATCTTAAATGTACGGATAGACCGATGGCTGGACTTAATAGCAAAAGCTGTAGGTGGTAATAATATAATGTTTTCAGGGTCTGAAACAATCTCAAACATAGTTTAAAGGAAAAATGAGCTTTTTGTCATCATTTACTCGCCCTCATGTTGTTCCAAACCTCTTTAGGTGTGTAAATGATGACAGAATTGTCATTTTTATGCAAAAAAAAAGGCCGTTATGATTTGAGCTTCAGCGCTGCTTCATTATCATCATGCTGTTGGATTGTCAGGGTGATGTTGACACAAATGTGCAAATGTCTGTGACATCGTTCCTGTGAAGTTCAGACGTTTACTTGATTTTGTGTAATTGAGGATCAGCTGAAGATGAGCTGCTGAAATAGTGTCAGCGTCAGATTTGTAATAGAAGAAAAGAGGAGTCATAAATATATGTATGTCTCTTAAGCTATAAATACTGTATACTTTTACATTTTATTTTTTATTAAGTTGTGTGTACCAGTGTTATTTTATTTAGTATTATTTATATACTATTTCAGTATTTATTAATGTATATTGAATTATCTTTTATTTTATATATTTATTTTTGCCATTGCAACATTTCTGATTTTCTGAAGTGTTTTAAGTTTAAGTTTTTCATCTAATATTTACATTATATTTCAGCTAATGAAAACGTAATAGTTTTAGTTAACAAATAACATCAGGTGTCCATCAGTGTCTGTATGTGCAGATTTTGTAGCAGGAATATGGTGAATCTCAAAACATGTCTAGGTTATATTTCACCTGAAATCAGAAGAATAATAAATTATATGCAGTAGTAGCCAAAAGTGATGTCCAGCCAAGGAAAACTGACATTTTCATCCTTTATTTTAAATATTACTAAAGATTTTGTAAGCATATTGTGTAGTTGTGTTTGGAGTCGATTGTTTAATAGCGCAATGAAACATGCCAAATTGTGCTGACATCATTTTTGGCTAGGCTGTTATACAAAGAAATTATAAAAACACGCAAAAACAAGGGAGAACCAATAAAATATTAATAACTGATTATGTTGTAGTCAGTGTGAGCTTTTCCTGTCAATTTTTTTGTTCTTCTATGCATTTTTTGCATAGTAAAATCAAACCTGTAGCTGTAGTTTGCCTTTTTTTTAACAAATAATTTTGTCAGATAAATACCTATAAATATTATAAACAAGTTTAGTGTTTTGTGCTTCCCTCATATTTAAAAAAAATATAAAATATTTTCCTCATATTTTGATGGTTTAATCAAACTTGTAGGGTCATAAAAACAAATATCCCCTTTGGACATCACTTTTGGCCACTTCTGTATTTTCTTTCCCTAAAAAAAGCATATTTTTTGCATTGTGACATTATTTTAATGGCAAATTTTGATTTGAGATAATGCCTATAAATGAGCCATTTGTTGTCAATTTTTATAGATTTCCTATAAATAAAAATAAAACCTTAAAAAATAAAAGCACTAAAACTTAATCTAAAATTAAAGTGATGAAAACTGAATATATAAAAATAAAAACTAATACTGCTATAATAGTATAAAAAAATACAAAAATAACACTAGTACACATAAATCAACATATGGACAGCATATGCTGTTCTCAAATTTTGCTCATGTAAATGTAGAATAGTTCCCTTTCAGTCGGTCACGCTCGATGTCACGTCGGAACATACCGGCGAATTGGGATCTCACCTGAGAGCCCTATCACATTCGAGTGTAAACTAAACGAGCCAGTGCACATTGTGAGCCGTGTGAGATTTGCATCGAGCGTTCCGCAGCGCAGGTATAAAGGCGGAAGTGGGAGCAACACACATTCAGCTTTTCGCTTTGGCGCTGAGCGGTTTAATTTTTCCTGCTCTGCAAGTCATCTGAGAGTGTCAATTCTACAAGTCTGTTTTCAGGAAGAAGCCTCTTCTACTGGTTGGTGTGATGGCGCTGCAGCGGTGGTCGCGATCTCTCAGCATTTCCTGCTGTTCATGCAGCATTGAGAAAGCATTGTTGTGCCTTCAATGAGTTATTGCTGTTTATACAGCAGAAAAAGAGTATTGTTGCGCCTTCAGTGAGAGTGAGTGCACACTGCAGGCTGCACTATTTCCTGCCAGTTGTGCCGCAGCCATTTCCCCTGTGCGCTTTAGCACCATAAGAGAGCTTATTTCCCTAAAAGAGCAAAACACAGGTGTGACGTAATTCCACCCATGCGTTTCTGGATGTGGTCGTTTCCTGGCGCCGGATGACAGTCACGATCGTTGCCTCATGTGTCTGGGCGTTAAGCATGCAGAGGTTGCGTTCATGGATGAGTCATGTACTCACTGCGGGAAGATGACCATCACGATGTTGCGGTCAAGACTCCAATACCTCAAACGAGGTGGAATCCCCTTCTGGTAATCGAAAGAGGGCTACTTTGGTGAATAGCCAGGGTAACCTGAGGGTTACAGTTAGGGATAACCCGCCGAGTAAGTCTCCGTGGGCCCCCCACTCCTCTAGCACATTGCAAATTGTGGAGCTTCTGGTTGAGCGCGCTGGTCCTTCCTATGGGGGACCAGTCGTTTCATTCAGGGCTCCTCCGGATGGTCAGATGTTGATCGCTGAATCGGAGGCTGAGCTTGAGTCCTCCGGGGATGAAGACTCAGCCTGCATTGCCCCCTTCGGGGAGAGTAGCATTGCCCGAGCCTGACCCAGAGCTGACGACTATGCTTTCCCAGGCCACAGAGAGTCGGGCTCGAGTGGAGGCCTCCACCGTGTTCCGAGCCCTCAAGGCTGGATGATTAGTTTCTTTCTTTCCAGAAGTGCATGAAGAGGTTACCAGATCATGGACGACACCTTTTTCTGCCAGAAACCGGTCCGATGCCTCTTCCCCCCCTCACTAGCCTCGATGGTGGAGCGGCCAAGGGATACGTGCAGATCCCCTCTGTGGAGCGTTCGGTTGCGATGCAATTGTGTCCAAAGACCGCTACCTCCTGGAGGGGTAATCCGCGTCTCCCATCCAAGGCCTGCAAGTTCTCGTCCGTTCTCATGGGGCAAGGCTTACAGAGCTGCTGGACAGGCTGGGTGTGGTAGACACCATCACTTCTGTGGGTGTGCGACCTCTGTGAGAGCGCCCTCCGTGAGAGCGTCCTCTACGAGGCACACTTACGCTTTAAAGTGGAACCTATTCATTGAGTGGTGTTCTTCTCCCCGGGAAGACTCCCGGAGATGCTCAATCAGAGCTGTGCTCTTCTTCCTGCAGGATGGCCTGGAGCGAAGGCTGTCTCCCTCCACCCTGAAAGTGTATGTTGCCGCAATTGCTGCACATCACAATGCAGTAGATGTTAAATCTGTCGAACAGCATGACTTGATCATCAGGTTCCTGAGGGGTGCAAGAAGGCTGAATCCTCCTCACTCTCACCCTGTTCCCTCTTGGGATCTATCCCTGGTACTTACAGCATTGCAGAGAGCTCTCTTTGAACCTCTGCAGTCAGCTGAAAATCCTGTCAGTAAAGATGGTGCTCCTGACTGCACTGGCTTCCATCAAGAGGGTAGGGGACCTGCACACATTTTCGGTCGACGAATCGTGCCTGGAATTCGGGCCGGCTAACTCTCACATGATCCTAAGACCCCGGCCCGGATATGTGCGCAAGGTTCCCACCACTCCTTTTAGGGACCAGGTGATGCAAGCATTTCCCCTGGAAGAGGCAGACCCAGCCTTAGCTTTGCTCTGTCCTGTGTGCACTTTGCACCTGTACGTGGACCGAACGCAGAGATTCAGGACCTCAGACCAACTCTTTGTCTGTTATGGAGGCCAGCAGAAGGGAAAAGCTATCTCTAAGCAGAGGATGGCCCACTGGATAGTGGATTCCATCATCTTGGCGTATCAAACCCAAGGCGTGCCGTGTCCACCTCGGGTTGAGAGCTCACTCTACCAGAAGTGTTGCTTCCTCCTGGGCGCTAGCGCACGGCGCCTCGCTGACAGATATATGTAGAGCTGCGGGCTGGGCGACACCCAACACGTTTGCTAGATTCTATAGCCTTGTGTAGAGCCGGTATCCTCCCATGTGCCCGCTTCAAGTAGCCAGCCAGTAACACTGGAGACCCGCTCAGCGTCTTGCTTGCTGTGCCATTCCCCTCCTAAGGACCGGATACATGCACAATCTTGCTCCAGTAGAGTTCCCCAGCTGTTCCTCCACCATCTGCAATCAGACTTGGCAGAGCGTCTGACAACAGGCCTAACACTTGTAAGTACACCCAGTGGTTGACCCCTGTACTAGGCTAGGTGCCATATCTTGTGATCCCTACGGCAATCCCATATGTGTATTCTTCCATGGTATGGCTTCCCTGACGACGAGCCTGTGTCTTTCCCTTGACTCTGCCATCTCTGACCAGGTGTTGACTCCCTCCTGAACAGGCCGGAGCTACCCCAGAGACTTCCATATGTAGTATTGCCTAAGTCCAAGCCATATGTGTAACTACCACATGATACCTCCCTACAGGCAGGATATGGATTCCGCAGAATCCTTTTCCAAAACTGGAAAGGGCACGCTTTCCCAGTGTTGTCCAATAGTTTCGCTGAATGGGTCATGCGGAACAGCAGTGATCAACATTCCCGCCGTAAGCCCTCTCCCATGTCCCGCCCCAGGAAGTGTGGGGTGATTAGGTGGCTCACGCAGGGCGCAGCGATAGTGGCGCTTTGTTAGGGACGTGACGTCGAACGTGACCGACTGAAAGGGAACGTCTGGGTTACGTATATAACCCTTGTTCCCTGAAGGAGGGAATGGAGACGTCACGTCACGTCGCCACAGTTGCTGTACCACCACCACCGGCTCGGCTCCTCAGCGAAAACCTGAATATGCGTTGCTCCCACTTCCACCTTTATACCCGCGCTGCGGGGCGGAGCGCGCGATGCAAATCTTGTATGCCAATGTACATTGGCTCGTTTAGTATACACTCAAAGGTGATAGGGCTCTCAGGCGAGATCCCAATTTCCTCACTTCTCAGTTCCCTTCTTTAGGGAGTGAAGGTTACATTCGTTACCGAGATGATTTCCTTTGTGCACAAAGTAAGTTTCATAGATCAGTCCAGCAACTATCGGTCTATCCTTACCACTCAGATTTCATCCTGGTTTATTTTGTCTGTGTCAATTTAATTTACTAAGTATTTGTGTCCTTTTTCACAGAACAGTAGCCGTAGACATTTTATCCAAATTTGCTTTTGTTTTATTAATGCATGCTCCCTCGTTGGTTTTACAGCGTGTTCGGTGTGTTTTTCTGTCAGATGTGTGTGTTTTACTTCTAGCGTGAGAATAACGCCATTGTGGCTCGTCTCTTCTGTTTGACATTCATACCATAAACTGATGGAATAACTGATGCCTCAGGCAGGAAGATCTTCTTACACCAGCAGACTAACAGTCATACCAGAACATTTCTGTTTCTCTCTCTTTCATATCTCTTATATCATTTCATCATCCATCACCCTGTTCTCTGCTCTCAGAAATATTTCTGCCTTCTGTGGATTTGGACTGTATGGAGTTTTGTGTCAGAAAAAACAAACGTTGAAGGAACAGCTCACACAAAATGAAAAATCTGTCATTATTTACTCACCTTCACCTTCCAAATTCATATGTTGTTGTTTTTTAATTTAAAGTGCAATAGGAGATTTTTTTGAAGAATCTTCAAGCTCCAGAATGGACACAAAATCCCCAAAAAAGCATCATATAAATATGATAACATCAGTCACTATGACTTGTGCACTAGTTTTCTGAAAGCTTTGTGTTTTAAGACATCATTCGCTCAAGATCTCGGCAACAATTCTCAAATCCTGCATATTCAAATGTATCAATCGCATGCAAATAAGGTACAGGGGAAAATACAATAATTAATCCGTCCTTTTTGGAGCTTGACAGTCATATAACTTGTTGTATGAAAAAGAGTTGCATGAAGATTTTTCAGAAATTCCCCTTTCATGTTTGACTCAAAAAATGAGCAGCATATGTGTTTGGAAGGACACAAATGGCAATGTCATAACAATTCCAGACGAGGTGGACTGTCAGTAATGATTTCATTCGATTTTATGATAGAATATATAAGAGCTTAATATATGCAGCCTGTAGGTGTGTGAGTTCTTCTGAAGGTTGAAGGGACGTCAGTGTGAATCCACACAAGGACTCGCGTCTTCTCGTCTCAACTCTTCTCCTCTCGTTCTCGCTGTTTTCTCAGTAACCTTCATCTCAGAGCACGTTTGTTATGCCTGTTCGCCCGTAGCTCCTCTAGAAACACTCATTTCTACAAAACCTTGATCATGTGATGTTTCACTGCCAGACGCCCATCACTGCATCCCTGTGCAACCCAAAATACTCTGCTGGTGTATTTTTTGCAATTGTATATTTGTATGTGTGTGTGTGTGTGTGTGTGTGTGTGTTGATTCTACGTTGGCTTCAAGTTTCAATGCATCAGCAAGTCATACAGATCCTGATAATTCGGTTATGTTGGAAAACTTGCAGTATTCAAAGTCAAATCACAGTTGAATCTATTTACTTTCTTAATACTCATTTGTGGTCTTATCGTGAATGATTCATCAGCACAATTCATGTGCAAAACTCCTGGTATTTGGCTAAATTACTAGGCATTGCAAAGCCGAGAGGCTCACAACTAACTATTCTAATGCATTGAACTTTAGAGTCATGCTGTATGTCTGTGCATATGATCATGATTGACATGCATACATATATAATGCAAGAATAGTTTGTTCTTTATGTTGATACTGTAAAAATCATGTGTGTGTGATTTCACAGACTTTGTAACAGGTTCTCACTCAGAAATGGCTTCATTTTAGAATCATGCTCATTTTCTGCTATTAGCTATTATGTCTAGTTAGTCACCTGTTGCAAACCCTGTGTGTTTGTGGTTGGGGTCGTATGGTGTATCCGCATTACAAACGCGTGTGGTTGTGTCACAGCTGGCCCAGTATCCCATGCTGAGAGAGGAGATGGAGCGGATCGTCACTCAGCACATCCGTGACCGCGAGAGCCGCACTAAAGATCAGGTGAGTCCCGTCCCAATCTAAACGTGTTTAAACAGCTGTTGAGAGGAACAGGTTTGATTGTTTCCTCTTTGCGCTCATCAGGTGCTGCTGTTGATTGACATCGAGCTGGCGTATATGAACACCAACCATGAAGACTTCATCGGATTTGCCAAGTGAGTCGCGTTTCCTTGACCTTTAACATCAAATGACCCAAAATTTTTTAACCCTTATCATACTAAAGTATATTAAACTTGTTTATTACAACCCGAATTCCGGAAATGTTGGGACATTTTTTAAATTTGAATAAAAAATGAAAACTAAAAGACTTTCAAATCACATGAGCCAATATTTTATTCACAATAGAACATAGATAATATAACAAATGTATAAACTGAGAAATTTTACACTTTTATCCACTAAATGAGCTCATTTCAAATTTGATGCCTGCTACAGGTCTCAAAATAGTTGGGACGGGGGCAACAAATGGCTGAAAAAGCAATACATTTTGAAAAGATTCAGCTTGGAGAACATCTAGCAGCTAATTAAGTTAATTGATATCAGGTCTGTAACATGATTAGCTGTAAAAGGGATGTCTTAGAGAGACAGAGTCTCTCAGAAGTAAAGATGGGCAGATCTGTGAAAGAGTGCGTAAAAAGATTGTGGAATACTTTAAAAACAATGTTCCTCAATGTCAAATTGCAAAGGCTTTGCAAATCTCATCATCTACAGTGCATAACATCATCAAAAGATTCAGAAAAACCGGAGAAATCTCTGTGCGTAAGGGACAAGACCGAAGACCTTTATTGGATGCCCGTGGTCTTCGGTCCTCAGACGACACTGCATCACTCATCGGCATGATTGTGTCAATGACATTACTAAATGGGCCCAGGAATACTTCCAGAAACCACTGTCGTTAAACACAATCCGCCGCGCCATCTGCAGATGCCAACTAAAGCTCTATAATGCAAAAAGGAAGCCATATGTGAACATGGTCCAGAAGGGCCGTCGTGTCCTGTAGGCCAAGGCTCATTTAAAATGGACTGTTTCAAAGTGGAAAAGTGTTCTATGGTCAGACGAGTCCAAATTTGACATTCTCATTGGAAATCACGGACGCCGTGTCCTCCGGGCTAAAGAGGAGCGAGACCTTCCAGCGTGTTATCAGCGATCAGTTCAAAAGCCAGTATCTCTGATGGTATGGGGGTGCATAAGTGTATACAGTATGGGCAGCTTGCATGTTTTGGAAGGCACTATGATCTAATTTACAACAGCATGGCTTTGTCGTAGGAGAGTCCGGGTGCTGAATTGGCCTGCCTGCAGTCCAGATCTTTCACCTATAGAGAAAAATACATTAAAGACGCCCATATCAGGCAAGAATGGGACCAAATTCCAACACCAAAACTCCAGAAACTCATAACCTCGATGCCCAGATGTCTTCACACTGTTTTGAAAAGAAGAGAAGATGCTCCACCATGGTAAACATGCCCCCATCCCAACAATTTTGAGACCTGTAGCAGGCATCAAATTTGAAATGAGCTCATTTTGTGCATAAAATTGTAAAATTTCTCAGTTTAAACATTTGTTATGTTATCTATGTTCTATTGTGAATAAAATATTGGCTCATGTGATTTGAAAGTCTTTTAGTTTTCATTTTATTCAAATTTTAAAAAACGTCGCAACATTTCCGGAACTCGGGTTGTAAAATTAAACTTGTTTATTAAATATATATATATATATATATATATATATATATATATATATATATATTTTACAGATTTTTTCTTATTTTATGATGATTTAAGTCAAACTCTGTCCTGTTTAGTGCTCAACAGAGAAGCAGTCAGATGAGCAAGAAGAAAGCGGCTGGTAATCAGGTGAAGGGGTTAAATTAGAGTTTATATTCATCACGCAGAAGTCAATATTAAATTCTCTGTGCATATTGAGTCATGTCATGTGTTAAATGTTAAACATGTTCATTTGATGTGTGTCCAGTGTGTACTTTTCTCTGTTTTTCATCTATGTTTCTTATTCTTTATCTTCACGCCCTTATCAACTGATCCAGGGCCAGGTTTGTTCTCATGCTTCTCTCAGTTCAAATACAAGCTTTCATAGAGAGAACTGGTCTTAGATCAGACGTTACAGTAATGTTCCTGGTTCAATCAAGTTCAGCTCCATCATCAGCATTTGAACATAACTTTAACTCATTCCTCAGTTTATTAAAAACACAGATGTTCACCAGCAACATTTTACGTGTTCATTTGATACTAGCGTGATAAAATCACTCACTAACCATAATTCAACTCCTATCAAGAGCTACTTCGACACGATAAGCCATGAATGCTGTTGATGGAGGCTGTACTGAACCCAGAACAGTGTGTTAAAGTTGTAGAGCTGCTGTATCAAGGTCTTTCACACTCTTACACTGATGTAGGTGCAGTTCTGCTTCACTCAAATCAGTTGTTAAGGGCAGCGAGTGACAGCATGTGTGTGACGGTCCTGTTCTGTTCATTTATCTCAGTTCTTCAGTTGTTCTCCACTACAGAGAGACTTACATAATCATAATCATAGTATTGACCTGTAAATGTGTTCTGGATGTTTTGGACACACAATCCCCAGCAGATTCTTGATAAATGTGTGTGTGGGAGATCAGCGCAGCTGCACCACATGAGCATAAAAACACATTCAATAACCATCTGCAATCCGGTGGATGGATGTCTGCACTGGTGTAGTGCGTCATGGGTATTTAAATTAAATGCAAATGAGGTTTAGGATACAGTAGATGCCGTCTTATTCAGAAAAGACAACATTATTCAGTGAGTGGATTCTGACTAAATTAAACACCCCTGATTGGCCACTGTATTCATGAGATCAACCAACATGTCTGTGATTGGCTATTAGAGGTCGACCGATTGATCGGTTTTGCTGATTAATCTCTGGATTGTGGGAACAATCGGTTATTGGTCCGCTGTCATTATACAGTACGAGAGCGGCCTCTAGAGGCGAAATAATCACCAGTGTATTTCAGCCTTAAATTAAATTTTTTTTATTATTTCGAATGCAACGTTTTGCCACGATTTTATTATTTTTAAATCGAGAAATTGCGGTTTTGAATAAATGTTGACAATACGGCAATGATAACAGTTAAGAGAAGAAAATGATCTGACCACATGATGGCGCGCCAGATTAACTACTCTCGTGTGACGCGCTCTGTGAATGTAGAACACATCACTAGTTTTAATTGGCTGTTCACACAGAATGTGTTATTGCGTTTAAACAAGGGCAGTGGAATGGGAAAAAAACAAAGTTATTAGACGCGAGTTGAAATTTTTTTTAAGTTGAGTGCCGCATTTTTAGAATGCCGTTTTTAATGGGTGAGACGCTGCAAAAGATGTGAAACACGAGTGCAACAGCCAAACATGTCCGCCAAACAAAAACAATAGAGAAGCAGAGTAATTGACCTTAAGAACTTCCACAATAATATAAGCCAGCTGGAAAACTTCTGGTGAAATGTCACTTGTTAGTGTGTCATATCTTCAATGTCCTGAGGTATCTTTAACAGCATCAGTAGTGTAATACTTAGTTTATAATCAGAATATAGTCACTTAAATAGTCAGGCCTAGCGTTAATTTAGTTATTTTTTTAAACGTCCTCTTACGTTTGAATATGTGTCTCAGTGTTAAATTTGAACATCAGTTTTCACACTTTCGTGTGAAAAAAAGCATCAACACACTGTAAATGAAAGATTTATTGTGCACTTTAGTTAGAATCATTGACTAAAATGTGAGTTTGTGCTGAAATCATTGACTGACAGCTTCTGTGATTATAAAGAAAGAGCAGTTCTCGCTTTCTGTGTAATTCATTCACAAGAAAAGTTATTGTTTTTCATGAGATTTTGTGAGTACTTCATAATTCACCTTAACAAAATGTATTTTTGACTAGTGATTTTATAATGTTTAATATTTATTCAAAAGTGAAACTGAGTGAAAAACTATTACAGGAAATGGCTGATACGAGCCAATAAATGATCCTCTGCCGCCATCTGATGGTTATAGTGTTAATGCCATTTTTATTTAAATAAAAGTGTTTTCTATCAAAAGTTGGATTTTCTACATCTTGAAACGTTCGGTTTTTACAAATGGGGACAATCTCAGAAGGATGAACAAATAATGTTTGTAATGTTTGTTTTTTTTAATTTTATATTATTTCTCAGTGTATAGAATATGTTTAAGATAAGTTTGTACAACATTTGCCTTCATATTTCATGCATATTTTCTGCAAAGATATTTAAAAAAATAAGTCATTTGTTTTATATTTACACCATGTTGATCACTTCAGGTGTGCTGCACTTGGAACCAGTGTAATGTAGTTATGTTTTTAAATTGACTAATTAAACATTTAAAAAAAATGTATAATCGTGAATCAGTCAATTGTTCTGATTATTTTTTTTTGCCATATTGCCCAGCTCTCACATTTTTCTTTCATTGAATTGCACACCAAAACAATGCAGATAAACACTGTAATTCATTCATAATGAACCCAGCAACCTCCAACCTCTTATTTTAAATCCATTATCATCATCACATTCACGTGTTTCTTGTAATCAGAACGGTCACAGCTGCCTTGATCTCCACTGATGTCTCTGAGCGTCGCTGGTGTTTGTGTCTCAGATCATTGTGTAGTTTTCTGTGTTTGATTCTGTCTGTTGTTTCTCTTTTACAGCATCAGTTGTGTTCTGTTTTCATAATGATATATCCTATGTTTTTCTTGTTCTTTTTTTACTCTGGTGCATCAGGATGAAATTATGGTAAGTACAGTTTGTGTATTTTTCAGCACTGTCAGCGTCTATCACAGTAATTAGATGAAACATGCTTTTGCATCATGTAATGCAGTGATGCTGTCTAGTCTACATCTGTGTGTCTGTATTCAGCGGTTGCATAAGACACTTCCACAATCAGACTCATTTCCCTGTATTTCCCTGGAGCCGCAGCCGTCACTAAAGACGTCAGTCAAGCGTAATGATGAGAGCCGGTGACTGTATAGTGTGCACTACAAAGGGTTTCCTTCTTATCTTCATGCCACAAGCGTGTTCTTTATTTTAGTCAAAACCAGTATTTCATGCAGCTTTTCTATTCTCACATAGCTGTCAAGAAGAGGTCTGGTTTTTTTGTAAAAAGAAAAAATATTTTTAGGACTATTAATTTAAAAAAAAAAAAATTGTATTATGTTTTTGACAATTAAACAAGTAAATAAATAGGATTTGAATGTAAAGATAATGTTTAGACATTATTAAATATAAAATAATATATACGTTATTAAAGATTACATATTATTAAATATTTGTAAGTGTACATCATGCTAGTGATTGTTGAATTGAAATGATTTTATATTAATAATAACAGCACAATCAATGATTTCATTACTGTAATAATGTGTTGTTGTTTTTTTTGGATTACAGTAATGAGAATTTAGAGTGAAAATGTCCTTAATCATAAAACTATCGTCACAAATAAAAGTGACTAATAACGTTTGTTGAAAGTAAAAACAAAACTTATGAAACCAACATGAATACAAAGATAATGTTTCTCAGAACTTGGCAGATTTTTCACAAACTAATGCGTGAATGAGTGTTTTATGCAACTGAAAATCATTGATAATTATTGTAAGGGAGGAGAAGATAAAATACAGAAAATAATTCATATTATATAATATATCAATAATATTTTAAGCTTGTTAAGGGGTCATTTCATTGAGAAGAGTTTGTTTGCTAAATGGTTTTTAGAGGTTATTTATTTATCCGTCCACTTGAGGCAGAAGCGAGTCGCAGTAGTGCAACAATCCAGTGAAGTACATTTACATTTGTGCCAGTCCAGGCTAAAAATACTCAAACACAAACACACCTCAGCGAGCGCTGTCTGAAGAGATCTTGATGAGCAAGTTAAAATTATTTTAAGGGATAGTTCACCCAAAAAAAAAAAAAATTTACTCATTTACTCACCCTCTATTTGTTCCAAACCTGTATGAATGATGTCTGACTTCTTTGGTGATTTTTATTTAATTTTTTTTATTTAATAAAGTTGAAGTCTCTATTAAAATTATTCACAATTGCTACCCAGTTAATTAAAAACTAGATGAATTTAATAATAGTATTTCCCCCATGTGCTCCTTTTGTAATAAGTTTGAAGAGACAATGAATCATTTGTTTTGGGACTGTGTGTGATTTATCAAACTTTGTTAAAATGTGTCTATCTTCAAACTTCTGTATAAGCCAGAAAATTGTGTTTTTTGGTTACTGAAATTTATGGAAGCTTGTTTCCGCCATAAAATAAACAATTCATTTCACAATTCTGACTTTTTTTTTCTCAGAATTGAATGAATAAAGCCAGAATTGTGAGTTATAAAGTCAGAATTGCGAGTTATAATGTCAGAATTGTGAGATATAAAGTCAGAATTGCGAGTTATAAAGTCAGAATTGTGAGATATAAAGTCAGAATTGCGAGTTATAAAGTCAGAATTGTGAGATATAAAGTCAGAATTGCGAGTTATAATGTCAGAATTGTGAGATATAAAGTCAGAATTGCGAGTTATAAAGTCAGAATTGTGAGATATAAAGTCAGAATTGCGAGTTATAAAGTCAGAATTGTGAGATATAAAGTCAGAATTGCGAGTTATAAAGTCAGAATTGTGAGATATAAAGTCAGAATTGCGAGTTATAAAGTCAGAATTGTGAGATATAAAGTCAGAATTGCGAGTTATAAAGTCAGAATTGTGAGATATAAAGTCAGAATTGCGAGTTATAAAGTCAGAATTGTGAGATATAAAGTCAGAATTGCGAGTTATAATGTCAGAATTGTGAGATATAAAGTCAGAATTGTCAGATATATAGTCAGAATTGCGAGATATAAAGTCAGAATTGCGAGTTATAATGTCAGAATTGTGAGATATAAAGTCAGAATTGCGAGTTATAAAGTCAGAATTGTGAGATATAAAGTCAGAATTGCGAGTTATAAAGTCAGAATTGTGAGATATAAAGTCAGAATTGCGAGTTATAAAGTCAGAATTGTGAGATATAAAGTCAGAATTGCGAGTTATAATGTCAGAATTGTGAGATATAAAGTCAGAATTGCGAGTTATAAAGTCAGAATTGCGAGTTATAATGTCAGAATTGTGAGATATAAAGTCAGAATTGTCAGATATATAGTCAGAATTGCGAGATATAAAGTCAGAATTGTGAGATATAAAGTCAGAATTGCGAGTTATAAAGTCAGAATTGTGAGATATAAAGTCAGAATTGCGAGTTATAAAGTCAGAATTGTGAGATATAAAGTCAGAATTGCGAGTTATAAAGTCAGAATTGTGAGATATAAAGTCAGAATTGCGAGTTATAAAGTCAGAATTGTGAGATATAAAGTCAGAATTGCGAGTTATAAAGTCAGAATTGTGAGATATAAAGTCAGAATTGCGAGTTATAAAGTCAGAATTGTGAGATATAAAGTCAGAATTGCGAGTTATAAAGTCAGAATTGTGAGATATAAAGTCAGAATTGCGAGTTATAAAGTCAGAATTGTGAGATATAAAGTCAGAATTGCGAGTTATAATGTCAGAATTGTGAGATATAAAGTCAGAATTGTGTGATATAAAGTCAGAATTACCTTTTTTATTTTTTTATTTAGTGGCGAAAACAAGCTTCCATAGAAATTAGACCCTTCTCATTTTAATTTGTACTTAATTTGTTACTTTTTCTTGCCAAATGTTATATTCACAAGTGTAAGTTTTCAAAGAAAGCTCCTCCTTTTTTATTTTTAAGAAAGATTATGATATATATTTAAACTCTTTGAAGAACTCTAAAAACCAAACATTCGATGGGCCCCATTGACTTCCATAGCATTTTTTTCCACACCATGGAAGTCAGTGGGATCCATCAGCTGTTTGGTTTCCAACATTCTTCAATAGAAGATTTCACACAGGTTTGGAACAACTTGAGGATGAGCAAATGATGACTGAATTTTCATTTTTGGGTGAACTATCCCTTTAAACTATTAGCATATTTATATATAGCTCCCTGAATAACACCACATCTAGTTTAATGATAGCGACACTTAAAGGAAACTCTAGACTTGAGTTTTGTTACTGCCACAGTATGTACTTTCTGGAATAATATGAGTATTTGCATCTATATTTATGTATTTCTTGTGTTTTCAGTAGGCAGTGTACACTAATATACGCGTCCTCTGACGTCTGTGTGTATTTCAGGTGATCAGGAAGGGCTGGCTGACCATCAATAACATCGGCATCATGAAGGGCGGCGCTAAGGAGTACTGGTTTGTCCTGACGGCCGAATCACTGTCCTGGTACAAGGATGACGAGGTGAGATGTTTTGGATGCTCATTTTGGAGAAATAAAAACGTCTGTTACAGTGACTCTGCACAGGATATGAGTAAGATCCAGAAAATGACACACTTCAGATTAACCCTTTCATTGTCTCATTCTCAACATCAAATGTCAACATGGTCTCATGACCGCATCACAACTGATCGTTTACTTCAAAGTTAAAGCAACATCGTCTTGATTTACGTTGGAGAGCTGCCTCGAAACGTCCCGCGTGCTTCGCTCAAACACCGGCGCCATCGCGGCTGCTGCTCACCAATCATTATTCCCTTCAGCTTTAACGCCACACTTTTATGTGGAATTATTTATATCAGTTTTTTCCGCAATAGAAAAGAAATGATGTCAATTGGGTTATTTTTAAGCCGTCCCGTTTTGCCCGTTTCTGCTGACTTGACTCTCTTTTTCCCCTGGCGTGTTTTTGGCTGGAATATTTTCCAGCACTGGAAGGTTTTCCTGCTAAATGAAGCTTGCAGGACCTGCCGGCTCTCCGAGAGCTTTTCTCTGATGATGCCGCTGCAGCTTTCCACACATGCTCAGTCTTTCAGAGAGGAAAAGCAAAAAAAACGTACAGGATGATGCTGTTTCTTACATTTTAAGCTCAATCGTCAATCACGTTTCGATCGTCATGGATATTTATGAAGGACTATTAAAAATAGAGTTAAAACAGTAAAAATGTAAAATATTATTCCAATGTAAAACAGCTGTTTTCTATGTGAATATATAGTAAAGTGTAATTTATTCCTCTGAATTTTCAGCATCATTACTCCAGTCTTCAGTGTCACATGATCCTTCAGAAATCATTCTAATATGATTATTTGCTGCTCAAGAAACATTTATGATTATTATCAGTGTTGAAAACCATCATACATTTTATTTTTCAGGATTCTTTGATGAATAGAAAGTTCAAAAGAACAGCGTTTATTTGAAAAAAAAAAAATCTTTTGTAACATTATAAATATTTTTACTGCATTCTAGATGAATAATACTAGTCATTTCATTTTTAAGTCTTACCCCAGACTTTTGAATGGTAGTTTATCAGGTTTTCCACAGAAATGTGAAGCAGCTTAATAGTTTTTAACATCGATAACAATCATAAATGTTTCTTGAGCAGCAAATCATCATATCAGAAGGATCATGTGACACTGAAGACTGGAGTAATGATGCTGAAAATTCAGAGGAATAAATCACACTTTACTATATATTCACATAGAAAACAGCTGATTTACACTGGAATAATATTTCACTGTTTTACTGTATTTTATTTACAATATATTCACATAGAAAACAGCTATTTTAAATGGTTATATTTCAAAATTTTTACTGTATTTTTGATCAAATAAATGAAGCCTTGGTGAGCAGAAGAGACTTCTTTAAAGAAAACAATTCTTAACTTTTTAATGGTAAGTGTAAGCTTATGTATATTTATAGTATTTATAGTGCATTCTGTTGACTTTAAAATGCTTTCTAGGTAGGTGTCTCACTAGGGATCGAGTAAAGCTGGCACACACATGTGCATACCAGAGCCTGACCTGTCACACACACTCACACACACTCGCCAAGAGAGGGCTGCTCCTCATAAAACCATTGACTTTCAAAGAAATAGTGTGTGTGTGTGTGTGTGGTTAGCTGGTTTGGGTCAGTCTAACTAGGAGCATGTGGGGCAGAGACAGCAAGGGGGTCCACTTTCATCTGTCTGCGAACACAAAGTCTCCTTCACACTCTCTCTCTCTCTCTCTCTCTCTCTCTCTCTCTCTCTCATGTATTTATTTTATCGTGGGCTGGCGATGTCGGTTTCCCAGCACTCAGAGCCCCAAAACTAACACAGTCCGACTCAGAAGTAAAACACTCACTAACGAGCTCAGAAAGCAGCAGAAAACGCTTCCACGAGTGTGTCTGAACACGACGAGTCCTCAAACACACACACACGCATGTTTTCTTCTCCTCTCGTGGCTGAGGTCGAGACCCTCATCACTCTCTGTCTAAATGATCAACAAGCGTCTCAGTGACATCACTTCCTGCAGATGAATTTCTATGCAGACGTGCTCAGCCTGATTTTTCACTCTTTGTCTTGTATACCTCTGGTGTTTTGGGGGGAACAGGCAGCGCTGGTGATACTGGATCTGCTTCCTATTATCACACACACACACACCAGTGACTCACGAAAGACATGAATGAAGAAAAACCTGGAAGCAAATACCCTGCCGATGGCCTCAGTGGCCTGTCAATCAAAAGTCCACACACAGACACGCTCTAAATGAAGACAGATAATAGATATTTAAAGCTGATTAGCCAAACTTACTAATAAGTTTTTGGAGGTTTTGTCAGATTTTACTGTTTTCCGAATACAGTTTGGTTCACAAACTACAGCTAAGCAAAGTTAAATCATGATGGAGGCAATTTTTTTATTTTTTGCTCTGTGTGCGCATGCGTCAGACAGTCGTTTTTAGCAGTTGCATTGCGTATTGTGTTGTTTTTCCAGCATTTGCAACCATGAGCGGCATGTTTTTAAGATGTGTGAAGTGCTGAAATAAAAACACACACTTTTCCTACACTCAACAAGAAGGCTCCATACAGAAGCTTACCCTGGTAAAAATAAAGTCTACTTGAATGCAAAAAAAAAAAACTTAAATACAAGTACATTTGTAGTACATTCATATTTTTTTGTGCTAAATAAAATTGTAAAAGTTATAAACTATAAATACACTAATTAAAAGTATATTTCTACTTCAGTGCACTTGAAAAATATACTAAATACCACTTATAATTAAATTGATTTTAGTGCATTGAAATAAAGTATACTACTGCAAAAATATACAGAGGAGTTTTATTAAAGTGTGCTTTGAATGCTTTAAAAATTAGTTCAATCTTTTTATAGTAATCCTAAGTTTAAATTAAATGGTTTTCATTAAAAATAATTACTAATGTACTAGTTATAAGTACATTTTCTCAACTGTGGTACTTAAGTACACTTAATATAAATGCACTAATTAGCACTAACACTTAAATTGATTTTAAAGGGTTAGTTCACCCAAAAATGAAATTTCTGTCATTAATTACTCACCCTCATGTCGTTCCACACCCGTAAGACCTTCGTTCATCTTCAGAACACAAATTAAGATATTTTTGATGAAATCTGATGGCTCAGTGAGGCCTGCATTGAGATCAAGTTAATTTAGACTTTCAAACGCCCAGAAAGCTACTAAAGACATATTTAAAACAGTCATGTGACTACAGTGGTTCAACCTTAATGATATGAAGCGATGAGAAAACTTTTTGTGCGCCAAAAAAAAACAAAATAACTTTATTCAACAATATCTAGCACTCATCACTGAACTAAACACTGCTTCATGAAGCTTCGAAGCTTTACGAATCTTTTGTTTTGAATCAGTGGTTCGGAGCGTGTATCAAACGTGATTTCAGTAAACGAGGCTTCGTTGCATCAAAAGTGTTTCGAAATTCAATGGTTTACGTGACTTTGGCAGTTTGATACACACTCCGAACTACTGATTCGAAACAAATGATTTGTAAAGCTTCGAAGCTTCATGAAGCAGTGTTTAGTTCAGTGACATGAACTGTTTTACATATATTTTTAACGCCCTTTCTGGGCATTTGACAGTCTAAGTTAACTTGCTCTCAATGCAGGCCTCACGAGCCATCAGATTTGATCAAAAATATCTTAATTTGTGTTCTGAAGATGAACGAAGGTCTTACGGGTGTGAAACAACATGAGGGTGAGTAATTAATGACAGAATTTTCATTAACCCTTTAAGTGTAGTCAGATAAAGTAAACCAAATATACAGAAGTGTTTTACTCAAGTGTGCTAAATGTGAAATGTATTAATTACAAGTAAAACACCATTAACATATACTTAACTACATCATATAAAGGGAATGTTAACAGTTACAATACATTTGAAATGAATTATTTAATGTATAAAAATGTGTGGGCAATACATTTTGTATATATTTATTATATATTATAAATAATATGTCTATTTTCTCTGTCTGATGAGTATATTTAAAGTGTATAAAATATGGGTTCAAGTGTACAAGTGGTAACTAAATACATTTTTTAATAAAGAGATAGTATGTTAAAAGCATATTTTAGTTCATATTCATGGTGTCTCAAAATAGCACCGTTGAGTACACTTAGATGTTCTAGAGATTATCTTAAGAAGTACTAAAGAATATTTTTTAGTATATTAAGTACAAAATTAGTGTGTGGAAATAGAGCACTTTAAGTACATTATAGAAGTGTACTGAAATAAAGTGTATTTTAGTGCACTTTTTTCACCTGGGTATAGGGCTCTGTCAGGCGCTATATAGAGAGTATATATAAAACCTTTTAGAGGTTCCCATCATGAGATCATTTTAAGGATTTAGTTTTAATTAATTTTAATGAAATTTTATGAATTAAACAGTTCGTAAACATACTTTATCACTTGAAAAAAATTAAATGACCCATTAAACATGAAAGTATTATGCAATCGTTAAAGGCTTTTCTCCTTATATAGAACCTTTTTGGCATAAAGCGTTTTTAAAATTAAATCAAGAACCCTAGAGTTCTATATAGAACCACACTGAACCTTTTTGTTCTGAGAGTGTACGTGTGTGTGTGTGTGTGTGTGTGTGTGTGTGTGTGTGTGTGTGTGTGTGTGTGTGTGTGTGTAAGCAGGAGTAAAGGCATCGGATCAGGAAACACTGTGATCCAGGAAAAGTCTTAAGTGGAAACACGTTTGTCTGGTTTTCATTTGTCTAGATGTTTGTAAGCGTGTGAAAGACAAGCCTGAAGATCTTCATATGAGACCCATTGAGAAGCCGTTTCATCTTCGGTTCTCGACTCGCTCTTATTTAACCAGATACAGATGAAAAGATGCAAGAGAAAAAGAATCGCTTTAATATCACAGTTGTTTCTCCTAAACCTCTGCTGATGTTTCTCCTGAGAAATAGAGTTTCAGGAGAGATCTCGACAACATCTCAAATGTTTGCCTGTAGTCAAAAGTCAGGGATACTTCTAATCAAATTCATTTATAGCTCACTTGAGTCTGGAAGTGTAGGAGAAACATCTGATGTGATTAGTTTAGATAAAAGACACTCTTCACACTTTGCATTTGTATCATTTTATACTTTATTCATCGATTATATCATTGACATCAATGCATGCTGAACAGATGAAGTCAGTTCACATCAGCAGCGTGTTCCGCACGGCGATGAGTTCTCCAGTCGTCACGGTCAGTCTTGAGCATCCCCGTCCAGCCTAACCAATGTGCAGACTACTGTACAAACGCTACTTCCTGAACAGGTAGTCTGAACACTGGGCAGGCGGGACGGGCGTCTAAAAACTAACGCGCTGTCTCATTTCCGCTCGCACGAGCACGCAAAACGTCTAGCGCTCGCTAGGTGACGTCCGTAGATCAGTCCATGATGGAGTCTGAAACAGGCAAAATATGGAGGTGAGACACACAGATGATGATGATGCGTTCTGATTGGAAGCTTCCCGTTTCCCGTGGAGAGATGATGATGCGTTCCCTGCGGTTTCATGTTTCACTCAGAAATTCCCTAAAACTCTGCTGCACGCTGAAGAAGAGAAATGGATTTAGTACGGATTTTAAAATGTTTTCTTCTGCCTTATATATATATATATATATATATATACACACACACACACACATATATACACTGATCTAATCAACTTAAATTTACTTTGATACATAAGATTGATGTCTAATCTATCGTTTTCTGGTTATTTAGTGATTCATTTTGAATTTTGAAACAAAAATATATGGCTATATATATTAAGTTGATTATCTATCCATCTATCTATCTAGCAAATAATTCTGTAATTTGACTTTGATAATCACACACCTCGCTCCCTCTGGAATAATCTTCATCACAGCTGACGATCTTAACATTTATCTGCTAATTTCTGCTGTACAATTAACATCAGATCAGCTGATAATATTAAACTGAAAACTCGACATGCCCCATTAAAAGATACTGCACCTCATCCTCCTCTTCATCCTGTGCAAAGGTGTTTGTCCTCCTGTTTGTCGAGTGTCATTTTTCCCAATTGATTTTCCCAGTATTTCTCAGTTTGAATCTACAGGACCTCAGTGAGACTTCGAATGGCTCTTTTGACAGGACAGCTTCTTCATCTTCATCATTTTTGGTTCCCGAGTTCCCGAACAAATCATAAACCTGTAAATCTGCATCCACTAACATCCATCCGGCGTTTTCCGTGAGCGTTCCGGATGGCGATGCAGTGACTCGCAGGCTTGACGTGGCAGAGGACTGTTAACTAACTTTACTAGTGAGAGAGAGTGAAGGAGCAAGAGAGAGGAGAAAGAGGCGGGACTTTCTTCCTCTTCCCGCCTCCGTCTGGCTTTCTGTTATTTTTTTCCTGCTTTTTGGGGTGGCAGCAGGAAGTTGATGGTCAAAGGTCAACAGGAAGTGAAGCGCATTAATTTGCCGCATGTGTTGTGTCATTTTGGGGAGGGGGTTGGGGTGGATCGCTTGCTGCACTTTTTTGTGTGTGTGGGAGCGAGTGAGTTGCACGGCTTTGTAGCGCTGCAGGAATGTCGGAGTTTCTTGGCAAGACGGCAGGCTTGTAATAACTCCAGATGTGCGGGCCTGTGGCGCGCTGGCGTGTTTTTTCTTCTGAAGCCGATTTCCTTTCCCTGTCCAGCGTGAATAAAGAGGCCTTTATGCTGGACGACCCCCCCCAGCACCACCCGCACCGCCCTCGTTTCTCCCCCCCACGTAAACGTTGGGCAACTGGGTCGAAATCAGGACCAGATTTGATGTGGGAGGTAACAGAGAGGCTACGCACATAAAGCCTCTCCATCATGAGTCTGAAAAACCCTAAAACCATTTCCACTGTTAAAGTGATGCTTCTGAAGTGTGAGAGAATGGAAATGTTGTAAACCTTACGACAAGGTTTTTTAGTGGTGTCTTACTAGTGTGCTCTTAGTTGGGTTTACTTCAACATGATAAACTACACTTCTAATACTGAGTATTAACGTTCAATATGTGCTCCAGACATGGATTACAATGCTGGCATAATGGCGGAGAGTTTTGTTCAAGCAAACGCCACACGTTTTCTTCAGCATATGTAAAAATTTCAGATTCTTAATCTCCACCCATTCTTGTGGTCTGCAGTGATGTGGTGTCAGTGTAGTGAGTCACGGGCGGTGTTGGGGGGGCTCTGGGTGGCGACTTTGTTTGCTTTAGCTACGGTTTCTCCTCTCAGACCCGAGCGAGGACTCAGAAACGCCTCCGCGGGGAGCTGGCTCAGCAGTCCTGATGGGAGCGCAGCCCAGCAAGGTTTTTGTCTTGTTTTAAGGACGTTTGCATATTTTAACTGAAAAAAAAAAAAAATGTTTTGAAAAATTAAATGAACAAATTTAACACATTTAGATGTGAAATTTAACATATGCATATGATTAATTAAATTAATAATAAATAAAATAAACAGCAATAATTAAATTTGTAGTTTTTTAAAAAACATTTTAACTAGAGAATTCACAAAAATGAACAAATTTAACAAAATTTAGATGTCAAATTTAAGAGTGAATAAGCATATGATTAATTTAATTTATTATAAACAGCAATAATTTAATTTTTAATTTTTTATATACTTTTTTTTAAAGAATTCACAAAAAATGTTTTGAAAAATTAAATAAACAAATTTAACACATTTAGATGTCAAACTTAACAGTACATATGATTAATTAAATTATAATAAAATAAATACAGCAATAATTAAGTTTTTTAAAATTACAAATGTAACAAATGTAGATGTCAAATTTAGCATTGAATAAGCATATGATTAATTACATTTATAATAAATTAAACAGCAATAATTTAATTTTTAATTCTTTATATACTTTTTTTAACAACAATTCACAAAAAATGTTTTGAAAAATTAAACAAATTTAACACATTTAGATGTCAAATTTAGCAGTACATATGATTAATTAAAATACAGCAATAATTAAGTTTTTTAAAAACATTTTAACTGGAAAATTACAAATGTAACAAATTTAGATGTCAAATTTAACATTGAATAAGCATATGATTAATTACATTTATAATAAATTAAATAAACAGCAATAATTTAATTGTTAATTTTTTGTAACATTTTAACAAGAAAATTCAAAAACAAAATGCTTTGAAATGTTCCATTTAACTTAAATTAAATTAACAAATATAGCAAATTTAGATGTAAAATTTAACAGATTAGTGCATATAATTAAATTAATAAATTAAATATACTTTATTTTATTAATTTTTTTTTGCAGTTTTTGCTCATGTAAATTGATTTTTCCAGTTAAATTTGTAAAATTTAACAAAGGATCTTTACTTGGAATTTTTTTTTTTTTTTTTTTTTTTTTTTTGCTTTTGTAAATTGATTAATTTATTATTAATTTATGTAATCACATGCACTATTAGGTTAAGTTTGACATCAAACAGAGGACCCTTTTTCTATCTGAAATTTTGTTTTATTTGAAATCTGGTTTATGTGAATTTTGCAGTCAGTGTGGTGTTGAATTAAATCCACTGCATACTAAACCATTTCCAGTGAAACTCTAATACCCCCAAGAGAGGAACCAAGGTCCAGCCCCTATACTGTCACAAATCCTTTGGGAAACACTATTATTATTTTATAAATATTAAGCATGAGAGAATGGAAATGTGGGGCTCTCAAAGACGCTTCACGACCGTGTTTGCTGCTGTGAAGTACCAGAAAAAGCATCTGTTTGTGACACCTCCCTTCACTGCTAACAAACCATCGTCCTCTCATTAAACCTCTCCGGGCTGTCGGGAACATTTATGTTCTTTATGAGGGTGCCAATGATAGAGTTCAGTATGTTCAGTTCATTCTGGCTCGACACACTCAAGTTTTATTTCTGTCTGCGAACCCAAACACACTCTAAAGTCTGACGTTCAGATTAGAGATTTTTTACAGTCTCGACAATTCTTGTCACAAATTATATATTTACATTTCTTTACATTTTATTTAAAATAAATCAGAACACAGTGTCTTAAAAACCCAGCATGAGATGTTGGCAAATCCCCAAAATTCCCAGGGAATCAAATGTTTGCCTTGAATGCAATGCAAGTCGCTTTGTTTAAAAGCATCTGCCAAATGTAATTCAGTGAGGCAGCTGTTTGATGCAAGCGCACATTCTATGCAAGTATGCGAATGCAATGCAATGTTTGCTTCCTTCCTGCCCCAACAGATAAAACCAAGCCCACAAAATGCAGAAGTGCATGTAGGATGTCAGCGTTTGACCTTGGCAATGGGGGGCCGACCATCGTCCTCTCCACCTACGTGTGAGGCTGTTTGCCTGCAGACTTTAAAGCAGGATGCTGAGGGGTTAATGCAGTTAACATGCCTGCGCCGCCGCTGTTGTAGACATTAGCGTGTGTTCAGAGAGTTTGAGACGCTCAATTCAAACCAGAACTGAGTCGCTGACGTTCCTGCGGTGCTGATGATTCTTTTTTTTCTTTTCTTTCGTACTTCTTTCTCTTTGTTGAACCATAGACAGTCTTTTCTTTCCAATCATACTGTATGAACTCAGCAAAAGGCTTTTGGCTTTACATTGCAGGGGGGAAAATCACTTAAAGTAGACTTTTTTGTAACTCGTCAGTATTTCAGCTGTTTTCATTGGAGCTTTTCCAAATGCTACATTACTGTATTTACTTTGCATTTGAATGCGCAGATAGTCTTACAGTTTAGAACATTTTATTAGATCAGTTTGTTTGGATGGCTTGTGTAAATTAACCCTATTCATGTGCTTCTTTTGGGGCAAAAGATTTAAATAATAAATATCAGTCTTTTTTGTTCACTAAATGATATCTGAGAGTTTGGAGAGTGAGAGTGGAGTAGTGACTAGTTTAGCATCAACTTTCAAAGCAGCGACACTCGTTTAGGTGACTCATATCGTGCCTCTGTATGTTGCTTTACTTAAAATTAAATGATATACAGAACAATAAAATTTTTTTAGATAAAATAAAAAAGGTACACAAACCTGTATTTTACCGAGGACATGCACCAATTTGACAGAGCTGCACTGCTCTCTCCTGAAGAGGTTGCAAAAAGCCTGCGATAAATAACTCAACCCCTGGGTAACACAAAAACTACCCAAACACTGGGTTGTTACATCTGACCCAGGATCTGAGTAACACAAAAACTACCCAAACTCTGGGTTGTTACGTCTGACCCAGGATCTGGTAACACAAAAAC
Source organism: Ctenopharyngodon idella (assembly GCF_019924925.1). NCBI lineage: Eukaryota > Metazoa > Chordata > Actinopteri > Cypriniformes > Xenocyprididae > Ctenopharyngodon > Ctenopharyngodon idella. The sequence goes on from NC_067224.1 coordinate 43,018,725, forward strand.
TACCCGAACACTGGGTTGTTACGTCTGACCCAGGATCTGGTAACACAAAAACTACCCGAACACTGGGTTGTTACGTCTGACCCAGGATCTGGTAACACAAAAACTACCCGAACACTGGGTTGTTACGTCTGACCCAGGATCTGGTAACACAAAAACTACCCAAACTCTGGGTTGTTACGTCTGACCCAGGATCTGAGTGACACAAAAACTACCCAAACACTGGGTTGTTACATCTGACCCAGGATCTGAGTGACACAAAAACTACCCAAACACTGGGTTGTTATGTCTGACCCAGGATCTGGTAACACAAAAACTACCCAAACTCTGGGTTGTTACGTCTGACCCAGGATCTGGTAACACAAAAACTACCCGAACACTGGGTTGTTACGTCTGACCCAGGATCTGGGTACACAAAAACTACCCAAACAACAAAATAACCCCTCAAAATGACCCAAAAGGCTCAACCCAGGACTTGGGTAGAAAAAGTAACCCAAGACTTTTTTTAGAGTGCAATGTAGAGTGTGTCAAGAGCTGTATGGGGGAACGTTCTGAGCAGATTGACGCTGTCTTTTTTTTTCCTTTTGTGAATTAAAGACAGAAAGAGGGAAAAAAAAAAAAAAAAAAAAAAACATGCATTTTGAAAATTGCCGTTGGCCTGGGCTCAAGGCGCAGTCGTTCTGGTAATGAGGGGTTAGAGCGGTATTATTGCTCCCAGATGCCTCCCCGCGTCTCTCCGGCCTTTGATGCAAACCCAAGACACCAGCGCTATTCAGTTACACACACACACACACTTTTAAAGCAGCACATTTCTGTTTCAGACCACTTCATTTTTGGTTCAGTTCTACATTTATAATCGCCCCTGATACCATTATCGCTCTATATGACGCAGAGTGTCCGTTCTGACAGTGCATGCATGCGTGGACGTGTAAACATGCACATGTCACAAAAGTGTGTTTGTGAGCCTTTTTTGTTTGTATTAGCGCAGTCAGCCGTGAGAAGTGTGTTTATGAATTGAGTCTGAACTTCCTCTGCTCTTATAATTGCGCTGGTATTAGTCACACCAAAAACAAAACAATGGAAAATATTCCCAGTTCAGTCCGTGTGGTTGGTCATAGGAAAGAAACATATCTTTTTTATAATACAATACAATGAAAGAGCAACATCTGAGTGTTGCTAGAAAGTGATTATCCAGAGTTCTTGGGTCGGATTCTAGAAAAATGCCTTAAGAATGATTAAGATAAACTAGAATGTTCAAGTGCAATTCCTAAGATGTTCTTAAAAGTACATAATTTCTGTTCTGAAACCGAGTGAATAATGTTTCCAGAGATTCAAGGTTTTAAAAACCCAGACTTTAAGAGGCCATATGGAGAATCATTCAGTGTGTGTGTGTGTGTGTGTGTGTGTGTTTTGGGAGCTGGGGAGGTCAGAGGTCACGACTGATATACACTGACGTCTGACTTCTCACCCTCTGATGACTTCCATGCGTGTGTGTGCGTGTGTGTGTGTGTGAGGTTGTTTAATCACAGCGCTGTGGTCTGTTGCTCTGTATATATGACTCTCTGTGGGTTTCTTTCTTTAAAGCACACACACATTAACCCCTGAAATACACACGAGAAGTGTTGTGATAAGAATAGTGCTGCGCTGGTGACGCACAGATTTGCTGCTAATTTTTTAATCTCTGTTGTTTGAGTTTGTTCAGACTCTCAGGGCAGATTTACTCTTAAAAATATGGTTTATTCAATTATTTATTTATTGATTGTTTACAAGTTTCTTGGGTTGAGCTGTATGGGTGAATTTTACAGAAAAAAAAAAAGTGTATTTTTATAAGGAAAATCAAGCCTATTTTTTGTTTGAATTTGTTTTACTGTATTATTTTATTTTCTTTACTTTTATTTTGTTTGCTTTTTGCACTTTAAGCACTAATGCTTGACATGATACAAGAAAATTAGGAAAAAAAATAATTGTACAAAAAAACATTTAATATCACCTAACATTTTATAGGTTATATTATTTTGTTTTTATATGTAGTTTCTTAAATATTTGAAATATAAATTAAAAATCAAAATAAAATCCCTGTATTAGAGTCATTTTCAAAATAAAGTCCCCCTGAAATCAAAATTTAAGTTTTTTAGTTTTTAGTATGAATATGTTAGCCTTAATGTTATGAATAAGCTGGTGTGTTCCAAAACAATGACAAAATTCGCATTTAGGAGATAAAAGCATTGAAAGCGGAATTCAAATGGATCACGGATTTTCATGACATCACATCGCACTTCAGCTTCTCATCAAATCTTCTGTCCAATCAAATGCTCTAGAATCTGAAGTCCCGCCTCCTCCTACACTATCAACAGACACTGAAGCTGCGGCTGAAATCGGTCATTTGTTCACACATTTACTAGTTTCTACATGGTGAATGGCACATAATGCACTATATAATTAAATTCACCGCAGCAAATACTACCATAATAGATAGGGAAATCTGCTTAATTCTCATGAAAATAATGCAAAATCCTAATCACAAAATGCACACAAAAACAATCTATGGTTTAAAATATTGAATTTTCTTGGTGAAAATGAGTGTTTGGCATAAGCTTCACATGATTAAATAGGTTCTTGATGTTTCATGATGTTTTTCAGATCAGTGTTTTGGTTTCTGGATTCTGAATGATTCTAAACTTTATTTTGAAAGAAACATTTCACACAAAAATTATCATTCTGTCATCGTTTACTAGGCCGAGAAAATGAAGAACTGGGTGAAATGTTACTTTTTAAAATAAAGTTCGGAACCAAGTTTCAAACCTTTGTGGCTTTCTTCTGTGGAACACAACAGATGATATTTATGTTTTCTGTACAAAGCTGTCATATGTAAATCATCTGAGCTACTGTTATGATTCTCTTTTAGATCTCGACAGCCCCTGCTCACTGCTTTCATTGTACAAATAAGATCAGTTTGAATGTTCTGCTTTTTGTTTAAAGGTTTAAAGGGGTCCTTGATTATGATTTGACTTTTTTAACTTTAGTTAGTGTGTAATGTTGCTGTTTGATCATAAACAACATCTGCAAAGTTACGACGCTCAAAGTTCAATGCAAAGGGAGATATTTTCTTTTACAGAATTCTCTGTTTAAGGACTACAACAAACGGCTGGTAGGGACTACAACGAGCTTCTTGGGGTTGGTGACATCACTAACTCTAAAATGTACATAAACCCCGCCCCCGAGAACACACAACAAAGGGGGCGGGGCCATGTTGGGCTGCTTTAGAGAAGAGGAAGAGTTGTTGTAGTAAAGTGTTGTCGTCATTTTACGCCGGACTGCTTCACAAACGAGGGTCAATTCAACACTGGATTTGCACAAAAGATTAACATGACGGCACATGCTAGTGGATGAGTTGAATCAACTCCACAGCAACTACATAAATGTATCCACTAACCATTCAGAAACGTCCTAAAAGTTGTAACTTCTTCCTGAGTCTCTCCATCAGTGTCGACTCCGGTTTGAACAATGTAAGGCTGAACACCGTTACTGACAATCCTCATTTTGGCTGCATGAGATTCTCCAGCTTTGTTGTTGTTGAGCAAATGAAGCACGAGCCGTTAAAGCTCCACCCTCTTCTGGAAAGGAGCTTGCACCGTGTTTTCACACCCAAATAGGGGTAAATTTGACAAGCTATAAATGATCTGTGGGGTATTTTGAGCTGAAACTTCACAGACACATTCTGGGGACACCAGAGACTCATATTACATCTTGTGAAAAGGGCATAATGTTCCCCTTTAAACGACAAGAGAGAGAGTAAACAATGACAGAATGATCACTGTCTGAACTGTTCCTTTAAGAGTGCAGCCGTGATCTTTCTATCGTTTCCTCTTTTCCCTGGAATCGCCAGATGATTCGTCTTCCTCCTCTCCTCAAGCCTCTCTTTCCAAAATCTGGCTGAGGAAAAGGAAAAGTGTGAGTCACTGAGTGACTGCTCCCCAGTCAGAAACTGTGCGTGTGTGTGTGGAGGAGACGGTTGCTATGGCTTCATAGATGACGTCATCCTTTCTGCACCGTGGCAACTGTATGTTTTATATCTGATGACGAGCACCTGGTCCAGCTGGCATGAGTACTTTACACACTCGGAAAACCCCTGACGCATAGTAAAGAAAAATCCCAAATGTGATTTGCAGTTTCTTCAAGAGTTCCAGAAAAGATCTCAACAGTGTCTCAAACTGTGATCAGGCCTGAAATCTCTGCGGTGTGAAGCATCACGTGCCCTGTTCTGTTTTTGGTGTGTTTTTACGGGCACTCTGGCAGGGTGCGGCACTCGCTCTGGTGGGTAGGGGAATACCGGCCGTGTCCACTGGGCTCCAGGCCCCTGACGGCCCGCCAGACGGCTGTGGTGCACCAGTCAGCCTGCAGACTCCACCATTGCCCAACCACCCGCCCGCCCTGACCGTTTATTTTAGGACTGTCGGCTCTAATCAGTTCCAGCCGCGTGTGGCGGAGACTAAAAATCACTCTCCTCCGTATATAAATATATATATACACAGTTCTCACACACGCTCACTGGGCTCTGTTTTTTCCTCTGCACTCTTTCTTTGTTACTGTAGAAACTCTTCACTGTTTTTATCACTCGTTAATGATCTGAATAAACCTCTAACGCTATCCAAATGACGCACTATACACTTATACACTATGTACTCAACTGTGTAGTGTATACATTTTATAAGGTTTTTTTGTCATTCAACGTCTGAAGCCTCTCCCCCTTCGTTACGCAACTAAAGCTGTGACAGTCGAGTGCATGAAGTGTCCAACATTCCACACTTTGTTTTTTCAGTTAATTTAGTGCATCATCTGGGTATCTGAAGTGCACTTTTTCCATTTGGAATTTTCAGCATGAACACAACACTCGCACTATTCATACTACCACTACTATTGGTAAAAATTATTTTATTAATTATTAGGCTTAAATGAAAATATTCTCACAGTGAGACTTGGTAAAATCATACATGGCTACTCACTACTACTGTCAAATGATTATATTATGATATGTTATAAAGGCCTATAAAACAAAAACGCCTAAACACAGGTACAAACTACACCTTAACAAAGACATGAATTATATATTCCCCTACCCACCTAATAAATATTGCAATATAATTGGCTATAACATAATTTCAATATAAATATTCCACATTTCCACAAACCATGGTAATTTACTACAGTTCATTCATGGTAAATGTTTGTAAGGGTGGTGATTTTGGGATTTAAAAGTCTTCTATCTTCATCCATGGCACGTTTCTCCTGTTTTCCTCATCAGGGAACGTTGAGGCTGTTTCATCCGATTTACAACTAGTTTAATCATCGAGTGATTTGTAGTTTGTAACCGAGACGTGTGTTTCGATTTGAAACGCTAATCTCACTTGATGTCGCAACTAGGGCTGGGTATTGACAATTTTCACGATTCGATTCACATGCTTGCGATTTGATTCGATTCGATTCGATATATATTATTTTGGATGTAGTATATCAGTACTGTACATGGCAAATTTTCTAGAGGAAAAAAAAAAATCTCTCAACTAATGCAGTAAACTACACATGGGAGTCAGTTGGTACTACTTTACTATAATATTGAAGGTTAAAATTAACTTATTTTTATACGAACACAAATTACACTCAATTATGTTTTTATTATAATAAATAAAGTTTAGAATTACATAATCATATTTCTAAACCAATTCTTTTTTCTTTTCTTTTTTTAAATATAAACATTTAAATTGTGTCTGTCAAAACTGATTTATTCAAACATCCTTAAATATTGAAGAACATTATAATGAATATGTAACAGTGCATAGCTATATTTATCAGGATGCTGCTTTCTAGAGTTCACTTTTCTAGCTGACTAATGAGTTTATGGTCACTGAATATGTTTTTCTGAGGTAAATGTGACGTTACGTGACATTGTGTACAAGCTGTTTTATTGACGTCTTTCCGAGGTTGAAACACTGATTGAGCTATTACACGAGACACGATACGGATTTCGGTAAGTTGTACTGTATCTTTTCTTTTAACATACCTTCAGATGTTCACATGCGCTCCGTGCTGCGGCTTCTCTTTAATTGAGGTGCTAAAGCGATCTGTCACGTCACATTAAACAGCGCCAAAACGGTACTTATTTTTTGAATCTCATAATAAGATGGACGTCATTTGAAATCTGAGACTTTGCTTCATATCAAAAGTAACAAAGTACTAAGATTATTGTGATTTATTGGATGGGAGGCGCGCTACAATTCTATTCATTCATCAACTGAAAACAGACTTGACTAATCGATTCTTGGGATTTAAGAATCGATATCGATTTGTAAAAATGAGAATCGATTAAAATCGAGAAATCGATATTTTTTTACCCAGTCCTAGTCGCAACACTGTTTAATAATGGTGACCGGGAATAAACGTGCAGCTCCTTTAAGCTTCCGTTCGGTTATCCACTGGGCCGTGCTACGTCATTAAAAGTAAACTATTGAAACACATGAAAACAGTGTTATTTGTTCTGTATTTATTGTTACTGACCGAGAAACAACTACAGATGGTTCAGTGACAGAGCGGTCCGAACGAATCCAAATCGTTTCAGATCGTTATGCAAGCGCGTTTGGCCAATTCACGGAAAAGAAAGTCGACAGAAATCCAGGACATGCATAATAACTGCTGAAATATTCTCACGGAAAACGTTTCTCAGGTCAGTCGGAGGAGCGTGCATGGTACGAACAGTGCGCATATAGCCGTACAGCTGCAGGCGCCACTGTGGCCACGTATCAAACCAAATTTAGCCACACCGCCAGAAAAAGAGGAGGAGGGAGATTGAGGTGCCGCGGCCTGGATGAAGATGACTGGCGGGCCAGATTTGGCCCGTGGGCCGACAGTTGACGAGCCCTGGGCTATGCGCTCAATTGAGGTGGATAGTAATATTTTTTTTTTTATCCAATAAGAATACGTGTGAATAAACTATGATGGAAACACATTTAAATCCCTCAATGCACTACAGAAATTCATGTGATTTTGCATCAAATCATGTGACTGGATATAGGACTGTGCAATTAATCAAAATTGCAATAAAATCGCGATGCGCCATTTCTAAACCACAGAAAGCTAGATTTTTCCACCAGCCCCCTCAGTGTGCAATCTGAATGCGCTAAATCTAGAACAGAGTGAGTTTACCATTACAACCTGGAAGACAGCACAGAAACAGAGAAAGACTTGGCCAAAAACAAAAACAAAAAAACACTCGTGGTTTGGGAATATTTTGGATACAGGAGAGATGTATCATAGAGCCAGGTAATTTGCAAGACCTGTCAAACTATTGTTGTGGCAAAACAGAGTAGGGGTCATTTACACAGAACATATTTTTGCGGTTAAAAACAAGAGATGCAAGTCTAGTGATGAGTTTTTAAAAAGCTGAATGTCTTTTCATAAAGGTTGACTTCCAAAAAAAAAAAAAAATATGATACAGACAAGTAGGCGTCATGTAAGGAAATACTGCAATTCGCAATACCGATAAAAAAAATCATGATATATATATTTTTGTTGTCCATATCGCACAGCCTTAATTGGATAACTGGAGTAACCAGCGGACCAGTCCCATCACAGCATCACAAATGTTGGTTTGGTCGTTCTAAAAATGCCTGAGTCCTATCATCAGATGTCATCAAAACAATGATTTGGTATAATGACCTCCAAGAACACATTACAAACTACTCAGAACACTTTAGAAATAGCAAAGGACTTGTTTGTCTTCTGTCATCTTTCCTTCAAGGTCTTAATCAGCTTCTAGTTGAATCACTTCAAGTCCCTGAAACACAATAAGCTTCACCAGCACTCAACATCCGACAAGCTCAATGAAACTGGATCATTCTCTCAGTCTTTCTCATTTCATTAAACTCAGTAAACTCTGTTCCGCCCCCTGCAGGAGAAAGAGAAGAAGTACATGCTGCAGGTGGACAATCTGAAGCTCAGAGATGTAGAGAAGGGCTTCATGTCCAGCAAACACATCTTTGCCCTGTTCAACACCGAGCAAAGGTCAGAGGTCATCCAGAACAACATAAAAAAGCCAACATGAAAAGTCTTACACAGCCTGATAAACCTGCTAAACTTCTGTAATGTGACGTACTTCAGAGTGAAATTCAACAGGAATCAAAAGAAGGATTACGGGAAAATATAACTTTGAAGATATCAGTCAAAAAGAAATGTGATTTTAGAAATGGAGCATGTTTCACTCTAAAAAATGCTGGGTTAAAAATAACCCAAGTTGGGTTGAAAATGGACAAACTCAGCGGTTGGGTTAAATGTTTGCTCAACGTGCTGGATAGTTTTATTTAATCAACTATTGTTTAAAAATTACTGTATTGTTGCTTAAAATTAAATCAAAATATGTTGGAAAATTAACATTTATTAATGTTTAATAAAGGAACATTTATTAATAAGTTTAGTGAACAATAATTAAACAAACATTTATTACATGACTTAATAAATGTTCACCTTTTGATTATTATTGCTGCCTCTAGTAATTATGTGTCTGATTTTTAATTTCCAACATATTTTGGGTTCATTTTAAGCAAGAATAATACGCTGGGTTAGTCCATTTTCAACCCAACTTGGGTTGTTTTTATTCCGGCATTTTTTTAGTGTATAATTAAAAAAATATATATTTTACTTTGGAATAACATGCATTGTTGAATCAATCACAGTAAGATCAGGATTAGCAGTTTCAATAGGCTCTATTTTAACCATGTAAAGCCTGACGTATGAAATAATAGTTAGAAAAATCACCTTTTTTTTTTAATGGAAGTTTATTGACCCTTTAGACAAATATTAAAAAGTTTGCTTTTTTTTTTTTTTTTTTTGAGCATTATTAGGCTTTGAATAGCTCATATAGTCTGATATAGTGAGAATATGGAGGAAAAAACAGCTCAGTTTTATTCAGAGGCTCAAACTGACCAAAAATATGCAATTTGGTGCAGATGCTCATATTTATATGATCAAAAAGTGATGAAATTCTGATGCCTGTAATGTAAATCAGTGAGATCTTCATAACAGTATAGCAGATACTGACAAAAAAACATGCTTATAAATATCAATATCTGCCAAAAATGTCTTAGTAAGATGATATTTAAATGCTTAGTTTTATGATCAAAGCTCTGTCGTTTTAAAACATATAATGCAATACAATGATGATTGAGAGATGAACAAATAAACCTTCCTCAAAAGATGATGATCATATTTGATACTCATGATTTTTCTAAACAAATTATGTACGGATAATCAAAACTAAGTTGCTTCAGTCCAGTAAGTGTTCATCTTGAAATATTACTAACAATATCAAAGTTATTCTTACGTTTGCTATAAAAATCAGTAGTAGATTCTGTGAAACTTGTTCTTCAGCAAAGTTTTGATCATTTAGAGGTTGACTTTAAAGACTTCACAATTAACATCTACTTGCCGTCACAGGAACGTGTATAAGGACTACCGCCAGCTGGAGTTGGCCTGTGAGAGTCAGGAGGACGTGGACGGGTGGAAGGCGTCGTTCCTGCGTGCCGGCGTTTACCCTGAGCGTGTGGTGGTGCGTATTCATCTTTACTTCATCTATACAGGATGAATGCAGATGTGTTCATGAATGAGTAGAAATGATGCTTTTCTCTTTCTCTCACACCTGTTGCATCACACTAGGAGAAGGAAAAGGTACAAGCTTTCAGTAGACTTTGTATTTTTTCTGTATCTCTTGCATTTGCATTTCAGTTTTTCCCAGAGCTCTGTGTGATTGTGTCTGTAGAGCGACGCCGGTGAAGAGAACGGTTCGGACGGTTTCATGCACTCCATGGACCCTCAGCTGGAGCGGCAGGTGGAGACCATCCGAAACCTGGTGGACTCCTACATGGGCATCGTCAACAAGACTGTACGAGACCTGATGCCCAAGACCATCATGCATCTGATGATTAACAATGTAAGCAGCATGTTGAGCAGAAGAGCTCATGATGTTGGTCTGCTGTAGCCTAGTGGTTAAAGAAGCCCATCGCTGAACGCTTGTTAGTTCAAAAACCACGAGTTGATAGTCCTTTACCCTATAAAGCCTAATGTATTATATTGAATGCATGAATTTCTAATGATATACCTGATCAAAACTGAAGCACACTATCTTCTACATGCTCTCTCTCTCTCTGTGTGTGTCAGACGAAGGATTTCATCAACGCGGAGCTGTTGGCTCAGCTGTACTCGTGTGGAGATCAGAACACTCTGATGGAGGAGTCGGCCGAACAGGCGCAGCGCCGTGACGAGATGCTGCGCATGTACCATGCTCTCAAAGAAGCGCTCCACATCATCGGTGACATCAGCACCACCACCGTCACCACGGCTCTGCCTCCGCCCGTGGACGACTCCTGGCTGCAGGTGCAGCGCTCCGGATCCGGAGGAAGGTGCGTTTAGCACGGATGAAACACGGATAAACTGATGGGCTAATCCAGGGGAAATGATGTCTTTAGTGGGGAATGAAGTCTTGATGTAGAATGTCGTTAGCTATGATTCCTATTTTTAAGTGCATTTTGGGATATGTTGCATAAAAAGAATGCCAAGATGCTCATAAAATATAAAAATACGCAAAAAAAAAAAAAAACCAAAACGTATGCGCTCGTATGAGGCGGATAATTTTTTTAACCGATAAGACAACATGCATAAACTACGATGGAAACACATTTACTGAATAAATCCCTCGATTCGCAACAATAAGCTCAGGTGACTCTGCCTCAGCAGAGGCTGTGATTGGACTAATCACATCGCAGCATCTCAAAAACGGCTGAGTCAAAGTCTGTCATCAGAATGATTCGGTTTAATTCCCTCCAGAAGCGTCTCACACGTTTGCGTTCCCAAACACCAGCATCCGAACGCAAGATCACATGACAGCGTTTACTGTGTTTGTCTCATTTATGATGGAGGAAAAGATTTTGTTCTCTTGAACACATGGGATGGAAACGGTCCTTTATTCACAGATGTGCCATATTCCAATTTTGCGATTAAATTCACAACTTTGGATGGAAACGTAACTATTGAGACTTTTAATTGTTTCTTTGCTTCTTTACACTTGTATTTCTAATCATACTTTTATGTTAATAAATAGTAATTTCATTTTTAGCCCAAAAATGAGCAAATACTTCAGAACTAAAAAAAAAAAAAAAAAATCAACACATTGTTTATTTAGAAATTTAGTAAGTAGCAAAATGTCATATAAATATATTTGAACAGGCTGTACATTTTGGGTTTGGAGAATATAATATCCTATACTGGAATAAATATACTATTAATACTTTAATTATTATTATAGCTTATAATAATAATAATATTTTATATATAATGTATATTACAAGTAGATCCATAGTGTATTTGCATGATTTTACTCATCCTATTTGGGTTAATGCTGGGCTCATTAATATTAATTATATTCTCAGAGAGGACAGTTCAGGAAGGCCCACTGGCAATGTCAGCAGGAACTCATTAATATTCATGAGCCAAGCCTTCAGTTCAAAACAAAATGACATTCAATAATATGCCACTGATGCTCAGTTACAGACTGGAACAGTTGCGCCACCTACTGGAGGATGTGAAATTAACATTTTGGCCACTAGAGATATGTACAATTAAATATGTTTGTTTCTCTAGATTCACCAAAATTACAAAAGCTGATTTCTTATTATTTTCTCTCTTTGTTGCTGTTCTTAAAGTCAAGATGAAACTGCATTCACAACACATATCATCTAATTTTTAGAATGCGATGTATATTTAGTGGGAAATAAGGTAGGATTGACTTTGATTTTAAAGTCTTGATAACTACATTTTTTTTTTTTTTTTTTTTTTTTTTTTTTTTTTTACAAAAAGACAATATACAATGAATTGCGAAAAATAAGACCAGAGACATATATTAAGAACATAAACCAGGTTAGGGGTGTCGCTTGGTCCCTAAATATCAAATATTACTATAATATCCATGACAATATTTCAAAAATCATGTTGTGTTATATTAGGTGTTAAAAATCATGAATGAATTCTCAAATTAATCTCTTTTGTTCTAACCAGTCAAACAGGTTTGCAAAAAGGTCTCAAACTGATTCATTCGGACAGTTCACTAACGCACTGAATCATTTTCAGTGTTTTATCACATTGAAATAGTAACAGGATCATTTATAAGACAGAAAACAGAAAGAGTGCCGGATGAGATGGGAATTTACCTGCAATGTATTTCAGGAAACAAAACATGGAAAAGTCTTTTATCCTTTATCAGCAATGAAGTGGATCTTTATTACGCATACAACTTGTGAACGACTCTACTACAGACAATATATATATATATATATTCAAAACAGTATAAAAGAAAAAACTTTTTTTTTTCTTTTCTCTACTTTTTTTTTTTTTTAAATAGGGAACTTTGACCTCAAAAGCTACTAAAAATATCTCCATATTTCTCTGTAAGGTCTCCGGCCACCAGCCCAACCCCTCAGAGACGGGCCCCTCCTCCAGGGCCTCCGGCACGCCCAGGTTCTCGTGGGTCGGCCCCGGTGCCCCCTGCTGCCGGTGGGCCACCCATTCCCTCTCGCCCGGGAGCCTCTCCGGACCCCTTCGGCGGGCCCCCGCCTCAGGTCCCGTCCCGGCCTAACCGTGCACCGCCCGGCGTGCCCAGGTGAGACTGATACAGGATGAACGTTATAAGAAATTGCTGATGAAATAATGTATTTGTGCTGGAAAACAATAATAATGCGCTCAGATTTGAGGCGTAAATGTTAAAGCTGCAGTGTGTAATTTCTGCAGCACTAGCACCACCAATGTTTTACATGACCAGTCTATATGTTTGTCCAACCAATAGAAGACGACCAATTCCTAACGTCTACTCCATCTGATGTCGCTAGTGGAGCAGAAATGACAACATAAAACAAATGTACATGAAACATTATGCTCAGAAAAGACTAACCTTCTGCAGTCTAATAAGAACATCCGTTTGCTCTTAGCCGCGGAATGTGAGACTCGAACCGGTGGAATAAGTGCGGTGGTGTGGGTGAGTTAACCGGTCACCATACCAACGTTTAAACGATAAGCAGCCGCAGTCTTACCATCACTGAAATTCAACTCATTGCTATTATTATGGTTATCAAAGTGCCATCAAATCATATTTAGATGTCCACAGTTTGGCGTCCTGCTTCTAACTCTTATTATCGTTCAAACGTTACAGATTTAAACCATTTAATATGTTCTCAGTAGGGCTGGGTGATATCTCAAATGTTCACAATGATATTGCCGGTGATATAACATTTTTAATGTGCTTTCTTATTGGTCAAAGATTGTGTCCAGGCAGATGTTTTCAGCGTTAATTAGAGCTGATAAGTTTCATTAATTTCCGTGAATCAGTTCAAATTGTCAGATTCAGTGAACAATTAGTTTGCGTCATTGATCAAAAGTGCTCACAGAAGTCTTCCTGTGGCATTTTTCATATATTAAAATGTTTTATCAAATACACTACCATTCAAAAGTTTGAGGTTGGTAAGATTTTTTAACCCTCTGGTGCTCCTCGCATGGTGGTCAAAAATGACAGATTTTTATTTATTTATTTATTTCAGTGAAATCAATGTACAATATTTTAGTTCGATAATGTTTTTTATTTAATATTTTGTATTTTTAGGGGATTTTATGGTACTAAATTATATTTATGCAGTAGTTATAATCCATTTATTTACCTTTTAAGCATAGACCTGAACTTAAACAGTAGTAAATCTTGAATGTTTTGGATCAAAGACTTCAGTTTGGTCTGTTTTTAAAGACACTTGTCAGATTATTGCTGAACTGAAAAAAGGTTTAAAGAAGTGAACTTAAAAAAAGTTATAGAATTATGTTTATTATTATGAAAAATGCACAAAAATACTATTTTCAATTTTTATATGAAATATATATTTTCCAAAACACATTTTACTTTAAAAATGGGAAGAAAAAAAAAAAAAAAAAAAAAAAAAAAAAAAAAAAAAATCAAAGCCATAAATCTAAACAAGTTGTGTTGCAAATTTGAGCTTGATATTTCAAAAAATGAGCTTTCAGTAAGATTTTGTTTGGGCGCAGTACCAAATGCTTCCACCATTTATTTCCAATGCTGTCATTTTTGAGTGTGACTATTTTTTTAGGACCATTTAACCTTTTCGAATCTTGCCCATGATTTTTTTTTTTGTGTTCACATAGCAAAAAAAAAACAAACAAACAAAAAAAAAAACCATCAAATTTTACACCAGAGGGTTAAATATTTTGAAAGAAGTGTCTTCTGCTCACCAAAGCTGCATTTATTTGATCAGATATAAAGTAAAAACAATAATATTGTGAAATATTATTATAATTTAAAATAGTTTTTATTTTCTGTTTTCTATGTGTAATTTATTCCTGTGATGTCAAAGCTTGTCAATCATAATAAGCTGATTTGCTGCTCAAGAAATGTTTCTAATTATTATCAATGTTGAAAACAGTTGAGCTGCTTCATATTTTTCTGGAAACTGTGATACATTTTTAATTTCCAGGATTCTTTGGTGAATAGAAAGTTCAAAAGAACAGCATTTATTTGAAACAGAAATCTTTTCAAAAAATTATAAATGTCTTTACTGTCACTTTTGAGTAATTTAATGCATCCTTGATGAATAAAAGTATTCATTTATTTAGAAAAAAAAAAAAAAAAAACTTACCGTCCCCAAACTTTTGCGCAGAAGTTTATATGCAAGTACATATGGATGACAAAAAATTAAAGTTTTAACTATTTCCCTGTATTTTACATTTAAGCATTTTGAATCTTGCCTAAAATGGTTGTTTAAAAAGATGGTTCCCCAAAATTTCATCAATAGGCTCATAAATATCAGGCTTTTTAATGCTTCAACTACTATATCACCCAGCTCTAACGGTCAGCATCTCATCTCTGAATGTGTCACTGAATGGACGTCTCGATCACATCAGCACGCGCCGCGCTGAACACCTCACACACCGCAGACAGACGCTTTACTAACCGTCCAAAGGAAGGTCATGAGGGATGTTTCTGTTCTCTGTTGTTTGTTTTTCTTTCTGTCCATTGCTGAAGTCTGTCTTCTGTTGCGTGTGATTTGAATCGTTTCTAACACTGACGGCAAATGCTTGCTTCCCGACAGCAACACCCACACTCTTCCCAGCAGTCACTCACACACACACCTTTCATTCTGACCATAGTTAAATCCTAAATGTAATGCTGAAGTCCCTAATAAATGATCTGCACGCTGATCTGCAAAACCTCTGACCGAGAACTTCTCCAAAAATCCATAAATATCCATCATAATGATTATGACTTTGCATTTAAATTCATAATTGGCTAAGTAATGATTTATCGAGCTCAGCACAGAGGTTTTGGACGTCAGTCTTTGGTTAGCTTGGATTGGAGAAGTGTTCATGTTTCTGTGTCTCCTCCATGTTAACTGTGTGTGTGTCTTGCACATCCTTCTCTTCCTCCTCCCCTTCGCTCTGGCTCAATCCCTACTGCTGATATTGATTATTTTTCACAGAATTACAATCAGTGACCAATGAGGACTAACGCTTCTGGTACGTCTGTGGTTCTCTCGCCATTCCCCCTCCCTTCTGCATGGCCGACTGTCTCTGAGACCCTTCAACACGCACATACAACACGACAAACACGCAGTCCAGGAACGACTTATTAATCTAAAATAATAAACAGCTACTAAAGAAGCGTTCAGACGGTCAGTGTTTCTGATTGACAATCATTAGGATTCTTGAAAATCTTCTTAAGAAAATAGTTAAGTAAGAATGTTCATAAGTAAAATATTTTCTTAAGAGCATCTGTTTTTCCTAAAGTGCCCCTATTATGCTTTTTTTCAAATATTATCTTTCATGCAGTGTGTAATATAGCTGTTTATGAATGTAAAAGGTCTATACAAATAAAGTTGTCTCCTAAAAGAAAGAATTGATTCTGAACTGCTGAAACGAGTCGTTGATAATTCCAGTCTCACTTCCTGTTACATACTTGCATAACAATGTAACAAATTTGCATAAAGCCAGCCTATGGTCTCCATTGGCTGCCCGTGTACAACGTCTGCTTTGCCCCGCCCTCAAACACTGTATCTGAGGCTGGAAGAGTTTGCTTCGTGTTGTTCATGTCGAGAAAATGCTGTTTTCTGCGCTATGAATCCAGATTCAGATATGGTAATGGGCGTTTCATTTCCGACATGCGCTGTAAGTGGTCGATCAATCACAACAGACTGGGCCATCTGACCAATCAGAGCAGGCTCTTGATAAGAGGGGTTTAGAGAGACTGAATCTTTAACTCTTTCCCCGCCATTGACGAGTTATGTTGTCTTTTATTAGAAAACGCTTCCCCGCCATTGACGAGATTTTCCTTGTTTTCACTGTAATACGCTAGGGGGCGCTATCACAGATTTTCTGAATGAGTACAGTATCTCAAGATTAGGCTTGCTGCGATAGTCGGTGTTCAGCCACAACACTGGTTACATCACTTGCCCACCGCGGCACTGCCCCCACCATCATTTTGAATTTTTATAGTAATAAAAATAATTAAGTTGAGTTAGAGAACAGACACTACAATTAAAAACCGAACACGTCTGATCAATTCAGCGTGAGCCGAACAAGAGTCACAGCACAGATCAGCAGCAGGAGTCAGATTTCATTTATCACATGACGAGAGTGAGGCGAGCTGACTGACAAGACGATGGCGGAAGATTTGGTTTCAAAGCGAAATGTAAAAGCACCTATTTAAGCGAGTTTGTCATTGTACTGTTTTGTTTTCGTATGCGAGTTGAAATGAAGAGTGAACTTTGACCTGACGCATGACGTATTGACAAACGCAGAAGCACAGAGGATAGAGCAAAACAAAACACCGTCATGAATTAGAAGTCTAAAATGAGAATTTATAAAGAGAAATGTGCTCTATTTGTTTGAACCGCGAGAGGCGTCGACTCTCACCTAAGCTTACGCTACTCATACGTCATACGCCGCAACTCGACTCTCTCGTGAACGCGCGGACGGACGTTACCGTTAGACAGTGATTCTAGTCTATAAAGTTATAAATATGGATATTTTCTTTCAAAAACGCATCGCTTCACGTCAGAAGGCCTTTATTAACCCCCTTGAGCTGTAAGGATTACTGTTATGATGGATGGATGTATTTTTTCGGGCTTCAAAATCCTCCATTCACTCCCATTATAAAGCTTGGAAGAGCCAGAATATTTTTTAATATAACTCTGACTGTGTTTGACTGAAAGAAGATTATTATGGAGTAAATTATGGAATTAATTTTCATTTTTGGGTGAACTAAACCTTTAAAATAGAATAATGGGGCACTTTAAGAATAAAATGACAGGTGTCGGTGTTATCTGAAAAAGCGTGCACATTATTTCCGTCGCTACTAGCTTGATGCAGCAGTTATTCCATTCATTTGAGCTCCGTCTCCTTGCGCTTTCTCTAGAGTGAATGCGTCCTGTACGCGCACATAATAATGATAACAAAAATTTTTTAATTCAAGGTCTTTGTTACTGAATTTTGAAACGTCACGTTTGTTTATATTTGTGCATTTAGCATCCAAAGCAGAACAAAAGCAATTCATAGACTGATATGAATCACAATATAATCTTGCGTAATCATGACCGATCACTGTGTTCACGACTGAACATTGGTGTCACTTTAGAGAACTTGCGCACATCCCTATTAGTAATATTATGTGTTATTTGTAGCATGCGTTATGTTCAGGTTAAGGACATTCTTAAGAAGTTTTTTTGGGAATACAAAATATTATTTAATCTTAAGTTGGAAAATAAGAAGAAAATGTTTCGTGAATCCGGCTCCTGTACATTCAGCAGACAGGAGCAGATGCAATAATGCCTGTATGGACAGATAACCAAAGTCAAACCGCTTCTCTAACTCGTGTGAGTAATGCATCGTGACAGATAGTAAATATCAAGACTTTACTTTGCGTATAAATAGGTACTACTGCTTTTTGCAGATCACACGCACATGCACATGTCTTCCTCTCGTCATTCAGACTCTGGGACAGACGGACAGAATCTCTGAGACGCTGCACATTCCCTCAGGATACGAGATGTCAGACGAGACTCTTTAAACAGGAATGGTGTGGTTAAATACAACTGAAGCTCGGTGATGTGTTGTCGGTTTCCACAGGCATTTCTGCTCTGAAACCCTCCGGTGAGGGACGAGTCAGAATTACAGTATTTTGACAGCATATCATGTTGTATTTAACCCGGAATATTGTTTAAGTGTTTATAGCAGATCTAACTTACTGAATGTGAAAACATTCAATCAAATCCATGTCCAGCTTAGACATATTTGCATCTCGTATGCTGATTGGTGATTTTGCCTCAGAACAGATTCTGTAATGTGCGAACATCACGTCAGTTCTCTGAATGTGTGCATCAGGTTGATTTTAGTTTCAGTTTTATTTTATTTAATCAAGATCTGAAAAGCCTTTCCTTCTGCAGCCCCTGTGCACTTGTTTTATTTCGATTTTACCATCGTTATTTATGATCCCTCTTACTAAAAATCACTACAAGCATCCACTCAAACGCTACACGTGTGATCTTTAGGGTGAAACTGAACAGTGGGGTCAAAGGTTAAGTGTCAGATGTCCATGTTGTTTGTCTCTTCATGGCATCTCATTCTGTCATGGCGTGATCGGTGAATGCTGTGACATGTTTTAAAACTCGATCCTGTAATGTCTGAATATTACATTTTTTTATTTACAATAAAAATAACAAAAAATAATATAAAATTAAATTGATCATTTTAATCTATCAGTTATGGATTAGTAATCAGCAAATGGAATTTGCATTAAATATATAACTATTATTATTATTAAATCAATTTATTTAACTTGTTTAATGTAAAAAAATGCTATTAAGCTTTTTAAAAATAAATACATAAAAATAATAACGTATTAATGAAAAATATTATTATATTATTAAATAATTTGATTCATAAATCATAACATAGCAAAACCATGAGATTAAATATCCTGAATGATGATGCGCTAAGTAATTTATTGTATTATACTATTATGAACTATAATATTTCTCATGTGAACAACATTTTTTAATTTTGACAGTTACCGACTGAATGTTTTCTGTGTGTGTGTGTGTGTGTGTGTGTGTGTGTGTTCTGTTACTCATCCATCTTCTCTCTGTGTTCCCATGGCAGCCGACGACCCCCGGCATCACCTACTCGACCCAACTGACCCACAGACTCCTCCCTCTTAGACTATTAGCCCCTCCCACACCCGTGACAGACAGCGAGGACAGACACGCCCACCCAGCCAGAACTCCTCCCCTTCCTGCTCCTCATCACACACACACTAATACACACAGTTCAGCCTCACTTGGACACTTGTAGTGCACAACAACTCTACAACCCTCTGTCACAAGTTTAAGTGTTCATTTGTGTACGTCACGGATCTCAAACTCATATATATGTTTGTTAGTCCAGGGGTTTTCAATCTTTTAGATGCAAATATGATCATCCTGATGATCCTAAAAGTTAAAAGGCAGCTATATATTTTCATGTATAAAGACCAAATTTATACTGTGTATAATTTATATATATTATTTAATTAGATGTATTATTTATTTATTTATTTATTTGTTAAATTAATGTATTTATTTTATTATATTTATTTAGTTTATTTCTTATTATTTATTAAATTACTAAAACTCCTGTGTAGTGCTGGGTAATTTACTCTTTAAAAAAAAAAAAAAAATTACTAGCTACTAATTACATCTTCACTAGTGTACTTAGGTTAACTGTACTAATTACTTACTCTAAAAAGTATTGCATTACTAATTACTTTCTTGATCAGTTAACCATTTGAACAATACAAGGAACGACACGAAACTACTCTTTTAATTCTTTCAATCATATAAAATTGCATAGATTATCTTGAACTGACCAACGTATTTAAAGGGAGAAGGTTACATTAAAAACATACATTTTAACATTAGAAGTAAAATTTTGATGTTAAATCCACTATTGTTTATATAGAATTGTTATAGAGTCTATACAGTATTTAATGCAATCACATCAGAAGTAACTGTAATCCATTACATTTTCAAGCGAAAAGTAATTACTCTGTTTGGGGCCGTTCACACAGAACATGTTTTTCCATTCTAATACGCTACTTCTCCATTGTTTTTCCATGTTGCTAGACGGATGTGTATGACCGTTACGCTCGCATCTTTTGCAGCGTCTTGCACATGAGCGCCGCATTTTTAAGACGCTGTGTCAAGTTAAAAGAATTTCAACTTTTACACGCAGCGCCGCTCATCAATGTCAGTTCCAAAACAGCAGACCAATCAGAAGAACTCAGAGGCGGGGCAAGCGTCGCAAGCTTTTATTTTATTTGACAGCAACATGCCGGAGGAGGCCACAGCCAGTGCGATTGTTTTCTGTTTTTCCATGTCAAAAATATCTATTCTACTGTTTGCCTATTTCTATTATTTCCGTTATTGCATCACGTCTCAAAAGCGCGTCTCGAGAACCATTCCTGAGTGCTTTCGCGTTTTTAGACGCAAAGATGCGTTCTGTGTGAACAAGCCCTTAGGCTACTGTTTAACCATCTTTTTAGAGAACTGCAGATAATGTACAACATTGTAGGCCAAAGCAAAATTCAGAAAACTATTGACATATTTCAGGCTTAAGTTTGAAAACCCCTGTTTAAGAAATGTAGATCTAGAACACAATGTTTTTATGAACTCAAACTCTTTGACAGATGGTTGATGAGTTTTAGATCACTGTTCATGATATTAATTCACCATATATGGCTCCTTATCTTAAAGAATAAGCTTGACGGGAAATGTTCGATGAATGGGTTTGATAAATGCATTTCTCTCTGATTTCTGTCACTTTATTTTCTGCCATCTTTAAGCTTCTTTTGGTTTACTGCCCGGCTAGCAGACGCTTGATTTCCTACTGTATATGGGATGCATTATCTCTCCAAAGTGTGTTCTGGAGTCACATGATAACTGCATCTTCTGGAATGTGCTCGTGTGCATCTGTATTTCTGTACATTACTTTTGGCTTTTTTTTTTGTTTTGTATGTGTGTCGGGCTGCAGTGGTCCCTGAGCTCACGGGCCAGAAGACGACACCAAACTCCCCGAAGGGTAATAAACTTTCCCATAGTTCCACAGTCATTCCACATGAGTCTTTCCATGTCTGCATCATGAAAAAATTGTTTGAAAATTGTTTAAATGTTGAACCTTAAAACAAACATAAGTCACTTTATAATAACTTGCATTAATATGAAGTCATCCTTTCCATAGTAGTTCACATACTTTTCAGTATAAAACATGAAAATATATACAGTGGCCATAAACATATTTGGACAATTAAAGCACAGTTAAATGTCCAAACGTCATTACATTAGCGTAACGTGGTATTTCAGTAAATATGCAGTATAAAGTTTATTTAAACAAAATAATAGAAGTAAATCCAGGCAGATAACCAAATAATCCAGGAAAAGAATGCGCAAGATACATCCATGAGGAACAACACCAGACAAAGAACAGAAGAAACACGGGGGATTAAATACACAAGGTAACAAGAGCAGGAACAAGGAACAGGTGTGAGTGATTAATCATTAGTTGCTATAGAGACACACTAGAGTAACCAAAGCAAACAGGAACTAAACCAGGAAGTGAAAACACAGGGACAATAAGAACAAAACTATACTTAAAAAAAAAAAACACAAGACAGTAATCATGACAATTAGATGTTTATGAGGGAACGAAACTCAAAACGATGTAAATGCAATGAGAACACATACATAATATATTAAATATATTCTACAAATCATTAAATATGACGTTGATGTATAATTTATGTATCTGTATTCATTTGTAGTGCTTGGTTAATCATGCCAATTAGAGATAATTAACTATTAACTGACCATTTTTCCAGTATACACACGTGCTTGTCAACTAAAACTAAATCAGAATTATAAAACTGACGCAAGATCAGTTAAACCGTATTAGTTATTTAAAACAGCCCTGTGATTTACGCAAGATATTTCCCGATATTAAACGCTGTTAAGCTACTATAATCATTGAACACTTTGTTAATAGTGATGTTATTTACTGCACGGCGGCAGAGAATAAAACAAAAGTCTTACCTGTTGTTGTCGATACAACTGTGGGACGCTGAAGCGCCAACATTTTTCCTCATTATTTGACTTTTAAACCAGTCTTAAGTTGAAAACACAAAATGTTTATTATCGTCTCCTGGAGTGGGTTCCACTATTAAAACTAAAAATTTCAGTCAGAAGTCTTCCTTTTACCATAAAAGTAATACAAAAGTCCTCTGAGGGGATTTTAACAATAACCGTTTGACACGCAAGATGGATGGCGCCAATTTCCTATTTGTATTACGCGGAGTGATACGAGACGAGGGAAAGTAGTACCGGTATATCGGTTTAACGGACCAGCGCTAGTATATTATAGCAAATGTAATATATTTATTAATATTTAGTGTTTTTGAAAGTTACAGTTAACATTGTAATGGAATAATTAAAAAAAAAAAAAACACACACCTGTTGAGCGATTATTATTCTGGCATATTTGACAGCTGAATTGCGTGATTGACGAATCAGAATGAAATATTTCGTAGAGCCGTGTATGTAATAGAAAGGTCTGGTTTCACAGACAGGGCTTAGATTAAGCCAGGATTATGATTTAGCTTAATTAGGACATGTAAGTAGCTTTTATAAATGTGCCTTAAAAAACATTACTGCTGTGCATCAAGATAAAAATGGCGCTGACATATTTTAAGATATGTCAGTGCAAGTTGCCTTCGGTTAAAATGGCTTAAACATGCATTTTAGTCTTTAAATATTAAACTTAATCATAAATAAATGTATTAATTTGATGTATTTATTATTTAATAACGAAAAAAGATGAATTCTGCACACTGCAAATCACATTTTAATGCAACATTTCAGTCATGCGAACATAAATACATATTTTTGAAAACATCCTGCTGCGTTTGATTGATTTTGTTTATCCAGTTAATGACATTTAGACATTTTTAAGTGTGACTTTAGAGAACAAATACTTTATATGACATTTTTACTTGAATATAAATTAATATGTAAACCGTTATGTAATATTCAAATGTTTGTTATAAATGAACAGTTACACTCCTGATAGTACGGAGGGAACGTGGGGTTTGTCTTCTCTGCGTGTGGACTCTGTGGACACTTTCTAGGCTTCATTTGTCTCAAGTCTAATTATCTTTTTCCTTTTCTGCTTTCATGGCTCAGTCGGTCAAGAGCAGCCCCGAAGGTCCCCTTCTCTCCACGTGACCCTTAGCACCTTCTTCTTTCCTGCTTTCTTCTTCTTCTCAGTTTTTCCCCACATTGAGTAAATCAACCCCAAACCCACCAGCACAGCCACGAACATGAGCAAAAGACAAGACGAAGATGTTTCCTGCATCCTCGGCTCATCGTCTGGTTGAGCGTTTGAGAGATGAGTTCAGTCTTCTTGGAGAAACTCCTCACATTGTGACCCATGTTAAGAAGGCGGCCTTTCCTGGAACAAATCATTCAAATGACTTCTCATGTAGTATTCAAAAGCCATTTATTCCCACACTGCAAAAAAAAATCAATGTCCCAATCAGTATTTTTGTCTCATTTTCGAGTAAAAAGATGTTTATGGACTGGAAAACCAGACAAAAGCACTAATTAATGGAGTTTTTCACAGTGCAAACGTTGTTGTGACGATGTTAAGCTTTCAGGTACGAGGACGTGTGTTCACCCTTCATCATCGTGCACAGAAATCATTCATTCGCTTAGTGAAATCTGAACCTTTAGTGGGGCTGGATTCAATTCGAGAGTGCAATATAATCGGCAGGCAGCCGTATCTACATGCATGTCATTAAAAACATAGTAGAGCAGTTTTAGGGTGAACAGCCGTTCGCTGAGACGCTTGTGTTTACAAAACCTGTTTAATTCATTTCATAAAGAAGTAGAGACTGTAATGCTACGAATTCAGGTTGGCTGTGTCTCTATAAATGTCGGGAAGGTTTTCCACACACAGACTGTTTGGAATTGAATACTTGCTTACTGTACATACTTGCTGTGCAGTATATACTGCTTACTATTTTTAACAAATAGCATGTGAAAGTGCACTATTCAATGCTAAACAGTAGTTTATCAACTGACTGCATGTTTAATTCAGCAAGTTGTGTCCAGAAAGTTATTTTTGCATTTTTCATGGCTGATCAAACAAGTCATGAAGGATGTTAAAAATCTGCATATGGAACATTTGCATACTGCGCATACATACTACATACTGCAGAAATAGTATGATGTTGTGAACATAGCCACATATGATTAAAGGTGCTGTGAGCAATTTTTTATTTCAGTCACATGACGTCCTTCTCAAAGACATATCGACCAACCCACAAGTTGAATGACAGAGATTCTCATTGGCTAAAAAATCGACTGTCCCAATATATGAACTGTGCATTGAAATTATGCACATTTATTCTCGTGTCTGATTTTCTTGGTTCATTATGAAAAAAAAAAAATGAAAAGTCAAATGCTGGTCTATGCATAGAAATCATCACAGTTTGTTTAGATGTTGTTTGTTTGGTTGAAAATGAGAAAATATGAGCGCAACCCTCCACACCAGTGGACTGTAATTCGTAATTTTGTGGTTTGTTGTAATAATAATAATAATAATAATATTAATAAAGTCCTGTTGCTAATAGTTCACGCTGTGTTGCGTGATCAGACCGTCTGCGGTTTCAACAGTGCCGTATCAGTTGTATCTTTCTGTCTTCATCATTCACACCAAACCTTCCCCGAATCCACTCCGAGTCTTAGTAAAACCCACTAACGAGAAAAGAATTACTGTTATTTAAGAGTTCAAATGTTTGTCATGGGCATACTGTATCTTAAGTGCGTTGCGTATCTTTGTGGTGCATTTATGCAAATTGTGCTTCCACTGTTTAGAGACTAGTGTAGTCCACATGTATGATTATTGAATATTAAATTATTATGGATAAGTGATTTCTTTAAATTAAGCTTATGATCATGTGCAAAGTGAGAAGTGGAGTGTCTAGAGGAATAAACCGGGCCTCTTTCTGCGTTTGGACAGAAAGGTGAATCAATATTGAGTGTGTAACGTGTGAATGAATGGATGAATGAATGTGTGTAACGTGTCCTCTGCTTGTCAAGCGGGGCTTTGTCGTCATTAAAGTTCAGTGTACCAAAACCTTGCTTTTGTGCTGTTTTTGTCACCTTCAGATGGTCTAAACTCTTAAAGATAAAGAGAATTTTAGCATATAGTTGAATATGAAATGACATGCTTTGGTAAATTATAATTATGAAATGAAGTGTCAATTGACATAAAAAGTATAATTATGACATGAAAAGTCAAAATGATTAGACAAAAAGGCATAATGAGTCGATAATGAGATCTGAAAATGTCACAGTCATAATTAAGAGATAAAAAGTCAAAATGATGGCATACTAAGTGATAATTATGACAAAAAAATCTTATGATAATTTTGACTTATGTGCAACAGCTGGGTTCCGAAAGTAAAAACTCCATTCATTTTCTCCATAGGGAAATTGAAAACTACATTACCCATGATGCTGTACAGAAAATTTCACCAATCAGAGAGTTGAAATAAGCTAAACATGCCAAAAGATCTTATTGACTCCCATGAAGCACTGCGAATGATGCAATCAAGTCGATCACTCTACGCTATACACACACACACACACACATATATATAAACAAATATACATGTATATACATACATATATACATATATATACACACACACATATATATATATATATATATATATATATATATATATAATATATATACACACACAGTGCACAGCATAAATGAGTACACCCCCTCTGAACAAATACAAAAGATGTATTTTCTTTATGATCACTAATACAATTCATGGAAAGATGGCAAAACTAAAATGTATTAAACATATACATAACAAAAACTGAGAAATACATGTCATTAATAGCCATAAAATAAGTAAATTAGCCAATTTTGTTTAAATTAAGGATTGCAGAAATGAGTACACCCTAGATTTAATTCAACAAATGTATAATATTCTAGCACTTAGTATGCCCTCCATAATTTTGAATATACTGCTCTGACCCTTCTTGGCACGGAGTGTACAAGTTCATGACAAATTGTCACATCTGTCCTGTTTAACTCCTGGATGATGAGCTCCTTAAATGCCCTGATCTTTAATGGGGAGTGTTGCTCAACTCGTCTCTACAGAATCCCCCACAGGCGCTCAAGAGTGTTAAGATTGAGTGCAATACATGTCCACAGAAGGTTTTTCACCTTGGGAGAATGCATATCCTCATTGTCATGTTGAAAAAAATGCCCAACAATGCAGGGAATGAGGAAAGGGCAACATCTTCTGTTTCAAGTTTGTGTATTAAATTACACAGTGGTGTGGGAATTCATGACAGCATTGATAAAGCACAACTCCCTCACACCTTCAGCACTCATACATCCCTATATAAGAGCTTTACTACCACTGAACTTTACTGTGGGAACCAGGCACTTCTCACCGTACTCCTCCTCTAGCAACACCAAGTGCTTCCACTGTTGTCAGCATTAAGTCTGAGAATGATTCAGTGGGTTAATTGTCAAGAAATGACTTCTCTTTAAATGTTTTGATTCAACATACTTACCTGTTGATCAAACATTGCCTTAAACTTACACCAGAAATTTTTTATTTCGTTTTATTTAGTAACTTTTAGGAGGGTGTACTAACATTTTATCACCTTGATAAGAAAATCTTATTTTCCTGAATAATTTGACATGCTTCTTTGGTAATTGATTAAGCAGACTTGCTGGAACATAATATCTCTAAAGAACCCTAACATGTCTTCTAAGTAACTGAGTAATTGCTGACTTTCAGAAGTTTGTTAATTAATAACTCAAATCAGAGGGGGTGTGCTAATTTATTACTCATATATTATATATATATATATAAAATTAACATTTGTAAATAAGTAGTTTTATATTCCTCCATTGTTTTTAATTCGGCTATGCTGTTTGCAATGCTTTGTGGGATTGTAGTTCTTTTTTTTTGTCTGATTTTCAAATACTTTTTTGCGTCAAATCCAAGTTTGTAGTGTTGTGATTCTCCTCGTAGCTGGTTGGTTTAGTTCATAGCTTTAAAGAAGACTTTTTAAAAATGGGAGAAATGAATGGAAAACTACGGAAGCTGACAAAAGGGGGTGAGCGTTAATGCACTCTATTGAAACAGGAAGTTGAGATGGGACACAGAGGCTGCTTTTTTAAAGAAAATTACCAATAACCTTTAGTTTATAGCAAATATTCAATGTAGTTCCTCAGTGAGGTCACTGAAATAATGATTAAAATCATTTTACCAGTACATTGTCATCATATACACAAACACTTGAAATGACAGCATTGCCTGTAACATGTCAACCTCAAAAAGAGCATGAAATCATAATTAATTGCCACATCATTAACTTCAGACATTAAACAGGTTTCGTTTTGCTCAATCAGGTTTATTTAGGAGGAAAATCACTGCAGAAGTATTTCTGCTGAAACAACTCATTATTCCTTCATTGTGTTCCATCAGTCTAAATTAAAACAGATTAGTGTGTAATTAATTATCCCAAATAAATAGAATTCTCCTTTAGTTCAGCTGTAGTACGAAACCACACAAACGGCGCGTCCTTTCTTCCCACAAGATTCGTCTTTTTCTTCAGCAGGCAAACGCAAGCATCGCTTCCATCCTTCTCCCCCCCCCATGAATATACAGTATGATACACAGTTACACTATTTACACATCTGTTACTTCAACAAGCCTCTGCAAAATAATCGACGTGATTCGAAAATATCCGGTTAAAGCCCACGCCCCAAAATAATCACTGTAAAATATATTCATACATGAGAGCGCAGATATAAATGCATAAGCTTGACGTTCACAGATGTGACTAATAAAAGTGCTTCAGAGTACAGCAGGGTCAAATACCCCGGTACTGCAGACCAAACACAGTATTCAGATGTAAACTCCATCAACACGCTTTCCAGTTATGAATATAGATATGCCAACACTTTCTATGAAGCCTGTGTGTAAATATAACGCATTAGAAAGCAATGCATTCTGCTTTATAACTGGTTGAGTGTTTTTGCAAATACCTGTAAGCAGATTATAATACTTCTAAAGAGCTTCATGCATTAAAATGCAATGCATTACCACTCTTTAAAGGTGTAGCCATGAAAGGAAATCTGTATTACAATTATGTACAAAAACATACAACTAATTACAAGGTGCATAAGAACAGCTTCACAGAAAGTGTTATCAAATTATGCTCTTTAAATTATCTGATGTTCCAGCTTTGCTCACACAAACTCTGTTTTCTATCATCTCTGTACAGCTCTCACAAACTCACACTCATATCATTCACTGGACATCAACGAACGACACTCTGAACTCTCAGCTGACCACGTCATAGAGTTAGCCGCGAACAATCTTCAACATCTGACAAGCTTCGACTCGCACACGCTGTAAAAGAATTTAAAAAATGTTGTTTCAAATTTAAAAAAAAAGCAAGTGTTTGTACTACCTTAAAATAAATTTAAGTTGAGTCAACTTGAAATGTGAAGTTGTACTTAGTTGTACAACTTGGATATTTGAGTTGAGTAAACTTAAAGTTTTAAAGCAGCACGAACACTTACTTTTTAAATTGAAACAACAAATAAAATGTTTACAGTGCAGTCTGGGAAAACAACACAAGGTGCTCGTGAGTCAGTAGGGAAGAAATTATAATTACATCTTTCAACAAATCCCAATAATAACTTGCCGTCAGAAGGCTCATATTAGACGCCGCTGACTTGTGTATACCTTACACTGTTCAGATCATGAATTTGCAGTTCTGATTCGGTTTCTATTACGTTACCTTCTCAATACTCTGCCCTACATGCTTTGCAAGCGAACAAACACTTCATAACCTTATTCTTTTAGAAAACACTTCATCTTCTTAGACCTGTCCAGACCTGCTCTATCATATCATATGTGTGAGATTATTATGTAACGAGTTCACTGAATCAGTGAATCATATTGATATGAATCATCAGTGATCTGTCAGGAAACCTATTGCACCTATATGTGATAAAGTGGACTGATCGATCAGGGAAAGGACACAAGAGCAGCGAGAACTGATATTCTTATGGAATAACTGGTTTACACACAAACCAAATGGAGCCGAAGAGCTTCAGAATGAATCAAATTTCTCTGTAGAAACCAGAGAAACAAAGGAGGGGAAACCCACATGTCCATGTCGCCAAGCACCCAAGCAGGAAACATCAGGTGAAAAGATTCAGATTCGGCCCATCGGACGCACAAAGATGTTTTCAGACCACCAGAATCTTGACCTCGTCGTGTTCGTCTGGCCGGTAGAAGAACGGGATGCAGGGGTTTTCTCCCAGGAAGGGAGCAGGTCTGGCCTGAGGATTCTGGATCTCCTGCAGGAGCTGCATGATCTGACGGGCCGTGCCGTCTTCTCTGGGCCTCAGGGATGGGCTGGCTGCGAGCTCCGCTGCGGATCCGGGCCTCTCTAAACTCTGGGACCGGATCTCAGGGTCTGTGCTGGCCTGGGCCGATGAAGACATGTCCACCGCTGTGCTCATGTCCAGAACAGCTGTACAGACAGGGAATATTTTAGGAAAAAGGCAGGTTTAACATGACAAAACTCATAAAATGAATATTTTATCTTATCGGATTATGTAAAAACTGTCAAATGTCATCCTTGTTTCATTTATGATTCACGAACATTTTTCAATTTTTTTTGTGACTCACTCGAAGGATTTGTAAAGCATTTAAAGGGATAGCTCAATTGAGTTCAAGTTTTGTTCTCATTCAATAACGAATCGGATCATCTGAACGAACTGAATCACACATGTGTAAATGTGCCGTCATACCTGGACTGTCCTCACTGTTGATGTCCATGTGTCCGTCAGCAGGGTGAGGCTGGTCTCCTCCGGACGGCAGGAGGTCGGGGTTACTGACGGCGCTCATGTATCTGCTGTACCACTCGTTACGCTCCCCCACCAATCGCATGACCAGGTCCTGCAGCTCGGCTAGCTTCACCTAAACAGCACACAAACACACACGTGTCAACATCACGCCACAGACGTCACACCACCACAGAGCTGCTCCTCGTACCTTCATCTCCTCCTTGTCTTTGGCCAGCATGTTGATGTATTGCTCCTTCTCGAAGTGTCTTTGTTTCATGATGGCTCTCTGGTTCTGATACAGCGCGATGTATTCACCTACATATACAACAGGACAAAAAAGTTCACAAAAAACGCATTAGTAAAGAGGAAATTCCTCCAATGCTAATAAACTCAAATGGTTAAACATCAGCAGGTTAGTGGTTTGGCTGGTTTATCACTAATAAGAATATACCGTATTATCAAATATCGGCACATGCATTTTTCAAGCAGGTAAGAAATATTCTGCACTTTATGCATTTCGACACAATGTCAGATAGTGTGTGTGCAGTAGCGTCTCACCAATGGTGTCCGTTTCTCCTGACAGCTGAATGCAGCGGTGCTCCAGCTCCTCCAATCGCTCCTTCAGATCCGCCTTCTCCTGCATGAGCCTGGTGAAACGCTCCTGGAGTTTGTCCATGGCAACCCGCAGAGCCTCGTGAACCTCCACTGGAACCCCGTCAGAGCCCCCTACACACACAAAAAAAAAAAAAAAAAAAAAAAAAAAAATCAGCAGTGCAGCAAAGACAGTGCAAAAGTAGTAGTAATCGTTAAATAGTATAATTTTAGAAAAATATGAAGCAGCACAACTATTTTCAACATTGATAATAATCATAAATGTTTCTTAAGCAGCAAATCATCATATTAGAATGATTTCTAAAGGATCATGTGACAGACTGGAGTAATGATGCTGAAAATTCAGTTTTGATCACAGGAATGAATTACATTTTACTATATATTCACACAGAAAACAGCTGATTTACATTGGAATATTTCACTGTATTTACTGTATTTTTTTCTTTGAATGTTTTAGTTAAATATTACTAACATTTAAATTATATTCCAATTTAAAAGGCTTATTTTTAGTTAGAGGAAAAAAGACTTCAGCTCCTTTGTCTCCTGAGGCCACAAGAGGGCGCAATGAGATAAAATACTGTATTTTATACCTTAAATTCAAATGGACTGTTTTTGCATTCCAGTGTGGATTTTTATTTTAAATTCGACGAATATTTGAAACTCGAATTTGAATTTGACAGCCCTAAAACCAGACGTGTGACTGAGACTGCACAATAAGCACTGCACAAAAGTGTGTGGAAGTCTGGGGGATTTCAGTGCAGTGAATGTTTGCTCTGAAGCTCATAATGAAGCTGCACCTGTCTCTGAGCTGTGATGATGATGATGAAGATTATGCTCGTGGCTCATGGCCGCCATCTGTTGCCGGGCGGCGTGATGAAGCCTCCTCTCCTCTTCGAACCGGCGGCTCATCTCATCTCTCTCATCCTCCAGTCGTGACAGAGCAGAATGAATAAACTCCTCCTGCAACCATCAGACGAAAAGAAAGAATTCAATGAGGAGAAAATGTTGGGTGGAGCTTGAGTTTATGCTTCTGGATGTGATTGGATCATGAAAAGTAAGCTATATTTTTGATTAATATTGCTATTAATAGTATGTATTATTATTATTCATTAATATAATATAATATAACATAAAATAAACCAGGAACTGAGAAAATAAAATGAACTGATTGAATAAAGTCCATTTTGACTGTAAATCTCCATATCCAGTGCCACACAAGTCTATTCAGTTGTTGAATAATTTAATAAACTCACCATTTCTTCTTTGCTCTCAAAGTCTTGTGGAATGACAATCTGTGATTTCTGGAAGCTCTCTGGGACTGAGTGACTTTCCAACCCATCACCTTCAAACATCAGCAGGGTAATCGTCAGTAAAGTCACTGTGGTAAAACAGATGTTTCTCGGACACATGTCAGTGTTACATGGGACTCACCCTCGTCTCTGTGTGACGTGTTCAGGACGGAGCTGTTCAGGAGCTCCTGCACCTCCGTCTTCAGCTCCTCATTGTCTCTGGCCAGCTGGTTTAGTTTCTCCTGCAGGGGGCAGTAAAGCAGGATGGATTATTATCAAGCATTTAAAGTGACAGGAAACAAAACTGCAGTGAATGCTTGTGCTTGTGTGGATGGTAATATACTTATAGTTCTTGGTGTGAACAGGGTCACGGTGTTTACCTGCGCCTCCTGCAGCTGTATTTGACTCTGCTCCAGCTGCACTTTGCCCTGCACCTCGTCGTGCTGCAGTCTGTCCATCAGCTGTGCCTGATGCAGGAACTGCTTGTGCAGATGTTCTCGCTCAGCCACCAGCTGCTGGTATCCGGCCGTGTACTGCTGCAGGTGGCTCAGATACTGATCCCTCTGCTCCTGCACGGACGCCACCTCGTTCGACTTCTCCAGCAGCTGATACGATAAAAGAATAATCAGGTTACGGTGAGGAAAATGACAAAATTACCATATGAGAATGACAAGGTAGAGAAGAAATTGTTGAATAAAGGCATGTTTTGTTTTTGTGCACAAAAGTATTCATGTCACTTCATAACATTAAAGGGTTAGTTCACGCAAAAATGACATTTCTGTCATTAATTACTCTCCCTCATGTCGTTCCACACCCATAATACCTTCGTTCATCTTCGTAACACAAATCAAGATATTTTTGATGAAATCCGAGTTTTTTTTATCCCGAAATTACCACATTCAAGGTCCAGAAAGGTACTAAAGACATACATGACTACAGTGTTCAATGACTACAGTGGTTCAACCTTAAGGCAGCGGTTCCTAAACTGTTTTGTCAGCTGAACCCTTTAGAAGTAAAATAATTAGTTAATATTTCAATAATTTAACACATTCACATGTTCACGGTTTTCTGATGTCGATTAATGGTCACATTACATGCAATTAAACAAAATATTTAGTATCTTTTTAGTACTTTTGAGTTTTATTTTAACTTTGTAGCTGGACTTTAGAGTGATTAAGACCTCTTTATAGTGTCTCAGTCCACATTACTTTCACACTAATGTTTTAGGAACCCTATCAAATTGAATAACAACAATAACATCAACATTACTCCTACTAATAATTATTATTGTTTTAACCCTAATTATAAAATAAAATACAAATATATTACTGTTGCAAATAATAATTGTACTTTAACAAAAAATGAATACAAGATAATTATAATATTTTTATTTTACACTACAAGTTACAAAGCTAGAATTTAGAATTTTAAATTAAATTTAAAGTCTTAAATTCCACACTTTCAAGCTTTTAACAATTCAAATCCTCAAGCTTTTATTTTGGCAGAATGAAATGCTGCAAAATTCTGTCCGCAAAAATGTTGGAAATTATGCAAATGTGTAAATAGAGTAACACTAGCGCACACTGTGTCACTGAGACTCTGTAAACATAAGCTGCTCACGTGTAATTTTGATTTGATAGCTATTGAGGGTCAAAATAATATTGTATTGTTATATATTGTATTGACATCCCATCAATTAAATATTTACCATCTTATATTCTGCATAATTGGGTGTTTTTAAATAAACATTGACAAAAACTATACAAGTTTCAGGGCTGGACGATATGATGATATATATTAGATTGATATAAGTGATCACCTGGATTTAGACTTACCTATATAGAATTTATATAAAGCATTCACAGGCAAATTTGTTTCGAAATCAGGCACATATAACTGTCAGGAAACCACGATTCCTGGCTGCATGTCAATATCCATGGATCACTGGATCTTTGGTAAGTTGTAAGGAACACTATTGAGTCCAACCTTTAGTTTAAACTGATAATCGTTCGTTTTATTTTCGCACTTTCCCCTATTAAATCCAGTCATACAGCAGGCTCTTTTGCCACTCAGTCCGGCTGAGGGGGCGTGTTCCAGCGGGAAAGTGACATCATTTAATAATTAGCTTGTGACCCCTGTGTCATTTGCATCTAGACGGACACAAACCTGTTCTTTGGCATTGTGCAGATCTTCCTGTAGCTGACCCATCTTTCGAGCGATCTCCTTCTTGATGTGCTGCTCGGACTGCAGAGCGCTCGTCAGCTCCATGTTCTCATTGGTCTGAAGGAGGAGAAAGATCAGGGGTCATCGCTCAGAAGTAACGTTCATTCATATACGTCATCTTTCACTAGAGCTCACCAGCTTGACAAAGCCGTTCTGAAACTCAGCCAGCTGGTCTTTGAGGTCTCGGTTCTGAGCCAGGGCTCTGCTGATGGTGGCCTTATCGCTCTGGACGTCCTCCAGAATACGGAGTCGATCCTGAGCCTCTTCAGCGGCCCGTTCGGCCTGTCTCTCCAGTTCTTCCAGCCTCGCTTCCTGTTCCTGCACCAGTCGGCTCAGCTGCTCGTTGTCCCGCACCTACAGACCACAAGAGAGCGCTCAAACACTCATGTAAGGAGTGTCTGCTAGGAATATATGATGTAACGATATATATATGCCATGATTTTGCTGGTGATATAAAATAGTTTCCCTTATATCATCAACAACTGCAATGCAACATATTTCAAACGCATGTCTACAAGATAAGGTTAGAAATAAATGCAAAATAACGGCCGCAAGATGGATTAAAATTATTTAAAATAAGACAAAACAAGCATAAAAGAAAAAACAACTAAATAAATATAGATAATTCTTATTTTAATTCACCCTCTCAACAAATGCTTTTTGTTTTTGTGTTTGAAGAACCAGGATTATATGTATAATATAATAGCTCAAGTCATGTAAATTGATAAAATCTTTTTTTATATATACAGAATATGTATTTTCATAGTTATTCATTATATTATATCCTTGTTTAGATTATATTTTAAATTATACCCCGAATTATCATTAACCCATATGCAATTGGAAAAGACATGTAAATAAATTGGTTAAAAAGAGCTTAACCCTGAAGAACATTCAGCGCTGAAATTTTCTGGAATGTAACTTTTTAATTATTATTATTATTTTAGTCACTTTTTTAATTTACAGAAACTAGGATTAGATTAGTGCCCATTGGTTAAAATACGTTTAGAAAACAAATATCAATAGCTATGTTTTTATCCAAAGTTGTGAATTAAACTTATTGCAAAACTGGAATATGGCATAAAACATTTGCGAATATAGCAGTGTTTCCATCCCATGTGTTCAAGAGAACAAAATCTTAACTTCCTTGGAAAATGGTGCAAAATATCGGTAATAAAAAAAAAAAGGAAGTTGCTGCACTGTGGCGTTTTTCCTCCATCATAAATGAGTTGAGTCTCAGAGACGCAATAAACGCTGTCATGTTTTCTTGTGTTTGGATGCTGGAACACAAACGTGCGAGACGCTTCTGGAGGGAATTAAACCAAAACATTCTGATGACAGACTTTGATGCTGCGATGCGATTGGTCCACTGGTTAGTCCAGTTATCCAATCACAGCCTCTGCTGAGGCAAAGTCACATGTGTTTTTTTGAGCGGATAAGTTTTAATGTACATTTTTAGAATTTACGTGCATCTTGCCGTTTCCATCCAGCATTTTTTTTTTTAATTAAAAATGTGCATAAAAATAGGTGAATGGAAACAGCTATTGTGAAGAATGAGGAGGCCCTGGAGTCAATAGGGTTTTGTGTAATGCATTTAAGAAAAGTATTAATCTAAATATACTGCAATAAGAATTGCATGATCTAGTATTTTCACATTTAAATTTAGAAAAATGAGTTAAGACAAATACAGTATTTGCAAGTAAATGCATGACACAAAGCATGCATCACATGGTCAACGCAGGTCACCTGTGCTTGGTACTGTAGACTGAGAGCATCTCTCTCCTGCTGAAGGCTGCTGACGGTTTCCTGAAGGGCCAGTTCACTTTCTGAAGGGCCTGAGACCTGTGACACGGCCTGCAGCTCCTGCTCTTTACTCATCAGAGCTGTGGACACAAGACAAATCTGTCATGTTTCTGTCTGAAGAGTGTAAGGCTGGAAGAATCTGTCTTCAATTTGTATTTATGTAGTGCATGTTTTGGGCCTTTTTGCTTTGTTTTTTGGCAACTGGGGGAAAAAGTAGATCTCATGTCTTGTACCTGCAGCGTTCTCCAGTTCTGTGATCTTCTCCTGCAGCTCGTGGATCTGAGCAGCTGTGCTGTCCCTCTCCTCTGACATCAGACGCACCTACACACACAATACATCAACACACGATTTAATGAAATTTATATATGCACTGTGTTTCAGAGTTTACTCCATCTCTGAATGTTGCTTATAATGTGCATTTGGGAACGAAACCTGTGGCAACTATTTCACCAGATTTGTAATGAGAAGCATTTATAGTTGTACTGTACAATAAAACAGTTATTGTCATTTATACACACACAAAGTGTTTTTACCTGAGACAGGAGCTGTTCAGTTTTGTCTTTCCACACTCGTCCCTCCTCCTGAATCTGTGCAGCGTACTGATCTCTCTCCACCTGCAGCTGAGCGACGGACTCCATCAGCTGTAAGATACATAAATCGCACACAGGAAATTCAGAATGACAGAGGAAAAATACAGACACAAACAATTCCCAAATTACAAGCCCTTCAGCAGCACACACCTGAGACGTGTGAGCCTCTAACTGGTGCTTTTCTTCCAGGAGCAGCTGAACCTGCTGGTGTTCTGATGGAGGACCCGAATGACTGGAGAACTGCAGGATTTAATTTAACAAGCAGGAATTACTCCGTGATCTGTTGTTATATCATGTGCACAGTAAGGGCCAGATTTACTAACAGCTTGTGCCGATGCAAACACTCTTTTGGCATTAAAAAAACTACAACTACTGTCAATATTAAGTAAAGACATGCAGTGAAAAATTAGTGATGAAAAGCCGTGGACAGGGTTATTTTTGTGGCTGACATTGTTGCATATGCTTGTGTAGGATTTTCCCTTTCAGACGCAACATTAATGGGAGGAGAGTATTTAAATGAACCATGCAACGTGATTTACTAAGGTTTGCGCTAGTCAATTTACTGGTATTTGTCATTTTAGCAATTCCAATTCTTATCGATTCCCAGCTTCGATTCCAATGAAAAATCAAGTCAAACTTTTAGATAACATATTTATTCTGTCTTTTTGCAAAACATTTTGTTTTCAGCTGAATACTATGAACAAAAATCTGCAGCCGATAGACCGTTAGCCGTTTACACAACACCATTTTCAATCAAAAATAGAAAACTTATACGTTTTGGCTGTTCATTTACATGACAACAGCGTTTTGGGGGCCTGAAAATGCAAACTTTTGAAAACTGCAAAGACCACGTTTTTGAAAACTATACCATCATCATCTCCGTGTAAACTACAAAAACATGAATGTGTGAAAACTGTGACATCATGCACTTGAGTATTACGCGTTCAGTCTATAGGCTCGTAGCGTTTCTTTACAAACTGACACCGCCATCTACTGGCCTGGCAGCAGAATACAGGGATTTTAGTCGTTTACGCGGATCCATGTGAACGGATGATCTGTGCGGGAAACTTTTCAAAAACAAAAAGGACTTTTCCATTTTTAGTACATTGTTGTTGTGTAACCGTACCCTTACATGAGGAACTTTTGCCTTTGGTTTTAACAAAAAGTCAACAGCAAAAACAACTAATATGAATTTAAAATATTATTAAAAGACAAACAGTCAGCAATAAAATAAGAACAAATAAACTAATTAACAATAGCTCAAATAAATACAACTAACAAAGATGCAAATAAAATAAACAGTGTTTTGTTTCAGGTAGGTCTAGTATTCAGGTACAGAAATTGAAATCAAATTTAATCAAATGTAAAATAGCACGGCATAGTTTTCACTTTATAAAAATGAACTTTTGTTCTTTTATCAAAATTAATGATGCAGACGTCAGCTGGTATATTAGGCTGCTGTCACTTTAAGAGCGAATGCACTGATCCAATATACTGTTACATGTGTTTTCTTTCTCAACTGCTTACGTTCACATAAGACATAACTATCGTGAAACAGAACTTGTGCGCTGTGTTCTTTGCGCACACAGATAGCCGCCTCTCAAAGATTGCGCGAATATTGAATTGAGTTCTCTTTTGTGTTTTCTTGCACTTGAATGGTTTAAAATCACATTAAAATGCGCACACAGGAATCGATAAGTGGAATTGAAATTTATATTTTACGACAAGTATCTGCAGAACTTTCCACTGCCATCTGCGCTTTTATAGGACTGCAGTCTCATTTGCCCTGTTTAGTAAATCTGGCCCTAAGTGTGTACAGTGTTTTCTCACCTGCTGCAGCATGTCGTCGGCCATCTCCAGCCGCTTACGAAGCTCATCAACCTCCTGTTTCAATGCATTGTTCTCATTTACTCTCAGCTTGAGCTGCTCAGAAAGTTCTGAGCTCTGCTGCCTGGACTCCTCGCTCAAATTACTGACAGACACACAGAATATATTCATATAACATCTCATATTCAGAACCAGGTTTACATGATATATGTCACACTATTCTTCTCCTGCCGTTTCAATTTGCACTGTGACAATAATCTACCATTTCTACCACCTTCACAAGCAGAACATCTTCTGTGTATATTTATTTCTACTGACTGGTCTGGATCTTAAATGCACTTTAATGCTGGATCTAACCTAATCTAATAACAAATTCATTCATTCACATAACATCTGCAGCTAAATGAGGAGTAAAAAACAACTGAACAGACTTACTTAAACCTGAGGACCTCCAATCGTAGACTGTCTCTCTCCTTTTCTAGCTCTTTATTATGCTGCAGAAACAAGAATTTTTGAAACATAACCGTGTCAAACGTAGCTGATAATGAAGACAAATAGAGATTCTGCTACCTTCTCGAACTGCTTCTGTTGTGTCGAGACTGTAGATAACGTTCTCTCTAACTCAGACACTCGGTGTTTACTGGCCTGGAGCCGCGAGCTCAGATCTTCTGCCTCAGCTGCACACAAACACACACACACGAGGAGACGTTAGTGTAATAAAAAGGTAGATCTTGCAAGAACATGTGCAGGTCATACATCAAAAGGAATAAATTACATTTTTTGTGAAAAAGAAAATGAAAAACACTATGAAGAAAGCATATAACTATACCCCACTCAAAAGTTTAAGCTTGCTGCTGAAACACTGGTTAAAAATAAACTGTGAGTGTGCAGTTATATTTTTTTCTGGACATGTTTATAACATGTTTTGTGACAATGAATCTAAGAGTGTGTTATTTTACACACTGTCTCAAACACTCTCACACACCTGTCTTCTGTCGTGCCGCCTGCTGTGTGTAAGACAGGGCCGTCTGTAGCTCTGATTTCTCAGACACCAGGATGCCGATAGTCTGAATGTGAACCTGAAAGTGGACATGCATCATTAAACACACACAAAACTTTTTGTTTGTATAACAGCACTGACATCAACAGGGTTTTTCCTGCATCGAATATATTTTGGTGGCCGCCAAAATTAATCTGCCCAGCAAAGATTAATTCGATCATTTAAAGTGATGATATCTGCCGTGCTGCAGTATCAGTAGCTGCTAATAGCCAACGGATTTAAAGGGATAGTTCACCCAAAAATGAAAAATTTGTCATCACTTATGGTTGACGGTAGCCATTGACTTCCATAGTATTTTTTTCTCCTACTATGGAAGTCAATGGCTACCATCGACTGGTTACCAACATTCTTTAAAATATCTTCTTTTGTGTTCAACAAAAGAAAGAAACTCATACAGGTTTGGAACAAAATGAGGGTGAGTAAATGATGCAATTTTCATTTTTGGGTGAATTATCTCTTTAAAACGCTTAGCTTGTGATGTTTTCATGTAAATATATGTGTTCTGGTGTGATGTGATCACTCAAATCGAGATCTAGATTATATTTGTGCCACACTACCAGCAAAAGAACCAAATATATAAGACCTGTTTGAAGAAAATATTTAAATATTCTGTTGCTGATTGTTCCAACATGCTCATCCTGGAGTAGCTTTATTCATTAGTGAATCAGACATGACTACAGTACAGTATAACATCTGTTCACCTGTAGCTGTTCACGCATCGCTCCCTGCTCCTTACTGAACTTCTGCTCAAACTCTTTCCGCTCCTGAGGAGAAGAGATAACGCTCAGTAGGAGTAGTTGCACATTAACAAACGATTACTGAGCAATATAATAACACTGCTGGCCGCATACCTTCTGTAGTTGATCAGACAGCTCCTGAGACTGCTTCGTCTGAAAACACAGAACAAACATGGTCAACATTAAACCGACCTCTCACATGTGAGCATCAAAACAGATGTTTACTAGGTCACGCACTCATGTCTGAATAAATGCTAATCATGTGTGTTTAATAATATGTGTGAAGTTCACAAAGAATGCATTCTTGAATATTTTAATTGCATATTAAGTGTGAATATTGAGACTATGTTGCAAACTTTAATGTCTCATTGTACTCCACTGTGTTGCATGCAAGAATGCGTCCTGTATGAATGTCTCCTCAGGTATCACGGGATGTTCCGGACACACAGTCATGTATCATGCACACACTCTTACCAGTGTCTCGAGTTTAGACGAGAGCTGGGTGTTTGTTAGCGCGCTGGAGTCCAGAGCAGCTGCCAGCTCTTGGTTGCGAGTCTGACGTGGCGGCATGCACAGAGAGAGAGAGAGAGAGAGAGAGAGAGAGAGAGAGAGAGAGAGAGAGAGAAAGAATGAAAGACTCAGACATGACAGGACAAACAGGCGGTGATACGGTGTAACACAAAGAATCTGTTATACGTGTAACTGAACGCTTTCAACACTGAGTAATGTGGATAAACAGGCATTGGTTCGTATTCTAGCAGGGCGACATTTAACATTTTACTCAAAAAAGTGAGTACTTAAAGTAGAAATAAATTGGTTCTCTATTAAAATTAATACTTTTAATCATTAAGGATGCATTAAAATGATCAAAAGTGACTAATAATTTTACAAAAGATTTCTGTTTCAAATAAACGCTGCTCTTTTGAACTTGTATGTACTTGAAATGTATCACAGTTTCCACAAAAATATGAGCTGTTTTCAACATTGATAATAATCATAAATGTTTCTTGAGCAGCAAATCATCATATTAGAATGATTTCTGAAGGATCATGTGACACTGAAGACTGGAGTAATGATGCTGAAAATTCAGCTTTGATCACAGGAATAAATTACACTTTATTATATATTCACATTGAAAACTGTTATTTTTAGACTGTAATAATATTTCACAATTTTACTGTATTTTTGATCAAATAAATGTAGCCTTAGTGAGCAGAAGAGACTTCCTTCAAACTTTTGAACGGTAGTGTATGTGCGGACGAGGCGAGTAAGACTGTAACTTATAAACTGAGCCTCTTTTCGGTCGAGCAGCAGGTTACAGATGTGTTTGTGAAGCTGAAACAGGATGTTTGCTCAGTGTAGCAGGAGATCATGTGAGCGCCCGGATTAAATACCAGCACTACCACGGGACACACTGCAATAACGCACATACCGAGAGATACACAACTAATTACACCAATTAAGACTCAAGTAGTGCATAGCAGAGAGAATGGTTTCAGATCTTTTTTCAATTTTTATTTTTAGCAAGAAAAGTGCAAATTGTTCTTGATTTGGTCGGTACACCATGAAGGAATCAATCTGGGATATAATTGTGAAAATGATATCAAGCGACAGATGCTCTTAGTCTGTAAACCCCTACAGACTTCAAGCTATTTTCATCGTAAGAGCTTCAATAAGATTATCCTGCTTGAGCGAGATTAGTGACCGTTTGGAGTGTTCATTATAAACCTCTAGAGTAAACAGTACAGTAATACAGTTCTGCACACCTAGTTTTTAAAAAAAAGAGATGATGTTAAAGTTAATAAGCCGAGGTAATTTAACAGTAAAACATATTGAATACCTCCAGTTCCTTCTCGTTGACTGTCGGTGGATCGCTGTCTCCATTGATGTATGTTGATGACTGCATTTCACCCAAGAGGGAAATAAAAAACAATTAACATTTACACAAAACAACAAATAAATCGTCGTCTTTGGGAATTCAAAGCTTTGTCCTGAATCATTTCATCAATTCATCCTGAAATTGTTGATTTAGAAGTGTTAGATAGGAATTGAACAGCTATAAATGCATAATATGTTTATTCTTTTATTTTTTTTAACTCTCTCAAGGCATGTAAATTAATGAAATATTGTTGGTTCTTTTGAGAGAAACCATTGGTTTAGTTCTTCAAAAGTCAAGACCAAATGAAATATAAATATTATACATAAAAATATAAATCAAAATACAAAAATATAAATCATTTACTTCCTAACAAAAATGTAATGGGATTCATTGGTGCATGTTAATCTAAAAAAAATAAAAATAAAAGCCTGCTTTCAAAATCTTTCACTAAAATATAAATACTTCTGAAATGACGTTTCTGCTGATGAAACCAAGCAGGGTGGGGAAAAATAACATTATCTAATAACATCATAGCATCATAATCCACCCAAACACAGACATTACAGCAAGCAGACAGACTCACGTCAGACAGAAGTCCATTGAGCTGCTGAGAAAGTTGTCTCAGGCTCTCTGTGGACGACAGCGGCCTGCAAACACAAACATGAGCTCAACTTCACACAATAAACCATTTAGTGTTACAATGAACTGGCATTATAAACACATAAAATCTGAGGTTTTGTTCTTGGTTAAGCAAGCATAAAAAAAACATTTTTGTTGCTTGAAATAAAAAAATGTTAAAATAAATCATAAAAAACTTCAGCTATTTGCCAAAGCAACATTTATCATTTATTTTAACTTGATGTAATAAATAACTAAAACTGAAATAAATAAAAAATATATAGACATGCTTTTTAAAAACATAAAACGTATAAAAATGTCAAAAACGCAACAAAAAATAATAAAACTAACTAAAATGAAAATAGAAAAATAAAAAATTATAATAGTATCTCAATGAGATACTTCAACACATTTTCCAAAAGATACAACTTTTCCACCTTAAATTCAGGGTTATTATAGTTAACATTTTTGTTACTTGAAATAAAATTAATGTTAACTGAAATAAATAAAATATAAAAAAACACTTACGATTTTTTTTTTTATTTCAGCTAGTTGTCCAGAAAACATTTCTCATTTTAATTCAACGATGTACTAACATAAAAAGTGATATAAAATTAATAAAAAACTATATATACATTTTTATAAATTACTAAAAATAAAAACTATTTCAAAGAGTTATTAAAAACTGTAACAGTACGTCAGTGACAGTAAAAAAACACTGCGTGAATCAAAGCTTGTTCTCTGTGTTTTCGTCTCATCCATAGAGAATGAATGTGTAAATATCTCCAGAATCAAAAACCAGTCCGTCAGTGTTTCGCTCTAAAACTCATTAAACGTCATGATTGGCTGTGATTGTGTCATGCTGAGTTTTCGATGAGAGACAACTGGATGTAAATAAAGAGCAAATTCACCTTTTATCTTCCAGAGGATGTTCATCGCCATTTGCATCTGCTGAGTAATTCTGCTGGAAAAACACCAATCAAAAACACAAACTTGAGAATATATGCGCCAACACAAGAAACACCTGACAGAGCAATACACTAAATAATGACATGCATGGAACAGGTTAAAAACATGAGCAGAAAACATCTAAACAGTTAAAAGACACGAACAGACAACGGCTGGGTTTCAAAGCCTAGTGATCAGTGACCTAGACAGCATCAAACACCCAGTGACGCTTTTGAAACGCAGCTTAGGTGAAGGACATCAACACACACAGACCTGCAGGACAGCGTTATCAGCGACACACTCGGTGTTAATAGCAGAAGCGGGGTTAGAGACGGGCGAGTCTCGCTCAGGATCAGCACTGGCCTCCTCCAGCTCCTGCGAGACCCGGGTCACCACGTCCACTCGATCCTGACGCAATACAGCGACAAACACGCATTAAACTCAGCTTTCACACGCACACACACACATATTATTATGATAGGGTCATATTCCAGGCATACCCAATTCAATATATATTCAAAAACATTCAATCCCTGCAGGCACTAATGCTGCTGATTATGACTGAAACATGAATCAAAGATGCATTAAAGTCAACATAAAACAGCATGTGATGATTGCGGAGTAAAATATATAAAACATTTATTCCTTTAGAACAGCGTGCACTGATGAATCCTTCACAATAAGAACACGAATCAAGAAAGAGTCTGTTTTCATGTTGACTATAAAAACAGCAGCAGATGATGCAAACGTAAACTTCTTCCTGCGATGATCTCACAGCATGCGCGGGAACACAGATGAGCGAACTCAAAGAGCGAAAGGAAGGACAAAAGCCAACAGGAGGAGAGGAGGGACAGCGAGCAGCTCACCTGACTGATGTTGACGAATGGAGGCTGAGACACTCCATTAGTCAGACTAAGATCAGACACCATAACTTTGAGAATATTCTCAATCTACAGGGGAAGGAGAGGCAGACGATAAAGAAGAAGGGTTGAGAGAGGAGGAAGTAGTAAGAAAGTGATAAAGGAAGC
The DNA here is from genome assembly GCF_019924925.1 of Ctenopharyngodon idella. Taxonomy (NCBI): domain Eukaryota; kingdom Metazoa; phylum Chordata; class Actinopteri; order Cypriniformes; family Xenocyprididae; genus Ctenopharyngodon; species Ctenopharyngodon idella. The sequence goes on from NC_067224.1 coordinate 43,063,417, forward strand.
GCTAAGGAGGCAGGAAAGTCTAGATGAAGGGTTAGCAGTGCATGAACCTGATCAACCAGCCATTATACGCAAAAAAACAAAAAAAAAACCAGACCTTTCGCTTATAGCTTTTTCTGAATATTTTTTGTAATATTTTGGGTTTTCATTTGAATAATTGTTAGGTGCATGTCAGTTGTTTTTTTAAACTAACAATTAATATTTAGGTTTAATTTGTTTTTAAAGGTTCTTATTTGTACATGTGATGATATACAGTGAATTTTTTTCCTTAATGCAACAACAAACAGAACCAACAATTAATTAAGGACATACAAAAATAGAATATATTATATTTATTATTTTCTATTAAGAAATATGGTGTGAAAATATAAGATTTTAGGGAGAAAAATAATAGCAAAGATTTGTATGGAAAATATACAAAACAAAACAATGTATGCAGTACCTGTACAGTGTGCGAATTTAATTATATTAAATATATTCATTTAATAATTTAATACTTAGTCATTAAAGATAATTAAAATTATTATATTAATATATTCAATTAACTAATTAAATGAAATAAAATTTAATTGAATTAAAATAATTAAAATCAGTACAACAAATTGTATATATATATATATATATATATATATACACACACACACTCTTTTTTAATTAATTTATTTATAATATTATATTTTTATTTATTTATTTATATTTCACTGTACTGCTTTTAACTAAGTTTTAGTTCAGTTTTAGTTATTTATTTCCAGGTAGTCAGTAATTTTAGTGCTTCAACTTAAACTATTAATAATATTTTTTTTTTCCAGCTGTATTATTAACAAAATGTTAATTATACAATAACAAAAATGTTTTCAAGTTTTAGTTTTATTTATTTCCAGCTAGTAATTTTAGTGCTTTAACTTAGTTGCCAAGATGAAAATTCTAATTTTGGTTTATTTACTTTTTATCAAACATTATATATATATATATATATATATATATTTGTAATAGCTTTTTTTTTTAACAGAACCCTGGATCAGACTATCTGTATTTAATCTTTGAATAATGACTGTTTACTATTGTCTTTTTAGAGCTGCTTTACAGCAGAAATGAATTCTGTTTGCATCATTGAATCATTATTTTCCTGTTTATCAATCTGTATTGTATAAAGCACTATAGAAATAAAGGTGAAGTGACCTGTAATTACTGTTCTGTGTCAGTGCAAACAGAGCCAATTAGAATAAACGAGAAACCCAGACCTGTATAAAACAGTAGGACTAGATGCTAAAACAGTCCCTCAAAATGGTGAAGAGGAAATATAATTCATTACATGCAAAAACGACAAAAACCAATTAGATCCTCAAACAGTTCCTGAAACGAGGATTGATTCCTGCCGTGGGAAAGTACCACTAACTGATCAGTCAAAAAACAAACAAATCCCAACAAAGACACAGTCAACATTCAATCGCATCCGGCCGGCAAAGCACTGATTTCACACAGTGTGGATGGATTACGCACCTGACTCACATTGTCTGGAGAGCGTCTGTCAGCAGGTGCGTCCGTCTGATCGCCGCCTTTCACTTTCCTCTTCTTCTTTGGTCCAGCACTTCCTGTGGATGGGATCGTCTTCTGTTGAAACTCCTTCAGCTGCAGAACGTTAAACACAAAGACTTTGATTTAATGTTTGATATCAAATATCCATCATATAAAAGCTACAGTATATATAATACCCCTATAATGCCCCTTTTCACAAGATGTAATATAAGTCTCTGGTGTCTCCAGAATGTGTGTGTGAAGTTTCAGCTCAAAATACCCCACAGATCATTTATTATAGCTCGTCAAATTTGCCTCTATTTGGGTGTGAGCAAAAACATGCCGTTTTTGTGTGTGTCCCTTTAAATGCAAATGAGCTGCTGCTCCCGGCCCCCTTTCCAGAAGAGGGCGGAGCTTTAACAGCTCGCGCTTCGGTCGCTCAACAACAACAAAGCTGGAGAATCTCACGCAGCCAAAATGAGGATTGTCAGTAACGGTGTTCAGCCTTACATTGTTCAAACCGGAGTCGACACTGATGGAGAGACTCAGGAAGAAGTTACAACTTTTAGGACGTTTCTGAATGGTTAGTGGATAAATTTATGTAGTTGCTGTGGAGTTGATTCAACTTATCAACTAGCATGTGCCGTCATGTTAATCTTTTGTGCAAATCCAGTGTTGAATTGACTCTCGTTTGTGAAGCAGTCCGGCGTAAAATGACGGCATGACAACAACACTCTACTACAACAACTCTTCCTCTTCTCTAAAGCAGCCCAACATGGCCCTTTATTGTGTTCTCGGGGGCGGGGTTTATGTAAATTTTGTGGTTTGTGATGGCTGAAGAACTTTGTTGTAGTCCCTGCCAGCCTTAAAAAGTGATTTCTGTAAAAGTAAATATCTCCCTTTGCATCGAACTTTGAGTGTCGTAACTTTGCAGATGTTGTTTATGATGAAACAGCAACATTACACACTAACTAAAGTTAAAAAAGTCAAATCATACACAAACTATTAAAAACATTTGTTAACTGAAATAAAGCTGAAATAAAGTAAAATATAAATATTATTTGTTTGATATTGTTTTATATAACGCAATGACAATCAGACATTACACTACAAAAAATGACTAACCAAGATAATTGGAGACTGAAAATACGATTCTAGTCTTTCTACTTTAATTCAACATGTTACATGCCATTTCTTTGCAATTAATAGTGAAATTTACTAGCAATTTTGGAGTGAAAATTGTTTCTGTACCAAAATTTTGTTCAGTGGAATTATGACTCATACTCTTTGGCTGCTGTTTAACTAAACCAGCATCAATTCACCAGTGCCACTGACAACTCGAGTCAATAATCTGTCCTAATTCTGCCACAGTTTAAACACACTGGCTTGAATCCATTGTGAACTACAACTAAATCAAGATAACGAAATCAAGTTCCACTGCACCAGTGACACTACAGATACGGTCAGATATGACAAAGAACAAACTGCACTTTCTGTTCGTGAAGAAGCTCCCATCCAGTCCTGCGATATGGAGATTGAACACACAGTCGCTCTAGTAGGTCAGATTTGTGATTCAGCTGTCATGGGACGAATGGGTCTAATTCAGCTCTCATATGACAGAGACACAACTTTAAATTCCAAAGTTGATTTTTTCAAGACGTGTTGTTGGTGTTCCAGGCCACAGACAGCAGCTGTTCCTCTGGCGTGCTTAGTTAGGGTATATATATAACACTTAATATTCAGTAGTACTATCAACTGGACTGCACTGACACTATTAGATAAGAACAACATTTAAACTGACTTGAGCTGAATAATAATGACACTTCTGTCTTTTTAAAGCTGCTTTACAGCAGAATTTGTCTCATATTTGATGAAGTTTGCATTATTGAACCTCTCTTATTTTCTGTTAAGATGCTTTGAAACAATCTGTATTGTATAAAGCACTATAGAAATAAAGCTGACTAGACCTAGTGTACCTAGGCAGCACTTTTGGGCATCAAGCGCACTAACATGCATCAATTCACAAAAACACTAATAATCATAGACTCGATCTGTCATTTAATCAATTAAACCTCAAACATCAACCACAATAAGGGGGTCTAAAACCAATTAAACCTAATTAGTTAAGCACTTTTACTGTTAACAAAAACAACCAGCTGTTTCACTTAGAGCTGTCATTTAATCTAGTAAACTAACACTAATCAGCTGTTTAAATGAGCCTAAAGTCATGAAGAACATTCAATTCACATTGTTGTTGTTGTTTTTAATTCTTTAAATGACGCCAAAACACAGAGGCTAACAACATTAGCATGCCAAGTTACACTGACATCCACCCACAGACACTTTTATCACATTTCTGACTGGTTAAAATCGTTATAAACGCGAGTAGAGAAACAAACTCTAATGAGCTAATATTCAGGCTTTATCTCAGCTCAATCCCCGGGCTTTCCTGACAGCCGCGCCCGTCCGAGAGTGCTGGCAGCCGGATGCGGGCCCGCGGAGAGGCCGGTAGACGTGGAATGTCAACATGACAGATGGAACGCACACGCTCGGACGCGATTCAGTTACAATCGACAGATGACTTTTGTTTCAAAAAGAGCGAAAGATCATGTCAAAGTACATAAATGTACCTTTTTCTTGGCTGCAGCGAGCTTGATTTGCCTGTTCTGGTCCGCCATCCTCTCGCGCAGCTGAGCGAACGGCACCACGTCATCAGATGATCCGTGCGCGTGTGTGCGCGTGTTAGAGAGAGAGAGAGAGAGAGAGAGAGAGAGAGAGAGAGAGAGAGAGAGAGAGAGACGCCTATGGAAACCCATTTCCGTCACACAGGAAAAATGTCATGATTAAGAAATCATAATCTGAGGTCGAAATTATGGCATACTGAGTCATAATTATGAGATAAAAGTCGAAATTATGACTAAAAAAAAGGTGATATTTATGTACGGTGACCGGGAGGGGACATTTTTCATTGTAGTTTAGATTTCATTTCTAACAGCACTGTTGTCGATTTGTACATACATTTAAATCATTAACGCACAAGACCTTGACTGTTTTTTTGTTAATTGCATTTAATAGATTACACTTTAGCTAAAACATTGCACTTGTATATTTGGGCTGAGTTTTCGTTGCATTTCACCGTTTTGACCAGCAGGCGTCAGCAGCGCCTGTCGTTTCGAGCGCTTCGAAACTGAGTCATTTTGTGAAGCAAATGGTTCAATTGATTCAATGTTTAAAAAAGATTCGTTTCCCTCAACTCTAGTGGCTGCATCCGAAATCGCATACTCTTTTGAGTATGTGCTTATTTTGAATAAGTAATTACTTCACGACTATGAAGTTCCATTTAAGTTCCATTTATGGAAGTTCCATTTATGGTATTATTTACATTTACATTAATTTACATTAATTTACATGTATGGCCACCCTGCTGAAAAATCCAGCTAAAACTACTAAAACAAACTTTGTACATAATCTAATAATCAAAACAAAGTTAACTAATGGATGGAACTATACATGAAAAAATACTATAGTGTTTTTGAACCATACTATAGTAAATTGTAGTATACTGTATATATTATAGTATTTACAACACTTTGTTAATGAATGCTACAGCATACTGTAGTATTAACTATAGTGAACTGTAATTTAGTTTTTACTACAGTAAACTGTAGTGTATATTGTACAAACCCGATTCCAAAAAAGTTGGGACACTAGATAAATTGTGAATAAAAAAGGAATGCAATGATGTGGAAGTTTCAAATTTCAATATTTTATTCAGAATACAACATAGATGACATATCAAATGTTTAAACTGAGAAAATGTATCATTTTAAGGGAAAAATAAGTTGATTTTAAATTTCATGGCATCAACACATCTCAAAAAAGTTGGGACAAGGCCATGTTTACCACTGTGTGGCGTCCCCTCTTCTTTTTATAACAGTCTGCAAACGTCTGGGGACTGAGGAGACAAGTTGCTCAAGTTTAGGAATAGGAATGTTGTCCCATTCTTGTCTAATACAGGCTTCTAGTTGCTCAACTGTCTTAGGTCTTCTTTGTCGCATCTTCCTCTTTATGATGCGCCAAATGTTTTCTATGGGTGAAAGATCTGGACTGCAGGCTGGCCATTTCAGTACCCGGATCCTTCTTCTACGCAGCCATGATGTTGTAATTGATGCAGTATGTGGTCTGGCATTGTCATGTTGGAAAATGCAAGGTCTTCCCTGAAAGAGATGACGTCTGGATGGGAGCATATGTTGTTCTAGAACTTGGATATACCTTTCAGCATTGATGGTGCCTTTCCAGATGTGTAAGCTGCCCATGCCACACGCACTCATGCAACCCCATACCATCAGAGATGCAGGCTTCTGAACTGAGCGCTGATAACAACTTGGGTTTCCTTGTCCTCTTTAGTCCGGATGACATGGCGTCCCAGTTTTCCAAAAAGAACTTCAAATTTTGATTCGTCTGACCACAGAACAGTGAGCAGAAGATCACGGGCATCCAGTATGGTTTTCCGGCCTTGACCCTTACGCACAGAGATTGTTCCAGATGCTCTGAATCTTTGGATGATATTATGCACTGTAGATGATGATAATTTCAAACTCTGCAATTTTTCTCTGAGAAACTCCTTTCTGATATTGCTCCACTATTTTTCGCCGCAGCATTGGGGGAATTGGTGATCCTCTGCCCATCTTGACTTCTGAGAGACACTGCCACTCTGAGAGGCTCTTTTTATACCCAATCATGTTGCCAATTGACCTAATAAGTTGCAAATTGGTCCTCCAGCTGTTTCTTATATGTACATTTAACTTTTCCGGCCTCTTATTGCTACCTGTCTGAACTTTTTTGGAATGTGTAGCTCTCATGAAATCCAAAATGAGCCAATATTTGGCATGACATTTCAAAATGTCTCACTTTCAACATTTGATATGTTATCTATATTCTATTGTGAATAAAATATAAGTTTATGAGATTTGTAAATTATTGCATTCCTTTTTTATTCACAATTTGTACAGTGTCCCAACTTTTTTGGAATTGGGTTTGTAGTATAATATACCCTATAGTTGTAGAAAACTTATTGGGTATTGGGTAAAGTAATTTGTTTATATTACTATAGTTGTTATATTACCACAGCAACTATAGAATTACCACAACAAATGAATTCAAGTACTTTACTACAGTATGGTTCAAAAACACTGTAGTATTTATTATAAATTACTATAGTGTTTTTTATGGAACCAAGCCGAGGTCTGGAACTGCACCACGGTCCGCCATTTGAATACCGCTGCTATATAGTATAATTATGTGTAGTATGAATACTACATTCGCCATGTTGTCATTATCATGTGACCTACCAGCGTCAGTTGCGTCACTTCACTGCCATTCAAATCCTCTGCCGTGGCCTCATGAGATAAAGTGTCCATCGTATGCACTTCAGCCGAAAGTAGTAGGTCATTCGGGTACTACTGCCTACACTTTTATGAGGACTGTGTATTCGGACATACTTTTTTTGTCACATACTGTTTTTCACCTACTATATAGTAGGGAAGTACGCAACTTCGGATGCAGCCTATGATTCAGTTTGGGGGCGGGGCTACCAGTTTGTTCAGCCAGTGGCAGATAGGGGGAGTGTTTGAAACCTGCTAGACTTCAAGTGAAAGTTCTTAAATGTGATAATTACTTTGGATCATGCTTCTCTATAACAAATATCATCAGCTGTCATTATGAGAGAAGATTCCTGGGAAAGAGAGTGATTCTGACACACACTGAGAGAGATGGTGGGCCGCATCAAATAGAAAAAAGGTAACAATTATAAAGGGTTATTATGAGGTTGTACACTGTAGCTCTGGATTGTCCAATCAGCATCCAGGACCACAACTATCAGTTTTATAATAATGAGCGTTTGTGCTGTTTGATATCAAATGACCAGGACAAAACCTTATTTTTAGAGAACGGTTTATTAATTCATTGGAACAGAAGCAAAGTAATACAATATTTTAATCAGCAGTCATAGTTGTAATTCAGTCTGTGTTATGGTTGATTTGATTATTAATGATCAGCAATTTATTGCTTAATGAACAGACTGAAACATGCAGAAAAATGTTTAACGTACTAAACAGAAAAGTAACATAATGATTGGCCTATTGCTCTGTTCAGACGATAAATCCCGCCTTTCATTTTCATGTGGTTCAAAATGTGTCAGCATTAAGTGTAGCTGTAAACATGAATTTATATTTGAAAAAACAAAAGAGTGAGGACTTTGCCGCCTCATTTCAGGACGCTGCACACCACTGATGTTTATTATTCATTATTAGTGTATTTTGGCCCTATGGCGAGGCGAATCTGCTCCAGCAGTCTGTCTTTGTTGTTTGTGATGTTTTTTCCAGCGACCTCCATGAGATCAGTGATCATCTCAGCGCTGTAAGGACCTTGAAAAGTGTGATATTTTTCCCGGTAGGCCTCAATATCATCTGAAGAAACATTAACACACTTAAATCAGAACACAGTTAATAATTAAGTTTTATTCAGGACATTGTAAGACTTTAACTTGCCTCCACAGTTGATCACATTAAAGAGAGGGATGTGGATCACGGTTGGAGCGTTTCGGCATTTGAACACATAGAAGTCCTTCGGTTTCTTTACATCTTCACTGGGAATGTTGACCTCAGGGAAAGGGATGTTTCGTTTCTTGCACGTCTCAGCAGCTTCCTTCACTGTCTGCAGTGGAAAAGCATCACAATATTGTTTGATTAAAAGGGTTAGACTGTTTAAATTTAAGTAGTTATTCAGTGAAATCATCAGGATGAGAACCCCCTTCTGAGATAAATGAGAATGCTAACAGATAGCACTCTCTAGGTATCATAATATGGTTAAATTAAACTCATGCACTTATTTTAAAATGGTTATTTAATAGTTTTCAGATGAACAGCTGCTCTGACTTACGCCTCTGGCTAGTGCGGTGGACGTAAATCTGAAGAGCACAAACTGGACACAGTAAGTGGAGTCTCTCCTGCTCTGGCGAAGTGAAAGGTGGAGGACAGAAGTCTTCAAGGATGACCAGATATACGGTCGAAAATGAAACTTTTGGAAGATAGTCAGGGTGCGGGTGCAAAATAGCCTGGGGCAAAGTCTAAGCAGGATGGTGGAACCGACAGAGTCTGCAAATCCTCTTTAATGATGAGATAGCCATAAGAAAAACCATCTTAAGAGTCAAAAGCTTGATTGGCGATGACTCTAGTGGTTCAAAGGGGCTGTCGACTAGCCCCTCAAGGACCATAGGCTAAATCCCATGAGGGAACTTTCAACGATCTCAGGTCCATCATTGTCGTAAACCTGCAACAACACCATGGTGTGCAGGGCAGCACCAGCCTGACCGCTGCCTAAAAAGCCTTCCCTAGACGATGATGTTCTGCATGGTCTGGAGGGAAGTACAGGCTTTTTTAATGATGATGCACTACCAGGGGAGAGATAGCCCACGAGTGTCTCTTCCACCTGGGGCATCATCATGTACCTCTGTGCCTTCACACCGACGATAGTCGAATAAATCAAAGTTGAGGACACAAAGACACAAGAGGAGTACGGGTTATTCCATGAATTTTGCAGTTTGTCATGGAGATCTGGAAAAAAGGGGAGGGACCGTCTCTCTGGGGTTTCTCCTTAGCCACCCGACAGAAATCTGTTGTCTAATTTAGATCGTCTGGGGGTCTCTTGTTCCTGTGGCCAATCTAACTGAAGACTGTTGACCTCGTCGTCATGTGATGAACGCTCGGAGACAGCGCACTCAAAGACCATTTCCCCAAGAGAGCTTGCGTCTTCAGCCTGGTCTGAAGAAGCGTCTGGGTGCACTTCAGAAGTGGGCTTGAGGAACACATGATCTGGTGAAAGAGCAAGAGAACGGGGAGGACCCGTCTACTAGATCGACACACGAGCCCCAGGAATGTAATGTCGAGGATGCTCAGGCACGCTCTTGATCTCTTGACATATGCGAGCCTGGAGCGGAGCACTTTAATGGGAAATGTTTCGCAGTGCTCACACTCTGCATCCCTGAGAGCCAATAAAGCGTGTCTTTCCCCCAGACATTCAATACAGAATTCATACAGATTCAGAAATGGGCCATGGGCAAGGCGGCACGCATTTCTTTGACTCTCTCGACATGATTCTCTTTTTTTTCTATTCCTTTCTTTTCGTTAGAGAGAAAGAGGAAGAAAGTGAGAAAAAAGCTTTTTTTCTGGCTGCAAAAACTAACTCGTATCTAAGTAATAGTTTGGGGAAAAATGTTTGTGTTGTACACAGACACAATGCGCTCTTTGCGCAGCATTGTGTGTAACTTTTGAAAGGGAACTGAGGGTTTAAATACACAGACAGAGTAATAAATGAAACTACGAACAGGTGAGGAACTAATGAATAACCATGAAAAAAAACTATCTCAGAGAACTCAGGCAAAACTGAACTAAAACAGAACGAGACCATTACAGATATACGGCATTTGTAATTATCTGTTAATCCTGTACATTTTAGGTTAGTGTGAACTCCTGAGGTCATGAATGTCATGAGGGAAAAAAGCAGCAAGATTATTTTAAAAAGTCTCCTATTGTGTTCTACAGAAGACACAAGTCACGGGTTTGAAATGTCAGAGGGAGTAAATGATGATTTCTAGGGGATTTATTTCTTTAAATGAATGAATTCTCTGAGTGTATAGTACCTTGAAAGGATCAGTCTCACTGAAATCCAGGGAAATGATGAGGTCAGTGTTTCTCTCTTTTCTCAGCACTGAGGAGTAGGGTGAGTTCAGCAACAGTCCAGCATCTTCATAGTCTCTCTTCTCACTTTTCAGAAGAATGGAGGGCACTGCTTCATCTGAAGGATCACAGCATTATTATATTATTCACAATGAATTTCCAGTTAACACCTGTCCATTTGAGTTTCTGTTCTCACCATTCATGTTGTGGAGGAAGTTATAATTCCTGCCCCAGATCCACTGATCCATGCATATAAAAATTCTTGTCCAAATATCTGTAAAACAAATACACAGTGGTTCTTAAACTCAGAAAATGGTTCTGATATTGTTTTATATTTTGTATGTTTTCAGTTGATGGAATTATTTAAAATTAATCTGGCTTGAAAATCAAAAATTAAGTGCATTATACAAATCAACACATTGTAAAGACAGTTCAACCTACCAAAAGGCCAGAAACTGAAGTAATGATTCACATAATTACACACATCCTCAGTGTATTGTTTCATATACTGTTTTGCAGCTTCTTTATCAGTGAGATTCAGTTTTTCCACTTGAAAAATTAGCTCATGTTCGCCTCCGGTGAGCTCTGTAAAAAGAAGGGGAATGTGCAGGTTGAGTTCTTGTCATCTGATGCAGGTAAAATTAGTTTGTGTGTCTTCTTAATTAGAGTTTTTGTTGGCCAAAACAGATGTTCTTGCATGTTATTGTATTGTTTCAATTAGTTTGTAGTTTGTTTTACTGTTTAAATGTTGCTGAAAAGCCATTTTCTAGCACACTTTAGGAAAATCTTACCGTTCAGCTTTGTTCTGATGGATTCATCGAGATCAGATGGATCTTTGTCATTCAAAACAGAGAGATTCATGTCCACCAGATCCATGAGCACCTGATAACATTCGTCTACAGGAGGGGAGTTTGGATCTTCTGAAGAAAACAAACATGTGCAAACATTGCTTTCCATCCCCAAATTTATGACATCAGGTGTTTTCAGGTGACAATCATCATCATTATAGCTCACTTTTATTTTTCATCATTAAAGAGTTTAACTTATTATTTATCAGCAGGTAGAATTAATAGATCATTAGACACAAAAGGTAGATCAACTTGTCAATAAATAAAAGCAGTAAGAAAAGTTTTACCTTTCTTTATTTCCTCAAACATCCCCGTTTCTCTTTTAAGCAGGAAATGATGAATGAACTCTGGGGGGGAAAAAAATCTAATGGCATTCAAGTTTACATTATGACTGTCAGCTTTAGGCAGAAATGAATCTTCAGAACAAATGAAGTTGCACCTTTTATTTGTTCCCAGAGGAATTTAAGGATCTCGTCTTCATCAGCGAAAGCGCTGCCACACAGAGCTGCAGAAAACACATTTAAGTTTAAAAGTGTTTATAATAAACAAAAATAAATGTATAATACAAACAGTCTGATGCATGAAGTTGTTATCTAATCTCTTATTTTTAAGCAAAAATGATCTTTCCTTTAAATCACTGTGTAATGAGAAGGTTTGGGTAACACTTTATTTTAGGGTCTTTTAACTAGTTGCTTATTAGCATGCATATAACTAAAATATTGGCTATTTATTAGTACTTATTAAGCACATATTAATGCCTTATTCTGCATGAGCTTATTCTACATTCATAATCCTACCCAATACCTAAACTTAACAACTACCTTACTAACTATTAATAAGCAGTAAATTAGGAGTTTATTGAGGGAAAAGTCATAGTTTATATGTGTTCCCTATACTAAAGTGTTACCGAAAACAGCACTTCAATGTATTGATGAAATTGCTTTTTAAATTATTTTTCAACATTTCTAATTGTAATATTTATATTTCAGTTTTGACAGACCTGATCTCCAGATCAATACACATCCCAGAGACTATTGATCTATTTTACAATATTCTCTAATTCAGGTCAATGTACAGTTTATAATGGAGAATCTGTAGAATGTAAGTTGAAATGATAAATATTAATAAACTCTCCTGTAACAGAGTTTGTTACCTTGCAGGTACAGCATGTCAATTTCAGGCTGGTTCTTGATCTTACGGCCATTTTCAAACTTGCTGCCAAAGCTGGAGGTTTCCACAAACGCTCCAGTGAGAGAATAACCTGCTTCATGTGGAGTGAACTCAAACCAGGGGTCTGCAGACAGAAACACGTTCATATAACAGCTGAAACAAACACATTAACTCTGTCTTTCTCTCACACACAAACACAAACCTCCATCTTTGCGCTGTTTGCATCCCTTGTCGATCGCTGTGTAGATGGGAAACGGGTCTTTACTCTGCTGCTTCCACTGATCTGTGAGTGTGTGTTTGTCTATCTGAAGAGAAAAAATATATATATTTACAGCTGTAATTCATCATGTCAGTTTATGGGAGACCTGGGACAATTTCTTCAGTCACAAACAAGCTCAAGTGAAAAACCTGCTAGAAACTGTTTTCTTTATGGAAACTTTGCATTTAATGAGATAATAAAACAGTGTATTTCAAATCAATATTTTGTGTCCAAATGTTTATTATTTAAATTAAAATGTAAAATTATATTATTTATTTAATTAAATATAAAAAAAAACTGCTGTGTTCCTCCATTTACATGCCTTTGACCAGCAGATGTCAGAGTGCCATTATGGCTAATAATTACAATTTTCTATTATTATGAGAAATGTTCTCATTATGACATACTACTAAGTCATTATTATGAGATTGTAATGGTGGCGGCCCATCCAAAATAATCTTTCATTTTTTTTTTAACTAAAGTAAATTCAGGCATCAGATAGGATTCAACCTATCACCAACCTATCAACATAATATACCACCTGTTACATGGAGTTAGTGAAAATACAACACTTTAAATCATGACAAATAAAACTGGATGCAGTTCAGTTGAATATATTTTCACAATCAAGCAATCAGAAAAAAAAAAAAACAGCATTTTTACCAACAAAATCACACGTTCAACTCAACCAGAGAGAGAGAGAGAGGAAGGGAAAAAAACAGTATGAGAAAAATATCAAGTCAGTCCGGGAATGCTTGGTAGTAACAGCAGTTTCAAGTGTCCATTTCGCTCCACGTTATCGCACCAAAAAGAACCAAAACACACAAAAAAACAAAAAAGGAGTGAAGCAAACAATTAATTAAACTCTCAAAAGTTCCTAAGTTCGTCAAAAAAAACAATATGCCAATAGGCGACACATGAAAGTACAGATGTGAATGCATGACTTTGTAGGCTAGTGTGTGTGTGTGTGCCTGTTGTTGTGGTGAGTGTATGTGCGTGTGTGTGTTGTTTTTGGGGATGTCTTCAGGAGGGTTTGAGAGGTTCAGAGGACTTGCAGGGAGAAGAAATACCTGAGCACTCTTCAGCAGGGAAAACGGCACAGCCTTGCTCTGTAGCCAGTAACCAGTGTTAGGAGTAAAGCGCTGCTTTGATCACCACTCGTTTTGGTCACGGCAGATACTGTGAGCCGCGTCACGGAAGAGCTGGAGCTGGTTCAGCAGGTGAGTCGATTCTCTTTCCTCCCTCGAACACTTCACACCCTCTCTCCGAGTTTTACTTCCCTTTTATCATTTACACCTAATTGTTTCCTACCAGATATGGGCATGGACGGCCGGAAGGTTCACGGAACTTCCGTACCGCCACAAGATTATGAGAGTTTCTCATTATTATGACTTATAAAATCATATTTTTAATCAAGTGTGGCATACACATCAATAGCCTACTAAAAATATAGAACTTTTTAAGTCTGAACGTGAGCGCCTCATTAAGATCATACATCATTAAGGGTTGTGATATGTGGCACAGACCTCTTTCACATAATCCGTGACGACCATCACTGCCCAGACGTCAGTCAAGCTGAATATGTCTTTCTCATAGTAATATTTCTTCAGTTTGTCAAATGCATCTGTCCAGCTGACTTTAGGACCGCTGAGTCTCTGGATGATCTTGTCTTTCACAGTCTCTAGTTTGGTGGACCAGTCTGATTCCTGATATAAGGAGGCCATACACCTTCAGAGGAACAACATACTCTCATTTATGACATTCACCACATCTGTGTGAGTGAGTGTGTTTGCGTTTGTTGTATACCAGGTGGATCCAGAGACTCCGCTCAGATAAAGGACACAGTCCAGAAGACCTGTTTTCTGGAGCTGAACCAGGGATCCCAGCAAACCCACCATGGCTCTTTCTCCTCCTCCAGATCCCAGTAATGCAACGTTTGGCACCTCATTCTGAAACACAGACAGTTTGACATTTGATGTTTATCAGTTATGACATTGTTTGTAAGAAAAAGGAATAGCCAGGCAGATATATGAAGTAGCCTATAAGTAAAGTTTTACCTCACTGCAGTGAATCTGAAGCTTCTGCAGGCTTTCTAGAACAGCTTTTCTCCGTTTGGCTACAAACTCCTCCTCCTTCTCGTTCAGAGAGTGTTTGATTCTCACCTCACTGCAGAGACAGACCAGTGCTGAATTTAACATCACATACTGCTATATCACATATTTTGATTTTAGATTTAAATAACTCTGAAGTGTATTTTGAACAGGTACTCACAGAATTATTCAGTTTGTAATAGACGTTAATTGTGTAAATAATGCAGTTCAGTACTTATAGGTGATATAATGAAGTGCACAGCTTCAATCATAGAAATCTGAGCAGAATTACCTTTTCTGGGGTTTGGATGCACTCATCTATAAAACAATGAAGTCAACATTAATGTTAACATCTATGGTAACACTTTAGAATAACTCACACTATGAAGCATTAGTTAAGCATTAGTAAATAGTCAATTCATCATTTATAAAGCATTTATAGACATTAGTAAGCAGTTTATAAATACAGCTATAAATGCTTTGTTCTTGATTTATAAGCATATCTATAATGTGTTTAATAATTGTATTTTCATACTTTACTAATGATCAATTTATCATTTCTAAATTAAGTATTACATTATTTACAAACCAGTTATTTAGGAGTGTTCAGTGGTTCATAAGATCATTTATAAAATGTAAGTAAATGATTAATAAACAATTTAAATGTACATTTATACATCTTATTATTTAGACATATAGTAATAGTTACTCCGTGTTTTAATAAATGCTTTATTAATACATATTCCTACTGTAATTCATGATTAATTCAGGTAGTTATAAAACATTTAGTAGTTGTCAGTGAACTATTTTTGTGAGCTCATCTAAAGTGAGGACTATTCATGCCTCGTAAAGCTTTTATAAAGGAGATTTAAAGGATACAGAACATAGAAATATTTATTTAAAGCAAAAAATTAAACTTTATGAGTATGGGTAACTTGATAAAAAATTAAAAATAAACCTCTGCAATTTCACAGAAAGTAAAAATCCCTGTACTCCTCCAGAAAACATAACTGTGCAGCAAAATGAAACTAAGCTTTTGCAATCTGATATAAAAATACATTTCTGTAAAGTGTAAACATTGCTGAATAAAAATTTACCAGTGCCAACACCGGATTACACGAGTACCAAAATACAACAAATATATATATATATATATATATTTTTTTTTTTTATAAAACATTACTAATGTAATATAATATTTCACAGTGTCAAAACTACCTCAGTACTAAGTTTAAAACATTAGAGAACAGCAGTGCAGAAGATCACTGAGCCTTTAAATCTCCTTTATAAAGCTTTACGAGGCATGAATAGTCCTCACTTTAGATGAGCTCACAACAATAGTTCACTGACAACTACTAAATGTTTTATAACTACCCGAATTAATCATGAATTACAGTAGGAATATGTATTAATAAAGCATTTATTAACACACTGAGTAACTATTACTATAGGTCTAAATAATAAGATGCATAAATGTTCATTTAAATAGTTTATTAATCATTTACTTACACTTTATAAATGATCTTATGAACCACTGAACACTCCTAAATAACTGGTTTGTAAATAATGTAATACTTAATTTAGAAATAATAAATTGATCATTAATAAAATATGAAAATTACTAAACACATTATAGGTATGCTTATAAATCAAGAACAAAGCATTTACAGCTGTATTTATAAACTGCTTATTAATGCTTTATAAATGATGAATTGACTGTTTACTAATGCTTAACTAATGCTTCATAGTGTGCAGTTATTATAAAGTGTTACCATTAGGTATACCACACATGTCAATTGTTAAGCCACTGTTTTTGTTTTTTAATGCAAGTTGCTAACAGTGGAAGTTATAGTACTTACTAGTTTGCATCAGGCCATTGATTTTGGTGAAGTTTTATTTATGAATTAAAGCTCTTTACTAAAAAAAAATAAAATAATCTGGATTCATTCATATACTGTTGTCATACTATTATAATGACATTAAGTCTATTAATTGCCCTGTTGTAAAAGCTTTAAAACATATACTCACTGTTCTGGTATAGTCTTCACCAGTAGCAACTCAGCATCTGTCGACTCTCAGATCAGACAGAAGAGCCTCTTTTATAGGACTCTGAAAGTCTAGATATTAGTGTGGGAGGTGGAGGTGATGAACCTGAACTCCAGAGAGCGGAAAAAGTTTCCCATGTAATTTCCTGGTTCCTGGTAATTTCTTTCTTTCTTTCTTTCTGTAATAGATAGATAAAAAGCAGTTAAAATAAAATTAAAACTTAAATACACAAGCGTTGTGGAGACATTACCTCCTCTGCATCTAAATAAACTAGAGAGAGTGAAAAGTGTTTAAGGGGGGAGGAGGAGGAGGAGGAGGAGGAGGAGGAGGAATGTAGTTAACATTGCATCAAAACAATGCATAGTTTGTGCAATAGTCATCCGAGCTGTTTTGCCTGATTGATTACAGCTGGGGTGCCCAATCCTGTTCCTGGAGATCTAACTTCCTCCTTCCTCTTCCTCCAGCCCTGCTCAACACACCTGTCTGTAATTTTTAAGTGCTCCTGAAGATGTTAAGTAGCTGATTCAGGTGTGTTTTATTAGGGTTGGAGCTAAACCAAAGTGAATCTCACAGCCAAATGAGAAACGCAACAGAACATTTCTCAAATTAAGTCATCAGTAAATGTAATGACACCTACAGTAAATGTTGTATTGTCTTATATATGTTTTATACTATCACATCTGAGGTAACGTAGTTAGCCTACTTTATTGAGTATTTCCATTTTATGCAACTTTACACATTTACTAATAGTAAATTAATAACTTATTAATTAATAAAGTTAAGATCATCATGTTTGTAGTGAGATCCAGGGGATTAAAACGTACAATATATATTTCAGACCTAGTGGAGTAATATTAATAATAGTACTATTACTTATTATTACTCTAATAGGTCTGAAATATATTGTGCGTTTTAATCCCCTGGATCTCGGTACAAACATGATGATCTTATAGAACATGATGCATTGCTGTGTCTGTTATCCCATAATTCCCACTTTTGGGCACAGTGGCTGTGTTTTTTTTTGTTGTTGTTTACATAGTCTTGCTTTAACAGACATTAACATTGTCCTTCGCTGCTGCAGATAGCCCACAATTCGCTGTTAATGGTCATTTATTTGAAAAAATAAAAAAAATGGCAGCATCGGCAGATGTACGTGTACAAACGAAAATGTGGTGTTTAAATGTAAGTAGTTTCAAGCTTGTTTTTGTTTTAAACTTTGTTCTTCTTAATATCCTCCTTTGTGTCTGGAACAGATATCTGTTGTACATACACCGCAGCTCCTCAAGCATTAACCAAAATAAAACAAGTAAATACAAAGACTTAAAATAAAAATAAACTGTAAAAAGGATTTGATGATCAGTAGTGATAGTATTTTATTCTGTGTTGTCATCATTCAGGTTGGATTTTAGCTTTAATGAACGTTTTTTTTTTTTTTAACAAAGCAGCTGATATTGCCATAGACACTAGTGGACTGCCAACTCGCTTTCACCCCAAAATGGCGGAAGCGTAGGGCTGCTGCTGGGCGCCGGTGTTGCAATGGAACGTTCTATTGAGTGTCGCTTCTTGTCAGTGTAAGTTCTTTGGCTAAACTTTGCAGATAGGTAGATCTCCAGGAACAGGGCCGGGCACCCCTGGATTACAGGCATTCAGATAAATTGGTAAGGACACAGCAGAGCAACCAATGAACAAATAACCTTTGCTAGTCTAGGCTAATACAGTTTTTTACTCTTTGATGTCATGTATTTAGCATTTTTATTTAATTTGTGAGGCTTTACATTTTATTTGAATAGTTTGATTAGTAGCCTACTGTAACGATTATGTTCAGTTTTGGTTTAGTTTTCTCTGTGTTTTGTTCTGGTTTGCCTGTGTTCCCTTTGCTAGTTTGTCTCCTTGGTTTTTGGAGTGCTGATGTTTTTCTAGTTACGTTAATTATCCCTGTATGTATTTAAACCCTTAGTTTCCTTTGTTCAGTGTTCGGTGTCGTTTCGGTTTATGTGGTTGTGTGCTCCCTGTTATTGAAAACTCTGTCATCATTTACTCACCCGTTCAAAATCAGTATGACTCTTTTTTACCTCTATGGAACACAGAAGATATTTTGAAGAACATTGAGAACCATTAGAACTAGGGATGCACCGATACCATTTTTTTAAGGACCGAGTACGAGTACCGATACTTTTTTTCTAGTACTCGCCGATACCGATACCTATACATTTATTAATTTCTCTCTCTCTCTCTCTTTTTTTTTTGGTGATGTGGCAGTTTTCCAAGCACAACACAGTGAGACTAATGAGTGTAGGACAGCTTCTTTATTATTACTCTAATGAAAAAAGTAATATTTTTTTATGTGCTTGTCACAAACTTAAAGAACAAAAATTTCAGTGTCTAATAACCTTCAAAGGGCATAATTACCAATATATATAATTGTTGTTATATAAAAAGAAATTTACAAACAAATTACAAACAATACAACAAATGCTACAGTGCCACTTGAAAGTTTGTGAACCCCTTGCAGAATCTGTGAAAATGTGAAACATTTTAACAAAATAAGAGAGATCATACAAAATGCATGTTATTCTTTATTTAGTACTGTCCAGAGTAAGATATTTTACATAAAAGATGTTTACATATAATCCACAAGACAAAAAAAAAATATCTGAATTTATTAAAATGACCCAGTTCAAAAGTTTGTGAACCATTGATTCTTAATACTGTGTGTGGTTACCTGGATGATCTACGACTGTTTGTTTGTTTTGTGATGTTTGTTCATGAGTCTCTTGTTTGCTCTGAGCAGTTAAACTGAGCTCTGTTCTTCAGAAAAAATCCTCCAGGTCCTGCAGATTCTTCAGACTTCAAGCATTTTTTGCATATTTGAACCCTTTCCAGAAGTGACTGAATGATTTTGAGATCCATCTTTTCACACTGAGGACAACTGAGAGACTCAAACACAACTATTAAAAAAGGTTCAAACATTCACTGATGCTCCAGAAGGAAACACGATGCATTAAGAGTCAGGGGTGTGAAAACTTTTTGAATTTGAATATCAAGGTAAATTGTACTTATTTGTCTCTGGGAAACATGTAGGTATCTTCTGTTGCTTCCAATGGGCAGTACTAAATGAAGAAAACTGATATTTAAACAAAATAAGAAAAATTTGGACATCTTCATCCTGTTCAAAAGTTTTCACCCCCCGACTCTTAATGCGTCGTGTTTCCTTCTGGAGCATCAGTGAATGTTTGAACCTTTTTTAATAGTTGTGTTTGAGTCCCTCAGTTGTCCTCAGTGTGAAAAGACGGATCTCAAAATCATTCAGTCACTGCTGTAAAGAGTTCAAATATGCAAAAGATGCTGGAAATCTGAAGAATCTGCAGGGCCTGGAGGATTTTTCTGAAGGACAGAGCTCAGTTTAACTGCTCAGAACAAACAAGAGACTCATGAACAACCATCACAAAACAAAAAAACAGTCGTGGATCATCCAGGTAACCACACACAGTATTAAGAATCAATGGTTCACAAACTTTTGAACGGGGTCATTTTTATAAATTCAGCTATTTTTTTTGTCTTGTGAATTATATGTAAACATCTTTTATGTAAAATATCTTAATCAGGACAGTACTAAATAAAAAATAACATGCATTTTGTATGATCTCTTAATTTGTTAAACTTTTTCACATTTTCACAGATTCTGCAAGGGGTTCACAAACTTTCAAGTGCCACTGTATAGAGATAAAAATTAAATAAACTTGTTTTTCAGATACAGTAGGTTTATTTACCATGTATACATTCATTTAACATATTTTGTTGTTTTATTAACATTAATGACAAATATAGGCTACAGTCCCTTTAAGACCGAATCCATGGATACTGACACATGTCTTGTTTTCACCCAAATGTTTACATCCACTTAAGCGATAACCGACTGTATATACGTGAGATACTCCACACGATGGACATTTTGACAACTATGTGTACATTTGACCATTCAAGTGCAAGGAGAACTGATTGAAAGCATTCAAAATTCCATGCTCCATAGTTGTAAGGAAGATGACTGGATTCATTAAGCAGGTCTTTATTAAAAGATCTGAGTATAATTCCAAACAATAATCACAACTCGTAGTCAAGTCACAGGCTTTGGTCAAAACACAGGCAAAATGTCTCAGGTTACGCACATAACTATGGTTCCCTGAGAGAGGAACGAGACGCCGCATCAGCTGATGCAATGAAGATGCATCTCGCAGGACCAGGGGTCCGTTCTTCGTACCTCACTTAATACATCTGAGATGATTTGACAGATGCTAGATCTTCTAATCCTGATAACTGATCTCTGGCTAATTTGGTTCTTCAAACGAATTTGTGGATTGGATTAAAAAATCAGGATTAAGTTGTCTGAGATTACTGCGGGTTCTCGTGTTCCTTGAAAAGGGCAGATGTATCGATACTCGAAACCACGATCAGCAATGCAGCGATTGGCTGGCGGCAAGGCAGCAACATAATGACATCATATAATTAGAAAAGACACCTGACGAAAACTTGACCCCCCCCCCCAATTATTTAGATTCACGAGCATTTGTACAGTCATACAATTTTATTTCAATGTTGTAATTCACAATTCATTTAATTTTATCTTTGAAGCAAATTTGTTACGAGACAGCATTAAAGTTTTAATTAAAAATTAATTAAAGTCAAGATCAAGTTATCTGCATCTCCCGTGCTGCATCAAGCCACTCCCATAATAGCGTCACCATTCAAATTAATGCACGGCTCAGAATAACTATACAAGCATGTGTGTGAGACTCCAATACAATTGTAAAGTAATTATTCCATCACAAATAAATCTTTCTATGAGTAAACCTGGCTGTGCCTATAGTATTATAGACTACACAACATTATAATAGTATTTTCAAATTAATTTGTGAAATTATCATTTTAAATTATTGTCCCTGGATACGTAGAGTACTGTTGAAATAAAGTAGCAGTGGCTGGGACAGATTTTAAGTATCAATTCCACTGCTGTGTGCTGTGTGGAGCCCTAAAATAATCTAAAACTTTAGGCACTGAAGCTTAAAAAGTCAGCAGCGAGTGGAACACCCTGCACAATGTATTCAATGCGAAGGAGTGTAACCTCACTTAAAACCCAGATACCTGGAAAAGGTGACAGAGAGGAGAATATAATTATTATAGCGATACTCGGCAAGAAATGCACTTCCCAAAGGCGGCCGACTGTGCCTGCGCCTTTCTAAACCTGTTCACTACCATCTCAACGGCAGTGCCAAACAGTCCAGAGGACGAGACAGGGGCATCCAAGAGTATAGCTTTGTCGTACTCCTTGATGCCTGTCCGCTTTCACCAGAGCAGTCATAGATAGTCCAAGTGAGCGTTAAATCTGTGACCCCCTGATCCAGGTCCTTAAGCAGATCTGCCTGGTAAGCTTGTAATACTGACATAGTATGCAAAGAAAAAAAGTTTTCCATGTAATTTACTGGTACAGATTTCTTTCTTTCTTTCTGTAATAGATAGATAAAAAGCAGTTAAAATAAAATTAAAACTTACATACACAAGCAAAAATACCTTTTTGGATGGTTTTGCGTTGTGGAGACATTACCTCCTCTGCATCTAAATGCTTAGCTGATTCAGGTGTGTTTTATTAGGGTTGGAGCTAAACCATCAATACAATGGCAGACAAATCCAAAACAGTAATCCAAAAAAATGTGAGTCAAAAGAGCAAAAACAATGGTCTTAATGGTAATCAACACCAGAGGCATGGAAAAACACTGGTAAGGCAGTGAACTGGCAATACTTCACAATGTGGCAGTGATAACAAATGGCTTAAATACAGGGTGACAGGAAATTACAAAACAGGAACTGATGTCCTTAGTTGCTACCCATGATCTCTCCTCCAGGCCGTATCCCTCCGAATCTACAAGGTATTGCATCTGACCCCTCCTACTGCGAGAATCTAGGATCTCCCGAACTAGGTAGACAGGAGCTCCATCGATCCCAAGTGGTGGAGCAGGTTCTTTGTCAGTGGTTTCGCGGCTCAATGAGCAGTGGGCTGATTTCAGGGACACATGAAAGGAATGAGAGATGCAGTAATTACCAGGCAACTCTAAATGATACGTGACAGAATTAACTTGACATATAATCTTAAAAGGGCCAACGTACCATGGATTTAATTTCTTGCAAGGGAGTTTCAGGTGTAGGTCGTGAGTGGAAAGTCACACCAATGTTTGCAAAAGGCTCTCCAAACCCGTGATGTGAATTGTGGCCTTCGATCAGTAACAATATCATCGGGTAGTCCATAAATTCTAAATACTTGATTAAACAGAACTTGGGCAGTTTCCATGGCAGTGGGTATACCTTCCAATTCAATGAGATGACAAGACTTAGAATAGCGGTCAATGGAGACCATGATGGTGGTGAGTCCTTAAGAGTCAGGAGGATCAGTAATAAAGTCAATGGACAGGTGTGACCAGGGTCGATAAGGAATAGGTAGTGGTTCTAAAAGTCCTGCAAAGTTTGTGACTAAGCACAGATCTGACAAGCAGTTACATAATTACTGATATCTGCATTTAATGTGGGCCACCAAAGTGAATTTCTGACCAAAGCAGTGGTGCGATTAATTCCAGGATGTCTAAAAGCAAGGGATGTGTGGATCCACTGAATGATTCTGTTGGGAAGACTGGATGGAACGTAAATTTTTCTAGCTGGGCACTCTAGAGGGGATGGCTCTACATGTTGGACATGTTGAATTTCTTTTATAATATCCCACTGGATGGGTGCGATGATGATAAAGGGTGGCAAGATAGTTTAGATAGAGTCGTGGATACGTGACAATGCATCTGCTTTACTATTTTTGCTCCGTGGACGGTTTGTGACTGAAATTGAAATGAGTGAAAAAGAGTGCCCATCTTGCCTGGTGAGGATTCAAATGCTTGTAGTCCTTGTTATGTTCTAGGTTTCTGTGGTCTGGATGCTTAAGAATTGGAGCTGTGGTGAAACTGGACTTGAGCCTGTTGAATGCTGGTGTAGTGGCCTCCATCTATAATAACTTCTTGGGTTTTCCTTTAAGAAGTGAGATGATAGATGCAGCTATGGTACTGAAGTCACGATGAATCTACAGTAGAAGTTAGCAAAGCCTAGAAATCATTGTAACTCCTTGATAGTGCTGGGTATGGTCCAGTCTGTGACAGCTTTTACCTTGGTATCATCCTTCTTAACTCCTGAATGGCTAATATTGTATCCCAGGAATTTGGTTGACGTTACATGAAACTCACACTTCTCGGCCTTGACAAAAAAATCATTCAGAGCATGCGTGACAAGACAGTTCTTACATAAGAGATATGTTCTTCCATGGATCATGAATAGATCAGGATATCGTCTATGTAGATTCGAGAGATCTTTGAAATATTCATTATCAAAGGACTGGAAAACTGAAGGTGCATTGGCCAGCCCATATGGCATAACCAATTAGGTCTAGGGGTATGATTCTTGCTTCAGGTGCGAGAGGTCCCGGGTTCAAATCCCGGACGAGCCCCCACTTGTTACCATCCCTTACCCGTCTAGGGGTCGGTAGGGGAGTAACAAAGAAAAAGTGTAAATAAATACGTAAGGACGAAAAGAAAAAGGCGAGAACACACTTCAATCCTCTGTCCCAGAGAGAAGATGACACCAGATAATGTATACAATCAAAGAAAGGATTTTATTTACAAAAGAAGGAACATAACATAGGATAATGGGGAGCTCAGGGGAGAGCAAGGCCTAAAATAATAAAATAATAAACAAAACAGTCCTCTAACTAATTTAGGCAGGGGTTCTAACTAACCTAATAAGGCTCAAACAAAACAAATAAACAACATAAACTTACCTCAACTCCCTTGCTTTTTCTACTTTCTGTTTGAAGTTAGACCACTGAACACACTACTATTAACACAGGTCACTGCTAGATTCAGTTAGCCACTGCTAACACACACAACTACTGTCTCTGAATGGCAAACACAAGCAGAGAGTCCAACACAGAGTTCAATCTGGAGCAGGGGAGAAGTGTGTCTCCCTCAGCAAGCACTGAACTGCCCCAATATACTCCTGGTCTCAGGCACGCTCTCATAAACGACCTACAGGTGGTAGTGATTTGACCTGAGGAGGAGTAGAGAGAGAGACAGACACACAGAGAATGCAAAAAACACAGGCACAGGGCATTCAACTGTGCCCACACCTTGGAAAACCACAGTGAAACAAATAATAATAAATCATAATCAAAATAATACGTCTTAGGACGTAACACTCATAGTAGTGCCCCCTGGTGGTGAGAAAAGCTGTCTTCCATTCATCACCCTTACGGATTCTGATGAGATTGTAGGCAGATCTGAGGTCCAATTTAGTGAAATACCAGGCTCCAGAAAAGAAGGAATAAGAGGCAAGGAATGGTGATTCTTAACAGTGATTGCGATGAGTGCTCGATAGTCAATATAAGGTCTTAATCCGCCGTATTTCTTGTCAACAAAGAAGAACCCAGATGCTGCAGGAGAGGTGGATGGTGTAATAAATCCATAAGATAAGGCTTCTTCAATGTATTCTTCCATGGCTTTTGTTTCAGGAATGGACAGTGGTTAAACACAGCTCTTACATGGAGAGGTGTTAGGAAGGAGGTCGATGACAGTCTCAGGGGCGATAAGGTAACAACTTGGTGGCCTTGTCTTTACTAAATACCTTGGCTAAGTCAGCATACTCATTAGGGATGTTATTTGGTTATTCTTGGCTAGATGGGTAGTGCAGACTATAAGTTTGGTGGGCAGTTCCAGACAGTGAGTGTGACAATGAGGTGACCAACAGGCCGATTCCTTTTCCCTCCATGAAAACTGTGGTCGTGAGTAGATAACCAAGGATATCATAGGATAACTGGGTTTTGTGGTGATGATATGACATAGAGAGTGATTTCTTCAGTGTGAAGCAGGCCAACTCTTTTATGGGGAGTGTTTGATGAGTAATATGACCTTTACCGATGGGACCATCATCAACGGCAGTAACAGCAATGGTTCACATTCGGTGTAAGGAATATTCAACTGCTTCACTAAATCTTGATTAATCAAATTTGAAGCGGCTCCAGAATCTATTAGCGCTGAGTAATGGTGGTCTTGATTAGCAATTGACAAAATGATGGGAAGTGACAAGCATAAACTGATCTGTAAAGTATTAAATGTAACTCACTCCAAAATTTGGAGAGGAGTTGGCAGCAGGTTTAACAGGACAGTTGGAAGAGCGATGACCTGATTCACCACAGTAGAAGCAGAGCTGATTGAGTAATCTTCTCCATTCATGGTTCAATTGATTCAAAGTTTCGAAAAGCTTCATTTCTCCCATCTCTATGGCTGCATCCGAAATAGCATACTCTCTTGAGTTGGTACTTATTTTGAATAAGTAATTACATCACGACTATGAGGTTCCATTTGTGCCAAAAATGTGCTTTGTACTATACGTTACATTTATCCTTGTCTACAGTCATTGCCTACTTGTTCAGATAAATTCATACTTGTTGATGTATGTTCCCTGTTTGTGTCATATTGTTCTGTCATCCTTACTGTTGTCTTCTTCTGTCGTCTTCTTGTTCGTCTCATATGAAGAGAACAATGAAATACCCTTATGTATCTCTGAAGAGGATTATCTTCACGAAAGTTTCGATTGCACATTATCTCAGTATAATTCCTAATAAAGTGTTTTTAAGCACAGTGCTGCTTTGTTCTCAGATTAGATCTCTGATTAGATAACCTGGGAAACTGCTATATTTCTGCTGTGCCATATATATATATATATATGCATATACAATAATTCAGAGTATGCTAATTTGTATGCTCATTTTGGCTACCAGTTTGTTCAATCAGTGGCAGAAAGGGGGAGTGTTTGAAACCTGCTAGACTTCAAATGAAAGTTCTCAGATCTGATAATTACTTTGGCTCAGATGCTTGTCTATCATAACATCTATCATTGTCTATAACAGCTGTCATTATGAGAGAAGATTCTTGGCAAAGAGAGTGATTGTGACACATTCTCAGAGAGAGAGAGAGATAGAGAGAGAGACGGTGGGCCGCATTAAATACTGTATGTCCAAAATACTAGAAAAAAGGTAACAATTATAAAGGGTTATTATGAGGTTGTACACTGTAGCTCCGGATTGTCCAATCAGCATCCAGGACCACGGCTATCAGATTTATAATAATGAGCGTTTGTGCTGTTTGATATCAAATGACCAGGACAAAACCTTATTTTTAGAGAATGGTTTATTAATTCATTGGAACAGAAGCAAAGTAATACAATATTTTAATCAGCAATCAAAGTTGTAATTCAGTCTGTGTTATGGTTGATTTGATTATTAATGATCAGCAATTTATTGCTTAATGAACAGACTGAAACATGCAGAAAAATGTTTAATATTTAAAATGTAGCTGTAAACATGAATTTACATTTGAAAAAACAAAACAAAACAGTAAGGACTTTGCCGCCTCATTTCAGAACGCTGCACACCACTGATGTTTATTATTCATTATTAGTGTATTTTGGCCCTATGGCGAGGCGAATCTGCTCCAGCAGTCTGTCTTTGTTGTTTGTGATGTTTTTTCCAGCGACCTCCATGAGATCAGTGATCATCTCAGCGCTGTAAGGACCTTGAAAAGTGTGATATTTTTCCCGGTAGGCCTCAATATCATCTGAAGAAACATTAACACACTTAAATCAGAACACAGTTAATAATTAAGTTTTATTCAGGACACTGTAAGACTTTAACTTGCCTCCACAAGTTGCCTTTGGCCTTTGAACACATAGAAGTCCTTCGGTTTCTTTACATCTTCACTGGGAATGTTGACCTCAGGGAAAGGGATGTTTAGTTCCTTGCACATCTCAGCAGCTTCCTTCACTGTCTGCAGTGGAAAAACAGCACATTATTGTTTGATTAAAAGGGTTAGACTGTTTAAATTTAAGTAGTTATTCAGTGAAATCATCAGGATGAGAACCCCCTTCTGAGATAAATGAGAATGCTAACAGATAGCACTCTCTAGGTATCATAATATGGTTAAATGATTATAAAATGTTTTTTTTTTTTATCTGTTTAAATTATATTTTCAGGTGTCTTAGTTGTTGTGAATTGCACAAACAGGAAAATACTATACGAAGTCTTTAATAATAATGCTCAGAGCATGCAGGAGAACACATGAAAATATAAACAAGTTAAAACTAAGACAACAAGAAAATGAACAGAGAAAACAGAGGGTTTAAATACACAGACAGAGTAAACAAAGGAAGTATGAACAGATGAGAAACTAATGAATAACCACGGAAACTAACAATCTCAGAGAACTCAAGCAAAACAGATCTAAAACAGAACGAGCATTTGTAATTTGTAATTATCTGTTTATGTGTTTAAAATCCTGTACATTTTAGGTTAGTGTGAACTCTGGTGGTCATTATGAATGTCATAAGTGTTAATGTTCATAGACTGCAATACTGGGCCAGCCCACTAGAGGCTGCTAGAGTCAATGTTCTGGTTGAGAAGGAACGAAAAAAAGAAAAAGAAAAGGAGAATAAAATAGTGTTGGTAATGTTGTGAAACTAGCCATCCTCTCTCCTATTAATTTCTTTCATTACGAGTACCAAACATTACAAAATCTGGTGACGATGTCTGCATCTGTACCCATGCCTGCATTTTTTCTTCCGACGGTTTTCTATTCCTTTTTGTACATAGCAGAAAACTTTCCAAAACTACTTGCTTGTCATCAAAGCATGAGGTGATGCCAGAGTTCATGCAGTTTTGTTACATTGTCTCGATACGGAGGGCCAGAGACTTTTCAACTTCTGCTCAGGTTCAAGCCATCTCGAGGACAAAGTCCAGTTTCAAATGAGGTAAACAAAAGAGTGAGAAAATGCCATTACAAAATGGAAAGCCACAGATTTCAAATAAAAGACGCTGTTTTCCCTGTGGATCAAATACTCACTTGGCTAATGCACACACTTGTCCTGCTGCGTCTGCCACATGTCATCACTGTGAAAAGAAAGGACATTTTGCAAAGGTATGTAAATTGGCAGGTGTCAAAGAAGTGAAAGAAGTTAATGTTGCCTGAACTGACTGTGCTGCCTGTAAATCAGTCTCCTGACAAAATTTGCTGCCAAGTAGAATTGGAAGCACCACATGGAAATAAAATACCGGTTGAATTGATTGATGATACAGGATCAAGTGTGTCCATCCTGCCTGAGACATTGTCCATGAAACATTTTGCAAATTGTGAACTGAAGGAACCTCAAGTGAGGTTAGTCACTTACTTACGTAAACACTTACCAACCTTAGGCTGTTTCACTGCTTCTGTGTCACATGATGGTGTTGCAACCACTGCCAATTTCTATTTGGTCAAAACGGGATCACCACTTTTGGGCATGGATTGGATTAAACCCTTAAAGGGGTGGTTCAGTGTTTTTTTTCTAAGCTTGATTGTGTTTATGGGGCACAGTTTAACATGTCTCAATGCTTTGTTTTAAAAAAAACGCTGTATTTTTCATATATTTTACATTTACATTTACGGCTGGTTTGATTTCCTGCTTCTATGATACCACTCCCTCAGAAATACGCAATGTGCTCAGATTCGTTAGCTGGCCCAGTGTTTTGTGATTCGCTGAAGCGTCCGGAAACGCCACGCCCCTTACCATTAGTTGTTACATGTGCTTCAGTGGAAATGTAAGTAATGGCGTCTATATTGCCGTATCACATTGAGCCCGAATCAGACCCAGATAGCAGTAATGATGAAGAGGGTCAAGCAGAACCTTTGCAAGCACAGTTTTTAAAGGACGCTTCTGAATGGTAAGTATTTCCGTTTATATTTGTGTCAAAGTGTTTAGATATGCTGTCACTTGTAAATGTTACTGCTGTTTGTTAGCTTTCTATATACGGTTTTATCCTGATTAAAGCTTTACTGTAGCTGAATACATGACTGAATAGTAGCATTTTTGTAAAGGTATTGGTCCTCAGATGACTTCTACTGCATTTGCTGATTTCCTGGCTGAAAGAGGAATAAAACACATTCATTGCAGTGTTTACTGGCCGCAAGCGAACGGTGCTGTGGAAAGATGGAATAGTGTTTTAAAGGACTGTGTGCAAGTAGCTGAAATGCAACAGCCACAGGGGTATCACCATTTGAACTGTTCAGAGGGAGGAAGATGCACACAAAGTTAAACACTCTGTCAGCTACAAAAGCTCAGGGAAAGGAAGTGTCAATGGGCACATGTGACCGTGTGCAGCAAGTTGATGAAACACTATACGGATCTGAAACGTGGAGATAAACCACCGCCCTTCAAATCGTGTACATGTAAGAAAACCAATGCATGTACCAAAGGCTGGAAGGAAGTTCACTGTTCCTTTGTCAAAGAAACTGGGACCAAGCACTTATGTCTTGAGCGATGGAAAGAAATGGAATGCAGCTCACTGGTTCCAGAAAACACTCAAACTGCGTTAGAGAATGCTCAGGTTAACCCTGGAACTGAGAATGTTGTGCTTGATCCAGTTAGGAGTACACGAGCTAGACAGCCTCCTGTGTGGTTAAAAGACTATGTAGCTGAGTAAGGGAAAAGAAAAGAAGAGAGAATAAGGGAATTGAAAACATTTGTTGAAAGTGTTCATGTTTTTATTCATTTGATATGTTATAAAATACCAGAAGTACATTTATGGTTTAAAGGCAGAATTCATAAATGAATTGAATTAGACTGAATAATCCCCTTATTAAGAGATTATTTTCTAAAGAAAGAGGGGAATGTTATGTCCTGTGTTAATGTTCATAGACTGCAATACTGGGCCAGCCCACTAGAGGCTGCAAGAGTCAATGTTCTGGTTGAGAAGGAACGGAAAAAAAAGAAAAGGAGAATAAAATAGTGTTGGTAATGTTGTGAAACTAGTCATCCTCTCTCCTTTTAATTTCTGTCATTACGAGTCCCAAACATTACAATAAGGAAAAAAGCAGCAAGATTTTATTTTAAAAAAGTCTCCTGTTGTGTTCTACAGAAGAAACAAGTCACAGGTTTGGAACGACATGAGAGGGAGTAAATGATGATTTCTAAATGAACTTCTATGAGTGAATTCTCTGTGCATATAATACCGTGAAAGGATCATCATCGTCACTGAAATCCAGTGAAATGATGAGGTCGATGTCTCTCTCTTTTCTCAGCACTGAGGAGTAGGGTGAGTTCAGCAACAGTCCAGCGTCTTCATAGTCTCTCTTCTCACTTTCCAGAAGAGTGGAGGGCACTGCTTCATCTGAGGGATTACAGCATTATAACACAGTATTATTCACAATGAATTTCCATTTAACACCTGTCCATCTGAGTTTCTGTTCTCACCATTCATGTTGTGGAGGAAGTTATAATTCCTGCCCCAGATCCACTGATCCATGCATATGAAAATTCTTGTCCAAATATCTGTAAAACAAATACACAATTCAGTAAATGGTTTCAAGTATGCATTCTTTGGAGAAAAGTTTTTGATGTTTCATTATAGTTTCTTCAGCTTTAAAGTACATCATTGGATGTCTAATTGTTTTTCTGTGGCATCAGTCTTTGTTGGTGCTAATGGGGAAGCTTTATGGAATCAACACGTTTCGGTTTATGCATTAATCTGGCTTGAAAATCAAATATGAAGTACATTATACAAATTAACATTGTAAAGACAGTTCAATTTACCAAAAGGCCAGAAACTGAAGCAATGACTCAAATCATTACACACATCCTCAGTGAATTGTTTCATATACTGTTTTGCAGCTTCTTTATCAGTGAGATTCAGTTTTTTCTTTGGAAAAACCAGGTGATGTTCGCCTCCAGTGAGCGCTGTAAAAGAGGGGAATGTGCAGATTGAGTTCTTGTCATCTGTATAATTCTAGTTTGTGTATCTTTTGTTAATTAGTGGTTGTTGTTTTTTTTTGGATGTTTTTGCATGTTAATGTATCCATATTTATGGTTTCATCAATTAGCTTGTTTAAATATTGCTGAAAAGCCATTAATGATACATTTTCTAGCACACCTTAGGAAAATCTTACCGTTCAACTTTGTTCTGATGGATTCATGGAGATCAGACGGATCTTTGTCATTCAAAACAGAGAGATTCATGTCCACCAGATCCATGAGCAACTGATAACATTCATCTTCTGAATATATGCAAAATGTCTTTCCATCCCCAAATTTATGACATTCAGATATCAGGTGTTTTCAGGTGATAATCATCATTATAGCTCACTTTTATTTTTCATCATTAAAGTCACTCTGAAGTTATTTCATTTAAAAAGTTTAATTTTTTAGCAGGTATTCATGAACAGATCATTAGACACAAAAGGTAGATCAACTTGTCAATAAATAAAAGCAGTAAGAAAAGCTTTACCTTTACTCGTTTCCCCAAACATCCCTGTTTCTCTTTTATGCAGGAAATGAAGAAAGAAATCTGGCGGACGGGGTTTAAATTGAGTTAAAGTTCACATGATAATGAAATGACTGTCAGCTTTAGACAGAAATGAATTTTGAGAACAAATGAAGTTGCACCTTTTATTCGTTCCCAGAGGAATTTCCTATCCTCGACTCCATCAGCTAAAACGCTGCCACACAGAGCTGCAGAAAACACATTTAAGTCTAAAAGTGTATACAATAAACAAAAATGTATAATTTTTTTTTTTTTTTTTTTTTTAAATATAATGTATAAAACAAACAGTCTGATGCATAAAGTTATCATTTAAGCTCTTATTGTGAAGCAAAAATGAACTTTCCTTTAAACCACTGTATAATGAGAAGGTTTATAATGGAAAACAGCACCTCAATGTATTGGTGAAATTGCTTTTTAAATTATTTTTCAACATTTCTAATTGTAATATTTATATTTCAGTTTTGACAGACCTGATCTCCAGATCAATACACATCCCAGAGACTATTGATCTATTTTACTGTATTCTCTAATTCAGGTCAATGTACAGTTTGTAATGGAGAATCTGTAGAATGTAAGCTGATATGATAAATATTAATAAACTCTCCTTTTAAACAGAGTTTGTTACCTTGCAGGTACAGCATGTCATTTTCAGGCTGGTTCTTGATCTTACAGCCATTTTCAAACTTGCTGCCAAAGCTGGAGGTGTCCACAAACGCTCCAGTCAGAGAATAACCTGCTTCATGTGGAGTGAACTCAAACCAGGGGTCTGCAGACAGAAACACGTTCATATAACAGCTGAAACAAACACATTAACTCTCTTTCTCACACACAAACACAAACCTCCATCTTTGCTCTGTTTGCAGTGTTTGTCGATCACTGTGTAGATGGGAAACGGGTCTTTACTCTGCTGGTCCCAATGGTCTGTGAGTGTGTGTTCATCTATCTGAAGAGAAAAAAAAAAATTAGTTTTGCAGCTGTAATTTATCACGTCAGTTTATGGGAGACCTGGGACAATTTCTTCAGTCACAAACAAGCTCAAGTAAAAACCTCCTGCTAGAAACTTTTTTTCTTTGTGGAAACTTTGTGTTTAATGAGCTAATATAATATTTCAAATCAATATTTTATCCAGTTGTTTACTTTAATTATATTAACCTGTTGTGTTCTCGCATTTACACAGCTTTGACCAGCTGATGTCACTTTTGAAAGAGAACTCGCACTGCGTCCTGAGATCCTATTGGGGGAACGCCTCAGTGTGATGGTATCTGAAGAATTTGTTAAGGGATTAGCTCACTTTAAAATGAAAATTACCCCAAGCTTTACTCACCCTCAAGCCATTCTAGGTGTATGTGACTTTCTTCTTTCTGATGAACACAACCAGAGATATATTAATAAATATCCTGACGCATCTGAGCTTTATAATGGCTGAAGAAAGTCCATCCATCCACCAGACCGCCTTCCGTATTGAACTTACGAAAAAAACGGAACTGGTATCGCGTCACTTAAGCTTTTTCCGTAAGTTGAATAGGGAAGGCGGAGGACGTAGCGTAAGCTTTTTGAACTGCGAGAGTTTTTCACTTCCTTCGTAAATTGAATACGTAAGGCCTGGCGGAAGCTATATATTTTACTTAATAACTTGTTAAATATGGATTTTTTTTACACAAACGCATCGCTTCGCTTCAGAAGGCATTTATTAACCTCAGCTCAGACTCATTGACCCCACTCACTGCCATTATAAAGCTCGGATGTGTCAAGATATTTATTAATATATCTCTGATTGTGTTCATCAGAAAGAAGAAAGTCATATACACCTAGGATGGCTTGAGGGTGAGTAAATATTGGGGTAATTTTTATTTGAAAGTGAACTAATCCTTTAAATCACAGCAATCCTATTGGCCTATGACATCATACTAGTGCGACGAGGAGGAATATAATGGGCTCCTAGAGAACATGTCATCAACTCTTTTCGTCTTCAGGTACTGTTTGTTTGAAGCACGATTGTTCAAAATCAGGTAAGAATGGCTTGGGTAAGCAAATGTTTCAAGCAGTGTGTGGATTTGTGTTCAAAGCTTTTTTGACACTTGATCACACACAACTTGTTATTTGTTTGGGCATGCTCAGTTCTTGAGAGAGCTGTTTGCATGCACTTTCCCCTTTAGGAAACCCCAATCTTGTTTGTCAGTTTTCCTGAGGGAAGAGGGACAGCCATCTGTACCCAGCAGTTCGGTCCCTCTCACTGAGAGGAGCTGAGATTGCGGGGGCCTGAAGCTTGTTGAAGAGTTAGACAGAGGTGTTATCTCTCTCTCTCTGCTGGCGTCAAGCCAGGAAGAGCAGGAGACGGCTGCTGAGGGTGAAGAAGGCATCTGAGCCCTCTCAGCCGCCCTGCCCCACATATGATGAGCCTTCCTTTACCCTTGATCTCCACGCTGAGATCAAGAGGGCATGGGAGAATCCATATTTGACCCACATCCATGGACATCAGCATGCAAATTATGCAGATGCAGAGGGGGTGCATGAGCATGGATACGTGTCAATGCCTCCTATAGACGAGATGTTTGCGAACTATCTCGCGGCTGGAGAGGCATCTCCTTGTCTGCAGTAGCTCAGAGTTGTCTGCTCCTAAAGGAGAGCCTCTCCAGCCCAAGACTGGCAGCTTGTGATCCTGGTACGCCATTTCTAACTGTGAGAGTCGTCAGAGTCGCCTTCTACATTAGGCTAATAATGCGAGTTGCAGGCCCTGTGGCCTCCTCAATCTGCCTAGGTTGAGCTGGACTCCTCTTGGTACTAGAGTAAAATGCGATATGCTGAGCTACAGTTCCCTAGTGGTGTAGACAAATAGCAGACAAATAGCCAGGTGTTGCAGGCTTTTTCCTAGAAAGCCTCCTCTGTGGATGTCCTCTGGGCGTTGTTAGGCTTCCTCTCGAAAGTGGCAAGCACTATGCTGAAGCCTCCACTCTCTAGAGCTTTGGTTAGTAGCATTATCTAGCTTGTGGCCTTTTAGAGCAGGCTCTCCTGTGAAAGCTCCTTGATTGTAACCATCAAGTCACGGGGTTGAGTATCCTAGGACTCTTCAGTGGAATTTCATCCCGGTGAAGCCTCCACTCCTCCAGAGCTTAGCTCAGGCAGCAACCTGTCTTGGAGCGAGAGTTATTATTTGTTCAGGGTCCTCCCAGAGCTCTGAAGCCCCTTGTGTTCAATACCAATGATGCTCAGGTCGAGCTGACTAAGTACTCCCTCCTATTCAGGACGGTGTTGAGTACGCTCCCTTAGAGCTCAAGCATTAGCCCTGAGCCCATGCTCGTGATATTCTGGAGTAGTAGGCCCTGTATAAAGGCCTCCTCGACAGTCTAGTTGCATAAGATCTGTACTCCCCTTGTCCCCTAGAGTGGCGCAGACTGATATCATCTGATATCCCTGGTACTAGCCCTAGAGTTCTAGTTTCGCTACCAAGTAGTTGGCCCTGCTCAGGCCACCTTGAAGGCAATCCTCTGGGTTGAGCTAGTTTTTTAGCACTTCCAGCTAATTCAGTATCCTGGCTCCCTAGAGTTGCATCATGTCACAGGCTTCACAGTAGCCTTCCTAGTACTAGCTCTAGAGCTTGGTTGATACTCTACTCAGTCCAGCCTAGGTATTACCCCCCTCGTTTAGAGGGTCATTCTGCAGAGTACTTCACTCCCTGAGTCTGGTCAGAGGATCGAAGGACTTTCATGAGACCTCCCTGGTAGATCAGATTTTTAGTGCTGTAGTAAGTACTCCATCATTTGAGGGGATTGTCCTATAGAGAACCTTGCTCCCTGAGTTTGATCTGAAAGGTCATGAGATTCTTGTAACCCCCTTGGTAGATCAGCTCTTGATAGAGCTGGAGGTACTCCTCTCATTAGGGACCCTATGTAGAGTACCCAGCCTCCATAGTGCTTTGAAAAAGAAGTGCTCTGTAGGTCCAGGTTCGAGCAGAAGCTGTAAGGGTTTGGAAAGCACTATGACTGACTCATTGCCGTGATTTAACAAATGCTTCAGATACCAGTCACGCTGAGGCGTTCCCTCAATAGCATCTCAGGACGCAGTGTCTCATTCCCTGTTCTCAGGGAACCAGGCTTACAGTCGTAACCCGAGACGTTTGTGCTGCTAATAATTACGAGAAAGTCAATCATTATTATGAGAACATTTCCCATTATTATGAGAAATGTTCTTATTATTATGACATAAGTCATTATTACAAGTTTCTCAATTAATCAGATACTAAGTCATAATCATGAGAAAGTTTCTTATTTATGACTTACAAAATCATATTTTTAACCAAGTGTGTCATACATATCAATTGCCTACTTAAAATATAGCACCTCATTAAGATTGTATACATCATTGAGGGTTGTGGTATGTGGCACAGACCTCTTTCACATAATCCGTGACGAGCATCACTGCCCAGACGTCAGTCAAACTGAAGCAATGTTTCTCATAGTAATATTTCTTCAGTTTGGAAACTGCTTCTGTCCAGTTGACTCCAGGACCGCTGAGTCTCTTGATGATCTTGTCTTTCACAGTCTCTAGTTTGGTGGACCAGTCTGGTTCCTTATATAAGGAGGCCATACACCTTCAGAGGAACAACATACTCTCATTTATGACATTCACCACATCTGTGTGAGTGAGTGTGTTTGCGTTTGTTGTATACCAGGTGGATCCAGAGACTCCGCTCAGATAAAGGATGGAGTCCAGAAGAGCTGAACCAGGGATCCCAGCAAACCCACCATGGCTCATTGTCCTCCTCCAGAAACCAGTAATGCAACGTTTGGCACCTCATTCTGAAACACACACAGTTTGACTTTGCAAACATTTGATGTTTATCAGTTACAGCATAATTTGTAAGAAAAAGGAATAGCCAGGAAGATACATGAAGTAGCCTATAAATAAGGTTTTACCTCACTGCAGTGAATCTGAAGCTTCTGCAGGCTTTGTAGAACAGCTTTTCTCCATTTGGCTACAAACTCCTCCTCCTTCTCATTCAGAGAGTGTTCGATTCTCACCTCACTGCAGAGACAGACCAGTGCTGAATTTAACATCACATACTGCTATTTTGATTTCAGATTTAAATACAGTTAAGTTAAAGTTAAAGTACAGAATAAGTCTTATTCGGATAATTATCCAGTTTGTTATAGACTTTAATTGTGTAAAATGCAGTTCAGTACTTATAGGTGATATAATGAAGTGCACAGCTTCCATTTTAGAAATCTGAGCAGAATTACCTTTCCTGGGGTTTGGATGCACTCATCTATAAAACAATGAAGTCAACATTAATGTTCTTGTGGCTGTTTCCATAATCACATAAAACTTTAGGTCACTGAACACATACAAATTATTGGCATCGGATTATAAAATACAATTATTAGATTATTAAATTAAAAATTCATGGCACAGATAATCACTAAACATTTGATTGAAACATAAATTGTAAAATGTAAATACTGATAATAAATTTATTATAAATAATAATTTTATTTAACATCTATATTTAAACTGTTTTAATTGTAATATTTTTTTTGGACTTTGGCGCCCTCTTGTTAAATTCCTGTGAAGAGAATTTACAGGAATTTTTTTTTTTCCCTCAAAAAAGAGAGAAAAACTTATGGCCACAATGAATAGGATGTCGATCCCTCAACTTCACAAAACTAAGTGAACTGAACTCGTCTCTTCAGGCACCGTTACCTACAGTACATCTAAATTAATTGAAAGGCTACTTTTCGAGAGGTAACTTTGAGAAACTTCAACTAGTGTTGTGTTTTTATTTAAACATGAATGCCTTTGATGACTGTTGTGCCCCGTCACCCACTGGGTGGTTTCTACCGCGACCACGAAACACATCTTGGTCACAAGCCACTTCCTCTATTCATATTACTCAGCTCCTGTAAAAGGTTTACTTTTATAGATTCAGGAGTCTTCAGGTAGGTGTACAATATTTTCTTCTTAGATTATATTATCTCAGGGTCTGATCACTACCTTACCCCCTAGGCTTTCGGTTCAGATATCAACTATGCCTACCTGGGTGGGGTGTGTTAACCATCCGTTCAGTGCACCACAGCTGGCTCTTCGCCCTCAGAGGACAGCTATGCTTTTGACTTTATAAAGTCCATCGGAATAACTTTATAAAAATCTATCTTTTTCAGACAGTTAACTTCCGATACCCCAAATGGATTCTCAATCTACAACAATAAACAGACTGAGACAACACTATCAGAGTTTGAGGGCAGTCCTCATTCTCATTTTATTATTTCTTGCAAAGGCAAAAGCTAAATACACCACTCTATGCCAGCTAAGCTAGAAGTTTCATAAGCAGAATAAACAATTACATTTTAAAGCTTACCCTCTTCTGTACTCAGTATGTTCTCTCTAAGGAAATCAGGTGTCTTCTTTGATCTTCTGAGGGTTGTGGTCTCGAACTGGTTTCCGCTGGCTTGTATGCTCTTTCTCTCTTCATCAGATCTTCTAGAGAGCTCTAAGGGCCCCTGTTTTTATATTGACTTTTGATGCACATTATCTCTTCATTTACGGACATGTTGCTTCTATTTGCGTTCACATATTACCTGCGTGGGTCAGTTACTGTTACTTGCATCTATCACCTTTTTTAGTTGCGTCAATGCATTTCCTGTTTGCGTCAATGGCTCAAGCAATACACATTTTTTTATTGTATATTTTATCAGATTTCTACCTTGCTAGACATTTATTTCCTAACTTGTCTTCATTTTTTTTGGCAGTTGCACACAATAACGCTTCTGTTCCCCAACCCATGTTCACCCACACACATAATGCAACATACATCATCTTTACAGGATGTGGTATACACTACACTTGAGCGTACAGCATGTGTGTGTTTTATGTCACCTTATGTAAACTTCATGCCCCCTAGAGACTTTCCAAGATCAACAATTTTCTACTTTTTGTTATATCGTTTCTTATCATTTAAATCTTTATCTAACTGTTTGGAAGAGAACACTCCATATTTGTTGTTGATCAGTGGCAGCAATTTCATGTTTTCATTTCAATAAAAGTTTCATACTACAACGATTTTACTACAATGATTCCACTACCACTTCCATATTTGCAAAATATGTGGTACAGGGCACTAACTACCAAGGGGACACCATCCCACCCTCTATGGGGCACCATCAACACCACACACCCACCCCCAGAAAGAGATTTCTGCATAGGGGATCCATTTGACCAGTGTCTGCCCTGAGCAATTCTGTTACTTTCTTCTTCTTTTTTTAAACTGTACATTATATAAAGTAATGCCTCATTCACTTTTAGATAGCATGTGACACATTCAACACTCAACCAAAAATGTAGAATGGCTTACAAAAGGAAACTGAATTTTAAAAACTATGGATTTCATATTTCTGGCATTACATGACAAGTAATGCCGTGTTCATAATGCCATCAACTGTTAGTATTTTGACAGTCATTGCACTTTGATTGTCTATATGTTCATGTTGGATAGAAAACTAGTGCTAGTGTTTTGACAGAACGACTCGATTTTTGAATCAGGTTTGCTGTGTTTTGATAGAGTTAGTATATGTAGAGAAAGGTTTTTAGCATTTTGAAATGTAGAGAGAGGCCAGAAAATTAACTATTTGTCTAATTGTGTGATGTAGGTGTGTTGCTGTGTTAAGAGTTTAGACAAAATACTTTATAAGTGTTGGTAATCGCTTGTTAGCAATTGTAATAAACAATAAATCAATGTCCCACGAAACGTATTAAAATACTACACCAACTCTACAAAAGTTTATTAGCTTGATTCAGAGCATTAGTTTTTTACAATCGCTAGGACACATTTCTCAATACTTAGGTCACTTTTTCAAAACTCTTCACACAGTTCTCCTAACCAACTTTCATCTTGGCACAGAGGTTAACTTCACATTCAAAATGCACTAAATCTACCAAAACACTTCATACATGTCTCAAATCAACTCATTCTTCCAGAACTCTAGCAAAGGTTTTCACTGAGCAAACACACTTTGTCACTCATAAAACATCGACCTAAAAACACTAACATCAGTTAGCATTATACAATGTTTTCTTTTTTAAAATTTCTTTACAAAACAAGAATGACACTCTCTACTGCTTATAATTCACTGCAGTTTATGTTACATGGTCCATGTTTACATTACATAACAAAATTATTCCTAAGTTTCCCCTTTTGAATTGATGGTAATGAAACTGAAAGACTAATGCTTGTGTAGGTGTTCAGTTTCATCTAGTTGTTTTGATAGTATTTGATTTTTTTTAGATTCAGAATATATTTCATAACTGTATTACTGTAGAAATGTAGCAAATTTCTGTCTTATTCAGTTTTGTATTATGTTATTGTTTTGAACTTTAGTTTAACAGTTTTGAAAACAGTATGTAAGCATGTGCAAATTGGCCTGTACGTACAAAGAGTTTTGGCAGTTGTTGTGTCTGAGTGAGAAAAGAATTAATGTAATTTGAAAGATGTAGTCATTGAATGCGTTTTGTGCCAAAGCAATGATAAATAATCCACAGTTTAACCCACAGAGATTTCTGTTGTGCTCACTGTGTGAAGAGTTTTGAAAAAGTAAACTGTAAATGCCACAATCATTTCCCGATTACCTACACCCAACGATCATGTGTGAAAACACTTACACATAATTTGTTCACTTAGAAATAAAAACTCATTGTTTTGAGAAAGAAATAATTAATTTTTACCATCTTGCATTTCTGTTTATAGTGTAAATATACCTAATTTGATCACTTAGAAATCAAAACTCAATGTTCTGAGAAACAAATTTTTTCAGCCTTTCATTTCTGCTTTTTTTGTAAATATATACTGAATATGCTTTATACAATACATATTGTTTCAAGGTGACTTCACAATAGTAACAAATTCAAATTCAAAAGCCAATAAAGTCAGTACAGTGTTGATTCAATTCAGTTTAATAACTGTAAAATTCATCAATTCTGCAACAACTGTGCATATGTACTGTAAAAACTGTGTATTTGTGCACATATATGTACATGTGACAAACTCCTGCACACTGCACACTGAACAAGCAAAAGTCACAAGATAGTAGTGTTTTACATTTGTCACATGCATATATAGTTTGATGTGTTCATAGCTCATCATTTGATGGTTTGTGTGTACACTGTAAAAAGTAATACACTCTATCTACTCAATAAAATTGTAGCAACAGATTACAAGCAATAATATTAATTAAATTCAACATATAAAAATTGAGTTAGAATTAATCAAATTAATTCCTTAAAAGTCAACCATTTAAAATGTGTAAAATTAGCAAACACTATGACAAAAACCCACAAACTGAAATAAAAAGCAAAGAGTCAAACTGGCCAACTAAATGAAACACTGATCACCATAATAGTGACCAAACATTTTCAATAAAATCAACATCGACATCTAAACCTTGTGTTTCTCTTTGCTTCAGTGATTCTGCTTGTTATCATCAGGTGTCTTCAATGTTGGCAATAAAAAATAAAGAGTTCTTAATTGATCTTTGACGTCTGTCTGTTATTCAGATATTTTTGTTTAAATTTTACTCGTTTTAAATGGTTGACATCTAAGGAATTCATTTGATTAATTCTAACTCAATTCTATTTGTTGAATTTAATTAATAATATTGCTTGTAATCTGTTGCCAAAATTTTATGGAGTAGATATAGCGTATTTCGTCTTACAGAGTTACTATACAAAAACACCATTTTTAGAAGAGTTAAAATAATTTTGAATGAAGTGTTTGCTTTTGCAAGAGATGTGTGATGTTTTGCATGTTGTGTGCATGTTTTGTGGTTTTGTGTGTAGAGCTTCGAGAAATGGAGCCATAGTTTCAGAAATTGAGTGTAAGCAATTTTAACAAACTATAACATCCCTTTGTTATAGTTTTTTTTTTCTTTCTGTGTAATAGAAACTTACACAAAAGTGGCCAAATAAATCACCCATTACACTATATGTTCATTCAGCAAACACATGCTCTCAATATAATTAACTCAAGTCATCACAATAAACTCAAGGAGCACACCTTTCTCCAGGTGCAAACACTAAGACCCAAAATTGTTGACACACGAATCAGAATTGCAGGGTCAATAAATAGCACCAATGTCTGTGCGCTTTGAAACAATGGATCCTAACAATGCTGAGGTTGCAAGACAACAGCGAAGATGAGGAAGACAAAGACAAGTAATCTCGGATGAAATCCGCGCCACCTTAGTTCATCATGTGCTCATACATGGGAGGACTATGAGAGAAGCTGAACAGCTAGTGCAACCGAACCTAAGCCGTTACATGCTGGCATCAATTGTCCGTACTTTCAGGATGGTAAGTCAGTACAAGTCAGTAATGGTCATTTCATTTTTGCAGAACTGAGAGGTGGCCATCTATTGGAGGCAGGAGAAGACTTCTCACAGCTGAGCAGGACACTGCCCTGGTGAATATGGTAATTGCCAATAATGCCATCTGTTTGAGGGGAATTCAAACCCGAATAGTTGAAGACCAGGCAGTAGTACAATAAAACATTTTTTTTTTTTTACTTCTGTAGAGGATATTTGAGCTGGATGCCATGGCTGACCCACATGAGTACACCTTCATTGACGAAGCAGAGCAAAATGGGTGCAACATCCTTGGTCACCGTGTTGTCACACAAGTTCCTGGCCACATGTGCAGCCATCAGCAATTGTGGCGTCCTCCACTGCCATGCCAAACTAGGTCCATACATGGCACAACTACTTTAATATCTAGATCAGCTGCTCAATAACATTCTTCAACAGGGAAGGGGAGCCAGGGCAGCCAGAGCCCGGCCCAATAAGTTGTCATGGTTCACTGTTCTTTTTTTTGCCAGCATATTCCCCATTTCTGAATCTGATTGAGCATGGCGGTGGAGAGTCTATGACCGCAACCCCTACACACACACACAAAAACTTCCTGGAAGCAATGCTGGATGCCTGTGGTGATGTGTCTGTGGAGTCTATCAGGGTTATATAAGGCACACAAGGGCATTTTCCCGCACTGCCTGGCAAGAGCAAACAAAATGTGTGATGTTTTTGTAGCAGTGTTTTGAATTACAGTCTTTTACATCTGCTAACAAGCGTTGAAATCTCTTTCTGGGGGTGGGTGTGTGATGTTGATGGTGCCGCATAGAGGGTGGGATGGTGTCCCCTTGGTAGCTAGTGCCCTACGC
Source organism: Ctenopharyngodon idella (assembly GCF_019924925.1). Taxonomy (NCBI): domain Eukaryota; kingdom Metazoa; phylum Chordata; class Actinopteri; order Cypriniformes; family Xenocyprididae; genus Ctenopharyngodon; species Ctenopharyngodon idella. The sequence goes on from NC_067224.1 coordinate 43,106,698, forward strand.
AGACCGCATATTCTGCATATATGGAACAGTAGTAGTGGAATCATTGTAGTAAAGTTGTTGTAGTATGAAGCTTTTACTGAAATGAAAACATGAAATTGCTGCCACTGATCAACAACAAATCCAACATACATGGTCTTTGGTTATTATGGAAGCTGTTTTTCTGCCGCAGAATAAAAAAAGCATAAAAGGTAATTGTGACTTTTTATCTTACAATTAAATTTTTTTATGTTTTATTTTTGCAATTATGAGTTTACATTTCACAATTCTGACTTTTTTTTTCTCAGAATTGTGATATATAAACTATAGGAATTGAGAGAAAAAAGTCAGAATTGTGAAGTAAAAAGACACAATTAACTTTTTTATTTTCTATTCATTGCAGAGATAAGCTTTCATAGGTTCCACACGTGTAAGGGGGAAAACCATAGAGATGCACAATCCAGCACACGTTCTTCCTCCTCTCCCATACCTCTTCTTCTCCCTTGTCCTGATCCAAGTTCTCCTCTCCTCCTTCATCTACTCCTCTCCCTCACCTAGACATTTTTTTTTTCTCTCTGCTGTTGTTCTTAATCCACACTGAACAAATCCGATTCAAAGAGTCCTATTTTACTGTGTGTCCATGTAATGGAAAGAAATTCAACACCTGACTGTGCCTCCAACTGAGATTGGAATCTGCTATTTCTCAATATTTGCAGCAGATAAATACGGGAATATCAACGGCTGGATGTTACAGATGTTGAAACAAAATGTGTTACACTCTGTGTTATTTTAGGATCATTGAGACACTCTAAAAAATGCTGGGAGTAAAAACAACCCAAGTTGGGTCACCCAACCGTGAGCACAAATCTCTCAGCTCCACTTAATGCTGGGTTCTTTGGGAAACAAGGTTATCTTTCCCTCACAACCAAAAACACACTTCTTTGGTGACATTGTTGATCTTGTGGTCTAAAAACAGTGACAAATCTTTCTTGAGCAAGTCCTGTGCAGCGCTGCCGATGACTTCCGTAACCCGAACGAAGCACGTTGATGGGCGTGCTCTTGCTCTCTCGCTCTGGGGTGCGTTTCCCGAAAGCTTCATTAGCCAACTATGGTTGTTAAGTCCCATTGAACTCTATTGGTAACGACGGAACTTGTGACCATAGTTCGCTTTGGGAAACGCACCCGATGTGTGTGAGCGCTCTTCCAGGAGAAGTGCCCTTAAAAGGAATTCCGCCCTTTATTATGTAATACAGGGCCATACTCGAAAAAAACTTTACGAAACTTTACGAAACTCTCAAGGAGTGTATTTGGCACAGAAATACTCTGACATGTCCAACTCATTTTTTGAAACTTTGACCATGTTTAGCATGAGAATCCAACTCTTTAACAGTGTAAATAAGTCAGAATGCATGAAATAGCATATACTTTGAATGTTGCGATCCTATCTGGCTTATGATAGCTACCTGAATCGTAACAAAGCACTGTTAGCCAGAGGAGAACTGGCCCCCCGACTAAGCCTGGTTTCTCCCAAGGTTTTTTTCTCCATTTTAACACCTGTCTGCCACCTGATGTCACCTGATGGAGTTTGGGTTCCTTGCTGCTGTCGCCTTTGGCTTGCTTAGTTGGGGACACTTGACATTTGACATTTGATATTCAACAGTGCTTTGCATCTGCATACATTGACAGCATTTTCTTTAAGAGCTGCTGTGCAGGCAAAATTATATACCAGTTATCACTGTAAAGCTGCTTTGACACAATCTGCATTGTAAAAAGCGCTATATAAATAAAAGTGACTTGACTTGACTTGACCCCCCCTTTAATAAGACACAGCTGAATGTAATGACACATAAAGAGTCCAGGCAATGGATTATGGGAAATGCAGTTTTTGATGAGATAGTACAGAGGGTGGATGTGGATGGTGGATGTACCAGTTTTTATCATTTGTATTAGTTACAGTATGTATTTTATTAATTTCTATATCAGTTTTAGTTTGTTATTTTAGTACATCAAGTTAAACTAAATGAAAATGATAAATGTTAAATTTTTTATATTTTATTTGATTTTTTTTTTTTCAGTTAATGTTTATTTTATTTATTTCAAGATTTTTTTTTAGTGAACTATAACAGCCCTATTAAGATGTTTTGAATCCTGTTATCAGATTTCCCAGAATGTAATGCTTTAGTTCACAATCCCAAAAACACCTGCATTAAAAGTGAAATCTAACCATAACTGAGGAAGGTAGTGGCATCACAGTCATACAGCAGAGCCAAACAAAATCACAACAAAATCAAAATACATCTAAAATATAAAAAAAAGAATGCACAAGCAAGTAAAATCATTATAGAAACGAATATTATATGAATTATTGTTATTATTATTAATATGCATTATTATTTGAGGCTATGTGAATGAGTTTACAGGTGTTTCTTCAACTATATGGGCAGGTTTGAATATGTGGACGTTTAGAAAATCAACTATTTTTCTCAATCGATTTGACACATTTCTCCAAACTCAGGTCACTGCTGTCAAAACAATTAACAAATCATTTCAGAAGTGAGGACAGAAATGTCAAATGTAATAGCAGTTTTTTTCTGACCTTTGTCTAATTAACAGGTTTTATTTTTTATTATCTCTTGCTTTTAATTGGCTAAGAAATCAAATACACTGCTGATCCATAACCAATCATTTGTATGGGTCCTGGAGTAACCCCAGATGGGATGGAGTTTTGTAAAATCAATAAAAAGAGCTGCAAATGTTTGTTTTTTCCCCCCTGACATATTACAATTTTGTTTGGCTGTGCAGTTGCGAACACATTTGAGAATTTAATGTTTTGAGAAAGTTATGCATATGATTTGTAATTTCTATGAAATGAATGAAAACTTACAATCTGTTTAGGACAATTACAAAGTGTTAATTGTTTCAAGAGCAGTGATTTGAGTGTGGAGAAGTGTCAAATCAATTGAGAAGAATTGTAAAACACAACTTTCACACTCTAGTTTATTCAGATGCAGAGGTTATAATTCCACATCACAGCAAAACCAGCCAAAAAAGTCTTTTTCGCTTGGGAATTTAATTTTGAATATAATTGTATCTGTTTCTGATTTAATTTGTACGGGTCTGTGATTTGAAAACTATCTGCTCACCCCTGAACACCCTCCATATAGTTTAAACACATATTAGCTTTTCTCTATGGATTTAGACCACCCAGATGTAAAGAAATTACATGGAAAACATTTTCTGTTCTCTGGAACTTTATCACCTCCATATCCACCTCTCATGATGTTATCTAGACTTTCAGAGTCCTATAAAAGAGGCTCTTCAGTCGAATCTGAGAGTCGACAGCTGCTGTGTTGCTACTGGTGAAGTCTCGGGATTTTACAAGACTATACAAGAAGAGTGAGTACATGTTTTAAAGTTACCAACTTGCGTTTAAAAAAACAAAACTGTGGCTTAATAATTGACATTTGAGGTATGACGTATTTTTATCAGAAGAACTGTAAAGTTGATCAAAAGATTTTCAATAGATTTTCCATTTTTAGTTTTGGAATTTAATAAATAAATAGATTTTAACTTTAATGTTGACTTCATTGTTTTATAGATGAGTGCATCCAAACCCCAGAAAAGGTAATTCTGCTCAGATTTAGATTTAGCTGTGCACTCTATTATATACTGTACTGCATCATAATTCAAATTGGTTTACAAACTGGGTTATAGCAGTATGTGATTTTAAATTCAGCACTGGTCTGTCTGTCTGTCTCTGCAGTGAGGTGAGAATCAAACACTCTCTGAACGAGAACGAGGAGGAGTTTGTAGCCAGAAGGAGAAACGCTGTTCTACAAAGTTTGAATAAACTTAAGATACACTTCAGTCAGGTAAAACATCTTACACTTAATATATCTGTCTGGCTATTTCCAAAAGATGTTGTATATGGTGAACATCAAATGTTTGCTAAATCAATCTGTGTTTCAGGATGAAGTGCCAAACATTGCCTTACTGGGATCTGGAGGAGGACAAAGAGCCATGGTGGGTTTGCTGGGATCCCTGGTTCAGCTCCAGAAAACAGGTCTTCTGGACTGTGTCCTTTATCTGAGCGGAGTCTCTGGATCCACCTGGTAAAAACCCTCAGAGACAACACACACACACACACACACACACACAAATTTGTAATGAGAGCATATGTTCTTTCTCTGAAGGTGTATGGCCTCCTTATATCAGGAATCAGACTGGTCCACCAAACTAGAGACTGTGAAAGAGAAGATCATCCAGAGACTCAGCGGTCCTGGAGTCAGCTGGACAGATGCATATGCCAAACTGAAGAAATATTACTATGAAAAAGACGAAGAAATATTCAGCTTGACTGACGTCTTTGCAGCGATAGTCATCACGACATATGTGAACGAGGTCTGTGCCACATACCACAACCCTCAATGATCTTAATGAGGTGCTCTCGTTCAGACTTAAAAAGTGCTATATTTTTAGTATTGATATGAGAGTTGATTATGGCACAGCAAGGAACCTGAAGCACATGGGAAACAACACTGTAACATTCTTCTGATTACAAACTGCTAATCTACATGCAGTGCTGTTCAAAAGTCTAAGACCATAGTGAAAATCTGAGATTTATAAACATTTCTTATAGAAGGTGTTTTCCACTTTTCACTTGAGCTTGTTTGTAACTGAAGAAATTGTCCCATGTCTCTCCTACACCAACATGATTAATAACAGCAGCAGAAATATTTTTTTCTCTTCAGATAGATGAGCACAAACTCACAGATCAGTGGAAGCAGCACAGTAAAGACCCGTTTCCCATCTACACAGTGATCGACAAGGAATGCAAACAGAGCAAAGATGGAGGTTTGTGTTTGTGTGTGAGAGAAAGAAAGACAGAGTTAATGTGTTTGTTTCAGCTGTTATATGAACGTGTTTCTGTCCACAGACCCCTGGTTTGAGATCACTCCACATGAAGCAGGTTATTCTCTCACTGGAGCGTTTGTGAAAACCTCCAGCTTTGGCAGCAAGTTTGAAAATGGCTGTAAGACCAAGAACCAGCCTGAAATTGACATGCTGTACCTGCAAGGTAACAAACTGTGTTTTAAAGGAGAGTTTATTAATATTTATAATATTTTACTTACATTCTACAGATTCTCCATAATAAACTGTACATTGAACTGAATTAGAGAATACAGTAAAATAGATCAATAGTCTCTGGGATGTGTATTGATCTGGAGATCAGGTCTGTCAAAACTGAAATATAAATATTACAATTAGTAATGCTGAAAAATAATAATAATAATAAAAAAACTGCTTTTCAACATAAATCTTCTCATTACACAGTGATTTAAAGGAAAGATCATTTTTGCTTCACAATAACAGCTGAAATGACAACTTTATGCATGTTTGTATTGCACATTTTATTTTTAAAAAGATACATTTTTGTTTATTGTATACACTTTTAAACTTAAATGTGTTTTCTGCAGCTCTGTGTTGCAGCGTTTTAGCTGATGGAGACGAGAACAAGAAATTCCTCTGGGAAAAAATAAAAGGTGCAACTTCATTTGTTCTCAAGATTCAGTTCTGCCTAAAGCTGACAGTCATTTCATTATCATGTGAACTTTAACTCCATTTGATCCTTTCCCCCCAGATTCCTTAAATTTTTTAAGACCTGCATGTAAAACACAAATGAAGAGGTGTAAGAAAATGAGGAAAGGTAAAGCATTTCTTATTACTTTTATTTATTGACAAGTTGACCTATCTTTTGTGTCTAGTGATCTGTTCATGCTACTTGTTGATAAATAAAAAGTTAAACTATTTAATGATGAAAAATAAAATGAGCTATAATGATGATTATCACCACCTGATATCTGAATGTCATAAATTTGGGGATGGAAAGCACTTGCATTCAAGACATGTTGCACTGTGTTCATGATTGTTCAATGTGTGTTTTCTTCAGAAGATCCAAAACCTCTTCCTGAGGACGAATGTTATCAGTTGCTCATGGATCTCGTGGACATGAATCTCTCGGTTTTGAATGGCAAAGATCCATCTGCTCTCGATGAATCCATCAGAACAAATCTGAACAGTAAGATTTTCCTAGAGTGTGCTAGAAAATGTTACATTTACAGCTACATTTAAACAGTAAAACAAACTACAAGCTACACAAACTAGATACAAGATACACAAGATGACAAGAACTCAATCATATACATGTTCCCCTCTTTTTACAGCGCTCACTGGAGGCAAACGTCAGATGGTTTTTCAAGCAAGAAAACTGAATCTCACTGATAAAAAAGCAGCAAAACAGTATATGAAACAATACACTGAGGATGTGTGTAATGATTTGAATCATTGCTTCAGTGCCCAGCAACATGGAAGTAGGTTGAACTGTCTTTACAATGTGATGATTTGTATAATGTACACTGGCGTCAAAAGTATTCACATTCATTACTCAGGTAGAAGTATAGATACTAGGGTTTAAAAAGACTTCTGTAGAAGTTGAAGTATCAACTCAAGCTTTTTACTCAAGTAAAAGTGTAAAAGTACTGGTTTCAAAACTACTTAAGTAATGTAGTAAAGTAAAAGTAATGTAAGGAAAAAATGCCATTAAGGACAAAACTTAGGCCGCACCTATTGTGCACTACCCAACCTCCACAAAAAAAACATTTTTCTAAAGGCCATAATGATTATAATGTTATATTAAAATGTTAATGTTGAAAAATTTGGGATGCACTAGGCTACCTGTTTCTACCAACCTCCTCGCTGGTGCTTGGTTGGGACATTTCGCTCGAGTTCTCTTCTTGAGTCTCTGCCACGGACATCTTCGTACTTGGCTACATACGTCTGCTATGTCCAGTGTTGGGGGTAACGAGTTACAAAGTTCGTATAGCCTACTTATCACAACATTGTCAATCGCAAACACTAATTTATTCAAACATCTCTCTACCGAACTACCTACTGTAGCTTAATTTGCGGAGGACGAAGAGAAAGCACCCGTTTGATAAATGTGCCAGTAGTGGAGAAATAATAACTTTTAAGAAATAATCTTTTTTGAGTAACGACCCCAGCACTGGCTATGTCCTCCTTGCTGGAGGATTTGTGTCATGTGCAGGTGACGGATCGCGTACAAACCAATAGGGTGTCGGAATGGTATATGTTTATACTTCTCATCCAACCACAATCAAATTCACTCTATCCAGATGGCGTGATTTATCTGGATAGGTTTTTGTTTTGTTTTTTGAATGATGACAAGCGGAATGAAAACAAGCCGAAATGAAATAGGAGTAACGAGGCTATTTTTAAAATGTAAGGAGTAGAAAGTACAGATAACTGCGTGAAAATGTAAGGAGTAGAAGTAAAAAGTTGGCTGAAAAATAATTACTCCAGTAAAGTATAGATACCCAAAATTTCTACTTAAGTAAGGTAACAAAGTATTTGTACTTCGTTACTTGACACCTCTGATAATGTACTTCATTTTTGATTTTCAAGCCAGATTTTCAAATGAGCATGCTTTACTCCAAGATTCCATAAAGCTTCCAACAAAACAACTGTTTTAACAGACTGATGCCACAGAAGAATGTTTAGACATTCAATGATGTACTTTAAAGCTGAATAAACTATAATGAAACATCAAAAACTTTTTCTCCAAAGAACCATATAGCCAACTAAAAACATATACAAAATATAAAACAATATCAGAACCAATATACTGAATTTAAGAACCACTGTGTATCTGTTTTACAGATATTTTGATGAGGATTGTCATATGCATGGCTCAGTGGAAATGGGGCAGGAATTATAGCTTCCTCCACAACATGAAAGGTGAGGACAGAAACTCAAATGGACTGGTACTGACTGAAAGTGAAAGTGACTTGTAGTGTAGCCAAGTATGGTGTACCATACTCGGAATTTGTGCTCTGCATTTCACCCATCCAAGTGAACACACAAGTGAACCCATCCAAATGAACACACACATACTGTGAACGCACACCCGGAGCTCAGTTGTAGGTAATGAGAGGGGAAGAGAGCGCTTTTCTTTCACTCCCCCACCTACATTTCCTACCGGCACTGACTGAGACACAAATCCACGACCTTCAGGTTACAAGTCTGACTCTCTAACCATTAGGCCACAACTGCCCCAAAATATAGAGCGCTTCACAGATTTGCGTGTCATCCGTTTGCAGGGGCCATGCAAATCTTCTCTGTATCGATCCAATTTTAGTAAATGTGCTGCCTTAGCAAGCACTGAATGCTGTGAACTGGAAATTCATTGTGAATAATATAATAATGCTGTGATCCCTCAGATGAAGCAGTTCCCTCCACTCTACTGAAAAGTGAGACCAGAGACTATGAAGACGCTGGACTGTTGCTCAACTCACCCTACTTCTCAGTGCTGAGAAAAGAGAGAGACATCGACCTCATCATTTCACTGGACTTCAGTGAGGCTGATCCTTTCAAGGTATTATGCACACAGAGAATTCACTTAGAGAAGTTAATTAAAATACAAAAATTCCATATAAATCATCATTTACTCCTTCTCATTTCATTCCTAACACATGACTTGTTTCTTCTGTAGACCATGAGATTTAAAAAAAATGATCTTGCTGCTTTTTTCCTCATGACATTCATAGTCATCACCAGAGTTCGCACTAACCTAAAATGTGCAGGATTTTAAACACATTAACAGATAATAACAGATAAGGGGGGAGGGGGGATTTCATTCTGACAATTTCAGTGAATAACTACTTAAATTTAAACAGTCTAACCCTTTCAATTAAACAATATTGTGATGCTTTTTCACTGCAGACAGTGAAGGAAGCTGCTGAGACATGTAGGAAACTAAACATCCCTTTCCCTGAGGTCAACATTCCCAGTAAAGATGTAAAGAAACCGAAGGACTTCTATGTGTTCACAGGCCAAAACACTCCAACCGTGATCCACATCCCTCTTTTTAATGTCGTCAACTGTGGAGGTAAGTTAAAGTCTTACAATGTCCTGAATAAAATGTCTTAGGTTACGCATGTAACCATGGTTCCCTGAGAAGGGGAATGAGACACTGTGTCCTCTAGAGGACACTTTGGGGAACGCCTCAAGCTTGACTAGTGTCTGAAGCACGTGTTTATATGCAACAATGTCATTGGCCGACGACAGTCCATGACATCACTACTGGTGCGGAATTATGAAAGGGCACCTGTATTAGACATCATCAGCTTCTTTGTATGAAGGAGACATAGACAGGCAGGCCCGATGCATGGCAGAGAGACGCAATGGGTGCTTCTCAATACTCAAATTGAATACTCAAATCGTTTCCTCGCTCCTCCGTCCTCCAGCCTGTGACCCGGACACTGATCGAACTCAGCCATCTTGAATGACATCTCAATTCTCTAACTGCACCGTGAGGAGGCAAGGAATGATAAGCGAGGAAGCTTCCTGAGGAGTCATGAGTTAGGATACACAGGTTTATCCTTGTCTCACATCCTAAGGGGGTGGAGCTAAGATGCGAGGAAATGAAGCGAGGGAAGGAAAAAAGGATGCACAAATAAGAAATGAGAGGCACCCAGTGAGAAGGGATGCAAAGCTCAGGCAAAAAACACTTTTCAAATGCTCACCCAAGACTGTGATCCCCAACTTAGAGTAAGCTAGAACCAAGTGTTAGCAATGCTATAGTCTCCAAAGTCTGCTGGAACCAAGAAAAGGCATCCCTGTAACGGGGATGGTACACTCCATGATAGCCCCTGCAGTCTGGGGATCATCTTGAGTTCTCTTGTGGGAGCAGAATCCCTGCTTACAGAGGTCCAGCTTAACCAAGCTATTGATCTCTGGATCACACAAGGAAACTGCCTGCTTGAGGGCCCTGAGTGAGGGAGGCAGTTTCTACTTCACTGCTAACACAAGTGAGCCACCTGCTTAAGAACCCACTATAAGGGGAGGCTGCTACGACCTTGTGAATATGTTAAAGTTGGCATTCTAGGGAATCTGCCTATTAAAAGGACCCGGAACAGGGAAGGCAGTTTCCTCTAGATAAATGAAGGAGCCTCCTGCTTAGGGGACCCCAATTCTGGAGGAGGCAGCTACGACTTCATTACCACAAGGGAGCCACCTGCTTATATAACCCTAAATCAAGGAGAGGCAGCTGCAACCTTGAATGCAACCACTCACTAGAATGAGAGGAGGCCAAACCATGGTCAACCTTATAGACAGCTAATCACAGCGACCCACAGAGAGCTGACACGCTTGATGTCACTGTCTAGATCAGGGAAGTCAGACTCAGTTCCTGGAGGGCCACTGTCCTGCAGAGTTTAGATCAAGCCCCAATTAAACACACCTGAACCAGCTAATCAAGGTCTTCAGGATTACTAGAAAATTCCAGGCAGGTATTTTTGAGCTGGCTGGAGCTAAACTCTGCAGGACACCGGCCCTCCAGGCCTGGAGTTTGACACATGTGGTCTAGATGGAGCTCAGGTGAGCGGAAGCCTAAACCAAACAATTCTCTATAGTGAGAGGAGGCCAAACCGCACTCAACCTTAAAGACATGTTACCAAGGCGGCCCACAAAGAGCCAACATGCTTGATGTCACTGTGTAAATGGAGCTCAGGTGAGCGGAAGCCCCAGCCGAACTACTCTGTTGAGTGAGAGTAGGCCAACCTATGCTTAACCTTAAAGACAGCTTATCACAGTGGCCCACAGAGAGCTGACACGCTTGTCTCTGTCTAGTGTCTCTGTCTAGGTGGAGCTCAGGAGAGCGGAAGCCTCAGCAAATAGCTCTAATTTAAAGGCTCATAAAGAAGCCGCCTGCTTAAATCCCAGCTTCTGGGGTAGGCGGCTGAGAATAGAGACGTGCGAATGGAGCTTTTCATTGAGAAATCCTCACAATGCGTGCATTCGGTTCCCTCGAAAACTAAGTGCATGTTCTCCTCACTCATGCACAGAGAGTACAGATGCACATTCTTCCTGAAAAGCTTAGCAGAGTGTTTCTTCATGATATTCATGTTCCCACATATGCAAACAAACAGATCCTTAAAACAAAATAAATTTATGACGTCTAATGCAGGTGCCCTTTCATACTCATTGCACCAGTAGTGATGTCATGGACTGTCATCGGCCAATGACATTGTCGCATTTAAACACGTGCTTCAGACACCAGTCATGCTGGAGGCATTCCCTAAAGTGTCCTCTAGAGGATGCAGTGTGAGTTCTCTTTCGAAAGGAAACTGAATTATTAACTTTATTCTGATTTAAGTCTGTCACTGTTTTATCAGATAAAATTGAGGTCTGGCGGGAAACATATAGCACCTGTAAATGGCCTCACAGCGACATACAGATGATCACTAATCTTATGGAGGTCGCTGGAAAAAACATCTCAAACAACAAAGACAATCTGCTGGAGCAGATTCATCTGGCCATAAAAATACACAAATAATGACTAATAAACATCAGTGGTGTTCCGCGTTCTGAAATAAGGCAGCAAAGTCCTCACTGTTTTTTTTTTTTTTTTTTTTTAAAGTGTAGCTGGTAAATTCCAGTTACACTTAATGGTGACACATTTTTGAAGCATGTGGAATGTGCATGAAAACAGAAAAATCAACAGAGCAATATGCCAATCATTAAGTTACTTTTCTGTTTAATATGTTAAACATGTTTCTGCATGTTTACCTGTTCATTAAGCAATAAATACTGATTAAATACTGATTAATATTTTTTTTTTGATAATTTGATATCAAACAGCACAAATGCTCATTATTATAATTCTGATAGTTGTGGTCCTGATTGCTGATTGGACAATACAGAGCTCCAGTGTACAACCTCATAATAACCCTTTTTTACCTTGTATTTTACCTAGTATTTTGGACATACAGTATTTGGTGCTGCCCTCTCTCTCTCTCTCGCTCTCTCTCTCTCTCTCTGTGTGTGTATCAGAATCACTTTCTTTCCCAAGAATCCTCTCTCATAATGACAGTGGTTATAGACAATGATAGATGTTATAGGCAAGTATTTGATCCAAACAGAGATGTAAAGTCCAGGGGTCAGAAAGTAAAAGTCCTGCCATATGTTTATTCCAACAGAACTCAGCCAGCTGATTTCACTAATTAGTTCTACCTCTTGGCTGAGAAACCATAGATGTACATAATAAAGGCTAGATGTCTTACAGCGGAGTCTCTAACGTCATCACCGGCGGCCATCTTGTCACAGGCAAGCTTTCTGGCGGACTCTGTGGTAGCTGATGTAAGGTGAGTGATCGGCATGAACACAAATACTCTTATCTTGCTGAAATCTTGACGGATTTACAAATGGTTTGGTTTCAAATGTTATTAACGTGGCTATAATTCTGGATGCTTGAACATGTTGAAATTGCAGCTTTTCTTTTCAAAAAATGACTTAATCGTGCAGCATAGTTGTGTATCGCGGCTACTTGCGCAAGGCTGAGACCACAAGATTGTTGTTGACCCAAAGCTTTTTACAAGTTTGTTTACACAATCGCAGAATGTTTCTTTTGGACACCTTTTTTTTTTTTTTTTTTGGAACAGTGATCTCTGATCTCTTTTTTTTTAGGCACAGTGCAATGTCGAGGGGAAAAGCCTAGTAAATGGCCCAACCCTGAAGAAGTTAAAATAAACATGTAATAATTCAAATTATTTTATTATATTAGTAATATTCATATTATAAAAGTGTGTATATATATATATATATATATATATATATATATATATTATATATATATATATCATGTTGCCATTCTGTACACTGAGTTTTAGTAGCCTATATATTGATTTAACATAAATACCTTGTGCGTGTGTATATTCATTGCACCTATCTGTTCTGTTCAATGTAATTTTCATATGGAAGTCCATGGGTATAATTATTCATAAGTATGCAGTGTCATAAGTACATCTCTGATGTTTATAACAAACCAAACAGTTTGAAAATCGGTAGAAAATTGAGCAAGTTATGGTTATTTAAAAAGTACATGCTCCATTAAAACACAATGTTACGAGTGAGCGAGCTGACTGTTACAAGATGGCCGCCATGTGCGGACGTCGACCTCCATTGGCCAGCAGCGCGGACGAGACATCTAGCCTTTATTATGTATATCTATGTGAGAAACTGTGCCAATTAGCAAATCCAGGTGATTGGAACAAAATACTGAGGAGGACTTTTACTTTCTGAACCTGGACTTTACACCTCTGGATCCAAAGCAATTATCAGATCTGAGAACTTTCATTTGACCTCAAGCAGGTTTCAAACACTCCCCCCATTAAATAACGGGTAGCCCCGCCCCAAACTCACCTCGTTGGCTGAATCAATGATTTCATGTCCCAGTCAGACATTCAAACAAAAATACTGGAATTCAGCTTGATGCTACTGTAACGGTGCTTGTCGGAAGGCAGAAGATAAGGTTCCAAACATTTAATATAAGACAGGCAGGCATGCATGCAAACACATGAGTATAATGTGACCGGACAAGGAGTGCATGACAGGGAGCAACTTAAAAAGTGACACAGAAGATTAACACAAATGAAGAACAGCTGATGATTAGTGTCCATGGTGACAGGTTGCAGCGGGAACATATAGAACAAAGGAAGACATGTGATCAACAATAACAAACTGAAAGTCTATACAAACTGAAACTAAACGGAGCTAGATGTGATAGCTACCAGTTGTGCAGGAATTACAAATAATAATAATAATAAAATACTAGAAATAAAAATACAGTGGGACAGTAAAAATCCATTAAAAGATGTTAATAATAATACATTTAATTGATTTAGAAAATAAATAGGTAAATAAATCTAGAATAAATCAAAATGACTGGAAAACATATTTTTGAAACTTTTTGAAACTATAAATCTGGAATCTGAATCAGAGAGGGAATCATAACTTGAATTTGATGTCTCAGAAGTACAACATGTCAACATGTGCTGCAGATAAATGATGCTGTGATGATAGCATATTTCATTTAATGCATATAAAAGACAAAACGTGAAGATGAAAAGATAATGGACAATGCATTTGATGACCACAAGAGGGTGACAAAGTCCAAGTCTCTGCTTGGAATGGCAGTATTTAAATTAAAAAATTTGTGTTATTGTAACATAACACGATAGCCTCCACCACCCTGTGGGAAAGGCGTTGATGGGAGTTTTCCTTGTAAGAGTCAGTCCATGAGTCAAACAGCTGGTTGCTCTTACAAAGTGTGCAGGTTGTCTGTACATACGCCCGCAGAGTACGAACCGGACATAAACAGTGTAACAGCTCATCCTCTGGAGATGAAAATGGTGGTGGATGAAAAGCTAGCAGGTCCACTGACTGAACTGCACCAGCGTGATCACATGATGTTATCAATGGGCACAAAAGAGGCTTTAGAGAGCTTGTTCAGGACCATGAACCATGACCCAAGGCGAGACCAGTGGCTGGGTGTAGCCTTCGTGCTCCTCTCATAAATCGACAAACAAGAGGGTGTTGGCCAATAGTACTCGAGTCAAGACCAATATGACATGCCGAGATAGCGGACAGATAAACCTTAACAATAGAAAAGGCTCTGCCCTTATCCAGAAGGTCCTGTAGGAAACATGTCTGCATGTCTGAAACCGAACACAAGAATGGGACGATGTTCTTATCTGCACACCCTCAACCACCCTCTATTTTGGATTATATAAAGAACGTGTTGAGGCAGCCCTCAAGTTCTGGAATGTCTCAGTCACTTTCAGAGGTAACCCATCTGCATTCAGATCCAGCCTTTGAAAATGTGTTGGAAACTTAGAGCAGAAAACTTGTCTCAGTTCCATTTACTTCCACTTTATCTCAGTGACTCAACAAACATAAGGAATATTGCATTTGGGACTTTACCTTGCGGCTCCATCTATAAACTGTTAAGCAATACTTCTCCAAATCTGCTGAGGACAGCTTCCAAAGATCTTCCACGGGGAAGAGAGAGAGAGAATGATGAAACGGCAGGTAGCTGTGTTTTATATACAGGGAGGCGGGACTCCCTGATCACTGCAGCAATTGTTCCCAAAAGGTCTCCATAGTGAGATACAGAACGAATGTTAGAAAGAGAACTTTATTTTTAGCGAACAGCTTACTCATTCTTTGGAACAGAAACAAAGTAATACATCTTTTAATCAGCAATCAAAGTTGTAATTTAGTCTGTGTTATGGTTGATTTTATTATTAATGATCAGCAATTTATTCCTCATAATGAACAGACTGAAACATGCAGAAATATTTTTAACAAAAGTAACATAATGATCGGCCTATAGACTTTATTGAGAGCAGTGCCATGACAGGTATGAAAGCGAGGCTTTGAGGGATAGACTTATGTTTTCAATGGCATCAGCTGTAAAAAGCTGTATAAAGCTCCTAGATCACTTATAATTTTCTGCAGGTCATGTTGTCTGGAGTTTTTTGACTAATGAAATTTCATGGAAAGATATGTTGCTGTTTTTCATCTTCAGAACAATCAAAAACACATTAAATAACAGTACAACCCACTGCAGAAATGTATGTCTATACCTCACAGTCTCGATTTCATTCCTGTTAAAAATCAAAGATGGCGCTGCTGTAAATAAGATCTGATTGGCCTATTGCTTTGGTCACATGATAAATCCCGCCTTTCATTTTCATGTGCATTTCACGTTTGTCAAAAATGTGTCAGCATTAAGTCTGAATGAAACATGAATTTATATTTGAAAAAACAATAAAACAAACAGTGAGGACTTTGCCGCCTCATTTCAGAACGCTGCACACCACTGATGTTTATTATTCATTATTAGTGTATTTTTGGCCCTATGGCGAGGCGAATCTGCTCCAGCAGATTGTCTTTGTTGTTTGTGATGTTTTTTCCAGCGAACTTCATAAGATCAGTGATCATCTCAGCGCTGTAAGGCCGTTGAAAAGTGTGATATTTTTTGTGGTACGCCTCAATATCATCTGAAAAAACATTAACACACTTAAATCAGAACACAGTTGATATTTCAGTTTTATTCAAGACATTGTAAGACTTTAACTTGCCTCCACAGTTGACCACATTAAAGAGAGGGATGTGGATCACGGTTGGAGCGTTTTGGCCTTTGAACACATAGAAGTCCTTCGGTTTCTTTACATCTTCACTGGGAATGTTGACCTCAGGGAAAGGGATGTTTAGTTCCTTGCACATCTCAGCAGCTTCCTTCACTGTCTGCAGTGGAAAAACATCACAATATTGTTTGATTAAAAGGGTTAGACTGTTTAAATTTAAGTAGTTATTCAGTGAAATCATCAGGATGAGAACCCCCTTCTGAGATAAATGAGAATGCTAACAGATAGCACTCTCTAGGTATCATAATATGGTTAAATTATTTTAAAATGGTTTCCTTTTATCTGTTTAAATTATATTTTCAGGTGTCTTAGTTGTTGTGAATTGCACAAACAGGAAAATACTATACGAAGTCTTTAATAATAATGCTCAGAGCATGCAGGAGAACACATGAAAATATAAACAAGTTAAAACTAAGACAACAAGAAAATGAACAGAGAAAACTGAGGGTTTAAATACACAGACAGAGTAAACAATGAAACTACGAACAGATGAGAAACTAATGAATAACCATGAAAACAAACAATCTCAGAGAACTAAAACAGAACGAGACCGTTACAGATATACGGCATTTGTGATTATTTGTTAATGTGTTTAAAATCCTGTACATTTTATGTTAGTTTGAACTCATAAGGAAAATCTCATAACTCATAAATCTCCTGTTGTGTTCTACAGAAGAAACAAGTCACAGGTTTGGAACGACATGAGAGGGAGTAAATGATGATTTCTAGGGGATTTATTCATTTAAATTAACTTCTCTAAGTAAATTCTCTGTGCATATAATACCGTGAAAGGATCAGCATCGTCACTGAAATCCAGGGAAATGATGAGGTCGATGTTTCTCTCTTTTCTCAGCACTGAGAAGTAGGGTGAGTTCAGCAACAGTCCACCATCTTCATAGTCTCTCATCTCACTTTCCAGTAGAGTGGAGGGCACTGCTTCATCTGAGGGATTACAGCTTTATAACACAGTATTATTCACAATGAATTTCCAGTTAACACCTGTCCATTTGAGTTTCTGTTCTCACCTTTCATGTTGTGGAGGAAGTCATAATTCCTGCCCCAGATCCACAGATCCATGCATATGAAAATTCTTGTCCAAATATCTGTAAAACAAATACACAGTGGTTCTAATTCAGTAAATGGTTCTGATATTGTTTTATATTCTGTATATGTTTTTAGTTAATATGATTCTTTGGAGAAGTTTTTGATGTTGCCTTATAGTTTCTTCAGCTTTAACATTGTAAACAAATTAACATTGTAAATACAGTTCAATTTACCAAAAGGCCAGAAACTGAAGCAGTGACTCAAATCATTACACACATCCTCAGTGAATTGTTTCATATACTGTTTTGCAGCTTCTTTATCAGTGAGATTCAGTTTTTTCTTTGGAAAAACCAGGTGATGTTCGCCTCCAGTGAGCTCTGTAAAAAGAGGGGAATGTGCAGGTTGAGTTCTTGTCATCTGTATAATTCTAGTTTGTGTATCTTGTGTTAATTAGTGTTTTTTTTTGGCCAAAACGAATGTTTTTGCATTTCAATGTATCCATATTCATGTTTTCATCAATCAGCTTGTTTAAATATTGCAGAAAAGCCATTAATGATACATTTTCTAGCACACCTTAGGAAAATCTTACCGTTCAGCTTTGTTCTGATGGATTCATCGAGATCAGACGGATCTTTGTCATTCAAAACAGAGAGATTCATGTCCACCAGATCCATGAGCAACTGATAACATTCGTCTTCTGAAGAAAACACACGTTGAACAAACATATGCAAAATGTCTTTCCATCCCCAAATTTATGACATTCAGATATCAGGTGTTTTCAGGTGATAATCACCATTATAGCTCACTTTTATTTTTCATCATTAAAGTCACTCTGAAGTTATTTCATTTGAAAAGTTTAACTTTTTAGCAGGTATTCTTGAACAGATCATTAGACACAAAAGGTAGATCAACTTGTCAATAAATAAAAGCAGTAAGAAAAGCTTTACCTTTACTTATTTCCCCAAACATCCCTGTTTCTCTTTTAAGCAGGAAATGATGAAAAAACTCTGGAGTGGAGGGGCGGGGCGAGGGAGGGAAGGGTGGGTCAAATGGAGTTAAAGTTCACATGATAGTGAAATGACTGTCAGCTTTATACAGCAATCAATTTTAAGAACAAATGAAGTTGCACCTTTTATTCGTTCCCAGAGGAATTTAAGGATCTCGACTCTATCAGCTAAAACGCTGCCACACAGAGCTGCAGAGTGTATACAAAGTGTATACAATAAACAAAATTGTATCATTCTTTAAAATAAAATGTATAATACAAACAGTCTGATGCATAAAGTTATAATTGAAGCTCTTATTGTGAAGCAAAAATTATCTTTCCTTTAAATCACTGTGTAATGAGAAGGTTTATGTTGGAAAACAGCACTTATTGGTGAAATTGCTTTTTAAATTATTTTTCAATATTTCTAATTGTAATATTTATATTTCAGTTTTGACAGACTTGATCTCCAGATCAATATACATCTCAGAGACTACTGATCTATTTTACAGTATTCTCTAATTCAGTTCAATGTACAGTTTATTATGGAGAATCTGTAGAATGTAAGCTGATATTATAAATATTAATAAACTCTTCTTTAAAACAGAGTTTGTTACCTTGCAGGTACAGCATGTCCATTTCAGGCTGGTTCTTGATCTTACGACCATTTTCAAACTTGCTGCCAAAGCTGGAGGTTTCCACAAACGCTCCAGTGAGAGAATAACCTGCTTCATGTGGAGTGATCTCAAACCAGGGGTCTGCAGACAGAAACACGTTCATATAACAGCTGAAACAAACACATTAACTCTGTCTTTCTCACACACAAACACAAACCTCCATCTTTGCGCTGTTTGCAGTGCTTGTCGATCACTGTGTAGATGGGAAACGGGTCTTTACTCTGCTGGTCCCAATGGTCTGTGAGTGTGTGTTCATCTATCTGAAAATAATTTTTTTTTTTTTTTTTTTGCAGCTGTAATTTATCACGTCAGTTTATGGGAGACCTGGGACAATTTATTCAGTCACAAACAAGCTCAAGTGAAAAACCTCCTGCTAGAAACTTTTTTCTTTGTGGAAACTTTGTGTTTAATGAGCTAATATAATATTTCAAATCAATATTTTGTGTCCAGTTGTTTACTTTAATTATATTAACCTGCTGTGTTCTCGCATTTGCACAACTTTGACCAGTTGATGTCACTTTTGAAAGAGAACTCGCACTGCGTCCTGAGATCCTATTGGGGGAACGCCTCAGTGTGATGGTATCTGAAGAATTTGTTAAAGGATTAATTCACTTTCAAATGAAAATTACCCCAAGCTTTACTCACCCCCAAGCCATTCTAGGTGTATGTTACTTTCTTCTTTCTGATGAAAACAATCTGAGATATATTAATAAATATCCTGATGCATCCGAGCTTTATAATGGCAGTGAACAGCATTCACGAGTATGAGCTGAAGAATGTGCATCCATCCACCAGACCGCCTTCCATACTGAACTTACGAAAAAAACGGAACTGGTATCCCGTCACTTAAGCTTTTTCCGTAAGTTGAATAGGGACGTAGGACGTAGCGTAAGCTTTTTGAACTGCAAGAGTTTTACACTTTCTTTGTAAGTTGAATACGTAAGGTCTGGCGGAAGCTATATATTTTACTTCACAACTTGTTAAATATGATTTTTTTTTACACAAACGCATCACTTCACTTCAGAAGGCCTTTATTAACCCCCCCCAGAGCTGTGTGGAGTAGGTTTATGATGGATGGATGTGGATGGAGACACTTTCTTCAGCTCATACTCGCTCACTGCCATTATAAAGCTCGGATGCGTCAGGATATATATTAATATATCTCCGATTGTTTTCATCAGAAAGAAGAAAGTCATATACACCTAGGATGGCTTGAGTGTGAATAAATCTTTGGGTACTTTTTATTTGAAAGTGAACTAATCCTTTAAATCACGGCAATCCTATTGGCCGGTGAAAGCCTATGACATCATACTAGTGCGACGAGGAGGTATATAAGGGGCACCTAGTGAACATTGCTGCCTCTGAAATCAAATACTTCTCTAATATATAGTACATGAAAAACAGTATGCCAACAGAGTAGTGTCCAAATTTATAGTATTTGAAAAACACTAGGCGAAAAGTACCCGGATGACTTACTACTTCCGGCGAGATTCTGTAGTGCGCATACGATGGTCGCTTTACTATCCCATGAGGCCACGGGAGAGGATTTTTGAATGGAGTTGAAGGGACGTAACTGACGCCAGTAGGTCATGTGACAGTAACAACATGGCGGATGTAGTATGTCTGAATTCATTCAAACTACACCCATTCGTACTATATAGAACATACTTTTTCAACGGTCGTGAAGTAAATTTAAATTCAAATGTAGTATCTACTCAACAGTACGTGATTTTGGACGCAGCTCATGTCATCCACTCTTTTTGTCTTCAGGGACTGTTTGTTTGAAGCACAATTGTTCAAAATCAGGTAAGTATGGCTCGGGTAAGCAAATGTTTCATGTGGTGTGTGGATTTGTGTTCAAAGTTTTTTGACAATTGATCACACACACAACTTGTGCGTTATTTGTTTGGGCGTGCTCAGTCATTGAGAGAGCAGTTTGAGAGCCCCTTTAGGAAACCCCAATCTTGTTTGTCTATCTTCCTGAGGGAAGAGGGACAGCCATCTGTACCCAGCAGTTCGGTCCCTCTCACTGAGAGGAGCTGAGATTGCGGGGGCCTGAAGCTTGTTGAAGAGTTAGACAGAGGTGTTATCTCTCTCTCGCTCTTCAGCGGCTGAAAGAAGAGATACAGAGAGACAGTGCTCTGCTGGCGTCAAGCCAGGAAGAGTAGGAGACGGCTGCTGAGGGTGAAGAAGGCATCTAAACTTTCTCAGTTGCCCTGCGCCGAATATGATGAGTCTTTCTTTCCTCCTTTATCTCCACACTGAGATCGAGAGGGCATGGAAGAATCTGTATTTGACCCGCATCTGTGGACATCAGCATGCAAATTATGCAGATGCCGAGGGGGTGCGTGAACATGGATAAGTGTTGATGCCCCCTATAGACGAGATGTTTGTGAACTATCTTACGGCTGGAGAGGCACCTCCTTGTCTGCAGTAGCTCAGAGTAGGCTGCTCCTAAAAGAGAGCCCAAGACTGGCAGCTGGTGATCCTGGTATGCCTTCTTCTTACTGATTTGCCCGGCTGGGGCCCGCCTTCTGCATTAGGCTGATAATGCGAGTTGCAGGCCTTGTGGCCTCATCAATCTGCCTAGGTTGAGCTGGACTCCTCTTGTTACTAGAGTAAGCTGTATACTGAGCTACAGTTCCCTAGTGGTATAGACAAATTGCAGACAAATAGCCAGGTGTCACAGGCTATTTCCTAGAAAGCCTCCTCTGTGGATGTCCTCTGGGCATTGTTAGGCTTCCTCTCGTTTAGAGAGTGGCAAGCACTATGCTGAAGCCTCCACTCTCTAGAGCTTTGGTTAGTAGCATTATCTAGCTTGTGGCCTTTTAGAGCAGGGTCTCCTGTGAAAGTTCCTTGATTGTAACCATCAAGTCACGGTGTTGAGTGTCCTAGGACTCTTCGGTGGAATTTCATCCCGTTGAGGCCTCCACTCCTCCAGAGCATAGCTCAGGCAGCAACCTGTCTTGGAGCAAGAGTCATTATTTGTTCAGGCTTCCACCCTTGAGCTTTGTCTTGGGTCAAGCTGATATTAACTCCCCTTGTTCAGGGTCCTCGCAGAGCTCTGAAGCCCCTTGTATTCAACACCAATGATGCTCAAGTCGAGCCGACTAAGTGCTCTCTCCTATTCAGGACGGTGTTGAGTACGCTCCCTTAGAGCTCAAGCATTAGCCCTGAGCCCATGCTCATGATATTCTGGAGTAGTAGGCCCTGTATAAAGGCCTCCTCAACAGTCTAGTTGCATGAGATCTGTACTCCCCTTGTCCCCTAGAGTGGCGCAGACTGATATCATGTCGCAGGCTCCACAGGAGCCTCCCTGGTACTAGCCCTAGAGTTCTAGATTCACTATCAAGTAGTTGGCCCTCCTCGGGCCACCTTGAAGGCAACCTTCTGGGTCGAGGTAGAATTTTAGCACTTCCAGCTAATTCAGTTTCCTGGCTCTCTAGAGTTGCATCATGTCACAGGCTCTACAGGAGCCTCTTCGGTACTAGTTCTAGAGCTTGGTCAATACTCTACTCAGTTGAGCCTAGGTAGTACTTCCCTCGTTTAGTGGGTCGTTCTGTAGAGTACTTCGCTCTCTGAGTCTGGTCAGAGGGTCGAAGGACTTTCATGAGACCTCTCTGGTAGATAAGATTTTTAGTGGTACTCCCTTATTTGAGGGAATTGTCCTTTAGAGAACCTCGCTCCCTGAGTTTGATCTGAAAGGTCAAGAGATTCTTGTGAATCCCCTTGGTAGATCAGCTCTTGATAGAGCTGGAGGTACTCCTCTCATTAGGGACTCTATGTAGAGTACCCAGCCTCTATAATGCTTTAAAAAAAAAAAAAGAAGCGCTCTCTAGGTCCAGGGTCAAGCAGAGTAACTCCCCTTGTTTGGAAAGTGCTACACTGAGTCCTGCTCCTCAGAATGCCTGTCTCTTTGTCTGATGTGAGCTGGTTACTGCCCTTTTCTGCAGTCCCTCTCATCTGGTTACCTCTCATTAGGCAAGTATGGTAAGAGGCTCTGTTTAGAAAACAGCCAGTTTTTTTTTCTCCACTTTTGTCACCTGATGGAGTTTGGGTTCCTTGCCGCTGTTGCTTCTGGCTTGCTTAGTTGGGGACACTTGATATTCAGCTATGTTCAACAATGTTCTGCCTGCATTGCCACCATTGTATGCGAAATGAACTGAGCTCAATGTTGGTATCACTGTTTTCTCCAGAACTGATGCATAGATAAATGAACTAAATTAACTAATGGTTGTTACAATGGAATGAATCAATACTGAATTTACTTAAGCTAGACAATGAGACCATTTTCTTCTGGAGCTGCTGTGCAGCCAAAATTATTTTCCAGTTACCACTGTAAAGCTGCTTTAACACAATCTGCATTGTAAAAAGCGCTATATAAATAAAAGTCAAGTCAAGTCAAGTCACCTTTATTTATATAGCGCTTTTTACAATGTAGATTGTGTCAAAGCAGCTTTACATTGATAACTGGTACATTATTTGGCTGCACAGCAGCTCTTAAAAGAATAGTGTCAATGCAGGCAGATCAAAGCACTGTTGAATATCAAATGTCAAGTCAAATGTCAAGTGTCCCCAACTAAGCAAGCCAAAGGCGACAGCGGCAAGGAACCCAAACTCCATCAGGTGACATCAGGTGGCAGACAAGTGGCAAATAGGTGTTTAAATGGAGAAAAAAACCTTGGGAGAAACCAGGCTTAGTCGGGGGGCCAGTTCTCCTCTGGCCAACAGTGCTTTGTTAGGATTCAGGTAGCTATCATAAGCCCAATAGGATCGCAACATTCAAAGTATTTATTCCAGTTCCATCCAATTGAGGATCGTATTGAGGATCACGCCGGTATGGATGGTTGTTGAGGAACTGTGTCGTGGCTGTCGTGTCGATGAGGCCCTCACAGTGGATGATCTAGTTGACTCAATCTCTGCTGATACTTCAGGGCTGCGTTGTGGTCGTGTCAAGGTGCAGGTCCTTGGTCTCACCTGGATACGGCCCGGATCCGGTTGACTACGGTGAACCTCGGGATAACCAGAAAGACTAATATTAGCGTAGATGCCATTCTTCTTCTGATGTAACGAGTACATCAGGCATTATAGGAAGTGTTCCCGGTTCCGGCTGACCTAATTTATGCAGCCTAATAATCCTTTAACAGATTTGAAAATATAAATTGGTAATGTGTTATGTGTATGCCAGGTTAAAGAAATGCATTTTTAGTCTAGATTTAAACTGACAGAGTGTGTCTGCTTCCCGACCAATGCTAGGAAGATTGTTCCAGAGTTTAGGTGCCAAATAGGAGAAGGATCTACCGCCTGCGGTTGATTTTGATATTCTAGTGACTTGACTTGGCTAGACTAGGTCACAAGTCATACCGGGTCAGCCTCCCTGGTGGCTCTGGGGGTTGAGACGATGCCCCCCTAAAAGCAGAGGTGTAAAGAATACCTGAAAACCATACTTAAGTAAAAGTACAGATACCTTGCAGTGAATATTACTCCATTACAAGTTACAAGTCACCAATTCCAATACGACTTGAGTAAAAGTCTTAGAGTATCTGATTTTAACAGTACTTAAGTATTTTACTCATATAATGTAGGCTCAAAGATGCACTAGTCCTCAACAGCTAAAAGACATGACAGTAAAAATAAGAAAGTGTTGATTTGTGAGGACAGCAGTCACATGTTTATTTTCTAAAATCAAAATAACACCTCAAAATTGCAATAAATCAAGGTCGACACAACAGCCTCTTAAATGGCTACAAAGCTCAAGTGCACAGAAAGGCCATAAGTAAACCAATATCCTTCAACAATGTCTTGTCAATATAGCCGATAAATAACATAATGTTAAGTAAAATTAAATAGGCAAAGTCTTTCGGCCTTATCACTGGCTGCAGTCATGACCTCATCTCATAAATCAAACACCTGCGATTCAGAAACTACCTGCTAAAGCACTCACATTCATGTAAAGTAAATTTTTTGACAAGTTTGGATGAGTAAAGGTAAAGTGCACAACCTTCAATGCCCTTTGATGGCAATATCGCTTCCTTATAGCACCCCAAATGTATTGGAGTAAAAAGTACATTTACTTATTCAAAAATGTAATCAAGTAGAGAGTAAAAGTTTCTAATATATTTGATACTCGGTAAAACTACAAAGTAGCCGAAAAGATACTTAAGTAAAGTCGCTAATTACATTTACTGAAATACTTTACACCACTGCTTAAAAGTGACATATTCCCTTAAAGGAACCCCTTCCCAGTGAAGATGCTGGTTCCAAGCCTTTGAGCAGCCTTTGATAAGTCCTTCTGTTACTATATGAAGGTACTTCCTCATTGAGGCATGATAACTCAGGCAGTGGCCATAGGGAGTACTGTCACTGACAGCCTAGTGTGTGACCAGAAGGGGAGTGTTTCTGGCATTTCTGTTGAAACTGCCATTATTTGTGCTTAGTCACAGCCATTTCTTGGCATGCAGTCCCCTCACCATGGTGGCATGGGTATTTCTTTCCCCAATAGTGTCTCAGGACGCAGTGCGACTTCCCTTTCGAAAGGGAACTCTGGTTTTCTGAGAACAGAGAACGAGACACTGTGTCTCCTTGCCATGCCTCCGGGCTGCCTGAACAGTCCATAAAGTCCCTAAAGTGGATGACATGTTCTTTAGATGCCCCTTATATACTTCCAGGTCGCACTGGTATTATGTCATAGGCTGTCGCCGGCCAATAGGATTGCTGTGATTTAACAAATGCTTCAGATACCAGTCTCGCTGAGGCATTCCTCCAATAGCGTCTCAGGACGCAGTGTCTCATTTCCTGTTCTCAGGGAACCAGGCTTACAGTTGTAACCCGAGACATTTGCGCTGCTAATAGTGATGAGAAAGTTAATTATTATTATGAGAACATTTCCCATTACCATTTTCTCATTACTATGACATAAGTCATTATTACAATTTTCTCAATTAATCAGATACTATTAGTCATAATTATGAGAATGTTTCTCATTTATGACTAACAAAATCATATTTTTAATCAAGTGTGTCATACATATCAATATCCTACTAAAAATATAGCACTTCATTAAGATTGTATACATCATTGAGGGTTGTGATATGTGGCACAGACCTCTTTCACATAATCCGTGACGAACATCGCGGCCCAGACGTCAGTCAAGCTGAATATGTCTTTCTCATAGTAATATTTCTTCAGTTTGGCATATGCATCTGTCCAGCTGACTCCAGGACCGCTGAGTCTCTGGATGATCTTGTCTTTCACAGTCTCTAGTTTGGTGGACCAGTCTGATTCCTGATATAAGGAGGCCATACACCTTCAGAGGAACAACAAATGCTCTCATTTTTGACATTCACCCCATCTGTGTGTGTGTGTAGGTGTGTGTGTGTGTGTGTGTGTGTGTGTGTGTGTGTGTGTATGTGAGTGATGTTGTTCGTACCAGGTGGATCCAGAGATTCCGCTCAGATAAAGGACACAGTCCAGAAGACCTGTTTTCTGGAGCTGAACCAGGGATCCAAGTAAACCCACCATGGCTCTTTGTCCTCCTCCAGAACCCAGTAATGCAACGTTTGGCACTTCAGTCTAAAACACACACAGTTTGACTTTGCAAACATTTGATGTTTATCAGTTATGAAATAATTTGTAAGAATAAGGAATAGCCAGGAAGATACATGAAATAGGCTACAAAATAAGGTTTTACCTCACTGCAGTGAATCTGAAGCTTCTGCAGTCTTGCTAGAACAGATTTTCTCCGTTTGGCTACAAACTCCTCCTCGTTCTCATTCAGAGAGTGTTTGATTCTCACCTCACTGCAGAGACAGACCAGTGCTGAATTTAACATCACATACTGATATTTTGTTAAGTCTTAATAAATACAGAATAAGTCTTATCCTGAGAATTATCCAGTTTGTAATTGACTTTAATTGCATAAATAATGAAGTGCACAGCTTCCATTTTAGAAATCTGAGCAGAATTACCTTTCCTGGGGTTTGGATGCACTCATCTATAAAACAATGAAGTCAACATTAATGTTCTTGTGGCTGTTTCCATCATCACACAAAAATTTAGGTCACTGAACACATACAAATTATTGGCATTAGATTATTAAATACAATTATTAGATTATTAAGTTAAAAATTCATGGCACAGATAATCACTAAACATTCGATTGGAAACATAAATTGTAAAATGTAAATACTGATAATAAATTTATTATAAATAATAATTTTATCTATATTATCTATATATATATATATATATATATATATATATCTATATCTATAATAAATCTATATTTAAACTTTTTAATTTTAATATATATATATATATATATATATATATATATATATACATATATATATATATATACGTTAGCCACGGTCACACACTTAACCTAATATTAACATATGGCTTGTCTGTAGCTGATATTGATATTTGTGATAGCTCACTCTCTGATCATAGACCAGTGTTTTTTTCAACTGCTCTTCCAGCTGTATCTAAAACTTTCCCACCTCAAGCACGTTGGCCTCGTGCAGTCTTTGCTGAATTGTACTTACATGCTGGCAATCTCTCTACCACCAGTACTTTCGCATCCTGTTTAGATGTTGATGAGCAGACACAAATCTTTAACAACAAATGCTCTAACATCTTAGATTCTCTAACACCTCGAAAGCTTGTTTTTTTCCAGAAACAAGTGTCAGTCTTGGATGAATGGTGATATCCGATTATTACGTCAGCACTGCCGATGACATGAACGAAAATGGAAGAAAGATAAGCTCCAATATCTTTTGCAATGCTGCACGTCTCCCTACAGAATTTTCAAAAGGCTGTCAGGGTTGCTAAGAATAAATTTTTATCTGAAATCATTGCAAATAATTCAAATTGTTCTAGAACACTCTTTTCGATTTTAAATCCTCCTATTTGGACCTCTTCTGCGATCTCTCCTTCTGAGTGTGAGAATTTCCTTAAATTCTTTTCTGATAAAATCAACACCCGGCCACAAGTTTTCACCACAACTCAACCTGTATTTGATCCTACTTTTTCCTGTTCACTGTGGAGTGAATTTGAATCAGTTTCTCTTCAGACTTTACTTGTACAGAAATTACTTTAAAGTTAAAACCTACTTTTTCTCCCTATGATCCTCTTCCCTCCCGTTTTATAAAACGAATCTTTGGCATCACTGGCCCAGATATTCTGCATATCATTAATAATTGTCTAATGACTGGGACTGTCCCGGCCTGTTTTAAATCAGCCACGGTGACTCCTGTCCTTAAAAATTCCTCTCTGGATCCTTCAGTATATGCAAATTACAGACCTATCTCTAACCTGCCGTTTCTTTCTAAAATTCTCAAAAAAATGTCTATTCAATTACAGAATTATCTGCACACTAACTCTATTTCTGACATTTTTCAATCTGGCTTCAAAACTCTTCACAGCACAGAGTCTGCTCTTTTAAAAGTATTTAATGATATTTTAATAACCACAGACACTGGCGACACGATGGCTTTAGTGCTCCTAGACTTGAGCTCAGCCTTTGACTCTGTGGACCACAGGATCCTTCTATCTCGACTGGAACGTATGGAAGGTATGGTACTCCAATGGTTCCAATCTTTCCTGTCAGATAGAAGTTTTTCTGTTAGCTTAGGTGTTCATTCATCCTCGGTGGCTCCCATCACGTGTGGTATACCCCAGGGATCAATTTTGGCACCACTACTGTTCACACTATATATGCTTCCCTTGGGCTCTATTATGAGTAAATTTGGAGTGTCTTATTACTGTTATGCGAACGACATGCAACTCTATATACCCATAAAACATAAAGATAAGCATATAAGAGGTTGGAAGCCTGTCTCCACGAACTCAAATTGTGGCTCACGAGCAACTTTATGCTTCTAAACGATGATCATCATCATTTGGGCCAAAAAGGGCACTCGGAACGGCAGTCTTATTGATCTTGACACCCTTACGCCTTATCTCACCTCGGATGTTAAAGACCTAGGATTTTACCTAGACAATAGTCTTAAATTATATAAACAAATTAATGCTGTAGTTAGTGCTAGTTTTTACCATCTTCGCCGGTTAGCTAAAGTATTTAAGCAGGCAAAGCTTTGAAACCGTCATTCACACTTTTATCTCTACATGCTTAGATTATTGTAATTCATTGTACATTGGATTACTTCTTTCCTCAATTTCTCGCCTTCAAATGGTCCAGAACGCAGCTGCCCGTCTTCTCACGGGAACCCGCAAACGTGACCATATTACACCTATTTTATGCTCTTTGCACTGGTTGCCAGTTAGTTACCGAATCGAGTTCAAAGCTCTTTTATTCATTTATAAAGCTCTTAATAATTTAGCCCCAAAATATCATAGCGATCTTCTTGTTTCTAATAACCCATCCAGATAGATTAGCATGGAACATGTTAGCTCAAATACACACACACACACACACACACACACACACACACACACACACACACACACACACACACCCTAGAGGAGATTCAAGAATATCATTGTAATATCTTCATTAAAAACATAGCTACATTTTGTGTTTGTTTCCCAAGCATGAGATATAAATTACTTACTGGCAGCAGTAATATATAAAATTATGCTACTTATCTTATATAACTTACAAATTCATAATTTCACTTATTTTATTTGATGTTAAACAGCACCCCAATTTCCCTGCCCTGGCCTTCAGATCTTCCTCCAAATGTTTAGCCTCTACTTTTGAAGCAACTTTGGAAAAGATACAGGAGATGATTCTTATTGAGTGATAATAATTTGACATTTGAGCATTATCATAGCAGCTCTTATATTAGAATAGATTATTTCAGTATGTTTTTGTAGACGTACACAGCTGCGTTGATGCAGACAATCTACAACATCTACAAATGAAAAAACGTCCTCAGATTCGCTAGCCAAATCTTCTGCACATTTGTACAAGTTATATAGTGTAATTATTGGTTAAATTTGAGACACTGACCTTCCAGTAACAAAATTTGTCCCAAGAACCACGAATCCAGTGCAAAACTTGAATTTAGTGTAGATTGATGTAACATGTAAACATTTATACCGTCACCTCACAGCCAGAAGTTCCGTTTTGAATTGTGTAAGATATTATGAAATATGCTGTCAAAATTCCCAACAGAATGTGATGGTGCACAAAAACTTCCCCTTTAAAGAGAATTATGAGAGCAAATCTCTGAGAGAAACTCCAAACGAAAGAAGAAGTGAACGATTGCAGCACAGCATCACAGTCGTACAATAGAATAAAACAAAATCAAAGCAAAATCACTAGAGTAGGCTATACATTAAATGTGGATATGTGAATTAGTATATACCCATGTATCTTTAACTATGGGCACATTTAACCCTGTGAACTTAATAAACTCTCTTAAAACATTTCTTACTCACTAATTTTATTTGTTCAACAGTATGTTAACATTTAGGAGAATTCTGTCATTATCATTTTTTGGCCAAAGTCAAAGAAAAACAAAATTTTGTAAGCAGCGCACAGCAAAAAGAACACATTTTTTTTTTTTTTTTTTTTTTGCATTTTATTTAATCTGTTTCTGATTTGATTTGTATGGCTTTGTGTTTTGCACATTCTCAATAGTTCAAGCATATATTAGGTCTTCTGTAAGAATTGTATGTCCTATAAATACACACATTTTGCATCCTTTTTTTAACCACTTTTTGCAAAATGACTAGAAAAGATGCACAAAAATTTTGTTCACAAGTGATATTTTTCTGTTTTCTTCACATCTCACATCTCAAGCTCTTCACTGCACTGATGTCTCCTTGGTAAACAAGTACACCAACTTTTACATTTACTTTTACATTACATGCATTTATCCAAAGTATCTTATATTGCGGGAGATCTAATAAGTTGCATTCACGCACGGATCTCTTTTGATATATAACAAGTAATGCGGTTTGTCCTGTCCATTTAATCCCTTAAGACAAAACTGGCTGTGTTTACATTAATTTTGCATCAAAAAAACTATTTTGAGACACAAGTACATTAAACAACTTATACGGAGTTGCACACAGCAGGATACTCGAGCACTCTTCACAAACAAAGTGTCAGCATTTGATATCGAAAGCAGCCTTCTGTAAGTGAGTTTCATATTTTAAATGTATAAAGTCCACTGCATTCCAAACGACATAAATGATTCCTTCGTAATGCATTTGTTAAGAAAATATGGTAACACTTTAGAATAATGGTCCGTCATTAATAAGTAACTATGCAGTAAGTAATGCAGGACTAATGAGTAGTACTACATTAACACTTCAGCTACTTCTATTAACTAATGTAGAAACAAGCTTAACTAATCAGTAAGTAATATCGAATTTAGGAGATAGTTCCTTATTAGCTAATCAATAATTACTGAATGAGATTAGCATCATTAATAACTATTAACTAACTGACGAATTGTAAAGAACATTATCGTGTGTCTGAGACGTAATCAGTCATCATTTTTACTCTGAATATAGTCACAAAATGCATCACTAATTACTCAAGAGTTACCTAGTCACTATGCAGGAATTACTAGTTATCTGGACCATTATTTTAAAGTGAAAAACATCTTTTTCACTTTAAAATAATGGTCCAGATCACTAGTAGTTCTTGAAGATTTTATTTTTTTACTCAGAACATGGTCATAAAATGCATCGCTACACTGTAAAAAAAATTCCATAGTTTTTACAAAATAATTTTGGCAGCTGTGGTTGCCAGAATAATTTTGTAAAAAATACGGAAAAACTAAACACATTTACAGAGCAAACTGTAAATTTTACAGTATAAAACTGTAATTTACCAACAAGAAAATTTGAATGTAAACCAATAAACTGAACAATGCACACTACTACTAAAATCTGTTTTGTACCTTTAACATATGCTGACAACCACCATAATAATGCAGGTGTTAAAAGAGAAAGCCACATGAAGAATCAGAGTTCATCACAAATAGCTTTTCCACCAGCTGAAGTATATACTAATATAAAGGTGCACAGAGTCATTCACGCAAACGCAAAACACCATCATAGTAACCCACAACACTTACATAATGCGATAAACATTCATTAAACAACAGAAGATGTAACATAAAACCCTAATGTACATAACAGATAACAAAAACTATTAAGAAACATGATTTTTTAAACAAAATACTTTAAAATGTGGAGTGTCACACAGGGAATTGTGGAAATATCAGTTTACAGTTTTTGACTAAATTATACATTGATTTGTTCTTTTTTTACTTCTAAAAATTGTAAAATTTACAGCATTTTAGTATGAAAATTACATAAAATGTCTGGTTAGAGCTTTTACAGTTTTTCCCTGTATATAATACGGGAACTTATTGTTAACCAATTAATAATTTTTTATTTTATTTTTTTTTTAGAATATTTTACCGTTAAAATCACATTCATTTTTTACAGTGTAAATAATCAAGTACCTAATCATTCTTCAAGAACTACTAGTGATCTGGACCATTATTTTAAAGTGAAAAAGATGTTTTTCACTTTAAAATAATGGTTCAGATCACTAGTAGTTCCTGCATAGTGACTAGGTAACACTTGAGTAATTAATGATGCATTTCATGACCACGTTGAGAGTAAAAAAAAAAAGACAATTGCTCACATCTCAGACACTTTATGTTGTGATTAGTAATTAATTAGTAATTCTTTATAATTTGTCATAGTTACCTATTAGTTATTAATGATGCCAATCTCATTCTGTAATTATTGATTAGCTAATAAGGAACTATCTTAGTCTTAAATTTGATATTACTTACTGATTAGTTAAGCTTGTTTCTATATTAGTTAATAGTAGTAGCTGAAGGGTTAATGTAGTACTACTCATTTGTCCCGCATTACTTCCTGCATTGTTACTTATTAATGACGGACCATTATTCTAAAGTGTTACCGAAAATACCAATGGACAAGACCATGCACAGCAACATCAAACAAAGCGCATCCTGTTCAGTGAAGCCTGCGAATGTCATTGTAATTCGCTTCAACCTTTTTGAACTTTATGAAAGATTATTTTACGGAAGGTTCGAGTGGTGTATGTGTGTGAAGAATTGGAAGCAAGCAGTTTGAAGCATTGTGCATCTGAAAAAGACTAAGCTCAGAATCGATTCTGAGAATTCGTTGGAGAGAGAATCACGATGCATTGATGTATCGATTTTTTTTTCTTTTTTCTCCCACCTCTAGCTTTAAAGGACAGTTTTCGCCATGGACTTAATGAACCCATTTGATCACAAATGCGGGGGAAAATCAATTTTTTCCTGGCCCAGTACATAGACCCCACCCTTCTCTTAAGTGGATCCTCATTTACTGTAGGAATTGCGGATGATGAGTGCCGCAATCCTACAGTACCCGCAACGCCAGAGTGTTTCCACACCACGACTGCCACACCAAGGCCTGTTCACGTCATGCCTGTTCATGTTATGCCTGCCCACGTCATGCCTGCCATGCCAGAGCTTGATCACATCATGCCTGCCACCCCAGGGTCTGTTCATGTCATGCCTGCCAAGCCTGAGTTTCTTCACGTCATGCCTGCTAAGCCTGAGCCTGTTCACGTCATGCCAGCTAGGTCAGTGCCTGTTCACATCATGCCTGCCCAGCCAGAGAATGTTCACGTCATGCCTGGCCAGCCAGAGACTGTTCACGTCATGCCAGCTAGGTCAGTGCCTGTTTATGTCATGCCAGCCCAACCAGAGACTGTTCACGTCATGCCTGCCACGCCTGAGTTTCTCCACAAGATGACTGCCACGCCTGAGCCATTAGCCAAAATGGCCACCATGCCTGAGCCTCTCCACGTCATGGCCATGCCAGAGCCTCTCCACATCATGGCCGCCATGCCAGAGTCTCCAGCCATTATGGTTGCCTCACCAGAGCCCCCTCACATCATGTCTGCCCAAGTTTCCTATATAGGTACCTATATTGGCTTTAGGTACCAAGCTCCAGCAGCTGCAGAGCTTGGTCGACCACTGCACCATGGCCCAGGTCCTCCAGTACACCAGAATCCTCTGCTCCATGGCCTAGGTCCCCCAGTTCACCAGGACCCTTTGCTCCATGGCCCAGGTCCGCCAGTGTACCAGGACCCTCTGCTCCATGGCCCAGGTCTGCCAGTTCTCCAGGACTTTCTGTTCCATGACCCTGGTCCACCTATGCTCCAAGGTCCATATCTGCTAATGTTTCAAGGACCAGGTCCGCTCATGCTTCATGACCTAGGTCTGCCCATGCTCCAAGGTCCAGGTCCGCCAGTGCTCCAAGGTCCAGGTCCACCTATGCTCCACGGCCCAGGTCCGCCTATGCTCCACGGCCCAGGTCCGCCTATGCTCCATGACCCAGGCCCGCTATTGTCATGCCATTGTCCAGGTCCTGTCTCCCTGCAAGGGCCTGGCCCACCATCCCTCCGCCAAGACTGCCTCCGCTCCACCACCCTCCGGGACTATGTCTTGTTTTGGTTTATGTTGGGCATCAGGAGCCGTGCTTCTGTAATGTCTTGTTTGGTGTTATGTTCATGTTTCATGCTATGTTTCATCACTTTGTTTGTTATGTTTTCTAAGTGCTTCTTGTTGTCATGTGATTCCCTTGCTCCTCATGTGATCTTGCCATGTGCTTGCCATTGTTTGTTTTAGTCATGTGGTTTCTTTGTTCTGTTTTCTGATTAGGTCATTGTCTTGATTGTTCATAGGTGTTCTTTTTTTGTCATTAGTCCTTGTATATAAATAGCCCTCATGTTTCATTGTTTTTTGTCAAGTATTGTCTTTGTAACCTATTGTTGGTGAGTTTGTTATGTTCATGTTTTGTTCATTTAGTTAAGTCAAGTCTAGTCAAGTCATTGTTTTGTTTAATTTTGATTATTTAAATAAACTGCACATGGGTTCTCAACTACAACTCGTCTCAGTGGACTGTTGTTACAATCTGTGATGTGGTGCCAAACTATAACACATGCTCTGATTCTTTTTGTATGTTTTTTATATGTGTTTTAGGGATTGATTTCAAATCAAATATTAACATTACTGCCCAAACTACTTCTGAATATGAAGTCCACTTCATAAATATTTTGAAAAGTATGGAAATATATGGTTTAGATCACTCAAACCATATATGAAAATCGAAGAGTCCTTATATGGTCACTGGTGGAGTCTGAATGTCATCTAGTGAAAAAGTTTGGTACTGTGCGCAAAAAATCTTTCTGAAAGTTATTTTTGAGGTATCAACGTAAAATATTTATATATTTTATATATTTTAATTTTTCATAAACTTCTATAACTTTTCTTAAACTTAACTTTTACAACTGTCTTTACTTGTACAATAATCTCTGAAGTGTTCCCTTTAAAAAGATACCAAACTTAAGTCTGTGCTCTGAAGTATTCAAGATTTTTTTTAACAATTTAAGTTGGAACAACTTTGAAAATAAAACATTGTTAAACTCAGGAATACACTGGCACTTAAGGACTAGAGTTGAAGAGCCCTGACTAACAACACAGAAGTGTTTTGTATTTTTGGTCTGTACAGGTGCTTTTGATAGCTTCCTATATGAGTCAAACTGACCCACGAACAGTAAGAACGTATAAAATTTCTGTATGCACATTTCACAACACATCAGTGTGTTGAAACTTTGCATGTTCATGACCCTAAATGAGAAAAAGTCACAACATTCCTAGAAAAAACAAAACAAAACAAAACAAACAAAAAAAAAAAAACATAGGTTAACTGGTATTTCCAACAACTCAAAAATCAAAATAGGTCAAATTGACCTGCAACAGTACATGAGGGTTAAAGGGATAGTTCACCCCGAAATGAAAATTCTGTCAACATTTATTCACCCTCAAGTTGATCCAAACCTGTTTGAGTTTCTTTCTTCTGTTGAACACAAAAGAAGATATTTTAAAGAATGTTGGTAATCAGACAGATGACGGTAGCCATTGGCTTCCATTGTATTTTCTCCCTACTATGGAAATCAATGGCTACCGTCAACTGTCTGATTACCAACATTACCAAAAAAGTGAATCATATTGTGTTTAGTATATTACCTAACATTCTTGAATGTGACTGTATGTTTGACAACTGAACTGATTAGCTCTTAAGTAACATCATGCTTTCGTTTTCAGATTTCAGAGCACCCAAAGGAAAAGAGGCAGTGGTCTGATGCAAGACAGATTTTTAAAACCTGAACTTTTGGACCACCTGTAGTTATAAAGACATAAGACTTCCGAAGCTAATTTTATTTTTAAAGGTTGTAATGCTTTTGTCCACCTTTTTTTCTTTTTCTTTTCTTTTTTTTTAAAGAATGATCTCTTATATATGTATATATATATATATATATATATATATATATATATATTTTTTTTTTTTGTCATTGATTGTGTTAAACTGTTAAATAAAATAAATCGACTAAACTGCTGGAAAGGTGTCATTTATAATTTAAAAGGTTTTCCCCAAACTTTGAAATCATCAGGAATTTGTTGACGCACCATTGAAGTGTAGTTGAAATATTAATGTTGTTTCAACATTAACTTGGTACATCAGATGGCAACACTGTTTTATTTTGTCATTAACTTTCAGTTGTATTTTCAGTGTGTCAACAAAAGTGATTTAGAATCAACATCACATTGTAACATTGATCAAACAATATTACCAAAGATTATTTTTGTTATTTTCAGTGCTGATTCAACAGCAGTGATGTAGAATCAATATCATAGTGTAATGATTCAACAATATTACCATAGATTATTTTTGTTAATTTCAATATTGATTCAACAGCAGTGATGTAAAATCAATAATAGTGTAATGTTGATTCAATATCATTACCACTGATTTTTTGTTTCACCATTGTTTCAACATTAAATGCAGGTGCAAACGTGATATTGAACCAACACCACATCATAATGTTGATTCAATGATATTATCAATGATTTTTTGTTGAAATCTCAACATTGTTTCAACAGTAACTGAGGGTGCAAAAGTGATGTTGAAAAAAAATCACTTCATAATGTTGAATCAATAATATTACCATTGACTTGTGGTTGAAATCTCAACATTGCTTCAACATTAACTGAGGGTGCAAGAATGATACTGAAACAACATCACTTTGTTAAATTAATTTAATACAATTAGCGTTGACGCATCAACATTGACTCAACATTGTTTCAATGATTACATGCTATCTGGGATATGGTTTAGAATTTATGTAAATCCACTTTGGAGATGTACATGTGCTTACTAGAGCTCCCCTGTTAGCTATACATAATAAAACGTTTTTTTTTTTTTACAGCAAAATCACAACTATACTATTCTGTCTAGCGTCTTTACACATTCAACAATTCTACAGTTTACTCTACAGAAGTTCAACAAATGCAATTTTAACACAAGGAACCGTGTTTTTGGTTACACTTTTTTATATTCTTTCAGATACTCATTTCACGACTTACAAATTCACGCTGAAGAACATGTTTCACAACCAGTGTCGTGCCAAATCTGTTCCCCTTAGGTTAGTGGTTATTTTTAGGCAGTCGATATTAAAAAGAGAGCTGTGAAGCAACACTTCTCCATCATGCACTGGCACAGAGTAGATCATAGGAAGTTAAAAAACACAGGAAAAGCTGATGATATTTAAAGAAAGAGTTGTGAGCATATTATGAAGAGGAAGACTGACAGAAACAGAAAATGTCTGATAAGTGTGATCTGTGTCTGCTGGGACTGATCATTCTCTGCTCACTTCTCACAGGTAAAGAAATCTGTACTTTCTCTAAAGACATTTAGTGGAGTTAGTCTGGGAAAGAGTTCATTTGAACATGCTCAGTTTATTCTTGCACACATTCAAGTTTTGTATTGATACAGTACAAAATGTATTATTCCTGATACTGGACATAGTGTCACACTCAAACATCTGATGATGCAACATTATCTTCATATTAAGAGTGTGTGAGTGATCTGAACAGCTCTCTGATGAAGAAAAACAGTTCATTCTGGAGAGTGTGTTTTTTGCATTAAGTGAGGAAAAGACTGTATGATCAGACTGTATGATGCTTGTGTTTCAGGTACCAGTGGAGTGGATGACACTGATGTGTTCATCAGATCTGGTGAAAAAGCCACTCTGCCCTGTAATAATGCTCTTTCTGACTGCACATCAACTACATGGATCTATGACAGTTTCAGACATCCAGGGACAGATGAACTGATTACTGGAGGGGAAAAGAGGAAAGACACAGAGAGACATGAGAGACTGAGTCTGGGGTCTGACTGCTCTCTGAACATCAAGAACGTCACAAAAGAAGATCCTGGATTTTACAGCTGCCAACAATATGTGAATGACAAACGACAAGGAAATGATGCACGTGTTTCATTGCATGTTCTTCATGGTTAGTGTTTCTGTGAATTATATTATGTTCAATTTTAAAAGGACACCATTCTCTCTTTAAACTCACATTTGCAGAAAAGACTAAAGTCTGTAATGTGATTTGTATCTTGTGTTCAGTTTCATCATCATCATCATCATCCTCACAGACTGAGATCAGTCCAGGTCGCTCTGTGACTCTCTCTTGTCAGTTGTATCCATATGATGGAGAATCTTGTGATCATTGGGCCCGTTCTGAGGGAATTCATCTGTTGTGGGTGAATCAGTCTGGTGTTGATCTGAAGACAGACTCCAGATATCAGATATCAGCTTCAGGACTCTGTATCATCAATCTGACTACAACACTCCTGAATGAAGATGACAACAGAGAGTGGAGATGTCGGCTTACTCTCAGAAATCAAGTCAAGACCTCAGTCAGATACACTGTCAAGTATTCAGGTTAGAGTCTCTGTTAGCTGATTAAAATATCATTGTATTATTCTACAGTATGAATCATCTGAACTAACATTCATCCTTTACAGCTCAAGATGTTACAACGACAGCACTGATTCCAGACCACACCACAAAGTCAACTATAAAGACACCAGAAACTAAAGGTACATCATCACTGTCTTTCATCAAATCAAGTATACACTGTCAAGTATTCAGGTGAGAAACTAACTTTCCTAACTCAGTTTCAGAAGACTCTGTGTTTATATCGCATGGCTCAATGGACAGATATGATCTTTTGACCATATCCCATTTTTTGTCTTGTCTGTTTTCACTGTTTTCATATGATTTTCAATACCGGCAGGAATGACTGAGGTGCCCTTGAGCAAGGCACCTTACGCCCAATCGCTCCCCGGGCGCTCCGTGTTCGCTACTCTTAATGTGAACACACTAACTTAGATGGGTTAAATGCAGAGGACAAATTCGGAGTATGAGTTACCATACTTGGCCTTCACATGTCACTTTCACTTACAGGAGGTTCTTATTGTAATGACGGGTCGGCAGAATGAGGATCCATTTGCAGCTTTATTAAGATAAACACCAAAGCAGACAGGGGCAAAGGCAGAGACATAAACAGGGGCAGGCAATGGTCGAGGCAGGCGGCAGACAAACACAGTCCAAACAACAGGCAAGGATCAGGGCAGGCGGCAAACAAACACAGTCCAATAAACAGTCCAACGGCAACAGAAATACAATCCACAAGAAAACGCTCAGTAGTGATCACCGGGGCAA
Source organism: Ctenopharyngodon idella (assembly GCF_019924925.1). Classification (NCBI taxonomy): domain Eukaryota; kingdom Metazoa; phylum Chordata; class Actinopteri; order Cypriniformes; family Xenocyprididae; genus Ctenopharyngodon; species Ctenopharyngodon idella. Next base: position 43,146,037 of record NC_067224.1, read on the forward strand.
ATCAAGACTTCGCAAAGGGTGTGTGTGTGTGTGTGTCTTAAATAGTGTGAGTGTAATGAGGTGCAGGTGTGTGCGCAATCAGTCCCAGGAATGAGGGCCCATGGGAAACGTAGTCCGAATGTAAACCAGTCAATATTCAGGTGACGGCTCCCTCCGGTGGTGCGGAGGAGGAGGCGCGAGAGCCACATTCGTGACACTTATCATCTCCAGTAACTGATCTGAAGACTGTCTGAGGGTGACACTGATATGGGCTGTGTTTACAGTGCCAATTACTGAGAAAGAGCTTATCAAACCTTACTGAATTTGTAGACCTCAATCATTCACTTTCCCACACAAACATGAAGTCAGTATAAAAGCTAATGTAAATATACTCTTTCACCGTATATATTGTACTTTTGAGCTTAAATGATTAAAATCAACAGTGGAAGTTCACACAGGGTCACGTATTCATCATTTCTGTGATGTGAAGCTCAAGTATTATGTGATGATGATGATTATGATGATGATGTTACATTATGTTTGAACTGAACTAACAGACGTGATCCACAGATCCAGCTGTCACCACATCAGAAACTGAAGTCAGTAGGACCGCTGGATCATTATTCAGAGGTACGACACGTCTTTGCTTGCAGTTCATTTATGACGACAGCTTTATAACACTGAAACTATCAGTCGGTCTGGAAATGCTTGTCAATAATCATTCATTGTTTAATACCCTTGACTTCAGTCATGTGCAGTTTCAGAGATTCAATCTCTTCTTCCTCTCTCTCTTCTGTCCACACGTGTTTCCTGCAGTGATTGTGATGATTGTTGAGATCGCAGTGTTTGCTGCTCCTACTGTGATTCTTCTTCAGATTATCTGTGCAAGAAGAGCTGGTGAGTTTGAGCTTCACACAATCTGATGATTCACACTCATCTGATCTGGAACAATCAGCGATCATGGTAAAAACACTTATGAGAGATCAATGAATGGATTTATTTTGCAGGGAGGAAGGACTCGCAGCACCTAGAGGAAATAGAGATGCCTACAATATTACAATAAAATACTGCTGAGTTTTGAGTGAATCTGCAATAATATTTAAAATAGCAAAAACTTATAGAGGATTGCTCATTTTTTAATTTTCTTCTTCTCTGAAAACAGAAAAAAACTCTAAGCACCCTGAGGAAACAGTGATGCCATCAAGTTTAGATTTAATTGTTTTTCATTTATATGAATATATGGATACAAATGGATATTTGCCTACAGTGTTCAATGTCATTTTCTATTTGTTTAATATATAAACTGCTTTAATTATAATAATTACAGGGTAACATTTTAGTATAGGGAACACATATAAACTATTAACTACGACTTTTCCCTAAATAAACTCCTAATTTACTGCTTATTAATAGTTAGAAAGGTAGTTGTTAAGTTTAGGTATTGGGTAGAATTAAGCATGTAGAATAAGGTCATGTAGAATAAGACATTAATATGTGCTTAATAAGTACTAATAAGTAGCCAATATTCTATTAATATGCATGCTAATAAGCAACTAGTTAAAAGTCCCTAAAATAAAGTGTTACCAATTTACAGTAATGGACAGACTCAGACTGTTTGTATAATCCTCTCTGTTGGAGCTGATTTGGTGATTCTCCTATCTTGTCTGTTCATTGCTGTTTTTAGCATTTTATTTTAAAATTTTGAATGATTGCTACTCATTTTCTTAATAAAACCTCTGCAATTGTGTCTAATGTCTCCTTTCCTGAGATTTGTTACATATACATATATGTCCATCAACAAACTGATGTGTATATTTCTAATGTATTGCAGTGCTAACAGTATCAATAACAGCACATACAATAGCCGAGCTCTAACGTCAATGACTGATGTAACAATAAAGTTTGTAAAACAAATCTTGCCCATCCTTTATCATTACTCAAAGTATTAAGAACGACAGACAATCTGCATTAATGGACTCAATTTTAGTTAATAGTGGCCCACAGCTGATTAGCAGAAGTATTTCAGAAAGACAGTAATAAAGCGAGTTAGCCGGAGACATACACAATATACACGTTTATTTTAATGTATTTCCAACAGGTTTTGTAATATGGGTCATTGAGCAAATAAAGCTTCAAAAAAGGTATTCTTAAAAAAATCTTTTCAAAACTGATGTAATGAGTCATGAACAATGTGTTTAAACAAGTTTCAGTTGTTACTCAACATTTCAAAGTGTTTCAATTAATTTTTTATTTATTAATTTTTTTTTTTACACTTTTTTTGTCAGGTGGTACAACCAAATATTTGTAAATATATCTATCCATATTTGAAATGAGCTGTTTTTATCAGTAATTGAGAGAGATCTACAACCCTTTTCACTCTGACACAATGATCATAGATCCTCCTCTTCCACCCTGTTGTCCACTTTCACCATGTCCATTTCTTCTTACAGTTTCTCCTCTTCTTTCCTCTACACCAATCTCCTCCACTATACTCAGCTCTTCTCCAATCCTCCTTTTTTACTTCCTCCTCTCTCCTCATATATGATCTCCTTCTATATGTTCCTCTTCCTTTCCTTCTCATTACACCCTTCCTCTACCCACACCACCACCTTTACACTTACACCTCTTTATTTTCCCCTTCTCTTGCTCTATGTATTCTTTCCCTTTATATTACAGAATGCAATTGTGATAAATGCGTAAACATTTAGGAAAGCTGCATTTTCTGTGTTTTTTTACAGACGCTAGGACACATTTCTCAATACTTAGGTCACTTTTGCAAAACTCTTCACACAGTGAGCACAACAGAAGTCTATGTGGGCTAAACTGAGGATCAATTATCATTGCTTTGGCACAAAACGCATTCAATGACTACATCTCTCAAATTTCATGAATTCTTTTCTCACTCAGACACAACAATAATTTTGTTCTGTAATGTAAACATGGACCATGTAACATAAACTGCAGTGAATTATAAGCAGTAGAGAGTGTCATTCTTGTTTTGTAAAGAAATTTAAAAAAAGAAAACATTGTATAATGCTAACTGATGTTAGTGTTTTTAAGTCGATGTTTTATGAGTGACAAAGTGTGTTTGCTCAGTGAAAACCTTTGCTAGTGTTCTGGAAGAATGAGTTGATTTGAGACATGTATGAAGTGTTTTGGTAGATTTAGTGCATTTTGAATGTGAAGTTAACCTCTGTGCCAAGATGAAAGTTGGTTAGGAGAACTGTGTGAAGAGTTTTGAAAAAGTGACCTAATTATTGAGAAATGTGTCCTAGTGATTGTAAAAATCTGTAATCAAGCAGATATCAGTTTGGGGCTAATTGAAAACACAACATTTGATAATATGACAAATTCCAGAGTTTTGTTTGTTGTGTTTGGACAAATGGTACATAGATGTCTGTGATTTGTGTAGAGCCAGTAAAAATAGCTGTGATTGTTTTTTCCTGATATATTAAAGTTTTGGTTGGATGTATGAACTATTATGAAAACATCTGAGAATTTTTGTATGTAGTGTTTTGGGAAAATGGTTCAAATGATTTGCAGTTTGTGTGAAATAAATGTAAACTTGCAATCTGTTCAGGACAATTACAAAGTGTTCAGATCGCTGAGTTAACTGTTTTGGGAACAGTGATCTGAGTTTGGAGAAATGTGTCAAATCGATTGAGAAAAACTGTAACTGAAAAGATAGAGTTGAATGTCCTGCAGCACTTAAAGCAAGAAAAGGAAGTGACATCAGAATGATTCAGAATCAACAGTCTAAACTGGGTTCAGAGATGATCACTGCTCGATGTGGTTAAACTGAGTTCAGAGGAACATGTTTCCAAACCTCAACAGTGAGCTCACAGCTCTGAAAACACTACAACTGCTATAATTAATTCACTATTTTAGTTACGGAAGTGTAGAACCAGCCATCTCAGTAGATGATTCTAGTCACGTTTTATCTACCTCACCTTAATTTTAGACAATAAGTTACATAAATTGGGGATTCACTTTTACTATTGGTTGTGTTTAAAATTACTGAAAGAGTCTTAATAACAGAGTGAAAAACTGTATATATTGAAACACTAGATGGTAAAAATTAACACATCGATGAACCCAAAAACAACACAAATCAACACAAAACTCAATGCTTAGAACAAACCAATAACCAATAAATCAAATTCAAACCCCAAAAAACTATTTCCACATAAATTATAGTTTGTTTGATTGAATTAAATACCCAAGGTAATGAAACAATAACCACCAAAACACTACAGCACAAATAGACAAAACAGAAATGAATAAAGTATGAAAGGAATATCAAAGAGTTTTAGAATGCAACAGCAGTAATGGATATATAGTTCATAATGCAAAAGGTCTCGTCTGAATGCTGTAGATGTGCAAACAGAAACTGACTCAGCAGTCGATGAAACTATATAGTCACTATAGACACTAAATCCCACTGGAGTAATCCAAACCAGGTAATATTGCAGTAGGTATTTGCACAAACAGTCCTTTTTCTCTTTTAGAGCCCCATAACAGAGTGTTCTGTGAGCTTCTAAACAATATAAAATAAACATTTGTCAAGAATACATCAAATAAATGTGCACTGGGATTTCAGTTAAACATTTGAAATATAATTCACTTAACTCCCCAAACAAAAGGTGATGTTCGGCCTTCTTTCACCCCACTAAACACACTCCATTAACATGCCCTCCTTTCTTCTCTTTTAAAGCAAACCTTCTTTTCCTTCTTCTTCTTCTTCTTCTTTTGTATTTAATGGTGGTTGGCAAACCAGCTTCAGGTGCATTTCTGCCACCTACTGGGATGGAGTGTGAGGCCTCGATGAACAAAAGTGTTATATACAGAAAAATAAATAAATAAATAAATAAAATAATAATGGTAACACTTCAGTATAGGGAACACGTATAAACTATTAACTACGACTTTTCCCTCAATAAACTCCTAATTTACTGCTTATTAATAGTTAGTAAGGTAGTTGTTAAGTTTAGGTATTGGGTAGGATTATGAATATAGAATAAGCTCATGCAGAATAAGGCATTAATATGTGCTTAATAAGTACTAATAAATAGCTAATATTCTATTAATATGCATGCTAATAAGCAACTAGTTAAAAGACCCTAAAATAAAGTGTTACCATAATAATAATAATAAAAATAAACAACTAAATTCTTCTAATCAAATCTGTATCTCTCAAATATTCTAGCAGAAAATCATAAACCCTTAACTGTTTCTGTGCATTCTGAAATATATTCTTAACTGAAATGTCATCGATTTCCATATCTCTTAGTTTTTCAACAAGCTGCTTTCTTTGTCTATTATATGCCTCACAATCTAAGAGCACATGTTCAACTGTTTCTGTTATTCCACAGTATTTGCAGCAATCTGTCTCACTTTTTCCTATTGTATGCAATGAATAATTAAGGTTAGAGTGTCCTATACGGAGCCTGGTTATAACAGTATCTTCTCTTCCGTTTCCATATACCTTTCTTTCAATCCCCACTTTATGTTGAATGCTGAATAAGTGTCTTCCTTTTGACTCTTTATTCCACACATTTTGCCACATACTTACAACTGCTGTTTTAATAATACCTTTTACTTCTGTTTTACTTAAAGGAATTTCTATATCAATCTCTTCTTTTCTCAATGCTGACTTTGCCAGCTTATCCACCACCTCATTCTCTTCTACACCTACATGCACAGGTATCCATAAAAACTAGAAACTATCAAATAGAATAACTCCGCCATTTCCACCTGCATCGCTGAAACTGGCGTTCTAAATGCCCCACTTGCTATTCTTAGTGCTTGAGATTGAATACTACTTACCTTCTTTAATATTGATACTGATGCCGAACTATATACTATGCTGCCATGATCAATCATAGGTCTAATCATTGCACTATATACTCTTTTCAATGCCTGTCGGGTTTCACCCCAATCTACCCCTGCTAAACATCTTAAAATAATAATTCCCTTTTTACATCTATTACTTTCTTTATATGTGATGCAAAAATTAGTTTTGAGTCCATCCATACTCCTAGGAACCTAATTTCTGTTACCTGCTCTAACATAAATCTTTAGTTTAATATTTGGTGATTTCTTCTTTTTTGAGAAACATATCACTTTAGTTTTTCCTACCGACAATCTAAAACTCCACATATTTACCCATTTTTCCACTGCTTTCTGCATACTTCTTTCCTCATATACTACATTTTTTCCCCTTTTCCACAAGGCACCATCATCCGCATATAAAGATTTACCAAATCCTTGTCCAATCATTGAAAATATGTAATTTATCATTATATTAAATAAAACTGGGCTGCACACACTTCCTTGTGGGGTCCCATTATCTGTTGAGTAAGTCCTAGAAATGCTTGTTCCGACCCTTACTTGTATGGTCCTATTAATCAAAAAATCCATAATCCAATTGTACATTTTTCCTTTTATTCCGATCTGTCTAATTTAACTAAAAGTCCCTCTTTCCAAAGCATATCGTAAGCCTTTTCCACATCAAAGAACACACCTACTAACACCTCCTTATTCGCTATTGCCTTTCTAATTTCAGATTCTAGACATATTATTGAATCCATCGTCTTTTCTATTACATAATTTAATCAGCTAATTATCATTCTCTCCATTACTTTGCATAAGTTTGATGTTAAAGAAATTGGCCTATAATTTGATGCTTTTGAATGGTCCTTTCCTGTCTTTCCAATTGGAATTAAGGGCATCTCAGGAACCGCACTCCATTGGTTCGAGTCTTACCTCTCAGTAGGTCCTTCAGGGTATCTTGGAGAGGTGAGGTGTCCAAGTCGCATCATCTTGCTACTGGGGTACCTCAGGGCTCTGTGCTTGGACCACTTCTCTTCTCCATCTACATGTCATCACTAGGATCTGTCATTCAGGAACATGGTTTTTCCTATCACTGTTATGCTGATGACACACAAATCTACCTCTCATTCAAACCAGATGATCCGACAGTTGCTGGTCGCATCGCAGCCTGCCTGACAGCCATTTCTGCCTGGATGAAGGACCACCACCTTCAACTCAACCTTGCAAAAACGGAACTGCTTGTGGTCGGTGCCAACCCAACACTTCATCATAACCTTTACATTCAACTTGGGTCATCAACCATAACTCCTTCCAGGACGACCAGGAACCTCAGAGAGGTGATGGATGATTGTTTAAGCTTCACAGATCACATCGCTACAACGGCCCGGTCCTGCAGATTTGCTCTGTACAACATTAGGAAGATTAAATTCTTGTCCAAGCTCTTGTTCTATCCAGACTGGACTATTGTAATGCTCTCTTGGCAGGCTTTCCAGCATGCACTGTCAAGCCTCTACAACTGATCCAGAATGCTGCAGCAAGACTGGTCTTTAACGAACCGAAGAGAGCGCATGTCACACCTCTCTTCATCAGTTTGCATTGGCTGCCAATTGCTGCTCGCATCCAATTCAAGGTTCTAATGTTTGCCTACAGAACAACCACTGGCTCTGCACCACTATACCTAAACTCACTACTTCAGACTTATGCGCCCTCCAGAAGCTTGCGTTCTGCAAGTGAACGGCGTCTTGTGGTGCCATCCCAAAGGGGCACAAAATCACTCTCACGGACCTTCTCCTGGTCTGTTCCTGGTTGGTGGAATGACCTACCACGCTCTATCCGAGCAGCTGAGTCTTTAGCCATTTTCAAAAAACTGCTAAAGACATATCTTTTTCGTCAACACTTGACCCAGTAATATAGCACTTTTTTTATTTATATTTTACTTTTCTTTTTTCGATTTTCTATTCTTTCTCCATCTATTTGTGTATATATTTAAAAAAAAAAAAAAAAAAAAAAAAACCCACCTTGCTACGAGCACTTTACTGATGAAACTGTGACTTGACACGGCACTTACACACTGTTATACTCATGTTGATTTGATTGCTTCTACTATTCTCATTTGTAAGTCGCTTTGGAGAAAAGCGTCTGCTAAATGACTAAATGTAAATGAATTATCACTCCATGTTTCCAAGAGGAAGGGAGTTTTCCCAACTCCCATATCTTATTAAAAAACCCTAAAATAATGTTTAGAGATACATCTGAAAGATGTTTTATCATTTCATAACATATTTCGTCTTTTCCTGGCGATGTATGTTTCACCCCCTGTAACACCTGCTCCAGTTCATACATTGTAAAGTCTGTATCCAATGTACATCCAGAAGGAATTTTTCGAACCAATACATTAGGGTTCTCTTTCAAAATGTGTTCCCTTTGTACTCTCATCTATCTTTTCCTCTTTTTATCACCCTCTTATGGCCAGGATGAAAAATGTCACCCCTCTAACAGGGTAACTGATACAAAAACTGCCTGAGCTCTTATTATTGAACACGTCACCATAAGTTGCTCTTGAGGGACAGTTCCTATTACAGCAAGAGTGTACTGTAAATCAACAAAAATAGAATTTGAGTGGATATTAATAAGAGAGCTGTGAAGCAACACTTCTCCATCATACACTGGCACAGCGTCACTATATATCAACTGTAGCCGGATTTAAACACTCATTCGGTCAGATCAGAGGAAGTTCACAAACACAGGAGGAGCTGATGATATTTAGAGAAAGAGCTGTAACTATATACTGAAAAGAAAGACTGCAGAAACAGAAAATGTCTGATAAGTGTGATCTGTGTCTGCTGGGACTGATCATTCTCTGCTCACTTCTCACAGGTAAAGAAATATGTTTATGATCTATAATATATCATAAAAGATCTGCATGATGTGAACATATATTTAAAAAAAAATACTGTTTGGTTAATACAGTTTTGTTCCTGAATGCACTGAAATTTGTCATAATGTTTCAAAAATCCGAGGCAAAGTTACTCACAGATAGCTTTTTTCAGCATGATAAGTAAAAATTATATTAACTATAGACATTTCATTGACTTTTTAAAATTCTATTAATTTTATTGACTTTTCCAGCTTTATAAATCACACTTTTTATATTCTCTCACATATCCAGGTGTTCCAAGCTTAAATAAATAACAGTTGTTTAGAGAACGAATTAAAATAAGAAATACAATGTCAGTTTACATCTTGATTTTTAAGTCATCTTTGATTTTTAAGTCATATTTGTTTTATTTGTGATATACGTATATTTACCTGCCACTGCTTTCTCAGATCGGTGTGGACTGGATCTTCTTGCGGAAACTCATTTTTAGTGCTTTTTAAGCGACTACAGCACATTGAAAACACAAACTGGAAACTAACAAGCCACATTATCGGACACATAAATACATCATGAAGCTCAATGCAGGCGATGTACTTGCATTTGACATTGGCAGTGTTAATATAGGAGCTTTGATCTGATATATTTTCTCAGGGCTGGAGAGAGTAAAGCAGCATGTTATAATCGATGTGTATAAACACTCCATGAAGACACTTAATATCTTTTCTAAATGCTCATGTAGTGTGTGCAAATGCTTTTTGACCAAGCTGGAGATGATGTTAATAATTACTAACCCTACTTTAAAAACTGTTTTGGAATTCATGAGTCTATGAGTTGTGTTCAGACCAAATGTGGGTGACAGTGTGGTTTACAGTAGCACTTCTCACAGTGAAGAATATGTTTCTCGACCAGTGTTGTGTCAAATCTGTTCCTCTTAGGTTAGTGGTTATGGTGGTTAGACAGTGAAACATTCAACACAACACTGGTAACAGTCAGCACTCGCTCTCTAGAGGGAAGATTGAACCTGTTGAGGAGTTTACAGAATGATTGTAGGTTAAAACTGTTAACTGAGCTCTTATTATTGAACACGTCACCATAAGTTGCTCTTGAGGGACAGTTCCTATTACAGTAAGAGTGTACTGTAAATCAACAAAATAGAATTTGAGTGGATATTAATAAGAGAGCTGTGAAGCAACACTTCTCCATCATGCACTGGCACAGCGTCACTATATATCAACTGTAGCCGGATTTAAACACTCATTCGGTCAGATCAGAGGAAGTTCACAAACACAGGAGGAGCTGATGATGTTTAGAGAAAGAGCTGTAACTATATACTGAAAAGAAAGACTGACAGAAACAGAAAATGTCTGATAAGTGTGATCTGTGTCTGCTGGGACTGATCATTCTCTGCTCACTTCTCACAGGTAAAGAAATCTGTACTTTCTCTAAAGACATTTAGTGGAGTTAGTCTGGGAAAGAGTTCATTTGAACATGCTCAGTTTATTCTTGACCACATTCAAGTTGTGATCTCAGAGTTGTGTATTGATACAGTACATACTGTATAATTCCTGATACTGGACATAGTGTCACACTCAAACATCTGATGATGCAACATTATCATCATATTAAGAGTGTGTGAGTGATCTGAACAGCTCTCTGATGAAGAAAAACAGTTCATTCTGGAGAGTGTGTTTGCATTAAGTGAGGAAAAGACTGTATGACTTTTTATGCTGATATGTTTTATATTTTCATTTATTAATATATAACATAATAATTACTCAAATGTACTTGTGTTTCAGGTACCAGTGGAGTGAATGATGCTCATGTGTTCATCAGTTCTGGTGAAGATGTCCGTCTGTCCTGTAATAATGCTCTTTCTGACTGCAACTCAACTACATGGATCTATAGCAGTTTCAGACATTCAGGGACAGATGAACTGATTACTTTAGGGAAAAAGAGGAAAGACACAGAGAGACTGAGTCTGGGGTCTGACTGCTCTCTGAACATCAAGAAAGTCACAAAAGAAGATCCTGGATATTACAGCTGCCGACAATATGTGAATGACAAACAAGAAGGAACTGATGCACGTGTTTCATTGCATGTTCTTCATGGTTAGTGTTTCTGTGAATTACATGATTATGTTCAATTTTAAAAGGACTCCATTCTCCCTTTAAACTCATGTTTGCAGAAAAGACTAAAGTCTGTAATGTGATTTGTGTCTTGTGTTCAGTTTCATCATCATCATCATCCTCACAGACTGAGATCAGTCCAGGTCGCTCTGTGACTCTCTCTTGTCAGTTGTATTCACATGATGGAGAACCTTGTGATCATTGGGCCCGTTCTGAGGGAATTCATCTGTTGTGGGTGAATCAGTCTGGTGTTGATCTGAAGACAGACTCCAGATATCAGATATCAGCTTCAGGACTCTGTATCATCAATCTGACTACAACACTCCTGAATGAAGATGACAACAGAGAGTGGAGATGTCGGCTTACTCTCAGAAATCAAGTCAAGACCTCAGTCAGATACACTGTCAAGTATTCAGGTTAGAGTCTCTGTTAGCTGATTAAAATATGATTGTATTATTCTACAGTATGAATCATCTGAACTAACATTCATCCTTTACAGCTCAAGATGTTACAACAACAGCACTGATTCCAGTCCACACCACAAAGTCAACTATAAAGACACCAGAAACTAAAGGTACATCATCACTGTCTTTCTCACATCAGTGCTTTACTGTGCATAATGCTAGAGTTATCTTATGTGTTGACTAATTAAAATATAATTGTCATTTTGTACAGTATGTTGCATCTGAACTAACATTCATCCTGTAAAGGGCACGATTCAAGACACACAGATCCAGGATTGGCTGTAACCCCCTGCACTTTTTGGGTACTATAAAGTACGGGCTGTAAAACCCTGACTTCATATTGGCCGGAGGGACAGGCTCTATTGCGTCCTTCATCAGGAGGACTGCAATCTCTGTACGCCTGGAGAACCGAAACGTATAGCTGAGTCTGATTGTCCGAATGCGCCAGCAGGACGGACTGGGAAGCGCTAACCAGGCTCCCAGACTCTGTACAAGTGGCACCAAAGGGACAACAAACGCACCCGCAGGGGGGCAGTGAGGAGCGCTAGGGCCCAAACCAGAAAGCACAGTGTCCCGGAGTAGAGGCGGTGAGTGTGGTGCACTTACCTGGCTCTGTGGGTCCCCTGAGGGACTGGGCAGGGAGGTGTGAGGGTCCTTGAAACGCGAATTCCCTATCCGTGGTGAATGAGGGTGTGGTCGAGAGTGAGGAAGCAGAGCGTTGCTCACTGTCAGCACAGACCCAGTATGGCCCAGAGGTTTCTGAAACTGCACTTTATTGAGAATGTAGGTTAGGGGTGACCCTGAATAGTCGATGATTTGATGCTTCGATCGGAGAAGCCTGATTCGACTACCAATCTCACAGTCGAATCTTCGCAGAGGTGTTATGAGACGAGATATGGAGGTGCTCAATATGTGATTTCACACAGATGTACCGGTTCTCTCCCAATAAGTTAATATACAGCCTATTATGATAGTGCTTTAAATAAAAATGAGAAAAGAAAGAAGCTTTTAATAAATATTTTTAATGTGCGTGAATAAATCAAACCACCCCTGTGACAGAGTTAAGTTTTACTTTCCATGATCCGTGACCGACAGAGGAGCATCTTGGCGGCAGGGATTACATCTTTAACAATGTCTGGGATAAGAAAATCTAAAGTGTAGAATTGGATGCACTTTGAAATGGTAAAAGATGATCCAAAGTTTCTGATCCAGTTTAGCGTTTATTGTCTCTGCAGTTAAAAAGACAATTCTGGCGGTAACACTTTACAATAAGGTTCATTAGTTAAACATTAGTTAATGTATTAACTAACATGAACTAACCATGAGCAATACATTTGTTACTGTATTTACTAATCTTCGTTAACGTTGGTTAATAAAAATACAGTTGTTCATTGTTTGTTCATGTTAGTTCACAGTGCATTAACTAATGTTAACAAGACTTTAATAATGTATTAGTAAATGTTGAAATTACCATTCTGGCTATAGGCTACTTTTGTTATTGATCACTCTGGGTTATCTAATTTAATTATTTGTGGCTTGTGTTTTGAATATATTTTCCCCTGCACTTTTTTGCACTTGTGACTTGATTATGACTATTAATTTTTTTTTTTATTAGAACAGTATATTCTGTTCTAATTCAATTCTGTAAATTAATTTTTGATTGTTTTTTGGTGCATCGATGTTGCGCTGTAGAGTTAAAGCTTGCTCGCACAGGCAATTTAGCCGATTTAATTTGATTTGCCGACATGTGAAATGCATACCTATCTGCAGTGTGGCCTTTCTGCAGTTATTTATATATTTTTTTAGGTTTATTCATCCAAAATGTTTTTATTTATTTTCTTCTATATATTTGCGTGGTGTTCTGTACATCGTGGCTGTGAATGTTTATCCACGATGCCTTTCATTTCTTTTTTAAAAATATAAAAAGTCATCAGCTGCTTTTCCACCATCGGGCCGAAAGGTTCTTAGAATGGTAAGGAACGGTTCCAGTTGCGTTTCCACTTGAGCCTGGTTCGGCAGGTAGAATCCGTGAAGTGACGCCGCCGTCACAACTTTCTATAAAATCCTCATCACAAGTACCTCACAAGCATCAATTTACTTCATGATAAATATAGATAATTATGCTATTAATTGTGTCATTTATCATTTTAGGTGTAGTTGTTGTTTTTATATTTGATTAATCACAGTAATGCTGAATGTGTCTCTCTATAGTCTCTCTCTCAGTGATTGGGATTGTTGTCGCTTCATTCGCCATTCTCCTTCTTGCTCTTATTCTCTGGATGATTCTTAAAAAAAGAGCAGGTGAGTTTTCAGAGTTTCTCATATTTTGTAACAACAGACAAAAACTCAGAAACACCTGAATAAATAAATGTGTAATTTAGACAGATTTCCTCTAAGTGAAGAGAAATCAGTGAGTTAATAAAAATAATGTTTCTATTTTACATCTGTCATCAGACTGTCATCTGCATTAGAAACGTTTGTCTGTTTGATCATAAATATTCCTGTGACATCATGTTTCAGATAACAGAAGACGGGACTGATGAATGTGTGGTGAGTATTGCAGGTTGATCCATGAGTTATTAGTGTTTATAAGCTCTTCTCCACAGAGGACTGACCCTGAAATATGACACTCTTATTAGTCAGATTAGATCTTATTAATTAGATTAGACAAGTTAGTGTATTTGTACTGTTTCTGGTCTAAAGTCACAGATAAGTACAAATATGATGAACCAACGACACAATCAACATTTCCATTCATCCTACTGCCAGTGAACAATATGATTCATCTTCAATAATCCGTGTATATTTGACAGTTACTGTGGTACATTTTACTGTGGTACGTTTCACACTTACTTTACCTGAAACATTTGCAGCCCCTGTGTAAAATAGTAGTGACTTTAATAGCTTGGTTTGTCATATTTCCATTGATGTTTAGGAGCAGACAGATGATCATGTGACTTATACCGAGGTCACTGCGTACCGTAAAAACCAAGGCAAAACGAACAAGGTGAGCAAACACTTCCTTGATGTTGTCCAGCTTCTCTCAGCACGACCTACAGTATATCGCTTTTATTCTTATATGCAGTTCTTCAACAGTTCTGTCTTGAATTGAGCTCAAACATCATGCTGTAATAATTGTGGGTTGAAACAATAACTGTGATGTTCATTCAGGTTCACTGTGATGATAAAGTGACGTATTCCTCCATCAGAGGAGCAAAAGTTGGAGCTCCGGAAAACTGCAGTGAACTTTATGCCTCTGTGAACTAGAACCATCACAAATCAGCTGAATAATTATATAAAACACATGAGCAGAGGAATATGAATCTAATATAATTGACTCCTAATGGTTTCATTCAGTGCCATTATAAATACTTTCAATGTCTTTTACATGTTAACAAACAAACCCATGTGATGCTCTGATTTATTTTGCTCAGTTCAGCATGTTATTGTATAGTCTCTGTCTGCTTGTTGATCAGTTAATGCTAGTGTCTTTATTATTAATTCAGGGTCTGCAGACTTTCACAAAGTCTAGAAAATGAGGACAGTTTGGTAACGCTTTAGATTACAGCCCGGAAAGTACTGCGTAATTACAACGAATTTACAGCATAACTTTCAATAATTATAGTGTACCTATAAAGTAAGTACGTGTAAGTATAGGGGAACAATATGTAAAGTCTTGGGAATAAAGGGGGAACAACCAGGAAAATAACAAATTGTTTATACTGTAAGTACTTTAGAACTAAAGGTTACTTATACTATTATGATAGACAACAATCTTACGTTTGGAAGCAATTTAGCGAGAAAGTGCACTGATTAAGTTAGAAAGTAGAAAGAACTATTGCAATCTTTTTTAATACATGGGGAAATATACTTTTGTCTCATGTAGTTACAGGGTAAGTGTGACATTGCGGGCCGTAAATTAAAGTGGTGCTTGTTACACTCTTGTTTCATGTAGTTACAGGGTAAGTAATAAAAAAAAAATGCAAACAATCTGTTATCACTCAGAAACCTTTATTTGAAAAACAACTTATTTCAAAACAGATTTAAAGTTACAACACTTCTTATTCGTTTCTCTTGCTTGGCTTCCTCCTCCTCTTGTTCCTCTTCTTCTTTTTCTTTCTTTCCACTGATGAATCTTAAGAGGGAATCCCATGTCATTTGCTATTCTGTATTAAAAGAAAATACAGTACACCCGGAAATGTGCTCACCGTTTACTCATCTTTTACCCTCATGCTGAGATGTATACGACTTTCCTTCTTAAGATGAACACAAACAAAGGTTTTTAGAAAAATAAATCATATCTGGGAACACTTTATAATGCAAGCTCATGTGTTCCTAAGTCGAAGCATCAAACAGCACATACAGCGATAACTACAGTAATCCATACGACCCCAATGGATGAATCAATGTCTTCTGAAGTGAAACAATACGTATTTGTAAGAAAAATACCAAATATTTTAAAATTTTAAACTTTTGACCAACTGTCACCTGCTCGTGCATGAGAGGGTTGAGAGTTCATGCTTGACTTAACTTGAAGCGTGACGTAAGTGTGCCGAGAAACTCACGCGAAAAGTCACGCGGATGTCGGATGTCAGTTTTTTTTTTTTTAATTAATGCTCACAACAAAATACACAGAATAACAGATAATGATAATGAGAAACAAACAAGACAGAATAACAGAGACGGCAGTTCTCGCGCGAGTTTCACATGAATCTCCTGCGAGAACATCATGAAAGCTTCACGTTGCTCATTACAATATGCTTCGTTGAACGCAAAGTCGACTCTCATGCAGGCGCTGGTGACAGTTGTTCGGAAGCGAAAAGATGAATAGCCTAAACCATGAGAAAATTTCTGGGTGTACTGTATTTTCTTTTAATACAGAATAGCAATGGGATTCCTTCTTAAGATTCATCAGTTGAGAAACAAGAGGAGGAGGAAGCCAAGAGAAACAACAACAACCAAAAAAAGGACAAAACGTGTTACTTTCTGTCAGGACTTTAGAATTTGAAATGAAAAGTTGAAGTACATGAAACAAGAGTGTAACAAGCACCACTTTAATTCACAGCTCGCAATGTCATACTTACCCTGTAACTACATGAAACAAAAGCATATTTCCCCATGTATTAAAAAAGATTGCAATAGTTCTTTCTACTTGCCTTGAAACAACTTAATCAGTGCACTTTCTCGCTAAATTGCTCCCAAACGTAAGATTGTTGTCTATCATAATAGTATAAGTACCCCTTAGTTCTAAAATACTTACAGTCTAAATAATTTGTTATTTTCCTGGTTGTTACTCCTTTATTCCCAAGACTTTACATATTGTTCCCCTATACTTACACGTACTTACTTTATAGGTACACTATAATTATTGAAAGTTACGCTGTAAATTCATTGTAATTATGCAGTACTTTCCGGGCTGTAATCTAAAGCGTTACCGACAGTTTTACTCTCTTAGATCATTCTCATTAAATCATGTATTTTCTCGAGCAGCTTATTAACTGTCAGCTTGCACTAATTATGAGGACAGCCAAAGCATGATGATGTAAGCGTTTATCACAATATGTCAGGAATGATAATTTGGTGTTTGAACCGTTTGAGCAGCTTCTTTCAGCAATGCTTGTAATATTATATTTTATTTGTTAATAATAAAATAGTCTATGTCAAACCTCTGTCTTTATGGTGAAATATATTTTCCATCGTTACACATATTTTCTTGTGCAGACTCTGTAGACGTGACACAGAAACCTCTGATTGTATGGCCGTATATCAATAAAAGAAATCATGTCTGAGAACTATTAATATCATTCACTTCCGGTACACTGTCAAAAAAAAAGGTACGGTGCTTGACACTGGGGCAGTACCTTAAGGTACAAAAGTGAAAAGGTACTAGTATGTACTTTTAAAGTACTAATATGTAATTTAAGGTACTAAAATGTACCATTTCAGGGTAAGTAAGGTACAAAGATGTACCTTTTCACTTTTTCAGTACCTTAGGGTACTGACCCAGTGACAGCGCCTTTTTTCCTGAGAGTGTAGGATGGAACTGATTCTAAATGAAATCAACCTATTAATTCCCTTTGTAGGGCTGAAAATAAACAAAGATATCTGAAAATGAGAAAAGATATTTGGTATTCCCAAAGGCAAAGAGGTGCTGATAGTGATCAAGGCCTGTTGGCCAAGATGTGTGTACATCAGGGGGTCTATCTTCTGTTTTAATCTTCTGATTGGTCAGTTTGAATGTCTCACATTTGGGTTTCAGTCACATGGTCAAGGAAGGGATAAAAGAAGATCTGGTCTCTTTTTCTTGGGCTGTTCTTTCTGGCTCTTCTTTTCCTCTGGGACCCTTTCTTGGAGCACACTCTAAAATGCTGGGTTAAAAACATCCCAAGCTGGGCTGAAAATGGACAAACGTGGGTTGTTTTAACCCAGTAGTTTTATTTAACCCAACTATTGTTTAAAAATTATATGGCTTGCTTAAAATGAACCCAAATTAGGTTGGAAATTAAAAATCAGACACTTCATTACTAGAGGCAACAATAATAATCAAAAGGTGAACATTTATTAATAAGCAATTTAATAAAAGTTTGCTACTTATGGCAATATAATATCGTCACACTATAGCAACTCTCTCCCACATATTTTTCTATTATAACTGCGCTTATTTACATTGTTGGTATAAGTAGCAGTAGCAGTGGGTGGTAATAGACAAGAAGTGTACATTTTTATACCATCTTGCTGATAACGCTTCTTTAGTCATTCGGCAGTCCTGCAGCCTGAACCCCTGTAGGCAAACCACCCTTACACATTATTTCAATATTCTGTGAACCTCAGCTGATTCATAAACATTTGTATACCTGATAAGTTTGCATACATAACATTTTGCACAGTTTGGATGCACAGACAGTTCCCTTTCATGGGAACTGTCGACGCTACGTCATATGACGTTATGGGAACCTTCTGCGTGATTGCGTCGTGAAGCACTCTTGTATCTAACCAATGATGAGACGAGACGTCAGAGGCGGGTGACGTCACGGACCAGGAAACTATAAAGCATACCCAGAACAAAGAACGCTAGCTTCTGTTGTCTTCAGCAAGCGCTCTGTGTTATCGTGTGTCTTATTTGGTGTTGTTTGTCTTATTACATAAACAAGTCACAATCTCTTCGTCTGAGGACAAGAGTATCTCACACCAATCCATATATTTATATATAAAAAAGACACGTATTATGGCGAAAAAATTCACTCTCAGAACACTGTGTTCCTGTGTTCCCCGCGGATCGGGTCCCGCTTCTGCTGAGGCAGAGCGGAGGCTCCATTCGTGGGGTTCACAATTGGATCTGACAGAGGGATTAGAGACGGGCGCCGCCCTTTCTCTGCCCTTACCTGCCAGGTTCAGTGCCGTCTCCCAGGTGGAAGCACGCTCTGCGGTTTCTTCCCCTGGATTGAGGCACCGGTATTTCACATGTCCAGCTCTGAGGAGGTGGATATTGTGATATCGATCTGAGGACTCGCCACCTCACACACATATCATGTTTCAAAAATCACACGTTTATAACAAATCAATAGTGAACAGCAGTTTGAATCGCGTTTCCCCCTGTGCTACACTATAAAGCGAGTGGAGATACACGCGGTTTATGTGTTGTTTGCTGGGAGTGGAGCATGCACGTCAGCTCACAACTGACAGTGAGCAGTGTTCATTCATAAAAATGTCCCGAAGAGAAGCATGCACTAGCGGGAGTTTTTTAGCTCCACTCCTGTTGGCTTTATTCTCTAGGGAATAAAAGTCTAACGCAAGGCTCGGATCTCGCGCTTGCCGAGGCAGCGCGTGGATTGAGTTTTCGTTAAAGAATAGTTCTGGAGAAAGTACGCCAGGAAGGGGTCAGTCTAATATTGATAGCCCCCTACTGGCCAACCAAAATATGGTTCTCAGACCTAGTGTCACTTCTAAATGGCTCCCTGATGGAGCTTCCTCTCAGGCAGGACCTCCTGTCTTAAGCGGGCGGCATGATAATTCATCCACGCCCAGAACTACGGAGACTGTGGGCCTGGCCTCTGAGGGGGCCAGGCTCATAGATGCTGGTCTCCCAACTGAGGTTGTGGAGACCATACTCCACTCCAGAGCTCCCTCCACGAGGAAGTTGTATGCGTATAAATGAAAACTGTTCTCTACTTGGTGTAGACAAAGCAATGTGGACCCTGTCCACTCTTCTATTAACCTTGTGCTTCAATTTCTCCAAGACAAGTTCTCGGATGTTTTTATCCCCTTCAACCTTGAAGGTTTATGTTGCGACCATTTCGGCCATGCTCCTCTGGGGGATTCCTCGGTAGGTCGAGACCCCCCTTTTTTATACGCTTCCTCCGTGGTACTCTGAGGCTGAGGCCTTCAGTACGTACAAGGACTCCGGTGGTATTAGAAGGGTTAACTGAGGCTCCCTTCGAACCACTAGAGGAAGTTTCAGAGAAACTCCTCACCCTTGTATTCCTATAAATGGAATTTATTTTCTACTTGGTGTAGCCGAAATAATACGGACCCTGTCCACTCTTCTATAAGCTTCGTGCTAAGATTCCTCCAAAAAAAATTCTCGGAGGGCCTATCTCCTTCAACCTTAAAGGTCTATGTTGCGGCTATCTCGGCCTATCATGCTCCTCTTGAGGGGGATTCCTCGGTAGGACGAGACCCCCTCGTCACACGCTTCCTCCGTGGTACACTGAGGTTGAGGCCGTCAGTGCGCACAAGGGTCCGGCCTGGGACTTGGCCGTGGTATTGCAAGGGTTAGCCGAGGCTCCCTTCGAACCATTAGAGGAGGTTCCAGAAAAGTTCCTCACTCTAAAAACTATCTTCTTACTTGCTATCACTTCCCTGAAAAGGATAGGAGACTTACAAGCACTTTCAGTTGCTCCATCTGGAATTTGCCCCAGGAATGGTGAAGGCATTCCTTCATGCTAGACCTGGCTATGTGCCGAAGGTCCCCACCAATGTCCCAGGTCCTATTGTGCTCCAGGCCTTCTATCCTCCTCCCTTCGAGACTTCGGATCAGGAGAAACTCAATCTGCTCTGCCCAGTGTGGGCTTTAGATGCATATGTCCACAGAGCTGCCCTGTGGCGTAAAAAAGATCAATTGTTTGTGTGTTACGGGTCTCCTAAGAAAGGAGGCCCAGCATCTAAGCAGAGAATGAGCAAGTGGGTGGTCGAGGCTATCTCACTTGCTTATGAGGCGGCCGGACAGCCATCTCCATTAGCTGTCCGTGTCCACTCTACTAGGGGTACGGCGGCCTCAAAGGCCTTAATGTCAGGAGTATCCATTAATGACACATGTGATTCAGCTGGATGGTCATCCCAGCACACATTTATTAGGTTTTATAACCTGGATATAGGCTCCACTCCGGGGTCGTCAGTTCTGTCTACAAGATAACAGACAGATACTTGGTTCTACGGCATAGTTGGGACAGTGTTCCCATAACATCATATGACGTAGCGTCGACAGTTCCCATGAAAGGGAACGTCTCGGGTTACTTGTGTAACCCTGGTTCCCTGAATAGGGAACGAGACGCTACGTCGCGTTGCCGTATCCCTGACATACCTGTGAGCGTCTTGCTTCAGCCATAATCCAGAAGCTAGCGTTCTTTGTTCTGGGTATGCTTTATAGTTTCCTGGTCCGTGACGTCACCTGCCTCTGACGTCTCGTCTCATCATTGGTTAGATACAAGAGTGCTTCACGACGCAATCACGCAGAAGGTTCCCATAACGTCATATGACGTAGCGTCTCGTTCCCTATTCAGGGAACCAGGGTTACACAAGTAACCCGAGACGTTTTCAATGTCTGTGCCAGCGGTTCTTTGGGCTTCCAAATTGAAAAGGCACAAACATTGACACATAAAACATCTACTGACAGCATCAAAATGGTACAAAATGTTACATATGAAGACAAAACTACCATTGAAATAAGCTAAAACAATAAAAAGTCAAGATATTTCTTATTTTAGGCTTAATTCAACCCCTCGCTCTACAACTTTTGTTTCTATTGAAGAACCAGGGTTCCCTTTGTCTTGGAAATCCTTGATATATGAGGTAGCCTGACTTTAAAAGTGGGATTTTTTAGACCTGAATACACCAAGCTCTAAAATATTTTATTATGTAGAAATTGTGAGTAATTGTGTTTATTTTACAATGTGTGTAAATGAGTAGCCTATGTATATTTAAAGTTATGCATTGTCAATGTAAAAATTCTTTTAAATATGCCAGTAAAAGTATGGCTTTCTCAATGTCTAAAACCAGTGTGGTCAAACTAACACACTTTTTTCCTCTAATGGTTGTCTTTTGTCTTCTTAGTGTTCTGGCTTTGAGTTCTAGTGTTTTCAGAACATTTGGTCTAGTTTTAATTGAGTAAGGTACACTTAGTGTGACATTAGCTACATGTTTTCTGTTGTATTTTCAGAGCGGTGAGCTCACTGTTGAGGTTTGGAAACATGTTACTGCTGAGCGTGAGACCCCGGTTAGTTTGACCACACAGGTTATTATTAGAAACACACTTAAAGAAAAAGAGGAACTGGAATCTTAACCCACGCTGAACTGATCATCTCTGAACCCAGTTTGGACTGATGGGTGTGAATTGTCTCACATTCAGAGGGCGTTTACACGACACCTTTTTCAACTGAAAAAAAAAATAGGAGTTTGTCTGTTTGTTTGTTTGTTTGACAATGCAAACTTTTGAAAACATGTTTCAAAGTGCAAGTTTTTGAAAAAGATACCGTTATTGTCTCAGTGTAAACTACAAAAACACAAAATTCGTGAAAAAGATGACATCATGTGCATGCTTATTACATGTTTTTAGTTGTTTTCGTGGATCTGTGTGGACGGGGAACGTTTTGACAATGTTGTTGTTGTCTGTACTCGAAACCTTTCAAGAATGCAAAGGAAAAACTTTTTTGCATTTTTAGTACATTGTTGTCGTGTGCAGTAAATGTACCCTCAGATGCCAGTTCCTCTTCTTTCTTAAAGTGGATTTCTTTAATAACCAGATTGGTCAAACTAACTGTGTGTGTGTGTGTGTGTGTGTGTGTGTGTGTGTGTGTGTGTGTTTGTGTGTGCTATTTGTGCAACAGCAGCATGTCTAACAGATCTGTTCCACCAAGACCAAATACATTAACATTGTCATATCCAACACCATATCAAATCTGGTGAAAATTGGACCAACTGTCTAGGAGGAGTTTGAAAAAGTAAAATATAGCATTTAACAACAAAACTCGTTCTCCAGGTGGACAGTAAAATTAGCACATTTTGCAAATTATGATATATTTTCAATTGTAATTTACTTTTCTGAATTAAATCCTAAAGAAACTTTAACAGAAGGGTTCTTAAACTTTATTAGCATTGCATCTTAACAGTTTGACTGGCGATTAAACAGTTTAGCGACCAACAGTAATAGACTATCTATGATGCAAACTACTCAAACTTTTTATAAAATTTCACCATTTTGAATTGAAAATATGCGATCATGACTCGTGTAATTCATAACTGAATGTGATGAAACAAGAAACGTTTGCATTTTCGGCATATAAGAGTGTCACGATCACCAGCTGAAGTGCCCTAGATAGTCACTCCACCCCAGACCATTGCCACTCATTCATGGACCTCATCCCCCATAATCCTTTGCCTGGACTCATCATCACTGATCATATCCACCTGTGCACAATTACATTGTTAACCTGGCCTATATAATCCTGTGTCTTTCAATCAGTCCTTGTCAGTCATTGTCTTTGTAAGGATGTAGTGTGTGTTTTGCCCTGTGTTTCTGGATTTCTTGTTCATGTTTGGATTATCTCTTGTTTTACTCTTCCCTGCATTGACATGTTACAGAACAACTGACCAAACATGCATTCAGCAACAGAAAACTCGGTCTCATAAGGATCCAGCGGCTTTTCCAAGGAACATTGGCCAGGTATGAATGCAGCGATTTTGCTGCTAGCGCTCAAGCAAGGCACACGATCACTCGAGGGTTACATTGTGGAATATTTGGCTTTGGCTAATGGCTCAGACTTACTGGACTGTATGTTAATAGACTTTTTCTGTGATGGCTTTAATCAGCCTTTAAAATCAAGAGTGATTCATGAGGGTCCTCGTTCGTCACCGAGTAGTTTTTTGGATTGTTTTGTGGACTGTTGGTTCAGCGTTCACTGTGAGTGTCATGGAGGAACGTGATCCTGCACTCGCTAGTATGATGGCAGCCATGCTAGAGCACGCTCACAAAATGGCAGCCACAACAAAACTGTCACAGCCGATCACAGCCGATCGTCGCGAGTCATGTCACGTCTCAGCTGAGATGGCTCCAGTCCCAGAGCCCGCTCCAGTCCATGAATCTGCTCCTGAGCTTGCTTCAGTCTATGAGTCCATTCCTGAGTCCACCTCTGTCCATGAGTCCAGTCCAGAATCCAGCCTCGTGGTCGTCCCTGAGTTTCCTGTCTGTCCCAACATAACCACAGAGATTGTTCCTGAACTGTCTGCCCGCTGCAACATGACCAGAGCTCCCTGCTTGCACTGTCATGGCCCTAGGGACCAATGCTAACCTCTCTGTGCTTCATGTTTGTTTCAGTTTCTCCTGTTCAGCCGTGTGGGTTTTAAGTGTTCTGCTGATCTGCTGTTGTGGTCATCTTCTCTGCCATGGGGGTCTTCAGGCCCGTCTGAGCTGTAGTGGTGGTCATCTGCTCTGCCGTGGAGGCCTTCAAGCCAGTCAACGCTGCTGTGGTGGTCGTCTGCTCCGCCGTGGAGGACTTCAAGCCCGTCAGTGCTACTGTGGTGGTCATCTGCTCCGCCGTGGGGATCTTCAAGTCTAGTGTCCAGGGGGTCTTCAAGGGCGGTCTTCAAGGCCGCATGTCCAGCCTGCTCCGCCCTGGCTGTCTGCTTCGCCTTGGGTTTTTGCTCTACCTCAGTCTTATGATTACTTCATAAATACAATTAGGCCTAGAACTTCTTTTACCATTCTTATTTATTCCCTTAAATCCATTTTAATCCTTTATTTAATTCCTTTATTATTACTGCTAATTTTCTTTTACTCTGAGTGGCAAAGTACCAGCAACATGTGAGAAAAGCTGGTACACAAGAAAAAGTGAAGGTAAGCTAAACATCAAAATATAGAAGTGCCAGTACCGCACAGCCTGTGTAATACTGATGATAAAATGTGCAAACTTAATTCTATTTGCTAATTTAAAAATGTACTACTTTTAAATGCAACGTAGAAAGTCATACATCAAAAACATGTTTATTAGTCTTTAAAGCAGTCGGGTCTCTTCAGAAAATTTGGACTAAATCGTTAAATTCATATGGATTAGTTTTATGAACTTTTTGAAGTGTCAAAGTGGTAGTTGCATGACAGAAATCTCTCTGATTTTATAAAAATATTATTTGTGTTTCAAAGATGAAAAGTCGGTAACACTTTAGAATAACTCACGCTATGAAGCATTAGTTAAGCATTAGTAAATAGTTAAATCATCATTTATAAAGCATTAATAGACATTAGTAAGCAGTTTATAAATACACCTATAAATGCTTTGTTCTTGATTTATAAGCATATCTATAATGTGTTTAATAAATGTATTTTCATACTTTATTAATGATCAATTTATAATTTCTAAATTATTACATTATTTACAAACCAGTTCTTTAGTTGTCGTCAGTGGTTCATAAGATCATTTATAAAGTGTAAGTAAATTATTAATAAACAATTTAAATGTACATTTATGCATCTTATTATTTAGACATATAGTAATAGTTACTCAGTGTGTTAATAAATGCTTTATTAATACATATTCCTACTGTAATTCATGATTAATTCGGGTAGTTATAAAACATTTAGTAGTTGTCAGTGAACTATTTTTGTGAGCTCATCTAAAGTGAGGACTATTCATGCCTCGTAAAGCTTTTATAAAAGAGATTTAAGAGATACAGAACATAGAAATACTTATTTCAAGGAAAAAAAATGAATCTTTCCGATAGGTAACTTGATTAAAAGTAAACCTCTACAATTTCAAAGAAAATAAAAATCCCTGTACTCCTCCAGAAAACATAAAATGAAAATGAAACTAATCTACTAATCTGATATAAAAATAAATTTCTGTAAAGTGTAAACATTGCTGAATAAAAATTTACCAGTGCCAACACTGGATTACAGAAGTGCCAAAATACAATAATAATGTAATAAAATATTTCATAGTGTCAAAACTACCTCAGTACTAACTTTAAAACATTAGAGAACAGCAGTGCAGAAGATCACTGAGCCTTAAATCTCCTTTATAAAGCTTTACGAGGCATGAATAGTCCTCACTTTAGATGAGCTCACAACAATAGTTAACTGACAACTACTAAATGTTTTATAACTGCCTGAATTAATCATGAACTATAGCAGGAATATGTATTAATAAAGCATTTATTAACACACTGAGTAACTATTACTATAGGTCTAAATAATAAGATGTATAAATGTACTTTTAAATAGTTTATTAATCATTTACTTACATTTCCTAAATGATCTTATGAACCACTGACAACTCCTAAATAACTGGTTTGTAAATAATGTAATACTTAATTTAGAAATGATAAATTGATCATTAGTAAAGTATGAAAATACAATTATTAAACACATTATAGATATGCTTATAAATCAAGAACAAAGCATTTATAGGTGTTTTTATAAACTGCTTATTAATGTCTATTAATGCTTAATAAATGATGAATTGACTGTTTACTAATGCTTAACTAATTCTTTATAGTGTGCAGTTATTATAAAGTGTTACCGAAAAGTCTTACAGGTTTGGAATGACATGAGTGAAAATCACAGAATTTCATTTTTGGGTGAACTAACCCTTTAAAAAATTTAAAATACCTATCCACCTTATTTTTCAACGTGGAAGTAAGGGGTTTTCTGTGAATGTGCAAAAAATCCATAAATTTACAAATGGCCACGATGCTCTTACCTGAAAAATAAGGTAGATATACTCAAACAAGAAACTGTTAAATGTGCAATAGGTGATTCTCTACAGAAATATTTTGTTATACTGGTTAAAAGTCTCCTCATATCCTGATAGCAATCACTATGTTCAGGCCCTGGATTAAGAACACGTAGGGCCCTAGGGCTATAGCAAACCCAACAGCCCCCTTCATAGTGGCCTATCTTGGTGCCTCAACGTTTTCTACCACAAAAATAATTCATATTTTAAAAAATCAAATCTCCAACACAGAGATTTGTCCTTGAATGTTGCCCCTCCCTACTGGAGCATGCCGTCAGTGTGTTATCCTCCCTTCGACGGAATTGATGATTGAATTCACCTGTTGTGGAAGAGATTTAAGAAACAATCAGCTAGAGAAACGGTGAGTCCAGGAGAGTACATGTTGACTTTGCGCTCATGGGGAAAAAGTAGGAACGCTATGTGTCGCTCGAGACCATTAGGGTTTTTCTGGTGACGAAGACAGACAGCCAGGTTTATTTGTGAACATAGATAGTCTTTTTTGCCTTGATTTGTGTGTGATCACAGTGTCTATTTAGGTAGATTATGCAGTGTAGGGTGGGAAGTAACCACTAGAGTGCAGTGCAGTGCTGGACGTTTCACTTTTGATTGCCGTTGTCCTAGTGAGGGAGTATAAGACTGATGTTTATTTGTAAATGTTATTAAAAATAGATTTTTATTTTCCTGAATTAAATTATCAATAAAGTGACATTTTCTATTCGTTTGTTAAGTCTGACGTCACGTGGCACTGCTTCCGGGTCCAAACGCTCTATCTCATACCACAAGAAAACAATAAAACGGTGCTAATATACACACCCGATGTGGTGTAATACTACCAAAAAATTATAATCATTACCTTTATCTCCATACCAAAATCTCAGATGGCCAGACAGTGACTCACCTTTTATAAATCATTAAAATATTAATGTTTGTGACGCTGTGAGCACGGAGCCTGCTCTGTACACTGTAAGTATTTTAAATTTTTAAAGTTTAAACTTTTTAAAATGTTAAATGTTTAATATGAATAAATAGCACTCAAACGTCATAAAAGTCAAGGCTTGGACCCAAGAAACGGCGTTCCTTACTTCACGACTTAACAAGCGGATACAGTCTTGGTGGTGTGACGTACCCTCTGTTCTCCATATGTCTGAGCAAATGGCTGTTAAAACAGCAAGGTTTGTTACATTATTTAATGTTTTATTTGTTTAGGGACAGATACAGTAAACAGAGAAAGAACTGGGACAACAGTCATCCAATACATAGTGCACAAGAAAAACCGTACAAGTTTGCTTCTTAGTAGCTTTTTAAAAAATACTAAAACTTTTTAAATAATCAGGTAATGAGTTGCAAACTTTTACACCTTTCACTGAGAGGGCAGTCTGAGCAAAAGATGTTTTACAAAATTAAATTTTACAATTGCCACTAGAAGCCGCTCTGGTGGATCTGCTGCAATCTCTCAAAAAAATGACAAAGGCTGAGGGGCAAGACCATTTAAACACAAGCTTTGCACAGTGAAAATAGATCAAGTGAGCAAAGCTTAAAATCTTGTATTTACTTAAGATCTGACGATATCTTATTTGCTTTCTATCCAAAATATTTTCAAGGCCCTGTTGTAAAGACATTCGATCTGATTAATTACAGACTGATTTTTCTGAGGCCAAATAGCTAATCCACGACACATACAACAATCTCATCGAGTCTAAAAATAGAAAGGCATGACGGTACGTTAAACAATGTCTTATTATAATAAAACTAGTAAGATATACCTTTTTAATTTAACTGAGAATCATGCCTATTTTTCCTCTAATACTTGTTCAATAACCTCACCATTAATTCTAATGTTTAAAGATTCTGTTACAGGCAATTTTTTGATTGAAAAGCATATGGACTTTAGTATTTAAAGGGGACATCAGATGCCAATTTTCCACAAGTTAGTATGATTCTTTAGGGTCTTCATGAAAAGTCAAAATAACATACTTTGATTAAAATTTCTTAATGGTTGTGTAAAAAAAACTCCTTTTTTACCTTGTCAAAAACAGCTCTGTTCACAGCGAGTGATTCGGTGCATGTCCCTTTAAATGAAAATGAGCTATTGTTCACCCCACCCCTATCTTCTGTGGGCGGGCTGTAAACACTATTTGGCAGGTATTGATTGCATGGAACTCACCATTCTTATTTATGCAGTTATAAATGCTCAAAAAAATTACTTGTTAGTCATTAACCAACACCTTTATAACCTTTATTGTAGTGTTACCATGTTATCTTTACATAAAATATACACAGTTTGTAATAAGACAATCACCTTAATGCATTGTTCATTATAAACGTGCAGTTATGAATTACAGTGAGAAGGTTCTAAATAGAAATGACGACATATGTTTGTTCGACTGTATTATTTTGATAATGAACAAGCTGCTTTGTTGTGTGTGCATGAGGCACCGGCAGTCTTTGCAAGGTACTTGCCTCATTGTAATGGTAACGGTTCGTGTCCAGAACAGATTACGTCAGAGTTTGTTGTCGTTTGTTGGAAAATTATACCACACTGCTCAGACATTCCCTGACCCAACAAACGCTGATTAAACATGTTCAGTCGGGTGAAAACAAACTCCAACCAATGGCAACAGACGCCGACAGGGGTATCACACGCGTATCACACTAGCTTCAGAGGCTGCGTCCTGATCCAACAAACTCCAACAGACGTGTTTGTTGGTGTTTATCTGTGCGGTGTGAACTGGCCTTTAACTTTAGCCGCATTCGTCGTAGTCAAAAACCACTTCTCACTAGGGCCCAGATGGGTTATCTGTGGAGCTGAGGACTCAGCAGAAGACCTTGTGAGGGGAGTCCAATGCTCACCCAAGACTGTGACCTAGTGATGGGCAAATGAAGCCTCATGAAGCACAGAGGCTTTCCCCTCATTGTTTCGGGAAAAGATTCGAGAGTGTCGAAAACAGCGCCTGTTTGGTGTTTAGTAAAAAATAAAGCAGCCAAAACCCTGTGAAAGAAACTTTGTCGGACGAAGCAGCCATCGCACAGTTTCATGTTACGTGCTCAAATAAAAGCCTAATAGTGCGCACGTGTGTGTTGAATTTATCTCCGTGATAAATTAATTTACCCATTAAACTGTGGCATTTAATGCCAGTATGAATATCAATATGAGGTAACAGAAAAATAAATGTACACATATATGAATTGCATATGTCAAATATTTTACTTTCCTGAAATAATTTGTGTTCTTCGTATTACTTGTATGACTGGGTATTTAAAAAATGTAATTGAATAAGTCTGAATGAAAACCTATTCATGAAGTAAGATCTGGGGGTGTGAATTGTCCGACACGCAAAGTGAATTGTGCACGTGATTGAACAGAAAGTGAGGCTTTGTTTGTCATTGGTTACGTGATTTCTACGTTACCAATACAAGCCTCGAATACAGGCTTCATCTGGCATGCCCATTTATGCTCGGCACAAGCTCCGAAGCCTCGGTTCAAATGTCACATCACTACTGTGATCCCCAACTTAGACTAAGCTAGAACCAGGGTTGACAGACCCTAATAAAGTAACCCTATAAGGGAAGGGTGAACAATGGCCACTAGAGGAAACTAGAAAATGGCTAAAAGTGTTAGCCATGCTATAATCTCGAAAGTCTGCTGGAACAGAGTGTGGAGTGCCCAAGAGAAGGTATCCCTGTAACGGGGAGGGTACACTCCACGATAGCCCCTGCAATCTGGGGATCATCTTGAGTTCTTTTGTGGGAGCAGAATCCCTGCTTACAGAACCCTGAAGGGGAGGCCCAAGCTTAACCAAGCTATCGATCTCTGGATCACACAAGGAAACTGCCTGGTTAGGGGCTCCGAGTGAGGGATGCAGTTTCTACTTCACTGCTAACACAAGTGAGCCGCCTGCTTAAGAACCCACTATAAGGGGAGGCTGCTACGACCTTGCAAATATGCTAGAGTTTGCATTTCAGGGAATCTGCTTGTTAAAAGGACCTGAAACAGGGAAGGCAGTTTCCTCTAGATAAATGAAGGAGCGTCCTGCTTAAGGGACCCCAATTCTGGAGGAGGCAGCTACGACTTCATTACCACAAGGGAGCCACTTGCTTATATAACCCCAAATTAGGGGGAGGCAGCTGCAACCTTGAAACTTCAGCACATCTAAAAAGGAGCCACCTATTAAAGTCCCTTAAAAGGATGCGTCTGCCCCAAGCTTATCATAAGGGAGCTACCTGTTTCTTAAAGGACCCCACACGGAGGTGAAAGGAAGCTCACTTGACCTTGGAGATCGCTGCTAAATGGAGCTCAGAAGATCGGAGGCCTCCGCAGAACGACTCTCTATAGCAAGAAGAGGCCAAACTGTGCTCAACCTTAAAGATAGCTTATCACAGCGGCCCACAGAGAGCCGCCACACATATCACTGTCTCCTCTCTAGAATGAGAGGAGGCCAAACCATGCTCAACCTTAAAGACTAAGAATCACAGCGGCCCACAGAGAGCCGACACGCTTGATGTCACTGTCTAGATGGAGCTCAGGTGGTAACACTTTATAATAACTGCACACTATGAAGCATTAGTTAAGCATTAGTAAACAGTCAATTCATCATTTATAAAGCGTTAATAGACATTTTAAGCATATCTATAATGTGTTTAATAATTGTATTTTTGTATTTAATAATTATTTTGTATTGAGCTCACAACAATAGTTAACTGATAACTACTAAATGTTTTATAACTACCTGAATTAATCATGAACTACAGCAGGAATATGTTTTAATAAAGCATTTATTAACACACTGAGTAACTATTATTATATGTCTAAATAATAAGATGTATAAATGCATGTTTAAATTATTAATCATTTACTTACACATTATAAATGATCTTATGAACCACTGACACCTGCTAAATAACTGGTTTGTAAATAATGTAATACTTAATTTAGAAATGATAAATTGATCATTAATAAAGTATGAAAATACATTTATTAAACACATTATAGATATGCTTATAAATCAAGAACAAAGCATTTATAGGTGTATTTATAAACTGCTTATTAATGTCTATTAATGTTTTATAAATGATGAACTAACTATTTACTAATGCTTAACTAATGCTTCATAGCGTGAGTTATTCTAAAGTGTTACCACGTCGGGTGAGCGGAAGCCTCAACCAAATGATTCTCTAGAGTGAAAGGTTTCCCATCTTGAGATACTGAACAAATGTTAGAAAGAGAATTTTATTTTTAGATAACAGTTTTTTAATTAATTGGAACAGAAACAAGGTAAAACATTCTTTTTAATCAGCAATCATAGTTGTAATTCAGTCTGTGTTATTGTTGATTTGATTATTAATGATTAACAATTTATTGCTTATAATGAACACACTGAAACATGCAGAAACATGTTAAACATATTAAAAAGAAAAGTAACATAATGACTGGCCTACAGACCTTATTCAGAGCAGTGCCATGACAGCTCATGTTGTCTGGAGTTTTTTGACTAATGAAAGTTCTTGGAAAGATATTTTGCAGTTTTTCATCTGCAGAACAATCCAAAAACACATTAAATAACAGTACAACCCACTGCAGAAATGTATGTCTATCCCTCACAGTCTCGATTTCATTCCCGTTAAAAATCAAAGATGGCGCTGCTGTAAATAAGATCTGATTGGCCTATTGCTCTGTTCACATGATAAATCCCGAAAATTCATTTTCATTTGGATTCCACATTTGTCAAGAATTTTTAACATTAAGTCTAACTAAAACATGAATTTATATTTGAAAAAACAGTAAAACAAACAGTGAGGACTTTGCCGCCTCATTTCAGAACGCTGCACACCACTGATGTTTATTATTCATTATTAGTGTATTTTTGGCCTTATGGCGAGGCGAATCTGCTCCAGCAGTCTGTCTTTGTTGTTTGTGATGTTTTTTCCAGCAACCTCCATGAGATCAGTGATCATCTCAGCGCTGTAAGGACGTTGAAAAGTGTTATATTTTTCCCGGTAGGCCTCAATATCATCTGAAGAAACATTAACACACTTAAATCAGAACACAGTTCATAATTCAGTTTTATTCAGGACACTGTAAGACTTTAACTTGCCTCCACAGTTGACCACATTAAAGAGAGGGATGTGGATCACGGTTG
This sequence comes from Ctenopharyngodon idella, assembly GCF_019924925.1. Classification (NCBI taxonomy): domain Eukaryota; kingdom Metazoa; phylum Chordata; class Actinopteri; order Cypriniformes; family Xenocyprididae; genus Ctenopharyngodon; species Ctenopharyngodon idella. The sequence goes on from NC_067224.1 coordinate 43,178,452, forward strand.
GAGCGTTTTGGCCTTTGAACACATAGAAGTCCTTCGGTTTCTTTACATCTTCACTGGGAATGTTGACCTCAGGGAAAGGGATGTTTAGTTCCTTGCACATATCAGCAGCCTTCCTCACTGTCTGCAGCGGAAAAACATCAAAATATTGTTTAATTAAAAGGGTTAGACTGTTATTCAGGGAAATCTTCAGGATGAGATAAATGAGAAATGCTAATGTATAACACTCTTTTAGTATCATAATATGGTTACATGAAAACTCATGCACTTATTTTAAAATGGTTTTCTTTTATCTGTTTAAAAGATTTTCATGTGTCTTAGTTGTTGTGAATCGCACAAACAGGAAAATACTAGAATAAGTCTTTAAAGATAATGCTCAGGGAACACAGGAGAGCACAGGAAAATATAAACAAGTTAAAACTAAGACAACAAGAAAATGAACAGAGAAAACTGAGGGTTTAAATACACAGACAGAGTAAACAAAGGAACTATTTACAGGTGAGGAACTAATGAATAACCATGAAAACAAACAATCTCAGAGAACTAAAACAGAACGAGACCGTTACAGATATACGGCATTTGTGATTATCTGTTAATGTGTTTAAAATCCTGTACATTTTATGTTAGTTTGAACTCACAAGGAAAAAAGCAGCAAGACTTTTTTTTGTTTGTTTTTTGTTTTAAATCTCCTGTTGTGTTCTACAGAAGAAACAAGTCACAGGTTTGGAATGACATGAGAGGGAGTAAATGATTTCTAGGGGATTTATTCATTTAAATTAACTTCTCTAAGTGAATTCTCTTTGCATATAATACCGTGAAAGGATCAGCATCGTCACTGAAGTCCACTGAAATGATGAGGTCGATGTTTCTCTCTTTTCTCAGCACTGAGGAGTAGGGTGAGTTGAGCAACAGTCCAGCGTCTTCATAGTCTCTCTTCTCACTTTTCAGAAGAGTGGAGGGCACTGCTTCATCTGAGGGATTACAGCATTATAATACAGTATTATTCACAATGAATTTCCAGTTAACACCTGTCCATCTGAGTTTCTGTTCTCACCATTCATGTTGTGGAGGAAGTTATAATTTCTGGCCCAGATCCACGGATCCATGCTTATTAAAATTCTTGTCCAAATATCTGATAAACAAATACACAGTGGTTCTAATTCAGTAAATGGTTTTGATATTGTTTTATATTCTGTCTATGTTTTTAGACAGTTCAACTTACCAAAAGGCCAGAAACAGAAGCAATGACTCAAATCATTACACACATCCTCAGTGTATTGTTTCATATACTGTTTTGCAGCTTCTTTATCAGTGAGATTCAGTTTTTTGTCTTGAAAAACCAGGTGATGTTTGCCTCCGGTGAGCTCTGTAAAAAGAGGGGAATGTGCAGGTTGAGTTCTTGTTATCTGACGAGGTATAATTCTAGTTTGTGTATCTTATGTTTAGTTTTTTTTTGTTTTGTTTTTTTGGCCAAAACAAATGTTTTTGCATTTTAATGTATCCATATTCATGTTTTCATCAATTAGCTTGTTTAAATATTGCTGAAAAGCCATTAATGATACATTTTCTAGCACACCTTAGGAAAATCTTACCATTCAGCTTTGTTCTGATGGATTCATGGAGATCAGACGGATCTTTGTCATTCAAAACAGAGAGATTCATGTCCACCAGGTCCATGAGCAACTGATAACATTCGTCTTCTGAAGAAAACACACGTTGAACAAAAATATGCAAAATGCATAAAGCTCACTTTTATTTTTCATCATTAAAGTCACACTGAAGTGATTTCATGGGGACTTCAAAAAGTTTAACTTTTTAGCAGGTATTCATGAACAGATCATTAGACACAAAAGGTAGATCAACTTGTCAATAAATAAAAGCAGTAAGAAATGCTTTACCTTTCCTTATTTCTCCAAACATCCCTGTTTCTTTTTTATGCAGGAAAGGATCAAAGAACTCTGGAGTGGAGGGGCGGGCCGAGGGAGGGAAGGGTGGGTCAAATGGAGTTAAAGTTCACATGATAGTGAAATGACTGTCAGCTTTATACAGCAATCAATATTAAGAACAAATGAAGTTGCACCTTTTATTCGTTCCCAGAGGAATTTAAGGATCTCGACTCCATCAGCTAAAACGCTGCCACACAGAGCTGCAGAAAACACATTTAAGTTTAAAAGTGTATACTTAAAAGTGAAGAGAGCGCTGTACATTCACTCCACCCACTGGCAGGAATTGTTGATGGGGGGAGTGAATTCCACCCTCAATACCATGACTGAGGTGAGACACTTGAGCAATGCACCGAACCCCCAACTGCTCCTCGGGCGCCACAGCAAAAATGGCTGCCAACTGCTCCAGGTGTGTGTTCACGGTGTGTGTGTGTGTGTGTGTGTGTGTTCACTGCTCACTGCCGTGTGTGTGCACTTGGATGGGATAAATGCAGAACACAAATTCTGAGTATGGGACACCATACTTGGCTACATGTCACTTCACTTTCACATTTTCACTTTTTTTTTTTTTAAAGTATACAATAAACAAAAATGTATTATTTTTAAAAATAAAAAAAATGTATAATACAAACATTCTGATGCATAAAGTTATCATTTAAGCTTTCATTGTGAAGCAAAAATGATTTTTCCTTTAAATCACTGTGTAATGAGAAGGTTTATAATGGAAAACAGCACCTCAATGTATTGGTGAAATTGCTTTTTAAATTATTTTTCAGCATTTCTAATTGTTATATTTATATTTATAGTTTTGACAGACCAGATCTCCAGATCTCCAGATCAATACACATCCCAGAGACTATTGATCTATTTTACTGTATTCTCTAATTCAGTTCAATGTACAGTTTACAATGGAGAATCTGTAGAATGTAAGTTGATATTATGGTGACACTTTAGTATAGGGAACAAATATTCACTATTAACTACAACTTTTCCCTCAATAAACTCCTAATTTACTGCTTATTAATAGTTAGTAACATAGTTGTTAGGTTTAGTATTGGATAGGATTAAGAATGTAGAATAAGCTAATGCAGAATAAGGCATTAATATGTGCTTAATAAGTACTAATAAATAGCCAATATTCTAGTAATATGCATGCTAATAAGCAACTAGTTAAAAGACCCTAAAATAAAGTGTTACCGATATGATAAATATTAATAAACTCTCTTTTAAAACAGAGTTTGTTACCTTGCAGGTACAACATGTCAATTTCAGGCTGGTTCTTGATCTTACAGCCATTTTCAAACTTGCTGCCAAAGCTGGAGGTTTTCACAAACGCTCCAGTGAGAGAATAACCTGCTTCATGTGGAGTGAACTCAAACCAGGGGTCTGCAGACAGAAACACGTTCATATAACAGCTGAAACAAACACATTAACTCTGTCTGTTTTTCTCACACACACAAACACAAACCTCCATCTTTGTGCTGTTTGCATTCCTTGTCGATCGCTGTGTAGATGGGAAACGGGTCTTTACTCTGCTGGTTCCAATGGTCTGTGAGTGTGTGTTCGTCTATCTGAAGTGAAAAATAATATTTTTTTTGTCAGTTTATGGGAGAACTGGGACAATTTCTTCAGTCACAAACAAGCTCAAGTAAAAACCTCCCGCTAGAAACGGTTTTCTTTATGGAAACTTTGTGTTTACTGAGCTAATATAATATCTCAAATCAATATTTTGTGTCCAGTTGTTTACTTTAATTATATTAACCTGCTGTGTTCTGGCTCTGTTTTTTTTCTCTCCATTTTTGTCACCTGATGGAGTTTGGGTTCCTTGCCGCTGTCGCCTCTTGCTTGCTTAGTTGGGGACACTTGATATTCATATTGAATTTTACAATGGAATGAGTCAATAGCCTACTATACTTAAGCTGGACAATGACACCATTTTCTTCTAGAGCTGCTTGTGTTTAGCCAAAATTATTTTCCAGTTATCACTGTAAAGCTGCTTTAACACAATCTGCATTGTAAAAAGTGCTATATAAATAAAGGCGACTTGACTTGTCTAGACTAGGTCACAAGTCAGACTGGGTCAGCCTCCCTGGTGGCTCTGGAGGTTGACACGATGCCCCCCTAAAAGTAACATATTCCCTTAAAGGAACCCCTTCCCAGTGAAGATGCTGGTTCCAAGCCTTTGTCAAGTCCTTCTGTTACTATACGAAGGTACTTCCTCATTGAGGCATGATAACTCAGGCAGTGGCCATAGGGAGTACTGTCACTGACAGCCTAGTGTGTGACCAGAAGGGGGAGTGTTTCTGGCATTTCTGTTGAAACTGCCCTTATTTGTTCTTAGTCACAGCCATTTCTTGGCATGCACTCCCCCCAGCATGGTGACGCAGGTATTTCGTTCCCCAATAGCGTCTCAGGATGCAGTGCGACTTCCCTTTCGAAAGGGAACGTCTCGGGTTACGACTGTAACCCTGGTTCCCTAAGAACAGGGAACGAGACACTGCGTCTCCTTGCTATGCCTCCAGGCTGCCTGCACAGTCCCTTTAGACGATAAGTGGATGACATGTTCTCTAGGTGCCCCTTATAAACTTACTAGTCACACTAGTATTATGTCATAAACGTCACCAGCAAATAGGATTGCCGTGATTTAACAAATGCTTCAGATACCAGTCATGCAATAGCGTCTCAGGACGCAGTGTCTCGTTCCCTGTTCTCAGGGAACCAGGCTTACAGTTGTAACCCGAGACATTTGCGCTGCTAATAATTATGAGAAAATTAATCGTTATTATGAGAACATTTCCCATTATCGCAAGAAATTTTCTCATTACCATGACATAAGGCATTATTACAATTTTCTCAATTAATCAGATACTATTAGTCATAATTATGAGAAAGTTTCTCATTTATGACTTACAAAATTATATTTTTAATCAAGTGTGTCATACATATCAATTGCCTACTAAAAATATAGCACCTCATTAAGATTGTATACATCATTAAGGGTTGTGGTATGTGGTACAGACCTCTTTCACATAATCCGTGATGAACATCACTGCCCAGACGTCAGTCAAGCTGAATATGTCTTTCTCATAGTAATATTTCTTCAGTTTGTCAAATGCTTCTGTCCAGTTGACTCCAGGACCGCTGAGTCTCTGGATGATCTTGTCTTTCACAGTCTCTAGTTTGGTGGACCAGTCTGATTCCTGATATAAGGAGGCCATACACCTTCAGAGGAACAACAAATGCTGTCAATTTATGACATTCACCACATCTGTGTGAGTGAGTGTGTTTGCGTTTGTGTGTGTGTGTGTGAATGTTTGTTGTATACCAGGTGGATCCAGAGATTCCGCTCAGATAAAGGACACAGTCCAGAAGACCTGTTTTCTGGAGCTGAACCAGGGATCCCAGCAAACCCACCATGGCTCTTTGTCCTCCTCCAGAACCCAGTAATGCAACGTTTGGCACTTCAGTCTAAAACACACACAGTTTGACTTCGCAAACATTTGATGTTTATCAGTTATGAAATAATTTGTAAGAGAAAAGGAATAGCCAGGAAGATACATGAAGTAGCCTATAAGTAAAGTTTTACCTCACTGCAGTGAATCTGAAGCTTCTGCAGGCTTTCTAGAACAGCTTTTCTCCGTTTGGCTACAAACTCCTCCTCCTTCTCGTTCAGAGAGTGTTCGATTCTCACCTCACTGCAGAGACAGACCAGTGCTGAATTTAACATCACATACTGCTATTTTGATTTTAGATGTAAAAACCGTTAAGGGTAACACTTTAGAATAACTCACGCAATGAAGCATTAGTAAATAGTTAATTAATCATTTATAAAGCATTAATAGACATTATTAAGCAGTTTATAAATAAATGCTTTGTTCTTGATTTATAAGAATATCTATAATGTGTTCAATAATTGTATTTTCATACTTTATTAATGATCAATTTATCATTTCTAAATTATGTATTACATTATTTACAAACCAGTTATTTAGCAGGTGTCAGTGGTGCATAAAATAATTTATAAAGTGTAAGTAAATGATTAATAAACTATTTAAATGTACATTTATACATATTATTTAGACATATAATAATAGTTACTCAGTGTGTTAATAAATGCTTTATTAACATGCATTCCTACTGTAATTCATGATTAATTCAGGTAGTTATAAAACATTTAGTAGTTGTCAGTTAACTATTTTTGTGAGCTCATCTAAAGTGAGGACTATTCATGCCTCGTAAAGCTTTTATAAAGGAGATTTGAAGGATACAGAACATAGAAATGTTTATTTCAAGGGGAAAAAAATGAAACTTTATGACAGGTAACTTGATATAAAATTAAAAGTAAACCGCTGCAATTTCACAGAAAGTAAAAATCCCTGTACTCCTCCAGAAAACATAACTGTGCAGCAAAATGAAACTAAGCTTTTGCAATCTGATATAAAAATACATTTCTGTAAAGTGTAAACATTTCTGAATAAAAATTTACCAGTGCCAACACTGGATTACAGGAGTGCCAAAATACAACAACATATTGTTTATAAAACTAAAATAAAATATTTCACAGTGTCAAAACTACCTCAGTACTAACTTTAAAACATTAGAGAACAGCAGTGCAGAAGATCACTGAGCCTTTAAATCTCCTTTATAAAAGCTTTACGAGGCATGAATAGTCCTCACTTTAGATGAGCTCACAACAATAGTTCACTGACAACTACTAAATGTTTTATACCTGAATTAATCATGAATTACAGTAGGAATATGTATTAATAAAGCATTTATTAACACACTGAGTAACTATTATTATATGTCTAAATAAGAAAATGTATAAATGTATGTTTAAATAGTTTATTAATCATTTACTTACATTTTCTAAATGATCTTATGAAGCACTGAACACTCCTAAATAACTGGTTTGTAAATAATGTAATACTTAATTTAGAAATGATAAATTGATCATTAATAAAGTATGAAAATTATTGAACACATTATAGATATGCTTATAAATCAAGAACAAAGCATTTACAGCTGTATTAACGAACTGCTTATTAATGTATATTAATGCTTTATAAATGATGATTTGACTGTTTAATAATGCTTAACTAATGCTTCATAGTGTGCAGTTATTATAAAGTGTTACCCAGTTAAGTCTTATTAACTATCTAGTTTGTAATAGATGTTAATTGTGTAAAATGCAGTTCAGTACTTATAGGTGATATAATGAAGTGCACAGCTTCCATTTTAGAAATCTGAGCAGAATTACCTTTCCTGGGGTTTGGATGCACTCATCTATAAAACAATGGAGTCAACATTAATGTTCTTGTGGCTGTTTCCATCATCACATAAAACTTTAGGTCACTGAACACATACAAATTATTGGCATTGGATTATAAAATACAATTATTAGATTATTAAATAAAAAATTCATGGCACAGATAATCACTAAACATTTGATTGAAACATAAATTGTAAAATGTAAATACTGATAATAAATTTATTATAAATAATAATTTTATTTACCACCTATATGTAAACTGTTTTAATATATATATATATATATATATATATACACACACATTTTTTCCCCCAGTAATATATATAAACTTTTGCTACTTATATATATATATTTGATGTTAAACAGCACCCCAATTTCCCTGTTCCGGCCTTTAGATCTTCCTCCAAACTTTTAGCCTCCACTTTTTAAGCAACTTTGGAAAAGATACAGGAGATTTTAAGCTACAAACAAATATCTATGAAACGCTGTTCTTATTGAGTGATAATAATTTGACATATTAGCATTATCATAGCCGCTCTTATATTAGAATAGATTATTTCAGTATATTTTTTGTGGCAGTTTTTGTACACGTACACAGCTGTGTTCATTCAGGCAAGGAACATCTACAAATAAAACTGCCACAAAAACTCAGATTCGTTAGCCAAGTCTTCACATTTATGTAACTTATATAGTGTAATTATTGGTTAAATTTGAGACACTGACCTTCCAGTAACAAAATTTGTCCCGAGAACCACGAATCCAGTGCAAAACTTTGAATTTAGTGTAGATTGATGTAACATGTAAACATTTATACTGTCGCCTCACAGCCAGAAGTTCCGTTTTGAATTGTGTAAGATATTAAGAAATATGCTGTCAAATTTCCCAACAGAATGTAATAATGATCCTTCTCAAAAACACCCACTTTAAAGAGAATTCAGTGTCCATGAGAGCAAATCTCAGCAAATTTCAGAGAAACAGAAGTGAATAAATGCAGCACAGCATCACAGTTGTACAATAGAATAAAACAAAATCAAAGCAAAATCACTAGAGTAGGCTATACATTAAATGTGGATATGTGAATTAGTATAACGGTGTATCTTTAACTATGGGCACATTTAACCCTGTGAACTTAATAAACTCTCTTAAAACATTTCTTACACTTTCACTAATTTTATTTGTTCATTTTTCTGAAAGTCGCATCTTGAATCATGAATTGCTTTTTACAGCATTCTGTGGTAGAAATGATATTTGAAAGATTTATGAAATGCTTGTTGTGGCCAAACTCAAAGAAAAACTCAAATTTGTAACCAGCGCACAGCAAAAAGAGCCAAAAAGATACTTTTTTTGCATTTTATTTCATGTGTTTCTGATTTGATTTGTATGGGTTTGTGTTTTGCACATTCTCAATAGTTCAAGCACATATTACCTCTTCTGTCCTATAAATACACTTTCACACATTTTGCATTCTTTTTTGAACCAATTTTTGCAAAATGACTGAAAATGATAAACAAAAATTTTGTTTTCTGTTTTCTTCACATCTTATATTTCATCTCCAGCTCTTCACTGCGTTGACGTCTCCTTGGTAAACAAATACACCAACATTTACATTTACATTACATGCATTTATCCAAAGTATCTTATATTGCATTCAAGGTATGCATTTGATCAGTTCAGGCATTCCCTGGAAATCAAATTCATTACCTTGGCCCCGTTTGTCACAGACACGCCAGGCTCCACCATCACCCAATCACAGTGCACTCCCTCACCAGAGTTCTGAGCACACGCACCTTTCACCCATCAACACCCCAATCAGCCACGACATAAAGGACTCACACACACTTCAGTCAGCATCCGGTCTCGTTTGCACATAGAACGTCTTCTATGCTTACCTCAAGGACTCCAGTATACTTACTGTCTCTTCTCAAGTGTCCTCCTAGTTTCCTTCCGTGTTCCAGTCTTCATGTGAGTTCCCCAGTGTCGTCTCATCTCTGCTACGATCTCCATTCCTCTGCCATCCACGATCTCCACGCCTACAACACAAAGGACAGTATTACCTCTCAGTTATCTTCCATTCAACCTGCTATATTGCCATTTACTCACCTGCATCACTACTTGTTCTTCTGGTTGTTCAATAAACATCACTTACCTGTTTCCCATTGTCTCCGTCCCTTCTGTACTGTAACACCTTTTAGTTTAAATCAAAATAACACTGGGAAATCATTGTGGCTGTAGATAATAATGTAAAGAAAATTTTAAAGAAATTCAAAACCATAGCATATGTTTAATTTCACATGCAAGCCTTTCCCTGTGCAACAACTTCTACTCTGAACATGCATGAAGCCTTTCACTTTTTTCTAAGTGAAAAATGCCTTCTATGAACAATCAGTCTGAACTTTACAGTTTCCTGTAAGATGTATATGATTATATAAGTTAACATTCATCACCTCAACCCCTCATCTAGACAGGCAGTTTACTTTCAGAGCCCTATAAAAGAGCATCTTCTGCTGATCTAAAAGATGAAGACTACAGAACTAAAACTAAGAGTGTAATAGTAAGAACAAAGAAGACAGAATAATATGGCTTAGAAAAGAACAGACTATGAAGGACAGACAAGCAGCTCATTCAAGCCATCCAATTTCTTACTCACTTTCCTTTTCTTTTACTTTAACTCTCTTTTCCGTTGAGAGTCTCGTGTTCTAAGTTAAGTTTTGCCGCAAAGTTTAACCAACGACTTTTGCCGCCTCAACTTTAAACTCCAGCCACGACAAGAGACTTCATATGTTTGCCAGCACGCCCGAACGTGATTGGTTTTTACCTGACATCAATCCGGACCTGAAAAGATCCTGCAACAAATCATCGACTCGGGAATCCCTTTACTCCAAGCCAAGGACGCCGACAAGGGAATCCGCATTCAAAAACAAAATGACAAGCAAGTACCTCCAGATTATAAAGCTGAACTGGTGCATTAAATTAATGATTCATGGTTCGTTCAGGTCAGATTTTATGAAGTGCATATTTTGCTAGAAATCATACTCATCAAAAATAATTAACTTTTAATATCAATACTTTCCACACATTACAAAGAATAAATATCTGAATTTATGAGACTGCCCCTCCCCCCTCCTGTGGGACCTGTGCGATTACACATTTATAACTATAATATCTTAGTCTAAATCTAAAGTAATCTTGACAAACTATATTGCACTTGAAAGCTTTCAGACTCTAGTTTTCATATTTGGTGACTGATTTTCAAAAGAAATGACAGAGCAATAGATAAATAGCGACAGATTTTTAATTTGTGTATTGTCTTATTTGGTGTTATGTTCATGTTTCATTGCTTTGTTTGTTATGTTTGCCAAGTGCTTCCTGTTGTCATGTGATTCCCTTGCTCCTCATGTGATCTTGCCAAGTGCTCCCCTTGTGAATGTGTCATGTTGTCATTGTTTGTTTTAGTCATGTGTTTGTTCTGTTTTCTGATTGGGTCATTGTCTTGATTGTTCAGAGGTGTTCCTTGTTTGTCATTAGTCCTTGTATATAAATAGCCCTCATGTTTCATTGTTCTTTGTCAAGTATTGTCTTTGTAACATATTGTTGGTGAGTTTATGTTCATGTTTTGTTTATTTAGTCAAGTCAAGTCATTGTTTTGTTTACTTTGGATTATGTTATTTAAATAAACTGCATGGGTTGTCAACTACAACTCACCTCAGTGGACTGTTGTTACAGAATACTTGACCGATCACCATGAACTCAGCAGTCACTCTACTTCACCTCCGTCAAGGTAATCAACCCATTGAGGATTATGTTCAGGATTTTTGTGAAGTGTGCTATCATGTGGATTTTAATGATGTGGCTTTGAATAGGGGTGGGAATCTTTAATCGCCTCATGATCCAATCCAATTCTGATTCTGGGAGTCACGATCCGATTCCAAAACGATTCTTGATCTACTTTTTTCATATTTGGTGACTGATTTTCAAAAGAAATGACAGAGCAATAGATAAATAGCGACAGATTTTAAATTTGTGTAATGTCTTGTTTGGTGTTATGTTCATGTTTCATGCTATGTTTCATTGCTTTGTTTGTTATGTTTGCCAAATGCTTCCTTTTGTCATGTGATTCCCTTGCTCCTCATGTGATCTTGCCAAGTGCTCCCCTTGTGAATGTGTCATGTTGTCATTGTTTGTTTTAGTCATGTGTTTTATTTGTTCTGTTTTCTGATTGGGTCATTGTCTTGATTGTTCACAGGTGTTCCTTGTTTGTCATTAGTCCTTGTATATAAATAGCCCTCATGTTTCATTGTTCTTTGTCAAGTATTGTCTTTGTAACATACTGTTGGTGAGTTTATGTTCATGTTTTGTTCATTTAGTCAAGTCAAGTCATTGTTTTGTTTACTTTGGATTATATTATTTAAATTTACATTTACTCATTTGGCATGCGCTTTTATCCAAAGCGACTTACAAGTGAGGAATACAACAAGCGAGTTGTCATGACGAGGCAAATAGACACAAAAAGTGCTCACAATACAAGTCTTAGGTAATGCTCAGAGTATCATAAGCTACAATAGAGAGGGATTAGAGGAAGTGAAAGGATAGGTATAAGACATTTTTTTTTTTTTTTAAGATGAGGTTAAGTGCTCACGAAAGAGATGAGTTTTCAGCTGTCTTTTGAATATTGCCAGGGATTCTGCATTCCGGATAAAGGCAGGAAGATCGTTCCACCAGCAAGGAACAATGAACGAGAATGTCCTGGAGAGTGATTTCGTGCCTCTCTGTGATGGTACCATCCTTTAATGAGCGTAGGCTTCAGGTAGGAGTGTAGACTTGTAAGAGTGAGTGGAAGTAGGAGGGTGCAGAGCCTGTGGTAGATCTGTAAGCAAGCGTCAACGCCTTGAATTTGATGAGAGCAGCAATTGGTAGCCAGTGAAGAGAGATGAAGAGAGGCGTGACGTGGGCTCTTTTGGGCTCGTTGAAGACGAGACGTGCTGCAGCGTTCTGAATCATTTGTAGAGGCCTGATTGTGCATGATGGCAGTCCAGCCAGAAGAGCATTGCAGTAATCAAGCCTAGAAATGACCAGGGCCTGGACCAGAAGTTGTGTTGCATGTTCTGTTAGAAAGGGCCTGATTTTCCTGATGTTGTATAGTGCAAATCTGCATGACTGAGTGGTATTTGCAATGTGGTCTTTGAAGGTCAGTTGGTCATCAAGGATTACTCCAAGATTTCTGGCCGAATTTGATGGGGTAATAGAAGATGTGCCTAGCTGGATGCTGAAATCATGATTTAGAGTCGGATTGGCAGGGAAGACGAGAAGCTCAGTCTTTGCCAGGTTGAGCTGTAGATGATGTTCCTTCATCCATGCCGAGATGTCCGCCAGACAGCTTGAGATTCGTGTAGCTACTGTGGGATCATCTGGTTGGAATGAAAGGAAGAGTTGTGTGTCATCAGCATAGCAATGGTAGGAGAAACCATGTGCCTGAATGATGGGACCAAGTGATGTAGTGTAAATGGAGAAGAGGAGGGGTCCAAGCACTAAATCCTGAGGATCCCCTGTGGTCAGTTGATGAGCTTTGGATACCTCCCCTCTCCAGGCAACCCTGAAAGACCTTCCTGTGAGATAGGATTCAAACCAGAGAAGTGGAGTACCTGTGATGCCAAGTGATGAGAGGGTGGACAGAAGGATCTGATGATTCACTGTGTCAAAGGCAGCAGATAGATCGAGCAGAATGAGAACTGATGATTTGGAATTAGCCTTTGCAATCCGCAAGGATTCAGTAACCGACAGTAGTGCAGTCTTAGTCGAGTGGCCACTCTTGAAACCAGATTGATTGACATCAAATTGGTTGCTCTGTGAGAGGAAAGATGACACCTGGATGAAAACAACTCGTTCAATTGTTTTTGCTATGAATGGTAGGAGAGAAACAGGTCTGTATCTGTCTACAAGAGACGTGCTTAATGTGGGTTTTTTAAGCAGTGGGGTTACCCGAGCCTGCTTGAATGTGTTAGGGAAAGTGCCAGTGTGGAGAGATGTGTTGATAATGTGTGTAAGTGCTGGTAAAAGTGTAGGAGCGATGGCTTGTAGAAGGTGTGAGGGGATGGGATCTAGAGGGCAGGTGGTGGGATGGCTGGAGAGGAGAAGTTTGGATACTTCTGTCTCAGTGAGAGGAGAGAATGAAGAGAGGAGGTGTGCGGCTGTGTGTGTGATTGGTCTGAGTTCCTGTGTGTGTGGAGCGGAGAACTGACTGCTGATGGTAGATGTTTTGTCAGTGAAAAAATTAGCAAAATTATCAGCAGTTAGTGATGAGGTGGGTGGTGGTGGAGGGGGACAGAGGAGAGAGTTGAATGTTTTGAAAAGTGTGCGTGTGTTTGAAGCGCTGTTGATTTTGTTGTGGAAATAGGTAGATTTAGCAGCATGAATTCCAGCAGAAAAGGATGAGAGCAGAGATTGATAGCAACCTAGGTCATATTGGTCTTTTGATTTGTGCCATTTCCTCTCCGCAGCCCTGAGTTTGGTCCGATGTTCACGAAGAACATCGGATAACCAGGGATTAGAGGGAGTAGCAAGTGCAGGCCTGGATGACAGAGGACAGATACTATCAAGATATGAAGTTAAGGTGGAACATAAAGTGTCTGTTGCTTTATTCACATTCAAAGATGAGAACTGTGTGGGTGAGGGAAGGGAGGATGACACGACAGAGGAAAGATGAGAAGAAGAAAGAGAGCGCAGGTTTCATCTGAAGGTAACTGGTAGAGGAGTTGGTGGTGAACAAATAGGGAGTTGTAGATTAAAAGTAATGAAGAAATGACCGTAAATGTGCAGAGGTTTTACCAAGATGTTGTCAGTGACGCAATTACGTGTGTAAATGAGGTCAAGTTGGTTGCCAGATTTGTGAGTACTTGTGGTGATGAGCCGATTAAGATCGAATGAGGCTACAAGAGAGAGGAAGTCTGAAGCATAAGGCTTCTCTAGATGAATGTTGAAATCGCCAAAAACTACAAGTGGGCTACCATCCTCTGGGAACGAGGACAGCAGCATGTCCAGTTCCTCTACAAAGGTACCCAGTTGGCCTGGGGGGCGATAAATTAGTACGATATGAATTTTGGCAGGATTTGAGATTGTATATAATTGTATATTGTATATATAATAGCATGAAACTCAAATGAATTGTTGTTGCAAAGAGAGGAATGAGTCGAGTATTTCCAATTGTCAGAAATGGGAAGACCTGTGCCCCCACCCCTCCCAGACTGGCGAGGGGTATGAGAGAAAGTGAAGTTGTTAGAGAGAGCAGCAGGGGTTGCTGAGTCCTCTGGACGAATCCAGGTCTCAGTCAATCCCAAGATATTAAGAGAAGAATTAGTAGCAAAGGCTGGAATGAAGTCAGCTTTGTTAACTGCTCACTGACAATTCCATAGACCCACAGAGACAGAGAGAGGAGTATTAGTGTTAGAAGAGGAGTAAATAGGGTGCAGGTTAGAAGCATTGCGCTGCCTTTTACGTGGGTTAGTGGAGCGTTGCCGAGAGACAACAGGAATGTATTGAAAGCACATGCTGATGATGAAGGAAAAGTATGAAAGGAGGAAGAAAGTTAAGTGCCTACCGGTGTCGTTGCTCGGTGGAGTCGCGTAGGTAGAGTCGCAGGTCTTTACCCGAGTCGGTCTTCATACGAAGAGGCTGAACGCTCCTGCTGACGCTTCCGCGACAGCGCGCACACACACAATAAATATACAGCTTATTAACACGTGATTTAAAGAGCTACGCCCACCTTGCAAATTAGCACTGCAAAAGCCTAAAGCCCGTGAATGGCTGTGAATCGAAACAAAACTCTGCTCAATTACGAGCAATAACACCAATAAAGTCTGCAAACACGCCTGTTATTCTAAACCAGTGCAATTAAAATACAATTATAGTCAAGGTAGAAAATAGGACAAACACAGATACAAATTTAAATCCTTCCTAGCAGCAAATAATAAACGAAGCAAATGACCCACAACAGATATTAAGCAAAACACTTACGCGCTCCTGCCGTCACCACTGCCAACTCGCTACTAAATAAACTGCATGGGTTGTCAACTACAACTCACCTCAGTGGACTGTTGTTACAGAATACTTGACCGATCACCATGAACTCAACAGTCACTCTACTTCACCTCCGTCAAGGTAATCAACCCATTGACGATTATGTTCAGGATTTTTGTGAAGTGTGCTATCATGTGGATTTTAATAATGTGGCTTTGAATAGGGGTGGGAATCTTTAATCCAATCCAATTCTGATTCTGGGAGTCACGATCCGATTCCAAAACGATTCTTGATCTACTTTTTTTTCTAGTAGGCCTACTTTTTAAAATAATTACAAATTGAAAAAAAATAATTAAAACAATTGTATGTTAAGAATTTTAAACTAATATAACTTTAAAACATACAAGCAAGTAGCAAATAATAAAGAAGAGCAACGGAACATATTACAAGTAATAAACAAAGAGTGTATTGTATCGATGTATCATATATATATTTTTTTTTTTCCCACCCTTAGCTTTGAAAGACATTTTTCACTATGGACTTAATGAACCCGTTCGATCACAAATGCCAGGGGGGAAAATCCATTTTTCCCTGGCCCAGTACATAGACCACGGATGATGAGTGCCGCAATCCTACAGTACCCGCAACGCCAGAGTGTTTCCACACCATGACTGCCACACCAAGGCCTGTTCACGTCATGCCTGTTCATGTCATGCCTACCCACATCATGCCTGCCACCCCAGGGCCTGTTCATGTCATGCCTGCCAAGCCTGAGTTTCTTCACGTCATGCCTGCTAAACCTGAGCCTGTTCACGTCATGTCTGCCTTGCAAGAGACTGTTCACATCATGCCTGCCCTGCCAGAGACTGTTCACATCATGCCAGCTAGGTCAGTGCCTGTTCATGTCATGCCTGCCCAGCCAGTGAATGTTTATGTCATGTCAGCTAGGTCAGTGCCTGTTTATGTCATGCCAGCCCAACCAGAGAATGTTCACGTCATGCCTGCCCAGCCAGAGACCGTTGAAGTCATGCCTACCAAGTCTGAGTACTGGGTATTATAAGGTAACTACATGGGTTAAGGTTAGGTTTAGGGGTAGGTTCAGGTTTAGTACCTAGTTATTACTCAGTTATTGCAATTACGATAATAAGTACATAGTATGTACATGGGGAACAGGACTGTAAAATAAAGTGCTACCGCACATTTCACAACACATCAGTGTGTTTAAACTTTGCATGCATGTTCATGACCCTAAATGAGAAAAAAAAAACATAGGTTTACTGGTATTTCTCAAAAATCAAAATAGGTCAAATTGACCCGCAACAGTACATGAGGGTTAAAGGGATAGTTCACCCCGAAATGAAAATTCTGTCATCTTTTATTCACCCTCAAGTTGTTCCAAACCTGTATGAGTTTCTTTTTTTCTGTTGAACACAAAAGAAGATATTTTAAAGAATGTTGGTAATCAGACAGATGACGCTAACCATTGGCTTCCACAGTATTTTTTCCCTACTATGGAAATCAATGGCTACCGTCAACTGTCTGATTACCAACATTACCAACAAAAGTGAATACTATTGTGTTTAGTATATTACCTAACATTCTTGAATGTGACTGCATGTTTGACAACTAAATTGATTAGCTCTTTTTCAGATTTCAGAGCACCCAAAGGAAAAGAGGCAGTGGTCTTTTTTAAAGAATGCTCTCTTTTTTTTGTCATTGATTGTGTTAAACTGTTAAATAAAATAATTTGACTAAACCGCTGGAAAGGTGTCAATTATACAATTTAAAAATGTTTAACTTTGAAAAGGTCAGGAATTTGTTGACGCTGTCACGGTTGGTAATCCGCTGTCTCATTCTGGTCTTGTGTGTTTTTGTGTGTGTGTGTGTGTGTTCGTCACGCTGATTGTTTCATGTGGGCGTCACCGCTGATTACCAGTGATCAGCGGCAGCTGAATGTCATCTACCAGCCTATTTATTGCCCTGTCTTTCGTCCCATGTTTGTCAGATCGTTGCTGGATATCGCCCGTGCTGCTTCCTGTTATCCTGTGTGTTCCTCTGTCTGAGTCATCGTGTCGTGCTGTTCCGGTTCCAGTCCCGTTTGGATTACTCACCTGGTGTTTTCCCTTCACTCTGGATACTCTACACACGGTCTTCACTCTTCTGTTCAGGACTGCCCATCGAAGTCCCTGTGTCACCACTCTCCCGCTGGCTGCAACGTGTTGGACTCTGTGGTTTTCTCAATAAAGAGATTTTACTTGCAACTTGCATCCGCGTATTATTCCCGTGACAGACGCACCACTGAAGTGTAGTTAAAATATTAATGTTGAAGTTAGAACTTCATGTTAATATTGAACCAACACCATTTCATAATGTTGATTCAATGACTTTTTTTTTGTTGAAATCTCAATATTGTTTCAACAGTAACTGAGGGTGCAAAAGTGATGCTGAATCAATCATATTACCAATTGATTTGTGGTTGAAATCTCAATATTGCTTCAACATTAATTGAGGGTGCAAGAGCGATCCTGAAGCAACATTACTTTGTAACATTAATTCAATACAATTAGCGTTGACGCATCAACACTGACTCAACATTGTTTCAATGATTACATGCCATCTGGGATATGGTTTAGAATTTATACATAATAAAGCGTGTTTTTACAGCAAAATCACAACTATACTGTCTAGAGTCTTTACACAATCAACAATTCAACAGTTTACTCTACAACAAATGCAATTTTAACACAAGGAACCGTGTTTTTGGTTACTCACATTTGAAAATACCTGCATCGATCTTCTCTGCTTACGTCCCGTGGCCTCCTGGGAAGGCAGGAATAGAAAAGTATCCAACGATGAGTGCTTCAGAATCTGGGTGGGAGCAGTAGCTCATCAGGGGATTTCTTGCCTACTCTTTTATGAATACTGAGGTTTCGAACATAATATTTTCACATACTGTTTTCTCCTACTGTATAGTAGGTAAGTAGCAGTGGCGTGCAGTGGTGTTCTGAAATGAGGAGGCACATTTTTTATTTATTTATGAATCAATGTAAATTCATGTGCATTACTCTTAACGTTGACACATCTTCTTTGTTAAATGAATATTACTTTACATTACATCAAAAAAGAAACCAAGAAACCAAATACAATTCTATTTTGTAATTTTACATTAACAATGTATTGTAATAAATGTTCTATTTATCAAAACCAAGTCAATCTCATCAAGTTAGTGTTTTAAGCATTTCTACATTCATTCCAAAATAATAACTAAAGGCAATAATAATTTAAACAATACATTTTATTTGTGTATTGATGTTTTTCTTTTTAATAGTCAACTTAGGCTATTTTGGATCATCAGTCATGCTCCGTAAACACCGTCTGTCACAGACAGGAATTGTATTTTTAATTTCACCAAGCTGATTGCACTAAAAACCCCCACAGTCAACATCATGCTTTCATTCCATTTCAAGTTTGATTTTGACGTGACATAAAGCGGTGATATCTAACTGGGTGATCTGTTTAATTACTTTTCAATTAGTCTTCCCATTGACGCAATTATTTGTTCATTCAAGCTGATGCGCGGAACGTGCACGTCAGGTGGGATTTATCGCACAAACCAATCATATCCAATCATAAATTACATCCAATCATAGCGCGATGGAGACATTGCCTCCTCTCACGTGACTTTCCCCCATTCATTCTCAATTACCCCCCACAAAACCCACCACACGCTGGGGGTCTGATGGTTTTCTATGTTTTTCTACGAGAGGAATAGGAGGCATGACTCCTACTGTAACTTTACCTGCGGGTGTCGCTGTTGGGCAGTGTTCCTTAAGAAATACGAGTGACTTGCGCTCTTTTTAATGTCATGTTTGTAATATTTGTGTTGCTTTATATGTAATATGGATTATTTTCTTATCCTATTTTTTTGAGGAGGCACTGCCTCCCTTGCCTCCTCGGAGGAAATGCCCCTGGTAAGTAGGCATATTCAAACACAACATTAGTATACGCACGTCCGAATCTCGCGAGAATAGGTCCAAAGCCCCAGTAATTCTCACCTACTCTTTTATGAATACTAAGGATTCGGACATACTATTCGTTCGCCTACTGCTTATTGCCTTTCTATAGTAGAAGAGTATTACGGTTTCAGCCCACACGACTTTGGCATTTGTCAAAAAACAGTAGGCAATTTGGCCTGACATTGTGGATTCGGGTGGCAATAAAATCACTGACTAACCCCTGTAAATGTTGAAAATACTTTCATGCATACCCATGAGAAACAATTACCGTCCGAATAGGGCTTATGTCTTGTAGTCCTCCTATAGATCATTTGGCCTCCCTCATTACTCCCTGATTGTTTCCAGGTGTATCTTGTTTGTCTTTTACCTCGTGTATAAGCCCTTGTGTTTCCTGTGTTCATTGTCTTGTGTTGTCCACTGTGGGATGTATCGTCAATGTTCTCAGTTCTTTTTCTCCTGGTTTGTTTTATTTTGGTTGTTGTTATTAAATAAAATTCACCTGCACATGAATCTTGCCTTCTCTAGTCTCTGAGAGCACCAGATGTTACAATTCCATAATCACCATCATATCATAATCATTTGCAGAGATACAACAAACAAATGACCTTTATATGTTTTCCTGTTATTTTATGCTTAGGCAGCGATTCACTTTCTTCTTTTATTTTTTCAGTTGCTGTATAGTTTCAGTGTCAGTGCATCTTTAAAAATAGCAATCATGTGTCTTGTGGTTCCTCACCAGGTGAGATTCAGAACAAATATAACAGGTAACAGTGTGAAGGTCAGACAGAAAACAGAAGCATTGATACAGTATATCAACTAATTCATCAAGAGAATATGATGCTGATAACACTTCTCCATCATGAACTGTGATATAATGGCTAAACACTCATTCGGTCAGATCAGAGGAAGTTAACAAACACAGGAGGAGCTGATGATATTTAGAGAAAGAGCTGTAACTATATACTGTAAAAGAAAGACTGACAGAAACAGAAAATGGCTGATAAGTGTGATCTGTGTCTGCTGGGACTGATCATTCTCTGCTCACTTCTCACAGGTAAAGAAATATGATGTATTATAGATCATAAACCTAAAAGATCTGCATGATGTGAACATATATTCAAAAAACAGATCAATTCTTTATATTATCCTGACAGTGTTTAGTTTAAACACAGGCTACTCAGTTTTATCTTGCTGAAATTCATGTCATACTGTTTGGTTAATACTGTTTTATTCCTGAATGCACTGAAATTCATCATAATGTGTCGTACTGTCATTCAAATATCTGAGGCAAAGTTACTCACAGATAGCTTTTTTTTTAACATGATGAGTAAAAATTATATTAACTATAGAAATTTCCATTACTTTTTAAGATTGTATTAATTTTAATGACTTTTTCGGCTCTAGAAACCACAGTTTTTGTATTCTTTCATATACTCATTTCATGACTCACAAATTCACACTGAAGAATATGTTTCTCAACCAGTGTTGTGTCAAATCTGTTCCTCTTAGGTTAGTGGTTATGGTGGTTAGACAGTGAAACATTCAACACAACACTGGTAACAGTCAGCACTCGCTCTCTAGAGGGAAGATTGAACCTGTTGAGGAGTTTACAGAATGATTGTAGGTTAAAACTGTTAACTGAGCTCTTATTATTGAACACGTCACCATAAGTTGCTGTAGTACAGTTTATTCATTCACTGGAACAGAAAAACATTTTTTTTAATCAGAAGTAATTCATTTTTTTTAAAATCAGCAATCATAAGTGTAATTCAGTCTGTTATTGTTGAATTAATTATTAATGATTAGCAATTTATGCTTATAATAAACAGACTTAAACATGCAGAAACATGTTTAACATATTACACAGAAAAATAACATAATGACCGGCCTATACGCCTTATTCAGAGCAGTGCCATGACAGGTATGAAAGCGAGGCTTTGAGGGATAGACTTATGTTTTCAATGGCATCAGCTGTAAAAAGCTGTATAAAGCTCCTAGATCACTTATAATTTTCTGCAGCTCATGTTGTCTGGAGTTTTTTGACTGATGAAATTTCTTGGAAAGATATTTTGCAGTTTTTCATCTGCAGAACAATCCAAAAACACATTAAATAACAGTACAACCCACTCAAAAGAGGTATGTCTTTCCCTCACAGTCTCGATTTCATTCCCGTTAAAAATCAAAGATGGCGCTGCTGTAAATAAGATCTGATTGGCCTATTGCTTTGGTCACACGATAAATCCCGCCTTTCATTTTCATGTGCATTCCACGTTTGTCAAAAATGTGTCAGCATTAAGTCTGAATGAAACATTAATTTTATTTAAAAAACAATAAAACAAACAGTGAGGACTTTGCCGCCTCATTTCATAACGCTGCACACCACTGATATTTATTATTCATTATTAGTGTATTTTTGGCCCTATGGCGAGGCGAATCTGCTCCAGCAGTCTGTCTTTGTTGTTTGTGATGTTTTTTCCAGCGACCTCCACGAGATCAGTGATCATCTTAGCGCTGTAAGGACCTTGAAAGGTCTTATAATTTTTCCTCCAGACCTCAATTTTATCTGAAGAAACAGTGACACTTAAATCAGAACACAGTTGATATTTCAGTTTCATTCAGGACATTGTAAGACTTTAACTTGCCTCCACAGTTGACCACATTAAAGAGAGGGATGTGGATCACAGTTGGAGTGTTTCGGCATTTGAACACATAGAAGTCCTTCGGTTTCTTTACATCTTCACTGGGAATGTTGACCTCAGGGAAAGGGATGTTTAGTTCCTTGCACATCTTAGCAGCTTCCTTCACTGTCTGCAGTGGAAAAACATCACAATATTGTTTGATTAAAAGGGTTAGACTGTTTAAATTTAAGTAGTTATTCAGTGAAATCATCAGGATGAGATAAATGAGAATGTTAACGTAAAGCACTCTTTAGGTATCATAATATGGTTAATGAAAATTCATGCACTCGTTTTTAAATGGTTTTCTATCTTTAAATTATATTTTTAGGTGTCTTGGTTGTAGTGAATCGCATGATCAGGAAAATACTATAATAAGTCTTTAATAATAATGCTCAGGGCATGCAGGAGAATACAGGAAAATATAAACATCATCCAAGTTAAAACAACAAGACAACAAGAAAATGAACAGAGAAAACCTGTACATTTTAGATTAAGTTTTCGTGGTCACTATGAATGTCATGAGGAAAAAAATAAAAAATAAATCTCCTTTTGTGTTCTACAGAAGAAACATGTCACGGGTTTGGAATAACATGAGAGGGAGTAAATGATGATTTCTATGGGAATTTATTTTAAATTTAAATAAATGTATTCCTTTAAATGAACTTTTATGAGTGTATTCTTCATGCGTATAATACCATGAAAGGATCACCCTCACTGAAATCCAGTGAAATGATGAGGTCGATGTTTCTCTCTTTTCTCAGCACTGAGAAGTAGGGTGAGTTGAGCAACAGTCCAGCGTCTTCAAAGTCTCTTGTCTCACTTTCCAGAAGAGTGGAGGGCACTGCTTTATCTGAGAATCACAGCATTATTGTATTATTTACAATGAATTTCCAGTTAACACCTGTCCATTTGAGTTTCTGTTCTCACCATTCATGTTGTGGAGGAAGTCATAATTCCTGCCCCAGATCCACTGAGCCATGCATATAAAAATTCTTCTCCAAATATCTGTAAAACAAATGCACAGTGGTTCTAATTCAGTAAATGGTTTTGATATTGTTTTATATTCTGTATGTTTTTAGTTTTTCTTTGGAGAAAAAGTTATTAATGTTTCATTATAGTTTCTTCAGCTTTAAAGTACATCATTGGATGTCTTCTGTGGCATCCGTCTGATAAAACCTTTTTTTCTTTTGGAAGCTTTATGGAATCTTAAAGCACATTTTGGTTTATGCATTAATCTGGCTGGAAAATCAAAAATTAAGTACATTATACAAATCAACACATTGTAAAGACAGTTCAACCTACCAGAAGGCCAGAAACTGAAGCAATGACTCAAATCATTACACACATCCTCAGTGTATTGTTTCATATACTGTTTTGCTGCTTCTTTTTCAGTGAGATCCAGTGTTTTCGCTTGAAAAATCAGCTGACGTTTGCCTCCAGTGATCTCTGTAAAAAGAAGGGAACATGTATATGATTGAGTTCTTGTCATCTGACGAGGTATAATTCTAGTTTGTGTATCTTGCAGGGCTTTGAACCAGTTCAAGGAAAGAAAACCGGAATCAAAAGACATTTTAACAGGAACAAACAAAAATGAAAACAAAATCAAGTTTAATAGTTCTAAACAGAATCTTATTTGAATTGATCATTAACCGTTTAATAACATTATTTTATTGTTCTGTTTAAGATTTTAAATTTGGCAGTCAACCAATCAATTTAATTAAATTCAAATAGTACAGACTATGCAAATGTGACATTGAACCAACGTGAAAAGTTTGCGTACTGTAGAACTGCATATATTCAGGAAATTAAAAAAATATATTAAACACCGTGTTGTCAAAATGTGTATTATGGCTTGGTCTTACACTTACACTTATATTATTAGCATTTTACCAACATTAAGCTCAAATGGAGTTACGAGGTGTGTCACCAGCGAATGTCGGAGATTTGTGTTTTGTCAGTCATTAATGGTTGCATCTGAGGCAGTAAGTGCATCACGTTACGTTTTCATCAACTTACAGGTTACAAAGCTATATGTGGGCGCTCAGTGTGTTTACTGTCCTTTAATATATTTGGCCAAAAGCTTGTGTTATAAAATACTAAGTGTTACACACAGGCTGTAAATTCCAGACTAAGACACTCTTCTCGGCTCCTCAAATACATAATTAGCCTTTGCACACACATCATGTTTTGAATAAAGAAAACGCTGTACTTATTCAAAGAACCAGTTTTTTTTTTTTTTTTTTTTTTCAAGCAGAAACGGTCTCTAAAATGCGTGCAGGACTTTATTCACGATTGGGGCAGGTGGAGCTTCTCTATGAGGTTTGCCGACAGTTTGAGTATCCACTCAAGTTACGAGGTTTAGTCACAAGCTCTTAGTATAAAGTTCAATTCAAGCTCTGGTAGGCAAGCAAAATAAATAAAATAACGTTATTAACCAGTATTTTTTTTTTTCTAATCAAACCGTTTTCGGAATGATAATGTTAAAGAAGGAACACATGAACAAACGTTAAAATACTTATTAAGCTCAGAATGAACCGATTTTTAAAAAAAAATAAATAAAAATTATTTCATTTTTAAGCCCTGGTATATTGTTAAACATGTTTTTGCATGTTATTTTAGTTTTTTTTTTTTTTTTCATGTTATACTGTTTAATTTTTTCTGAAAAGACATTAAACATTTTCTAACACACTTTAGGAACATCTTACTGTTCAGCTTTGTTCTGATGGATTTATCGAGATCAGACGGATATTTGTCATTCAAAACAGAGAGATTCATGTCCACCAGATCCATGAGCACCTGGTAACATTGGTCTACAGGAGGAGACTTTGGATCTTCTGAAGAAAACACACATTGAACAAACATGAACAAAGTGCAAAATGTCTTGAATGCAAGTGCTTTCCATCCCCAAATTTACTGACATTCAGATATCAGGGTCCATATTCACAAAACATTTTATCTTACCACTAAGAGTTCTCCTAAATGGCAGTGAAAGTTCTTAGTTAAGAGTTTTCTCTTAAAATCTATTCAAAGCTGCTGAGACCAACTTTTACTAAGGAATAGAGAGAAGACTTAAGCTAAGAGGATGGAGGTGACTCTGTCAGCGATTTAATCATAGAAATATTGTAGAATGAGGTATCATGTTTCCATATTCAAGTAAATGTTTTAAAATACAAATGTTGCCATTTTCAAATAAAGGTTTTAAAATAAAAATAGGTTTTAAAATGTAGGCTAAGTGTCACTAATTAAACTAGTATACGTTCAGCTAATTGTCAGCATCTTACATGTCTGCGCCTCGAGAGAATGCAGAATTCAGGCGAAAAATTATGTTTTATAAACAAAGTTTGGGAGAAGCGTGTTCAAACAGTCTATCTAATCAGCTCGAGAGGAGGTATTCATACACAGACGAGAGCCGACTCGCCTATTGTTATCGAGACACTCGCCTATAGTCACTCTCGGCTGGGGAGATAATGGAACTCTGGGTTTGGGCTAAATTCCAAGCACAGAGTCCTCGATCCCCCTGGACAGCACACCAAATATGCTTATTATATATTTTATACACTACTTGATCATTTGTAAGTGTGAACTCGTGAAAACAACTGCCACAGGTAATCAGACATTATTTATTTATTAAAGATTTATTTTTGGTGTTTTGTCGTAGATTCAAATCTATAAATCAAAATATGTATTGCATTTATGAAGAAAATGTTCAGCACCCAAGGCTCTATCGCTACTCGCCTCAGTGGTGCTCAGTGTCTTTGGGTGGATTGCTGAAGCGGATTGGCAGCAACAGCCATTAGGATTGTTTGTGATTTGGTCTAGTGACTTAGGAGTCCTCTTGACTACTCCTAACGTTTCACAGATTTAGGAGCTAGTTTTAGCACTAAAATGCTTTGTGAAATACTCTTAGAGCAAAAATTTAGAAGTCCTAAAATTAGGACTGACACGCACATTATTTTTAAGAGTTTCTTCTAAATCGGCCAGTTAGGAGCTACTTTTAGCCTTGAGATGTTTTGTAAATACGGCCCCAGGTGTTTTCAGGTGATAATTATCATTATAGCTCACTTTTATTTTTCATCATTAAAGAGTTTATTTAGACTTTTTATTTATCATCAGGTAGCATAAACAGATCATTAGAAAGATAGATCAACTTGTCACCAAATAAAAGTAATAAATGCTTTACCTTTCCTCATTTCCTTAAACATCACTGTTTCTCTTTTATGCAGGAAAGGATGAAGGAACTCTGGGGGGGGAAGATGAAATGGAATTAAAGATAACATAATAATGAAATGACTGTCAGCTTTAGGCAGAACTGAAACTTGAGAACAAATGAAGTTGCACCTTTTATTTTTTCCCAGAAGACTTTCTTATCCTTGTCTCCATCAGCTATAGCGCTGCCACACAGAGCTGAGAAAACACATTTATGTTTTTAAAACACATTTTTAAATAAAATGTGTAATACAAACAGTCTGATGCATAAAGTTGTCATTTAAGCTCTTACCGTGTGAATGAAACAAAAATGAACGTTCCTTTAAATCACTGTGTAATGAGTGTCATGATCACCCGCTGGAGTGCCCTTAATAGCCACCAGAGGGCACTCCACCCCAGACTACTGCCTTCCTGTGGATATATGACCCAAAAGAAGGCAGTCCAAACAAAGCAGAAACACACAGGCAGACAGGGAAATCCTGTGTTAACCGTTCCTGCTCTGTCCCTGACCGTGGTCGGAGATGACAGGGGAGACTTTTCACTGCTCCAGGGCCAAAGTAGCTTTCTAAGTAGCTTTTCTCTTTCTGGCAATTACTTAACTTAATGCCTCTCCAGCATGTTATTATTTTTGTAATGTGCACATAAGTTAGAGTGTCACCAACCACTTGTATAATCCAAGTCAATAGTTCACATTTACAACACCTAGGTGACCGGAGCATATGAGAACAATTCAAAACAAAATATCCCAGTCTACAGGAAGCAGTTTCCTATCCCAATACAAAATCATTATGAAACAACTTTTTTTTTTTTTTTTTTTTTTTTGGTCATATAAAATAACTCTTTAACCGCTCTCTGGATGGAAGAGTTAGGAAGTTTCAGGGAGTTTTTTGTTGTCCATCAGAGTGGATCTAAACGGATCTATCCATCAGAGCGGATCTAAATGGATCTTCCTCACGCAGAGGGATAACTATTTATATTTGTCAGGTAGCTGTGCGTTTAAACAGTACCCTTACAGACAAATCTTCCTGGACTAACTCTATCCAGAGCTCCATCCAGGGATAACTCTAAAAATATTTGTCAGGTAGCTGTGCAGACAAATCTTCCTGGACTAACTCTGTCAGAGCTCCATCCAGGGATAACAAATGCTTACTTCCTAATTCTCCCAGCTCTTTCAACCAGACAGCAAGATTTAAAATGCATTAAAAGTCAGAAATAAAAAGATGATACATAAAAGATATAAAATGTATTAAAGATGAAATAAAAACAAGAAAAAGAATTAAAAGAATAAAAAGATAATACGTATAAAATAAAGTGCACACAGTTCAGACATAGCACAGTGCTCAATCAGTAAATGCATAGATAAAAAGATATGTTTTGAGTCTGGATTTGAATGTGGCTAATGTTGGAGCACATCTGATCTCTTCTGGAAGCTGGTTCCAGCTGCGGCTGGTGTAACAGCTAAAAGCAGACTCTCCTTGCTTTGAGTGAACCCTTGGTTACTATAAAGCATTGCCTGACAACCTTTATCTCTCGCATAACATAGTGCTTTAGATTACCTATCTCTGGAACGGTCCATAAACCTAATCAACTCAGTGAGCTACCCATTCACCAAACCTGTCTGGAGGTCTCAGTCTGCATCTCGGCCTATGATGCCGTTGGGGAAGTGGTTCTGTTGCACCACCCCCACTGTCCTGAGCTTACTTGGTGGAAGAAGAATTCATGTCAAGGGGGTTGAGGGGAAGCAAGGTTTCGTTGACAGTAGCGCTCCCTGCTGGATCTAGAGTGTTGCTGGATGGTCTTTCCCCTCCTGCGTTGGAAAATAGGCCAGACAGCTCCAGGTCTGCAGAATCTATGTCAATGACCAGGGGTGGCAGCTCCGCTGGTGCCCAGGTCCTAGCCAGCTCCATGGCCCAAGTGTTGTCCAGTGGTTCGCGACTACGATAGGGTTTCAATTGATCATGATGAACCACCTTTGCTTTGGTCTTTGGCCCCTTTTGTATGCAATACACAAGGTCATCCAGCTGTCCCAGGATGAAGAATGCCCCCTCGTATGATGGACAGAATTTCCTGATGTTGTTCCTGGCCCTCTGTGTGCCCTTAATGAGGTACCACACAGGATCTCCGACTTCAAACCGTGTGTGGCAGCAACTCTTGTCATACTGATTCTTTGCACATTCCACTTACTTGCCGAGCACATCTCTGGCGACCTGATGTGACAGCTCAAGCCGTTGTCGGAGGTGTAGGACATACTCAGGGGCAGTAGAAGCTGCATCAGAGTCAGGGGGTAAACCGCCTACCAGGTCCACTGGTTCGCTCACCTCCTGTCCGAACATCATATAATTAGGGGTGAGGTGAGTAGCACGGTGTCTGGTTGCTCTGTAGGTCATGACTGCATCATAAGATCCCCATCCCAGTGGCAGTGTTCAGCTGTTGTGGCCAAGATCTGTTTTAGAATGGAATTGAATCGTTCCACCTGGCCATCAGACTGTGGCCAAAATGGCGTGGTGCGTGTCTTTTCAATGCCAAACAGCGAACACATTTTCAGAAACACTTCAGACTCAAAATTTCGCCCTTGGTCGCTGTGCAATACCTGCGGAGCCCCATAATGACACACCCACTCTAAAGCTCCACACTTCAGCCACGGTTTCAGCTTTATCATTAGCCAGAGGAAAGGCTTCCACCCATTTTGTAGTCCTGTATCACCAGTACATAAGAAAAAAACTGGACATCATCCAGGCAATAGAACCGCCTGACCAAAACGCCATCTCTGATGTAGAGCCGTCTCCACTGGCTCCAATATGTTTTTGTGGCTGGACTATAAGGGGCAATAGCAGCCCATGTTGGCCGCTCTCCACTAGCCTCCATCCACGCCCTGATAGGCGCGATGTCTGGGACAGTCTTTTGAGCCTCTTGTAGTTCCTCTGGGGACCAGCTGCAGAAAAATACCTCCTCATTATTCTTAGTCACACAGATTTTTTCATGGGTTACCCCCTCTGGACATGCCGTTGTTGGGGCTAGTCCACTGGACTCTGCAGCTCCTTGCTGACAACAGAGTCCAAACTACACTGCACAGCTTGGTGTCAGAGGTTCTTGGGTTGAGGAGTGAGGCCTGGAAGCATACAAGGGCAGGACTGACGGCACGCCTGTCTAGAGAGGCTGTCTGCGTTAATGTAAAACCAACCAGGGCAGTGGATGATCTCAAAATCATACTCCCCAAGCCTCTCCAACCACCTGGCAAGCTGACCTTCAGGTTCCCTCATCTTGGTGAGCCAACGAAGACTGCTGTGATCAGTACATAGAGTAAAATGACGTCCCAGGAGGTACTGTCGGAAATGTGAGACAAACTCCACTATGGCTAGCAGCTCCCACTGTGTGGTACAATAATTCTGTTCGGTTTTGGACAACTTGCGGCTTCCGTATGCCAATACACACTCTCTCCCTTGCTGTACTTGAGATAGGACAGCGCCGATGCCAACATCGCTGGCATCAGTGTCCAGCATCATTTCTCCCTCATCCAATGGGTAACTCAGGATTGGTGTGGTAGTTAGTAGTTGTTTAAGATTATCGAAAGCCTTTTGACATTCTTTAGTCCACTGGAACCAGGCATTTTTCCTGGTTAGGGCATGGAGTGGCTCAGCTATTGTGGTGAAATCTTTCACAAATCGTTGATAATAGTATGCCAAGCCAATGAATTGACGAACCTCCTGGACGTGGGTGTAGGCCACTCCTGTACCTTTTGTATCTTAGCGGGGTCTGTGCTTACTCCCTGTTCAGAGACAACGTGACCCAGGTAAGCTACCTGGCAGCGAAAGAGGAAGCATTTTGCTGGCTTCAGTTTTAAGTTAGCATGCCGCAACCTATCAAAAACTTGACCCAGATGATGCAGCATCTCCTGCACATCATGGCCCAGCACAATTATGTCATCCAAGTACATGAGGCATGTCTCCCACTGCAGGCCAGCTAAAACCCGGTCCATCAGCTTTTGGAAGGTTGCAGGAGCGTTACACAATCCAAAAGGCATGATGTTCCATTCAAACAGTCCATTCCTGGTACAGAAGGCTGCGGCTCGGCGGGCTTGCGGCGTCAGTTCAACCTGCCAATAACCTGAGGCGAGATCTAGCATGAACCATTTAGCAGTGGAGAGGGTGTCAAGTGTGTCCTGGATCCGGGGCAATGGGTAAGCATTCTTGATGGTACAGTCATTTAAGGCACGATAATCCACACAGAGCCAGTAAGTGCCATCCTTTTTACGTACCATCACTATGGGCAAGGTCCAGCTGCTATGGCTGCGACGGACCAAGCCAACCTCCAGGCTCTGCTTTACTTCTTTGTCAGCATCCTGCTGCTTTTCTCGTGTCATCCGACGTGGAGGTTGCTTAAGATGGGTGTTGCCTCTGACTACGTATTCCAATCCAGCCTCAACCACTACCGTCCTGGCCACTCTCACCACATGTGTCTTTGATGTGCCCATAACTTTGAAAGTAGGGTACTTCCTCTCCAAAGAGTGTGATACAGTTATTTCCGAAATGAAGACAGGCTCGGGCTTGAGCGAGAAACGGATGACCCAGGAGTGCCTCTTCACTCGCAACGTCAGCCACCAAGAAGTGTACACTCACTTGCCGGTTGTTTATCTGTACCAGAACATGAACTTCACCGATTACTGGAATATCACCAGGCCCAACACCTAGTAATGTCTTGATGGCTGAAGCGGGGTCCTGGCGTTTGGGTGGATGGCATCGTAGAGTTGTTAGGGCAACACACTCTTTCATGATCCGCTGTCTAATGCGGCACAGATATCTAGTCCATGGATGGTCAGATGAATACTCATTTCTTGACTGTGAGTTTTAAAATGAATCGCAGTGGGCAACAGCTGAAGATTGACCCCTGGTTGCTTTTCCTGTGTGTTATGACAACGAATTTCTTCCCACTTAATGTCCTTATGGCCACTCCGTGAGGCTACCATGCGCTGGCGTTCGGGTACAGTTGATTTAAAGCCCTCTGCTGGGGTGGCCCCTACAACTTGCTTCCCCTCTTTCAGCTCCTTCCTTCACCACAGCCGTACGGGGCTTTCCGCTCGGACAGGCCATGTACACCTGTATGCGTGAGGCTGGTGACGTGACACTGCTAGCTTGGTGGTTTCATAATGGAGAGCAATGTCATAGGCTTGGGCCAATGTGAGTGGTCGCTTCTCTAATAACTTCTGTACAATCTCTGTATCCCCAATAGCATGAGTGAAAACTTCTACACCTATGCCATCTTTCTCTCTTTCAGTCCTATCACTATAGGCCACTGACACCTTTTCATATATGTCATCCCTTAATATATGGAGAAATTCCCCTGGTTTGCAGACGGTGACGGTGAGTTGAGACGGTGTCTCAACTCAATGGCCACTGCAGCAGCATGCTCTGAAGAGGGACCATAGGCAATCTCAACTTCTCCTACCAGACGGCTTTAACTGAATGACCTTGGTCTCTTCAGTCCAACGGACTGAATATGAATGCCTGTGTAAACGTCTGTGTATGAATACCTCCTCTCGAGCTGATTAGATAGACCGTTTGAACGTGCTCCTCCCAAACTTTGTTTATAAAACATCATTTGTCACCTGAATTCTGCATTCTCTCGAGGCACAGACATGTAAGGGGCTGACAATTAGCTGAACATATACTGGTTTAATTAGTGACACTTAGCCTACATTTTAAAATCTTTACTCCTTACTCTTAGCTTAAGACTTCTCTCTATTCCTTAGTAAAAGTTGGTCTCAGCAGCTTTGTGAATAGGTTTTAAGAGAAAACTCTTAACTAAGAACTTTTACTGCCATTTAGGAGAACTCTTAGTGGTAAGATAAAATGTTTTGTGAATACGGCCTCTGATCTCCAGATCAATACACATCCCAGAGACTATTGATCTGTTTTAGACTATTCTCTAATTCAGGTCAATACAATAGAGAATCTGTAGAATGTAAGTCAACATGATAAATATTAATAAACTGTCCTTTAAAACAGAGTTTGTTACCTTGCAGGTACAGCATGTCAATTTCAGGCTGGTTCTTGATCTTACGGCCATTTTCAAACTTGCTTCCAAAGCTGGAGGTTTTCACAAACGCTCCAGTGAGAGAATAACCTGCTTCATGTGGAGTGAACTCGAACCAGGGGTCTGCAGACAGAAACATGTCCATATAACAGCTGAAACAAACACATTAACTCTGTCTTTCTCTCACACACAAACACAAACCTCCATCTTTGCTCTGTTTGCAGTGCTTGTCAACCACTGTGTAGATGGGAAACGGGTCTTTACTCTGCTGCTTCCACTGATCTGTGAGTTTGTGCTCATCTATCTGAAGAGAAAAAAGAATATATTTACAGCTGTTATTAATCATGTTGGTGTAGGAGAGACATGGGACAATTTCTTCAGTCACAAACAAGCTCAAGTGAAAACCTCCTGCTAGGAACTGTTTTTGTTTGTGGAAACTTTGCGTTTAATAAGCTAAATATTTCAAATCAATATTTTGTGTCCATTTGTTTACTTTAATTATACTAATCATTTAATTGTATATACATAGATCATGTGTTCTCGTATTTACATGCATTTACTCACTCTGACCAGCGGATGATGCTTGCATGCCATTTTGGTTTGCGCTGCTATTAATTACAAGAAAGTTCCTCGTTATTATGAGAATGTTTCCCATAATTACGAGAAAGTTCCTTATTATTATGAGAAAATAAGTCTTACACAAGAAAGTTTCTCATTATTATGACATACTATGTCATTATTATAAGGAAGTTTTTCAATATAATGAGATACTAAGTCATAATTATAAGAAAGTTTCTCATTATTATGACTTACAAAATCATATTTTTAATCAAATGTGGTGTACATATCAATAGCCTATTAAAAATATAGCACTTTTAAGTAGGGGTGTAAATTGGATGGTTCATCACGATTCGATTCAATATCTATTCTCTTAGCCAGCGATACAACATTTTCAGATACCTCAAAAAGATCTGCGATACGATTCAATTCAGGGGTATATTGATCAATATTTTGATATTATGATATTATGTGCTTATTTTACACAACCAGTTACATTTTTATTAACTCACAACTGCAACCAAAATATATAACAAACATTTATTTCAAAATTTCACATCCTGAACCATGATCGGGACATCCACAAATAAAAAATTCACACAGTAATCTAATGACAGCTTATGACATGACAACATTCAAGAAAGTATTTTAGGCTTCTGTTCTAAAATGTGTAATGTCAAAAAACTGATAAACAAGAAATATATTTTTCTTTTTTAATGAAGCAACAACATATTATAGGTAGGACAGAGCAAGATAGGCTATTAATATTCTTTCATTGTGCAGAAGTATTATAAAGGCTCCAAAACAGAGCGACACAAAGCACTAATGCACATCCCGTGTGCAGAATGATGCACTTGAAGCAACACAGAGTCACAGCGCTCATTTGCAGCAGTTTATTGAGCATTTTCTTTTAACATTTTTAAATTTCAGTTACTGTGTGTGTGAAGAACGATTCATAGAGCTCTATTTTCCAGTGTTGTGATCTAACAGACTCTTGTTGAGATGTGTGCGCGCTGCTTTTTGCAAGGCTTTAAACATGAGCAAATTATAAACTTTCATGAAGATTCAGAACTGGCTCCATCTACTGTCCCGAGCATCAAGTTCTGAAAGGTAGCTTAAAGGGTTAGTTCACCCCAAAATGAAATTTCTGTCATTAATTACTCCCCCTCATGTCGTTCTACACCCATAAGACCTTCATTCATCTTCAGAACACAAATTAAGATATTTTTGATGAAATCCGATGGCTCAGTGAGGCCTGCATTGCCAGCAAGATAGTTAACACTTTCGGTGCCCAGAAAGCTACTAAAGACATATTTAAAACAGTTCATGTGAGTACAGTGGTTCAACCTTAATGTTATGAAGCGACGAGAATACTTTTTGTGCGCCAAAAATAATACCTCCAACAATAATGATTTTACTCAACAATATCTAGTGATGGGCGATTTCAAAACACTGCTTCATGAAGCTTTGAAGCTTAACAAATCTTTTGTTTTGAATCAGTGCGCGTATCAAAATGCCAAAGTCACGCCCCCCTGTGGTGAACTATTGAAATTTCAAAACCCTTATGATGTAACAAAGCCTTGTTTACTAAAATCACGTGACTTTGGCGCTCTGAATCTCTGATTCGAAACAAAAGATTCATAATTTTTTTACACACACACACATACATTACGTAAACACAGACTTTTATTTTGCAAACAATTAATCGCAATTAATCGTTGTGCAGCCCTAACATTAAGGTTGAACCACTGTACTCACATGAACTGTTTTAAATATGTTTTTAGTACCTTTCTTGGCATTGAAAGTGTTAATTATGTTGTCAATGCAGGCCTCACTGAGCCATCGGATTTTATCAAAAATATCTTAATTTGTGTTCTGAAGATGAACGAAGGTCTTACGGGTGTGGAACGACATGAGGGTGAGTAATAAATGACAGAATTTTCATTTCATATTTCACAGTATTGCGATTACAGCTCTAAAATGTGTTATTTTAAAATTTCTGGCTAAAAATCAACTTTCTTTCCCCATTGAACACATTTATTTCTAAGCAAAATAGAATATATAGAATAACATAGAACACACAGCACTTGCAGAGCAGCATTTTCTGTGAATCGAAGCTGAAAGCAGGTTTTATCGAGCCAGATCAGCCTCAAAAATAATACATTTACAAAACAAAACAAAATATGCATAGCACAATTCACATTTACAAAATTTGATTTGTAAATTCAAAACACAATTCATAAATACACAAGTAAAAGCATAAATATTTATCCAAATGCTCACAAATGCATCTTACCTAAATAAATTTAAAGTGTTTAAACAAATACATATGTATCAAGTTCTTGAAATAATTTCCATCACACATAATGAATGATGTTACATGTTACGCAGTAACTTGATATTTCCCTTGTGCGGTGTTGAAAACCCTATCACACTCGTGGTGTTCCCATCCAAAATGCCCGGCCTGCAAAAAAAAATTGCTTATAAATCTCTCATTATGCTACCTTATCACCAAATTTTGGATTCAATCTTTTTGTCAGCTTGTTTTTTCAATTAGGACAGGTTTTATATATACTATGATATATACAGTGGTGGTCAGAATTATTGGCACCCTTGATAAATATGATCAAAGATGACTGTAAAAATAAATCTGCATTGTTTATCCTTTTGATCTTTAATTCATAAAATTAGCAAAAATATAACCTTTCATTGAAGCGAAAGAATTGAAAGTGGGGGGAAAATCACATTATGAAATAAATGTTTTTCTCCAAAACACGTTGGCCACAATTATTGGCACCCTTTTATTCAATACTTTTTGCAACCTCCTTTTCTCAAGATAACAGCTCTGAGTCTTCACCTATAATGCCTGATGAGTTTGGAGAACACCTGACAAGAGATCAGAGACCATTCCTTCATGCAGAATCTCTCCAGATCCTTCAGATTTCCAGCTCCATGTTGGTGCTTCTTCTCTTCAGTTCACTCCACTCATTTTCTATAGGGTTCAGGTCAGGGGACTGGGACGGCCATGGCAGAAGCTTCATTTTGTGCTCAGTAACACATTTTTGTGTTGGTTTTGATGTTTGTTCTGGATCATTGTCCTGATGGAAGATCCAACCACGGCCCATTATTGGATTTCTAGCAGAAGCGGTCAGGTTTTGATTTTTTATCTGTTGGTATTTGATAGAATCCATGATGCCATGTATCTGAATAAGATATCCAGGACCTCCAGCAGAAAAATAGGCCCACAACATTAAAGATCCAGCAGTATATTTAACCGTGGACATGGGGTACTTTTTATCCCTGTGTGCACCAAACCCATCTGGAGGGTTTGCTGCCAAAAAGCTCTTTTTTAGTTTCATCTGACCATAG
This sequence comes from Ctenopharyngodon idella, assembly GCF_019924925.1. Taxonomy (NCBI): domain Eukaryota; kingdom Metazoa; phylum Chordata; class Actinopteri; order Cypriniformes; family Xenocyprididae; genus Ctenopharyngodon; species Ctenopharyngodon idella. Next base: position 43,214,531 of record NC_067224.1, read on the forward strand.
AAGCCAGTCCCGTTTGAAGTTCCAGTCGTGTCTGACAACTGAATATGAGATTGTTTCTGGATGAGAGCAGAGGATTTTCCTTGAAACCCTCCCAAACAACCTGTGGTGATGTAGGTGCTGTTTGATAATTTTTTTTAGGCTTTCTGAGACTCAAGACTGAACTAATCTCTGCAATTCTCCAGCTGTGATCCTTGGAGAGTCTTTGTCCACTCAAACTCCTCCTTATTGTGCATTAGAATGATTTAGACACACGTCCTCTTCCAGGCAGATTTGTAACATCTTTAGATTGTTGATTGGAACTTCTTAATTATTGCCCTGATGGTGGAAATGGGGATTTTCAATTCTTTAGCTATTTTCTTACAGCCACTTTCTATTTTGTGAAGCTCAACAATCTTTTGCTGCACATCAGAACTATATTCTTTGGTTTTACTCATTGTGGTAAATGATTAAGGGAATTTGGCCTTTGTTGTTTCCTCATGTTTATACTCCTGTTGAACAGGAAGTCACGGCTGGACAATTTCATGTTCATGATCACCCTGGTGTGCTAAAAAATGTAAATATGAATGGGAATATACTTAAGAGATATTTTACTCATAAAAAATTCTAGGGGTGCCAATAATTGTGGCCAACGTGTTTTGGAGAAAAAACATTTATTTCATAATGTGATTTTCCCCCCACTTTCAATTCTTTCGCTTCAATGAAAGGTTATATTTTTGCTAATTTATGAATTAAAGATCAAAAGGATAAACAATGCAGATTTATTTTTACAGTCATCTTTGATCATATTTACCAAGGGTGCCAATAATTCTGACCACAACTGTATATATATATATATATATATATATATATATATATATATATATATATATATATATTAATCGTAGGCCTTATTTATCTGAGCTTATGTACCTCAGTCTTTCAGTGAAAAAAGCGTTATTTGTGGATAATTTTGTCAATTTTACATAAAATATGAAAAAAAAATTGCACTGTTTATCACACTAGTGTGCTTTAATTTTTACCCAGGAAATTTGTTTTGAAATGGTTTTGTTTTGTTTTTATTTATTACAAAATGGCACAAAGTCACACTTGTGGTGTTCCCGGTCAATAACGACCGGCCGGCAGAAAAATAATTATAAATCACTTGTTACGCTATTTTATTAGCAAATATTGGTTTCAATCTTTTTGTCAACTTGTTTTCTTTAAATTAGGACAGGTTTTATATTCATTTTTGAAACTGATTGATTGTAGGCCTCACTGATCTGAGCCTCACTGATTTGAGGATAAAGTTCATCTCTGTGTAAAAGAAAGCCTGTAATACTCAAAATAGTTTGTTTGTGTTCATGAATGTGTGTGTATGTGCACAGATGCACGAGTATGCATGTATCCACACGTGCAGAGGTCTGAGGCCTTTATTTTTGCTCGTTAACATGTATATAGTATGTGAACACGAACATGATGAACACGCACCTGGACATTAATTGTTTCTCTCATTTTCGGCTCCCCTTCATTTTCAACGGGCGGTCATTTCTGACCAATATAAGCTCAGATCAATGAGGCCTGCGATCAATCAGTTTCAAAAATAAATAAAAAAACCCTGTCCTAATTGAAAGAAAACAAGTTGACAAAAAGATTGAATCCAATATTTGGTGATAAAATAGCGTAACAAGTGATTTACAAGCTATTTTTATAGGCTGGTCATTATTGACCGGGAACACCACAAGTGTGACTTTATGCCATTTTGTAATAAATAAAAACCAAAATTAAACCATTTCAAAACAAATTTCCTGTTTAAAAATCAAAGCACACTAGTGTGATAAACAGTGCAAATTTTTTTAAATTATTTTTGGTAAAATTGACAAAATTATCCGCAAATTTTTTCACTGAAAAACTGAGGTACATAAGTTCAGATAAATAAGGCTTATGATTGATCAGTTCCAAAAAGAAATATAAAACCTGTTCTAATTGAAAAAAACAAAAACAAAAAAAAAACAAGCTGACAAAAAGATTGAATCCAATATTTATTGATAATGTAGCATAACGTGAGATTTATAAGCAATTGTTTGTAGGCCAGTTATTTTTGACCTTGAACACCATGAGTGTTACAATGTGGGAAAAAACCCACAAAAAATTACAAAAAGTATCAAACATTTTTTGGGAAGTTGTTAGGTAAGTAAAGTCAGTAAATTTTCATTTTCGGGTACGGGAAAATCCACTCCAGGTCAAAATGACCCGAACACAACCTGAGGAATATACATATTTGTGTAAACTTTTTAAATTTATTTAGGTAAGATACATTTGCGGGAAATATTTATGCTTTTACTTGTGTATTTATGAATTTTGTTTTGTAAATGTATTATTTTTGAGGCTGATCTGGCTCCATAGGTTTTACTCCATGCAGCGTCAGACTATATATTTCTATAATTACATCACAATTACATCGTTGTGATTTGATGATCGCACCTAAGACACATCACACATTCTCACATCCATGCATTGTCAAAATTCATAAAAAAAAGTTACCGGGCACTGTTAGTTAACTGTTAGTTACTGGTGAATAACCGTTTTAGCGCTGATATTTACTCGCATTTGGCGGTTTGAACCCTGGCGATCATGCTAATAGTGTCCTGCAAATGACGCTGCGAGCACGTGCAGTGCTGTCGGAAGCAATAAAGGTATTAGAAAACGTAACATTTTGCAATTTAGTAATTGTCAAGGCCATTTTGCGATTTCAATCACCAGACAGGGTTAGGGTTAGGGTTCCAGCCACCTCACTTCATCTTCTTTTTTCGACTGGGGGAAAAAGTTCCAGGGGTTCACATCCTTCTGCCATCCTACACACAGGTGACTGACTGACTGCTCGCAACAACCGGAGGGGGAGGGAATGGTCGGGTTACTCACTACACTGCACACAGCCTGGAGGATTCCTGCACTTTCCACGACATAAAAAAACAGCTCATACCGCAGGAACGGTATCACAGGAAAATTTGGTGGTTTTGAAACCGTGACATTTTCAAACCGTGGTATACCTTGAAACTGGTAACCGGCCCATGCCTACCCACAGGTATCGATCTTTTATGCGTTGCATCGATACATATCGTTAGACATTAGATCAGTGTATCGATCTATATGGATGTATTCTTACACCCCTATTTTTAAGACTGAATGTGAGCACCTCATTAAGTTCATACATCATTGAGGATTGTATTATAAATTGTTACAGACCTCTTTCACATAATCTGTGACGAACATCGCTGCCCAGACGTCAGTCAAACTCAAGTAGTCTTTCTCATAGTAATATTTCTTCAGTTTGTCAAATGCATCTCTCCAGCTGACTTTAGGACCGCTGAGTCTCTGGATGATCTTGTCTTTCACAGTCTCTAGTTTGGTGGACCAGTCTGATTCCTGATATAAGGAGGCCATACACCTTCAGAGAAAGAACATATGCTCTCATTTATGACATTCACCCCATCTGTGTGTGTGTGTATGTGTGTGTGTGAGTGAGTGTTGTTTCTCAGGGTTTGTACCAGGTGGATCCAGAGACTCCGCTCAGATAAAGGATGGAGTCCAGAAGACCTGTTTTCTGGAGCTGAACCAGGGATCCCAGCAAACCCACCATGGCTCTTTGTCCTCCTCCAGATCCCAGTAAGGCAATGTTTGGCACCTCATTCTGAAACACAGATTGATTTAGCAAACATTTGATGTTCATCAGATACAACACCATTTGTAAGAGAAAAGGAATAGCCAGGCAGATATATGAAGTAGCCTATAAATAAGGTTTTACCTCACTGCAGTGAATCTGAAGCTTCTGCAGGCTTTGTAGAACAGCTTTTCCTCTTTTGACAACAAACTCCTCCTCCTTCTCATTCAGAGAGGGTTCAATTCTCACCTCAACACTGCAGAGACAGACCAGTGCTGAATTTAACATCACATACTGCTATTTTGATTTCAGATTTAATTAGGTCTTAAGTTCATTTAGAACAGTTGTTTGCAGAATTATCCAGTTTGTAATAGATGTTAATTGTGTAAATAATGCAGTTCAGTACTTATAGGCGATAAAATGGATTGCACAGATTCCATCATAGAAATCTGAGCAGAGTTACCTTTCCTGGGGTTTGGATGCACTCATCTATAAAACAATAGAGTTGACATTAAAGTTAAAGTCTACAATTCAAAAACTAATAGGGAACATCTTCTGATCAACTTTATAGTTCTTTTGATAAAAAATAATTATACCTCGAATGTCAATTATTAAGCCACTGCTTTTGTTTTTTAATGTAAGATGCTAGCAGTGGAAGTTATAGTGTTTACTAGTTTGCATCAGGCCATTGATTTTGGCGTTTTAATTTTAATTATGAATGAAAAAAAAATCATTCATATACTGTTGTCACTTATAATGACATTAAGTCTATTAATTGCCTTGTTGTAAAAGCTTTAAAACATATACTCACTGTTCTTGAAAAATCTTGAGACTTCACCAGTAGCAACACAGCATCTGTCGACTCTCAGATCAGACAGAAGAGCCTCTTTTATAGGACTCTGAAAGTCTAGACATCATCGTGGGAGGTGGAGGTAATAAACCTGAACTCCAGAGAACAGTAAAAGTTTTCCATTTAATTTCCTGGTACAGACAGATCTTTATCTATCTATTTATCTGTAATAGATCAATTAGCGTGTCCTTGAGACAACAGGCAAACGAATGGAACTGAAAATATTAGTGAATACTTAAAATACTTAGTATTTGATATCGCCAATAAACGTTCATGGATTTTAAGCACATGGGAACGCGTCATGGATTCCTTCCTGCTGCCTAGCATCTCAGCGGCTATAGGCTGCTGCTATACCTGAAATAAACCTCTACAAATGTATATGGTAAAAAATATATATATTCTAATAATATAAATAAATATATTTTCTACCAATATTTTTGGTGTATTTTTAAAAATATATTTTCAAAATATAAATATATTTTTCAAAAGCATTTAAAAAATATAGTTTTGAACCAAGAAAATACATTCACATGTCACATTTGAAGAAAAGAAATCACAGCTATTTTTTAACTGAATTTTTCTAGTAAATTTTTCTGTTACCGTATATGGCTGCCATGACTGCACTTCTTCTCTCTGCTCCACTGCCAGCTTTGCTCTTTCCTCCTACAAAAGACAATACATAAACATTTGAACAGGGAACAGAGGGCATGCACATTGTCTTCTGACTAGTTTCGGATTTCCTGATATTTTTGTTCACAGTGGAACTAAAACAATTTTAGGTATGTTGGATTTTAAAGATATTTAATGGGGATATTTTCTGTACAGTAAAGAAACTGATAATGCAGGAGAGGTAGAATTAGCCTTTTATACACTTCTGCACTGCATTTTCACTTTTACAAATTATGGGATTGTGCAGTCTCACAAAGGCAGATTATTGTGTCCTAATTAAAAATAAGAATAAAAATAAAAATAAAAATAAATCTATCTCAGATTTTACATCAGTTTTTGAAAGAAGACTCTTATGCTCATGAAGGCTGCATTTATTTGATCAAAAATACAGAAAAAAAACAGTAATATTGTGAAATATTATTACAATTTAAATATATATTTTTTCTATTTTAATATACTTTAAAATCTAATTTATTTCTGATCAAAGCTGAATTTTCAGCATCATTACTCCAGTCTTCAGTGTCACATGATCCTTCAGAAACCATTCTAATATACTGATTTGAAAATTCAGCTTTGCATCACAGAAATAAATGATATTTCATAAAGTATATTAAAATAGAAAAACATTATTTTCAATTGTAATAATACTTTTGACCGGTACCATATACAGTATGTCGCACGTGCTACAAAAAAATTGGTTTGTGCGATGAATAAATTTACCACAGTAGCACACGTGCGATACAGGTTTGAATGTATGTAAGACAGAGATGTTTTTTTGTGTGTCGTGAGTTTGTTGTGTGCGAGATTAATCTAGTGTGGCACGATTAACCAAATCGCAAAATTCACTGAGATCAGAGCGGATCGATCAGTTTGCAGTAAATGCTGCTTCATCTTGGAAGCGTTGTGAATCTGAGTCACTTATAATGTGCATTTGACAATCAACTCATGCCAGACATCTTTCCAAACTTGTAATGAGAAGAAGTGTTTACAAACTTGTTGCCCAACAAAAGAGACATGTTTTTACTCCAAACTCACTTCATAATGTCAGCCGAGTGTTTGAAATAACGTTGTTTTGTGATCTGACGTGGCTTCATATAATAGAATGAGGCAGAAATTATATTGTTTTACAGTAGGCTATTCTGTACAGTGATAAAGGCTATGTCGATCAGCATTGCATTATAACTGTAACTTATTCTTATGAGAATACACAAGACAAGATGTCTAGAAGAACACAGATAAACCGTATATTGTCGCAATCATATGTTTCTGTCTTCATGTTTCATTAGTCAAAATGTCTCTATCTCTGTTTTATTCTGCTATAGCGATAGCTGTATGCCTTTGTCCATATAAGGGATTTCCTGGAACGTCATAAGGTTTATGACTTCTTTGAGTCTCACTTATGGACTTTCTGCGTGAGTGCGCCCTCTGGCTACGAGTATAAATGAAACAGATATTACAGTACATGTTTGTACTCGATAATGCTCACATATAATAATAATAATACTTCTCTCTAAAGAAATTTGAAGTAAACATATGCAAACCCATAAGTTTTTCTCCAGTGGATGCATAAGACAAAAGTTAAGAAATTACACTCACAGATTTTTTTCATAATAATTCAATACTTGATAATAAAACTTTAGATCTTTCTAATGATTTATAGGAAAATTAAGCAATATTTTCAAGTGCTCAACCAAAACGGATGGATGTCATGTGGATTGTGATTAGTGATATTGGTATATATAAGCAAAATTGACCTAATATTAAGCAAGAGGTGTTATGTTGCTGAAGTCTTGCATTTTTGGTAAATAAAAAAACGTTTGTGTGAAAACATTTCTTGTTAAGGTTTGTATTTTGAGTGCCCTGTATGGAAGATTAATCCTCTGTCAGTCACATGCCTGTTTAAGTGATGAACTGCACTACTTGTGGTTGTTTTCAGAAATGGTAACAGACGTTTTATACTTGTGAAACTACAAAACTTTCACCAGTGCTATGTGCATGCATATGCATACTTAGTATGTGTAATTCTTTTTAGTATTTATAGCACCATTGGTCACTGTATGTTAAACTATGACAGTGTAGAAGTTTGTATCAGTGCACGATGTAGTTTTCATGTTCTGTTCCAGTGAAGTCCTGACAAAAAAAAGCTTTATCTAATTGTGCTTGCAGGGGTTATTTATTATAATGAGACTGCTGTGACCATGCCAAAAGAATAATCTCCAGGAGAGTTCAACAGCGGCCCAGATGAGAAGAGTCCTTCTGGAGTTTATGACTCACCTCTAACCCTTACCAAAGTTTTATTACGTATAGAGAACAAAGAGTGTCAAAGATAATGGCTTTAAATGACCTCATTTGTGTAAAGAACAGAATACCATGGTTGGATGTTGCTAAAGTTATCTGTACTGTTAACCTATCAGAACCTGTAGAAAAGATGTCAAATGATTCTCCACCTGATAGTCTTTAGAGTTTGAGAGAAAGAAAACAAACAGAACAAAGAAAGCAGAGCACAAACAACAACAACAACAACAACAACAACAACAAAACATTTCCACTTATATACATGTCCTAGGACATAACAGTGTTGAAAAATGTAGTAGTCTAGAATTAGGTCATATCTAAGGAAAATGCATCTGGTAGTTAACATGTCAACTTGCTCTTTTTTTATTGGATTGTTCAGTCACTCTGCTGTGTCTAAAGATTTCATATTTCAACTGTGGTTATAGTGAATGATAGTGGTACCGGATGCTTCCTATTATTCTCAACAATCTAATGATTATTGTGCCGCAGATTACGATGATAATAACTGGAGATCTACAATATCTTGGCCCAAGTAACATAATTGTAGTAATCATGCAGTTCATGGTTACTTTTAATTCTCTTAAATAGTTTAAACAGGTAGTGCTTATTTTACATCCCTACATAAGATTCCCAGTCTATGTGAATTTTTTTAATTCAGTGGTAGAAGTCTTTCTATTTTCAAATCATATAAATCAGTAATGAAATCAATTTCCTCTGAACTCTCACACAAGACTCACTGACTATTTATTAACTCAGCTTTTTGATTTTTGTAAATCATTAAATGCAGTATGAGTTAAAGATTTGTAAGAGTTTATGAATACTGTTATTTATGTGCTACTTTAAACACAAAGGCTATTGTTGTTAAACACAATGAAGTGTTAATGCAGCCCAGAGCACTTCTGTTAAAGGTTAAAGGTCAGATATTAACATGCAGCAAAGGGAACCCCTGGTGTTAAGACTTGTATGGCTTAATATAATGTAAATGATGTCTCTTACTAAAATATGTAGTAGAAAACCCATGAAAGATTTATGTTATTTAAAAAATCCATGACATATTTGGACATTGGGGGCGCCATTTTGTTTAGGTGCACAGTGAATTCTACGTCGATGACGTCAAATGGTTGCACTCAATGAGCTACTGACACTGCCCACTTACTATTTTTACTGCAATACAACTCAGAATATAATATACGATGCCACATTGTGCAGCTTTTGGTTGTAATTTTCAGTCAAAGGGCAACAAGAGAAGCGATGCAAATCTTTACTGCTTTACTAGCGATTAGAAGAGGAGAAAAGAATGGGAAGATGTCTGTGGATGAATAAAACTTCCTAAAGACTCACATCTTTGTTCTTTCCACTTTAGCCCTGATGACTTTGAGGCTTTTAGACCACAGCTACTGAAAGAGCTTTTGTGGCTCTTTCCACCATGACACAAAAATATAGGGGACCTATAATGCTCCTTTCACAAGATGTAATATAAGTCTCTGATGTCTGTGAAGTTTCAGCTCTTTCCCACAGATCATTTATTATAGCTTGCCAAATTTGCCCCTGTTTGTGTGCGTCCCTTTAAATGCAAATGAGCTGCTGCTCCCGGCCCCCTTTCCAGAAGAGGGCGGAGCTTTAACAGCTCAAACTTCGGTTGCTCAACAACAACAAAGCTGGAGAATCTCAAGCAGCCAAAATGACGAAAGTTTTCAGTGTTACATTGTTCAAACCGGAGTCGGACACTGATGGAGAGACTCAGGAAGAAGTTACAACTTTTAGAATGAAACTGGACGTTTCTGAACGGTTAGTGGATAAATTTATGTAGTTGCTGTGGAGTTGATTCAACTCATCCACTAGCATGTGCCGTCATGTTAATCTTTTGTGCAAATCCAGCGTTGAATTGACTCTCGTTTGTGAAGCAGTCCGGTGTAAAATGACGGCATGACACTCTACTACAACAACTCAAAATATCTTCCTTTGCATTGAACTTTGAGTGTTGTAACTTTGCAGATGTTGTTTATGATTAAACAGCAACATTACAAACTAACTAAAGTTAAAAAAGTCAAATCAAAATAACCACCCCTTCAAGTCACTGAACACATACTAATCATTGGCATTAGATTATTACAGTTTTTCTCAATCAATTTGACACATTTCTCCAAATGAATGTAATTATATATATATATATATATATATATATATCTAGCTTTGAATTTGAGGGTGTACATGTTCTACAGTTTACTGGACACAGAATAGTAGAATTTCTCTAATATAAAGTACTGTTACTTTGTACTCTAATTATACTGTATAGTACAAAACACTGTTGATGGTTCTAGGATGTATTTTCTAAAGCACAATCACCTGTGCTCCTGTTTATATTATCCCAAGATTCTGATCGTGTCATAATTTTTGCTACTGAATGTTTACTGATGGATAAATGTGTGCTGTTTGAGTTTACATACTGACACTTGAGTTAACTATACTACTGTATGTGAGAACATGGTTAAACCACTGTAAAATAAGGGAATTTTTTGTGTAGAGTTTTGCAGAAATCATTAAGTAAATTGGAATATATGTGAAAACAACGTGTTTATGGTTTTGAGAAATGTGTCTTTATTTTGAGAATTGAATAAATGGTTTGGGAAATCATACCAAATGAATCAGTTATGGTGTGTTAGCAATCGAGAAAAAAAAAAGCACAGTTTGTCTCAGTTTATCTCAATGGCGCCCAAGCTGAGGTGTTTGGACTTTGGCGGCCTCTTGTTAAATTTCTGTAAAGAGAAGTTGTTTCCCTCAAAAAAAGAAAAACTTATGGCCACGATGAATATGATGTCGTTCGCTCAACATCGAGGCCACGACTTCACAAAACTAAGTGAACTGAACCCATCTCTTCCCAGACACCGTAACCTACAATCAATCGAAATGTATTGAAAGACTACTTTTTGAGACTTTTTAACTTTCAGAAACTTCAACCAGTGTTGTGTCATGTGAATACAGGGCCATTCAAACTGAAAGTGTTTTTGTGTCCGTCCGCACTATTTTTGTTTTTATTAAACATGATTGTCTTTGACGACGACTATGCTAGACCAGCTCAAACTGTGATTTAGAACTTGTTAGCTGGTTTGATCACACACACACACACACACACACACACACACACACACACACACACACACACACACACACACACACACACACACACACACACATAATCATTGTGTATATACACTCCCTGAAGACAGTTAATATCTTCTTTAGACGCTCATGTAGTGTGTGCAAATGCTTTTTGTTTGACCGAGCTGGAGATTATGTTAATAATTACTTTGAAATACTTTAAAAACTGTTTTAGAATTCATGAGTCATGGATAGTGGATACTCTTTTCAGTAAAAAACTAATAGGCCTAATGTAAAGTTATTTCTAGATTTTATTGGCATGCAGGAAACTGCTAAAATAAATAATAGAATCTATAAGTAATGCTCTTGTGTGCAAATGTATAGCTTATAAGTTGTGTTCAGACCAAATGTGGGTGACAGTGTGGTTTACAGTAGCACTTCTCACAGTGAAGAACATGTTTCTCGACCAGTGTTGTGTCAAATCTGTTCCTCTTAGGTTAGTGGTTATGGTGGTTAGACAGTGAAACATTCAACACAACACTGGTGACAGTCAGCACTCGCTCTCTAGAGGGAAGATTGAACCTGTTGAGGAGTTTACAGAATGATTGTAGGTTAAAACTGTTAACTGAGCTCTTATTATTGAACACGTCACCATAAGTTGCTCTTAAGGGACAGTTCCTATTATAGTAAGAGTGTACTGTAAATCAACAAAATAGAATTTGAGTAGATATTAATAAATAAGTGAAGCAACACTTCTCCATCATGCACTGGCACAGCGTCACTATATATCAACTGTAGCCGGATTTAAACACTCATTCGGTCAGATCAGAGGAAGTTCACAAACACAGGAGGAGCTGATGATATTTAGAGAAAGAGCTGTAACTATATACTGAAAAGAAAGACTGACAGAAACAGAAAATGTCTGATAAGTGTGATCTGTGTCTGCTGGGACTGATCATTCTCTGCTCACTTCTCACAGGTAAAGAAATCTGTACTTTCTCTAAAGACATTTAGTGGAGTTAGTCTGGGAAAGAGTTCATTTGAACATGCTCAGTTTATTCTTGACCACATTCAAGTTGTGATCTCAGAGTTGTGTATTGATACAGTACATACTGTATAATTCCTGATACTGGACATAGTGTCACAATCAAACATCTGATGATGCAACATTATCTTCATATTAAGAGTGTGTGAGTGATCTGAACAGCTCTCTAATGAAGAAAAACAGTTCATTCTGGAGAGTGTGTTTGCATTAAGTGAGGAAAAGACTGTATGACTTTTTATGCTGATATGTTTTATATTTTCATTTATTAATATATAACATAATAATTACTCAAATGTACTTGTGTTTCAGGTACCAGTGGAGTGAATGATGCTCATGTGTTCATCAGTTCTGGTGAAGATGTCCGTCTGTCCTGTAATAATGCTCTTTCTGACTGCAACTCAACTACATGGATCTATGACAGTTTCAGACATCCAGGGACAGATGAACTGATTACTGGAGGGGAAAAGAGGAAAGACACAGAGAGACATGAGAGACTGAGTCTGGGGTCTGACTGCTCTCTGAACATCAAGAACGTCACAAAAGAAGATCCTGGATTTTACAGCTGCCGACAATATGTGAATGACAAACAACAAGGAACTGATGCACGTGTTTCATTGCATGTTCTTCATGGTTAGTGTTTCTGTGAATTACATGATTATGTTCAATTTTAAAAGGACTCCATTCTCCCTTTAAACTCACGTTTGCAGAAAAGACTAAAGTCTGTAATGTGATTTGTGTCTTGTGTTCAGTTTCATCATCATCATCATCCTCACAGACTGAGATCAGTCCAGGTCGCTCTGTGACTCTCTCCTGTCAGTTGTATCCATATGCTGGAGAATCTTGTGATCATTGGGTCCGTTATGAGGGAATTCATCTGTTGTGGGTGAATCAGTCTGGTGTTGATCTGAAGACAGACTCCAGATATCAGATATCAGCTTCAGATCACTGTATCATCACTCTGACTACAACACTCCTGAATGAAGATGACAACAGAGAGTGGAGATGTCGGCTTACTCACAGAAATCAAGTCAAGACCTCAGTCAGATACACTGTCAAGTATTCAGGTGAGAAACTAACTTTCCTAACTCAGTTTCAGAAGTCTCTCTGTTTGTATTGGATGGCTCAGATATGATCTTTTGACCATATCCCATTTTGTGTCTTGTCTGTTTTCATTCACTGCAGACTCATATCCTGTATCTATGTTTATATTTTGGCATTGTGAAATTGTGATTAAAGCCATAAAATGCATAAAAATGCTTATAATTCCTAAAATGGACCTCCTACATGGGTCATACATGAAATATTTCACAAATCTATTTGAGTCTAGTATGTATGGTTGCCGAGAGGGCTCAACACATGCAAATAGAAAAAACAGCAGCAAATAAAGAAAATATCTTCATCAGTTTGACAACACATGCGCTGCAAAAGTCCACAACACATGCAAATAGAGAAACGCACCGCAAATAGCACATACCAGGCCTGGCAATCTCAAGCCAAAAAAATACATTATTTATTATTAATAATTTATTAATAATATTTTATTAACGCAAAATAATACCCCCCAAATCGTTTGTCCTGGCGCAGACCACAACGAAAAGGGAACACCAAGTGCCGTACCTGTCTGGGACCGCTGGCTGGGATTGTTCAATGGGTAACACTTTATAATAACTCACACTATGAAGCATTAGTTAAGCATTAGTAAACAGTCAATTCATCATTTATAAAGCATTAATAGACATTAATAAGCAGTTTATAAATACACCTATAAATGCTTTGTTCTTGATTTATAAGCATATCTATAATGTGTTTAATCATTGTATTTACATACTTTATTAATGATAATTTATCATTTCTAAATTAAGTATTACATTATTTACAAACCAGTTATTTAGGAGTGTTCAGTGGTTCATAAGATCATTTATAAAGTGTAAGTAAATGATTAATAAACTATTTAAATGTACATTTATACATCTTATTATTTAGACATATAATAATAGTTACTCAGTGTGTTAATAAATGCTTTATTAATACATATTCCTACTGTAATTCATGATTAATTCAGGTAGTTATAAAACATTTAGTAGTTGTCAGTGAACTATTTCTGTGAGCTCATCTAAAGTGAGGACAGTAAAGCTTTATAAAGGAGATTTAAAGGCTCAGTGATCTTCTGCACTGCTGTTATCTAATGTTTTAAAGTTAGTACTGAGGTAGTTTTAAAACTGTGAAATATTTTATTATATTATTATTGTTTTATAAAAACATTATTTGTTGTATTTTGGCACTCCTGTAATCCAGTGTTGGCACTGGTAAATTTTATTCAGCAATGTTTACACTTTACAGAAATTTGCAGATTGCAAAAGCTTAGTTTCATTTTGCTGCATAGTTATGTTTTCTGGAGGAGTACAGGGATTTTTATTTTCTGTGAAATTGCAGAGGTTTATTTTTAATTTTATATCAAGTTACCCATCGTAAAGTTTCATTTTTTTCCTTTAAATAAATATTTCTATGTTCTGTATCCTTCAAATCTCCTTTATAAAAGCTTTACGAGGCATGAATAGTCCTCACTTTAGATGAGCTCACAAAAATAGTTCACTGACAACTACTAAATGTTTTATAACTACCTGAATTACTCATGAATTACAGTAGGAATATGTATTAATAAAGCATTTATTAACACACTGAGTAACTATTACTATGTCTAAATAATAAGATGTATAAATGCACATTTAAATAGTTTATTAATCATTTACTTACACTTTATAAATGATCTTATGAACCACTGAACACTCCTAAATAACTGGTTTGTAAATAATGTAATACATAATTTAGAAATGATAAATTGATCATTAATAAAGTATGAAAATACATTTATTAAACACATTATAGATATGCTTATAAATCAAGAACAAAGCATTTATAGGCTGTATCTATAAACTGCTTATTAATGTCTATTAATGCTTTATAAATGATGATTTAACTATTTACTAATGCTTAACTAATGCTTCATAGCGTGAATTATTTTAAAGTGTTACCGTTCAATGTTTACTCTTCAGTGGTGTGCACCAGAAAGGTGAGTTTTTTATTTTTATTTTTTTTTTTACTTTATTTAGTAATAGTTTTTAAATGACAGTTGTTTTTCAGAACAAAGGTCTAAGAAGGAAACAATAGTATGGTATACCAAATGTATAATGTATAAGTGTACTCTAGTTACAGATACATATCCCTGATACACAAGATAAAGAGGTTCCAAACAGATCACAGTAATAACATCAGAAGGGTGTGGGGAGGAAAAAATAAAAATAAATAAATAAATACAACAATAACAAGATAATAATGGTTAGGTAAATAAATTTAAGAGTTACAAAAGTATAATGCAGTATGAAAACCAGTACAAAATTATCACATTCCTAAGTGATCTAATACCGGCTTCCATATTTTCCAAAATATATCTAGCTTATATCTCTAATATCTAGCTTATAGTTGTTAATAAATCATAACTTCTCAATATGAATAATACTCACTAGCTCACTCAGCAACACATCGAATGTTGGAACAATGTCCAATTTTGCAAGAACCATAAATAAAGAAATACACTGTCTTTCATATTTACTAAAAGAAGGTACAGAAATTACCCCGAAAACAGCAATCATAGGGTCTGGAACAATCTTTTTTTATACACTTTGGAAAGCAGCGCAAAAATATCAGACCAGTACTTATGAAGGTTACAACATGTCCAAAACGAATGTAACAGCGTACCCTCCGCAACCTTGCATTTATTGCATACCGGTGATACTTCAGGGAAAATCTTATGCAGTTTAGTTTTGCACATGTATACTCTATGCAGAGATTTGAACTGGATTAAGTTGTGTCTAGTGTTAATTGAACAGTCATGTATGTTCTGTAGGCATTCCTCCCATTGCGCATCTTCAATAGTGAAACCTATGTCCTTCTCCCATGCTTTCCTAATTGTAGTTGTGTCACTATCCACCAGATCAGTTAATACATTATAGAAATATGACACTGCTTTAGAGCTTCCAACTTCCAACTTAGGTTTAAATAAGTGTTGTTTTTTAATTCTTGCTGTTTTATAATTCCATAAAAACTGAATTGTTATCTTGTCTAGTTTAAAAGAGGATTGTGGTATACATGAAGGGATAGACTGAAATAAGTGGAGGAATCTTGGTAGGCTCACCATCTTTACTGCATTGATTTTACCTACCATTGAAATTGGCAGTGTTCTCCAATAGTCTATATTATTTTTCAATTGGTCGATCCTCTTTTGCCAATTGACTCTAAGTAGGTCTCTTGGATTTTTAGTTATTATGACACCAAGATAAGCAAAGGAGTTTTCTGCCATCTTGAACAGAGTGGATTTTATATACTGCTTACAAGCATTGGGCGTAATAGTCATCAGGTCACTTTTTTGTCTGGAGACGTACGCAGCCTTGGCGGGTTCTGAGCCCCACGGGTACATGGGGCCCCCAAAAAAATTTTTCAGGAGATTTAGTGTGGGCAGGAAGGGCTCATGGAATGGAGTGGGCTCGTGGGCTGGAGTGGGCTCGTGGGCTGCTGGAGCGGAATCGTGGGCTGCTGGAGCGGATTCGTGGGAAGCTGGAGCGGCCTCGTGGAAGGCTGGAGCGGGCTCGTGGCATCTGGAGCGGGCTCGTGGGCAGCTGGAGCGGGCTCGTGGGCAGCTGGAGAGGGATCTGGAGAAGGGGTCCAGGACATCCCCTCATATTCAATTGAAAGCCCCAAGCGCACTGGAGTGGGCGCCGCTAGGAGCTGCGGTTCAGGCGTGGAGGCAGGCTTTACGGGAAGCTTAGGCTGCTCGGCGGCAGACTTACCTGGAGGCTCTGGTGAGGCAGCGGCCACTCTCTTAGGTCGTCTGGGCCTCGCGGTGGACTTCTTCTTGGGTGGCTTGGGATTTGGGTCAGGCAGAACCTGACGAGCTGAATGACGGCATGTCAACAACACTCTACTACAACAACTCTTCCTCTTCTCTAAAGCAGCCCAACATGGCCTCACCCCCTTTGGTGTGTGTTCTCGGGGGCGGGGTTTATGTAAATTTTAGAGTTAGTGATGTCACCAACCTGGAAAGAAGCTCGTTGTAGTCTCTACCAGCTGTTTGTTGTAGTCCTTAAAAAGCGATTTCTGTAAAAGAAAATATCTCCCTTTGCATTGAACTTTGAGCGTCGTAACTTTGCAGATGTTGTTTATGATCAAACAGCAACATTACACACTAACTAAAGTTAAAAAAGTCAAATCAAAATCAACCACCCCTTTAAGTCACTGAACACATACTAATTATTGGCATTAGATTATTGCAGTTTTTCTCAATCAATTTGACACATTTCTCCAAATGAATGTAATAATAATAATAATAATAATAATAAAAGATTATAATGAAAAGATATAACACCAACATGTCAGAAAAAAATAAAAAATTGAAAAAACAGAATCACTGAGTTGGAAAACAATCACCCCCTTGTGTCAGTATTTTGTTGAACCACCTTTTGCTTTAATTACAGTCTTTAGTCTGTTGGGATATGTCTCTACTAACTTTGCACATCTAGACTTTGCAATATTTGCTCAAGTTCGATTAAATTTGATGGTGACCGTTTGTGGACTGCAGTCTTCAAGTCATTCCACAGATTTTCAATGTGGTTTAAGTCTGGGCTCTGACTAGGCCATGCAAGGACATTCACCTTTTTGTTTTTCAACCACTGTGTGGTCAGTTTTGCTGTGTGCTTTGGGTCATTGTCGTGTTGGAAGGAAAACCTTCTTCCCATTGACAACTTTCTGGCAGAGGGCAGCAGATTTTCCTCAAGAATTTGACGGTATTTTGCCCCATCCATTTTTCCTTCTATCCTGACAAGTGCTCCAGTCCCTGCTGCAGAGAAACACCCCCATAACAGGACATTACCAGCTCCGTGCTTTACTGTAGGAATGGTGTTATTTGGATGGTGAGCTGTAATGGATTTACGCCAGACATACTGTTTTGGAGTTGAGGCCAAATAATTCAATTTTGGTCTCATCTGACCATAGGTGTTATGTGTTTTTTCCACATGGCCTCAGAATCTTCAAGGTGCGTCTTGGCAAAGCTCAGACATGACTGCATGTGGCCTTTCTTGAGGAGTGGCTTTTTTCTTGCAACCCTCCCATACAAGCCACATTTGTGGAGAATTTGTGATATTGTTGTCACATGCACACAATGACCACTCTTTGTCATAAATTCCTGCAACTGCTTCAGAGTTGCTGTAGGCCTCTTGGTAGCCTCTCTGACCAGTTTCCTCCTGGCTCTTTCATCCTGTTTGGAGCGACGTCCTGATCCAGGGAGGGTCTGTGTTGTAACAAATACCTTCCACTTCTTTATGATAGACTTTACTGTGCTTCTAGGCATTGATAAAACCTTTAAAAAAATTTTGTATCCATCTCCTGACTTGTGCCTGTCCACAACTTTATCCCAAAGATCTTTTGACAGTGCCTTGCCACCCATAGTTGATTGTTTGCTTCAGCTGTACTACCAAGGACTGAAATGCTCCATGCAGGAAAGCTCTTTTCATGCTGAGCTAATCAAAATGACCACAGCTGATCATAGTTGAAAGTCAAATGGCTTTGTGTGCCACTGAGAAGGTGATTAGCTACACC
This sequence comes from Ctenopharyngodon idella, assembly GCF_019924925.1. Classification (NCBI taxonomy): domain Eukaryota; kingdom Metazoa; phylum Chordata; class Actinopteri; order Cypriniformes; family Xenocyprididae; genus Ctenopharyngodon; species Ctenopharyngodon idella. The sequence goes on from NC_067224.1 coordinate 43,232,774, forward strand.
TGATTGAGTTTACAAGTCATTTTTAGGAGGGGGGTGATCCTTTTTCCAACTTAGTGATTCTGTTTTTTAATATTTTTAATTTTTTCTGACATGTTGGTGTAATATCTTTTACTTGGATGTTATAAGTTGCACTGAGTAAATACAGCTGGATATTTTCTAAAGCACAATCACCTGTGCTCCTGTTTATATTATCCCAAGATTCTGATCGTGTCATAATTTTTGCTACTGAATGTTTACTGATGGATAAATGTGTGCTGTTTGAGTTTACATACTGACACTTGAGTTAACTATACTACTGTATGTGAGAACATGGTTAAACCACTGTAAAATAAGGGAATTTTTGTGTAGAGTTTTGCAGAAATTTTGTCTTTATTTTGAGAATTGAATAAATGGTTTGGGAAATTGTGCCAAATGAATCAGTTATGGTGTGTTAGCAATCGAGAAAAAAGCACAGTTTGTCTCAGTTTATCTCAGTGGTGCCCAAGCTGAGGTTTTTGGACTTTGGCGGCCTCTTGTTAAATTCCTGTAAAGAGAAGTTGTTTCCCTCAAAAAAAGAAAAACTTATGGCCACAATGTGCAGGATGTCGATCCCTCAACATCGAGGCCACAACTTCACAAAACTAAGTGAACTGAACCCATATCTTCCCAGACACCATTACCTACAATCAATCGAGATGAATCGAAGGGCTACTTTTTGTTAAATTCCTGTAAAGAGAAGTTGTTTCCCTCACACACACACATAATCATATCATGTATAAACACTCCCTGAAGACAGTTAATATCTTCTTTAGATGCTCATGTAGTGTGTGCAAATGCTTTTTGTTTGAACAAGCTGGAGATTATGTTAATAATTTCTTTGAAATACTTTAAAAACTGTTTTAGAATTCATGAGTCTTGGATAGTGGATACTCTTTTCAGTAAAAAACTAATAATGTAATGAATTTATTTCTAGATTTTATTTGCATGCAGGAAACTGCTACAAGAAATAAGTGAATAAGTAATGCTCTTGTGTGCAAATGTATAGCCTATAAGTTGTGTTCAGACCAAATGTGGGTGACAGTGTGGTTTACAGTAGCACTTCTCACGCTGAAAAACATGTTTCTCAACCAGTGTTGTGTCAAATCTGTTCCTCTTAGGTTAGTGGTTATGGTGGTTAGACAGTGAAACATTCAACACAACACTGGTGAGACAACAGCTTAGTGTCAGCTTAGTGTCACTGAGCTTGCGCAAATATAACCTGTGTGTATATGGCCTGACGCAGACTCGCAGAGTTGTGTTCTGCGGCTGTCTCTATTCCAGTCGGCTGCGGTGACCATCATTTAATTGTGGTTAAAAGAATAACAAAGGTACCAAAATCAGGTCAGAAATTTATTTGTAAAAGGACTTTTAAAAACTTTAAAGAAAATTATTTTATAGCAGAAGTAAGGAGTATGGATTGGACCGAGGTAACACAAGCGCAGGATCCAAATAGGGCTGTGGCCGTCTTTAACAACTTGATAGTACAGGTGATGGATAAATACGCTCCTATCAGAAAACGAACTGTGAGAAATGTCTCGGCTCCATGGCTGGATCAAGAGCTCAAGGAATATATGAAGCAAAGGAATCAAGATAGAAGCAATCAAATCTGATGATGTTGTACAGTGGAATACATATCGTAAATTAAGAAATTATGTCACAAAATTAAATAAATCTAAAAAATGTTTATATTATTATCAAAGAAAGATTGAAGATGCTAAGAGGAATAATGCAAAAGTATGGAGTACATTAAATGAACTAATGGGAAGGAAGCCTAAATTGTTTACAGCATGTTTGGAGGCTGATGGGATTTGTCTCACTAAACCATATGATATTGCTAATTACTTGGGCCAATTTTTTAAAAACAAAATAAAAAAATTGAGACAGGCCATGGAGTTTGGACAAGATAGGAATATTTCATATAGATTAATAAGAAATATTATAATGAAGTCTAAAATATGTAATTTCAGATTTAAGACAGTAACAGTAGACAACGTTATAAAATTACTACGGGCAAGTAAAGATAAACTCTCGGGTTTTGATAACCTTGAGGTCAAGTTGTTAAAGTTGGTGGCAGATTTAATTGTTTTGCCTGTTACACATTTCAATAAACTTAAATTGATTATATGAGTATTTCCATCACAGTGGAAGACAGCAAAAATTATACCTTTAATAAAAAATAACAAAGAACCATTTTCAGGTCAAAATAGCCGACCAATTCGTTTGTTACCTGCAATAAGTAAAATTATGGAAAAAGTAGTATATGATCAAATACAGGAGTATTTTGCAGTAAATGGGTTAAATACAATTTATCAGCATGCATATAAAATGGGTCACTCCACGACTACAGCATTGACTCAGATTACTGATCATTGGTTGCAGGAAATTGATAACAAAAATTTGGTTGGTACAGTTTTGTTGGATTTAAGTGCGGCGTTTGATGTTTTAGATCATAGTATATTACTTAAAAAAATTATGTTGTTATGGATTTGAACCAGCAGCTATTAAATGGATAGAGAGTTATCTCAGTAACCGAGAGTATACTGTGTATTTTAATGGCAGTTATTCTGAGGTTGAAGAGATGAGTTGTGGAGTGCCCCAAGATAGTTGCTTAGGGCCCCTTTTATTTTCTATCTTTACTAATGATTTTCCCCTGGTGATGGAACATGCCACCATGGCAATATATGCAGATGACATTACACTATATGCATCTGCAAGAACAGTAGATCAACTTAATAACATCTTAAATAAAGAACTGACCTTAGTTACACAATGGATTAGTGCTAATAGATTAGTCATCAATATAAAAAAGACAAAATGTATGGCAGTTGGGTCAAAATATTTTCTAAAAATGACACCCACATTACATTTGTCATCTGGAGATACTTTGATTGAACAAGTAGAAGAAATTAAATTATTAGGTGTAATTGTTGATAGTAAGCTGTCTTGGAACAGTCAAATAACCCTAAATTTTACAAAAAATGGGTAGAAGTATGGCCATTATTAGACACTGTAGGAAGTTCATTCCTTGTTGGGACAACAAAACAACTGGTTCAGTCATTAGTGCTTTCTCATTTGGATTATGCCTCAGTTGTTTTGTCAAATACAAGTGAAAACAATTTACACAGACTTCAGGTTGCTCAAAATAAAGCAGCCCGAATTGTTTTGGGCTGTCCATATAGAACCAGTGTGACTGCTATGCATGATAGTTTGGCTTGGTTAACTGTAAAATTTAGACTTAAGTATTTCTTAGTAACATTTATGAGAAACATTATTGTATCAAAAACTCCAGAAATAATTTATAGTGGGTTGTCCTTTTTTTCAGATACACATAATTATTGCACTAGACAAACAGGTGAGATGCGATGTGTGCTGCCTTTATGCAGAACTCACCAAATACAGCGGTCAGTGTTTTATCGTGCTATGGTGGCATGGAACTCATTACCAGGATTTTTGTTGCTGGAAAATAATAAAAAATGCTTTCAAAAGAAGTTAAAACGTTTCTTGTTCACACAGTGATTACTGATAATTGTGTATTTTGATTTTTAGGAAGATTGATGTTGAACCTAATGATTTAGTTTTGTTTGTAATTATAGAATATGTATTGTAGTGTATAATGATACCAGAAAATGAGCTGTTTTTGAGTTTTTCTTGTATGTCTTGTATACTGTTGTGGTGTGTGCAGTTGTCTGAATGGTGTAAAAAATATAAGTAAAACATGTCATGAATATTGAGGAGACCCCAGGAAGAATAGCTACTGTTGTTTCAGTGGCTAATGGGGATCTTAATAAACAAAACAAAACAAAACAAAACAAAACAAAACAAAACAAAACAAAACACAACACTGGTAACAGTCAGCACTCGCTCTCTAGAGGGAAGATTGAACCTGTTGAGGAGTTTACAGAATGATTGTAGGTTAAAACTGTTAACTGAGCTCTTATTATTGAACACGCCACCATAAGTTGCTCTTGAGGGACAGTTCCTATTACAGCAAGAGTGTACTGTAAATCAACAAAATAGAATTTGAGTAGATATTAATAAATAAGTGAAGCAACACTTCTCCATCATGCACTGGCACAGCGTCACTATATATCAACTGTAGCCGGATTTAAACACTCATTCGGTCAGATCAGAGGAAGTTCACAAACACAGGAGGAGCTGATGATGTTTAGAGAAAGAGCTGTAACTATATACTGAAAAGAAAGACTGACAGAAACTGAAAATGTCTGATAAGTGTGATCTGTGTCTGCTGGGACTGATCATTCTCTGCTCACTTCTCACAGGTAAAGAAATCTGTACTTTCTCTAAAGACATTTAGTGGAGTTAGTCTGGGAAAGAGTTCATCTGAACATGCTCACTTTATTCTTGCCCACATTCAGGTTGTGTATTGATACAGTACATACTGTATTATTCCTGATACTGGACATAGTGTCACACTCAAACATCTGATGATGCAACATTATCTTCATATTAAGAGTGTGTGAGTGATCTGAACAGCTCTCTGATGAAGAAAAACAGTTCATTCTGGAGAGTGTGTGTGTGCATTAAGTGAGGAAAAGACTGTATGACTTGAATCTTCTGCTTTTTATGCTAATATGTTTTATATTTACATTTATTAATATATAACATAATGATCACTCAAATGTGCTTGTGTTTCAGGTACCAGTGGAGTGGATGAGACTCATGTGTTCATCAGTTCTGGTGAACATGTCCGTCTGCCCTGTAATAATGCTCTTTCTGACTGCAACTCAACTACATGGATCTATAACAGTTTCAGACATCCAGAAGCAGATGAACTGATTACTTTAGGGAAAAAGAAGGAAGACACAGAGAGACACGAGAGACTGAGTCTGGGGTCTGACTGCTCTCTGAACATCAAGAACGTCACAAAAGAAGATCCTGGATTTTACATCTGCCGACAATATGTGAATGGACAAAAACAAGGAACTGATACACGTGTTTATCTGCATGTTCTTCATGGTAAGTTTATGATTATGTGGTTAATTTAAAAAGGTATGAAAAGATATGACTGCACACTCAACTTGCAAATAGTTTATTTACCAACGTTTCGGCAAAAAGCCTTTGTCAAGGTGTAATTTTACTCCGAGTAGAAAGAGCATAAATAGACAATCAATAGGTGTATACAATTAATCCCAATTAAATATACAATCAATCAATTAAGTATTCTAAAAAACTGTCCAATATACATGACAAGAATAAATACACGTCATTATTAATAGAAAACATCACCAACAATAAAAAGTAGATCAATTCTTTAAACTCTTTAAAAGACTAAAGTCTGTCATGTGATTTGTATCTTGTGTTCAGTTTCATCATCATCATCCTCACAGACTGAGATCAGTCCAGGTCGCTCTGTGACTCTCTCCTGTCAGTTGTATTCATATGATGGAGAACCTTGTGATCATTGGGCCCGTTCTGAGGGAATTCAGCTGTTGTGGGTGAATCAGTCTGGTGTTGATCTGAAGACAGACTCCAGATATCAGATATCAGCTTCAGATCACTGTATCATCACTCTGACTACAACACTCCTGAATGAAGATGACAACAGAGAGTGGAGATGTCAGCTTACTCACAGAAATCAAGTCAAGACCTCAGTCAGATACACTGTCAAGTATTCAGGTGAGAAACTAACTTTCCTAACTCAGTTTCAGAAGTCTCTCTGTTTATATTGTATGGCTTAATGGACAGATATGATCTTTTGACCATATCCCATTTTTTGTCTTGTCTGTTTTCATTCACCGCAGACACGACTCATATCCTGTATCTATGTTTATATTTTGGCATTGTGAAATTGTGATTAAAGCCATAAAATGCATAAAAATGCTTATAATTCCTAAAATTGACCTCCTACATGGGTCATACATGAAATATTTCACAAATCTATTTGAGTCTAGTATGAGCCATGTAGGAGGTCAGTTAATAATGTCATTAATTCAGGACAAACTGAAGGTTTATGGGCAGCAGCTTGGTGTGTTTCACTGTCATATAAAGGAGGCATAAATTATATGTGACCCTGGACCACAAAACCAGCCATAAGGGAAAATCTGGAATCTGAGGAGGCAAAAAAATCAGCAAATGTCCTTAGCAATGCATATTACTTACAAAAATGAATCTTTGATATATTTACAGTAAGAAAATATCTTCATGGAACATGATCTTTACTTCACGAGTTCACATTTACATATAATTAAGTACAGTAAGAGTTATGCATATTTGGCGTGCTGTCCGGGGGAGGGCTCCGAGCTTGAAAATTTTGGCCCGAACCCAGAGTACTCCCCCGTTGAGATAGAAGTAGATAAAACTGAAGTGAGGAGAAGGGGTGGAGGAGGGATGCTGATGCAGACGAACAGAGGTAAGTCTGCTGTATTTATACCTCTTGTCATGGTTGCATTGATTAATTGAATGCTCTCCACCTGAGCTAGTTAGGTTAATTATCTGCACCTGTTCCTCCCGAACCTTGTTAATAAAACATCATTTAATATCCTAATGATTTTTGGCATAAAAGAAAAATCAATAATCTTTACTCATACAATGTATTGTTGGCTATTGCTACAAATATACCTATGCAACTTATGACTAGTTTTGTGGTCTTTTCAATTACTGCCATTGTAAACAGTGATGATGGAGCACAAACTGTCATGATCAAGTATGAAAATATGATGTTTATGTCCTACAGATGGATCTGAACATTCATCTTCTGCAGCTCCAGTCCATTCAACAACACTGATTCCAGTCAGCAGCTCAAAAATCAAGGACAAATCAAGCCAAACTACAGCAGCAGCTCCTACACAAGGTTCATGATCACATGATCACTGTCACACATCAACAGTCTCTCTCTTCAGTGGTTTGCACTGGCTCTCACAGACTGGTTTTATCATCACAAATATCATCTACAAAAAAGTAGCTCTTTAAATAGGTTTGTCAGTGAGTCTATGACATTTTGATATACCTGAGTCATGACCATAATGTTTTCTTGTACAGTCTATATAAGACAACTAGTGTAACTCATGACATGATACAGTGGCCTAATGGTTAGAGAGTCAGACTGGTAACCCGAAGGTTGTGGGTTTGATTCTCAATACCGAGAGGAAATGACTGAGGTGTCCTTAAACAAGACACCTAACTCTCAATCGCTCCCAGGCTCCACAGCAAAATGGCTGCACACTGCTCCGGGTGTGTGTGTGTGTGTGTGTGTGTGTGTTCACTACTCCTAATGTGTGTGCACTAACTTGGATGGGTTAAATTCAGAGTATGAGTTACCATACTTGGCCTTCACATGTCACTTTCACTTACAGGAGGTTCTTATCATCTCCAGTAACTGATCTGAAGACTGTCTGAGGGTGACACTGATATGGGCTGTGTTTACAGTGCCAATTACTGAGAAAGAGCTTATCAAACCTTACTGAATTTGTAGACCTCAATCATTCACTTTCCCACACAAACATTAAGTCAACATAAAAGCTAATGTAAATATACTCTTTTTTCGTATATATTGTGTTTTTGAGCTTAAATGATTAAAATCATAGTGATTTATTAAACATAGTCATCCCATGTTAGTGTGAGCAGCTTTCAGCAGCATAACTGAGTCACACTGATATAGAGCTGCTCTGGACTACAGCAGATTGTAAAAGAAATGTCTTGGATAGACTTGTGGAACAGTGGAAGTTCACACAGGATCACATATTTATCATTTCTGTGATGTGAAGCTCAAGTATTATGTGATGATGATGATGATGTTTATGTTACATTATGTTTGAACTGAACTAACAGACGTGATCCACAGATCCAGCTGTCACCACATCAGAAACTGAAGTCAGTAGGACCGCTGGATCATCATTCAGAGGTACGACACGTCTTTGCTTGCAGTTCATTTATGACGACAGCTTTATAACACTGAAACTATCAGTCGGTCTGGAAATGCTTGTCAATAATCATTCATTGTTTAATACCCTTGACTTCAGTCATGTACAGTTTCAGAGATTCAATCTCTTCTTCCTCTCTCTCTTCTGTCCACACGTGTTTCCTGCAGTGATTGTGATGATTGTTGAGATCGCAGTGTTTGCTGCTCCTACTGTGATTCTTCTTCAGATCATCTGTGCAAGAAGAGCTGGTGAGTTTGAGCTTCACACAGTCTGATGATTCACACTCATCTGATCTGGAACAATCTGCGATCATGGTAAAAACACTTATGAGAGATCAATGAATGGATTTATATTGCAGGGAGGAAGGACTCGCAGCACCTAGAGGAAATAGAGATGCCTACAATATTACAATAAAATACTGCTGAGTTTTGAGTGAATCTGCAATAATATTTAAAATAGCAAAAACTTATAGAGGATTGTTCATTTTTTAATTTTCATCTTCTCTGAAAACAGAAAAAACCTCTAAGCACCCTGAAGAAACAGTGATGCCATCAAGTTTTTTTTTTTCATTTATATGGATTTTATGGATATTTGCCTACAGTGTTCAATGTCATTTTCTAGTTTTTTCATATATAAACTGTTTTAATTGTAATAATAATTACAGTAATGGACAGACTCAGACTGTTTGTATAATCCTCTCTGTTGGAGCTGATTTGGTGATTCTCCTATCTTGTCTGTTCATTGCTGTTTTTAGCATTTTATTTTAAAATTTTAAATGATTGCTACTCATTTTCTTAATAAAACCTCTGCAATTGTGTCTAATGTCTCCTTTCCTGAGATATTTGTTACATATATGTCCATCAACTACCCGACGTGGTAACACTTTATAATAACTGCACACTATGAAGCATTAGTTAAGCATTAGTAAATAGTTAGTTCATCATTTATAAAGCATTAATGGACATTAATAAGCAGTTTATAAATACACCTATAAATGCTTTGTTCTTGATTTATAAGCATATCTATAATGCGTTTAATAAATGTATTTTCATACTTTATTAATGATCAATTTATAATTTCTAAATTAAGTATTACATTATTTACAAACCAGTTATTTAGGAGTGTTCAGTGGTTCATAAGATCATTTATAAAGTGTAAGTAAATGATTAATAAACTATTTAAATGTACATTTATGCATTTTATTATTTAGACATATAGTAATAGTTACTCAGTGTGTTAATAAATGCTTTATTAATACATATTCCTACTGTAATTCATGATTAATTCAGGTAGTTATAAAACATTTAGTAGTTGTCAGTGAACTATTTTTGTGAGCTCATCTAAATTGAGGACTATTCATGCTTCGTAAAGCTTTTATAAAGGAGATTTAAAGGATACAGAACATAGAAATATTTATTTAAAGGAAAAAAAATGAAACTTTACGATGGGTAACTTGATATAAAATTAAAAGTAAACCTCTGCAATTTCACAGAAAGTAAAAATCCCTGTACTCCTCCAGAAAACATAACTGTGCAGCAAAATGAAACTAAACTTTTGCAATCTGATATAAAAATACATTTCTGTAAAGTGTAAACATTGCTGAATAAAAATTTACCAGTGCCAACACTGGATTACAGGAGTGCCAAAATACAATGTTTTTATAAAACAATAATAATGTAAAAAAAAATATTTCACAGTGTCAAAACTACCTCAGTACTAACTTTAAAACATTAGAGAACAGCAGTGCAGAAGATCACTGAGCCTTTAATTCTCCTTTATAAAGCTTTACGAGGCATGAATAGTGCTCACTTTAGATGAGCTCACAACAATAGTTCACTGACAACTACTAAATGTTTTATAACTACCTGAATTAATCATGAATTACAGTAGGAATATGTATTAATAAAGCATTTAACACACTGAGTAACTATTACTATATGTCTAAATAATAAGATGTATAAATGTACATTTAAATAGTTTATTAATCATTTACTTACATTTTATAAATGATCTTATGAACCACTGAACACTCCCAAATAACTGGTTTGTAAATAATGTAATACTTAATTTAGAAATAATAAATTGATCATTAGTAAAGTATGAAAATACATTTATTAAACACATTATAGATATGCTTATAAATCAAGAACAAAGCATTTATGGGTGTATTTATAAACTGCTTAATAATGTCTATAAATGCTTTATAAATGATGAATTGATTGTTTACTAATGCTTAACTAATGCTTCATAGTGTGCAGTTATTATAAAGTGTTACCAAAGCAGGTACTGTCCCATCTTTAACCTCTGATTCTTCACAGCCTCATCCTTTGGTGGTGAAAATAAACCGTTTTTCCTTTCACAGCGCAGAGCACAGCGTCTTGTCAACATGTTTTCCACACGAATGAGCTACAACGTTTGAGGGGGCTCAAGTTTTCGCGGGATCCACACAGAACGTAGGCAGACATGTAAATGTATTTACTTGTGACGTGTGAAATGGGATTTGAATTACAAACAACCTGTTTAAGCGGTTCAGAGTCGACTCTTTCTTTTGACAGACAATAACTTTATTTATGATGCACTTTCAGCTTTACAACTTTGCAGATTGTTTACATTCACATACAGATACATTACACACCGCATGAAAGGTCATTTTCAAAAATCCATAATAGGGGCACTTTAAAGAAATTTAAATCAAATTGAATTCAAATTAATGTTAGTAACCGTCATTTTTTTGATAAAATTAAAACTGGGTTTAAATTCAGTTTATTAAACAGGCTGAACATTATTACAGTTTTTCTCAATTGATTCGACACATTTCTCGTAAGTAATGTAACTGCTCTCAGAACAGTTAACACAGAGATCTAAGTAAATACTAACATCAAAACTGCAAGTGTATTCTCTAATGATTTTAAACACTTTCAGCTGTAGATGTACAAATACACTAATGAAAATACACGTTTATTGTAATGTATTTCCAACAGGTTTTGTAATATGGGTCATTGAGCAAATAAAGCTTCAAAAAAGGTATTTTTAAAAAAATCTTTTCAAAACTGATGTAATGAGTCACGCACAGTGTGTTTAAACAAGTTTCAGTTGTTAACATTTCAAAGTTTCAAAGCTTTAACTTTTTTGTCAGGTGGTACAACCAAATATTTGTAAATTATATATATATATATATATATATATATCCATACTTGAGAGAGATCTACAACCCTTTTCACTCTGACACAATGATCATAGATCCTCCTCTTTCACCCTGTTGTCCACTTTCACCATGTCCATTTCTTCTTACAGTTTCTCCTCTTCTTTCTTCTACACCAATCTCCTCCACTATCTGCACTAATCTGCTCAGGACAATTACAAAGTGTTCAGATCACTGAGTTAACTGTTTTGAGAACAGTGATCTGTGTTTGGAGAAATGTGTCAAATCGATTGAGAAAAACTGTAACTGAAAAGATAGAGTTGAATGTCCTGCAGCACTTAAAGAAAGAAAAGGAAGTGACATCAGAATGATTCAGAATCAACAGTCTAAACTGAGTTCAGAGGAACATGTTTCCAAACCTCAACAGTGAGCTCACAGCTCTGAAAACACTACAACTGCTATAATTAATTCACTATTTTAGTTACGGAAGTGTAGAACAGCTATCAGCCATCTCAGTATCGTAAGAAAGTCTTGACTCTGGAATAGATTCAGATCATCATCACACAGACACGACAGCACAAATAGACAAAACAGAAATGAATAAAGTATGAAAGGAATATCAAAGAGTTTTAGAATGCAACAGCAGTAATGGATATATAGTTCATAATGCAAAAGGTCTCGTCTGAATGCTGTAGATGTGCAAACAGAAACTGTCTCAGCAGTCGATGAAACTATATAGTCACTATAGACACTAAATCCCACTGGCGTAATCCAAACCAGGTAATATTGCAGTAGGTATTTGCACAAACAGTCCTTTTTCTCTTTTAGAGCCCCATAACAGAGTCTTCTGTGAGCTTCTAAACAATATAAAATAAACATTTGTCAAGAATACATCAAATAAATGTGCATTGGGATTTCAGTTAAACATTTGAAATATAATTCACTTAACTCCCCAAACAAAAGGTGATGTCCGGCCTTCTTTCACCCCACTAAACACACTCCATTAACATGCCCTCCTTTCTTCTCTTTTAAAGCAAACCTTCTTTTCCTCTTTCTATCGCCCTCTTATGGCCAGGATGATAAATGTCACCCATGTAACAGAAAACACATCACCATAAGTTGCTCTTGAGGGACAGTTCCTATTACAGTAAGAGTGTACTGTAAATCAACAAAATAGAATTTGAGTGGATATTAATAAGAGAGCTGTGAAGCAACACTTCTCCATCATACACTGGCACAGCGTCACTATATATCAACTGTAGCCGGATTTAAACACTCATTCGGTCAGATCAGAGGAAGTTCACAAACACAGGAGGAGCTGATGATATTTAGAGAAAGAGTTATGAGCATATTATGAAGAGGAAGACTGCAGAAATAGAAAATGTCTGATAAGTGTGATCTGTGTCTGCTGGGACTGATCATTCTCTGCTCACTTCTCACAGGTAAAGAAATATGTTTATGATCTATAATATATCATAAAAGATCTGTATGATGTGAACATAAAAAATACTGTTTGGTTAATACAGTTTTATTCCTGAATGCACTGAAATTTGTCATAATGTGTCAAAAATCTGAGGCAAAGTTACTCACAGTTACATTTTTTGAGCATGATAAAGTGAAAATTATATTAACTATAGAAATTTCCATTACTTTTTTTTTTTTAAATTTGATTAATTTTATTGACTTTTCTGGCTTTATAAATCACACTTTTTATATTCCCTCATATATCCAGGTGTTCCAAGCTTAAATAAATAACAGTTGTTTAGAGAACAAATTAAAATAAGAAATACGATGTCAGTTTACATCTGTATTTTTTGTCATCTTGAGTCTCCTGGTTGAGAACCACTGCACTAGAGGATTGTTTATCCCACAATGGAGTCAGCGATCACAGCACACTGCTCATATATTTGTTTTATTTGTGATTTATATTTACCTGCCACTGCTTTCTCAGATCGGTGTGGACTTGATCTTCTTGCGGAAATTCATTTTTAGTGCTTTTTAAGTGACTACAGCACATTAAAACATAAACTAGAAACTAACAAGCCACATTATCGGACACATAAATACATCACAAAGCTTAATGCAAGAGATGTACTTGCATTTGACATTGGCAGTGTTAATATAGGAGCTTTGATCTGATATATTTTCTCAGGGCTGGAGAGAGTAAAGCAGCATGTTATAATCGATGTGTATAAACACTCCATGAAGACACTTAATATCTTTTCTAAATGCTCATGTAGTGAAATGTTTTTTGTTTGACCGAGCTGGAGATGATGTTAATAATTACTTTGAAATACTTTAAAAACTGTTTTGGAATTCATGAGTCTATAAGTTGTGTTCAGACCAAATGTGGGTGACAGTAGCACTTCTCACAGTGAAGAATATGTTTCTCAACCAGTGTTGTGTCAAATCTGTTCCTCTTAGGTTAGTGGTTATGGTGGTTAGACAGTGAAACATTCAACACAACACTGGTGACAGTCAGCACTCGCTCTCTAGAGGGAAGATTGAACCTGTTGAGGAGTTTACAGAATGATTGTAGGTTAAAACTGTTAACCGAGCTCTTATTATTGAACACGTCACCATAAGTGACAGTTCCTATTACAGTAAGAGTGTACTGTAAATAGGGTTGCAAAGGGGCGAAAAGTTTCCGGTAAATTTCCGGAAACTTTCCACGGGAACTTAACCTGGGGAATTTTGGAAATATTCCAATTTGGAACCTTAACAGGAATTTACGGGAATTTACGGGAATTCATGAGAATTTATGGGAATTAATTGGACATTTTGGGAAATTTATATAAAAAAAAAATATTAGAAACAGTTGTGTTGCTTAATATTTTTTTGGAAACTGTGATACTTTTTTCAGGATTCACTGATGAATAAAAAGTTAAAAAGAACAGCATTTATTCAAAATAGAAATCTTTTCTAACAATATCACTTTAATATCACTTTTTATCAATTTAACACATCCGTGCTGAATAAAAGTATTAATTTCTTTCAAAAAAAAAAAAAAAAAAGGAAAAAATTACTGACCCCAAAATTTTGACCGGTAGTGTATATTGTTACAAAAGATTTCTATTTTAAATAAATGCTGTTCTTTAAATATTTATTCATCAAAGAATCCTGAAAAAAATATCCCAGGTTATAAAAATATTAAGCAGCACAACTGTTTCCAACATTGATAATAACTGAGCAGCAAATCATCATATTAGAATGATTTCTGAAGGATCATGTGACACTGAAGACTGGAGTAATGATGCTGAAAATTCAGCTTTGATCACAGGAATAAATTATATTTTAATATATATTAAAATAGAAAACCATTATTTTAAATTGTGGTTATATTTCACAATATTACTGTTTTTTTCTGTATTTTGATCAGATGTGTATGTTATGGACTGGGGGAACGCACAGTGCATGCAGGGGGTGTGGCCTCAACAGCCCTGCAGTTAGTAGTGTGCTGTGTGAATGTCAGGGTATAAAAATTCAACTGAAATTGCATTAAATCTGGTTGTTTTAACCAAAATTATGCTGCAAGATGTTTTTTTCAACTACATTTAAGTACCATGTTATAGGCTAACCTGCAATTTTGCAAATTCCCTGTTTATTCCCATTAATTCCCGTTAATTCCCATATATTCCTGTTAATTCCCATGGAAAGTTTCCAGCTTTGAAAATTCCCAGAATTTTGCAACCCTAACAGTAAATCATCATCATTGATACAGTACATACTGTATTATTCCTGATACTGGACATAGTGTCACACTCAAACATCTGATGATGCAGCATTATCTCCATATTAAGAGTGTGTTACGTCTATGACGTATTGTATGCTGTGTATATGTTCCTGTGTCTCCTCTCTAACAGGATTGGTCCAAGACTTAATGAGAGACTATAAATTCCTCCGGATCTCGCTGGAGGGCGCTCTCACTTTTGTTCTCGCTCTTTACTTGATTGTTATTCTCTTTGCTATTTGCCATGATCTTTTCTGTGTGTGTGTCTCTCTTTGATCATGATTGCTCATGTGTTAGTTCTGGTGTTAATCTTTAGTGAAAATGCTGTTAAATCAAGTTACATTCTAACAGAGTGCTGTTAGCCATTGCGAGAGCTTTATGTCCTGAACTTCAATGTTCCACATACATTTGTAAACCACGTGTGAAGCTGTAGGGGGTGAGTGCCTTATTTATTTTTGTAGGCCACTTGGCCACCACCTTTTTCTCCTGCTTTTTGAGTAGACAGGAGTGAGGTTACATCGTTGTATTTTGGTTTCTTTATTTTGATGCACAGGGAAGTTAGTTTCTTTAATGGGAAGTTAGAGTGTTGTTTCTTTATTATTTTGGCATTTGTTCACCCCTGATCATTTGCTTCAGTTCTTTTGTTTATTTCTTATGATATTGCTAGTACTCTCCAACTGCTGTCGAACAAAAGATTGATCAAGAGATCAACTACGAAAATAAAAATGAGTACTTTAACAGCCATTCAGTGTTGTGTCGTTTATGTTGCGGTCCTGACCTAGACCGTGGCCGTAACATAAACTGGGGGCTCGTCCGGCCGGTTGGCCGTGGCGGATAGTCTAAATTAAGGGCTTGATTCCTTCATTTTCATTAATCTAAATTGGCCGTTTGTGAATGATCTGAACAGCTCTCTGATGAAGAAAAACAGTTCATTCTGGAGAGTGTGTTTGCATTAGGTGAGGAAAAGACTGTATGACTTGAATCTTCTGCTTTTTATACTGATATGTTTTATATTTTCATTTATTAATATATAACATAATGATCACTCAAATGTTCTTGTGTTTCAGGTACCAGTGGAGTGGATGATGATCATGTGTTCATCAGTTCTGGTGAAGATGTCCGTCTGCCCTGTAATAATGCTCTTTCTGACTGCAACTTAACTACATGGACCTATACCAGTTTCAGACATTCAGCAGCAGTTGAACTGATTACTTTAGGGAAAAAGAGGAAAGACACAGAGAGACACGAGAGACTGAGTCTGGGGTCTGACTGCTCTCTGAACATCAAGAACGTCATAAAAGAAGATCCTGGATTTTACATCTGCCGACAATATGTGAATGATAAACAACAAGGGACTGATGCACGTGTTTCATTGCATGTTCTTCATGGTAATTTTATGATTTTGTGGTTAATTTAAAAAGGTCCCAATTCTCTCTTTAAACTCTAAAAAGACTAAAGTCTGTAATGTGATTTGTGTCTTGTGTTCAGTTTCATCATCATCATCATCCTCACAGACTGAGATCAGTCCAGGTCGCTCTGTGACTCTCTCCTGTCAGTTGTATTCATATGATGGAGAACCTTGTGATGATTTAGTCCATTCTGAGGGAATTCAGCTGTTGTGGGTGAATCAGGCTGGTGTTGATCTGAAGACAGACTCCAGATATCAGATATCAGCTTCAGATCACTGTATCATCACTCTGACTACAACACTCCTGAATGAAGATGACAACAGAGAGTGGAGATGTCGGCTTACTCTCAGAAATCAAGTCAAGACCTCAGTCAGATACACTGTCAAGTATTCAGGTTAGAGTCTCTGTTAGCTGATTAAAATATGATTGTATTATTCTACAGTATGAATCATCTGAACGAACATTCATCCTTTACAGCTCAAGATGATTCAACTACAGCACTGATTTTAATTTCACTCGTTTAATCTGACTCCAATTTTAAATGATTATTACTCTTAGGTTGTGTTTCCAATTAGAAATTAATCATTTGTTATGTATTAATTTAGTTATTTGATTATTCTGGGTATCTCATATTTTCAATTATTCGTTCATTACGGACCCATATCACTTAGAAAAGTCACTTTGGCCGGTGAGTGCCTTTCACGATCACAAACTCACCAGTTCTGATCTTAGTCAGAGGGTTCAGAGTTTACTAATGCATTTGAGTCGAACCGCCACATGCTTGTTAATACAAAAACACAGTTTTCTTAGTCACGATACTGCAACTTGCTAAGCCAGTTGATAGATAAAAATCAAAAAGTCCCATGATGTGCAACATGCTCCTTTCATGGGCCTTTAGTTTTAATCTATCCTGACGCAGATTTGCGGAAATAGGGACTCCAATAATCTACTGCTCATAATGATTTCAGAATAATCCAGAGTGAATCAAATATAACATTTTATTTGTCAAGTAAAAATGTATCATGCCAATTTCATAGTTGGACAATTAGAAGCCAATTCAGAAATCATAAATGCATAACATCAGTTGAAATGCACATGCACACAGTGGT
The DNA here is from genome assembly GCF_019924925.1 of Ctenopharyngodon idella. Classification (NCBI taxonomy): domain Eukaryota; kingdom Metazoa; phylum Chordata; class Actinopteri; order Cypriniformes; family Xenocyprididae; genus Ctenopharyngodon; species Ctenopharyngodon idella. Next base: position 43,250,062 of record NC_067224.1, read on the forward strand.
GGATTAGTGTTTGAAGACACTTGTCCATCACTGTGTGGGGGCCTCTGGTTACAGAAAATCCCCCCTGACTGCTTTGCACTTTACCTTTATATACCAAGACCAGAACAAAAGGGTTGTACATTTTTATTACACCAACACCTGTTTTGGGGGGAGAGGAGTGGGTTTTCACAAGAGACACCGCCCAAAAAGAGGACAGAATTCTCCATTTAAAATGATACCAAACATGAAAGGCAAAAAACAATAGGTATACAAGTTACATTATACATAGAATATGAACTTTCAGTGACTTGAGTCAGGGGGAAGGAGAGTTTGTGTGTTTGTGTGTGTGTGTGTAATTGCTTTATGCAGGGTGCTTGATCTCAGTTTTTGTCTTAGCAGGAAAATCAAGTCTTACAATGTTTATATGTTACATTATGTTTGAACTGAACTAACAGACGTGATCCACAGATCCAGCTGTCACCACATCAGAAACTGAAGTCAGTAGGACCGCTGGATCATTATTCAGAGGTACGACACGTCTTTGCTTGCAGTTCATTTATGACGACAGCTTTATAACACTGAAACTATCAGTCGGTCTGTAAATGCTTGTCAATAATCATTCATTGTTTACAGTTTTTCTTGATTGTTTGCACACATTTTCTGAAAGCATGCCTCATACTCTCAGAACTCTACACACAATTCAAAAAACACACACACAATGGGCAAAACCCCTCAATTCTCCTGCAAAATGAAACTTTACATTCAAAACAATGTTCTTTATTCTCAAAATGGTATTTTGTTTTCAAATGACACACACAAACCATCATATGAATAGACATTTATAAGAACCAGTTGAACACTGATGTGCTCTATGTAAAACACTATGATGAATGGAAAACACTTCTCCATTCATCATAATGACTTTGGTCTTTATTTGGTTCAGTGTTACACTTACTACAGACAGTACATACGTAAGTGTGTTGTAAAATATTTGTTATATATATATATATATATAATAGTTTTTATAGTCAGAACACACAAATACACGGTAACAAATATATTTGTTTTTGTTGGAAAAATAAATGTAGAGTGTACATCCCAACCAACGCAAAGTTGCACATACAGTGGTCTACATACAAAACAACAGAAGAATTTACTGTATACAGTTACAGTAAAAGAAAACTATGCTGCATCCTCTCTTCGGTTTCGGTCTGGCCACAGCACCTCATCCACATCACAAGCAATGTTTTCCCTGGCCAAGCAGCGGGGGAAATATCACCTAGCATGGCGAGTCCAGCCATGAAAAGCATCAACTGCTATATCTCCACATGCGTCTTCCATAGCTTGGAGAAGGGGTATACGCGTTTGTGGATTTCGGTCATACACTTTCCATCTGCAGGCAGAAGAAAATTCCTCAATAGGATTGAGGAATGGAGAATATGGAGTGAGATAAACAACTAAAAAGCGTGGGTGGGCAGTGAACCAGTTACGAACCAGAGCAGCCCGGTGGAAACTTACGTTGTCCCAAATGACAACGTACCTGAGCTGCTCTGGGCCGTCTATCTGAGCTGGGGGAATGAGTGTGTTGTGTAGAGTGTCCAGGAATGTGATCAGATGGGCAGTGTTGTAGGGGCCAAGGGTAGCATGGTGATGGATGACGCCGTGGTGGGTAATCGCTGCACACATTGTGATGTTCCCTCCGCGCTGGCCAGGGACTTCAACAATGGCACACTGGCCGATGATATTCCTTCCCCTCTTTCGTCTTTTTGTGAGGTTGAATCCAACCTCATCAATGAAGATGAACTGGTGCTCCACTGCAGCCACCTCTAGCTCAAGGACTCTCTGAAACACACATGACAATATCAGAAATAGACATGGAGTGGTCACTATTGTGAAGCACAATCATTATGATTACAATACTGAAATATGTATAATTTACACAGTGTGGAGAGTATGCATCAATTGTGGGATTGTATAGGACTCACTTGCACATAGTTATATCGCAATTCTTTGACTCTTTCTGAATTGCGTTCAAATGGCACCCTCTAGACCTGCTTCATCCTCAGATTATTTCTGCGCAAGACACGGTCCAGTGTTGATAAGCTTACCCTATCAATATTTGGAAATATCTCATTGTTTTCTATTATTTTTCTTTGTATTTGCCGTAATGTTATGGTGTTATTTTCTAAGACCATGTTCATGACTGCAGTTTCCTGTTCAGGAGACAGAACACGTTCCCGACCACCTTGTGTAGGTAATCTTTCAGTTCTGCCAAACAAATAGTAAAATACTGTAAATACTGTCTAGGAATAAAAAGTAGGAATACATTTTTCCAAATACTTGAAACATACTTTATTTTTACAGTCCTACAGAACAGTCCACAGGCAATTCTGTACTACTGTACTCATTAAGCACTGTATTGATTTGCAGTAATGCAATTTTCTAGTGTGAGTAGATTTCTTACCTATTCTCATTTCAGAAAGTCCGGATGATGGATGCTACAGTGTACCTGCTCAAATTTGGCTGTACCCTTTGCCCAGCCTCCCTCATTGTTAGACCATGGTTGACCACATGGTCAACCAAAGTGGCTCGGATCTCATTAGAGATTACAGTCCTTGGCCTTCCTCGTCCTCGTCCTCCCCGTCCTCCTCCTCTTACTCTCATTCCTCTGGCTCTGCCTCTGTTTCCATTGTTGGCATCCATTGCTCCAAAACAGAAGAGCTCACCTGTTGCCCTTTTATGCTAAAGCTCTGTGTGTAAACAATTGAGAAAAACTGTAATACCCTTGACTTCAGTCATGTACAGTTTCAGAGATTCAATCTCTTCTTCCTCTCTCTCTTCTGTCCAAACGTGTTTCCTGCAGTGATTGTGATGATTGTTGAGATCGCAGTGTTTGCTGCTCCTACTGTGATTCTTCTTCAGATCATCTGTGCAAGAAGAGCTGGTGAGTTTGAGCTTCACACAGTCTGATGATTCACACTCATCTGATCTGGAACAATCTGCGATCATGGTAAAAACACTTATGAGAGATCAATGAATGGATTTATTTTGCAGGGAGGAAGGACTCGCAGCACCTAGAGGAAATAGAGATGCCTACAATATTACAATAATGCTGAGTTTTGAGTGAATCTGCAATAATATTTAAAATAGCAAAAACTTATAGAGGATTGTTCATTTTTTTTTACATTTTCTTCTTATCAGAAAAAAGAAAAAACCCTGAAGAAATAGTGATGCCATCAAGTTTAGATTATTTTATTTTATTTTATTTTTTTTCATTTATATGGATTTTATGGATATTTGCCTACAGTGTTCAATGTCATTTTCTAGTTTTTTCATATATAAACTGCTTTAATTATAATAATTACAGTAATGGACAGACTCAGACTGTTTGTATAATCCTCTCTGTTGGAGCTGATTTGGTGATTCTCCTATCTTGTCTGTTCATTGCTGTTTTTAGCATTTTATTTTAAAATTTTGAATGATTGCTACTCATTTTCTTAATAAAACCTCTGCAATTGTGTCTAATGTCTCCTTTCCTGAGATATTTGTTACAGTATGTCCATCAACAAACTGATGTGTATATTTCTAATGTATTGCAGTGCACATGTGGGAACTGTACTATTAACAGTATCAATAACAGCACATACATTAGCCGAGCTCCAACGTCAATGACTGATGTAACAAAGTTTGTAAAACAAATCTTGCCCATCCTTTATCATTACTCAGAGTATTAAGAACGACAGACAATCTGCATTAATGGACTCAATTTTAGTTAATAGTGGCCCACAGCTGATTAGCAGAAGTATTTCAGAAAGACAGTAATAACGTGAACTATGTATTTTGAATGCTCGGTATAAAATATCAATAACTACATTTCCTGAAGAAAATGTGAATGGTGCTTGCAGTGGCAAAATTCGGCACTCGGTTGCTAGGGTGTTTCTAGGCAATTGCTAAGGTTCTTGGGGTGGTTGCTAGAGTGTTGCTAGGCAGTTGCTAAGGTACTTGGGGTGGTTGCTAAGATGTTGCTAGGGTGTTCTGGGTGGTTGCTAGGGTGTTGCTAGGCAGTTTCTAAGGTACTTGGGGTTGTCACTAAGGCTGCGTTTACACTGGCACAAAAAATCCAATCTTTTGCTCACATCTGACACAGATCGGAATTAATTGCACACGTGTAAAAGTCCACAAGAGATCTGATTTTTTCGCATCCGATCTGAGCCACTTCCAAATGTGGTTTTAAATCCGATACATATCCGATCTCTGGACATACGATCTACGTCTAAACACGCATATCCGATTCCCATTGGAATTCCAAGCCATCACAAGGCGAGGGCGGCACGTTTGCTCACTAAAAGGTAGCTTTTATGTTGTATTATGAAGCAGACGTGCTTGTATGCACTCGCACTAAAAAATTTTATTATTGAGGTGGGATATATGTAATATGATATATGTAAAATACGTTATCTATTTTCTAGAAAGAAACTGCGCGCACACATACATTCAGCAGCTGAATTTCAACCTTTGCCCGGTTAAATTAAAAGAGACCGTGTTGTTTTTCTTATAAGCCAAAAGCTTCACTGTAGCTACTCTCTCTCCCTAGCTCGCTCAAATTCATTCAAAAAAATGGAATTCTAAAACTGATAACTGTAGATAAAATATCAAACGCAAATTACCTTTATTTTCCGGTATATATTCGTTCAGTCAGAATTCGCGCTGCAATACATCCATGACACTGACAGCTGTTATCCATTCTGACAGGTAATCGTGGCCACTCGACATGAAATATATAAATAATTTTAATAGCACGGCCATTCAAAACCCGAGGGTCTGCTATGTGCATGTGAAAGATTTGAAGATATCCCTCTGTGGGTTTGGGTTGCTAGGGTGCTCTAAATGGTTGCTAGGGCATGGCTAGACAGTTAGCAGGCTTAAACTAATAGACTGCATGTCTGCCCAAATCAAAAGAGCCAAACTCACATGTCTCTATGATGCTCTGATTCATTTATATCCATCTCATCTATTTTTTAATGGAAGTCTATGGGGTGGTTGCTAGGGTGCTGTAACTGGTTGCTAGGGTGTGGCTATGAAGTTTTTTTTTGTCATTACTTATTGGCTGCTTGATAAGATGAGTCAAATGACTCTGTGCGAACTTTGTAGGTCCGATCGCTTAGAAAAGTCAGAGCACACCTCTCCTCAACGAGCCGGTCGATTTGACACCTCATTCATGGGTCGATGACAAACGCTGCGGGAGGAGCAGCGCGCCAAACTTTTGTCCAGAAGAAGAATAATAAGCATGCAAGAGAACAATAATAAGCACCAATAATTAATCACACTTACAGGTTGTGATTCTGAGGAGCAAGTTTGTCCAAATAAAGCAGGTACTGTCCCATCTTTAACCTCTGATTCTTCACAGCCTCATCCTTTAGCAGTGAAAATAAACAGAATTTTCCTTTCACAGCGCAGAGCACGTGAAAGGACGTTATTTTTTTCCTGATATATTAAAGTTCAGGACAATTACAAAGTGTTCAGATCACTGAGTTAACTGTTTTGGGAACAGTGATCTGAGTTTGGAGAAATGTGTCAAATCGATTGAGAAAAACTGTAACTGAAAAGATAGAGTTGAATGTCCTGCAGCACTTAAAGCAAGAAAAGGAAGTGACATCAGAATGATTCAGAATCAACAGTCTAAACTGGGTTCAGAGATGATCACTGCTCGATGTGGTTAAACTGAGTTCAGAGGAACATGTTTCCAAACCTCAACAGTGAGCTCACAGCTCTGAAAACACTACAACTGCTATAATTAATTCACTATTTTAGTTACGGAAGTGTAGAACAGCTATCAGCCATCTCAGTATCGTAAGAAAGTCTTGACTCTGGAATAGATTCAGATCATCATCACACAGACACGACAGCACAAATAGACAAAACAGAAATGAATAAAGTATGAAAGGAATATCAAAGAGTTTTAGAATGCAACAGCAGTAATGGATATATAGTTCATAATGCAAAAGGTCTCGTCTGAATGCTGTAGATGTGCAAACAGAAACTGTCTCAGCAGTCGATGAAACTATATAGTCACTATAGACACTAAATCCCACTGGAGTAATCCAAACCAGGTAATATTGCAGTAGGTATTTGCACAAACAGTCCTTTTTCTCTTTTAGAGCCCCATAACAGAGTCTTCTGTGAGCTTCTAAACAATATAAAATAAACATTTGTCAAGAATACATCAAATGTGCATTGGGATTTCAGTTAAACATTTGAAATAAAATTCACTTAACTCCCCAAACAAAAGGTGATGTCCGGCCTTCTTTCACCCCACCAAACACAGGCTGGATCCCAAATGGCACCCTAAACCCTCTGAGTCCACACTTTCGTGACGTAATGCCACTTTGACTGCCGGGTAAAGTCCTCTGCGTAGCTCACGAACTTGCGGGCTCAGCTGAAGTGTGCACCGAGGGCTCACGAGCACCCTTCTGAAACCTAAAATGATGAATGGGACACCCTATGGTCTCGTGGACTTAACGGACCGAAAGTGCTATGAAGTGTGCCATTTGGGATTCAGCCACACTCCATTAACAAGCCCTTCTTTCTTCTCTTTTAAAGGAAACCTTCTTTTCCTCTTTTTATCGCCCTCTTATGGCCAGGATGATAAATTTCACCCCTCTAATGGTAACTGATACAAAAAGCTCTTATTATTGAACACGTCACCATAAGTTGCTCTTGAGGGACAGTTCCTATTATAGTAAGAGTGTACTGTAAATCAACAAAAATAGAATTTGAGTAGATATTAATAAATAAGTGAAGCAACACTTCTCCATCATACACTGGCACAGCGTCACTATATATCAACTGTAGCCGGATTTAAACACTCATTCGGTCAGATCAGAGGAAGTTCACAAACACAGGAGGAGCTGATGATATTTAGAGAAAGAGCTGTAACTATATACTGAAAAGAAAGACTGCAGAAACAGAAAATGTCTGATAAGTGTGATCTGTGTCTGCTGGGACTGATCATTCTCTGCTCACTTCTCACAGGTAAAGAAATATGTTTATGATCTATAATATATCATAAAAGATCTGTATGATGTGAACATAAAAAATACTGTTTGGTTAATACAGTTTTATTCCTGAATGCACTGAAATTTGTCATAATGTGTCAAAAATCTGAGGCAAAGTTACTCACAGATAGCTTTTTTCAGCATGATAAAGTGAAAATTATATTAACTATAGAAATTTCCATTACTTTTTTTTTTTTAAATTTGATTAATTTTATTGACTTTTCTGGCTTTATAAATCACACTTTTTATATTCTCTCATATATCCAGGTGTTCCAAGCTTAAATAAATAACAGTTGTTTAGAGAACAAATTAAAATAAGAAATACGATGTCAGTTTACATCTGTATTTTTTGTCATCTTGAGTCTCCTGGTTGAGAACCACTGCACTAGAGGATTGTTTATCCCACAATGGAGTCAGCGATCACAGCACACTGCTCATATATTTGTTTTATTTGTGATTTATATTTACCTGCCACTGCTTTCTCAGATCGGTGTGGACTGGATCTTCTTGCGGAAATTCATTTTTAGTGCTTTTTAAGTGACTACAGCACATTAAAACATAAACTAGAAACTAACAAGCCACATTATCGGACACATAAATACATCACAAAGCTCAATGCAAGAGATGTACTTGCATTTGACATTGGCAGTGTTAATATAGGAGCTTTGATCTGATATATTTTCTCAGGGCTGGAGAGAGTAAAGCAGCATGTTATAATCGATGTGTATAAACACTCCATGAAGACACTTAATATCTTTTCTAAATGCTCATGTAGTGAAATGTTTTTTGTTTGACCGAGCTGGAGATGATGTTAATAATTACTTTGAAATACTTTAAAAACTGTTTTGGAATTCATGAGTCTATAAGTTGTGTTCAGACCAAATGTGGTTTACAGTAGCACTTCTCACACTGAAGAACATGTTTCTCAACCAGTGTTGTGTCAAATCTGTTCCTCTTAGGTTAGTGGTTATGGTGGTTAGACAGTGAAACATTCAACACAACACTGGTGACAGTCAGCACTCGCTCTCTAGAGGGAAGATTGAACCTGTTGAGGAGTTTACAGAATGACTGTAGGTTAAAACTGTTAACTGAGCTCTTATTATTGAACACGTCACCATAAGTTGCTCTTGAGGGACAGTTCCTATTACAGTAAGAGTGTACTGTAAATCAACAAAATAGAATTTGAGTAGATATTAATAAATAAGTGAAGCAACACTTCTCCATCATGCACTGGCACAGCGTCACTATATATCAACTGTAGCCGGATTTAAACACTCATTCGGTCAGATCAGAGGAAGTTCACAAACACAGGAGGAGCTGATGATATTTAGAGAAAGAGCTGTAACTATATACTGAAAAGAAAGACTGACAGAAACAGAAAATGTCTGATAAGTGTGATCTGTGTCTGCTGGGACTGATCATTCTCTGCTCACTTCTCACAGGTAAAGAAATCTGTACTTTCTCTAAAGACATTTAGTGGAGTTAGTCTGGGAAAGAGTTCATCTGAACATGCTCACTTTATTCTTGCACACATTCAAGTTGTGTATTGATACAGTACATACTGTATTATTCCTGATACTGGACATAGTGTCACACTCAAACATCTGATGATGCAACATTATCTTCATATTAAGAGTGTGTGAGTGATCTGAACAGCTCTCTGATGAAGAAAAACAGTTCATTCTGGAGAGTGTGTTTGCATTAAGTGAGGAAAAGACTGTATGACTTGAATCTTCTGCTTTTTATGCTGATATGTTTTATATTTACATGTATTAATATATAACATAATGATCACTCAAATGTACTTGTGTTTCAGGTACCAGTGGAGTGGATGATGCTCATGTGTTCATCAGTTCTGGTGAAGATGTCCGTCTGCCCTGTAATAATGCTCTTTCTGACTGCAACTCAACTACATGGACCTATGCCAGGTTCAGACATTCAGAAGCAGTCGAACTGATTACTTTAGGGAAAAAGAAGAAAGACACAGAGAGACATGAGAGACTGAGTCTGGGGACTGACTGCTCTCTGAACATCAAGAACGTCACAAAAGAAGATACTGGATTTTACAGCTGCCGACAATATGTAAATGGACAAAAACAAGGAAATGATACATGTGTTTATCTGCATGTTCTTCATGGTAATTTCATGATTATGTGGTTAAGTTAAAAAGGTCCCAATCCTCTCTTTAAACTCTTTAAAAGACTAAAGTCTGTCATGTGATTTGTATCTTGTGTTCAGTTTCATCATCATCATCCTCACAGACTGAGATCAGTCCAGGTCGCTCTGTGACTCTCTCCTGTCAGTTGTATCCATATGATGGAGAATCTTGTGATCATTGGGCCCGTTCTGAGGGAATTCATCTGTTGTGGGTGAATCAGGCTGATGTTGATCTGAAGACAGACTCCAGATATCAGATATCAGCTCCAGATCACTGTATCATCAATCTGACTACAACACTCCTGAATGAAGATGACAACAGAGAGTGGAGATGTCAGCTTACTCTCAGAAATCAAGTCAAGACCTCAGTCAGATACACTGTCAAGTATTCAGGTTAGAGTCTCTGTTAGCTGATTAAAATATCATTGTATTATTCTACAGTATGAATCATCTGAACTAACATTCATCCTTTACAGCTCAAAATGTTACAACGACAGCACTGATTCCAGTCCACACCACAAAGTCAACTATAAAGACACCAGAAACTAAAGGTACATCATCACTGTCTTTCTCACATCAGTGCTTTACTGTGCATAATGCTAGAGTTATCTTATGTGTTGACTAATTACAGTTTTTTTTCAACCGCTTACACACAAAATCCTTACTTGTCACACAATTTCTGAAACCTGACACCCAAACACCAGAACCACACAAATAAAATCACAAAGCCATACACTAATTCTTGGCCTTTAACTCAATTTTCAATTTCATAAAACACTTTTTGCAAAACGCAACACACAACTCTCTATGTAACACACAAAAATCTAACAGGAAGAATCTTGATTTCCTTTTTTAAACACAAACATTGATTCTGTCCAACTACACATGGTTGATGTATTTCTTTTCTTTCTTTTCTTTTGTGTAATACTGTATTCACAACCACAAATGCTTACAGTAAAAAAAATAGTTTGGTTTCAATATTGCTTTTGTGTTTATTGTGAATTTTTCAACATCTCTCTGCCAATTACTTTCTTGTACAGAAATGTATATAGGAGCTCATGAAAGAAGAGCTTTAGGTTTTGAATAACTGTGTGTATATGATATATCCAAAAATAGAATATTATGGCAAAGGTGTTTGCAACGTACAACAAATGTTTGCTTTTGAGATGTGTTTGTGATATTTTTAATGCAGTGCTTCATTTTGCAAGAGATTTTGCATTTTGTGTGTTCAATTCTTGGATTTGTGTGTAAAGTTTTGAAAAAAAAAGAGGCAAAGTTTTGAAAATGTGTGTACGCAGTTGAAAAAAACTGTAAAATATGATTTATCCTTTATAGCTCAAGATGATTCAACAACGGCAGTGATTTCAGTCCACACCAAAACCTCTCAGGACCCCTCAACTATAAAGACACCAGAAACTAAAGGTACATCATCACTGTCTTTCTCACATCAGTGCTTTACTGTGCATAATGCTAGAGTTATCTTATGTGTTGACTAATTAAAATATAATTGTCATTTTGTACAGTATGTTGCATCTGAACTAACATTCATCCTGTAAAGGGCCCGATTCGAGACATGCAGATTCCAAAATTGGCCATAAAGGCCCTTTCACACCGGACGTGACGCGAATTTGCGACGTTTGTGCTCTGAAAGATTCCAAAACATTCGCGGCGACAGCTGAATGAAAAAATAAATATATTTCAACACAATAATCTTCATCCTGTTGAAAAAGTTGGTCAGTTTAACTGCTCAGGACAAACAACATGGACACTTCATCATCCAGTGAAGACGAGCTTTTAATTTTTTTTCAAAGACCGAAAAGAAGGTTTTGAAGAAACAGAGAGTCTTAAAGAACAGAGAGTCTGAGGGGGAGTACGCTAATCTTGTAATTAGCTAGAGCTAAAACTTTTTCATGGCTGGTTCTGTACTTACTTTAGAATGTCCGTGGGACAATTTGAGGAGCTCCTCCAGACAGTGGCACCGCATCTGACGAGACACTGTCGTACTGACAACAACACATTCACTTTTCATAGTCACGGACACAATTAGGTTTAAAAAAAAAAGTTTAAAGTTTAACTTCAAAAGGTTATCCTTGTCTATAGCCTACAGCGACTTGCATGTACTCCCACAGGAGCTGTAATCTCGTGAGAAATGCGATACCTGTCAAAGGTTAATGTTGATTGAATAGCTAGTGACATCTACTGGACATTTCGTTTACAGAAAAGAAACCCACTCACATATACTGTGAGTAGCCCAGGCTATAAATAGGCTTCTGTCTAAGATAAGAAAACCTTTATTTGTCCCACAGTGGGGAAATTGTATGCCTATGGACTACAGATAGAAGTTTAACTACTAGACCTATAGTTTAAATAAACATTCAGATGATCAGTCATTGTTGCTGTGACGTCACCTTTGTTTCCTTGTATTTGATTGGTTAAAACCTTTTCTGTCGCCTCGAAAGTGAAAAAAAATTGACATTAAAGCGAAAAAAATAAACGTCATTTTTTCGCAGCAGCACATTTGTGTTCGGTGTGGAAGCACTCATTACACAAACAGCTGATCATCGCACGAATAATTGGCGCGTCAAAATCGCGTCCAGTGTGAAAGGACCTTAACTCCCCGCTCTTTTTGGGTACTATGAAGTATGGGCTGTAAAACCCTGACTTCATCTTGGCCGGAGGGACAGCCTCTATTGCGTCTTTCATCAGGAGGACTGCAATCTCTGTACGCTTTGTACCCGCAGGGGGCAGTGAGGAGTGCTAGGGCCCAAACCGGGAAGCACAGTGTAGAGGCGGTGAGTGTGGTGCACTTACCTGGCTCCGTGGGTCCCCTGAGGGACTGGGCATGGAGGCGTGAGTGTACTTAAAATTGCGAACTCCCTATCCGTGGTGAATGAGGGTGTGGCCAAGAGTGAGGAAGCGAAGTGTCACTCACTGTCAGCACAGACGCAGTATGGCCCAGAGGTTTTGGAAACTGCACTTTATTGAGAATGTAGGTATCGCTGGAGCTGGGACCAGCCTGTGGCAGATAGGTGGCAGTGTCAGGGGGCCGGCAGTTCAGGGGGCCATGATGATGAAGGTAGTTCCAAAGAGCCTCTGTGGCCTTGAGCTTGGCTTAGCCACTTTGGTCGGGGATGTATAGGGGACGAAAAAAATTTCTTGGGAGGAGTTGTGGGGTTGAGAACAGGATCAGACACTGGAGCTGGCTCATAGTCTGGAGCTGGGGCTGGAATGGGCTCATGGGCTGGAGCCGACACTGGAGTGGACTCTGTGTGTGGCCCAGACACACATAGATGTGAGAGCCATTATGGTGAGTTCCATGCTCTCTGGGCTGAGCTCTGGGGTTGAAGCGGACACTGGGGAACATACTGGAGCGGACTCAGGGGCTGGAGCCATCACTGGACTCTGGTCAGGGGCTGGAGTCTTCACTGCTCTGATGGTGAAGCTGTAGCCTCTCTCTGTCAGGATCTTCATGAGGTAGTCAGTCAGGTCACGGCCAGCCAAGTCCAGATGGAGGATGGCATGAGGCAGAGCGTAACCCTCTCAGATGGGCACAGTGTGGGTAACACCATTACCAGAGTCCATTGTTGAGTCCTTGTTTCTTTTTGGTCCTGTATTCTGTCAAGGCTGAGCGGCTGTAGAGAAGCACACGACGAAGAAGAATTCAATTCCAGTTATCTTTAATCCTAAAAGCATGACAGGAACATTCAGGGAAACAAAATAGCAATACTCTAATATTGACATTAAACAATACAAGACAAAGACTACCAACTGGGGAAGCAAAATAATCTTATTTCGAACGGTTTGAAATAAGATTATTTTGCTTGTTTTAACTTGTTTTGGACTTATTTTTTTCTGAAAACAAGACAATAATTTTTTATTGTCTAGAAAATGCTTCTTGATTTAAGAATTTTTAGATATTTGGACTGGAAACAAGACCAAAAAAAATCTAAGTAAGAAAAGCATTTTTTTGCAGTGTGACTCCAGAACTACTACATTCTGATTTGTGAAATCTTTCACAGATTGGCTCTACTCTTTCTGATGTCTTCATGCATATTGACATTGTGACATGGTAGTGATAAAAGCCATAAAATGCTTTGAAAATAAAATAAAATAATTCCTAAAACTGACCTTGTACGCTGCCCTGTCCATATAATGTTCCTTTACTGTATCTTCTAACTATTGCTTGTCATCATTGTCTACTCTACTTGTGTTATTTCTTCCTTGTTAAATGTACATTGTAAAGCGTCCTTGAGCCCTGGAAAGGCGCTATATAAATAAAACTTGTTATTGTTATTATTATTATTATTACCTCTTTTATTGTATATTTGTGAACTACAGAACTGAGTTTTTAGCTTAAATGATCAAAACCATAGTGAACATTTATTAAACATAAAAGTCATCCCATGTTAGTGTGAGCAGCTTTCAGCACAATAAATGAGGGTTGCATAAATGCGGACCTGCTCTGGACTACAGCAGCAAATCCTGACATTGTGTTCATGCATTAAAATATCATTTTTGCATTTGCATTTTGTTTTTAGTAGTTGTACCGTCAACTAGAGCAACAACACTGATTCCAGAAACTACACCAAACTCTCCGAAACCAGGTGTGTATGTTCATCATCCTCATTTCAGTGGTTGTTTTCACACTCTGGAGTTTTCTAGAATCAGTATCTGAATGTAATAAATCATCTCTGAAGTTGTTCAAGCAGCTGATCAATAAATTTTGACTCAAGCCATGTTTAATTTGTAATCCACATCACTCACTGCCCAGTACGATTAGGTGAGGTGTCGGGGTGGGGTTTAGGATAGGGACCAATCAGGTTGCAGCTTCATTTGGGGGTGGGGGGGATTGTAGTGAAAATGACCTCAGAGGACATATTAATATTACCCTGATATTGTTGCAGTGCTGTTGCTCAGGCAATTCTTTTGCACATTGTGTTTTTTTAGTACACTATTTTTTTTTGTGGAAACTTTAAGATAATAAACACTTTATAGCTGCTGAACTGTGAAGTGACAACAGTATCTCAGAGGACCATCACAGCTGTAATAAACATACTGAACTTTCTATAAAATCCTCATCAATAGTTAGATAAAATCAAGTACCTCACAAGCATCAATTTACTTCATGATAAATATGGATAATTATGCTATTAATTGTGTCATTTATCATTTTAGGTGTAGCTGTTGTTTTTATATATTTGATTAATCACAGTAATGCTGAATGTGTCTCTCTATAGTCTTTCTCTCAGTGATTGGGATTGTTGTCGCTTCATTCGCCATTCTCCTTCTTGGTCTTATTCTCTGGATGATTCTTAAAAAAAGAGCAGGTGAGTTTTCAGAGTTTCTCATATTTTGTAACAACAGACAAAAAGTCAGAAACAACTGTATAAATAAGTATGTAATTTAGACAGATTTCCTCTAAGTGAAGAGAAATAAGTGAGTTAATAAAAATAATGTTTCTATTTTACATCTGTCATCAGACTGTCATCTGCATTAGAAACGTTTGTCTGTTTGATCATAAATATTCCTGTGACATGTTTCAGATAACAGAAGATGGACTGATGAATGTGTGGTGAGTATTGCAGGTTGATCCATGAGTTATTAGTGTTTATAAGCTCTTCTCCACAGAGGACTGACCCTAAATTATATGACACTCTTATTAGTCAGATTAGATCTTATTAATTAGATTAGACAAGTTAGTGTATTTGTACTGTTTCTGGTCTAAAGTCACAGATAAGTACAAATATGATGAACCAACGACACAATCAACATTTCCATTCATCCTACTGCCAGTGAACAATATGATTCATCTTCAATAATCTGTGTATATTTGACAGTTATTGTGGTACATTTTACTGTGGTACGTTTCACACATACTTTACCTGAAACATTTGCAGCCCCTGTGTAAAATAGTAGTGACTTTAATAGCTTGGTTTGTCATATTTCCATTGATGTTTAGGAGCAGACAGATGATCATGTGACTTATACCGAGGTCACTGCGTGCCGTAAAAACCAAGGCAAAACGAACAAGGTGAGAAACACTTCCTTGATGTTGTCCAGCTTCTCTCAGCATGACCTACAGTATATCGCTTTTATTCTTATATGCAGTTCTTCAACAGTTCTGTCTTGAATTGAGCTCAAACATCATGCTGTAATAATTGTGGGTTGAAACAATAACTGTGATGTTCATTCAGGTTCACTGTGATGATAAAGTGACGTATTCCTCCATCAGAGGAGCAAAAGTTGGAGCTCCGGAAAACTGCAGTGAACTTTATGCCTCTGTGAACTATAGCCATCACAAATCACCTGAATAATTATATAAAACACATGAGCAGAGGAATATGAATCTAATATAATTGACTCCTAATGGTTTCATTCAGTGCCATTATAAATACTTTCAATGTCTTTTACATGTTAACAAACAAACCCATGTGATGCTCTGATTTATTTTGCTCAGTTCAGCATGTTATTGTATAGTCTCTGTCTGCTTATTGATCAGTTAATGCTAGTGTCTTTATTATTAATTCAGGGTCTGCAGACTTTCACAAAGTCTAGAAAATGAGGACAGTTTTACTCTCTTAGATCATTCTCATTAAATCATGTATTTTCTCGAGCAGCTTATTAACTGTCAGCTTGCACTAATTATGAGGACAGCCGAAGCATGATGATGTAAGCGTTTATCACAATATGTCAGGAATGATAATTTGGTGTTTGAACCGTTTGAGCAGCTTCTTTCAGCAATGCTTGTAATATTGTATTTTATTTGTTAATAATAAAATAGTCTATGTCAAACCTGTGTCTTTATGGTGAAATATATTTTCCATCATTACACATATTTTTTTGTGCAGACTCTGTAGACGTGACACAGAAACCTCTGATTGTACGGCCGTATATCAATAAAAGAAATCATGTCTGAGAACTATTAATATCATTCACTTCCGGTACACTGTCAAAAAAAAAAAGGTACAGTGCTTGACACTGGGGCAGTACCTTAAGGTTCAAAAGTGAAAAGGTACTAGTATGTACTTTTAAAGTACTAATATGTAATTTAAGGTACTAAAATGTACCATTTAAGGGTAAGTAAGGTACAAAGATGTACCTTTTCACTTTTTTTCACCTTTTTCCTGAGAGTGTAGGATGGAACTGATTCTAAATGAAATCAACCTATTAATTCCCTTTGTAGGGCTGAAAATAAACAAAGATATCTGAAAATGAGAAAAGATATTTGGTATTCCCAAAGGCAAAGAGGTGCTGATAGTGATCAAGGCCTGTTGGCCAAGATGTGTGTACATCGGGGGTCTATCTTCTGTTTTAATCTTCTGATTGGTCAGTTTGAATGTCTCACATTTGGGTTTCAGTCACATGGTCAAGGAAGGGATAAAAGAAGATCTGGTCTCTTTTTCTTGGGCTGTTCTTTGCTCTTTGCTCTGGCTCTTCTTTTCCTCTGGGTCCCTTTCTTGGAGCACACTCTAAAATGCTGGGTTAAAAACATCCCAAGTTGGGTTGAAAAAGGACAAACGTGGGTTCTTTTAACCCAGTAGTTTTATTTAACCCAACTATTGTTTAAAAATTATATGGCTTGCTTAAAATGAACCCAAATTAGGTTGGAAATTACAAATCAGACACTTCATTACTAGAGGCAACAATAATAATCAAAAGGTGAACATTTATTAATAAGCAATTTAGTAAAAGTTTATTGTTTAATTATTAATAATTAAACTTATTAATAAATGTTCACATATTAATAAATGTTAATTTCAAACATAATTTGGGTACATTTTAAGTGAGCAATGTAGTAATTTTTAAACAATAGTTGAATTAAAGGGTTAGTTCACCCAAAAATGAAAATAATGTCATTAATTACTCTCCCTCATGTTGTTTCACACCCGTAAGACCTTTGTTTATCTTCAGAGCACAAATTAAGATATTTTTGTTGAAATCCGATGGCTCAGCGAGGCCTGCATAGCCAGTAATGACATTTCCTCTCTCAAGATCCATTAATGTACTAAAAACATATTTAAATCAGTTCATGTGAGTACAGTGGTTTAATATTAATATTATAAAGCGACGAGAATATTTTTGGTGCGCCAAAAAAAACAAAATAATGACTTATATATTATATTGAACCACTGTACTCACATGAACTGATTTAAATATGTTTTTAGTACATTAATGGATCTTGAGAGAGGAAATGTCATTGCTGGCTATGTAGGCCTCACTGAGCCATCGGATTTCATCAAAAATATCTTAATTTGTGCTCTGAAGATGAAGGTCTTACGGGTGTGGAACGACATGAGGGTGAGTAATAAATGACATTATTTTCATTTTTGGGTGAACTAACCCTTTAAATAAAACTACCCAGCAGGTTGGGTCAAACATTTAACCCATTTGCTGGGTCAAAACAACCCAATTGCTGGGTTTATCCATTTTCAACCCAGCTTGGGTTGTTTTTAACCCAGCATTTTTTAGAGTGCACTCTTTCTTTGCCTCCTCTTTTCTTTTTCTCTTTCTCTTAACACTTTCTCTCTTTGATTCGGTATTAACATTAATGTGCTACTTATGGCAATATAATATCGTCACACTATAGCAACTCTCTCCCACATATTTTTCTATTATAACTGCACTTATTTACATCGTTGGTATAAGTAGCAGTAGCAGTGGGTGGTAATAGACAAGAAATTTACATTTTTATACCATCTTGCTGATAACGTCAAGATATTTCTTATTTTAGGCTTAATTCAACCCCTCACTCTACAACTTTTGTTTCTATTGAAGAACCAGGGTTCCCCTTGTCTTGGAAAACCTTGATGTATGAGGTAGCCTGACTTTA
Organism: Ctenopharyngodon idella; assembly: GCF_019924925.1. Taxonomy (NCBI): domain Eukaryota; kingdom Metazoa; phylum Chordata; class Actinopteri; order Cypriniformes; family Xenocyprididae; genus Ctenopharyngodon; species Ctenopharyngodon idella. The sequence continues at coordinate 43,268,083 of NC_067224.1, forward strand.
AAAGTGGGATTTTTTAGACCTGAATACACCAAGCTCTAAAATATTTTATTGGGTAGAACTTGTGAGTAATTGTGTTTATTTCACAATGTGTGTAAATGAGTAGTCTATGTATATTTAAAGTTATGCATTGTCAATGTAAAAATTCTTTTAAATATGCCAGTAAAAGTATGGCTTTCTCAATGTCTAAAACCAGTGTGGTCAAACTAACACACACTTTTTTCCTCTAATGGTTGTCTTTTGTCCTCTTTGTGTTCTGGCTTTGAGTTCTAGTGTTTTCAGAACATTTGGTCTAGTTTTAATTGAGTAAGGTACACTTAGTGTGACATTAGCTACATGTTTTCTGTTGTATTTTCAGAGCGGTGAGCTCACTGTTGAGGTTTGGAAACATGTTACTGCTGAGCGTGAGACCCCGGTTAGTTTGACCGCACAGGTTGTTATTAGAAACACACTTAAAGAAAGAAGAGGAACTGGAATCTTAACCCACGCTGAACTGATCATCTCTGAACCCAGTTTGGACTGATGGGTGTGAATTGTCTCACATTCAGGGGCGTTTACACGACACTGTTTTTAGCTGAAAAAAAAAAAAAAAAATAGCCGTTTGTCTGTTTGTCTGACAATGCTTGTTTCAAAGTGCACGTTTTTGAAAATGATACCATTATTGTCTCAGTCTAAACTACAAAAACAAAATTTGTGAAAATGGTGACATCATGTGCATGTGTATTACATGTTCAGACATCAGCAACTACTGGCCTCGCAGCAGAATACAGCGTTTGTAGTTGTTTTCGTGGATCCGTGTGGACAGGGATTGTTTTGACAGTGTTGTTTTCTGTACTCTAAACTTTTCAAGAATGCAAAGGAAAAACGTACCCTCAGATACCAGTTCCTTTTAGGGCTGGACGATTATGACCTAAAATCAATGACCTAAATCTTGATTAATTGAACATTTTACTTCAATTACGATTAATGAACAATTATTTTTATTTTTTTTTTTTTTTTTTTTGCCCTCAGTTCACTTACAAGGTTTGTACTAAGATTTCTTACAGATTTCTGCTCGTTGTAAATAGGGAAGTGCACAATGACTAATTTCATAACCGTTTAAACGTAAATTTTGCAACCGACTAATCGACTAGTCTAACCCCGCCCCCCCGGATACAGTCTGTATATGCGATATACAGTTTGAAAGAACGCTTAATCTATGAACAGTCAAATCCCATACTGAATGCCACTAAAAATATATATAGCCTATGCGATGTGCTTGCCTTGCATTATGATCATTGTATATTAAACTTTAGCGTTCACTTAACCCCTTAAGCCCGAAGTGTCCCGCCGGTGGGACACCACCCCCCGCGAAAAAATTAATAATCAAATTACTAAGCAACCACTGACAGGAATAATAAAGGTATCATTTTTTAAAGCTTAGAAACTCAACTTTTTAATGCATCCAACCATTTTGTTCAACTCTTAACGAGTGCTGAGTCATCACTCTAATACAGAGTGTACCGCCCACGGGCGCCACCTAGCTGAAAACCCCGCAAGTCCCATAAGTAAATAATAAACCGATGCAGCATTTATGTCACATTTTGTAACTTCATGAAACGTGCTCCAATTGTGGAAAATTTGGACATCATTATTTACAGTAGGTTCTCACGATTAAAATAAGTCCAACATCAGCATAATCCAATGTGTCGGTCACGAGTTACTCCACGTGAAATAACGATTTCAAAAATGCCCATCAGAGAGCGACTGTATCTTTTGATTTCTTTATGCGATCGCCACAAAATTTGCTCCAGATACAGCTCACATATAGAACATCACCAAAAAAGAATTCCAAAAAGAAATCATAAAAAGTTATTGCATGTCAAATATGAAATATATGCAAAATTTCACTTGAGCAAACTTTTATTTTTTGGCTTTATCAGCAGTTTCTCAGCATGAGAATGTCTAAATTTAATTTTTTAAATTTGAAAATTTAAAAGGTTTCCTTTCAAACGATACCAACCTTTTGACTCTCCTTGCTATAGTTTTGGAGTTACGAGTCTTTACTTTTTTGTGTGTCACTCAGAAAAAAAACTCTGAAAATACCCTCAGGGCTTAATGTCACGGTCACCATCTATCTCACCTTCCCCGAACTCCATTTCCCATCATCCCTCCTGTTGCTCACCTGCTCACACTCAGCAATCACCTGCACCTGATCTCCATCACCTCATCAGCACAGCAGCATTCACACTTCACACTCTTCACCCTAGCATTTTGTCTGGTCTTGTTTTTATATGGACTAACTTACCTGTCAACACTTACCTTGTTCAGTGTATGCTATTGTCTCCAGCGTCTCCCTGATCCTCCATGTCTCCAGTGTCTTCATTCTCCGGACTCTTTCCACACTCATCCATCTCCACCTCAGTGTGAGCTCGGCTGCTCACATCTACTATCTCCTCCAACCACCTGCAAAGTCAAAGAACTGTCAGTATTCTCTCTCATTATTGCATTCCTGCTTTGACTGTCATACTCACCTACCTGTTTGCCATACCTGCCATGGTCAATAAACTCTCATATTCATTTCTACATCATTGTGAGTCTGTGTTCCGTAACAGAAGACCAGACCAACTAAAAAAGAAGATGAGCAGCAATGACAGTGAAGTGTGGGAATTCGCTGGACAGATTGCATTCTCTTCCAGACCAGCATCTTGGAAGACGAGACCATAAAGCCGTTGTACAAGATTGGGGCCAACTATGTCGACCCCCGGGAACTCCCTGATCTTGCTGGACTAGGCTGGAGAGAGGCCATCTCCATATGTTGGGAGAGCTTCATTCCCTCATATGCTTTCCAGCCAGCCCAAGAGCATCGTCCCAAGATGGCTGTTATTCCAGAGTCCCGTCCCAAGATGGCCGCCACTCCAGAGCCTCGTCACAAAATGGCTGCCATCTCTGAGCCTCGTCCCAAGATGGCCATCACTCCTGAGCCTCTCTAATGATGAGGAGTTTGATTGACAAGCGATCTAACCAGTCATAACGCAGAATCCGCCGTTTTGTCCAACAAAGCAGTCAGGAGTTAGAAGATTAACCTCGGTGGACTTGAATTTGAAAAATGGTGTGTACTGACGTCTTTCCGCAATTTAAACAACATTCCTTATGTTTATTTGATGCTATAAATTAACTAGTAGGAAGAGATGATTGGTTCACAAGCCGCTTGAGCTGAGGTACTACAGCAATCTGTCACGACACATTAAAGAGCCACAAAATGTTTTTTATTGTTCGAATTTCTTAAAAAATTACAGTTTGAAAGCTGGGACTTTGTTTAATATCATAAGTAACCTGCTCTGTCTTGTCTGTCAATGTGTTGTAAGTGTCCTCTTTGCTCCGCGATGTATTTTACACTGTGTGTGGCGTGACGGCGCCATGGCTTGTCGGACAAAGCAACAGTAACTAAGGGGGGCGGGTCTTTGCGAAGGGTCAATTAAATAAATTATGCAGTTATAATTGTGTGGGTGTGTTGGTGTGAATGTCAGAGTGTTGTTTGTATGTGTGTACAGGTGCTGGTCATATAATTAGAATATCATCAAAAAGTTGATTTATTTCACTAATTCCATTCAAAAAGTGAAACTTGTATATTATATTCATTCATTACACACAGGCTGATATATTTCAAATGTTTATTTCTTTTAATTTTGATGATTATAACTGACAACTAAGGAAAATCCCAAATTCAGTATCTCAGAAAATTAGAATATTACTTAAGACCAATACAAAGAAAGGATTTTTAGAAATCTTGGCCAACTGAAAAGTATGAACATGAAAAGTATGAGCATGTACAGCACTCAATACTTAGTTGGGGCTCCTTTTGCCTGAATTACTGCAGCAATGCGGCGTGGCATGGAGTCGATCAGTCTGTGGCACTGCTCAGGTGTTATTAGAGCCCAGGTTGCTCTGATAGTGGCCTTCAGCTCTTCTGCATTGTTGGGTCTGGCATATCGCATCTTCCTCTTCACAATACCCCATAGATTTTCTATGGGGTTAAGGTCAGGTGAGTTTGCTGGCCAATTAAGAACAGGGATACCATGGTCCTTAAACCAGGTACTGGTAGCTTTGGCACTGTATGCAGGTGCCAAGTCCTGTTGGAAAATGAAATCTGCATCTCCATAAAGTTGGTCAGCAGCAGGAAGCATGAGGTGCTCTAAAACTTCCTGGTATATGGCTGCATTGACCTTGGACCTCAGAAAACACAGTGGACCAACACCAGCAGATGACATGGCACCCCAAACCATCACTGACTGTGGAAACTTTACACTGGACCTCAAGCAAGGTGGATTGTGTGCCTCTCCTCTCTTCCTCCAGACTCTGGGACCCTGATTTCCAAAGAAAATGCAAAATTTACTTTCATCAGAGAACATAACTTTGGACCACTCAGCAGCAGTCCAGTCCTTTTTGTCTTTAGCCCAGGCGAGACGCTTCTGACGCTGTCTGTTGTTCAAGAGTGGCTTGACACAAGAAATGCGACAGCTGAAACCCATGTCTTGCATACGTCTGTGCGTAGTGGTTCTTGAAGCACTGACTCCAGCTGCAGTCCACTCTTTGTGAATCTCCCCCACATTTTTGAATGGGTTTTGTTTCACAATCCTCTCCAGGGTGCGGTTATCCCTATTGCTTGTACACTTTTTTCTACCACATCTTTTCCTTCCCTTCGCCTCTCTATTAATGTGCTTGGACACAGAGCACTGTGAACAGCCAGTCTCTTTTGCAATGACCTTTTGTGTCTTGCCCTCCTTGTGCAAGGTGTCAATGGTCGTCTTTTGGACAACTGTCAAGTCAGCAGTCTTCCCCATGATTGTGTAGCCTACAGAACTAGACTGAGAGACCATTTAAAGGCCTTTGCAGGTGTTTTGAGTTAATTAGCTGATTAGAGTGTGGCACCAGGTGTCTTCAATATTGAACCTTTTCACAATATTATAATTTTCTGATATACTGAATTTGGGATTTTCCTTAGTTGTCAGTTATAATCATCAAAATTAAAAGAAATAAACATTTGAAATATATCAGTCTGTGTGTAATGAATGAATATAATATACAAGTTTCACTTTTTGAATGGAATTAGTGAAATAAATCAACTTTTTGATGATATTCTAATTATATGACCAGCACCTGTAATACAAAACATTGTGTGTGCTTGTAATATTTGAGAGAGAAAAACTACTGCAAATCACAAATCCTTTGTGCGTACCAGTGGAGCTTTGTTGGCATCTAATGGGGAAAATTTGGTACTGCGCCCAAACAAAATCTTACTGAAAGCTCTTTTTTTTTTGAGATATCAACCTCAAATTTGGAACACAACTTGTTTAGATTTCTAGCAGTTTTAGAGTTCAACATGTTTTATAAAATATATATTTTATATAAAATAGTGTTCATAAGTCATTTTCATAAACTTTTTTTTATTTTCCCTTTTAAACTTTTTAAAAACAGACATTTTTGTCCACTATGGACCTATGTGTAACTTCTTTTTAAGTGACGCAAAGGGAAGGGTTAAGCACATCTGCAATTGTACTGTATTACAATAATGACTAATCACCTAATAATGGAATTGAGAAAAACAACAACAAATGCCCAGATGCAGTATGATAATGATCATTTTAAGGAAAAATTTGCTTAAACGGCTTTATATGTCATTTATGTTGTAATTTTGGGGTGTGGTCGGGAGAGCTTTGACACATTTCAAAACACAGACATATCGTCCCCTTGGATTATAAGGTTTTATCTGACATTTTTGTCAAAATTGAGTTATTCACATATTCATATTCTGTGACAACTTATGTACATTATGTGATGTTTCTTTTTTTAAGTTGTGTACATTTTGGTACTTTTTTTTTTTTTTTTTTTAAAACAAAAAGGTTCTATCTACAAAGTCGCACTCTAACTTGGTTCTATAAGGTTCTATCTGCGTGAGCCAATCAGCACCTTGAAAGCTCACGAGGACCAATCAGGATTAGCGTTCTTTGTCATGTCGCCGCGATAGGTGAAGAGAAGATTAAATAATTTCACACAACACAATGTTTATTAGAAACCTCATGATCGAATATTTTATGGTTCCTGCAATAATGTGTTAAATTACCCATCATATTCCTACCTAAATTTAACATCTGCACTGTTCAAAAGATTTAGCACTGCCATTTATGCTTAACTTGAACAAGAAAAAAAATTACTTTAGAATATGAAATAAATGTCATAAAAACCATTAAATTTAACTTTCTTATGCATGTCAACACATCGTTACAACACTAATTTTGTGTTTTAAAACAAATTAGAAGTAAACTGTTTGTGTTTCTTGAAAATTATTGCTTCAAATAATTTTTTGGCAGATTTTTTTTAGAATTAGAAGGTTCTATCTGCATTTGACCCTTTCCAAAAATCCCCATTTACAAATCTGAGAGGATTTTGATATTGTATATTTAGAATATATTTAGGGTCCCTGTCATTTTCATGTTTGAAAGAAACTTGTTCCCCATATAGATTTTGTTACATGGGATGCAAAAACTTTGAAGCTCAATATCTCAAAACTGCTCAGAACACAGACAGAACCTTATCATTCCAAGCGGACAATATGTTTTAAAACACTATCCGACACTATCATTTTGACTTCACTGAACCCAAAGTGCGTTGTGTACTTTGTCACTGCTGCGCTGCAATAAACTTCTTCATTGAGATCTTCAACGTCCTCATTTTTTCTTACATCACATGTCTCAGGTTTCATCTCCAGATTTTCAAACTTGGACAACAAGTACATTACAGTTTTAACTTAATATTTATGCATGAAAACAATATCGATCACTTTCAAACTATAAATATTTATGTTTACTTCACTATTTGGTCAGATTACAACCATTTTAAAAGTGCAATGATATTTTTGTAGCTATAGTTTACAATTGAAAATCTGGAACAATGGTAAAACAATTCAATCTATACCTAAATGTACAATGTAGCAGAAATAAATGATGTGGGCATAAAGATAAAAAGTTTCTCCAAATTAAAATCAAAATTACCCCCTGGGCCTGTGTCATAAAAGTGGCTGTTGATGATAATGTAAAGAATGTTAAAGAAACCATGGATGAAATATGATAACTCAACCCCAACATTGATCTGATCACTTGACTGCCAGTAAATCTCAGTTACAAAGAAAGTACATGGAAGAACATCTTCCTCATCTCTGTCTGTGGTTTTGAGGTAATGTCCCCCATCTCCACCCCTAATGTTGATGTCTTGGGAGTTGTTTCAGAGCCCTTCTGAGGTGGAGAGTAATGAAGTACATTAGGTACTGTACTTAAGTACACTTAAGACTGGACTGATTATCTAACTCAGCCAGTTAAGATCTACATTTAGCCTTAGATGTTATATGAATATGGTCCCTGGAGCATAAGTTTGCTCAGCTGGCAATTTTCAGTGCACATTTAAGAGTTCAAGTTGCAACTTAACAATAATGGAAAGATGAGGCTTATCAGTATGTCACAATATCACCCTGTTTGGACTTTGTTTTCTGTTTTGCACCATTTCCTGCCAGTCTCTCCTCATAGTTATGCACTTTGATTCACAAGCTTGCAATTCGATTTAATATCAGTTATTTTGGATAAAAATCTCTCAACTAACGCTGTGGAATCAGTTGGTACTCCATTAATATTGAAGGTTAAAATGAACTGATTTGTATACAGACTTAAATTACACTTAAGGAAATTTTTATAATAATAAAGTTATAATAGGCCTACTAACTTTAAAATTATTTCTACTCCAATTCATTTTTTGAAATATTAACATTTAAATGTGGCTGTCACCTTGACGAATTTATTCAAACATGCATTATATAGTGTCACGTCTAGTTTTCATGTTTTCACTAGCTATAGGTGTGTTCGACATGCAACCGATCGGCGAGAGTAGCTGAAAACAGTACTGTTTACAGTGTCTGTTTTTACAAGAATAAAGTTCAACATACGCATATAGGCTATTATTTAATTACCAATGTAGTGGGGTTTTTATCAGCTCCTTCCCGCCTGTACACGGCTACTCTCGCTGATCGGCTTCATGTTTACCATGCTATGCCAAGTCTTTGTTTTGTTTCTTTGTTGAATCATGTTTTGACCTTGTAAATAAACTGCACTTGGGATCTCCACGACTTGCCCACAGTGGATCCTTGTTACATATAGGCTATTGAAGGTAAATGTGACGTTACGTGACATTTACAAGCTGTTTTATTAACATCGTTCCGCAGTTGAAACACTGAGTGATAACAAGAGACATGATATGGATTTCTTGTACTTTATCTTTTAACATACCTTCAGATGTTTATTCATGTTTGTTTCGCACTGTGACTGGTGTTAAAGTGGAGGAGAGGATTAGTTCACGTGCTCTTCACAATCTGTCACGCCACATTAAAGAGCCTCAAAATGGTATTTGTTTTTTATTTCATAGTAAAATGGGCAGAATTTGAAATATGAGACTTTGTTTCATGTCAAAAGCAATAAAGCACAAAGCTCATTGTGATTTATTGGATGGTTACGTATCCTCACGCTTTTGTAAGTGGGTATACGGAAATCGTTGATCTTTCGTAGTGGGTATACGGTGTATACCTGCGTATCACAGACTACACCACTGTACTTTTCACTCCACTACATTTCTATCAAGGTCCTCGAACAGAAAGATCGCTTTGAAAATCAGTGGATAACTTTTTTTTGTCTTCTCAAAAACATGATTGTTTTTTTGCAGGTGACAGACAACCTATCAATAATCACTCTTATAGGGTCATGTGTCGTGAAGTTCAGTGATTCCCCAGCATTTTTTGAACACCGATAATAAGTTGATGGCTAAATGGAAGACGACGGTTAAATAGATTTGATTAGCATCTGTGCCCGGTTGCATAAAGCACCTTAAGTGTAATTTTCCCTTAGGATCGCCCTTATGTTTCCCTTAAACTTAAAAGTTGTTGCAGAAAATAACAGTTAAGTGTTATTTAAGGGTTTCTTTAGGTGAAACGTCATAAAACCTAAGAATTTCCCTTAAGTATATTTCCCTTTCGAGGGAACTCGCACTGCGTCCCGAAGGGGGCGCTATGGGAACGCCCTCAGCGTGAATGCGTCTGATGCACGTGTGTCAACTAGTCCAATGGCGAGAGTGAACGTCACTGGTGGGTGACGTCACGACCAGGAAAGGATAAATACACATCCGGAAAGACCGGCTTCAGCTTTTGTGCCTCAGCAAAGCGATCTGTGTGAAACTGTCTCTGTCTATTTATTGTTGTTTGTCCTCAAGCATTTTATATTTCTAGACAGGAGTTTATTGGCGAGCAAATAGCAACTTGAGTCGTGTGTGCTTCCCTGCCCTCGCTACTATACGAGTGGGGATACACGCGATTCATGTGTTGTTTGTTTGAGAGCAGAGCATACATGTCAGCTCTTGTATTGGGATCTGACGGTGTTCATTCATAAATTTCCCGATGTGATGCACTATCGAGATTTTTTAGCTCTGCTCCACTTGGCTTTTTTCTTGAGGGAATAAAGTCTTGAGCAATAAAGAATCTATGGCTTGGATCTTGCGTTTGCCGAGGCGACGCGTTGTTTTCGGGTCTGCAAACTGCAATAAAGAATCTAGTGGCTCTGATCTCGCGTCTGTCGAGGCGACGCGTAGATTACGGGTCTGCAAAAATGCAATAAAGAATCTAGTGGCACGGATCGCGCGTCTGCCGAGGCGATGCGTAGATTTCGTGTCTGCAAACTGCAGTAAAGATTCTAGTGGCTCTCATCTCGCGTCTGCCGAGGCGACGCGTAGATTTCGAGTCTGTAAACTGCATTAAAGATTCTAGTGGCACGGATCTCGCGTCTGCCGAGGCGATGCGTAGATTTCGTGTCTGCAAACTGCAATAAAGATTCTAGTGGCTCTCATCTCGCGTCTGCCGAGGCGACGCGTAGATTTCGAGTCTGCAAAATGCAATAAGAATCTAGTGGCACGGATCTCGCGTCTGCCGAGGCGACGCGTAGATTTCGAGTCTGCAAACTGCATTAAAGATTCTAGTGGCTCTCATCTCGCGTCTGCCGAGGCGACGCGTAGATTTCGAGCCTGCAAAATGCAATAAAGAATCTAGTGGCTCTGATCTCGTGTTTGCCGAGGCAACGCGTAGATTAGGGTGTGCAGACGGCAGTTATAAATATTCAACCAATCATTCAGACCGTGTACACTTGTCTGGTGATTCATTGATGCATTTAATTTGAGGAGTTAAATGGGATATTGCCTGGTTTTTAAAAGCTATATGTCTGCACTAATAACTCTTTATTTTGATGTGTGTATGGCCTATATGCATACTATATTTAGCATTTCTTTCAGACAGTTTTAACTTGTCTGATAGATCATTTGCTGCATTTAATTTTTCAGGAATTAAATGGACAGTTGGCTGTAATTTAATTTTGAGAAATTAAAATAATACATATTTATCTGACTTTAAGTAGTTAGATTCATGTATTAGTTCAGCCTTTCATGTAGATCCTGACGCCAGTGGTGTTAGACTTCTTAGGGCAGCCCCCTGCGGGGTGGAGCGGTGTACACCTCAGTATACGGTGCCCGTGCCACTTCGTTGCCCTCAGGGGACCGATCTGCTAACCCCATCACTCTCGGTGCTTTGGGGCGCAGCGGTTTCCAGCAAGCTTTGATTCAGCGCTCACACGACGTTGCATCAGGCTCGCACCCTCTGAATGGAATCTAAGGGCAGCCCCATACGGGATAGAGCGGTGTACACCTCAATATACGGTGCCCGCTCAACTTCATTGTCTGTATGGGGCCGTTCTACCAACCCTGGCACCCTTGGTGTTTCAGGGCGCAGCAGTTTCCAGCAAGCTATGACTCAGCGTTCACACGACGCTGCGTCAGGTTCGCACCCTCTGAGGAGGGTCGAAAAGCAGTCAAATGGGTTGTTTCCTGCCAGTGTATTTCAGGTCACCAAAGTGGCTGCTCTAGGTATACCAGAGACCAGCTTTGAGAGGCTGGTTCCCTTTTGTGGATTTTCTGGCAGAGTTGAGGCTTCTGCCAAATTTATCTCACTGGGCAGGCTCTGGTGATGGAACAGAAAGTAAACTCTTTTGCGAAAGGAGCTACAAAATGGGTTCCTCCTCCCAGCAGAGAGTTAGGGTTTTTAGGGCCGCTACTATTTTGTTCCAAAGAAGGATGGAGGGTTGCGTCCTATATTAGATCTTAATCATTTGAATCGTTCAGTCAGGAGACTTGGGTTCAAAATGTTGACGCTAAACCAGATCCGAGGACTGGTTTGTCATGATAGTTCTAAAGGATGCATACTTCCATGTCTCTATCCTTCCACAGCATAGGAAGTTCCTCAGGTTTGCTTTCAGAGGCAAAGTATACCAATATTAGGTTCTTCCATTCGGTCTAGCTCTATCACCCCACACGTTCATGAAATACGTAGATGCAGCTTTGGCCTTGCTCAGGCTGCAGGGCATACGCATTCTGAGCTGATTAGATGACTGGCTAATATTAGCGCAGTCAGAACAGATGGTCAGTTCGACATCGAGATGTCGTTCTTGCTCATATAAAAATTGGGGTTGTGGCTGAACGCCAAGAAGTGTGTGCTTTCTCTATTACAGAGAACCACCTTCCTGGGCATGGTATGGATTCAGTGACGCTGCGGGCCGTTCTGTCGCCCACTCGTATTTCTGCAATCTTTTCAGTCACACAGGAGATATATCTAGGCCAGTCACTCACTGTAAAACAGTTTTCTAAAACTGTTGGGTCTGGTGGCAGCTGCGTCCAATGGTGATACCTTTTGGCCTGCTGTTCATGAGACCCTTACAGTAGTGGCTCAGGACCAAGGGTTGTCCCTGAGGGGGAACCCACTTCGTATGATCAAGATCACACGGCGGTGTCTCCGCGCCTTGGTTATATGGAAGAAAAGTTGGTTCCTGTCCCAGGGCCCTGTGTTAGGAGCTTAATATCATTGAGTCACTCTCATGATAGATGTTTCTCTCACAGGCTGGGGAGTGGTAATGGAAGGCCGCTCAGCTCAAGGGCTGTGGAGGAGTCATCTTTCGTGGCACATAATTGCCTGGAGATGATGGCAGTGTTCAATGCATTGAAGTTCTTCCTCCCAGACCTGAGAGGTCATCGAGCTGTCTGAACAGACAATGCATCGATGGTTTCTTGTATAAATCAACAGGGGGTCTGCGCTCGCGCCCACTATCTGGCACACCAGATCCTCCTGTGGTCCCTGGGAAAGATGCTCTCTGTGAGAACAATCTTATTCCAGGGACCTAGAATATAGGAGCAGACGTCCTGTCGAGACAGGGGCTGAGGCCAGGGGAATGGAGACTTCACCCCAAAGTGGTGAAGCTTATATGGGAGATTTATAGCCACGTGGAAGTGGATCTTTCGCGTCTCAGGATACGGCGCACTGTCCACTGTGGTTATCCCTTACACATCCAGTTCCTCTTGGACTGGATGCCATGGTACAGACATGGCCGGGGCCATGTCTGTATATTTTTCCCCCAATTGTTCTGCTCCCAGGAGTTCTGGACAAAATTCGCCGGGAAGGAATAAGTCTGTTAGTAGCACCTTACTGGCCAAGTCTGATATGGTTCTTGGAACTTGTGTTTCTCCTCGACGGCTCTCCCTCGGAGATTCTGATCAGGAGAGACCTTCTATCTCAGGTGAAGGGTTTGACTTTTCACCCTGCCCAGAAGTATTGAACCTGTGGGTTTGGCCCCTGAGGGGGCCCAACTCATAGTATTTGGTCTCTCAACCGAGGTTGTGGAAACCATACTTTACTCCAGAACTCCAGCCACAAGGAAACTATCCTCGTATTTCTGCATTCCATGTCCCTGTGGATGGTATATTTGTGGGGTATAACCCTTTGAGGTATCGTTTCCTTCGTGGCACTCTGAGGCTGAGGCCTGCAGCATGCTCTAGGGTTCCTGCTTGGGTTCTCCCCTAAAAAGAGTAGGAGACCTTTAGGCCCTATCTGTATCCCCTACGTGCCTTGAGTGTGCACCAGGGATGGTCAAGTGTTCCTTTACCCTACCGGGTTATATACCTAAGGTTCTGACCAATATTCCACGGCCTGTAGTGCTGCAAGCTTTCTGTTCTCAGACCCAGACCAGGAAAAGTTGAATCTTGTGTGTCCAGTGTGAGCACTGGACACCTAATGTCCACAGAGCTGCCCTGTGGAGGACTTCAGATCAACTGTTTGTTTTGGACCGCGCTATAAGGGGTCTCCCTGCGTCCATGGTTAGCAAGTGGATAGTTGAGACTATGTCACTTGCGTATGAGGTCTCTGGTCAGCAGTATCCACTGTCTGTCAGAGCTCACTCTTCTAGGAGTATGGTGGCTTCCATGGCCTTGTTGTTGGGGGTTTTCCTCAAGGAAGTCTGTGATGTGGTGGGCTGATCCTCGCCACTCACGTTGTGAGATGATATATCTCGACCTGGACGCAGCTCCAGGCTCATCAGTGCTCTCGTCTTAGTGTGCCACAGTTTCACACGGACAGGCATTTTGGAATTATGGCGTTTTGGGATATCGTTCCCATAGCGCCCCCTTCGGGACGCAGTGCGAGTTCCCTCGAAAGGGAACGTCTCAGGTTATGACTATAACCATGGTTCCCTGAGAGAGGGAACGAGACACTGCGTCGCGTTGCCATACTCCCTACATTCCTGTGATCGATTTGCTTCGGCAATTTAAGCTGAAGCCGGTCTTTCCGGATGTGTATTTATCCTTTCCTGGTCGTGACGTCACCCACCAGTGACGTTCACTCTCGCCATTGGACTAGTTGACACACGTGCATCAGACGCATTCACGCTGAGGGCGTTCCCATAGCGCCCCCTTCGGGACGCAGTGTCTCGTTCCCTCTCTCAGGGAACCATGGTTATAGTCATAACCTGAGACGATTTTTCACTTAAGTAATCCCTTACAAAACCGTAAGTGTTGCATAAAGCCCCTTAACCGTCATTTCCCTAAGTATAACATAAGGTTCGGAAAACTTCACCTTAAGTGTTACCAAAGAATATACACTAACAAGAAGCGACACTCAATAGAACGTTCCATTGAAACACCGGCACCCAGCAGCGGCCCTGCGTTTCCGCCATTTTGGGGTGAAAGCGAGTCGGCAGTCCACTAGTGTCTATGGCAATATCAGCTGCTTTGGTAAAAATAAAAGTACATTAAAGCTGAAATCCAACCTGAATGATGACAACACAGAATAAAATACTATCACTACTGATCATCAAATCCTTTTTACAGTTTATTTTACACACTTTGTGTTTAAGTCTTCCACTTTTTTTCACAAAACCTTTGCTCTCTAGAAACCCAGTCAGTTTGGGTTAAAATTCTTTGAAGTTCAAGTATTAGCATTATAAACACTGAATTAATACCAACATATGAAATTAAATTAAGGACATGCATCAGAAAAATTGGGAATGTTGGACAATAAATATATGAATATAACAGCTTGATTTTGCAGTGTTGTCTAATGTCTGTTAAAGCAAAAGTGTCCAAAAGTGGGAATTTATGCGATAACAGACACATCAATGCATCATGTATTATAAGATCATTATGTTATAGCGTGATCCATTAAAACATACAATATAGCCTATTTCAATTCAGACCTAGATATTATTACTATTACTCCACTAGGTCTAAAATATATTGTTCGCTACAAACATTATGATCTTAAATGTATTAATTATTAATTTACCATTAATAAATGTGTAAAGTTGCATAAAATGGAAATACTCAATAAAGTAGGCTAACTACGTTACCTCAGATGGTTGAATGGTTGGATTCCACAACTGGTAAAATAAAACATATATAAGACAATACAACATTTACTGTAGGAGCCATACAATTTACTGGTGACTTAATTTAAAAAACTGTTCTATTGCACTTCTGATTTGGCAGTGAAATTTTGGGTGCATAAAGGCCGGAACACACCAAGCCGACGCCGACGAACTAGTGGCGACGAAAGCAGACTGCGGGGTTGGCTCACATCGGCAGTGTCTGTGTCCAAAGTTGCCCTGACACACCAAACCAACGCTCGACACCCGACGGCGAAGTAGCACGTCATTCTGCGCCTGCGCAAGATGAAATGCATTTCCGTACCAGCAGGTGGCAGTAGCTGAACGGCCAATCAGAATGATCAGATGGCCCGACGGACCGACGAGCTCCGACGAAAAAAAGCCGACGAGGACCAACTTCAGCCGACGGTGCGGAACACACTGAGAAAACTTAGTCGGCCGACAAACAAAAACTGCCGACCGTCGGCTTGGTGTGTTCCGGCCTTAAGATGTGAAGGATTCTATGGTCCAGTTAGTATTTTCAGCCCACAATGGCGGCCGCGCTACCGGAGCGCCATCTAGTGGCTGTTACACAAAAAGTATCAAAGTGTCGCCTCTTGGGTTCAATACTTTTTGGTGTTATGGAGTGAGCAGGTTCAATCCAAGTCTTCTAACGAGACACGATCGACCACTTTATATGATAAACAAATTGTACTTTATCCGTTTATTCACATAAACATTGATGAAATCACATATGTAACACAAATGTTATAGAGTAGAATTTTGTAACGGCAAAACCTGGGATGCTGTCGTGAAACACTTAACTGTTTCCCTTACCTAAGAGAACAGTTTAAGAGATTATATGCAACACCCTTAAGTCATTCCCTTAGTTAAGGGGAAATCACGCCTTAAGTGTCATACTTAAGGGAAAAACTTAAGGTGCTTTATGCAACAGGGCACTGTACTTTCACTCAACTAATAAAGTTGTGTACTTTGTCCACCTCTGCCTTCTGAGAGTCGACAGCTACTGTGTTGCTATCGGTGAAGTCTCAGGATTTATACAAGAACAGTGAGTAACATTTTAAAGCTTTTTACAACTTTCTTAAAAGAAGCTTTTATGAAAAAGTGAAACTTTCATGAGTTTGAATCAAATTATTTATACATTTTAACTATTGTCAATTGTTTTATAGATGGGTGCATCCAGTTCAAGGTAATTCTGCTCAGATTCATGGAAGCAGTGAAATAAGTACTGTACTGCAATGCTTACACAATATTAAGTTTATAACAAGACTGGAAAAAAAAAAAAAAAAAAATCACATAATAACTGATCAAAATGAACTGCAAGCTAAATTGTATTTAAATCTAAAACCAACAAATGAAATAATAGAATGTGATGTTAAATTCAGTCTGTCTGTCTGTGTAGCCCATGCAAAATTGAGGTGAGAATCGAACACTCTCTGAATCAGAAGGAGGAGGAATTCGTAGCCAGAAGGAGAAAAACTGTTCAGCAAAGCCTGAAGAAGCTTTACATATACGCTCCTTTGGTAAAAAATCTTATTTTATAAATATCTGTCAGCACCTTCTCGAAATACAAATACAAATATTTTTGTAGCCAATGAACATCAAATGTTTGCAAAACAATCTGTGCGCATTTCAGAATGAGCTGTCAAACATTGCATTACTGGGTTCTGGAGGATAAAAAATAGAGGGTTTTCTGGGATCCCTACTGTAAAAATGAATGGAGCATCAAATATCCTGTCGGGTACTCAAGAAACTTCAAAATGTATCTTAAGTGCATCAAAGCTCCTATAATAGGGTTACTGGTTGAACCATTGACAGTCTTTGCAGTTCTTGCAGGAACTTATGGGAACCTTTAAAGGACTGAACGGCTGGGTTTGCCAGTTTGCCTAAAAGAACACAGAACATTTTGATGTTTTATGCACCATTTACACAGTGCTGTTTCATAAAAGACGCTAAGAAAAACGGGGATTAAACTCCAACACCTGACTTGAATCAACCTAACAAATGAGTTGAGGCTAAAGCAATTTCATAAAAGGTAATTGAAGTTCATGCAGTCCCGCTAATTTGATCCAGGTTTACCTAAGATAACTGCACGTGCACGCTTTTCTCAAGCAGCCCTAGAGGTCGATCATTTTATGCGTTTGAGACATTGTTTTCCTCAGTGCATAACTCACTTTTCACAAGTTTATTCTCCATCTGTAAATGTTAGAAAGTCATACAAATATCTTGCTGCTAAACTTCACAGTGAACGAGCACTGCTGCACACATGCGCACTAAACAGACGGGATGCAATAGAAGTGCAATAATTCTGACTAAAATATACATTTTGCTAAAATATTTGATGGTGGACAATTTAAATGTGCCTTATGTACAATTTAAACCTACAAGTAAGTGTATTTTTATGATAGTAACTGTAAATGGACTATTGTAATGGGGTAAATCAATATACTGTAGGCCATTTACTGAGTTTAGATTTATCTTACCAATTAAAATTTAGTCTGTGCATATTTATTTTAATTTTTAATTTTGTGATTTTAATTTCTGCTCTTCTAATAACCATAAAAGGTACTACAGCTGCCAAACAAAACCAGAGAGAAATGTATTCATATATTTTAAAACAAACTAATTAAATCTTGGGCACAAAACATTTAGCTAGTAAGAAAAAAAAACCTGTAGGTTACACACACACACACACACTTTGACCTGTGTTATCTGACATAATTAAGATTAATTTCTGACACAGTTTAATTGTGAGATCTTGTCATATTTTATTACCATTTTTTTAAACTATTCAACTATAGTGAATAAACTGTATTAATGAATGAAATGTTTAAGGTGTCTGAATAAATGGTAACACTTTACAATAAGGTTCATTAGTTAACATCAGTTAACTACATTAGCTAACACATACTAACAATGAACTGCACTTCTGCAGCATTTATTAATGCTTGTTAATGTTAATATCAGCATTTACTAATACATTATTAAAGTCTTGTTAACATTAGTTAATGCACTGTGAAATAACATGAACAAACAATGAACAACTGTATTTTCATTTACTAACGTTAACGAAGATTAGTAAATACAGTAACAAATGTATTGCTCATGGTTAGTTAATGTTAGTTAATACTAAAACTAATGTTTAACTAATGAACCTTATTGTTAAGTGTTATATATATATATATATATACATATATACATATATGAGTATAGATTCCCAGAGGTCTATATTTTAGTAAATATGGGCCTTGGAAAAGGCTAGCTGACTTTATTGTGCTTTGGCTACAGTGGGTAGTTCACAACCATGCATGTCACTTCTGCAGGCTGCATATTACTCTGTTACTCTTTTCACAGCTTTTGCTGGCTCTGAAACACTCGCTTGGTATTTCTCCTGCTCTTTGTCTAGCAAAAAAATCACTTAATGAAAGCTTAAAAATGAAGTCCTGATTATTTCAGGGACCTTGTCACAAGTCCATTGTTTTTGAATTTGTTACTTTTGCTATATTTCACACTTAAAACAATGGTTTGGTCATTCTCTTGTACCACTGTCCTCTTTTGTGCTAAGAAATAAGTTTCCTGACAGTTCTCCTGACAGTATCCGTAACTATCAGTCCTATATACAGGTGCTGGTCATATAATTAGAATATCATCAAAAAGTTGATTTATTTCACTAATTCCATTCAAAAAGTGAAACTTGTATATTATATTCATTCATTACACACAGACTGATATATTTCAAATGTTTATTTCTTTAACTGACAACTAAGGAAAATCCCAAATTCAGTTTCTCAGAAAATTAGAATATTACTTAAGACCAATACAAAGAAAGGATTTTTAGAAATCTTGGCCAACTGAAAAGTATGAACATGAAAAGTATGAGCATGTACAGCACTCAATATTTAGTTGGGGCTCCTTTTGCCTGAATTACTGCAGCAATGCGGCGTGGCATGGAGTCGATCAGTCTGTGGCACTGCTCAGGTGTTATAAGAGCCCAGGTTGCTCTGATAGTGGCCTTCAGCTCTTCTGCATTGTTGGGTCTGGCATATCGCATCTTCCTCTTCACAATACCCCATAGATTTTCTATGGGGTTAAGGTCAGGCGAGTTTGCTGGCCAATTAAGAACAGGGATACCATGGTCTTTAAACCAGGTACTGGTAGCTTTGGCACTGTGTGCAGGTGCCAAGTCCTGTTGGAAAATGAAATTTGCATCTCCATAAAATTGGTCAGCAGCAGGAAGCATGAAGTGCTCTAAAACTTCCTGGTATATGGCTGCGTTGACCTTGGACCTCAGAAAACACAATGGACCAACAACAGCAGATGACATGGCACCCCAAACCATCACTGACTGTGGAAACTTTACACTGGACCTCAAGCAACGTGGACTGTGTGCCTTTCCTCTCTTCCTCCAGACTCTGGGACCCTGATTTCCAAAGGAAATGCAAAATTTACTTTCATCAGAGAACATAACTTTGGACCACTCAGCAGCAGTCCAGTCCTTTTTGTCTATAGCCCAGGCTGTTGTTCAAGAGTGGCTTGACACAAGGAATGCGACAGCTGAAACCCATGTCTTGCATATGTCTGTGCGTAGTGGTTCTTGAAGCACTGACTCCAGCTGCAGTCCACTCTTTGTGAATCTCCCCCACATTTTTGAATGGGTTTTGTTTCACAGTCCTCTCCAGGTTGCAGTTATGCCTATTGCTTGTACACTTTTTTCTACCACATCTTTTCCTTCCCTTCGTCTCTCTATTAATGTGCATGGACACAGAGCACTGTGAACAGCCAGCCTTTTTTGCAATGACCTTTTGTGTCTTGCCCTCCTTGTGCAAGGTGTCAATGGTCGTCTTTTGGACAACTGTCAAGTCAGCAGTCTTCCCCATGATTGTGTAGCCTACAGAACTAGACTGAGAGACCATTTAAAGGCCTTTGCAGGTGTTTTGAGTTAATTAGCTGATTAGAGTGTGGCACCAGGTGTCTTCAATATTGAACCTTTTCACAATATTCTAATTTTCTGAGATACTGAATTTGGGATTTTCCTTAGTTGTCAGTTATAATCATCAAAATTAAAAGAAATAAACATTTGAAATATATCAGTCTGTGTGTAATGAATGAATATAATATACAAGTTTCACTTTTTTAATGGAATTAGTGAAATAAATCAACTTTTTGATGATATTCTAATTATATGACCAGCACCTGTATATATATATAGTTGTTTTCTCGTGATCACGAATTAATTTTCTCGTCATCTCGACATAAAAGTTATTTTTACAGTGATTGATTCTGAAACACTGCACCCGGATTCTACTGATGCTATAGTAACGAACACAACTTTAATGCGCATCAGATCGAAGGATAAATCATGCGCTCTTATTTGTGGATATTTCAGCAAAATGTTTACTTCGCTTAATAATAAAGTTTACAGTAAATATCTACATATAGGCTAATCAATCACTGTTCAATAAATTTTTTTTGTGTAATTAACGTTTAATGATCAACAGAGCATTCAACATCTCAAGCGCAGACGGAGTGCCTTCAGAAATATGTCAGATTATTCTATAATTCTAAAAACTTTTTAAAACTGCTTAGATTAAACCCACATTATGTTCCTCATTCGCTTGAAATAAAATTATATTACATAATGTGTTTTATTTTTATTCGTCATATAGGATATCATGTGCGTTAAACTGTCTTCCTCCTCCTAGCTCTTCCATTAAAAAGAGGTGCAATACTCCAGATTTCCAAAAAACAAAACTTTAATCCAGTTGATATAGGCTAAAACAATCTTGGGATGCTGTTTGAGAAGAGTGTTTATGTGTATGTGTGTGGTTTCCTACAAAGAAATGTAGAAAATACAATAGGTTACACACTATCACTGAATTAAATGACACAGGCTATAAATCATATTTCTTATCAATATACATTGAGTGAGTGAGGTAAACGAACACTGAAACTGCGATGATTAAAATGGCGTCTTAAAGATAAACAATAAGGTGCAAACAGAATACTATACAGTGACATCAAAGTTAGTTTTAATAAGCAACAAGTTTAGTATCACATAGTACTAGTTCTCTTCATTATTATTTGCTCATCAAAGCTTATGACTTCTGTATTTGCAGGGTATTCGTAATCGTTGCTTATTGTACTCAATAACTTATTGTACTCAATAACTTATTGTACTCAATAGCTCTGTTCCAAGATGTAGACAGGAATCATAGTCTTGATTATGTTGTCTCCCAAGATGCCTCATATTGGCAAAATTATAAGGCAGCATGACATGTTCTAAGCGAAAATCCCATGGTGCATTGCAACGAGTACAAAAATACATCCAAGATGGTAGACGATGTCAGACAAATGTTTACACCCACATACATTATACATGTATGTCTGCGTTAAATTATTAAAAAGTTACTATTTATACAAACCCGATTCCAAAAAAGTTGGGACACTGTACAAATTGTGAATAAAAAAGGAATGCAATGATGTGAAAGTTTCAAATTTCAATATTTTATTCAGAATACAACATAGATGACATATCATGTTTAAACTGAGAAAATGTATCATTTTAAAGGAAAAATAAGTTGATTTTAAATTTCATGGCATCAACACATCTCAAAAAAAGTTGGGACAAGGCCATGTTTACCACTGTGTGGCATCCCCTCTTCTTTTTATAACAGTCTGCAAACGTCTGGGGACTGAGGAGACAAGTTGCTCAAGTTTAGGAATAGTGAACTATTGCGGTCATGAAACTGTGTCATGCATCTAGCAGCCAGAACGTAACGATAACAGATACACTTTCAAGCAAAATAGCATTTAACAGTTAAGTTAATTACTTAACGCACACAATACTGCACAAAATAAAGCGATCACGAAGACTCTCTCTGTCCGAAACTTGTACAATCTGGGCCAATATGAACTAATACAGTAAAGTGGATATTTACCACACACCATCAGTTATATTTGGTAATATACTGCCACCTGTTGGCACATTTGTGTAATTTAGAGCAGAGATTAAGTCGTGATCATGAGAAAACAACTTTTGTTTTCTCGAGATCACGAGAAAAAAAGTCGTGATCACGAGAAAACAAGATAGAAAAAAATAATAATCCATGGCCGTTTAGGGCTTCTGTAGATAGTGGTTAATAAAGTCAAATAATTGTATGTGAGAGAGGCAGCGGTAAAATCATTGCGTTCCTATTGGTCAGTGTTAGAGGAGCTCAGCTTAGCCTGACAGTTAGCCTGCCCTGGACCAGTTTAGTTTCCCAGCATAAGTTGCCAGAGTAACTGAGTTTGAACTAATTTAAGTTTGAAATTTTAAGTTATGAAACAGAATTCACTGACAATAAGTCTGACTAACTAAAATAGGCCTGGCTTGTAGTCTAATCTTGTTTTATGAAACAGCCCTCTGGTGGTACTCCAGGACTGGTTTGAGAACCACTGACATAAACAATTTTATTTTGTATTTGGTTCAGTTTTTCAGTTTATTTATTATAATTGAAGTTAATGGTAACCATAGTACCAACATGAAATAACAAAAATAATTCAAATAAAAAACTTGAAATTTGGTTCCTGGAGGCACCCAAAGCAGTTCCTCGGGAAACCTGGGTGGTTTCTCAGAGAACCACCCATCATGAAAGGGAGCCTAGAGGTTCTACAGAGGGTTCTGCTGGTGTGGCAAAGTGAATAAACCTGAAAGGTTCCTCCAGGATCCTTTCAGTTTTACAGTGCTTCAGCTCCCTAAAGTAGGTCTTCTGGACTGTGTCCTTTATCTGAGCATCCTAGATATCTGTCTGGATATACAGAATCGCCTAAATTATTACATTATTAGCTAACTGCATTCTCCAAATTGTAATGTTGACATGCATTCTCTGTAAAGCTGCTTTGAAACGATATGTATCGTGAAAAGCGCTATACAAATAAATGTGAATTGAATTGAATTGAATTGTTTCTTCTTGAAATAACTGAAAAATGGTTCCATAGCTGATGAACATCAGATACAATCTGTGTGCATTTCAGAATAAAGTGCCAAACATTGCATTACTGGGTTCTGGAGGAGGAGAAAGAGCCATGGTGGGATTGCTGGGATCCTTGGTTGAGCTCCAGAAAACAGGTCTTCTGGACTGCATTCTTTATCTAAGCGGAGTCTCTGGATCCACCTGGTACAAACCCTGAGACACACACACACACACACACACACACACACACACACACACACACACACACACACACGTAACTGTCATAGGCTAGTGAGAGCTGTGTTTGTAAACCTTACTCCCCTGGGGCCTTATTTTGTAAAATTTTGTGTAGAAACAGTCCTACATTTCATCTAAGATCATTTCTCAAATGTGCGTACATGTGATTCCGAAAAAATGAACGTACGCACAAAAAAAAAAAAAAAAACGCGCTCACCGCCAGGTGCGTTCTCTATGAGTTGTCCTAAACATAAATATATATCCTTCTAATAACGTACTGGTACTGACGGACGTGCATAATCTGAAGAAACATTGACATTTCTCTGTTCTTGCTCAACTTCATCTGCCTGTAAATGCCTCGCTCTTTATAGCTCTGTTGCCGCCATGTTTCCAACACCTGGCCCCACCTTGACATTGACAGGGCGGGGCGGGGACTTGATCAGCTCGGAATGCATTTTCAAATCCACATTGAATTTTGCTACATTTATTGTGGGACATTTAATGAAAATGCAATCGCAAGTGTCTTAACTGTGAGTGTAAATGCAATTAAGAAAAATAACATTTAATTAATAATTTTGCTACAATTTTTTCTTGAACATGTTAAATGTATGTAATCATTTCTGGGTAACACTTTACAATACGGGGCACTGATATGCATTAATTCATGCTTAACTAATGCACAGATAATCATGTGTTAATGTATGACTCATGAAGAACTAAACCATTAATTAATTAATCTATTAATCATATAGACTCTTTATTAGTTGCTGATGCAGTAATCATTAATTAATGGTTTAGTTCTTCATGAGTCATACATTAACACATGATTATCTGTGCATTAGTTAAGCATGAATTAATGCATATTAGTGCACCCGTATTGTAAAGTGTTACCCATTTCTGTAATATATTTTCGTTTTCATTTTGCAATTTGTAAAGCGTTAAAATATATGTTTAAATTATATGTTAAAACTAGAGTAGGAAATAGCAAATGTATATTATATTATTGAATATGAATTATCATTTTGCTTCAAAGGTTGCACATATGGTATGAAAAATGTAAATTTAATTACAGAAATGCATTGCCATTTTGCATACATTTTAAATTGAATATTGCTACAAATAAGCTTCCATACTTTTCCACATCAAAGACCGTTTGTTTTTTTTTTTCTTTATAAATATGAACGTTGATGTGGGTTTTAGCGTATGCACACTCTAAGATCAAATCTGTGCGTACGGATGTTTTATAAATGAGGCCCCTGATTTCAAGAGGCGCTCTAGTGACTGATGCTAGAGGCTGCGGTCTTTAGCCTCCCATGCCAGAGATCACAGTTCAAATCCTGCTCGGAGCATTTCGAGTAGAACTGGTTACACACACACACACTCTCTCTTTCTCTCTCTCTCTCTCTCTCTCTCTCTCTCTCTCTCTCTCTCACACACACACACACACACACACACACACACACACACACACACACACACACACACAGGTTTGTTTTTGTGAATTGTGGGGACATTCCATAGGCGTAATGGTTCTTATACTGTGCAAACCATATTTTCTATCCCCCTACACTACCCCTACCCCTAAACCTACCCTTCACAGGAAACACTTTTACTTAAAATTTTTTACTTAAAAAAACTCATTCTGTATGATTTATAAGCCTTTTGAAAAAAGGGGACATGAGGTAATGTCCTCATCACACTCTCCTTGTAATACCTATGTCATACCCATGTCATTATACAAATTTGTGTCCTGATAAGTCACAAACACACACACACACACACACACACACACACACACACACACACACAGATAAATGAGAGCATATGTTGTTCCTCTGAAGGTGTATGGCCTCCTTATATCAGGAATCAGACTGGTCCACCAAACTAGGGACTGTGAAAGACAAGATCATCCAGAGACTCAACGGTCCTGCAGTCAGCATGACAGATGCAATTATCAAATGGATAAACTATTGCTATGGGACAGACTACCAAAATTTGACTTACTTCTGGGCAGCGATGGTCATCACGACATATGTAAAAGAGGTCTGTAACAATTTATTACACAGCCCTTCATGACTTACATGATTTATGATCTTAACTTAGGGTGGTCATATTGAGTAAATGTGCTAATGTTAACTATTTTTAATAAATTGTTGATAATGGGCCTTGCCCTTGCAGCTCAAAGGAAACAATACTGTAACACTGCTGTAACATTGATCTAATACCAAACTTTTGAAAATCAACCTCTGCTATAAGGGTCCAAAGTCTGAGACCAAAATCTGAGATTTATAATCATTTTACTGTACCATGCAGTGGAAAAGTGGAAAAACATAAAATCTCTCACTGTAAAATGAAAAGATACTTGAGGCTCCATTTTGGGTTTTTCAGATTGCCATACTGGCTCTCTATAAAGAGAACTTTGCAGAGAACATGTTAGGGTTTACCTGTAGTTTTTATCACTTGAAGTTGCTGATAATTGAAGAAACTGAATTTCTTACAGTTGTCTTACAATAACATGATCCTGCAAAAAAATGTTTTCTTCAGATAGACGAGCGCACAGTCACAGATCAGTGGAAGGAGCACAGTAAAGACCCGTTTCCCATCTACACAGTGATCGACAAACACTGCAAACA
Organism: Ctenopharyngodon idella; assembly: GCF_019924925.1. Classification (NCBI taxonomy): domain Eukaryota; kingdom Metazoa; phylum Chordata; class Actinopteri; order Cypriniformes; family Xenocyprididae; genus Ctenopharyngodon; species Ctenopharyngodon idella. Next base: position 43,293,721 of record NC_067224.1, read on the forward strand.
GAGCAGAAGAGGAGGTCTGTGTTTGTCTGAAAGAGATTTAAATTGCTTATGCCAGTGCTTGTGTCGGCTGTTATATGAACGTGTTTCTGTCCGCAGACCCCTGGTTTGAGATCACTCCATATGAAGCAGGTTATTCTCTTATTGGAGCATTTGTGGAAACCTCCAGCTTTGGCAGCAAGTTTGAAAATGGCTGTAAGACCAAGAACCAGCCTGAAAATGACATGCTGTACCTGCAAGGTAACAAACTCTGTTACAGGAGAGTTTATTAATATTTGATTCTTATTCTTAAAGGGGTGGTTAATTATGATTTCAATTTTTTTTAACTTTAGTTAGTGTGTAATGTTGCTGTTTGAGCATAAACAACATCTGCAAAGTTACGACGCTCAAAGTTCAATGCAAAGGGAGATATTTTGTGGTAGGGACTACAACGAGCTTCTTCCTGGGTTAGTGACATCCCTAACCCTCAAATTTACATAAACCCCGCCCCCGAGAACACACAACAAAGTTGGCGAGGCCATGTTGGGCTGCTTTAGAGAAGAGGAAGAGTACAGATTCAATATAAGATTTATAATACATGGTCATAAGAGTCCTACTAATATTGAAAGTAGAGTCTCCGAAGACAGTGTAACCGTTGCTGGCCTTTTTTGCATATAGCTTCAACATGAGTATCAAAACGCAACTTATTATCAATGATAAGCCCAAGGTACTTGTAACTGCTGGCCCATTCAACAATTTGACCTTTTACTCTAGTTGGTTGAGGAGACGAAGGACTGGATCTAAAATCAATTATCATATCTTTGGTCTTTTTTATATTTACTTGCAAAAAGGCACTGTCACACCATGTCATAAAATCATTCACCACTGGACCATGTCAACAAACTAACAATAACAGTATCATCAGCTAATTTTAAAATGAACCTGTCTTTGTGTCTACTCACACAACCATTCGTATATAGAATATAGAGTAAGGGTGAAAGGACACATCCTTGAGGAGAACCTGTGGACGAAATAAGGGTGTCTGATAAGGTGCTGTTTACTCTCACTCTCTGCATTCTATCACTTAAAAAATCTAATAACCACCCCACTATCTTAAATTCTAATTTAAACTCTGAAATTAATTTCTTTATTAAAACATGGGGCTGAATAGTATTAAAAGCTGACGAAAAATCTACAAAAAGCAGTCTAACTTGGGTTTTACTTCCCTCCAGATGTTTCATAATCATATTTAACAGGGTAGATGAGGCATCCTCAACTCCCCTTCTGGCCTGGTAAGCAAACTGCAACGGATCTAAAAAACTTTGAGTTTTCAGTAAAAGTTCATCCCTGAAATTTTTCAAAACATTTCATCACCAATGATGTCAGAGCAACAGGTCTAAAATCATTTAAAATCTTAGGATAACTTGTCTTCCCTACAGGCACAACTATAGCTTCTTTCCACAACTTAGGAATTTTTTGAAGATAGAGCGACTTTTGGAATATATTATAAAAAACAGGACCTAAATGATCTGCACACGTCTTTAATAAACGTCCCCCAATCTTATCTGGTCCAGAGGATTTTCCCACCTTGCACTTTTTAAAAGTGTTAATAACATCCTGCTGATTAAAAAATCTACACTCCGTATTACACATAGACTCATTCCTAAGCACAATCATTTCACTAGTAAAATCCTCCACATTAAATCTAGTATAAAAAGTATTCAATTCTTGTGCCAACTGTATATCGGATTGATAACCAACCAATTTTATGGGGACATTACTTTTACTCTTGGATCCAGTTATAGTATGCATACTCTCCCAGGCAGAGCCAAGTCTGTTTCTTCTAAGATCCTCCTCTACTTTCACACTTTATTTGTTTTTGCAAATCATACTTCCTTTCCAAGTCACCTGCATGAAATGCCTTATTTCTTTCAATTATAAGGTACTTTATAGATTTAGTTATCCATGGCTTTGTATTAGCAAAAGTTCATGCAGTTTTTTGAGGGATAAGCATATCCTCACAAAAAGTTATGTAACTACTTACAACATCTGTTAATTCATCAATACCAGAACACGAGTTTTCAAAAACCTCCCAGTTTGTACAATCAAAACATCCTTGCAATGCTAAAGATGAGTCTACAGATCATTTCCTGATAGATTTGTTTTCAGCCTTATACTTTTTTAAAACTGTTTTATACACAGGAATTAATAACACTTACTAAAGGACTTATACGCACCTCTGATGGAACCATAACACAAGTCCAAAGTCTTGTTAAATCATGTTGCACAGGTAACATACTGTTGAAAATTTCGCAGAGTATGTTTCAAAGAGCAAATACCCCATGATAAAATTAGGGGCATCAAGGGAAACATTTTGCAATTTAGAAACAATATGTTCAACAGTCTCCTTCACTTTAGCCTCATTTGCTTTAGGATGAATATACACCACCGTAACAAAGATTTGAGGGAATTCTCGAGGTAAGTAAAATGGCCGTAATGACACAGAAAGCAGTTCAATGTCTTGGGTGCACAATGTTTCTCTTACGATAACTGAATTGGACCACCTTTCATTAATGTATAGACAAACACTTCACTGACTTTTACCTGTAATCACTGAATCTCGATTGGTTCGCAGAGGACTCTAGTTAAAACGGAGTCGCTGTCTTGAGCTTTCAGCCAAGTCTCTGTAAAGGCCAAAATGCAAGCCTCTCTGTATGCGTGGTGAACATGTACAGTGGCTTGCAGTTCATCGATTTTATTCCTTAGAGACTGGACGTTTGCCATCACGATAGTCGGCAAGGGAATCCTTCTGAGACGCTGCTTCCTCAGTCTTTGATGCACACCACCCATCTGGGTATTGAACATAATACGGCCGATGCCACTGAAGCAGAAATTCGCGGCTGTACTGAAGCTTCACGGTAGATCTCACAGGTGTTATGTGAAGGCATGCGATAAGCAGTAAAATCCACATTGTAATTATAACCAGTAACTCCATCTTCACCTTCCTCTGGGATATAGCTCATCAATTTGCGTTTTAACTACAACTTTTCCAAACTACCAAACACACAATAAACACTGAAACATAACATAGAGACGCGTTCAAACTCTGCTGCCAGTCGCCGCATGCGCAGCGCCAAACCACTTCTTTGTGTTTCTGTGAAAACCTTTAGAAAGTAGTAGAGTGTTGTTGACATGCCGTCATTTTACGCCGGACTGCTTCACAAACGAGGGTCAATTCAACACTGGATTTGCACAAAAGATTAACATGACGGCACATAGTGGATGAGTTGAATCAACTCCACAGCAACTACATAAATTTATCCACTAACCATTCAGAAACGTCCAGTTTCATTTTAAAAGTTGCAACTTCTTCCTGAGTCTCTCCATCAGTGTCGACTCCAGTTTGAACAATGTAAGGCTGAACACCGTTACTGAAAATCCTCATTTTGGCTGCGTGAGATTCTCCAGCTTTGTTGTTGTTGAGCGACCGAAGCGCGAGCTGATAAAGCTTCTGGAAAGAGGCTGGGAGCAGCAGCTCATTTGCCTTTAAAGGGACACACAAAAACGGCGTGTTTTTGCTCACACCCATATTACATCTTGTAAAAAAAGCAATTATTCCTGCTGAACATTTTAAGGGCTCAAATTACATAATTACAGCATCAGACTGCTTCTCATTGAGACAAACACAAATGAAATGAATGTCCAGTTCAAAAAATATGATTCCTTTTCAGTACAGACCCATCCCTTTCTTGAGCTGTATCATAAAAATAGTGGGGTCAAAATAAGTTTTGGCAAAATGTGATGAGACATCCCACCCGTCTCCACTTTACTCACATTATATTATAATTTATTTTTAAAAAAATTATAGGCTGTTTCTTTCCAATTATTTTAAACACTTGTGTTTTCTGCAGCTCTGTGTGGCAGCGCTTTAGCTGATGAAGAGGAGAATAAGAAATTCATCTGGGAAAAAATGAAAGGTGCAACTGATATCATTAGCTTAAAAGACAGATCAACTTATCAGTAAATAAAAGCAATAAGACATGCTAATAAAGTAACATTGTTTCAGTTTCGGACAACAAAAAAATAAAAAAATAAAACAAAAACACAAACTAGAACTCTATTTTGTCTGATAAGAAGCACTTAATAATGTTCCCTTCTTTAACAGAACTCTCTGGAGCCAAAGATGTGCTGGACGGACTGGATCACGCAGCTGCAAATCTGAGTTCATTAACAGGTTTTGACCCTAGTTAAATCTTCAAGTAATTCGATAGGTTGAACTGACTCTAATATGATGCAAACTATACACTACTTCGCTTTTGATTTTGTAAACCACTTTAACCAACAAATCATGTTCATCTTGTAAGCAGCTGAGATGTACTTTACTCTAAGCTTCCATAAAACTTCTGATTGTGATCAAAACATTAATGAGTTTTACAGCCTGAAGCCAAAGATTAATCTTTCCACCAGAGGCGGCCTTTGCAATTCGAAGGCCAGCTCTCACTTTCACTCTGGCAATGACTTTGTAGGCAGCATTTTGATATCTTGAATACCTTGATATCTTGAATTTTCTATTAATTTTGGTGGCATTTTTGCCCCAAGCCTCAAATGATTTCCAACCCTGGTGTGTGTGTGGCGTAATGGCGAGGGTCTTTTTCAAACGCAATCTCTAAGACAAGGCCCCTTCTGTTGTGATACCCATTTCAAGTGATTTTTTTTAATTCCTTAGTAACTAAATTGTGTGTTTAAAGTTAAAAACTGAAGAACTTTTTAAACATTTCATCTCCAAAGAACCATATTTAAAGTTGTGAAAAAATATACAGCCAAAAATGGTATTTAATTAGAACCTTAAAATAATCAAGAGATTATTCTTAGAATAATCTAAGAACCTTTATTCTGAGGAGTGTATTTGTTACTTACTTTAATTTATTTATTTATAAAGGGACCATGTACAATTTTTAACATAAATGTTTCCATTTCATGCATAGTACCGGATTTAGCTAAAAGCTAATTGTTAACTAATAGCTAATGTTAACTAATGCATTAACTAATGTTAACTAATTGAGCAGTTAACATGAATACATGCATTAATATATGCGTGAGTTAACGTTAACAAACATTAACTAATGCTGAACAGAGGTGTTGTTCATGATTAGTTAATGTTAACTAATGTATTAACTAATGTTAACTACTTGCACTGTTAACGTTAATAGATGCATTAATACATTCTTGAGTTAACGTTAACAAACATTAACTAATGCTGAACAGAGGTGTTGTTCATGGTTAGGTAATGTTAACTAGTGCATTAACTAATGTTAACTAATACAACCTTATTGTAAAGTGTTACCAAAACTTTTACTCCCAACATCAATCGGAAACATATTTTTTTCCCTCCTTACAAATTTTCCACCTCATTCACTAACAGAGTTAATAAAAAAAACTATTAAAGGTAGTAGCAATGGCATAATCATATTCAATTTGCTTTCCCTGAACTTCAAGCTTAAAATCTTCTATAAAAGTAGGCTCCTTCCGTAAAAGAGTATTTACGTTTTTCCAAATTAGCTTGCTATTGCCTTTTGCCTCGCTCATTAGATGAAGATAATAACTAGATTTAGCTACTCTCATCCCTCGGATAACTTTATTTCACAAACCTTTATAACAGAGCCTATCTATTTCTCTTCCACACTTAATAGCTTTCTTTAAAGCTGAATCCCTATTTTCCAAAAAGTCTCATTGAACCACAGTAAATTATTAAATGCTTGATTTTTTTCTGAACTCTATCAGCAAATGTATCTCTTACAGAATTAATTCTATTAAAAAATGTATTACAACCATAATCTATATCCTTAGAAGATAATATATCGTTCCACTTTAAACCAGCTATTTCCTCATTAAATGCTATTAATTTTCCTTTAGGTATACAATGAAAAACATTAGTTGAACTTACTGTATTATTTTTAAATCTATTTTTTGTTAGTTTCCGTGCAACCAAGTTTAAATTATGATCAGATAACCCAGTGATCAAATTATAACTCTTCATTATCCGTTGTTGTCACTACATGTGTTGGGCAGAACAAGGGGAATCACTAGGCCGATTTTAGGAGGGCTTTAGCCCCCCTAAATTTCTAGGGGGGCTAAAGCAATTTCTGCCTGGATGAAGGACCATCACCTTCAACTCAACCTTGCAAAAACTGAACTGCTTGTGGTCAGCGCCAACCCAACACTTCATCACAACCTCTCCCTTCAACTTGGTTCGTCAACCATAACTCCTTCCAGGACAGCCAGAACCTTGGAGTGATGATGGATGATTGTTTAAAGGAACACTCCACTTTTTTTGAAAATAGGCTCATTTTCCAACTCCAAGTTAAACAATTGAGTTTTACCGTTTTCAAATCCATTCAGCCGATCTCCGGGTCTGGCGGTACCACTTTTAGCATAGCTTAGCATAGTTCATTGAATCTGATTACACCGTTAGCATCTCACTAAAAAATGACCAAAGAGTTTCAATATTTTTCCTATTTAAAACTTGACTCTTCTGTAGTTACATCGTGTACTAAGACCGACAGAAAATTAAAAGTTGCGATTTTCTAGGTCGATATGGCTAGGAACTATACTCTCATTCTGGCGTAATAATCAAGGAACTTTACTGTCGTACCATGGGTGCAGCAGGTGCAAGGATATTACGCAGCGTCTCTCACAAATGTCTCCATGGTTGCAAGGCACGCTCCCTGTGCAAGCAGGGGGTCACAGGCGCTGCGTAATATCATTGCAAGTGGAGTCGAAAACGGTAAAACTCAACTGTTTAACTCTAGGGGAGTTGGAAAATTAGCCTATTTTCAAAAAAAGTGGAGTGTTCCTTTAAGCTTCACAGATCATTTGCCTTGTACAACATTAGGAAGATCAGATCCTTTCTATCGGAGCATTCCATACAAATTCTTGTCCAAGCTCTTGGTCTATCCAGACTGGACTATTGTAATGCTCTCTTGGCTGGCCTTCCAGCATGCACTGTCAAGCCTCTACAACTGATCCAGAATGCAGCAGCAAGAGTGGTCTTTAACCAGCCAAAGAGAGCAAACGTCACACCTCTCTTCGTCAATTTGCATTGGCTGCCAATAGCCGCTCTCATCAAATTCAAGGCTCTAATGTTTGCCTACAGAACAACCACTGGCTCTGCACCACTATACCTAAACTCACTACTTCAGATTTACGCGCCCTCCAGAAGTCTGCGTTCTGCAAGTGAACGGCACCTTGTGGTGCACAAAATCACTCTCACGGACCTTCTCCTGAAATTTTATAGGTTAACGCCAGTCAGAATAACTGGCTAGTTGTCGCGAAGTATGCAAATCGCATACAAATACTGACAGGCTCAGCCTGATGTCCAAGCCCTGCAGACTGACTGCCCACCTCACTGACAAGGCCTACACCTCAGTCCGCGAAGCGGCATCCGCGCTGCACATGATGGCGGTGCTGCAGGTCTTCCAAGCTAAGCTCTTGCAATCTACGGACAGCGGCAACGTCACCACAAACGCGATGAAAGACCTGCGTGTGGTGACGGTCGCTGATGGCGACTAAGTGCTTCGAAGGCCAGCTCTCACTTTCACTCTGGCAATGACTTTGTAGGCAGCATTTTGATATCTTGAATACCTTGATATCTTGAATTTTCTATTAATTTTGGTGGCATTTATGCCCCAAGCCTCAAATGATTTCCAACCCTGGTGTGTGTGTGGCGTAATGGCGAGGGTCTTTTTCCAACGCAATCTCTAAGACAAGGCCCCTTCTGTTGTGATACCCATTTCAAGTGATTTTTTTTAATTCCTTAGTAACTAAATTGTGTGTTTAAAGTTAAAAACTGAAGAACTTTTTAAACATTTCATCTCCAAAGAACCATATTTAAAGTTGTGAAAAAATATACAGCCAAAAATGGTATTTAATTAGAACCTTAAAATAATCAAGAGATTATTCTTAGAATGATGTACAAGCCCTGCAGACTGACTGCCCACCTCACTGACAAGGCCTACACCTCAGTCCGCGAAGCGGCATCCGCGCTGCACATGATGGCGGTGCTGCAGGTCTTCCAAGCTAAGCTCTTGCAATCTACGGACAGCGGCAACGTCACCACAAACGCGATGAAAGACCTGCGTGTGGTGACGGTCGCTGATGGCGACTAAGTGCTTGGCCCAAGCCATTGGCCGACCCATGGGCTTCATGGGGGTCCTTCATTGGCACCTATGGCTAACCCTAGCTGACCTGAAGGACACTGACCACAAGATGTTCCTCAACGTACCAGTTACTCCCTCCAGCCTCTTTGGTGATGACGTGGAGTCAGTTGTTGAGTGTTTCTCTGAGGCTCAAATGCACCCAAAGGCTATGAGCCATCTAATGCCCCGGCACACGTTCCAGCCGCCATCAAGATCACGCTCCTAGTCCGCGTCCCACTCTGCACAGAGAGTGACTAAGCAACCCACCGCGTCTCTGAGACGCCCCGACCTGAGCTGAAAGGGATCCAGGAAGAGGCATCATGGGCTGAAGAGGAGGCCACGCCATGATAATGGGCCGTCCCCGGCTGCCAAGCTTTCTTCATGATGGTCCTGCAAAGAGGAGGAGGGAGCTCCCTGGAGGCCTGGCCCCCAAACGCCGTATTCTGCATCATGACCCCTTTGTTCCAGCAGGCGACAAATGCAATGTTTATGTTTCTGGTTGTTCAATAAAAACACAAACACCTTCACAGAAAGAGCTTCTTCCTCCTCTTCCTATCAATTCTGTGTTACTCGCTCCACCTCAGAGCAGTGCATAGCCACAGTCTGTGCCTGTTATGGCCTTCCCAGTGTTTCCGGGATGCCAGCAGCCCCCTGCTGCCCGCAGCAACATCCGCAGGTGAGCGAATGGTCAGTTTATCATCCACGAGCCATTTCCCTGCCAGCGAATTTAGCCTTGCTGGGGAACGGCACCAGGCAGCAAACATTGCCGCTAGCGTTAGCGTTAGCAGTGAGATTCAGCTGCTATGTCAGTTTCTAGACATGTGGAGAGCCATTCCAGGCATTCCGTGTTGGCTGCTAGACATAATTCAACACGGGTATTCTCTTCAGTTCAGGCACAGACTGTCCCGCTTCAATATCGTGGTCCAGTCTCTAACACTACCCCAAAATGCCTCTATTTTGAGACAGGAAGTTTACAGCCTACTTGCAAAAGGAGCAATAGAGCGAGTCCCTCTAAGCAAGCTATTTTGTGGTTCCCAAGAGATCACAAGTGCGCATTCAGAATGATGACTCTGATGCAGATCCTGGCACAAATCAGTCCCGGGGACTGGTTGGCATCTGTGGATTTGAAGGACTCATACTTCCATATTCAGATAACGATGCACCACAGGCACTTCCATAGATTCATTTTCGAAGGCAGTTACCAGTATTCAGTGCACCCGTTCAGGCTGGCCTGGCCTTGACCCCTCGCATATTCTTGAAGTGCGTAGATGCGGCGCTTTCCCCTCTCAGAGCGAGCGGTATGCGCATTCAAAATAATCTGGATGACTGGCTGATTTTACCTCATTCATGGGATGTGCTTATCAGTCACACAAATTCACTGTTTCACTACCTGGAGTCCCTAAGGCTGTGTGCTAATATGCAGAAGAGCATGTTCACCCCGAGACACTCGGTGGCGATGTGAGCCTGCCTCTCTCAAGAGCACATAGAGACCATTTCATCAACTCTGTGCCGCTTCAGACCAGGCTGTTACCCTGAGGAAATTTCAGAGGCTATTAGGACTTATGATGTCGGCTTCATCAGTCTGCTATCTGGGCCTTCTGCATATGTGACCGCTGCAGTTATGGCTGAAAACTCAAGTCCCTTGGAGGGTGTGGACCTCGGTCATATATGCATTCTGGTCACACACAACTGAGGCCGTGGAGCGACCCAGATATGTTCAGTCGAGGGGTGCCCTTGGGGCTGGTGAACATTGTGTTGTCCGAGAACCAGACTTTACGTGTTCCCTCCGGTGAAGATTTTGCCTCTAGTGTTATGCAAAATCAGGGAGAGGAGTGCATCGCTGATCCTCGTTACCCCGAACTGGCCAAATCAGTCTCGGTTTCCAGACCTGAGAGAAATGCTTGGGGCTCCCCCTTGGCGAATTCCCTTCAGGCGGGACCTGCTGTCTCAAGCTGTGTAGCTTTCATGTGTGGCTGCTTTAGGGGCCTTAGAGGAGCTAGGCGCCCTTCCTTTCTAAGTGCTGGACACACTCACAGAGTCTCGTGCGCCTTCCACAGGGCATCTTTATGCTCTAAAATGGGGAGTGTTTGTGAAATGGTGTAATACAAATATCAACCCAGTGAGCTGTCCCGTGTCGGATGTTTTACATTTCCTGCAGCACAGGTTGGATAGTGGGTTTATGTGACCGCCATTGCCTCATTTCTTTCCCCGGTTGACCGGCAATCGATCAATAGGCATGCTCTGGTGGTCATATTTCTCAGGGGAGCGAGGTTACATCCTCCGCAGCCACCTTCGGTTCCGGCACTGGTTCTGAAGGCTCTCTCTACCCCCGTTCGAGCCCTTGGCATCTATTGCCATAAAGGAGCTCTCTCTCAAAACTGCTCAGCTTCTTGCCCTTGCTTCCACTAAGCACATTGGAGATTTACATGCGTTCTCGGTAGACGGTGATTGTATGTGACTGCAATGTCACTCTCTGGCTGATAAGGGGTAGTGTGCTCCTGTCTCTCTCTACACCCTTTAAAGCATGGGTTTCCCTACCTTCTTTATCTGCCGAACCATCAACCTCACATGATACTGATGCTCGGATCGCTGTTTACCTCATCAGGGCTTTTCGGATGTTTGTGAACCGCTCGCCCACCTTTCATCAGTCGGACCAGCTCCTTGTGTGCTAAGGTGGCTGTACTAAGGGGCATGCAGTCTCTAAGCAGAGGCTCTCTCACTGGATTGTGGATGCTATCGCTTTGGCTTATGCGGGCCAGAGACAGGAATGTCCCCTTAACATCAGAGCTCACTCGACAAGGGCTGTCGCCTCTTCGTGGGCCTTGTCTAGAGGTATATCTATTCAGGATATATGATTTGCTGCTGGCTGGTCTTCACAGATCCCTTTCGCCAGGTTTTACAAGTTGGATGTGCTGTCTGTGGTGTTTCAAGTGCTTTCGGTGAGTGAATAATCTCACTTATGTTAAAAGCCTGTTTGCTTATTGCTTCTGGGCACAGTTTGTTACCGGTCTTAGCTGTTGACGCTATGAATACATACATGCATTCTTATGTGCTTTGTTATGTCTGCCTTGTGTGCAGTGCAGCCTGCTCTCTTTTGATCGAATATGCAAATTTTAGTGTGCCTGAGATGGAATTTCATTGGTCTAGCTCCACTTATCAACTGTGAGCACTCCTAGCACCACCGCTATTGGTTGAACTGTATGTTGTTCGATTCAATGGTTGGTGTAACTTAGTCCCATTTCTATGGCCTGATCTTCACCGCTATCATGGCGGAATTGAATACTGTTCCCGCAGCATTAGCTATGCAATGGGGTAATTTTGTTGCAACAGCTCACACACAGCACAATGTTTGATTTCAAACACTATGGGTGTACTCACACTAGGCACTCTGAACCATGCCCGAGCTCATTTGAAAGCCTGTTTCGTTTCACTAGTGTGATCGCTCCATACCGTGTCCAGGTGTGGTTCGTTTAGCTGTCCCTGGCCCGCTTGGAAGAGGTGGGCTAGAGCTTGGTTCAGTTGGGCTCGAGCGCGGTTCGCATGCAGAGTGCTAACCCGCGCTGGGGACAATTGGGCTCGGTTCAAGGCAACCGTGCCTAGTGTGCGTTCAGACAGGACCACTTTGGCAAGTTATTTTGAGTTTATTGAAACACACGTTATTTTTGGGGGTATGGTTCCTTATGGGGGTTCTTGCTCCGAAATTAATTGAACATACAAGAGCTTTAACATTAACCTCCCCATGGAACCATCAGCTTGGAAATACATAGACAATTAAGACACTTTAGTAATGTCTTTAGAAGTGAACAGTGGTAATCGTGTAGATGTGGCAGTGGGACGTCTATACTGTAGCTTGGTTATGAGGATGAGTGTCTCTCAGCAGAGAGGTCCATGCCAGCCGGGACTTAAAAGCCTTAGTACTCTGAAACAAAAGAAGACGACAACCAGAAAGTGCACAGTAATATGCTCATGCTTATAATGGGGAGGGAGGGAGGGTTGCTAGCAGTTTGAGCATACTTACTGAGCAGTAATGCCACGTATATATGTCCCCAGTCTAATAGGAGAATGGTAGTGATTGGAGCGATTTGACAGCTGACCGTGTCAGCTGGTCGCAGCACTATGCCTACGTGGCCTGACTGAAATAATGCTGCGCTCGATTTTACGCTAAATTGAATTTAAAAAAGACAATTAAACCTTAATAAAACAAGAACAAATAAATAATTGCTTTGTTTTTTTAGGTAGATCTGACAGTAGTATTCAGGCAAGAAACTGAATAAAGAAAGCAATCAAATTTAAAATAATACTGAACAATCTGCATTGTAAAAATTAAGTTAATCAGTGAAGAGCAGTAAATGATTTTCTCTTTGTCTAATCGTTGTTTGATTAACATGATTAACAACATAGAGAGCAGCACGTTTATTAGTCTGCTGTTTCCCTTTAAGATCTGATGCACGCACAAATCCAGAATACTGTTACACATTCTTCCTGAATTGTTTACGACTGTGTTTGCATTAATACTCACTAATATGGCATTGCAATATTATTTTTGAGTGTATTTGACCATTAATACTCAGTGAAAAAGAGCTCATTTTGACACTTGTGAACTGTAGGCCTATGTCAGAGGAGGCTTCGGATGCAAGTGCGAAATCTGTAGGGATGAATGTGAGTGCGAAATCTGCAGGAATCAGTAGAATTATGCGTCGAAATTCAGACCAACAACCGGAGTGAATGAGAGGAGGCGGGTGCGTGTCAACTCGCTGTCGGAGAGGAGAGCTGGTATCTGTGTATCAATACTGCAGAAAGGAGTATTGGAATCGTTTCAGATATTTCAGTATCAATACATATCAAAATATCAATATTTTTGATAACACTACAAACAATATATCAAATTATAATTATTTTTTAAAACCATTTCCTCAATGAGGGCTGAGCCCCCCTAATATTGAAATTCTAGAATGGTTGCCAAAGCAGAATGAGACCTCCTGGATCTGGGGCAAGACTTATAACTTCCTCTACAACATGAAAGGTGAGAACAGACCCGTTTGTTAACTGACAATTCAGTGCGAATAACAAACATACTCATTTCACACTGTGATCTCTCACTCCAATACTGTCAGATGAAAGAGTGCCCGCCGCTCTTCTGAAAAGTGAGACGAGAGAATATGAGGACGCTGGACTGTTGCTCAACTCACCCTACTTCTCAGTGCTGAGAAAAGAGAGAGACATTGACCTCATAATTTCCCTGGATTTCAGTGACGGTGATCCTTTCATGGTATTATACAGTATAATTCTCTCTATATAATAATGCACAAATACTCACATAAAAGTTCACTTAAAGGAATGGATCAACTAGAAACGGAAATTCAATCATCCTTTATTTGCCCTCATGTTGTTCCAAACCTGTATAACTTTCTTCATTGAAAAAAAGAGATTTTTGACATTGACAGGTAATTACAAAAACTGCATGATTTTACAATAAAAACAAGAAAGAAAACTGTTTTCATTTTAGCCATTTTTATGTGGCATATATCTTTATGAGTTCTAGGCCTAACCCTTAGAGAGTATGGAAGATTCTCCATTATGGAATTTAAAAAAGTGTTTTAAATGTGGCCACATTCACACAGCAGTAGAATACAATTATCAGTCCATATTTGAGTCCTTAAAGGGTTAGTTCACCCGAAAATGAAAATTCTGTCATTAATTACTCACCCTCGTGTCATTCCACACCCGTAAGACCTTCGTTGATCTTCGGAACACAAATCAAGATATTTTTGTTTAAATCCGATGGCTCAGTGAGGCCTACATAGGGAGCAATGACATTTCCTCTCTCAAGATCCATAAAGGTACTAAAAACATATTTAAATCAGTTCATGTGAGTACAGTTCAATATTAATATTATAAAGTGACGAGAATATTTTTGGTGCGCCAAAAAAAACAAAATAACGACTTATATAGTGATTGCCGATTTCAAAACACTGCTTCAGGAAGATTCGGAGCGTAATGAATCAGCGTGTCGAATCATGATTCGGATCGCGTGTGAAACCGCCAAACTGCTGAAATCACGTGACTTTGGCGCTCCGAACTGCGGATTCGACAAACCTTCAGATGACACACTGACGCTGCAATCCCAGCGCCCCTCCCACTCCTCTTTACCATCGCAGGCTGTGGAGCTTCCAGCAGTGGTTGCTGGTCTATCTCATGGAGGATGCAGCATCTTATTAAGGGCTCCTGAAGAGGACTGGATGTCGACTGCTGCATCGGAGGATGGGCCAGAGTCCTCTGTGGATGAACATTCGGCTACGCTGCCCCCTTCGGGGAAAGTAGCATTGTTCGAGTCCGACCTGGAGCTGAATGCCATGCTTTCCCGGGCCGCCGCAAGTTTCGGGCTTGAGTGGAACCCTCAACCGTGTCCCAAACCTTCACAGTTGATTGATTGGTATCTCAGGATGGAGCGGGGTGTGCTGAACAGAAGCGTCCTGCTCCAGACCCATTCTTCCCAGAAGTGCACGAGGAGGTCACAAAGTCGTTTTCTGCCAGAAACCGCTCCTCTGCCACCTCCACTCTCGCTACCCTCGATGACGGGGCGGTCAAAGGGTATGTGGATATCCCACAGGTGGAGCATGCAGCTGCGGTGCAGTTGTGCCTGCAAAATGCTGCCACCTGGCGGGGTTGTCCGCATCTCCCATTCAAGGCCTGTAAGTTCTCAACTGCACCGTTGGACAGGCCGCCTCCGCCCTACATGCCATGGCCTGCAAGTATACAGGCCAAGGTGCTAAAAGAGCTGCACAAGGGTAGATCTGACCCAGGGTTGATGCAGGAGCTGCGTACAGTGACAGACCTCACCCTTGTGCAACGTGTGCTGTTCAGGTCTCACCTGCTCTGTTTTTTTTAATGCATTGTATTTTTAGGGATTGTATTTTTATGGGCTGAATTTCGACATGGTTGAATATTTAAGCTATTCAAAACATTTCAAACACATTTTCATTATGAAAAAAATAAATAATCCATATTCACCTTTCAAATTTCACTTCCAAACTATTCAGCCTGTTTAAAAATACAACCTATAATATTTGACTGGAAAGTCCGACAGGCAAAAACAATGACAGCAATGGACTAAAGTTTGACACTAAGCATTTCCCAGTGAAATACTGGCATAAAGTTGGCTTGACATTGGACTTCAATATTCACAAATTTAGGAACCATGTCTAAAGTTACATACAACATTGGTATACACATTTCTAACTTCAATAGCATTTGAGGAGAATGAGTTACAGTCATAAAACCAACTTTAAAGTATTCATGTAGGTGACGGGTATGATGTACAATTTTTTTTATTTTTATTTTTTTTATTTAATACATACTATGGAAATCAATGGGTTCCATCAACTGTTTGGTTACCGATACTCTTCAAAATATCTTCTTTTGTGTTCAGCTGAAGAAATTCATGCAGGTTTGGAACAAGTTTAGGTTGAGACCGAATGTTCAGTTTTGGATGAACTATCCCTTTAAGGACTAAAATACAACCGTATAGAGCTTATTCAGAGCGCTACCATGACAAGTATGAAAGCAAGGCTGTGAGGGATAGACTCCCTGATTACTTGTAATTTTTACTCATAACAAGTAAAACTCATTAGCAAGATATGTTTGCTGTGTTTTGTCTGCAGAACAATCCAAAACCACATTAAATAACAATACAACCCACTGAAGAGATGTATGTCTATCCCTCACAGCCTCGCTTTCATTCCTGTTAAAAAATCAAAGATGGTGCTGCCCGTCAGTTTTCTTTTGTGTTCAGTTTTCAACGGCTATGTTCACACTGTCCATTTTTTGGATTGACAACCACATTGAAATGTCCCATTCATACAACTCTTCTAACCCTTTTAATGAAGTTATACTGCAATACTTTTCTACCGCAGACAGTGAAGAAAGCTGCTGAGATGTGCAAGGAACTAAACATCCCTTTCCCTGAGGTCAAAATTCACAAGCAAGATGTAAAGAAACCGAAGGACTTCTATGTGTTCAAAGGCCGAAACGCTCCAACCGTGATCCACATCCCTCTCTTTAATGTGATCAACTGTGGAGGCAAGTTAAAGTCTTACAATGTCCTGAATAAAATTGAACTATCAACTGTGCTCTGATTTAAGTGTGTTAATGTTTCTTCAGATGATATTGAGACCTGGAGGAACAAATATGCCACATTTCAAGGTCCTTACAGCGATAAGATGATCGCTGATCTCATGAAGGTCGCTCGAAAAAACATCACAAACATCACATTGAAACTGCTGGAAGAGATTTGTGAGGTCACTGAGACTAAATGTTTCTCAAATGTGAGAATGCACAATTTTCTCTAAATGACACGAAAACAACTTTCTCTGTCACGCAACACTTTGTCGGTCTGCCTGGCTGCAAAAGTGCATTGTAGGTGATGTCAGCAGTAGTTTCTACTCCGCTCTATAGCCTGGCATAAGTCATGATATGTTATTAATTTATACCTCTAAGTGTTGATCAGTTAGGTTGCATATTAACTAATTACAAATGCTCAGAATGTGTAGTTTTACTGCTTATTAAGAAAATACATGAGATGAAAAACTTCAATAATGTGTTGTATTCAGTAAATCAGATCATAAAAATGTTTATAATGCTTGTCATTTAGCAACTTTTAGCAACAAATCGGCCAGCCTGTATTTGGAGTATCGTATTAATCTGCTTCTGTACCATTATATTAATAAACTGCAAAAACAAGGTTTTGTCCTGGTCATTTGATATTATACAGCAAACAGCAGAAATGCTCATTATTATAAACTGATGGTTGTGATCCTAGATGCTGATTGGACAGTACAGAGTTCGTAATAAAACAGCTATAATCTATCACTTATTGTTAATGCTTATGTAAGGAATAACTGACGACAGGCCATTGAATTATTAGAAAATAATGCACACCCGAGGTGGTAATGCCGTTACACATCGCGTGTGCATTATTTTCTAATAATTCAATGGCCTGTTGTCAATTATTCTGCTTATACTACGGTTACCACACCTCAAGACACTGTTCAGATGATGTATTTCAAAACATTTGTCAGGTTTTTGTCCTTAAAACACTCTTTTGTGTGGAACTAATTCTGGGTCTGTGCATCTGTCAACAGTGTTCGGCAACATTGTCTCTACTAATAGCAAAACTAAGTTTATCTACCTCAAGAACCTCACAGTTATTACTTTGATGGTGAGAAATGTCATGTAGCTTTTAAGTTGCTAAACTATTTTACTGATTAATTCGTCAGAGCAGCGCTGACAAAACGTTTCTGTGAGAGTGTGTGTCCGTACTATACAGTACGTGTATACGTTTGAAAGAGAGAGAGCGGGAGAGAGTATGCGCTTTCAGGACACAATAAAACATATTTTGTGGCAAAAACCATGACAATAATTTGTTGTTTTCATCCTATTATTTACTATATTTATTTGCTTGGTCAGTGTCATTATGGGTTTTGTTTCTTTTGCTGTTTGTAGGCTGTAAGGACCTTTTGAAATAACTAAAATCATTTGGCGAAATGATATGGAACTGTAATGGACATGTATTTTGGATATACAATATTTGAAATAGGTGGTCTTCTAAGTTTCACAAGCATCAGAATTTTAATTCTTTAAATAGAGTAATATCCCATTAGAAAAGTGATAGATACACATTAAAACATGGTTCAAATATGTTGTTGTGAAAAAAGCAAATGCATGAGACTTGTTTAATAAATAGATTTAATAATAAATAAACATGGCGATTGTGTATTTTCAACATTCAGTTTATTAGTACTACTACATAAATCTCATTCTCGTTTCTATTTTGTATGACAAATGTGCATCAAATTATGTTTATTAGTCTTTTATACTATTTAACCAAATGGATGAAAATTTAATATGAAATTAAAATGCATCTGTGTTTTCACATATAGTTTGTTTTAAAAGAACCAAACCCAGTTCACTTAAAGTGAACCAGAAAGGGAACCAGCCGAAAGTGACCTCAGTCCTTTTTGTGTTAACATTATCATGGACTCAAAAGAGAACCTGGTTCTATTTTTGGTCCTCTTCAGCAATGAAGTGATTTCAATGCACCATTTTCTCTAGTACATTAGATACTGTTGCACCCATCAGATTAAAAAAGGTTAGAGAGAAAAACACAGCACCTTGGTACAACAGTACTACTCACACTATCAAGAGAGAAACTCGTAATCTAGAGCACAAATGGAGACAAACTGGTTTAGAGGTCTTTAGGAATGTGTGGAAAGACAGCTCTTCCCGTTAAAAAAAAATGCTCTAAAAGCAGCCAGGGCTGAGCATCTCCGCAAACTAATAGAAAATAACCAAAACAATCCAAGGTTCTTGTTTAGTACAGTGGCTAGATTAACAAATAAACAGACATCACCAGAACAAAATATTCCATTACAGTTTAGTATTAATGATTTTATAAATTTCTTCACTGAGAAAATTGAAAGCATCAGAAATACAATTGTAAATGTACAACCTCAGACAGAGTTTTATGATTCAGTCTCAATTATTGTCCCTCAAGAGCAGTGCTTTACAACTATAGGACAAGAAGAGCTAAATAAACTTATCATTGCGTCTAAACCAACAACATGTTTATTAGATCCAATACCCATTAAACTACTGAAGGGAGACAGTGAGGAAGACGAGGGGTTGGAAGGGAGCCCCGCCCACACTCCCACCACTGAGAGTGAGTTCCAGGCAAGCACCATGGACTATTTTGAATTTGGAGAGGAGTCACTATCCCTGGTAAACCCTGAGACTGTCTACCCTATTCTTGATGAACAGGTCCCACCCAGCCTCCCTCTCCCACCTCCTCTCCAAATCCCTGGTAATGACTTTGTTTACTGCTCTTCCTCTGCTATTCAACCTGTTCTCCAGCCCTCAACCTTGCCTGCTACCCAGCCATCGCTGTCTCACATCACTCCCTCAGCTCTACACCAGCCTCCTCTCAGTGGCATGGCTACACCTGGGGCCTGCTGTGAGCCAGCCTCAGGCGATGAGGATCCTGCGGCTCCGCCTCCGGCCTGAGGTCACGTCGTTACACCTTGACTCATCGTCCTGACTCCTCCGCCTCTGCTCCTTCCACCCTCGTCTACAGCAGTGGCCATCGAGCGTTCGGCTCCACTGGACTCCCTCGGTCCTGCGACTCCGCCTGGGTCAGACATCGCCATCACATCGCCACGGACCTACGGGTCGTTCGAGTTTCTCCGACCCTCCACCCCTACGGCTTCGATGGGCTCCGCCTTCCCTCAGACTCCGCCTCGGCCCTCAGTCGTTCCAGCTCCACCTCAGCCCTCCGGTACCCTGCTGCTGCCTCGGGGGGTCGTCGCTACGACTTCGTCGCGGACTCAGAGGTCATCGGCATCACTCCGCTCCTTCGGCTCTCTGTCTTCGCTCATGGATCCCTCTACATCGGCTGCGCTGCTTCCACGCCTCCCCAAGGTTGTTTGGAGCATTTCACCACCTCGGCTCCTCCCTCCAGCAACGCCGCCGTGGGTCGCTGTCCTGGCTGTGGCCTGGAGCAACACCTGGACTCCTCTGCTCAAGGCTACCACCTGGACTTCACCACCACCTGCACCTCCCTGGACTTCACCACCATCTGCACCTCCCTGGACTTCACCATATTTCAACCCTCTCCCGGAATCTCGCCCTCCTTAGTCTCCTTCCTACCATCTCACGGTGCGAGGACGCGCCTTTCCGGGAGGGGGCGATATGTTACATGTATACTCTGTTTTGGACTCATTCTGGACTTGTTGTTGTTCCATTTCCCGCCACTAGTCACTCACTATGGTTACTGATCACATCATCATCACATTCAGCTGTGTCCAATCACCCCCTTATGTTTCCATGTATATAAGCCCTGTGTTTCTAATCATGTATGGTCTGGTATCATTCGTGTATACTTTGGTGTATGTTCCTGATCTCTCCTGTTGGATTTCCTAGTAAAAGACCTGTTTTGACTATATCTCCTCGTTGTGTGCTTTATACACCAGATAATGTAACAGTCTATTTAAACGGGGAAAAATATAAGATTACATCAGTTACACTATCTTTGCTTAATGTTATGAACAGCAGCTATGCTAATTATTCTCCATTTGCTTTTCTGTTTTACCTCGGGACGCCAGTTTCAGTTTGGATCCAGCCTCTTAAGAAGACCTCAGATGACTAAAGCTTTGGAAGAGACGGCGCCAACTCCTGCGATGACTTCAGAAGATGCAACATCTGGATCAACACGCACATTCGCAAATTTCTATATATCCTAATTATTGTTAATATGTAATTCATTTTTCCAGGAGCTCTTTGCTTCTACCTTCAATTAAATTGCAAACAGTGATTGTATATTAATCGCCTAAATTATTACATTATTAGCTAACTGCATTCTCCAAATTGTAATGTTGACATGCATTCTCTGTAAAGCTGCTTTGAAACGATATGTATCGTGAAAAGCGCTATACAAATAAATGTGAATTGAATTGAATTGAATCAGTAAATTATAGAATGCCGCAAGGATCTGTGTTAGGCCCTCTGTTATTTTCAATATATATGCTGCCTTTCAATATATATGCTGCCTAATATTATAAAAAAACATGGAATTAGCTTCCACTGCTATGCCGATGATATATATTTCATCACGACCAGATGAAATCTCTAAATTATCCAAATTGACAGAGTGTGTTAAAGAAGTAAAACACTGGATGACCAGTAATTTTCTTCCATTAAATTCAGATAAGACTGAAGTATTACTTATTGGACCAAAAACCTGTACACAGAATCTCTCAGACTACAATCTGCATTTAGATGGATGTACTGTTACTTCATCCTCTACAGTTAAAGATATGAACATATTTCATATGTTACAAAAACAGCCTTCTTCCTCCTCAGAAACATTGCTAAGCTACGGAATATGTTATCTGTTTCTGATACAGAAAAGTTAGTTCATGCATTCATGAAGTCTAGACTAGATTACTGTAATGCATTACTAGCTGGTTGTCCTTCATCCTCAATAAACAAGCTACTATTAGTCCAAATTGCAGCTGCTAGAGTTCTTACCAGATCAAGAAAACACCATATGATCATATAACACCAATTTTATCATCTCTACACTGGTTACCTATTAAGTTCCATATCGATTATAAAGTATTGCTATTGACCTATAAGGCTCTAAATGGTTTAGCTCCTGTGTACTTAACCAATCTTCTATCGCCGTACAATCCATCACGCTCTTTAAGATCACAAAACTCTGGACTTCTGGTTGTACCTAGGATATCTAAGTCCACTAAAGGAGGGAGAGCGTTTTCACATTTGGCTCCTAAACTCTGCAGTAGCCTTCCTGATAATGTTCAGGGCTCAGACTCGCTCACCCAGTTTAAATCTAGATTAAAGATGCATCTCTTTAGCCAAGCGTTCACATAATGCATCTTTTATCCTTGTACTCCAGTTATAACAGATCAATTGCACATGACTATCTTTGGTTAATGTTATGAACAGCAGCTACGCTAATTATTCTCCATTTGCTTTTCTGTTTTATCTCGGGATGCCTGTCCCAAAGTCACTAGAGTACATCAGGTTCGGCTTGGATCCAGCCTCTTATGAAGACTTCAGATGACCAGTGAAGAGACGGCGCCAACTCCTGCAAGGATTTCAGATGACGCAAACTCTGGATCAACATGCACCATTCCAATTTTGCTATATATCCTAATCATTGTTAACATGTATTCATTACTTCCATGAGCTCATTGTTTCTAACTTAAATTAATGCATTGCTTAAATGAATACATTGTTAGCTAACTGTGTGATTTGTATGTACATTGCTGAAATTACAAAAATTGGACACAGCCATCTCAGATAACAGATTACTCTAAAGTGTAATGTTGACATGCATTCTCTGTAAAGCTGTTTTGAAACGATATGTATTGTGAAAAGCACTATACAAATATATGTGAATGTAAAATGTGAAGTGATCTCAGACACTTTCTTGTTCACACCACAACTTCATAAGAACTCAGACCCTGGGTTTCTGTGTTTTCAGTAACAATGCTACATCTCTCCAATTGTGAAAGGCAAAAAATACAGAAAAAATAAGTAGTGGATAACTAATCAGGGGTGCGTTTCCCGTACAACGGCGTAACTCGCTGTGTAACTACCATAGTATGATGCATCATTGAAGAAATCAACTAGCTAGTCATGACTGTTACCCAAAACCACATTGCCGTAAATTTGTTGTTCAATCATGTTGGTTAATGATGTCATGCAGGTGGTGGAGTAATAACTTCTTTTAATGAATCCGTTTGATATTGAATTAATGCTAGATTTTTGGCTATAAATTACGGACATGGCATCTGAAGACTAATTCTCATTTTCTCTATTATTTTGCTTTATTTCCAGATTCAATCAATTCTTACATACTAGAGGCCCTATCATACACTTAGTGCAATGTTGCACCAGGTGTTTTTTGCTAGTTTTAGCCCAACGCAGTTATCATTTCCACGTCCAGCCATGTCCATGTTGTTTAAATAGCAAATGCATTTGTGCCCATTTGTGCGCCCAGGGGTGTGCTGGTCTGAAAACGAGATGTGTTCAGGTGCATTGTTGGCGTGTTGCTATTTTGAGGAACTAAAATAGACTGCGCCGTTGACCAACTGAAATCTGGTCTAAAGTCAAAAGTGAAATATATATATTTTTTGTTATTTAAAGAGCGCGTTAGTAATATGCACCTATAGGCAAGTGCACAACACGTGTACACTCTGCTTCTTACACACACAGGGATGCGCAGCAGCACACAAACAGTATAAACAGTTTTTCCACTTGCAAATTCCACCATTGTGATCAGTGATATCATCACTTTACGGTAGAATTTCTATATCAGTAGGATTGGTTCCATGCTATATAATTAAATCTAGTGTATGATTAAAATGATGAGTGGGTCTAGTGATGTTTTGCTTGACCCCAAATGAGTTTAGTAAATCTGTAAACGCAGCCCCTTATGGATCATTTGTATTGTCTACATGAATGTTACAATCTCCATCAGCGCTTGTCTGTGAGGAAATCTGCAAACTCTTTTAGGAAATCAACATAGGGCCCTGGAAGTCGATACACGGTAGCCAAAGCAAGAGACAGTAGGGACTTTTTTCTTATATCTGAGAGTGTAACATTTAGCATATTTCTATATACACCGATCAGGCATAACATTATGGGGCATAACATTGAGGGAATAACACTGATTATCTTTTCATCACAGCACCTGTTAGTGGGTTGGATTGTCCTCAAAGTTGATAGCTAGATGACTGGGTCAGAGCATCTCCAAAACTGCAGCTCTCGTGGGGTGTTCCTGGTCTGCAGTGGTCAGTATCTATCAAAAGTGCTCCAAGGAAGGAACAGTGGTGAACTGGCGACAGGGTGAAGGCTGGCCCGTGTGGTCCGGTCCAACAGACGAGCTACTGTAGCTCAAATTGCTCAAGAAGGTAATGCCGGTTCTGATAGAAAGGTGTCAGAATACAGTTTGTTGCGTATGGGGCTGCATAGCCGCAGACCAGTCAGGGTGCCCATGCTGACCCCTGTTCACCGCAGAAAGCACCAACAGTGGGCATGTGAGCATCAGAACTGGACCACGGAGCAATGGAAGAATGGTCTGATGAATCACGTTTTCTTTTACATCACGTGGATGGCCAGGTGCGTGTGCGTCGCTTACCTGGGGAACACATGGCACCAAGATGCACTATGGGAAGAAGGCAAGCCAGTGGAGGCAGTGTGATGCTTTGGGAAATGTTCTACTGGGAAACCTTAGGTCCTGCCAACCACCTGCCTAAGCATTGTTGCAGACCATGTACACCCTTTCATGGGTGATTAGTGTATAGTTGCAACACCGCCGCCACGACCAATCAGACGGGGCTCGTGCTTATAACAGTAGCCAGGTGGAGTAGGCTTATTAAGACCGAAATAATAATTTCCTTCCCCAGCTCCACCTGTATAGATCTGTTACGGGTAATTCATGTATACTATTCTGTACAGCAGCAGCATGTCTTACTTGCTCACAGCAGTGTGTTGTGTATGTATTGGCAGTAGCAAATAGCATATACTTGCTCTGCAGCAGCATAGCATATCTATTCCGCCAAGACAAAACTTACCAACATTGTCATACCAATTACCATGCCAAACACTTAGAGAATTGTCATGGCAGAAATATTTTGCTGGTTACATATACATTCCCTCAAAAAAAGAAAAACTTGTGGCCAGAATGAATAGGATGTCGATCCCTCAACATCGAGGCCACGACTTCACAAAAATAAGTGAGCTGAACCCGTCCTGTGCATCTACGCTAATATTAGTCTTTCTGGTTATCCCGAGGTTCACCATAGTCAACCGGATCCAGGCCGTATCCAGGTGAGACCAAGGACCTGCGCCTTGACACGACCACAACGCAGCCCTGAAGTATCAGCAGAGATTGAGTCAACTAGATCATCCACTCTGAGGGCCTCATCGACACGACAGCCACGACACAGTTCCTCAACAGCCGTGATGAATACAATCCTTAATTGGATGGAACTGAAATAAATACTTTGAATGTTGCGATCCTGTCGGAC
The DNA here is from genome assembly GCF_019924925.1 of Ctenopharyngodon idella. Taxonomy (NCBI): domain Eukaryota; kingdom Metazoa; phylum Chordata; class Actinopteri; order Cypriniformes; family Xenocyprididae; genus Ctenopharyngodon; species Ctenopharyngodon idella. The sequence continues at coordinate 43,318,502 of NC_067224.1, forward strand.
TTATGATAGCTACCTGAATCGTAACAAAGCACTGTTGGCCAGAGGAGAACTGGCCCCCCGACTAAGCCTGGTTTCTCCCAAGGTTTTTTTCTCCATTTAAACACCTATTTGCCACTTGTCTGCCACCTGATGTCACCTGATGGAGTTTGGGTTCCTTGCCGCTGTCGCCTTTGGCTTGCTTAGTTGGGGACACTTGACATTTGACTTGACATTTCATATTCAACAGTGCTTTGATCTGCCTGCATTGACACTATTCTTTTAAGAGCTGCTGTGCAGCCAAATAATGTACCAGTTATCAATGTAAAGCTGCTTTGACACAATCTACATTGTAAAAAGCGCTATATAAATAAAGGTGACTTGACTTGACTTTCCCAGGCACCGTAACCTACAATTGATCGAAATGTACTTCAACCAGTGTTGTGTCATGTGAATACGGGACTATTTAAACTGAAAGTGTTTTGTGTCCGCCCACGCTCTTTTTTTGTTTTAATTAGACATGAATGTCTGGAAAAACCAGCAAGACCAGCCCAAACTGTTTTGGAACATGTTAGCTGGTTTGACCACTCAAACACACACACGTTGTTCTCCCCATGTTGCCATGAGTTTCCTCCGGGTGCTCCGGTCTCCCCGACAATCCAAAGTCATGCAGGACAGGTGAATTGGTGGCATTAAATTGGCCATCATTCCAGGATGTTTCCCTGCCTTCGACCTCAGACGCTGACAGGCTCCAGCATCCCTGTGACCCTGCATAGGACAAGAGGTTTGAAGACTGGATGGATGTAAAAAAAATGTTTTAAATGTTGTACATTTATTTTGCTAATATGAATCCCTGAAATTATGACATATATTTCAAAACTTAAACTTGTTTGTGATTTTCAGCTTTGTTCAAGGTGATTAAATCAATAACTGGGGGTAAAATTTTATGAATTGTGTAAGATGTAGAATTATACTCTCAGAAAATAAAAGGTACAAAAGCAGTCACTGGGGCGGTACCTTTGTACCTAAAGAGTGCATATTGGTACCTTAAAGGTACATATTAGTACCTAAAGTGTACATATTGGTACCGAAAAAAAGGAACAAAAGTTTACTGTTTGAAAAGCTACCGCCCAGTGACAGCTTTTGTACCTTTTTTTTCTGAGAGTATTTCCAAACAGAATGTGATGATGAACATTTTCAAATATGTCCCCTTTAAGGAGAATTCAGTGTCCTATGTCAGCAAATCTCAGCTCACTTTAGCAGAGAGAAATTGCCCCAAATGACTGAATGATTGAAATGAATGATTGCAGTACAGCATCACAGTCATACAATAGAAGTAAAAATCACCATAGTAGGCTATACATTAATAGTGGATATGCCAGTTAGTATACTGGTGTTTCTTTAACTATGGGCACATTTGGCCTGTGGACTTGAAGAAAATAAACATTTCTTACACTTTCACTAATTTTATTTGTTTTAACAGTATGCTACCATTCTGTCGTCTTTGTCATTTTTCTGAAAGTTGCAAACATTTCACCACATCTTAAATCATGAATTGTTTTTGACAGCATCATGTGGTGGAAATGATATTTGTGGAAACATTTGCAAAATAAAATGGCTGTGGTGGCCAAACTCAAATTTGTTACCAGCACACAGCAAAAAGAGCCAAAAAAAGATACTTTTGTTTGCATTTTATTTGTATGGATTTATGTCTTGCACATTCTTAATAGTTCAAACATATATTATCTCTTCTCTAAGAATTGTATGTCCAAAAAATACACTTTCATACATTTCACATAATTTTTTTAACGACTTTTTGCAGACTGACTGGAAATGATACAGATTTTTTTTTTTTTTTTTTTTTTTGTGATTTTTGAGGTAAGTGATTTTTACCTTGGTTTTTCTGTTTTCTTCACATCTCATGATTCATCTCAAGCTCTTCACTGCTCTGATGCCTCCTTGGTAAACAAGTACACCAACTTTTACATTTACATTATAAGCATTTATCCAAAGCATCTTATATTGCATTCAAGGTATACATTTGATCAGTTCAGGCATTCCCTGGAAATCTCATTACCTTGAAAAGTTGAAATCTTTTCGTTTAAATCAAAATAACACTGGGAAATCAATGTGGCTCTAAATAATAATGTAAAGAATGGTTAAAAAAAAAAAAAAATTGATTAAAAAACCACAACACTTTAACATGCAAGTTAAACACTTTAACATGTTTAATTTAACATGCAAGTCTTTCCATGTGCAACAATTTACTACGTCATTTACTGTCAACGTGCATGAAGCCTTTCCCCTTTTCTAAGAGAAAAATGCCTTCTAATAACAATCAATCAGAACAATATTTTTCCTTTATGTTGTATATGATTATATAACTCAACGTTCATCACCTCCACCCTTCATGATCAAGTCTAGACTTGTAGTTTACTTTCAGAGCCCTATAAAAGAACATCTTCTGCTGGCCCGAGAGACAACGGCTGTCTTGTTATTAGTGAAGACTCAGGGTTTACAGGAATAGTGAGTATATCTTTAAAGCTTTATGTAAATAATCTCTTTTCAGCAAAAGCAGGGCAATTAAATGTCATTATAATTAGATTAGCATGTGACAACAGTAGAATTAATCATGCATTTTTCAGTAATTAAACTTGGTAAATAACAATGACCTGCACTACCAAAAGTGCATAAATACACAATCAGTATCATGGTGAAAAATGATTTAGGGGATTCGTATTTCAATGTGATAAAGTTTTCAATTTTCCATGCAACAAAATCTGTACAATGTTATTTAAATATACTATAAATAATTGTATGTTTGAAACTTACTGCTACAAATTTGATGCAACAATTAGGACTTAAAGCAATCATTTATCTGATTCTATCAAAGTAGAAACCACGCAAGAATTAGTTTATATATCGAATGATTTTTAAAACATTTTTTGTTTTTTTTTGTTTATAGTTTTCAAATAATAGAAATGTACATTAATGTCAACTCTATTGTTTTATAGATGAGTGCATTTAAACCCAAGGAAAGGTAATTCTGCTCAGATTCCTAGAATGATGGAAACTGTGTACTTCATTTCCTGATGCTGCACAAAGTCTATAACATTCTGACAATATCTTTTTAAAACAAACTACAGACTAAACTGTATTCAAATGTAGAATATTTGATATCTAAATATATCAAATAAGTCATGTTAAGTTCAGCACTGGTCTGTCTGTCTGTCTCTGCAGTGGTGAGGTGAAAATCGAACACTCTCTGAATAAAAATGAGGAAGAGTTTGTAGTCAAACGGAGAAACACTGTTCTACAAAGCCTGCAGAAGATGCAGATACAGTGTGGCCAGGTAAAACATCTTATGTTACGCTTCATATATCGGACTGGCTATGGCTGATGAACATCAGATGCTAAACATCAACTTCACTCTCTAGAACAGTGTCCAATCCTGCTCCTGGAGGACCACTGTCCTGCAAATTTTAGCTCCAATCCTAACTAAACACAGCTGAACCAGCTGAACAAGGTCTTAGTAGGCATACTTCCAGGCAGGTTGTTGAGGCAAGTTGGAGCTGAACTCTGCAGGACAGTGGCCCTCCAGGACCGAGATTTAGACATCCCTGCTCTAGATTGTGAAAATGAGTGCAAATACTTTGCATTTCAGAATGAGGTGCCAAACATTGCATTACTGGGTTCTGGAGGAGGAGAAAGAGCCATGGTGGGTTTGCTGGGATCCCTGGTTCAGCTCCAGAAAACAGGTCTTCTGGACTGCATTCTTTATCTGAGCGGAATCTCTGGATCCACCTGGTACAAACCCTGAGAAACAACACTCACACACACACACACACACACACACACACACACACACAGATGGGGTGAATGTCAAAAATGAGAGTATGTTGTTCCTCTGAAGGTGTATGGCCTCCTTATATCAGGAATCAGACTGGTCCACCAAACTAGAGACTGTGAAAGACAAGATCATCCAGAGACTCAACGGTCCTGGAGTCAACTGGATAGACGCAGTTTCCAAACTGAAGAAATATTACTATGGGAAAGACTTCTTCAGCTTGACTGACGTCTGGGCAGTGATGTTCGTCTCAACATATATGAAAGAGGTATTCATAATACAACACTCTATGACTTACATGATTTATCATCTTTATGTTGGTAGAGGTGGTCCTATTCAGTCTTAAAAGGTGCAATGTGTATTTATATCAGGCCTCCAAGTGTGGGAGATTTTTGTTTGTTTGTTTGTTTGTTTTGTTTTACATTATGAACTACAACTAATCTATCTGCCATCATCTGTTATATAGGACACATACATGCAGCTGTTATGCTGATAATATCAAATGCAAAGAAAAAGTTTTAAAATTTCAAGCATTTTCCCTAGTGGTTTCAGAAGTTTGGACAACACCAAGAGTGCATAGAGTAACATAACTAAAAATATTCGCCAACAGTGAGAAAGACTTGATCATAGATCACAATTTTGAATTATGAGAAATCAGTGCAACTGCCCTATGCAATTTGCAGCTTTTATTTACATATTTCTTTAATTATTATTATTAACAGTTTTAACAGGCACAAATTTTTTTAGCTGTCAGGAATTAAACTGTATGTTTAATGCAAAAGTCCCTACATTGTAATGTCCGTATTTGGAGTTAAATCCTTTTTGTTAAAATAAAATTAAAATATTGATGAGCTGATATAATTTTAATTGAACTCATGTTATAACTTATAATCGCACCTGACCTCACAGCCAGTGTGGTGATCTGAAGTACCTCTTCATTTGTACAGTTAAAGGGATAGTTCACCGAAAATAATGAAAATAAATCGCACTCAGTTACTAATGTAACCTCGGTGATATCGAGAACGAGTATTGTGTCACTAAACATTATGGGAAGAACTCCTTATTCGCCGAATGCTAAAGCCTTATTGAATCACGCAATGAAACTGCACAAGCCATTGCAGTGGAGGAATCTGCACAAACCTACTGGCTGAGCAGTGTAATCTGCACAAACCTATGGCGCTGCAGCAGATCTGCGTGAACCAATCGGTGCGCAGCCCGCCAGAATGGGCGTAGCGGGCTCGTATTGCCATAGGATTCAGATTAACTCAACTGAAGCGACGAACGCCTAGTCGTGTAGCATAATAGCATGGCCAGCTACACAATACTCGTTCCCGTTATCTCAGGGAACCGAGGTTACATTAGTAACCGAGTACATTCCCTTTTGATATGGTTCACTTGTATTGCATCGCTAGATGCTATGGGAACACAGTCCAATTGCACCATTCTAAGATAGCAGAACGACAAACGTTTTAAGGCCCCAGCCTAAGACACCTGGAGATAAGGACCTCAAGGCAGTAGGTCTACGCCACTGAACCACGCCCAGGAAGAGGCCATGCCACTGGTGGAGTGTGCTCTTACACCGATGGGGCACTGCAGACCCATCGAAGTGTAAGCCAATGCAATGGCCTCCACTATGCAGTGGGATAATCTCTGCTTCATGACTGGAAGCCCTTTGGTGCAGCCTCTGAAGCACACAAAGAGCTGCTCTGACTGTCTGAAGTTAGGGAAGAGCTCTCGATATAAACTCTTAAGGCCCAGACAGGGCAGAGTAAGTGTAATTCTTACTCGTCTTTCGAAATGGGAAGAGCAGCCAGGGTAATGACCTTTGCTCTGAACTGAGTAGAGAGCACCTTAAGCATGTAGCCATGCCTTGATTTGAGGACAGCTTTGCAGTTGCTAGGCCCAAACTCAAGACAAGTTGCACTCACAGAAAGTGCCTGCACTCACTTGCTTGACTGATGCTAGTGCTAGCAGGTGGGTGCTCTTAAGTGAAAGTGGCCATAGCTTGGCTGACTACAGTGGCTCAAAGGCGGGTCCATTGAGGGCCCTAAGGACCGTCGACAGGTCCAATGTTGGGATGGTAAGGGGACAAGGCGGGTTCAGCCTTCTGGCCCCTTTCAGAAAATGAACAACCAAGTGATAAGTGAGAGACTGGCCGGGCCCCAAGAGCATGGTATGCTGCTATGGCCGCCACATAGACTTTGAGCATGGAAGGGGTGCGCCTTGTGTCCTTCAGCTCTTGTAGAAATGAGAACATCACAGGAAGTAGGGTCTTCATTCCGGACTGCATGCCAGTCAGAGAAAACAGACCACTTAAGGGCGTCTAGTGGACGGGGCTCTAGCCTCAGAAATAGTGTTTAGGACTCTCGCTGGGAGGTCCGTGAGTTCCCGTAGAGGGGCCATACATGGAGGGTCCACAACTAGGTTGGGGGTGCCAGATTGTTCCCTTTGCCTGGGAAAGGAGGTCCTTCCTCAGGGGAATTGGCCATGGAGCTTCTGCTAGCATCTGCATCAGCTCGGGGAACCATGGCTGGTTCCGCCAGAGAGGGGCCACCAGAAGGACTGTGCATCTGTCCTCTCTGATCTGTTTGATGACCTGAGGGAGCAGCACAACTGGGGGAAAGGCATAAAGGGGGAGGCTGGGTCATTTGTGAGCCAGCGTGTCCCTGTCCTTTGAAGAAGAATATTGGGCAGTGAGAGTTGTCTTCTGAGGTGAAGAGCTCTGCCTTCCCGAAGATACTCCAGATCCTTTGAACCGTCTGGGGATGGAGCTTCCATTCCCCTGACAACTGAGGCAGGGTATTGATGCCCATAGTACTGGGAAGAGGAAAAGTGCTCTCTTTTTGAGTATGTTTGTTTTTTATATTGTTCACTATAACAGCGGTCAATTGCACAGGTGTGGGATTTTGAATGGGTCCAGTGTTTGCAATGAACATATTGTCTCCAACACCCGGAACTAAACAGGGTGTTAGGAGGCAAACTCGAGACTTTTTGGAGCGTGGTCCGGCCGCACTTGGTGGAGCACGAGCGCTGTCGAGGCTCAGGTGCTGGTTTGGGCTGAGCGGTTGCAGGAGCTGGTTTCGCAGGCTGCTGAGTCAGTGTGCTTTTCTGGCGACTTGAAGCAGAAGCACTTTGGCAGGAAGTGACACATTGCCTGTGAAGACTTCTGTGCTGCAGTGAAGCGCTCAGTGAAACCGTCTACTGCGGGGCTGAAAAGACCAGTGGTGGAGACTGGGGAGTCGAGGAAGGCAGCCTTCCTTCGGCCAAGGGCAGGATTTTTTGTTAAATGATACATTAAATTTTGGTTTGTTTTTCACCAAACCCTATTATAAACCCCCAGAACACTTAGAGCGGGACACTAAAAATTCTCCTTTTGTGGTCCAAAAAAGAAAGAAGGGCATACAGCATTAGAACAACACCGGAGAGTAAATTATTACTTAATTTTCATTTTAGGGTGAACTAAGAGAACCTTACGCAGAACATGTGAATGTCATCACTCAAACTTTTTTGTGATTGTCTCTACAACAACATGATGCTGTAAAAAAAATTTCTCTTCAGATAGATGAACACACACTCACAGATCAGCAGGACCAGCACAGTAAAGACCCGTTTCCCATCTACACAGTGATCGACAAGCACTGCAAACAGCGCAAGGAAGCCGGTCTGTGTTAACCTGAAAGAGACATTAAGTTAATGTGTTTGTTTCAGCTGTTATATGGACGTGTTTCTGTCCACAGACCCCTGGTTCGAGATCACTCCACATGAAGCAGGTTATTCTCTGACTGGAGCGTTTGTGGACACCTCCAGCTTTGGCAGCAAGTTTGACAATGGCTCTAAGAAGAAGCCGCAGGATGAAATTGACATGCTGTACCTGCAAGGTAACAATATTATTTGTAATGTCAACTTACTAGTACACATTACATTGTATTGACCTAAATTATAGTCTAAAATACAGTACAGACTAAAACACAGTACAGTTGTGAGCTGTTTCATGAAGTTGTGGAGACAAAATTAGTTTTAACGTGTCATTGTGTGTTTTCTGCAGCTCTGTGTAGCAGCGTTTTAGCTGATGAAGAGGAGATCTGGAAATGGATAAAAGGTACAAGTGTACTTGTTCTGAGGATTTAATTCTGCTCCAAGTTATTTCATTATATCATGTGAACTCATGGTTCCATTTGATTTTGTTTTCAGCTCTTTTACTACCTGAAATAAAAAAGAAATGTGAGAAAATGAGGCAAGGTAAAGAATTGTATTGCATTTATTTATCGATAAGTTCCATGTATTAAAATTTGTTGATCAATCTTTCATGGCCAAGCAAATGTTCAAGCTACACACTGACAAATTAAGTGTCACATTTTAAAAAAATCTACAAAAAAGCTCACATCTTTAAAAATATAAATCTTTCTACAGTACCGGGTTTATTCAGTATCCGCTGACTGGTGCTGCTTTTAAATGCTCCCGTGTGTACTATCTGTGTAAGCGTTACAACGTGTTTTTTGAAGCTTTGATAGGACAACGGATATGGACAAAAAAACAAAAAAGCTAATTCTAACTTCAAAATAGATCTGTGCATTAAATAAATCAGTCTTGGCTCAGTACGTTCATTTAGTAGCTTTAATAAGCATCTACACTCTTTGTTGTTCTATTTGTAATGTGTTTCTTTGTTTTTTCTTAATACTGACTTTTTTAAAGCAATGTTTACCTAATTGAAAAATATTTGAAAGCTACATGCTTATGTTTTTTTTTATGTATTATTTACTTAGCATTAATAATTAAAGGGTTAGTTCACCCAAAAATGAAAATTCTGTCTTTAATTACTCACCCTCATGTCGTTCCACACCTGTAAGACCTTCGTTCATCTACAAAACACAAATTAAGATATTTTTGATGAAATCCGAGAGGTTTATGACTCGTCCATTGACAGCAATATAATCAACACTTTCAAGGTCCAGAAAATACTAAAGACGTCGTTAAAACAGTCGACATGACTGCAGTGGTTCAACCTTAATGTTATGAAGAGACGAGAATACTTTTTGTGCACAAAAACAAAACAAAAATAATGACTTTATTCAACAATCTCTTCTCTTCCCTGTCATTATCCTTACGCAGGTGATGCAGTAACACAGTGAAGGCTTCCGTGTTTACGTCCGAATGCCGGCTCAGTATTGGCCAAAGCTGATCATGTGATCAGCACGACACATGCGTGTGATGCTTACGCAGGAGCCGGCCAATAATGAGTCGTCGTTCTGATGTAGAACCTGGAAGCGCCGGACATAAACAACGAATGAGAATGACACAGAAGAGAAGATAATGTTGAATAAAGTGGTTATTTTTGTTTTGTTTTTGCACACAAAAAGTATTCTCGTCGCTTCATAACATTAAGGTTGAACCACTGCAGTCACATGACTGTTTTAACGATGTCTTTATTGCCTTTCTGGACCTTGAAAGTGTTGATTATATTGCTGTCAATGGACGAGTCATAAACCTCTCGGATTTCATCAAAATATCTAATTTGTGTTCTGTAGATGAACGAAGGTCTTACAGGTGTGGAACGACATGAGGGTGAGTAATTAATGACAGAATTTTCATTTTTGGGTGAACTAACCCTTTAAAGATGCACTTCAACAAAAAAGTTACATAGTGTACCTATAATCTAATAAATTTTTCATTATTTTTTTTTATTCAAATTTAAACAAAAGTTAAATAGTCAAAGCAACTGCAATTTTGTGTATTTTTGCGACTTTGGAGCCCCCTACAGTTAAGTGAGTGGAATTCACTGTCATAAATACAGTATATAGAGCTTGCGGCTCTGTCTGGGCTGACTTATGATCAACAACATTAACATCTTGACAACACTGCAAAGACCAAAGGTGGCTCAAATGTCCTATTATGTACTTTAAATATATATCTCAAATATCTCCAAAAAAAAAGTTTTCCCCTAATAACAGGTTTACAATTCAAAGTACAAATGCAATCAATGTAAAAAAATAAATAAATAAACAAATAAAAAATACACATTTGTAAGTAACATCTTGACAATAAGTAAGGCAGTCATAATAATGCCAGCATGGTTCCTCCAGCAACAGGGATCTTTCAGGTCCACTTAAATGTTTACAGATCTTACAATAACCCTTTTGAGGAATTCGAGGTCCTCCAATGACCCTCAAAGCACCCTGAGGTCTTGGTGTAATAATGAATAAGGTGATTCCAGAACCACAGAGCTGGATTCTCAGTGCTAACGGGAACTCAATTGGATCATTTGAGGCACCTTTAGTTTTCACAGTGTGAACATGATAAATCTGATGATGAAAAAAGTGCTGGCATTCAAGACATTTTTGCAGTGTGTTCATGTTTAATGTCTGCTTCCTTCAAAAGATCCAAACTCCCCACCTATAGACGAATATCACCAGGTGCTCTTTAACCTTGTGAACATGAATCTCGCGATGTTGAAAGGCGCTGATCCTTCTGCTTTTGATAAAGACATCAGAACAAAGCTGACAGGTAAACATTTCCACCATTACTGTCAGAGAAAAAGTGAGGGTACACCATCTGAATTGATGCAATGAAAACAAGGAACATGAAGGAAAGACGTACTACCTCTCCGGAGTGTTTGTTTAGTGAAGAACATATTTTCAGTGTTTTGCTTGTAGACACGCAAACTACATTAAGATGAACTCACTAATGTACATGTGCCCCTCTTTTTCACAGACCTCGCTGGAGGCAAAAGTCAGCTAATTTTTCAAGTGGAAAAACTGAATGCTGAAAAAATTGCTGATAAAAAGGCAGCAAAGCTATACATGGAGCAATACACCATAGATGTATGCAACTTTTTGAGTGGTCGGTTCAATTTCTGGCCATTTGGTAGGTTGAACTGTCTCTAATATTTGATACTGGAGCCTATAAAACAGTGTAACGGACAGTCCATCACAGTGTCTCTAATATGATACACACAATGTACTTCACTTTTGATCTTATAGCCAGATTGATGTGTAAACCACCTGACTTTTAATATTTTTAGTAGCTGCGACTGAGATGTTCTTTACGCTACATAATGATTCAAAGAATTTTTTATTCTATAGTTCTTTAGAAAACAAGATATGTACTAGTTCTTTAAAGCTAAAAACACTGATAAACAAAAATATTGATCTGAAGATCCTGTAATGAAACATTTTTAATCTAACATGCAGTCACGTCTATACAGCCAAAATGTTCTTGATAATAACAAATAAACCATTTACTGACATAAGAACTGAAGAACATTAGAAAATTAATTTTGAAGAGTGTATTTGTTGTACAGATGTTTGCATGAGCATTTGCAGATGTTTGGTTCAGTGGATCTGGGGCAGGAATTATAACTTCCTTCACAACATGACAGGTGAGAACAGACCTGCTGTTCACTGGCACTTTAATATGATTAATAAAAAGACTCATTTCACACTGTGATCTCTCACACCAATACTGTCAGATGCAACAGTGCCCGCCGCTCTTCTGGAAAGTGAGACGAGAGACTATGAAGACGCTGGGCTGTTGCTCAACTCACCCTACTTCTCAGTGCTGAGAAAAGAGAGAGACATCGACCTCATCATTTCACTGGACTTCAGTGCGGGTGATGATCCTTTCACGGTATTATACGCATATATATAATCTCTCAAAATAATGCACACATACTCTCATTAAAGCTCATTTAAAGGAATAGATCCCTCCTAAAAAAGTAAATTCTGGCATCATTTACTCACCCTTATATCATTCCAAAACGTTCTTCTGTGAAACACGAAAGGGGATTTTTTTTGAAGAATCTTTTTTCCTCATCACATTCATAGTGACCACCAGAAGCTAAAATGTACAAAATTTTAAAAACATTGACAGATAATTACAAATGCTGTGTATCATTTTTAACAGATAAAAACATCTTTATTATGTATATGTAAGGGATAGAAAACTAGCTGTGCCTTAAACGATTTTAATGCACAACGTGAAGGCAAAGAACCTCATGTGGAGCGCATTTAAATCTAATGCCAGCTAGCCATGGATTATCCCGCTTATAACATGGTCATTTTGCAGCATTGACAAGTTAAAGCTGTCATTAATGTTTGCAGCACTAAATTTGACTGGAAGTGTTAAAATGATGTTTATTTTCATCAGCTACCACTCGTTAGATCTTGCATTCTGTCTGCTTTAAATCAGATACAGAGATAAAACAGAACAACATTTATTTGAATGAATTATAGAGAGAGAGAGAGAGAGAGAGAGAGAGAGAGAGATGTGTGAATTACCTGTGTCTGTGCAGCGTCTCTCTCTACTAGCAATGAAGCTGTGAGTTTAATTACTTCAAAAACAGTGACATTACAACCTCCTTTCTGAGTAAAATAATGTTGCGATTTAGTTCTAAAGTTAATTATTAATAAAAGTCACGGGACATAATTTGCTCCTGTTTGCACAGCACAAACTCCAACATCTGTGTGCGAGTGACGTGTGCGTGTGCTTCAATGAAAGCAGCAAATTTATATAGATTATAGAACAGTGATTAAACTTGGAACTGCCTGTGCATTAAATAAGCAATATCAGAGTAGCCGTGCGATATCGCTCTATTAGGGCTGCTCGATTATGGCAAAAATCATAATCACTATTATTTTGGTCAGTATTAAAATCATGATTATTTAACACGATTATTGGTGGGTGATATGTTCAAAGTTTTATTCCATGATATGAGTAATTTTAAATGTCAGTGAAATTTCACAATTATCAATAATTAATGTTAGTAAACAGTCAACAATTAAATAAGAACAAAGAAACTAATCACAAACAAAGCAGACACAAAATACAACAGAACAAAAATACAAATGAAATAAACAGTGCTTTAGGTTTTTCACATAGATGGTATTTAGATAAGTAATACCCAACAGAATGTAAAATAACTTTTTAAAACTAAAAAAAGCTATTAATTCAAGAGCAGTGAGTGATTTTATCTATGTCTTTTCCTGTTAGATTAACAATGAGTTCAGCAATCATTAATGTTGGCTGCTCTCCCTTTAAGAGCTGTGAAGGAAAGGAAGGTGTTCGACAGCACAAGTGTGTAGATAAATAAGAAACAACAACGAATTGTCTTTAAAAACCCTCTTTTGTGAGGAACTACTTCCTTCCGCCACGGATTCAAATCTCAAGTTGACAGTTTAACAGTTGAACCCAAGATCCGTTACTCATTCTAAAACGTCACTTTAGAACTAGTAACGAAGGAACGCTTCATTGAAACTCAATGTAATATGTAGAGTATTATAAGAGAGAGAGAGAGATCGCCTGAGCGAGTGTATTATCTAGCTGATATTCTTTACGTCAATCTTAGATTCATAATCACAAAATCAGTTTGAATGTCCGATGAGGAAAGCGATATCTTTGTCTTTGTCCTTTTAACATTTAAGAGGATTTCCCATGCCAGCGCTAGTCAATGCATTTGTCAGTTGCGACTCGTAAGATGTTGTTTAAAGTAAAAACAACGTCCTTGTTTCCTTGTTTCAGTCCATTTCAATATAAAAGTCTTTGCAACTGACTCACTCACTCATAAAGACAGTCTTTGCCTGCCATCTAATGGCATATTAATGTAACTTTCACTGAAGTCGAAATCACTAATGGACTCTTTCTCAATACCAAAAAATACGACATGTTATTTATATAAAATATTATTTATTGAACAATAATATTTAAATTTCCAAAAACAGCCATTATAACAGTATAAGAAGTAAAATAGGAAATAAACACAAGCAAACAGTTCAGTCAAACGTTCAAAAGCAACACTCTAGTTAGTACAGGAATTAATTTCAATGTAAATATAAAGTTATGAAACTTAATATAGCCATTAAGCCAAATCTGGAACTGTTGCCTGTTTGTTATACCCAAAACGAATTATACCTCATGTTTAAACACTATCTACATAAGAGCCGGTTCCTGTGGCGATACTGGTAGAATATCGCATGGCTGGAAAAACCTCTCAGCCAATCAGATTTGAGAACCAGAACAAAACTCTTTTATATAATGGTCTGAATACTTGATTCTGATTGGCTGGAAGGTGTGCAATAAAATGGTTTAGTTCACAGGTAGTTCCAAGTCAGTTTAATCACAGAAAAAGATTAATTCCAAAACACTGTTTTGGTCACAAACGTAACATCCCTACTAGAGTGAGCTATCCATTAGCATTCCCAGTGGCAGTTTCTTGGCTGGGACATGAACCCCTGGAAGTGCATAACCTTAGGGAGAAGATCCGAGTGAATAACAACTTCAATGTCCGCTGAAATACCTGTCAAACACTTTTAATAGAGTGATGCTGCTCAATGCTTTTCTACCACAGACAGTGAAGGAAGCTGCTGAGACGTGTAAGAAACTAAACATCCCTTTCCCTGAGGCCAACATAGCCAATGAACTCTCAGACAAACCGAAGGACTTCTATGTGTTCAAAGGCCAAAACACTCCAACCGTGATCCACATCCCTCTCTTTAATATGGTCAACTGTGGAGGCAAGTTAAAGTCTTACAATGTCCTGAATAAAACTGAAATATCAACCTGTGTTCTGATTTAAGTGTGTTAATGTTTCTTCAGACAAAATTGAGGCCTGGAGGAACAAATATACGACTTTTCAAGGTCCTTACAGCGCTGAGATGATCACTGATCTCATGAAGGTCGCTGGAAAAAACATTATAAACAACAGAGTGAAACTGATGGAGCAGATCCGTGCGGTCACTAAGGCTAAACAGCTCCAGGCAATGGCACGACAAAATCCAACACTGTGACTCAACTGAATATGCAACCAATGGCAATCTGAATAAAGATTAAATTGAGTAAATTTACAATAAATAATATCTTTAAATATCAATAAATAGCTGATCATTAATAATCAAATCAACAACTCAGATTGAATTAGAACCATGATTGCTGATTAAAATACTGTATTACTTTGCTTCTATTCCAATTAATTAAACTGTTCTCTAAAAATACAGTTTTGTCCTGGTCATTAATATCACACAGCAAACAACAAAAATGCTTATTATTGATGATTGGTTTGGTCCTGGATGCTGATTGGTCAATCCAGAGCTCCAGTCACTCTAAAACCCACAAGCTTCTGTTTATAACCGTTTAGCATTTTTACTTCTTATATTTTGAACATACAATAATTCAATTCATGTTTATGTATATCACACTTTTCACAACATATCGTTTGAAAGCAGCTTTACAGAAAATCCATGTTTCTTTGTTACAATCAACAGTGATTTGTTATAGTCATTGGTGACTGTGAAAGTAATGTCAAAACGGCAGAAATGTACAGCTCTAAAATAATACTAGTCATGTGGTTAATTAACGTCATGTATTCATGTATGTGCATTTGTTACAATTTCATCAGATATAACGGGGGTTAATAACAAGGTTATGAAATGTGTTATGAGAATGCTTGACTGAAGACATGTATCTTTAATCTAGATACGCTCTCCCTCCTTTAGTGGATTTAGATATCTTAGGTATCTAATCCAGAGTTTTGTGACCTTAGAGAGCTTGATGGATTGTAGCGTGATAGAAGCTTAAATACAAAGGAGCTAGACCATTTAGTAAGCAGTGAGTAGCAATACTTTACAATCGATATAGAACTTAATAGGTAACCAATGTAGAGATGATAAAATTGGGGTGATATGATCATATTTTCTTGACCTGGTAAGAATTCTAGCAGCTGCATTTTGGATTAACTGTAACTTTTTCATCGAGGATGCAGGACAAACACCTAGTAATGCATTACAGTAATCCAGTCTGAAGCAGTGCTTTTCAAATTGTTTTTAAAGCGACCTTTTTTTTTGCTTTTTAAACTGATGTGACCCAAATACACAGCCACATATTTCAATCAAATCAAGCCGTAAGAATACTAATATACACGATTTTAATGCATGACATGGAGGCAAAGAACCACCCGATGCAAAGTAATTTATATGATAATATACATATATATAATATTATTATTAAATATATAATATACACTACGGTTCAAAAGTTTGGGATCGGTGAGATTTTTTATGTTTTTTTAAAAAAGTTTCATCTGCTCACCAAGGCTGCATTTCTTTAATAATAATAATAAGTTTTATTTATATAGCGCCTTTCCAGGGCTCAAGGACGCTTTACAATTATCAAGGAAGAGATAATACAAGTAGACAATGATGAAAACAATAATGGACAGGGAAGCATACAGAAGAATAGAGTCAAATACAGAAATACAAAACAGGACTTAAGAGACATAACATAACATTCAGAGAAATATTAGTAATAATGCAGAGCAATCAATTCATCAAATCAGTGGTATAACATTCAGAAAACAGGTGAGTTTTGAGTAATGATTTAAATTCAGAGATATTATTAACACAACAGAGTGAGCGGGGGAGAGAATTCCAGAGTTTGGGTGCGATAGTACTGAATGATCTGCCCCCCATTGAAGAGAGGCGATGCCGAGGGACAACGAGAAGGCCAGAGTCAGAGGAACGTAGTGAGCGAGTCGGTGTGTAGGGGACGAGCATATTACAAAGATAAGAGGGAGCCAAGCCATGCAAAGATTTAAAAGTGAGCAGGAGAATTTTGAATTTAATACGGTAGGCAACTGGAAGCCAGTGGAGATCATATAAAATTGGGGTGATATGAGCAGAACGCTTGGTATGGGTGAGTATTCTAGCAGCAAAGTTTTGAATGTATTGTAATTTGGAAATGGAGCTGGCAGGTAGACCAATGAAAAGGGCATTACAGTAATCAAGGCGTGATGAGACAAATGCATGGATGACAGTTTCAGCGTCTTTGTTACTGATGAAGGGACGGAGTTGGGCAATGCAACGTAGATGAAAGAATGCAGATTTGGTAATAGAGGTAATATGAGACTGAAAGGAAAGGGTGGAGTCAATGATTACACCTAAATTTTTAACAGTATTGGATGTTTTGATGTGAGAACCAGCAATTTCACAGGTGAAATTGGTAGAAATATTGCTGGTAAGTGAGGGAGTTCCAATGAAAATAATCTCAGTTTTGTCCATGTTGAGTTTCAGAAAATTTGAATTAAGCCAATCTTTTATGTCTCTCACACAAGCGGAGATTTTGTCAGTTTGGGGAGGTAGAGTAGGTGTGCAGAGTGAGTATAATCGAATGTCATCAGCGTAAAAGTGATAGTTAAGACCATGATGTTGTAAAATCTGACCTAGTGGTATGATGTAAATTATGAATAATAAAGGCCCGAGAACGGATCCCTGGGGAACACCTCGCTTCAGGGGGACAGTAGGTGATTGAAAATCCTTAACTGAGATGTAAAATTGTCTGTCAGAGAGATAGGAAGAGAACCAAGAAAGAGCAGTACCAGAAATACCCAAATCAGAGAGACGAGAAACAAGTAATTCATGGGAGACGGTATCGAAGGCAGAGCTGAGGTCAAGTAGCAGAAGTATAGACAGAGAACCAGAGTCACCAGAAAGCAGTAGATCATTCACTACCTTTACAAGTGCAGTTTCAGTACTATGGAGGGGGTGAAAACCAGATTGAAAGGGATCAAAGAGATTATTTTCTAGAAAAGACTGGAGTTGGGAGGCAACAGTGCTTTCCAGTAATTTAGCTATGAAGGGTAAATTTGAAATAGGACGATAATTAGATAGAACTGAGGGGTCGAGGTTGGGTTTCTTGAGAACAGGGGTAACTGCAGCAGTTTTGAGAGGTAGAGGAAATGAAACAGAGGTAAGAGATGTATTGATGAAGTGAGAGATAGGTGCAGAGATGGAAGAATGGCAAAGTTTCAGGAGAGAAGTAGGAGCAGGATCAAGTTGACAGGAAGAAGAGTTGGATTTCAAGATTAACTTAGAGACAGAAGATGGGGTCATCAAAGAAAAACAAGACAGAGTTTGACTGGATAGATTTGGTGGATAGTTGAGCTTTGTATTAGTAGAGAAGCATTGGTGGACGGCATCAGTCTTTTCAAGCAAATAATCCAGAAAAGAACAGCAAAGCTCATTAGAAGCTATGGCGTCTTGGGGTGGGGGTTTAGTAAGCTTATTTATTGTATTGAATAATACTTTTGGCCTGTTACTTGATTTATTAATTGTGGCAGAGACAAAACTAGAGTGAGCCGAGATGAGAGCAGATTTGTATGTTTTGAGATGATCAAGAAAAGCTAAATAATGTACAGTAAGACCGGTTTTTCTGTAGAGACGCTCAAGCCGTCTACCAGTAGCCTTAAGAATACGGAGCTCAGGGGTATACCAAGGAGAAGAGTGGGAAGAAGGGACACTTCTGGTCTTAATAGGAGCATGCTGCTGTAAGATTTCAGAAATTATGGAGTGATATTTAGATAATATCATGGAGGGAGAAGATATATCAAAGACATCAGAGAGGTTCGAAGAAACAATAGAGGTACAGAATGATGCAGTATCAATAGCTTTCAGATTGCGGTATGAAATAACAAAGCTTTTGTAACATTATACACTACCGTTCAAAAGTTTGGGGTCAGTAAGAATTTTTATTTTTAAGGATGCATTAAATCAATCAAAAGTGACAGTAAAGACATGTATAATGTTACAAAAGATTATATTTCAAATAAATGCTGTTCTTTTGAACTTTCTATTCATCAAAGAATCCTGAAAAAAATATATTGTACACAAATAATTTGTACAATTCTGCACAATAAATGTTTCTTGATCATCAAATCATCATATTAGAATGATTTCTGAAGGATCATGTGACACTGAAGACTGGAGTAATGATGCTGAAAATCCAGCTTTGATCACAGGAATAAATTACACTTTAAAATATTTTCAAATAGAAAACTTTATTTAAAAATTTAAATTAAAAAATTAAAAAATGTATTTTAAATTGTACTAATATTTCAAAATATTACTGTTTTTACTATATTTTTAATTAAATAAATGCAGCCTTGGTGAGCAGACGAAACTTCATTTAAAAACATTAAAAATCTTACCAATCCCAAACTTTTGAACGGTAGTATATATATATATATATATATACACACATATATATACACACACATTGTATATATTACATTTATATTATTAATATGTTATGTATTTTTCGCAGATATTTTATTCCATAAATGTTTCAAATTATTGCTGCAGAGGATCAAACAAAATACATCATATGCAATGTGGTAAAATGTTCACGATTTTCAGAAAAAGAAGGATTTTTCTGTGATAGGTGTGGACAAACTAAAGAAAAAAAGTGATAGTATGAGAATTGTGCTTTAAAAGAGATTTACAAACCCGATTCCAAAAAAGTTGGGACACTGTACAAATTGTGAATAAAAAAGGAATGCAATGATGTGGAAGTTTCAAATTTCAATATTTTATTCAGAATACAACATAGATGACATATCAAATGTTTAAACTGAGAAAATGTATCATTTTAAGGGAAAAATAAGTTGATTTTAAATTTCATGGCATCAACACATCTCAAAAATGTTGGGACAAGGCCATGTTTACCACTGTGTGGCATCCCCTCTTCTTTTTATAACAGTCTGCAAACGTCTGGGGACTGAGGAGACAAGTTGCTCAAGTTTAGGAATAGGAATGTTGTCCCATTCTTGTCTAATACAGGCTTCTAGTTGCTCAACTGTCTTAGGTCTTCTTTGTTGCATCTTCCTCTTTATGATGTGCCAAATGTTTTCTATGGGTGAAAGATCTGGACTGCAGGCTGGCCATTTCAGTACCCGGATCCTTCTTCTACGCAGCCATGATGTTGTAACTGATGCAGTATGTGGTCTGGCATTGTCATGTTGGAAAATGCAAGGTCTTCCCTGAAAGAGATGACGTCTGGATGGGAGCATATGTTGTTCTAGAACTTGGATATACCTTTCAGCATTGATGGTGCCTTTCCAGATGTGTAAGCTGCCCATGCCACACGCACTCATGCAACCCCATACCATCAGAGATGCAGGCTTCTGAACTGAGCGCTGATAACAACTTGGGTTGCCCTTGTCCTCTTTAGTCCAGATGACATGGCATCCCAGTTTTCCAAAAAGAACTTCAAATTTTGATTCGTCTGACCACAGAACAGTGAGCAGAAGATCACGGGCGTCCAGTATGGTTTTCCGGCCTTGACCCTTACGCACAGAGATTGTTCCAGATTCTCTGAATCTTTGGATGATATTATGCACTGTAGATGATGATAATTTCAAACTCTGCAATTTTTCTCTGAGAAACTCCTTTCTGATATTGCTCCACTATTTTTCGCCGCAGCATTGGGGGAATTGGTGATCCTCTGCCCATCTTGACTTCTGAGAGACACTGCCACTCTGAGAGGCTCTTTTTATACCCAATCATGTTGCCAATTGACCTAATAAGTTGCAAATTGGTCCTCCAGCTGTTCCTTATATGTACATTTAACTTTTCCGGCCTCTTATTGCTACCTGTCCCAACTTTTTTGGAATGTGTAGCTCTCATGAAATCCAAAATGAGCCAATATTTGGCATGACATTTGAAAATGTCTCACTTTCAACATTTGATGTTATCTATATTCTATTGTGAATAAAATATAAGTTTATGAGATTTGTAAATTATTGCATTCCTTTTTTATTCACAATTTGTACAGTGTCCCAACTGTTTTGGAATCAGGTTTACTATTTTCTAAAAATTAAAAAACTTTAAACATGCCCATATATCTGAAGAAACACCCATAAACTTATTCACATATCCACATAATAATGTTATATAATGTTACAATTCTATATAACAACTTGTTATTCATATTGATATTTTACATGTATATTGTGCTGAGAATTTCTTCTGGTGTGTGTTGGGTATTTTTTAGATTGTGAAATAAAAGCTTTGCATAATCACATTCTGTTGGGAAATATGATAACATGATTGAAAACATCTTACACAATTTGCAGCTTTGTTCCCCAAAAACTCTCACATATTTAACAGTTTTTAACATCTATTGATTTAATCACCTTGAGAAAAAAAAAAAAAAATCTAAACAAAAGACCTGTTTGTATTTCACATCTTCATTTCAGGGACTCTTAATAGCTGCTTAATTCTATTTTGTAACATCAAACGACCTCAGATTTGTTCCTTTGCACATCGTGGATCAATATTTTTGCAGTGCATAGTGGCAAACAGGTGTTATGAAAGTGCAGTGGCTGTTTGTTGCTATTTTGAGCCTTTAACGCTGTGAGAAAACAGAAAACAGATGGTGTTATAGTGTAACACACGTTTCAACATCTGTACCAGCCTGTCTTTATCTGATACAAATTAAAATCCATAAACGGTTAAAATGACTAAAGTACTCAAAAGTGCTCAGAAGAGCAGCAAAGGTTTAAACCCTTTAACTAACATTAGATTTGTCCTCTGGCTAGACCTAGAAAAATGTCTGTATATCTTAATGATTTGAGTTAAATATTTGTAATAATTTATGATTATCGTTATTCATGTGCTACTTTAATCACAACAGCTATTCTTGTCTCAGTGAAGAAGCCCAGATTATTTCTGCAGGTCTAAAATGATGAACAGCCAATTAAAAATGTTCTTCCCAGTGTGGCTGTTTCCACAATCACCCAGAAGAAAACTTATACAAGAATTCACTGTAAAGGAAAGAAAAAAGGTCTACAATGAATGTTTGAATATTATTGCCATTAAATTAAAAAATAAATTACCTCACTCTTAGAAAAAAAGGTTCAGTGAGGTTCTTGACTTTGTTTTAAAGAACCACTTATGCCATAAATGTTCTATACAAGGAGAAATGTCTTTAATGATTGCATAATACTGTCATGTTTAATGGATTATTGCAATTTTTCTAGTGATAAAGTTTATGAGCTGCATAAAATGTAACTAAAATGAAAAAATACATTAAAACAAAATAATGAATTAGAACTAACTAAATAAAATGACCCCATGACGGAACCCCCAAAGGTTCTAAAAATTAATAATATATTAATGATAATATGTACCATTATTACAGCGTTTCAACTCGACACACACCTCTCGGTTACAAACCACAAATCACTCAATTAAATTAGTTGTAAATTGGATAAAACTGCCTCAACATTCCCAACAAGACTGATGAGGAAAACAGGAGAAACACTGTGACATGAACAAAGTTAGAAGACTTTTAAATCCCCAAATCACCACCCTTACAAACATTTACCATGACTGTGCTGTAGTACTTTACCATGGTTAGGGCAGAATTGTTGAATATGTATATTGAATACTATGTTATAGTCATTTATATTGCATTACATTTATTAATTAGGTGGGTAGGGGAATATATAATTCATTTCTTTGTGAAGGTGTGTAGTTTTACATGTGTTTAAGCGTTGTTTATATATAACATATCACAATATAATATCATTTGACAGTGGTAGTGAGTCGCAGTGCATGGTTTTACCTGTGGTTACCAAGTCTCACTGTCAGAATATTTTCATTTAAGCCTATAATAATTTGACGGATAAGTTGACGGATAATTATACAATATATAGTCTATAATATAATATATATATAGTCTATAATATCTAGAGAGAACTATCCATTAGCATTCTCATCTCAGTTGGGGTTTCTTGGCTGGTGCATGAAGGTCACAACCTGACAAATTCAGTCAGTAACTTATATTTGAACTTGAAATGTCAGTCTGACCCATTTAATCAAGTGATGCTGTGATGCTTTTCCACTGCAGACAGTGAGGAAAGCTGCTGAGACGTGCAGGAAACAAAACATTCCTTCCCCTGAGGTCAACATTCCCAATGGACACTCAGAGAAACCGAAGGACTTCAATGTGTTCAAAGGCCAAAACACTCCAACCGTGATCCACATCCCTCTCTTTAATGTGGTCAACTGTGGAGGCAAGTTAAAGTCTTACAATGTCCTGAATAAAAAGTGATCACTGATCTTATGGAGGTCGCTGGAAAAAACATCACAAACAACAGAGTGAAACTGGTGGAGCAGATCCGTGCAGCCGTTGGGCCAAAAAGATTCAGACGCTAACATGAAGAAATTTAACAATGACTACTGAGAATCTAATGAGAAATTTCATTTATTTTCTTTCTTTTTTTGTCTTAATCACCACTTAAGAAAAATCAACATTTTTACTTTTTTATACAAAATGTGATTTGTGTGGCATTAGAAGAGCATCAGATATTAGTAATGTTTCCATTATATTTCTGTTTAATATGTTCAAAATGTTTCTGCTGTTTCTTCGTGCTTGACCTGCATTCAATAACACAGACTGGATGATTGCTTATTAAAATATTGTATTACTTTGCCTCTGTTCCAATGAATTAATAAACTGTTCCTCTAAAAAATAGATTTTACCCTTAAATGCTGATTGTAATAGAACTGACGGTTCTGGTCCTGGATGCTGATTGGTCAATCCAGATTTCCAGTCTAAAACACACCAGCTACTGTGTATAACCTTTTATAATTTTTACCTTTCTTATATAATATTATGGAAATTAATATTTGAAATGGTCTTATTAATTTAACAAATGTCAAAAAATTTAATAATATCCGAATATACATTTCTGACAGACTAAACAGACTTAAATAATATAGAGTACATTAGAAAATACAGGAATATGCAGAGGATCAAGCACTGGAACGATCAATAAACATCATGAGTTTCAATAGCAAATTATGGAAGCTGCTCAGGTGTAATAGGATACAAGTTAAACAAGAGGGCGCCAGAGCTCAATCTTTACTGCTTGGACACTATAGAAGTGAGAAACTGTAGAATGGTAGTATTTAATTATTATTTTTTTTAAATATTTGTTTTTATCTCTAACACACTATATAATCAAAAAAAAGTAAAAATCTAATAAAATTAAAACATTTTAAAATATTACATAAAAGGATCAAATGGAAAGGATAGGTCCAATTAAAGCAGAATTTAAAAAAAAGGAAATATATTTGTATTAAAATATGTTACCAATTTAATGTTTAGTGATTTAACATTTGCGCCACTGATACTTAATTTATTTATTAATCTAATGCCGATGATGTACAAACATGGCATTTATTATAGACCTTTCGGTTTACAATTCAGTTTAGTATGTGTTCAAGTGACATGATAAACTTTCTTCTGTGACATCGCAGTTAATCACTGAACTTTGAAATATTCTGTGCTTTATTAACACTTTGTTGAGTTTAACAAGAATAGACTTTGTGTTGCTGCAGTAGCACTTGAATAACAATCCTTATGATCTGTTAAAAATCTTTAACTCAGTCAAACTGTAGCTATGTTTCTATCACCCTGTTTTTATGCGCATTTTGAAGTTTTTACCATCGCTTGAAGTGTTTTTTGACTTGTGCGAAAAAGAGTTAAGGCAAATAATGGGAGATGGAAACGTATTTGCTGAATAAATTCTCATGTAGTGAACATTAAACCCACCATGTGACAAATCAGCTGTTTCAGCTGATGGTGCTTTATTTATTGTAGGTTACCAATACCACCATTATCCCCTCAAACAACTTGATGGAAACAAAAAACAAACCTAATTTGCTTTTTGGTTTTTTTGCAAACTTTGGAAAGATTCGCTTCACATTTAGATGGAAACCCAGCCTCTTTCAACAACGTTTAAAAAAGATTAAGGAAAACCCAGCCTCTTTCAACAACTTAAAAGCTATGTGGCAGCAGCGTCTCTATTAATAGCAAAACTGTAAGTTTATCTGCTTCAAGAACAGCGCCGTTATTACCTCGCTAATGAGAAATGCCACATAGCTTTTAAGTTGCTGAACTATTTTATTGATCCACCACAGTTGAGTAAAAAAATACGATTCTTAAAGTCATAATGAGAAACTTCCTCATAATAATGACTTAGTATGTCATAACATCATAGTGTCTAGATGTGCTGTGTTTGACAGAAACTTGGCTAAAACCGGACGATTACATTACTTTAAATGAGTCTAGTCCTCAAGGTTATGATTATCGACACAATGCTCGTCAGAAAGGCAAAGGGGGAGGTGTTGCTGTAATCTATAGTAATATTTACAGTATTAGTCAAAAGTCTTTCAAATATAATTCCTTCGAAACTATGGTACTTTATGTAACATTATGTAAGTTGACATTTGTGCTGGCTACTGTATACAGGCCACCAGGACACAATACAGACTTTATCAAAGAATTTGCTGACTTTCTATCAGAGTTAGTACTAGCTGCAGATAAAGTCCTTGTTGTTGGTGATTTTAATATCCATGTAGATAATAAAAAAGACGCATTAGGATTGGCATTTGCAGATATTCTAAACTCTATTGGTGTTAGACAACACGTGTCAGGACCCACTCATTGTCGTAATCATACTTTAGATCTAATATTGTCACATGGAATTGATATCGATGCTGTTGAAATTCTGCAGCAGAGTGACGACATCTCAGATCATTATCTAGTCTCGTGTATACTACATTTAGTCAAGGTGGCTAAACTGCCTCCATGCCATAAATATGGTAGAACCATCACTTCTACCATTAAAGATTGCTTTATAAATAATCTTCCTGATCATTTTCATCGCCTTAGCATACCAGACAGCTTAGAAGACCTCGATGTTGCAACAGAAACTATTGCCTCTGTCTTTTCCAGCACATTAGACTCAGTTGCTCCCTTGCGTTTAAAAAAGATTAAGGAAATTAATCCAATGCCATGGTACAATGAGCACACTCGGGCCCTAAAGTTAGCAGCCAGAAAAATGGAGCGCAGCTGGAAGAAATCAAAACTAGAAGTATTTCGTATTTCGTGGAGAGAGAGAATGATTGAGTACAGAAAGGCCTTAAAATCTGCTAGAGCTGCCTATTTTTCAAAACTCTTAGAAGAAAATAAACACAACCCTAGGTATTTATTTGATACAGTGGCTAAATTAACAAGAAATAAAGCTTCAACTTCTGATGTTTCCAAAGAGCACAGCAGTAATGACTTTATGAACTTCTTTACTTGCAAGATTGATAATATTAGAGAAAAAATAATAACCATGCAACCGTCTACTACAGTATCGTGTCAGATAGTGCATTGTAGTGTCCCTGAGGAAAAATTCAATTCATTTACTGCTTTAGGAGAGGAAGAATTGTCTAAACTTGTTAAATCATCAAAATCAACAACATATATGTTAGACCCTATACCCACTAAGCTATTGAAAGAAATGCTTCCAGAGGTCATAGATCCTCTTCTTAATATCGTCAATTCATCTTTATCACTAGGATACGTACCAAAAACTTTTAAGCTGGCTATTATTAAACCTCTTATTAAAAAAACACAACTTGATCCTAGAGAATTAGTCAATTACAGGCCGATCTCAAATCTCACTTTTCTGTCAAAAATACTAGAAAAGGCAGTATCATCACAACTATGTTCCTTTTTAGAAAGAAATGGTATCTGTGAGGATTTCCAGTCAGGATTTAGACCGTACCATAGTACTGAGACTGCTCTCATTAGAGTTACTAATGATTTGCTCTTATCATCAGATCGTGGTTGTATCTCTCTATTAGTGTTACTGGATCTTAGTGCAGCATTTGACACTATTGATCACAATATTCTTTTAAATAGACTCGAAAATTATGTTGGCATTAGTGGAATTGCATTGTCATGGTTCAAATCATACTTATCTGACCGTTATCAGTTTGTAGTAGTAAACGAAGACATGTCATATCGATCACAAGTTCAATATGGAGTACCACAAGGCTCAGTACTAGGACCGTTACTGTTCACTCTGTACATGCTACCCTTGGGAGATATCATTAGGAAGCATGGCGTTAGTTTTCACTGTTACGCTGATGATACTCAGCTCTATATTTCTTCGCGCCCTGACGAAACTTACCAATTCACAAAATTAACGGAGTGCATAGCTGATATAAAAAATTGGATGACCAGTAATTTCCTACTACTAAATTCAGAAAAAACAGAGATTCTAATTTTTGGACCAAAAACTTCTTCACGTAATAACCTAGAATATTGTCTAACACTTGATGGCTGCTCTGTTAAGTCTTCGTCATCAGTTAGGAACCTGGGTGTGCTCTTTGATACCAATCTTTCATTTGAAGGCCATGTTACTAGCATCTGTAAAACCGCATTCTTCCATCTTAAAAATATATCTAAACTACGACATATGCTCTCAATGAAAAATGCAGAACAGTTAGTTCATGCGTTCATGACCTCAAGGCTAGATTACTGTAACGCTCTACTGGGTGGTTGTTCTGCTCGCCTACAAAATATATTACAGCTCATACAAAATGCAGCAGCTAGAGTTCTTACTAGAACCAGGAAGTATGACCATATTAGCCCAGTTCTGTCAACACTGCATTGGCTTCCTGTTAAACATCGTATAGATTTTAAAATCTTGCTAATTACTTACAAAGCACTAAATGGTTTAGCTCCCCAGTACCTGAGCGAGCTCCTAATTCATTATAGTCCTTCACGTCTATTGCGATCTCAGAATTCAGGCCAGCTGATAATACCTAGAATATCAAAATCAACTGCAGGTGGTAGATCCTTCTCCTATTTGGCACCTAAACTCTGGAACAATCTTCCTAGCATTGTTCGGGAAGCAGACACACTCTGTCAGTTTAAATCTAGACTAAAAACGCATCTCTTTAACCTGGCATACACATAACACATTACCAATTTATATTTCCAAATCCGTTAAAGGATTATTAGGCTGCATAAATTAGGTCAGCCGGAACCGGGAACACTTCCTATAACACCTGATGTACTCGTTACATCAGAAGAAGAATGGCATCTACGCTAATATTAGTCTTTCTGTTTATCCCGAGGTTCACCGTAGTCAACCGGATCCGGGCCGTATCCAGGTGAGACCAAGGACCTGCACCTTGACACGACCACAACGCAGCCCTGAAGTATCAGCAGAGATTGAGTCAACTAGATCATCCCCTGTGAAGGCCTCATCGACACGACAGCCACGACACAGTTCCTCAACAACCGTCCATACCGGCGTGATGAATACGATCCTCAATTGGATGGAACTGGAATAAATACTTTGAATGTTGCGATCCCATTGGACTTATGATAGCAACCTGAATTGTAACAAAGCACTGTTGGCCAGAGGAGAACTAGCACCCCGACTAAGCCTGGTTTCTCCCAAGGTTTTTTTCTCCATTTTAACACCAATTTGCCACTTGTCTGCCACCTGATGTCACCTGATGGAGTTTGGGTTCCTTGCCGCTGTCGCCTCTGGCTTGCTTAGTTGGGGACACTTGACTTGACATTTTGATATTCAACAGTGCTTTTGATCTGCCTGCATTGACACTATTCTTTAAGAGCTGCTGTGCAGCCAAACAATGTACCAGTTATCAATGTAAAGCTGCTTTGACACAATCTACATTGTAAAAAGCGCTGTATAAATAAAGGTGACTTGACTTTGTTAAAAAAACATACATTAAAGCTGAAATCCAACCTGAATGATGACTGGTAAGAATTCTAGCAGCTGCATTTTGGATTAACTGTAACTTTTTCATCGAGGATGCAGGACAAACACCTAGTAATGCATTACAGTAATCCAGTCTGAAGCAGTGCTTTTCAAATTGTTTTTAAAGCGACCTTTTTTTTTGCTTTAACTGATGTGACCCAAATACACAGCCACATATTTCAATCAAATCAAGCCGTAAGAATACTAATATACACGATTTTAATGCATGACATGGAGGCAAAGAACCACCCGATGCAAAGCGATTTATATGATAATATACATATATATAATATTATTATTATTATTAAATATATAATATACACTACGGTTCAAAAGTTTGGGATCGGTGAGATTTGAGTTTTTTAAAAGAAGTTTCATCTGCTCACCAAGGCTGCATTTCTTTAATTAAAAATACAGTGAAAACAGTAATAAATGTGAAATATTATTACAATTTAAAATAACTGTTTTCTATTTGAAGTGTAATTTATTCCTGTGATCAAAGCTGAATTTTCAGCATCATTACTCCAGTCTTCAGTGTCACATGATCCTTCAGAAATCATTCTAATATGATGATTTGATGCTCAAGAAACATTTATGATTATTATCAATGTTGAAAACAGTTGTGTACTTTTTTTTTCAGGATTCCTTGATGAATAGAAAGTTCAAAAGAACAGCGTTTATCTGAAATACAAAGCTTTTGTAACATTATACACTACTGTTCAAAAGTTTGGGGTCAGTAAGAATTTTTATTTTTATTTTTTTGAAAAGAAATTAAAGAAATTAATACTCTTATTCAGCAAGGATGCATTAAATCAATCAAAAGTGACAGTAAAGACATTTATAATGTTACAAAGATTATATTTCAAATAAATGCTGTTCTTTTGAACTTTCTATTCATCAAAGAATCCTGAAAAAAAAAATATTGTACACAAATAATTTGTACAATTCTGCACAATAAATGTTTCTCGAGCAGCAAATCATCATATTAGAATGATTTCTGAAGGATCATGTGACACTGAAGACTGGAGTAATGATGCTGAAAATTCAGCTTTGATCACAGGAATAAATTACACTTCAAATAGAAAACAGTTATTTTAAATTGTAATAATATTTCAAAATATTACTGTTTTTACTATATTTTTAATTAAATAAATGCAGCCTTGGTGAGCAGAAGAGACTTCTTTTAAAAACATTAAAAATCTTACCGATCCCAAACTTTTGAACGGTAGTGTATATATATATATATATATATATATATATATATATATATATATACACACACACACATTGTATATATTACATTTATATTATTAATTAATATTTTATGTATTTTTCGGAGATATTTTATCCCATAAATGTTTCAAATTATTGCTGCAGAGGATCAAACAAAATACATCATATGCAATGTGGTAAAATGTTCACGATTTTCAGAAAAAGAAGGATTTTTCTGTGATAGGTGTGGACAAACTAAAGAAAAAAAGTGATAGTATGAGAATTGTGCTTTAAAAGAGATTTACAAACCCGATTCCAAAAAAGTTGGGACACTGTACAAATCGTGAATAAAAAAGGAATGCAATGATGTGGAAGTTTCAAAATTCAATATTTTATTCAGAATACAACATAGATGACATATCAAATGTTTAAACTGAGAAAATCATTTTAAGGGAAAAATAAGTTGATTTTAAATTTCATGGCATCAAAAAAGTTGGGACAAGGCCATGTTTACCACTGTGTGGCATCCCCTCTTCTTTTTATAACAGTCTGCAAACGTCTGGGGACTGAGGAGACAAGTTGCTCAAGTTTAGGAATAGGAATGTTGTCCCATTCTTGCCTAATACAGGCTTCTAGTTGCTCAACTGTCTTAGGTCTTCTTTGTCGCATCTTCCTCTTTATGATGCGCCAAATGTTTTCTATGGGTGAAAGATCTGGACTGCAGGCTGGCCATTTCAGTACCCGGATCCTTCTTCTACGCAGCCATGATGTTGTAATTGATGCAGTATGTGGTCTGGCATTGTCATGTTGGAAAATGCAAGGTTTTCCCTGAAAGAGACGAAGTCTGGATGGGAGCGTATGTTGTTCTAGAACTTGGATATACCTTTCAGCATTGATGGTGCCTTTCCAGATGTGTAAGCTGCCCATGCCACACGCACTCATGCAACCCCATACCATCAGAGATGCAGGCTTCTGAACTGAGCGCTGATAACAACTTGGGTTGTCCTTGTCCTCTTTAGTCCGGATGACATGGCGTCCCAGTTTTCCAAAAAGAACTTCAAATTTTGATTCGTCTGACCACAGAACAGTTTTCCACTTTGCCACAGTCCATTTTAAATGAGGCTTGGCCCAGAGAAAATGCCTGTGCTTCTGGATCATGTTTAGATATGGCTTCTTTTTTGACCTATAGAGTTTTAGCCGGCAACGGCGAATGGCACGGTGGATTGTGTTCACCGACAATGTTTTCTGGAAGTATTCCTGAGCCCATGTTGTGATTTCCATTACAGTAGCATTCCTGTATGTGATGCAGTGCCGTCTACGGGCCCGAAGATCACGGGCATCCAGTATGGTTTTCCGGCCTTGACCCTTACGCACAGAGATTGTTCCAGATTCTCTGAATCTTTGGATGATATTATGCACTGTAGATGATGATAATTTCAAACTCTTTGCAATTTTTCTCTAAGAAACTCCTTTCTGATATTGCTCCACTATTTTTCGCCGCAGCATTGGGGGAATTGGTGATCCTCTGCCCATCTTGACTTCTGAGAGACACTGCCACTCTGAAAGGCTCTTTTTATACCCAATCATGTTGCCAATTGACCTAATAAGTTGCAAAACTGGTCCTCCAGCTGTTCCTTATATGTACATTTAACTTTTCCGGCCTCTTATTGCTACCTGTCCCAACTTTTTTGGAATGTGTAGCTCTCATGAAATCCAAAATGAGCCAATATTTGGCATGACATTTCAAAATGTCTCACTTTCAACATTTGATGTTATCTATATTCTATTGTGAATAAAATATAAGTTTATGAGATTTGTAAATTATTGCATTCCTTTTTTATTCACAATTTGTACAGTGTCCCAACTTTTTTGGAATCGGGTTTGTACTATTTTCTAAAAATTAAAAAAACTTTAAACATGCCCATATATCTGAAGAAACACCCATAAACTTATTCACATATCCACATAATAATGTTATATAATATTACAATTCTATATAACAACTTGTTATTCATATTGATATTTTACATGTATATTGTGCTGAGAATTTCTTCTGGTGTGTGTTGGGTATTTTTTAGATTGTGAAATAAAAGCTTTGCATAATCACATTCTGTTGGGAAATATGATAACATGATTGAAAACATCTTACACAATTTGCAGCTTTGTTCCCCAAAAACTCTCACATATTTAACAGTTTTTAACAGCTATTGATTTAATCACCTTGAGAAAAAAAAAAAAAAAAAAAAAAAAAAAAAAAAGACCTGTTTGTATTTCACATCTTCATTTCAGGGACTCTTAATAGCTGCTTAATTCTATTTTGTAACATCAAACGACCTCAGATTTGTTCCTTTGCACATCATGGATCAATTTGTTGCTATTTTGAGCCTTTAACGCTGTGAGCATGGATTCTGCAGAAAACAGATGGTGTTATAGTGTAACACACATTTCAACATCTGTACCAGCCTGTCTTTATCAGATACAAATTAAAATCCATAAACGGTTAAAATGACTAAAGTACTAAAAGTGCTCAGAATAGCAGCAAAGGTTTAAACCCTTTAACTAACATTAGATTTGTCCTCTGGCTAGACCTAGAAAAATGTCTGTATATCTTAATGATTTGAGTTAAATATTTGTAATAATTTATGATTATCGTTATTCATGTGCTACTTTAATCACAACAGCTATTCTTGTCTCAGTGAAGAAGCCCAGATTATTTCTGCAGGTCTAAAATGATGAACAGCCAATTAAAAATGTTCTTCCCAGTGTGGCTGTTTCCACAATCACACAGAAGAAAACTTACACAAGAATTCACTATAAAGGAAAGAAAAAAGGTCTACAATGAATGTTTGAATATTATTGCCATTAAATTAAAAAATAAATTACCTCACTCTTAGAAAAAAAGGTTCAGTGAGGTTCTTGACTCCGTTTTAAAGAACCACTTATGCCAAAAATGTTCTATACAAGGAGAAATGTCTTTAATGATTGCATAATACTGTCATGTTTAATGGATTATTGCAATTTAGTGATAAAGTTTATGAGCTGCATAAAATGTAACTAAAATGAAAAAATACATTAAAACAAAATAATGAATTAGAACTAACTAAATAAAATGACCCCATGACGGAACCCCCAAAGGTTCTAAATATTAATAATATATTAATGATAATATGTACCATGTATTAAAAAGCGCCACGACATCCAGTGAGAAGCGTTTCAACTCGACACACACCTCTCGGTTACAAACCACAAATCACTCAATTAAATCAGTTGTAAATCGGATAAAACTGCCTCAACATTCCCAACAAGACTGATGAGGAAAACAGGAGAAACACTGTGACATGAACAAAGTTAGAAGACTTTTAAATCCCCAAATCACCACCCTTACAAACATTTACCATGACTGTGCTGTAGTACTTTACCATGGTTAGGGCAGAATTGTTGAATATGTATATTGAATACTATGTTATAGTCATTTATATTGCATTACATTTATTAATTAGGTGGGTAGGGGAATATATAATTCATTTCTTTGTGAAGGTGTGTAGTTTTACATGTGTTTAAGCATTGTTTATATATAACATATCACAATATAATATCATTTGACAGTGGTAGTGAGTCGCAGTGCATGGTTTTACCTGTGGTTACCAAGTCTCACTGTCAGAATATTTTCATTTAAGCCTATAATAATTTGATGGATAAGTTGACGGATAATTATACAATATATAGTCTATAATATAATATATATATAGTCTATAATATCTAGAGAGAACTATCCATTAGCATTCTCATCTCAGTTGGGGTTTCTTGGCTGGTGCATGAAGGTCACAACCTGACAAATTCAGTCAGTAACTTATATTTGAACTTGAAATGTCAGTCTGACCCATTTAATCAAGTGATGCTGTGATGCTTTTCCACTGCAGACAGTGAGGAAAGCTGCTGAGACGTGCAGGAAACAAAACATTCCTTCCCCTGAGGTCAACATTCCCAATGGACACTCAGAGAAACCGAAGGACTTCTATGTGTTCAAAGGCCAAAACACTCCAACCGTGATCCACATCCCTCTCTTTAATGTGGTCAACTGTGGAGGCAAGTTAAAGTCTTACAATGTCCTGAATAAAAAGTGATCACTGATCTTATGGAGGTCGCTGGAAAAAACATCACAAACAACAGAGTGAAACTGGTGGAGCAGATCCGTGCAGCCGTTGGGCAAAAAAAAAAAAGATTCAGACGCTAACATGAAGAAATTTAACAATGACTACTGAGAATCTAATGAGAAATTTCATTTATTTTCTTTCTTTTTTTGTCTTAATCACCACTTAAGAAAAATCAACATTTTTACTTTTTTATACAAAATGTGATTTGTGTGGCATTAGAAGAGCATCAGATATTAGTAATGTTTCCATTATATTTCAGTTTAACATGTTCAAAATGTTTCTGCTGTTTCTTCATCCTTGACCTGTATTCAATAACACAGACTGGATGATTGCTTATTAAAATATTGTATTACTTTGCCTCTGTTCCAATGAATTAATAAACTGTTCCTCTAAAAAATAGATTTTACCCTTAAATGCTGATTGTAATAGAACTGACGGTTCTGGTCCTGGATGCTGATTGGTCAATCCAGATTTCCAGTCTAAAACACACCAGCTACTGTGTATAACCTTTTATAATTTTTACCTTTCTTATATAATATTATGGAAATATTAATATTTTAAATGGTCTTATTAATTTAACAAATGTCAAAAAATTTAATAATATCCGAATATACATTTCTGACAGACTAAACAGACTTAAATAATATAGAGTACATTAGAAAATACAGGAATATGCAGAGGATCAAGCACTGGAACGATCAATAAACATCATGAGTTTCAATAGCAAATTATGGAAGCTGCTCAGGTGTAATAGGATACAAGTTAAACAAGAGGGCGCCAGAGCTCAATCTTTACTGCTTGGACACTATAGAAGTGAGAAACTGTAGAATGGTAGTATTTAGTTTTTTTCAACCGCTTACACACAAAATCTTTACAAACCTGATTCCAAAAATGTTGGGACACTGTACAAATTGTGAATAAAAAAGGAATGCAATAATTTACAAATCTCATAAACTTATATTTTATTCACAATAGAATATAGATAAGATATCAAATGTTGAAATTGAGACATTTAGAAATGTCAGGCCAAATATTGGCTCATTTTGGATTTCATGAGAGCTACACATTCCAAAAAAGTTGGGACAGGTAGCAATAAGAGGCCGGAAAAGTTAAATGTACATATAAGGAACAGCTGGAGGACCAATTTGCAACTTATTAGGTCAATTGGCAACATGATTGGGTATAAAAAGAGCCTCTCAGAGTGGCAGTGTCTCTCAGAAGTCAAGATGGGCAGAGGATCACCAATTCACCCAATGCTGCGGCGAAAAATAGTGGAGCAATATCAGAAAGGAGTTTCTCAGAGAAAAATTACAAAGAGTTTGAAGTTATCATCATCTACAGTGCATAATATCATCCAAAGATTCAGAGAATCTGGAACAATCTCTGTGCGTAAGGGTCAAGGCCGGAAAACCATACTGGATGCCCGTGATCTTCGGCCCCTTAGACGGCACTGCATCACATACAGGAATGCTACTGTAATGGAAATCACAACATGGGCTCAGGAATACTTCCAGAAAACATTGTCGGTGAACACAATCCACCGTGCCATTCGCCGTTGCCGGCTAAAACTCTATAGGTCAAAAAAGAAGCCATATCTAAAAATGATCCAGAAGCACAGGCATTTTCTCTGGGCCAAGCCTCATTTAAAATGGACTGTGGCAAAGTGGAAAACTGTTCTGTGGTCAGACGAATCAAAATTTGAAGTTCTTTTTGGAAAACTGGGACGCCATGTCATCCGGACTAAAGAGGACAAGGACAACCCAAGTTGTTATCAGCGCTCAGTTCAGAAGCCTGCATCTCTGATGGTATGGGGTTGCATGAGTGCGTGTGGCATGGGCAGCTTACACATCTGGAAAGGCACCATCAATGCTGAAAGGTATATCCAAGTTCTAGAACAACATATGCTCCCATCCAGACGTCATCTCTTTCAGGGAAGACCTTGCATTTTCCAACATGACAATGCCAGACCACATACTGCATCAATTACAACATCATGGCTGCGTAGAAGAAGGATCCGGGTACTGAAATGGCCAGCCTGCAGTCCAGATCTTTCACCCATAGAAAACATTTGGCGCATCATAAAGAGGAAGATGCGACAAAGAAGACCTAAGACAGTTGAGCAACTAGAAGCCTGTATTAGACAAGAATGGGACAACATTCCTATTCCTAAACTTGAGCAACTTGTCTCCTCAGTCCCCAGACGTTTGCAGACTCTTATAAAAAGAAGAGGGGATGCCACACAGTGGTAAACATGGCCTTGTCCCAACTTTTTTGAGATGTGTTGATGCCATGAAATTTAAAATCAACTTATTTTTCCCTTAAAATGATACATTTTCTCAGTTTAAACATTTGATATGTCATCTATGTTGTATTCTGAATAAAATATTGAAATTTGAAACTTCCACATCATTGTATTCCTTTTTTTATTCACAATTTGTACAGTGTCCCAACTTTTTTGGAATCGGGTTTGTACTTGTCACACAATTTCTGAAACCTGACACTCAAACAGCAGAACCACACACCAAATCTGCAAAATCATACACTAATTCTTGGCCTTCGACTCAGTTTTTAATTTCATAAAACACTTTTTGCAAAACAACACACAATTCTCTATGTAACACTCAAAATTCTAACAGGAAGTATCTTGATTTCCTTTTTCAAACACAACCAATCAAAATGCCACACTAATTCATCAGTGCCTCACACTAACTCCTCACATGTGCAAACACTCATTGCTTTACTTAACACCAACCAATCATGGCTTTAGAATAGGCCTATAAATAGGCCAAAGGTCAAGTTATAGATTTTGAACAACTTTTCTGTTGTCTACTTGCTTCCATATTCATCATTTCTAAACCCTATTGAGAAATTTTTATCCACATGGTTGCTGGAAATTGTATGATCGTCATCCCTATGTCAACATAATACTTCTCCAGGCAATGGAAGAGGCATGTGGAGACACTGACACTGCCTCCATCCAAGGTTGGATACGCAAGAGAGAACATAGCATGTGACGTGGATGAAGTATTGTGGCCGGACCAAGCCAGGAGGAGAGATGAAGCCTAGATACACCCAACCATCTCACCCACCAACAAACACACACACAACACACACATGTTGGGTTTCCATGTTCTATGGGGACACTCCATAGGCGTAATGGTTTTTATACTGTATATTCTGTATATAAATGTCCCCACAAAGTCAAAATGCACTGGTATTACTATACTTGTGAGGACATTTGGTCCCCTACTAGGACACAAATACACACCATTCCTTTGGAATATTCACCTTTTTAAAAAATTATGCTAGTGTAGTTTTTCCAACTACACATGGTTGATATATTATATTTTATTCTGTACTGTGCAATACTGTATTCACAACCACAAATGCTTACAGTAAAAAAAAAAAAATAATAATAGTTTGGTTTCAATCTTGCTTTCATGCTTACCATGAATTTTTCAACATCTCTCTGCCAATTACTTTCAATCTTGTACAGAAACGTACATAGCAGCTTATGAAAGAAGAACTTTAGGTTTTGAATAACTGTGTGTATATGATATATCCAAAAATAGAATATTATGGTAAATGTGTTTGAAAAGTAAGACAAATGTTTGCTTTTGAGATGTGTTTGTGATATTTTGAATGCAGTGCTTCATTTTGCAAGAGATGTGAGGCATTTTGCATTTTGTGTGTGCAATTCTTGGATTTGTGTGTAAAGTTTTGAAAAAAAGAGGCAAAGTTTTGAAAATGTGTGTAAGCAGTTGAAAAAAAACTGTAATTATTTTTTCTTTTAAATATTTAAATTTATGTTTTTATCTCTAACAGACTATATAATCAAAAAATGTAAAAAAAATATAATAAAATTAAAACATTTTAAAATATTACATAAAAGGATCAAATGGAAAGGATAGGTCCAATTAAAGCAGAATTTAAAAAAGGAAATATATTTGTATTAAAATATATGTTACCAATTTAATGTTTAGTGATTTAACATTTGCGCCACTGATACTTAATTTATTTATTAATCTAATGCCGATGATGTACAAACATGGCATTTATTATAGACCTTTCGGTTTACAATTCAGTTTAGTATGTGTTCAAGTGACATGATAAACTTTCTTCTGTGACATCGCAGTTAATCACTGAACTTTGAAATATTCTGTGCTTTATTAACACTTTGTTGAGTTTAACAAGAATAGACTTTGTGTTTACAGTAGCACTTGAATAACAATCCTTATGATCTGTTAAAAATCTTTAACTCAAAGTCAAACTGTAGCTATGTTTCTATCACCCTGTTTTTATGCGCATTTTGAAGTTTTTACCATCAAAGTGTTTTTTGACTTGTGCGAAAAAGAGTTAAGGCAAATAATGGGAGATGGAAACGTATTTGCTGAATAAATTCTCATGTAGTGAACATTAAACCCACCACGTGACAAATCGGCTGTTTCAGACCACATGTTGCTTTATTTATTGTTGGTTACCAATACCACCATTATCCGCTCAAACAACTTGATGGAAACAAAAAACAAACCTAATTTGCTTTTTGTTTTTTTGCAAACTTTGGAAAGATTCGCTTCACATTTAGATGGAAACCCAGCCTCTTTCAACAGTGTTTGGCAGCAGCGTCTCTATTAATAGCGAAACTGTAAGTTTATCTGCTTCAAGAACAGCGCCGTTATTACCTCGCTAGTGAGAAATGTCATATAGCTTTTAAGTTGCTAAACTATTTTATTGATTGAATCATCAGAGCAGCACTGACAACACGTTTCTGTGTGAGTGTGTCTGTACTGTATGTGTAGGGGTTTGAGTGAGAGAGAAAGCAGGAGAAAGAGAGTATGTGCTTACTGTAGTCAAAAGTCAAGTCAAGTAAAGTCACCTTTTCATAGCGCTTTTTACAATGCAAATTGTTTCAAGCCCGTTTCCACCACAGTTGAGTAAAAAAATACGATTCTTGAAGTCATAATGAGAAACTTCCTCATAATAATGACTTAGTATGTCATAACATCATAGTGTCTAGATGTGCTGTATTTGACAGAAACTTGGCTAAAACCGGACGATTACATTACTTTAAATGAGTCTAGTCCTCAAGGTTATGATTATCGACACAATGCTCGTCAGAAAGGCAAAGGGGGAGGTGTTGCTGTAATCTATAGTAATATTTACAGTATTAGTCAAAAGTCTTTCAAATATAATTTCTTCGAAACTATGGTACTTTACGTAACATTATGTAAGTTGACATTTGTGCTGGCTACTGTATACAGGCCACCAGGACACCATACAGACTTTATCAAAGAATTTGCTGACTTTCTATCAGAGTTAGTACTAGCTGCAGATAAAGTCCTTGTTGCTGGTGATTTTAATATCCATGTAGATAATAAAAAAGACGCATTAGGATTGGCATTTGCAGATATTCTAAACTCTATTGGTGTTAGACAACACGTGTCAGGACCCACTCATTGTCGTAATCATACTTTAGATCTAATATTGTCACATGGAATTGATATCGATGCTGTTGAAATTCTGCAGCAGAGTGACGACATCTCAGATCATTATCTAGTCTCGTGTATACTACATTTAGTCAAGGCGGCTAAACTGCCTCCATGCCATAAATATGGTAGAACCATCACTTCTACCACTAAAGATTGCTTTATAAATAATCTTCCTGATCATTTTCATCGCCTTAGCATACCAGACAGCTTAGAAGACATCGATGTTGCAACAGAAACTATTGCCTCTGTCTTTTCCAGCACATTAGACTCAGTTGCTCCTTTGCGTTTAAAAAAGATTAAGGAAATTAATCCAATGCCATGGTACAATGAGCACACTCGGGCCCTAAAGTTAGCAGCCAGAAAAATGGAGCGCAGCTGGAAGAAATCAAAACTAGAAGTATTTCGTATTTCGTGGAGAGAGAGAATGATTGAGTACAGAAAGGCCTTAAAATCTGCTAGATCTGCCTATTTTTCAAAACTCTTAGAAGAAAATAAACACAACCCTAGGTATTTATTTGATACAGTGGCTAAATTAACAAGAAATAAAGCTTCAACTTCTGATGTTTCCAAAAAGCACAGCAGTAATGACTTTATGAACTTCTTTACTTGCAAGATTGATAATATTACAGAAAAAATAATAACCATGCAACCGTCTACTACAGTATCGTGTCAGATAGTGCATTGTAGTGTCCCTGAGGAAAAATTCAATTCATTTACTGCTTTAGGAGAGGAAGAATTGTCTAAACTTGTTAAATCATCAAAATCAACAACATGTATGTTAGACCCTATACCGACTAAGCTATTGAAAGAAATGCTTCCAGAGGTCATAGATCCTCTTCTTAGTATCGTCAATTCATCTTTATCACTAGGATACGTACCAAAAACTTTTAAGCTGGCTATTATTAAACCTCTTATTAAAAAACCACAACTTGATCCTAGAGAATTAGTCAATTGCAGGCAAATCTCAAATCTCACTTTTCTGTCAAAAATACTAGAAAAGGCAGTATCATCACAACTATGTTCCTTTTTAGAAAGAAATGGTATCTGTGAGGATTTCCAGTCAGGATTTAGACCGTACCATAGTACTGAGACTGCTCTCATTAGAGTTACTAATGATTTGCTCTTATCATCAGATCGTGGTTGTATCTCTCTATTAGTGTTACTGGATCTTAGTGCAGCATTTGACACTATTGATCACAACATTCTTTTAAATAGACTCGAAAATTATGTTGGCATTAGTGGAATTGCATTGTCATGGTTCAAATCATACTTATCTGACCGTTATCAGTTTGTAGTAGTAAACGAAGACATGTCATATCGATCACAAGTTCAATATGGAGTACCACAAGGCTCAGTACTAGGACCGTTACTGTTCACTCTGTACATGCTACCCTTGGGAGATATCATTAGGAAGCATGGCGTTAGTTTTCACTGTTACGCTGATGATACTCAGCTCTATATTTCTTCGCGCCCTGACAAAACTTGCCAATTCACAAAATTAACGGAATGCATAGCTGATATAAAAAATTGGATGACCAGTAATTTCCTACTACTAAATTCAGAAAAAACAGAGATTCTAATTTTTGGACCAAAAACTTCTTCACGTAATAACCTAGAATATTGTCTAACACTTGATGGCTGCTCTGTTAAGTCTTCGTCATCAGTTAGGAACCTGGGTGTGCTCTTTGATACCAATCTTTCATTTGAAGGCCATGTTACTAGCATCTGTAAAACCGCATTCTTCCATCTTAAAAATATATCTAAACTACGACATATGCTCTCAATGAAAAATGCAGAACAGTTAGTTCATGCGTTCATGACCTCAAGGCTAGATTACTGTAACGCTCTACTGGGTGGTTGTTCTGCTCGCCTGATAAATAAACTACAGCTCGTACAAAATGCAGCAGCTAGAGTTCTTACTAGAACCAGGAAGTATGACCATATTAGCCCAGTTCTGTTAACACTGCATTGGCTTCCTGTTAAACATCGTATAGATTTTAAAATCTTGCTAATTACTTACAAAGCACTAAATGGTTTAGCTCCCCAGTACCTGAGCGAGCTCCTAATTCATTATAGTCCTTCACGTCTATTGCGATCTCAGAATTCAGGCCAGCTGATAATACCTAGAATATCAAAATCAACTGCAGGTGGTAGATCCTTCTCCTATTTGGCACCTAAACTCTGGAACAATCTTCCTAGCATTGTTCGGGAAGCAGATGTAACGAGTTAAAAGTAAATACAAGTTGAATGTAACACATTGCTTTTTCACTAAAATCCTTCTATTGTATTTTGTATTTATTTATTTCTGTTTTTCTTTGAATAATATATGTTGATTCTACTGTTCACTATTTAGACTTTTATTTTGACATTTTCTTCTGGCGCTCTGCTGACGCCATTTTCAAGTGATTGCGCGCCTCTCGCCAGTTCACATTGGTTATGCTGGGGAGAGGTAAGCGTTTTTCGGAGCTCTTCATTTTATGAGTGAAATAAGTTTACAAAGTGTATAAATCGACTAAATATCTTATTGTAAATGGTACTGAGACTATTTGCAGTGTTCTGTTGTATGTTTTATATGCGAGTGGATTAGGAATGTGAAGTTATATCGTGTGGGCCGTATGACATGTTATTCGCTGGGTTTTGAGTCATCAATTAGCTAACAAATGTTATATTACACAGGATTGTCTCGTGAAACGCCCACCAGAGTGAGATATGAACTTTATACATGTTAATCCACAGGTATTTCACTTTTATTGTCTTTCATGTTCTTTTATATTCTTGTACTGTGTTAATTCTATAATGTTTCAGTGTTAATGTTATTTTCTCAACTGTTACACAAAATGAGTTCACATTGGTTATGCTGGGGAGAGGATTGTCTCGTGAAACGCCCACCAGAGTGAGATATGAACTTTATACATGTTAATCCACAGTGAAGTTAATGCTGGCCGTGGCTGTCATTAAAATCCCTTCTGGTGAACTGCATTAGAAGTGTCCTGAGTCTTCTTAAACACAACGCAGATGATAGTAACGGCGGTCAGCAACGGACCGGTTACATTGGTGC
This sequence comes from Ctenopharyngodon idella, assembly GCF_019924925.1. Classification (NCBI taxonomy): domain Eukaryota; kingdom Metazoa; phylum Chordata; class Actinopteri; order Cypriniformes; family Xenocyprididae; genus Ctenopharyngodon; species Ctenopharyngodon idella. The sequence continues at coordinate 43,360,638 of NC_067224.1, forward strand.
CGTGACCCGGATTTGAAGATTTGCTTCCAGATCTACGTCAGTTGGGTCGCCGAGGGACGCTGCATTGAGGTTCACTATTTTGTTAGTAAAGAACTGTGAGAATATAAACGGACATTTGATATTTCTAATTGATTTTTGCATTTTTTTTATTGAAGTGACTATTTTTCTCACATTTTCTGATATTTTTCCAGAGCATTTATTCTGTTTAAACTTATATTCAATTGTAATATTTTAAGTGTGGAATTGAACATGGCATTCAGTTTAAAAGTAGACGAATTTGATGAGACAATGACAGGATTAGGTCTTGGGAGGGGAAAGTTTTTTGGTGAAACTCCAGTCACTCCCATTGTGAGGGAAAGTAAAGTGAAGAGAACATCTCCTGTATTATGCTCCACACGTGTAAATGATCATGATCCCAATCCAGTAGCTGACACTGTGCCCTTAGCTGTTCCAGACATAACAGATCCAAATTGGCAAGGTTTAATAGCACACATTGCTCAACAAGTGGGGCAGACCATGTTAGCATCTCAAAAAGAGGCTAGTTATGGTAAAGAAGAGAATAGAGGTGCACAAACACCAAGGCTAGGCACCAGCAAGACATTCTCAGAAATACCTTCACTTAACTTGACTGGAGTTAGGTTGGTCATGCAGAGTGAAGCAAAAGAGCCCCCAGTGTACCGTGGTGATGCATCAGACAAGCTTAGTGTGCGTGAATGGGAGGAGCTGATGGACACGTATCTGAGAAAAAGAGGAATACCATTAGCAGAGCAGCATCAAGAGATCTTAAGCAGACTGATGGGTAAAGCTAAAGATGTCGTCAGGGTCACTCTCCGTTGTAATTCAGCTTTAAACCCAGTTGAGAACCCAAAAGTTATCATGGACATCCTGAAACAGCATTTTGGCGATGTTAATTACTCATGTATGCCCTTGGCTGACTTCTATGGCACTGTTCCATTAGCAGGGGAAGATCCCGTTGAATACTGGGTGCGGCTGAATAAAGCAGTGGATCTCGCGGAGGAGGCTTTAAAGAGGCTTGGACGACGAATGGAGGATCCATGTCAAGAAGCGGCCATGATGTTCGTGAAGTACTGCCCTGACTCCACCCTTGCTGCAGTATTTCGCTTCAAAGCTCCAGAAAAATGGACCGCACAGGAGATCCAAGAGCAGCTTGATCGTTACCAGACAGAGTTAAAAGAGCATATGTCAACCAAGCTAAAACGTCATACTGCTACAAGACATGTCACCGCTCATGTTCAGACATCTCACGAAGATGGTGAAGTGGATGTTGGCTCTCCAATAGAGCCAGGTGAGTGTAGCAGAGTCAGCCCTGCACACCCCGCACAGAGTGATGACAATTGCATGAGAACTTTAATTAGCCTTCTTGATCGCGCATTATCCCAAAATGTCCAAATGCAGTCTCGTCAGCCTCAAAGCAAGTTCTGTAGAGTATGCAGATCCCATGATCACTCTACTGTAGCACATTGTCGTCGAGAACATCTGTGTTTTGCATGCCTTCAGCCTGGGCATAGTAAGAGGGAATGTACAACTGACAGGTCCAGGCCTGGCCCAGCACCATTCCATGGACCACCAAATTTAAACTAGATGGCTCACGTTTGGAAGGGGGATGCGTGAGCATAAGTGAAGAACCCCTAGAGAATAATGATCTTCACCAGCTTTATGAGAACGCATGTGCACAGGCTCCCACTGGGACCAAAGTGATAGCGCAAAATGTCCAGACAGTTGAGGCATTTGACGATTTGTTCTATGCACCAGTCAGTGTAAATAATGTGTTTTCAATGAAGGGAATGCTTGATACAGGTTCCATGGCCTGCACTTTTAGTGACAAAGCAGAAAAGAGGATGTTAAGTGAGAATGTGTTGCCTTCACCCACACCACTTCAAGAGGAAGTCATCTTAGTAGGATGTGGTGGCAAGGTTACAAGACCAAAATGTATGTATGAGGTCAAGTTGAAAGTTTATGGAGAGAGCTGTCTAGTACCCGTTCTTGTTGTACCCGGTCAGCGGGATGATCTGATCATTGGCACAAATGTGATCAAATTCCTTGCTCATCGCATGAAAGGTAGCAGTGATTACTGGAGACTTGTTTCTAATCACAGTGTGGAACCAATGGCAGGATGTGAGCAGTTCCTGGATGTTATGGCCAACACGTGTCGGTGGAAGGGTTCAGAGCTGCCAGACAAGGTGGGAACCATCAAGCTACAGCAGAGTGTTACCCTCTTAGCAAAGCAGGAACATCTTGTCTGGGGAAAGTTGCCAAAAAATGTCCCCATGTCCCCAGGGAGCACAGTTGTAGTGGAACCGACAACTTCGAGGTCTGCGTCACGAGACATCATGGTCGGGCGGGTTGTCACGCCATTATGGGGTGATCGCTGGGTCCCTCTAAAAATCACCAACTTCTCTGACAAGCCAGTCACTCTAAAGAGAAACCGCAAATTAGCAGATGTGTTCCCGTGTGTTGCAGTGGAAGATTTTGAACTTTTTCAAGGGCTGAGTCGAGCTGAAGTGGTTGCGGAGGAGAGTCAGCGTTCGCCTAATTCATCAGCTGATTTCAGACATAGATTGGAAACTGTTGGTCTTGCTGATCTTGACATCCAGTCTTGCTCTGTCAGCCATGAGTCAAAAGAGAAGTTAGTGCAGTTACTGGAGAGATACGACGATGTGTTTTCCAAGCATGCATTGGACTGTGGCGAAGTAAAAGGGTTTGTTCACCGCATTCGGCTAATGGATGAGCGTCCGTTCAGACTCCCTTATCGTAGAGTGCCGCCAGCACACTACCAAAAGTTGCGGCAAGTTTTGTCCCAGATGGAAGAACAAGGGATAATCAGGAAGTCTGTAAGCGAATATGCTTCCCCTTTAGTCCTAGTGTGGAAGAAGGATGGCAGTCTGAGGATATGCACAGACTTCAGATGGTTGAATGCAAGAACGATAAAGGATGCACACCCACTTCCACATCAGTCTGACTGCTTAGCTGCTCTGGGCGGAAACACACTCTTCAGCACCATGGACCTGACGTCAGGATTCTATAACATACCCATGGCCGAAGAGGACAAGAAATATACCGCGTTCACGACTCCTGTCGGGCTGCACGAGTATAATAGGATGCCGCAAGGGCTATGCAACAGCCCAGCCTCCTTTATGCGGATGATGGTAAGCATCTTTGGAGACTTAAACTTCAGCAGCTTATTATGTTACCTTGACGACCTGTTGGTGTTCGCTCCAAATGAGCAGGAAGCCTTAGAAAGATTAGAGGTCGTGTTCATTCGTCTGAGGCAGTATAATCTTAAGCTGAGCCCTAAGAAATGCCACCTACTGAGAACCTCTGTAAAGTTCCTGGGTCACATTATAGACAGAGATGGTGTTTCTGTAGATCCTGCTAAAGTTGAAGTTATCTCGAAGCTGTCCAAGTTTGATTTGATGGAAGATGACAGATGTACTCCATCAGTGCAGAGAATTAAATCAGTCCTTGGTATGATATTATATTACCAACATTTCATTCCTGGATGTTCTGCTTTGGCGAAGCCACTTTTTGCTCTCACAGCTGGGCAGAGAAGGAAGAGAGGAGGCAAAGGAGAAACTAAAGCAGGAACTTACAGAAAGCTCAAGCCCACAGATTGGACTGAAGAATGTGATCACGCATTGTGCAACCTCAAGGAGAGCCTGCTTAAAAGTGTGGTTTTAGCACACCCTGACTTCACTCGACCTCTGATTCTTGCAATCGACGCTTCCCTGGATGGGTTGGGAGCTGTATTATCCCAAGTGCCTGCAGGCGAAGAGCGAGCTCGTCCAATCGCATTCGCTAGCAAGACCCTGAGTAAATCACAGAGGAACTATCCAGTTCATAAGCTCGAGTTTCTGGCACTCAAATGGAGCGTGTGCGAGAAATTTAGCCATTGGTTAAAAGGTCAAACATTCACAGTCTGGACAGACAACAGTCCGCTCACATATGTTATGTCTAAGGCGAAACTTGGCGCTTGTGAGCAACGTTGGGTGTCCAAACTGGCAGCTTACACTTTTGAGCTAAAGCATATAGCAGGGACAAAGAACACAGTGGCGGATGCTCTGAGTAGAGACCCTTTTGTCAAAACCGTGGGCAGCAGGCTAATGAAGGAGCCATATCGTGATTTACTTGTGGAGGCTAAAGAGGTTGATCGAGATGGGGTTTGTGATGCTTTTCGTCAAGGAGCTCAGAACTTACAGATTTGCCTTCAGTCCTGTCTTTCCTTTCCTTCTGACAGCTCCACTGTCAAAGCCTGTTTAAGTTTACATGATCAGTGGGAAGAAACATCTCAAGCTAGAGCGGTGCAATTAATTCAGTCTTATCAAGATCTAGTACCAGCTGGAGCTGACACCCTTCCTACGATCGCTGCAGATGAAATTCGTGAACTGCAGGAGGCCGATTCAGTCATTTCAAGATTGACATTCTTTTTGAACTTAAAACGTCAACCATCGAGGCGGCAAAAGGCCAACATGAGTCCTAGTGCCATAACTCTCTTCAGACAATGGGACAAACTAAAGATTAAGGACGGAATACTCTACCGAGTCACACAAGATCCACATAGTAAACAAAAGCGGTATCAATTGGTCTTACCCTCTAGCCTCAAGAACCAAGCCTTGAAGGGTGTGCACGATTTAGCGGGTCATCAAGGCCAAGCGAGAACCATCCATCTAGCCCGCCAACGCTTCTTCTGGCCGAGAATGGGGAAGGATGTTTGCGAATACATCAAGTGCTGTCAAAGATGCATCCTGGCCAAGGCTCCCGAACCATCTGCACGAGCCCCGCTTGAAAGTATTAAGACCTCTATGCCTATGGAGTTGGTATGTCTGGATTTCTGGACTGCGGAGGATGGGAAGAAACGCTCAGTTGACGTGCTCGTTATGACAGACCATTTCACGAAGTTGGCTCATGCCTTCCCTTGTGCGAATCAGTCCGCGAAACAAGTCGCAAGGAAGCTGTGGGACCGTGTATTCTGTGTATACGGATTCCCGAGTCGCATCCACACTGACCAGGGAGCCAACTTCGAAAGCGCCCTTCTAGCGGAGTTGTTAAAGCTATCAGGGGTCGCTAAGTCTCACACCACCGCTTACCACCCCATGGGAAACGGAGGCGTAGAGAGGTTTAATCGTACTTTGGGGAGTATGCTCCGAACCCTGCCTCTGAAAGAAAAGCACAAATGGCCAGAGCAAATACAAACACTGACCTTCGCCTACAACGCTACGGTCCATGAGACGACAGGGTATGCGCCATTTCAGCTTATGTTTGGTCGTGTACCGAGATTGCCGGTGGACGTTATGTTCAGACAGGTGCTACATGACCCCGTAATTGTAGATCATGGTACTTACCTGAAGTCCTTGATGTCATACCTCCGTGAAGCAGCTGAGATCGCACAGCGATACTCTGAAAAAGAGCAGAGAAAACAGGCAAAAGGTTACAACAAGAAAGCCAGAGGTACGTGTCTGAATATTGGGGACCGTGTGCTGGTGGCGAATAAAGGAGAAAGAGGAAAGAGGAAACTAGCAGATAAGTGGGACCCTGTAGTGTACACTGTAGTGGACCGAAACCTGCAGACGCACACTTACAAGCTGAAAGATGAAAAAGGGAGTGTGAGGATAGTGCACAGGAACCTGCTGTTGGATATTAGTTTCCTACCTGTTGAGTCGCCTGATGATGAGGGAAGCATTCTACCTTCCACAGAGTGTGAGACACATAGCATCAGGAGTGAGTTTTGCGTGGAAGACTTCGATCCGATGGATATGGAGGAAAGAACCATGAGATGGGTGAATGAAGACACTGAAAGCCTTGTAGCTCAAGAGTCTGGAAGCCCTGCAGTTCAAGACTCTGCTGTTGAGGAAGCTTTGGGAACAGACTATCTCAGTTCAGATGGAAAAGAGTACAGTGATCAGTTGCAGACTCAAGAGATCAGTAGCAGAGATCTTCCTCAGAGTGAACTTGAAGCCAGTCCAACATCTCTTGATGTTAACTTTGACTGTGACACAGATACACATACACAAGTTCTGACTGACACTCATACTGACACCCAAGTTCCAGTTCCTGACATTCAGGGTGTTAGAACACGAGCAGGTAGAGTTGTTAAGAAAGTGAACAGATTGAGTCGATGGTTCAGAAACCCTTTTACATCCAAGGTGTAGGAAGTAATCTGAAAAAGAGAACTGGGTCATTTCTTTCTCTGTTCTAAAGAGTATTCTTATGTATTTTTATGTATGATGTGAAGAGACATTTTGATTCCAAATGTGAAATATATATATGGGTCAGGTCATATTATGGTGTACAAGGCATCGTAATGTTCCAAGATGATCTTAGGCTTGATCACCCTGAGGTTTTTCTTGACCTAATAGTGGGTAACTTACAAGTTGAACTAAATGAAAGTTTCATTGTAGACCTGTACCAGTTATTTGGTTTGGATCCAGTACGGATTTTAGTGAAATCCGGAAGGGGTGTATGTAACGAGTTAAAAGTAAATACAAGTTGAATGTAACACATTGCTTTTTCACTAAAATCCTTCTATTGTATTTTGTATTTATTTATTTCTGTTTTTCTTTGAATAATATATGTTGATTCTACTGTTCACTATTTAGACTTTTATTTTGACATTTTCTTCTGGCGCTCTGCTGACGCCATTTTCAAGTGATTGCGCGCCTCTCGCCAGTTCACATTGGTTATGCTGGGGAGAGGTAAGCGTTTTTCGGAGCTCTTCATTTTATGAGTGAAATAAGTTTACAAAGTGTATAAATCGACTAAATATCTTATTGTAAATGGTACTGAGACTATTTGCAGTGTTCTGTTGTATGTTTTATATGCGAGTGGATTAGGAATGTGAAGTTATATCGTGTGGGCCGTATGACATGTTATTCGCTGGGTTTTGAGTCATCAATTAGCTAACAAATGTTATATTACACAGGATTGTCTCGTGAAACGCCCACCAGAGTGAGATATGAACTTTATACATGTTAATCCACAGGTATTTCACTTTTATTGTCTTTCATGTTCTTTTATATTCTTGTACTGTGTTAATTCTATAATGTTTCAGTGTTAATGTTATTTTCTCAACTGTTACACAAAATGAGTTCACATTGGTTATGCTGGGGAGAGGATTGTCTCGTGAAACGCCCACCAGAGTGAGATATGAACTTTATACATGTTAATCCACAGTTAATGCTGGCCGTGGCTGTCATTAAAATCCCTTCTGGTGAACTGCATTAGAAGTGTCCTGAGTCTTCTTAAACACAACGCAGATGATAGTAACGGCGGTCAGCAACGGACCGGTTACACAGACACATTCTGTCAGTTTAAATCTAGACTAAAAACGCATCTCTTTAACCTGGCATACACATAACACATTACCAATTTATATTTTCAAATCCGTTAAAGGATTATTAGGCTGCATAAATTAGGTCAGCCGGAACCGGGAACACTTCCTATAACACCTGATGTACTCGTTACATCAGAAGAAGAATGGCATCTACGCTAATATTAGTCTTTCTGTTTATCCCGAGGTTCACCGTAGTCAACCGGATCCGGGCCGTATCCAGGTGAGACCAAGGACCTCCACCTTGACACGACCACAACGCAGCCCTGACGTATCAGCAGAGATTGAGTCAACTAAATCATCCACTGTGAGGGCCTCATCGACACGACAGCCACGACACAGTTCCTCAACAACCGTCCATACCGGCGTGATGAATACGATCCTCAATTGGATGGAACTGAAATAAATACTTTTAATGTTGCGATCCTATTGGACTTATGATAGCAACCTGAATTGTAACAAAGCACTGTTGGCCAGAGGAGAACTGGCACCCCGACTAAGCCTGGTTTCTCCCAAGGTTTTTTTCTCCATTTTAACACCAATTTGCCACTTGTCTGCCACCTGATGTCACCTGATGGAGTTTGGGTTCCTTGCCGCTGTCGCCTCTGGCTTGCTTAGTTGGGGACACTTGACTTGACATTTGATATTCAACAGTGCTTTGATCTGCCTGCATTGACACTATTCTTTAAGAGCTGCTGTGCAGCCAAACAATGTACCAGTTATCAATGTAAAGCTGCTTTGACACAATCTACATTGTAAAAAGCGCTATATAAATAAAGGTGACTTGACTTGACTATCCCGAGGTTCACCGTAGTCAACCGGATCCGGGCCGTATCCAGGTGAGACCAAGGACCTGCACCTTGACACGACCACAACGCAGCCCTGACGTATCAGCAGAGATTGAGTCAACTAGATCATCCACTGTGAGGGCCTCATCGACACGACAGCCACGACACAGTTCCTCAACAACCATCCATACCGGCGTGATCCTCAATACGATCCTCAATTGGATGGAACTGGAATAAATACTTTGAATGTTGCGATCTTGTCGGACTTATGATAGCTACCTGAATCGTAACAAAGCACTGTTGGCCAGAGGAGAACTGGCCCCCCGACTAAGCCTGGTTTCTCCCAAGGTTTTTTTTCTCCATTTTAACACCAATTTGCCACTTGTCTGCCACCTGATGTCATCTGATGGAGTTTGGGTTCCTTGCCGCTGTCGCCTCTGGCTTGCTTAGTTGGGGACACTTGACATTTGACTTGACATTTGATATTCAACAGTGCTTTGATCTGCCTGCATTGACACTATTCTTTAAGAGCTGCTGCGCAGCCAAATAATGTACCAGTTATCAATGTAAAGCTGCTTTGACACAATCTACATTGTAAAAAGCGCTATATAAATAAAGGTGACTTGACTTGAAATAGATCATATGACATCAGTTCTACTTAGCATGTCATAGATCATGCAGCACTAAGACAGAGAGCACTAAGAACGCAGCACTAATGCTGGGTACACACTAAAAGATTTTTGAAAACATAAGATTTTCAAAGTGTGAGAGACCATCCTAGATTCTAGATTTAACCGTTTTGCTCCAATAGTGTGTGGTGTGCCATGATGTGACAAACACAGCACACCACACACAAACAGATTTTCAACCAGAGTCCCGACTGTGAACACAAGAAATCTCGCAAAATCTCTCGAGACTTCAGAATAAACATGACGGACAATATGCAAGAAGAAATTGCATTGACAGTGTTTGGAATGATTTTGGTATGTTTTACAAGACACTTTGTATAAATACTCGTGCTGTTGCCACAAATCGTCAAGCTGATCCTCCGTCTCTGCTGTCCAAATCCATTTAACTTTATGTTGTGCCATGACTGCGTTTGTTATGCTTCTGTCTTCTGTCAGCTCGCTTTCTGATTGGATATTGTTTCGTTTCATGTCAAAATCTCCATAGCGTGCGTGCGTTTGTCCTCTGGGTTCCCCCCACACTACAGGATTTCTGATCGTAAATATTCAACGTAAATATTCACGATCGGGGCGCCTCCGACATTCTTCCGAGCAGATTCAGCCACTCTTAACACACCGCACACCACAGGAATATCTGATTAGATTATCTGTAGAACCATCAAGGTAATCGGGACATACGTAGGACTGCCCGATTATCTTGTAGTGTGTACCCAGCATAAGATCAATTAACACTAATATTGAGATACAGCCTTGGTCAGAAGCTAAAAGTCATTTGTAATTTTAACGAGCGCAGTTTCTGTGCTGTGATTAGGTCTGAATCCTGACTGAAATTTTTTATAGCTATCATTTTTTTGCAGGAAGGAGCACGATTGAGCCAACACAACTTTTTCTAGTATTTTAGGCATAAATGGAAGATTTGAAATGGGTCTGTAATTTGCTAATTCATTTGGATCTAATTGTGGTTTCTTAACAAGAGGCTTAATAACGGTCTTAGGACATGACCTAGAGATAAAGACGAGTTAATAATATTGAGAAGAGGCTCTTCTGCCACAGGTGACAACTCTTTCAGTAGTTTAGTGGGTTTTTGGATCTAATAAACATGTTGTTGGTTTAGACGCAATGATAAGATGATTTAGCTCTTCTTGTCCTATAGTTGTAAAGCACTGCAACTGTTCCTGAGGGGCGATAATTGAGGCTGGATCATAAAACGCTGTCAAAGGTTGTACATTTACAATTGTAATTTGATCACTTAGAAATCAAAACTCAGTGTTCTGAGAAACAAATACATTTTTCACCCTTTCTTTTCTGTTTATTTTGTAAATATATAGTGATATGCATAGAAGTCAAGTCACCTCTTCTTCTATAGCACTTTATACAATACAGATTGTTTCAAAGCAGCTTCACAATAGTAACATGTTCAAATTCTCCTGTAAAGCAGCTCTAATAAGCCAACAGTGTCATCATTCAGCTCAAGTCAGTTCAGTGTTGATTCAGTTCAGTTCAGTAACTGTAAAATTCATCAATTCTCCAACAATTGTGCATACATAATGTATAAACTGTGTATTTGTGCACATACATGTACGTGTGACAAACTCCTGCACACTCCACTGCACAATGAACAAGCAAAAGACACAAGATAGTAGTGTTTTACATTTGTCACATCCGTGTGTACACTGTAAAAAACGGTTCGTTGGCTGAACAACCATTACTTATAAAAGTAAATAAATTAAACACAAATAACATAGTATTTATAACTTTTCAACCTCTACTTAGCATATATAGTGTCTGTAACATAAAATTATAAGTTACAAGGTGAACTTAAGTGTATGCATAAATACAATGAAAAAACATAAGTCACGTCAACTACTATTACAATTGCGTCAAAAATAAGTAAATATAACATAAAATTTTAAGTATATGACGAGCCATGTGATGAGCCACGTGATATGCAAATATCCTTTCCAGCAAAAAATTGGAGCCATTTTGTACTTGTGAAGACGGTGAAAAGAGGTGTCGCCCAGCCCGCAGCTCTACAGATATCTGTCAGCGAGGCGCAGTGTGCCAGCGCCCAGGAAGAGGCCACTCCTCTGGTGGAGTGGGCTCTCAACCTGAGCGGGCAAGGCACGCCCTGGGACTCATACGCCAGGGCGATGGCGTCCACTATCCAGTGGGCCATCCTCTGCTTGGAGACAGCCTTTCCCTTCTGCTGGCCTCCGTAACAGACAAAGAGCTGATCTGAGGTCCTGAAGCGTCGCGTTCTGTCCACGTACAGGCGCAGAGCGCGGACGGGACAGAGCAAAGCTAGGGCTGGGTCTGCCTCCTCCGAAGGCAGCGCTTGCAGGTTCACTACCTGATCTTGAAAGGGAGTGGTAGGAACCTTGGGCACAAATCCAGGCCGGGGTCTCAGGATAACGTGAGAGTCACCGGGCCCGAATTCCAAGCACGATTCGTCAACCGAAAATGCGTGCAGGTCCCCTACCCTCTTGAGCGAGGCCAATACAACCAGGAGGACGGTCTTTAGGTACTTTTAACTCGACTGATTGCAAAGGCTCGAAGGGACGACCCCGGAGAGATGTAAGAACCAGGGTCAGATCCCAAGAGGGTACAGAGGGGGGCCGGGAAGGATTCAGTCTCCTCGCCCCCCTCAAGAACCTGACGATCAGATCGTGCTTCCCTAGCGATTTACCATCAACTGCATAGTGATGTGCGGCGATAGCGGCAACATACACCTTGAGGGTGGAGAGAGACAGCCTTCGCTCCAGGCCCTCTTGCAGAAAGGAAAGCACGGTTCTGACCGAACATGATCGGGGGTCCTCTCGCTCTGGTTGAGAGGAACACCATTCGACGAACAGGTTCCACTTCAGCGCATAGAGATTCCTCGTAGAAGGAGCTCTAGCGGAAGTGATAGTGTCTGCGACCGCTTGCGGGAGATCACTCAGAACCTCCGCGTCCCATCCAGGGACCACACATGGAGTTTCCACAGGTCGGGACGCGGGTGCCAGAGGGTTCCCCGTCTCTGAGTCAGGAGGTCCTTCCTCAGAGGAATGGGCCAGGGAGGTGCTGTCGCGAGGAGCGTGAGGTCCGAAAACCAGGTCCAAGTGGGCCAGTATGGAGCCACTAACAAGACCTGCTCCTCGTCCTCCCTGACTTTGCACAGGAGCTGTGCGAGAAGGCTCACTGGGGGAAACGCATATTTGCGTAGGCCCCGGGGCCAGCTGATTGCCAGGGCATCCGTGCCGAGCGTGCCGCCGGTCAGGGAATAGAACAACTGGCAGTGGGCAGTCTCCGGGGAGGCGAACAGATCTATCTGTGCCTCGCCGAAGCGCTGCCAGATTAGCTGGACCACCTGGGGATGGAGTCTCCATTCGCCCGGAAGCGGAGGCTGCCGTGAGAGCTCGTCGGCTGCACGGTTGAGCACGCCTGGGACGTGAATGGCACGAAGCGACCTCAGATGCTTCTGACTCCATAGCAAGAGATGGCGGGCGAGTTGCGACATACGGCAGGAGCGTAGACCACCCTGATGGTTGATGTACGCAACGGCCGCAGTGCTGTCCGAGCGGACCAGTACGTGCTTGTCTGTCAACAGCTCCTGGAAGCGGCCCAGTGCAAGACGTACAGCTAGCAACTCGAGGCAATTGATATGCCAATGCAGTTGGGGCCCCGTCCACAGACCCGACAGTGCACGCCCGTTGTACGTGGCCCCCCACCCCGTGGCAGAGGCATCCGTGTGGACCACAGCATGCCTGGACACTTGTTCGAGGGGAACTCCAGCCCGCAGGAACGAAGGGTCCGACCACTTGGTGAGGGTGCGACGGCAGTTCGGTGTCACGGGGACACGGAACGTACCGCGCTGCCACGCCCATCTCGGGACCCGGCCGCGAAGCGAGTGTTGAAGCGGCCTCATATGAAGCAATCCGAGCGGCGTGACTGCAGCTGCGGATGCCATATGCCCCAGGAGCCTCTGAAAGAGTTTCAGTGGGGCCGCTGTCCTGCGCTTGAGCGTACTCAGGCAGGTCAACACTGACTGGACGCGCTCCTCAGTGAGGCGTGCAGTCCGGGCGACCGAATCCAGTTCCATACTGAGATAAGAGATCCTCTGCCCGGGGGAGAGTTTGCTCTTGTCCCAGTTGACCCGAAGACCCAACCGACTGAGGTGAGCTAACACCATGTCCCTGTGTTCGCACAACTGCTCCCGCGAGCTGGCCAGGATGAGCCAGTCGTCGAGGTAGTTGAGGATGCGAACGCCCTGTTCCTTGAGCGGAACAATGGCCGCCTCCGCAACCTTCGTGAAGACGCGGGGCGACAGGGCCAGCCCGAAGGGTAGGACTTTGTACTGATATGCCCGACCCTCGAACGCAAACCGTAGGAAGGGTCTGTGACGAGGCAGAATCGAGACATGAAAGTACGCGTCCTTCAGTTCGATCGCTGCAAACCAATCCTGGGGACGGACGCATTCGAAAATGCGCTTCTGCGTAAGCATCTTGAACGGCAGCCTAAGAAGGGACCGGCTCAGGACACGCAGATCCAGGATTGGCCGTAGCCCACCGCCCTTCTTTGGTACAATGAAGTAGGGACTGTAGAACCCTGACTTCATATCGGCTGGAGGGACCGGCTCGATTGCATCCTTCGCCAGGAGGACAGCAATCTCCGCCCGGAGAACAGGTGCATTGTCCAGGGACACCTGAGTGTAGTGGACAGCCCTGAAGACCGGGGGACGCCGGGCGAACTGAATCACATAGCCGAGTCTGATAGTGCGAATGAGCCAGCGGGACGGGCTGGGGAGCGCTATCCAGGCTTCCAGACACCGAGCCAGCGGGACCAAAGGCACCACAGACGCACCGGGGGTGGGGCAGCAAAGCAGAGTGCTGGAACCCGACTCGGACGGCGCAGCGGCCGAAGTGGGGTCAGACTCTGCGAGGTGACAGTGTGAATGGGAGACGGCTGGGGGGCGGCCTCGACCATCACACTGGGACCTGCTGGCGAAGTGAGAGTGGGCTGCGAGTGGCAAGGCGGAGCCTCGCGCGCTGACAGCCGCAGTCTCTTGTGACCTGGAGGATTGGGAAACTGCTCTTTTTGTGATGAAGTGGGTACCGGACTCCGGAGAGCCAGCGGCGGGACAGACAATTTCACAAATTCCCCCCGGCCCTCCTCCGGGGGTGGGAGAGATGATGGAGTCCTCTCCCGAAGAGCAGGAACCTTCCCCTCCAGGTCGCCCGACTCAGGGTCGCGTCTTCCTCGACCTCTTGCCACCTGGCTTGGCCTGAGCGGGCTGGGCACCGCGTCCGCGACCGGCACCCTGCTGTTTGGCTGGTGTTGGCTGCTGTTTTGCCAACTTAGCAGGGGCGGAGGACGACGCAGGTGGGCGCACTCGGCGACGAGCGGGCTGAGGCTGTGCGGCCGGCGGCGGGGTGGAGGCAGCAGCGGACCGCCGGGGCAGGACGTGTTTAATAGCCTCAGCCTGCTTCTGGGCGGCAGAGAACTGCTGGGCGAAGCTCTCTACCGCGTCGCCGAAAAGGCCGACCTGTGATATGGGGGAGTCCAGGAACCGATATTTGTCAGTATCCCTCATATCAGCAAGAGTCAGCCAGAGGTGGCGTTGCTGGACCACAAGCGTGGCCATCGCCTGACCAACAGAACGTGCCGTCACCTTAGTCGCCCGGAGGGCGAGGTCCGTGGCGGCACGCAGCTCCCCAAGCAGCTGCTGGTCAAGACCTCCCTGGGGCATTTCCATCAACGCTTTTGCCTGATGAACTTGCAAAAGGGCCATGGCATGCAAGGCGGAGGCAGCCTGTCCGCAGGCTCTGTAAGCTTTCTCTGTCAAGCCTGACGAGAATTTACAGGCCCGGGATGGGAGACGCGGCTCACCGCGCCAGCCGGAGGCCGTTGGACACAGTTGCATCGCAACAGACCTCTCGACTGGGGGAATCCGCGTATATCCCCTAGCCTCCCCGCCATCCAGGTTGGTGAAGGCGGACAAGGGACCAGGTCTCGCACGAACGCTATAGGGCGTCCGCCAGGACCTGGTCACCTCATCATGCACCTCCGGGAAGAATGGCATCGGGGCGGGGCGCTGGGGACCAGCGCGGGCCGCCCCGAGGTACCAATCATCAAGCCGAGAAGGTTCGGGACACGGTGGAGGGTTCCAGACGAGCCCGACCTTCTCGGCAGCCCGGGAAAGCATAGCCGTCAACTCAGGATCGGGCTCGGACAACGCTACGGTCCCGGAGGGAGGTAACGCAGCCGAGTCCTCATCTCCCGAGGACTCTTGCTCACCTTCCGATGCCGCGATCGACATGCAGTCATCCGCCGGTGCTCCGAAAGAAACGGCTGGTCGCTCCGTAGAGGGACAAGCACGCTCAGTCGGCAACACCACCGGTTGCAGTGAGGTAGAGGGGACAGGGGCCCGCGGAGCGGCGCTCGGCGGGTAAACCCTGACCGTGATCCTCAGATCACCCTGCCTATACGCCGGCGCACCGTCATCCCGGCCGAAGCCAGAGAAAACGGTGGCACGGGGCATAGGGGAGGGGACCCCCGCTCCCTGAGAACCAAGGAACGAGAGTCTCGATCTCAACACTGCAATAGTCATGTTCCCACAGTGAGAACATGAACTATCCACAAAAGCTGCTTCAGCGTGCTGAACGCCCAGGCACGTGATGCAGCGATTGTGGCCGTCAGCGGGGACCAAAGAACGACCGCATCCAGTAACGCACAGACGAAATGACATCTTGAAAAAGACGCAGGGTTCGTCTGTGAAGCTCTTTTAGGAGGGGAAAAATTCAGCTCTCTTGTGCTGAAGCACACAGGGAGTGTCACGATGTGTTCGGGTACACCACTCCCCGAACACAACGGAGGAACCGGCCCAAATCGCAACAGACACAATGCTGGGAATTGGAAAATGTGTGCTGTCAAAACAGCAGTTGAGAGCTTTAAGATCAGGCTCCTCGGGAAGCTCGTGACCTCGCTGAAGTGCCGTCACACCAACACAAGAAGTAATTTTTTCTCCTTTGCTTGAAAAATTCACTCAGTCTGAAAGCTGGAACACACTAGATGGCTCCGAAGCGAAAGACAGAGTGCGATTGCATCTGCTCCCCTATTTATACCACCTGACGGGGGCGGTGCGCATTATGCAAATATCGCACGCCAACTCCATTGGCCTGTTGTAGTTCACTCGAAGCTGATAGGGCTCTCTAGCGATATCCCAATTCGTCGGTCACTACTGACGTACGTCGAACGTGACCGACTGAAAGGGAACTTTGGACGAAACAAGTCTTCATTAACTTCATTCATTAAAAATCGTTTAAATTAATACATTTTATTTAGTAGACTTATTTATAACATTTAGCGCATTTATAAATAGACTAAATTGTAATTCTTTTTAGATCGATCTTTTAAATTATATATTATTTTGCTTTGTTATTTAATGTTTTGTTTTCAAATCGTGGGAGGAAAGTGATCTCTATTAGCCTATTGGTACATGTCTCAAAAAAAAAAAAAAAATACAGATTATACAGAGTCGTCAATTAAACTTAAAAGAATATATCCATCATCTAATTTTTACTATTAACATTTTAAAATTTACAGTCTTACAGACTATGATTTAAAATGTACAATCTTAAGTGTTCATGTATCCTATATTAACAAGGATTTGGGACATAATGCATTATGCGTTTCTGCAAACCACGCCGTTCCACGATCCATGCCACTATATATCCGTCCTTTAATAGCAGTAGTTTTCAGTCGTAGTCCTGGGTATCCACCACTCCACACATTTCACGTGTCTCCCTTATCTAACATTTTGTGTTGTTTGTTATATTTCATTTTAATAACATGAGGCAATATTGAAAGTGGGAAAAGGTGCCAGATTTGACTTTCAAAAGTAATGTATAAGAAAAACTAAAAATGCTAGCATTATCAGTTATTTTATGCTGTTTAATACTGTTGTTTTTCCTTTCCATCCTTCTATCCACGCAGCTGTGCAACAAGTTATGGTGCAAGAACTTGGATCCAGTTAGAATGGAATAATTGGAGGTAACAATTCACTAATATATATATTTGTTAATTTCACACTTGACTAATAATTGTTTTTGACAAACTGGCTTTGCCAAAAAAAGGTGATGCATCATATATTTCTCAGTCATTTTAGATATAAAATCTTTTACTGAAAAGGTCTGTGCTAGTGAGACACTGCAATGTCTTGCACATTCATACTAAATGTAAAACTCATATTTTTCTCTTTCTAGTTCAGAATGAGATGGGCATGCAAGTTTTGTAGTACAGTCATTTCTACAAAAGCAGACTTACTTAAACATTACAGAGTACAACATGACTGTCTTGGACGGCACAGATCATTGCCATGTATTTTCCCGGATTGTCCCTGTTCATTTAAAACATTGAACTCAATTTGTTCACACTTGAAAAGGCACCATGCCCCTTGTCATGTACAGACACCTGCAGATAACTTTTCCTTCTTGTGTCAACATTGTGCCTCTATTACATTTTCAACAGAGGCCGAATTCTTTACACATCTTAGACATCACTTAAAGAAACAGGAGACTGTTGATTGTATTTTTAACCAGTGTGATTTCAGGACAAATGTGTATGGCACGTTTGCTGCCCACAAAAGCCGGAAGCATATGCCTCATTGTGTCACTGACTTTAAACCACAAGTACTGTGTTCAAGTTTAGATTCTGCCTGTGGCCATCCTAGCAGCATAACTCATGAGGAAGAAAGTGTAGAAGAAGAAAGCAATTTGCCACTGAGGACAGAAAGTGAACCTTTGCCAGATTTTTTGGAAAAAAAAAATAGGTTCTGTGCTGCTTAAGTTGGAAAGCCTGTTTCATGTATCAGGCAAGTGCATTGACCAGTTGGTGAAAGACTTACTCTTCATTTCAACAGAAGGGTCAGCTGATGCATTTAGATGTGTAATTGAACAAACACTGAAGAAACATGACTGTGTTCTTGAAACATCAGTAAATACAAATTTGGTAAAGGAACTTTGTGAGTCAAGTCCATTATGTAAGTCACTTGGATTGGATGGTCCTTTTAGTTCCTCGTATAAGAGGAAAGAGTATTACAAAGAGAACTTCCAAATTGTGGAACCTGTTGCATATGTTATTGATGCAAAGGAAAAACAGAGTTTTCAGTATGTTCCCATTCTCAAAGTGCTGTCTTGTTTAATGAATGACATGAATATTTCTCAAAAGGCACTTGAAAGATCTCAAATCTCTGAACAGGATGTCCCAACATACAGATCTTTTCAGGATGGGCTATATTTTCAGCAAAACCCTTTTCTATCTGAAGGAGAAGTTAAAATTTCCCTGATTTTTTACATTGACGAATTTGAGATTTGTAATCCACTCGGAACGTCTCGGAAAAAACATAAAATCACTGCAGTATATTGGGTGCTAGGAAATCTACCATCACTACTCCGTTCTGAGTTGTCGTCCATTTATTTGGCAGTTCTGTGCAAAGCGGAAGATGTAAAACAGCATGGATATTCAGTTGTGCTAGAACCCCTTTTGAAAGATCTAGGAGTATTGGAGAGAGAAGGAATTTTTATTTCAGGCCTTGGAAAGAATGTCAGAGGTACAGTGATGTGTGTTGTTGCTGACAATTTAGCAGCCCATTCACTTGGAGGGTTTGTTGAAAATTTTTCTGGACCATATCCCTGCAGGTTTTGCCTTGGCCAGCGTTCAGATTTTCAGCTGAAAGAAGTACGTTCAGGTGCATTTCAGAGAAGGACAAATGAGCAACACACTCTACATATTCAAACAGCATTAGAGGATACAAGTGTTGCCCATTCATTTGGTGTCAAAAGGCAATGCATCATGACTGACAAACTGGATTATTTCCATGTTTTATCAGGATATCCACCAGATCTCCTACACGACGTTTTTGAAGGAGTCGTTCCAGTAGAACTGGCTTTATGTTTGGATATTTTCATCAAAAAGAAATACTTGACAGTGAGTGAGATAAATGCTGCAATCCAGCATTTCCCATTTAAATGGACAGACAAAACCAACTGTCCAAAGTCATTGCCTCTGTCTTTTGGAACTCGAAAGAGTACCGGCGGAAATGCCCACGAAAACTGGGCCTTGATCAGGTTTCTTCCATTTCTCATAGGTCCAAAAATTCCAGTAGATGAACCTGCTTGGTTAATTCTTATGGACCTTAAAGAAATTGTGGAATTGATAGTTTCACCAGTGCATACTCAAGAGTCCATTGGCTACCTTGACATCAAAATATCTGAGCACAGACACAGATTTTTGAGTTTATTTCCACAGCAGAAGTTGCTCCCTAAACATAATTTCTTGGAGCACTATCCAGAGCTGATACAGGCTTTCGGTCCTCTGGTGGCTATGTGGACCATGAGATTCGAGGCCAAGCACAGTTTTTTCAAACGTGTTGTGCAACACACTCATTCTTTCAGAAACATCTTGCTTTCGCTTGCAGTGAAACACCAGTTGTTGATGGCTTTTCACTTTTATCATTCAGAAAACTTTAAACCATCACTTTCTGTTTCACATGTGCCCAATGTCAATTTGGATTTGCTACGTGATGATGTACAAGAAGCAGTTTGTAAAAAATTTCCGAACAAAACATCAATAGTGTTGGCAAACACAGTATCTTGTTACGGAACAAAATACTGTAAAGGTATGATTCTGGATCATGGTTCCACTGCTGGACTTCCTGACTTTGTTCAGATACACCAGCTGATGGTTGTAAACAACTCTGTAGGGTTTATAGTGAAAACACGTAGAGCCTGGTATGATGAGCATTTGAGGTCTTTTGAACTGGATGCACCTGGCCATGTTAAAGTACTTCTCCAGGAAGACTTGAGTGATGTTGTACCTCTAGCTGCATACACTGGCAGGGGAAAGTGTATGGTGACTTTGAAGCGCTTCATTTCTATACAGTTCTAGGTAATAATAATGGATAATTTTTAACAGGATATGGCTGTTTTTTATGACTGTATTTTACAGTAAAGAGACAAGTTTACCCAAAATGAAAATTGTAATTTACTCATATGAATAACAAATTAAATTAGTGCGAAATTATTTAAGCTTTGAACAACATAAGAGAGTAAACTATGACAATTTTCTTTTATGGGTGAACTGTCCCTATAATTGATTCAATTTTTGTCTAATAGTGTTTCTTTTTCAAACAGGACATGTGTGAACCAGCAATATTACGGGTGATTCTTGATCAGAACTCCATTCACAAACTTCACCTGCCCTCTGGAATTCCAGATACCTGTGTGAAGTTGGAGTCAGTAGTTAGAGAGACATTTCAGATACAAGGGAACTTTACTCTACATTACAAAGACACTGATTTTGATGAGTTCTTTTCGCTGACTTCAACATCGGAGCTTAAAGATAAAGACACTATCAAAGTAGTGCAAATTGAGCCAGTGATAATAAATTTGACAACAATTGACAGTTTAGAGTGGGCTGGCCCTTCTATCTCAGATGTCCCAATTTCCTCAGATGACTGTTCAGTTGCCTCTTCAACTCTCTCATCATTTGGCTCATCAGATGACACAGTATTGCTGTCCTCGTCCAGACAGTCATGGACAAAGATCACAGTCGTGGCCATCACCATTTGAAATTCCGGAGTTTGCCTATAACACTGAGCTGGTTCTGAAGTCTGCTAATGATGAACTCTGAACAATCCAAGTGTAAAGTCAGATATTCTGGAAAAATTAGCAGAAAAAATCTTCCAGTTTTGTGCATATCCAGCCAGCCAGCACATTTCATCAGTTGCAGAGGCATTGATCCAAAAGCATCCTTGCCTAAAGGAGCCTGGATCATACTCCGGGTTCTATGGATGGCAGACAAGATTAAAGTACAAGATGGGGAACTATCGGTCAAAATTGAGAAGCCTAGGTTGCCCAGAAGTAGCTGTGAATTCGGTTAAAAATAAAAGACCTGCTGGTGTAAAAAAACCAAAGAAAGCCGAAATAAACTACCTACCTCCACACCCTTCTGGAGTCACAGTACAGAGTCTAGAAGAAGAACGAGTAGAGCTTCTTGATGAGGTCAAGAGGTCGAGAAATATTAATCAAAAAATGGCCATTTCTCCTATCGCCGTCAGGAGATAGTGGAGAATAGTCCTTCTATCGCGAGCATTCAGGAAAGATGGCCTGCTTTGTTCGACACCTCTCAGGTATCTACATTTATGTTTCTTTGTTTTAATTTTGCTCTAAATTTGCCTGAGTTTTGAGTAATGTATTGTTGTCTTTTTAGATCAAAGAAGAATTCAGGAGGTTAACAGCTGTTGAGCTGGAAACAACATTCATGGCTAACCTGGACAAACACACAGATGCACTCCTGTCTTTGTTTCGCACCAAGGGAGGAAAAGCTGGACAGCAAATTAGTGAAATTTTGAATATGCTAAACCAGGTATGTGGCTAATTTGTTGTAGGATTGTTAAAAGTGCCAGTACTTCAGTACCAAGTTGGCATTGAAATGTTAAAGGGTTAGTTCACTCAAAAATGAAATTTCTGTCATTAATTTCTCACCCTCATGTCGTTCCACAATCGTAAGACCTTCATTCATCTTCAGAACACAAATAAAGATCTTTTTGTTGGCACAATGCTGTCAGATTTCCTTCCATTCACTGCATTTGTAACTGGAACTTTGATGCTTCAAAAACTTCATAAAGAGATCAGAAAACTAATCCATATGAATTGAGCAGTTTAATCCAAATTCTCTGAAGAGAAAAAATCGCTTGTTATGACGAACAGATTTAATTTAATACTCGCATGTAAACACTGATCAGCAAACATAAGCAGAAGCTCAACCGAACCTGAATGCACAAGAACAAACCTCTTTCGGAAACTCAAACGTGCTAAGTAACCAATGAGGTTCATTCTCGTGTGTTATGCAGCACGTTTGAGCTTCCGGGAAAAGGTTTGTTCTTGTACATCATTCGGTTTCAGTTGAGCTTTTGTTTATGTTTGCTGATCAGTGTTTATATGTGAAGAAAGGCCTAAATTAAATCTGTTCATCATAAAAAGTGATAAAGTCTCTTCAGAAAATTTGGACTAAACTACTCAACTTATATGGGTTAGTTTTATGATCTCTTAATAAACTTTTTGAAGCATCAAAGTTACAATTGTGTAGGCTGACTATGGAGGGACAGAAATCTCACAGATTTCATCAAAAAGATCTTCATTTTTATTCCGTAGATGAACGAAAATATTACAGGTGTGGAACAACATGAGGGTGAACTAACCCCTTTATGATGCTCCACAAAAATGTGAAAATTCTGTTATTGTTTACTCATTCTTGTGCCATCCCTGATGTATATAATCTTTGTTCAGATGAGCCCAAACTTTTTTAGAAATTTTTTAGAAATGTAATCCATCTCTGAGTCTGAATGCAAGTGGCTGGATTCCACCAAGTTGACGCTTTAAAAACCAATGCAAGCTGTAATCCATACAGCTCTAGTATATGAATCTGTGTCTCCAGAGCGAAAAGATAGTATTTTTTTTCACAAACACACCTATTATTTCAAACTATAATCATTGCTTTCGGCCATCTGTCATCCATGCATTCATAGATTCATGCTCAATGTAAACATCAGCACATTGTGAAGTGTGATTTGTGTTGTTAAACTCAAGAAGTGACAGTCCTAAGTGCTTCCACATCACTTCTCACGTGAGCTTCAGAACACACGTGTCACGCTTCACAACTGATGTAGCACTTCAATGCAGTCATGAACCAATGTATGACAGACGACCCAAAACAGTGGTTTATAGTTTAACAAGATTAAAATATTACAAATTGTCTTAAATAGGGGTAACTGGGGTCATATGGCTTATCATCATGTTTGTGTTGCATGAGTTTGAGAGTCCCATTCACTTGCATTAAATGGGGTCAAAGAGATTATTTTTTATAAAAATCTCTGTTTATCCTAAGATATAGTCATATTCATAAGGGACAGTGTGAGGGTGAGTAAATAATGAGAACATTTTGGGTGGAGTATGTCTTTAATTTCTCTATAGCATATGAAATAAATGTTAAATCTGGTTCTGATCAGGTGACTGACTTGGCCATTCTCCAGTTAGCTTGTCACTTTAGCAGTTTCAAATCGTTGTGGTGTATAGCAGAAGAAACTGAGCGGATTTTTCTGTTCTCTTTCAAAATTCATTTTGCTTCCAACTTCAATTGCCATCAGTAGGTATACCGTCAACAAAGATGAGTTGGTAAAATAATGCCTTCATTCCCAAACTCTATACGGTCTCTGTATAATTGTGCTTTTGTGTGTATGCACCATGAAAAGCTACATTTTGTTTTATGTACTTTTCAGACCAGTCCTGTGGAAAAACGTAGAGAAGTTGTACTCCGATGCTTAATTGTCTACCTCTCGGAAAATCCTGAGAATCTCATCAAGCATTATCAGGTGAGCATCTGAAATCGATCGACAACCAAGTGGCATGCAAAAGTTTGGGAACCCCTTTTAGAATCTTTGAATATGTGAATAATTTTACAAAATAATAGAGCTTTTATTTAGTACTGTCCTGAGTAAGATATTTTACATAAAAGATGTTTACATATAGTCCACAAGACAAAAAAATAGCTGAATTTATTAAAATAACCCTGTTCAAAAGTTTGGGAAACATTGATTCTTAATACTGTGTGGTTACCTGGATGATCTACAACTGTTTTTTTGTTTTGTGATGGTTGTTCATTATGAAAAGTTAAACTGAGCTCTGTTCTTCAGAAAAATCCTCCAGGTCCTGCAGATTCTTCAGTTTTCAAGCATTTTTTGCATATTTGAACCCTTTACAGCAGTGACTGAATGATTTTGAGATCTTTTCACACTGAGGACAACTGAGAGACTCAAACACAACTATTAAAAAAGGTTCAAACATTCACTGATGCTCCAGAAGGAAACACGATGCATTAAGAGCCTGGGGGGTGAAAACTTTTGAATTTGAACATCAAGGTAAATTGTACTTATTTTGTCTTCCGGGAAACATGCAAGTATCTTCTGTTGCTTCTGAAGGGCAGTACTAAATGAAAACAAACAAACATATTTCAACAAAATAAGAAAAATTTGGACATCTTCATCCTGTTCAAAAGTTTTCACCCCCCGACTCTTAATGCATCATGTTTCCTTCTGGAGCATCAGTGAATGTTTGAACCATTTTTAAAAGTTGTGTTTGAGTCCCTCAGTTGTCCTCAGTGTGAAAAGATGGATCTCAAAATCATTCAGTCACTGCTGGAAAGGGTTCAAATACGCAGAAGATGCTGGAAAACTGAAGAATCTGCAGGAGCTGGAGGATTTTTCTGAAGGACAGAGCTCAGTTTAACTGCTCAGAATAAACAAGAGACTCATGAACAACCATCACAAAACAAAAAAACAGTCGTAGATCATCCAGGTAACCACACACAGTATTAAGAATCAATGGTTCACATACTTTTCAACGGGGTTATTTTAATAAATTCAGCTATTTGTTTGTCTTGTGAATTATATGTAAACATCTTTTATGTAAAATATCTTAATCAGAACAGTACTAAAAGAATATTCATTTTGTATGATCTCTCTTATTTTGTTAAAATTATTTACATTTTCACAGATTCTGCAAGTGGTTCCCAAACTTTTGCATGTCACTGTATATAAAGTATACTTTATATAGGTAATCATATCTAATTACCAAATAAGATATAAATTAAATGATAGACCGTGAGACCTATTTCATTTTAAAAGATAAAAATCAAAACATTCTGTCTCATTTTGTGTGCAATGTATTTTTCGCACTGAACAATACCAAGTGATGTTGCAAGTAAATGCACAATTATTATTTTTAAAGGATACTCATGGGAACGAGGAGGAACTGAAACTGAAACATTGAACATCATCACGAAAGGGGGCTCAACAGAAGATCCTTTACAGACTGGGATAGTGCTGGAAGGCATGGAGGTGATGACGGGGTTGGCAGGTGTTGCAAAGGCTTGTGTTTTTCTTCTTGGCCTAATTTATGCAATTAATCTGAGTTACCCCAAAGAGCTCAGATACTCGTTTGAGTTTTTTCAGAAGATCCTACTGGAACTTGACAGTGGCAAACTTTCTCCAAAGGTTTACTCTCTGAAGAACAGGCTTTTTTGTTGAAATGATGGTGTTCTGACCATTACGACTCAAAATATGTTTGAGTCACAAGACATCTGGTTCTAGTACAGTGTTAGTCTGCAAACGTTTGATCGCAGTCTTGTTTTATTCTCAGGAAGTTTGTTGCATGTTCCCAAAGTAGATGTTGGAATAATTTGAATATTTTAAGAAACTTTGCAAAGAGTGTGAACTTTGATTGCAATCTCTGTCTTATAAACAACAAAAGAGAGAGAGAGAAAAAAGTTTTGCAGTAGTTTTATTCTTAGCAAGTTTGTTTCATGTTCTAAAAGTAAATGTGCAAGAAGTGTTGCAAAGGGTGCAACATCAAGGAAGTGACCTGTTGGAAGTGAACTTCCATTTGTCAATTTGACACATTTTGTTGTACATTCATGATGTGTGGTTTTAGGCTTCACCATAGCTTTGCAGCCTGTGTCAAAAAATAAAGTAAAGTGAAATGCTTTATTTTGTGTGATTTGCATGTTTAATTTATTTTAAGACATTAAATGTACTGCAGCAGTGCCGTAAGCAGACCAATAGCTGCAGATCTAAAATAAGTTAAAATGTTAAGTTGGTTCAACTCAATTAATTATCTTTTTCTAATATAAATTAGCTTAAATGTTTAAGTTAACACAAGTTGCAATTACTTAGTAGATTCTATCGTGTTACATATATTTTTAAGTAAAGAATGTTGAGTGAACCCAAAAATTTAAGTACATATAACAATGGTTTTCTTGTTAATTTTAAGTAAAATTATTCCAAGTTGGGTTTACTTAAAAAGTGTATCTAATCACCAAATAAGATATAAATTAAATGATAGACCGTGAGACCTATTTCATTTTAAAAGATAAAAATCAAAACATTCTGTCTCATTTTGTGTGCAATGTATTTTTTGCACTGAACAATACCAAGTGATGTTGCAAGTAAATGCACAATTATTATTTTTAAAGGATACTCATGGGAATGAGGAGGAACTGAAACTGAAACATTGAACATCATCACGAAAGGGGGCTCAACAGAAGATCCTTTACAGACTGGGATAGTGCTGGAAGGCATGGAGGTGATGACGGGGTTGGTAGGTGTTGCAAAGGCTTGTGTTTCCCTTTCGAGGGAACTTGCACTGCATCCCGAAGGGGGCGCTATGGAAACACCCTCAGCGTGAATGCGTCTGATGCGCGTGTCAACTAGTCCAATGGCGAGAGTGAACGTCACTGGTGGGTGACGTCACGACCAGGAAAGGATAAATACACATCCGGAAAGACCAGCTTTTGTGCCTCAGCAAAGCGCTCTGTGTGAAACTGTCTCTGTCTATTTATTGTTGTTTGTCCTCGAGCATTATATATTTCTAGACAGGAGTTTATTGGCGAGCAAATAGCAACTTGAGTCGTGTGTGCTTCCCTGCCCTCGCTACTATACGAGTGGGGATACATGCGATTCATGTGTTGTTTGTTTGAGAGCAGAGCATACATGTTGGGTTCTGACAGTGTTCATTCATAAATTTCCCGATGTGATGCACTATCGAGATTTTTTAGCTCTGCTCCACTTGGCTTTTTTCTTGAGGGAATAAAGTCTTAAGCAATAAAGAATCTATAGATCATTTGTTGCATTTAATTTTTCAGGAATTAAATGGACAGTTGGCTGTAATTTAATTTTGAGAAATTAAAATAATACATATTTATCTGACTTTAAGTAGTTAGATTCATGTATTAGTTCAGCCTTTCATGTAGATCCTGACGCCAGTGGTGTTAGGCTTCTTAGGGCAGCCCCCTGCGGGGTGGAGCGGTGTACACCTCAGTATACGGTGCCCGTGTCACTTCGTTGCCCTCAGGGGACCGATCTGCTAACCCCATCACTCTCGGTGCTTTGGGGCGCAGCGGTTTCCAGCAAGCTTTGATTCAGCGCTCACACGACGTTGCATCAGGCTCGCACCCTCTGAATGAAATCTAAGGGCAGCCCCATACGGGATAGAGCGGTGTACACCTCAGTATACGGTGCCCGCTCAACTTCTTTGTCCATATGGGGCCGTTCTACCAACCCTGGCACCCTTGGTGGTTCAGGGCGCAGCAGTTTCCAGCAAGCTATGACTCAGCGTTCACACGACGCTGCGTCAGGTTCGCACCCTCTGAGGAGGGTCGAAAAGCAGTCAAATGGGTTGTTTCCTGCCAGTGTATTTCAGGTCACCAAAGTGGCTGCTCTAGGTATACCAGAGACCAGCTTTGAGAAGCTGGTTCCCTTTTGTGGATTTTCTGGCAGAGTTGAGGCTTCTGCCAAATTTATCTCACTGGGCAGGCTCTGGCAATGGAACAGAAAGTAAACTGCTTTGCGAAAGGAGCTACAAAATGGGTTCCTCCTCCCAGCAGAGAGTTAGAGTTTTTAGGGCCACTACTATTTTGTTCCAAAGAAGGATGGAGGGTTGCGTCCTATATTAGATCTTAATCATTTGAATCATTCAGTCAGGAGACTTGGGTTCAAAATGTTGACGTTAAACCAGATCCGAGGACTGGTTTGTCATGATAGTTCTAAAGGATGCATACTTCCATGTCTCTATCCTTCCACAGCATAGGAAGTTCCTCAGGTTTGCTTTCAGGGGCAAAGTATACCAATATTAGGTTCTTCCATTCGGTCAAGCTCTATCACCCCACACGTTCATGAAATGCGTAGATGCAGCTCTGGCCTTGCTCAGGCTGCAGGGCATACGCATTCTGAACTGATTAGATGACTGGCTAATATTAGCGCAGTCGGAACAGATGGTCAGTTCGACATCGAGATGTTGTTCTTGCTCATATAAAAATTGGGGTTGTGGCTGAACGCCAAGAAGAGTGTGCTTTCTCCATTACAGAGAACCACCTTCCTGGGCATGGTATGGATTCAGTGACGCTGCGGGCCGTTCTGTTGCCCACTCGTATTTCTGCAATCTTTTCAGTCACACAGGAGATATATCTAGGCCAGTCACTCACTGTAAAACAGTTTTCTAAAACTGTTGGGTCTGGTGGCAGCTGCGTCCAATGGTGATACCTTTTGGCCTGCTGTTCATGAAACCCTTACAGTAGTGGCTCAGGACCAAGGGTTTTCCCTGAGGGGGAACCCACTTCGTATGATCAAGATCACACGGCGGTGTCTCCGCGCCTTGGTTATATGGAAGAAAAGTTGGTTCCTGTCCCAGGGCCCTGTGTTAGGATCATTGAGTCACTCTCATGATAGATGTTTCTCTCACAGGCTGGGGAGTGGTAATGGAAGGCCGCTCAGCTCAAGGGCTGTGGAGGAGTCATCTTTCGTGGCACATAATTGCCTGGAGATGATGGCAGTGTTCAATGCGTTGAAGTTTTTCCTCCCAGACCTGAGAGGTCATCGAGCTGTCTGGACAGACAATGCATTGATGGTTTCTTGTATAAATCAACAGGGGGGTCTGCGCTCGCGCCCACTATCTGGCACACCAGATCCTCCTGTGGTCCCTGGGAAAGATGCTCTCTGTGAGAACAATCTTATTCCAGGGACCTAGAATATAGGAGCAGACGTCCTGTCGAGACAGGGGCTGAGGCCAGGGGAATGGAGACTTCACCCCGAAGTGGTGAAGCTTATATGGGAGATTTATAGCCACGTGGAAGTGGATCTTTCGCGTCTCAGGATACGGCGCACTGTCCACTGTGGTTATCCCTTACACATCCAGTTCCTCTTGGACTGGATGCCATGGTACAGACATGGCCGGGGCCATGTCTGTATGTTTTTCCCCCAATTGTTCTGCTCCCAGGAGTTCTGGACAAAATTCGGGAAGGGATAAGTCTACTGTTAGTAGCATCTTACTGGCCAAGTCTGATATGGTTCTTGGAACTTGTGTTTCTCCTCGACGGCTCTCCCTCTGAGATTCTGATCAGGAGAGACCTTCTATCTCAGGTGAAGGGTTTGATTTTTCACCCCGCCCAGAAGTATTGAACCTGTGGGTTTGGCCCCTGAGGGGGCCCAACTCATAGTATCTGGTCTCTCAACCGAGGTTGTGGAAACCATACTTTACTCCAGAACTCCAGCCACAAGGAAACTATCCTCGTATTTCTGCATTCCATGTCCCTGTGGATGGTATAATTGTGGGGTATAACCCTTTGAGGTATCGTTTCCTTCGTGGCACTCTGAGGCTGAGGCCTGCAGCATGCACTAGGGTTCCTGCTTGGGAGTTGGCCTTTGTGTTGGAAGGCTTATCTGCAGCTCCATTTGAGCCACTTGATTCTGTCTCAGAAAAATTTCTGATGTTAAACTGTTTTCCTCCTCGCCATTTCTCCCCTAAAAAGAGTAGGAGACCTTTAGGCCCTATCTGTATCCCCTACGTGCCTTGAGTGTGCACCAGGGATGGTCAAAGTGTTCCTTTACCCTACCGGGTTATATACCTAAGGTTCTGACCAATATTCCATGGCCTATAGTGCTGCAAGCTTTCTGTCCTCTGTTCTCAGATCCAGACCAGGAAAAGTTGAATCTTGTGTGTCCAGTGTGAGCACTGGACACCTAATGTCCACAGAGCTACACTGTGGAGGACTTCAGATCAACTGTTTGTTTTGGACCGTGCAATAAGGGGTCTCCCTGCGTCCATAGTTAGCAAGTGGATAGTTGAGACTATGTCACTTGCGTATGAGGTCTCTGGTCAGCAGTCTCCACTGTCTGTCAAAGCTCACTCTTCTAGGAGTATGGTGGCTTCCACGGCCTTGTTGTTGGGGGTTTTCCTCAAGGAAATCTGTGATGTGGTGGGCTGATTCTCGCCACTCACGTTGTGAGATGATATATCTCGACCTGGACGCAGCTCCAGGCTCATCAGTGCTCTCGTCTTAGTGTGCCACAGTTTCACACGGACAGGCATTTTGGAATTATGGCGTTTTGGGATATCGTTCCCATAGCGCCCCCTTCGGGACGCAGTGCGAGTTCCCTCGAAAGGGAACGTCTCAGGTTATGACTATAACCATGATTCCCTGAGAGAGGGAACGAGACACTGCGTCGCGTTGCCATACTCCCTGCATCCCTGTGATCGATTTGCTTCGGCAATTTAAGCTGAAGCCGGTCTTTCCGGATGTGTATTTATCCTTTCCTGGTCGTGACGTCACCCACCAGTGACGTTCACTCTCGCCATTGGACTAGTTGACACACGCGCATCAGACGCATTCGTGCTGAGGGCGTTCCCATAGAGCCCCCTTCGGGACGCAGTGTCTCGTTCCCTCTCTCAGGGAACCATGGTTATAGTCATAACCTGAGACGTTTTCTTCTTGGCCTAATTTATGCAATTAATCTGAGTTACCCCAAAGAGCTCAGATACTCGTTTAAGTTTTTTCAGAAGATCCTACTGGAACTTGACAGTGGCAAACTTTCTCCAAAGGTTTACTCTCTGAAGAACAGGCTTTTTTGTTGAAATGATGGTGTTCTGACCATTACGACTCAAAATATGTTTGAGTCACAAGACATCTGGTTCTAGTACAGTGTCAGTCTGCAAACGTTTGATCGCAATGGAAGTTTGTTTCATGTTCTAAAAGTAAATGTGCAAGAAGTGTTGCAAAGGGTGCAACATCAAGGACATCCATTTGTCAATTTGACACATTTTGTTGTACATTCATGATGTGTGGTTTTAGGCTTCACCATAGCTTTGCAGCCTGTGTCAAAAAATAAAGTAAAGTGAAATGCTTTATTTTGTGTGATTTGCATGTTTAATTTATTTTAAGACATTAAATGTACTGAAGCAGTGCCGTAAGCAGACCAATAGCTGCAGATCTAAAATAAGTTAAAATGTTAAGTTGGTTCAACTCAATTAATTATCTTTTTTTAATATAAATGAGCTTAAATGTTTACGTTAACACAACTTGCAATTACTTAGTAGATTCTATCGTGTTACATATATTTTTAAGTAAAGAATGTTGAGTGAACCCAAAAATTTAAGTACATATAACAATGGTTTTCTTGTTAATTTTAAGTAAAATTATTCCAAGTTGGGTTTACTTAAAAAGTGTGATGCAAAAATGGTGCATATATATTTTAAGTAAATCCAACACATCATTTTTACCAGTGTAGTTTGACGTTCATGGCTAATCATTTGATGCATGGACGTACATTTCTTACAAAAGCTGGGCCCTATTTTAACTATCTAAGCACATGGTCCGAAGCTCATGGTGCAGGTGCACTTAGGGCATGTCCAAATCCACTTTTGCTAGGAAAAAATGGCCGGCGTGTCAGGCGCATGGTCTAAAAGAGTTGTCCCTAGTCTCTTAATGAGTCATGGGTGCGTTTTGGGCATAAAGTGCAATAAACCAATCAGAATCTCATCTCCCATTGCCTTTAAAAGCCAGGTGGCTTTTCCACTTTGTGTTGCACCATTAAACTTAGTTGAAGCGTAACTCCACGTATACACTAAATATTTACAGAAGCTTCCTATCAGGAGTAACAGTTGTTGACATAGTAAACAGTGCAGCTCTTCCAGGTTCTATATCGGAACGCTGGCTCAGTATTGGCTGATGCTGTACACGTTGTTTTGGATATTGAGATTGATATTGCTATTTACCCATTTCAATGTTGTTATTTGCTTGTTGTTTTTTTGCTTTTTATGTTAAGGCCATATACAGTGCCACTTGAAAGTTTGTGAACCCCTTGCAGAATCTGAAAAATTTTAACAAAATAAAAGAGATAATACAAAATGCATGTTATTTTTTTATTTAGTACTGTCCTGAGTAAGATATTTTACATAAAAGATGTTTACATATAATTCACAAGACAAAAAAATAGCTGAATTTATTAAAATAACCCCATTCAAAAGTTTGTGAACCATTGATTCCTAATTCTGTGTGGTTACCTGGATGATCTACGACTGTTTGTTTGTTTTGTGACGGTTGTTCACTTGACGGTCGGGAGTCCCTTGTTTGTTCTGAGCAGTTAAATTGCCCAGCGTTCTTCAGAAAAATCCTCCAGGTCCTGCAGATTCTTCAGTTTTCCAGCATTTTTTGCATATTTGAACCCTTTCCAGCAGTGACTGTATGATTTTGAGATCCATCTTTTCACACTGAGGACAACTGAGGGACTCAAACACAACTTTTAAAAAAGGTTCAAACATTCACTGATGCTTCAGAAGGAAACACGATGCATTAAGAGTCAGGGGGTGAAAACTTTTGAACAGGATGAAGATGTCCCAATTTTTCTTATTTTGTTTAAATATCAATTTTACCTACATGTTTCCCGGAGATAAATTATGTACAATTTACCTTGATTTTCAAATTCAAAAAGTTTTCACCCCCCAGCTCTTAATGCATCGTGTTTCCTTCTGGAGCATCAATGAATGTTTGAACCTTTTTTAATAGTTGTGTTTGAGTCCCTCAGTTGTCCTCAATGTGAAAAGATGGATCTCAAAATCATACAGTCACTGCTGGAAAGGGTTCAAATATGCAAAAAATGTTTGAAATCTGCAAATCAACCTTGAAATCAACCACAAAACAAAAAACAGTCGTAGATCATCCAGGTAACCACACACAGTATTAAGAATCAATGGTTCACAAACTTTTGAATGGGGTCATTTTAATAAATTCAGCTATTTTTTTGTCTATTTTTTTTGTGAATTATATGTAAACATCTTTTATGTAAAATATCTTACTCAGGACAGCACTAAATAAAAAATAACATGCATTTTGTATTATCTCCTTTATTTTGTTAAAAAAAATTACATTTTCACAGATTCTGCAAGAGGTTCACAAACTTTCAAGTGGCACTGTATGCTTGAATGCTTGAATGATTATGAAATTAAGTAATTGCAATACTTCCTTAGTTTGTTATAAGATGACTAAGCAGCAGTTGTGAAAGTTAGGTTTTTGAGTTTGATGTTTGTAATCAACCACAAAGTAAGTATGAAGGACAGTCAGGATGAAGAAAGCATGTTGCAACGTCAGATGGAGGTGATCTAGACGAAGATTTCAGTGAAGAAGAGGAAGAGTGCTAGAAGAAGAGGAAGAGTGCTAGAAGAAGACAACAGCGTAAACCAAGAGGAAGGACATTTGGCTTAGTAAGCAAGAGATACAGAGACTGATAGACCTACAACAGGAAGATTAGATTATACAAGGCATTGATCAATCGATGAAGATGAAGTTGCAATTTCCCAAAAAGTAGTATAAAAGTCTGACGAGTAAAAGGCCTCCTCAGATGCTGCATGCATTAAGCGTAGAAGGACACCTGATACCCATCAAGCGGCGCTTAACAGCATCTCCAATATTGCTGGATAAAAGCTAGGTTATAGAGCTTTTTAGCTTAAGCTGATTTAAGTTTTATTTTTTTATTTTGCATCAACTGCTTTGTATTGTAACCAATAAAAGCATTTTTTTATTGTTACGATTGGTAGTCTTCTACGTCATCCCTGAAGGACTTCAGCCTGCCGGCGGGTGAGTACTTTATGGTTTAGGCTAGATTTGACTAAACTTACCTACCTGAATAATCCTAGGGTTAAAAGGTGCACTATAAAAAGTCACACCGACTAACAACGGTTTTAAAAATCTAAAAGAACCTTTTGTGGAATGGAATTTGGTCCTCCAAAATCACTGTCTTAATGTATTAAGCAGCATATTCTTTATAATGGTTTTATATGGAAAACTCGCAACATAAAATTTAGCATGTGTGTTCATATTTTAGGCACATCTGCTTGCCTGTATATATGGATCATTATACTGAATTACATCTATGAATTACTTTCTAGAATATCCCTAAATGATAATATTAATGTTTGTTAAAGAAACAAACATAAATGAAATATCACACAACATTATTAATTTACAAGCATCCCTATCCCTGGTAATGTGTCTGAAGTCTTTTGCCTTTTCTCAGTAAAAAGAGCCTTATATAAACATGTTCAATAAGATCAACCTGGTGCCTGCAACGGAAAAAAAAAAAAAAGAAAAAAAAAAAGTGAGCTGCATGAGAAGAGGTTGCATGATTAATTACAAGGAAATATCAACATTTTCCTGGTCCCTGTGAATGATTGTGTAATTTATCATTCACAACTTCACCCTCATGATTATTTCTGGACTTGCAGTGCAGTTTCATAGCCATATAAAGAGCATCTCTCCGCATATAAAGGAAACAGCTGCTGTGGTGTTGTTGGTGAAGACTCAGGATTTACAGGAATAGTAAGTATAGCTTTTAAGCTTAAAGTAAATAATGTCGTTTCAGCAATATCAAGGCATTTAAAAGGTATATATATATATATAATCTCAAATAACAGAAACTGACTTGCATGTGGACTCTATTGTTTTATAGATGAGCGCATCCAAACCCCAGAAAAGGTATGTAATCCTGCTCAGATTCATGGAAGCATTAAAATAAGTTTTGTACTACATTACTTACACAATTAAAGTCTAACTATGATAATAACTGTTCAACATAAACTGCAGACTTAATTGCATTGAAATCTAGAATATTCAATATCTAAATATCAAATAAGTTAAATTCAGGACTGTTCTGTCTGTCGCTGCAGCGGTAAGGTGCGAATCGAACCCTCTCTGAATAAGAATGAAGCGGAGTTTGTAGCCGGAAGGAAAAAATCTGTTCTAGAAAGCCTGAAGAAGCTTCAGATACAGTGCAGTCAGGTAAAGCTTCTTATTTTATACTTCACATATCTGAGATGACCTGTGAATGGTGCTGTGGCCGATGAACATCACATGTCACAACAATTTCACTTTCTTGAACTATGCCATTCTTAGCAAGAAACCATTGAAACAATACTAAGTCAACAATGATGCATCAGCGTTAAAAGATTAGTTCACTTTCAAATGAAAATTACCCCAAGCTTTACTCACCCTCAAGCCATCCTAGGTGTATATGACTTTCTTCTTTCTGATGAACACAATCGCAGATATTTTAATAAATATCCTGACGCATCCGAGCTTTATAATGGCAGTGAGTGATACCAACGAGTATGAGCTGAAGAACATGCCTCCATCCATCATAAACGCGTACTTCACACGGCTCCGGGGGGTTAATAAAGGCCTTCTGAAGCGAAGCGATGCGTTTGTGTAAAAAAATATCCATATTTAACAAGAGTTGGAAAATTAGCCTATTTTCAAAAATAGTGGCGTGTTCCTTTAAGGAAAACATTACATTTTGCAAACATTATTGAAACATTACTTTCGAACAATCTCTGAACATTCTGAAACAAGTAATAACATTTAAAAAATGTTAGACAAACGTCCAACTAAACATTTTAGGGAAAAAAGAATAAATAACGTTTTTATGCTAACGTTTTGAGAACATAAAGACCAGATAACATTGAATGAACATTCTATTAATGTTACAGGTACTTGAAGACTGTTTGTTCATAACTTTAAGAGAACCTTGCCAGAACGTTCGCTAAAGTTCTGAGAATGTTCCCTGTTAGCTGGGCTCTTACTTTAAAAATAAGGTGGATATAATGCTTTGAGTTGTGTGTGTTTCAGAATGAGGTGCCAAACATTGCCTTACTGGGTTCTGGAGGAGGACAAAGAGCCATGGTGGGTTTGCTGGGATCCCTGGTTCAGCTCCAGAAAATAGGTCTTCTGGACTCCATCCTTTATCTGAGTGGAGTCTCTGGATCCACCTGGTACAAACCCTGAGAAACATACACACACACACACACACACACACTTGGTTGAATGTCAAAAATGAGAACATTTGTTGTTCCTCTGAAGGTGCATGGCCTCCTTATATCAGGAACCAGACTGGTCCACCAAACTAGAGACTGTGAAAGACAAGATCATCAAGAGACTCAGCGGTCCTGAAGTCAGCTGGAAAGAAGCATTTGCCAAACTGAAGAAATATTACTATGGGAAAGACTTCTTCAGCTTGACTGACGTCTGGGCAGTGATGTTCATCACGTCATATGTGAAAGAGGTCTGTAAATAGCCTATTCAAGACCCAGGACAGAGAGACAACACCAAAGCAAGCAATAATGCATATTTCTTGTGGATTTATGGGATGACATAGACATTTGAATCCATTAATATGCAAAACAGTTGCATTCCCTGAGAGGGACCACAAAGTCATTGTACTTTTAAAAAATTAATTAAAAACAAATGACAGACATTTTCTGTTAAGCATATCAACTGATTCTAAATATCTCTGAGCTTATAGGAATAGGTTTAGACTACTACAAATGAGAAGCCAAATTGTTGCATATGTTGTAACACAAAATGAATACATAGGTGAGACAATGAACGTGATATGAATAATGAATCCATTGAAATAAGATGTATGCGATTAATTAACAATAAGTAATAATAAAATCAAGTCAAATTTGCGCTTTTCACAATACACATATCGCTTTAAAGCAACGCGTCTGTCATCACCGGAGCTAAGATCGATTTTTTGTTTAAACAACGTTTTTGAATAGATTTCTTACACCATGATCGAAATCTTCTTGACGAGAAAATGATAAAATGCTTATGGTACTCTACAAAGGTCAAAATAAATATAAAAAAAAACGTTGTGGAAAATAATAGTGTACCACAATCACAGATATCTTATCCGGAGGAGATTCGATTCGAATTGCTCAATCCAACTCATGGAAAAGTAGCATTTTTATAGAGAACAAGTTATTGATATCTTGCAGTTTATTTAGTGATCAGATTTTGATTCAGTGATTTAAAAGTGGTCTACTGAATCGGGCTACACGGGTTGCGCTGTGTTTTGAATCACTAATAAGATCCGGTTCATAAGAGTCATTTGTTCATGAATTGGTCTATGCACATGTTGCTCCCTCTGTGTGTTTTTGACTCAATGAAAAGAACCAGTTCATAAGAGTCATTTGTTCATAAAATCTGGCTTATATTGACTATATCTGAAAATACAAACAGTGTAAAACATATTCACCTGTTTTAACCAACATCATAAGAGATAAAACTGACCTGAAAAGTAAAATCTCCAAAATGACTTTTGTACTTCAACAGTCATATTTCTTTATCTCAAGTATGAAATGATGAAATTTCTTTTTCTCTTTATAAAGTCTCTCACTGCGTAAATGTAAAGATACTTGAGGCTTTGAGGCAAGATAACTGTTGTTGTACAAGTTTTAAATCTTGAACTTATTGGTGATTGAGGAAATGGAATGTATTTGTCGTCCGGTCTCTACAATAACATGAAGCTGCAAAATCTGTGTTCTCTATAGATCGACGAACACACACTCACAGAGCAGTGGAGCCAGCAGAGCAAAGACGGTAAAGTCCCGTTTCCCATCTACACCGTGATCGACAAGAACTGCAAACAGCTTGATAACGGAGGTCTGTGTTTGTCTGAAAGAAAGACAGAGAGTTCATTTGCTTGTGTCGGCTGTTATATAGACGTGTTTCTGTCTGCAGACCCCTGGTTTGAGATCACTCCACATGAAGCAGGTTATTCTCTCACTGGAGCGTTTGTGGACGCCTCCAACTTTGGCAGTCAGTTTCACCAAGGCTCCAAGAAAAATCAGCAGTATGAATTTGACATGCTGTACCTGCAAGGTAACAAACTCTGTTAAAGGGGAGTTTAATATTTGTAATATCAATTTATATTACATTGCACACTGTACAAAATGTACCTAAATTTCAGGTCTGTATTATTAGCTTATTGTGTGATAATATGTGCTGTTTATGTTGTGTTAAGGTGTTATTTTGTACCTGTGTCCAGTGTTTTACTGTCTCTGTTTTTCTGCAGCTCTATGCGGAAGCGCTTTAGCTGATGAAGTGGAGATTAAGAAACTCCTCTGGCAAAAGATAAAAGGTTCTGTGGACTGAATTTGGCTTAAATTATTATTAATTAGTTATTTCATTACCATCCATTTGATTTTTTGTTTTGTTTTGTTTTGTTTTTCAGATTTCTTTCAACAAAAGGAAACAATATTTCAGGAAATGAGGAAGGGTAAAGCGTTTCTTTAGTTATAAATTTCATTTAACTATTTAACAGCCCTGATTTGATGTTTTTGAAATAAGTCTCTTCTGCTCACCGAGGCTGCATTTGTTAGATCAAAAATACAGTAAATACAGTAATATTTAAAATACTTTTACAATGTAAAATAACAGTTTTCTATGTGAATATTAAGTAAAATGTAATTTAGTGATCAAAGCTGAATTTTCAGCATCATTACTCCAGTCTTCAGTGTCACATGATCCTTCAGAAATCATTCTAATATGATGATTTGCTGCTCAAGAAACATTTATGATTATTATCAATGTTGAAAACAGTTTCTCGTATATATATTTTTATGGAAATCATGATACTTTTTTCCAGGATTTTTGATGAATAGAAAAAAGTTGAAAAATACAGCATATATTTGAAATGGAAATCTTTATCAATGTCTATTCTGTCACATTTGACCAATTTAAAGCATCTTTGTTGAATAAAAGTATCCATTTTTATCTTACCCCAAACTTTTGAATAGTAGTGCATCACAGTTTTCACAAAAATATGATAATAATAATAAGAAGAAATGTTTCTTAAGCAGCAAATCAGCATATTAGAATGATTTCTGAAGGATCATGTGACCCTAAATTTTATAGAACAGCCTGAGAGGAGTAAAGAAGCAATCAAACCACCAGAAGCACGACTGGACCGTATGTCAGACCGCAGACAACAAGATCCAAAGTCTCCAGACGAGTGTTACCAGGTGCTCATGAACCTCGTGGACATGAATCTCTCTGTTTTGGCTGGCAAAGATCCTTCTGCTTTTGATGAATCCATCAGGACAACACTGAACGGTAACAAGCCACTTATTGGTCTGTATGTCCTTCACAGCCTTGTGTTCACGTCTTAATTAAAGGCCCATTCACACCAAGGACTATAACTATGAGGATAAAGATATAGTTCTAAAATCGCTCTAAATATAAAAGAATAGCAGAGTCCACACCACAACTGTAACGGCGCAGAGAAACAATATCGTTGGAATCACTTTCAGAACAATTTCTTCCAGCTGATGAACAATAAAAACATTGACAGCCAATCAGAATCCATCCTGCTTTAAAGAGCTCGAGCATTTAAAGCAGACGACGACAAAACTGCAGCTTGCGCTTAAAGGGTTAGTTCACCTAAAAAATATTAGTATTTTACAAGATTACAAGATTAATATTTTGTAAATAAAGTGCTACATTTTGTTTTTTGCACAAACAAAGCTCTCACGTCACTTCATAAAACTGAGGTTAAACCACTGGAGTCACATGGATTACTTTAAAGGGATAGTTCAGCCAGAAATTACAATTCTGTCATAA
The DNA here is from genome assembly GCF_019924925.1 of Ctenopharyngodon idella. NCBI lineage: Eukaryota > Metazoa > Chordata > Actinopteri > Cypriniformes > Xenocyprididae > Ctenopharyngodon > Ctenopharyngodon idella. Next base: position 43,399,775 of record NC_067224.1, read on the forward strand.
TTGACTCACCCTCAATTAGTTTCTTTCTTTTGTACATAAAAGAAGATATTTGAAAGATTATGTGTAACTAAACAGTTGATGGACATTGACTTCCATAGTAGTAAAAAAAAATACCATGGAAGTCAATGGGGTCCATTAACTGTTTGGTTACAGACATTCTTCAAAATACCTTCTTTTGTGTTCAGCAGAAGAAACAAATTCATACAGGTTTAGAACAACTTGAGGGTGACAGAATTTTCATTTTTTGGGTGAACTAGCCCTTTAATAAACAACGATATTGTGCGTTGGTGTGGACGATGTGAACGTTAAAATAGTTATCGTTATAGTTATCGTCCTTGGTGTGAACAGGCCTTTAGATTTGAGAAGGAAACTTTAAAAAAATAAATTAATTAAATACTCTATAAAATACAAACGGCCATATTTCATATCATATATGCGTTTAAAATGTGTCATTTGAAAGTCGCTTTAGATAAAAGCATCTGTTAATGATTAAATGTACTTTTAAAAAATGTATGACAGTCTATTTTTGCTTTCTGGCTAAATTTAAAAACAATTATGAAAATCAAACCATGAAACAAAAAAGATACTCAAACTAGAATAAGAAGAACTCACTAATGTACATGTCCCGCCTTTTTACAGACCTCCCTGGAGGCCATGAGGACAGACTGAGAATTGCTCATAAAAAACCAGATAAACTGAATGTGAAGAGTTACACCACAGATGTATGCAACAGATTGAGTGATCGGATTGGTTTCTGGCTATTTGGTAGGTTGAACTGTTTCTAATATCCATCCATCCATTCTCCACACCACTTTTCTAAAGTTGTGTGGATGCTGATTTACACCTTAAGTGTACCTTACTGTTACCCAAAATTTCCATCCATTGTTTTAACATCTAATAAACATGCAATAATGTGATGCATATTTGTTCACACATAAATAAACAGGTCAGATTTCTGCAGACAACTACTTGCATCTATTTGGTTTTATTTCAATCATAATATATAAATAATATTTTCAAATAGCTTAGAATCAGCATAAATCTGTTCATTGTTGAAAAACTGTGAACATGGTTAAAACATGGCTAGCTGTGGAACAAGCAATATTCAATTTTAAAATGTATGAGATTTATCAATATATACATATATATCTGGTTATTGTGAATAAAAAAATAAAAAAAACACTTCAGCACTATTGTAGAAATCTGAACTGATTCATTTATGTACGACTGACAAATATGCATCACATTAAGTTTATTAGTTTGTGTTAAAACTGTGTAATTCAAATGAGTGGAAATGTTATATGCAATTCAAATACATTTAGGCCTATATATATATATATATATATATATATATATCATCTATAGTGTAGCTTCAAGAACTATTTACTGAGCCTAAGAACTGAAGAACTTAATAAGAGTGTATTTGTTTTACAGATTCTTGGAAGAGCATTATTAAATGCATAAATCAGTGGATCTGGGGCAGGAATTATAACTTTCTCCACAACATGACAGGCAAGAACAGACCTGTTAACTGGAAATGTACCATCCATGTGAATAATATAATAATGCTGTGATCCCTTAGGCAAAGCAGTGCCCTCCACTCTTCTGGAAACTGAGACGAGAGACTTTGAAGACGCCGGGCTGTTGCTCAACTCACCCTACTTCTCAGTGCTGAGAAAAGAGAGAAACATCGACCTCATCATTTCACTGGATTTCAGTGAGGGTGATCCTTTCATGGTATTACACGCATATTTAATTCTCTACAGTTTCATAAGAAAATATTAGTGATTAAAAAAACAAGAGAAATTCTGCTGCTTTTCCACTGCAGACGGTGAAGGAAGCTGCCAAGACGTGCAAGAAACTAAACATCCCTTTCCCTGAGGTCAACATTCCCAGTGGACACTCAGAGAAACCAAAGGACTTCTATGTGTTTAAAGGCAAAAACACTCCAACCGTGATCCACATCCCTCTCTTTAATATGGTCAACTGTGGAGGCAAGTTAAAATCTTACAATGTCCTGAATAAAGCTAAAATATCATCTGTGTTCTGATTTAAGTGTGTTAATGTTTCTTCAGATAAAATTGAGGACTGGAGGAAAAATTATAAGACCTTTCAAGGTCCTTACAGCGCTAAGATGATCACTGATCTCGTGGAGGTCGCTGGAAAAAACATCACAAACAACAGAGGAAAACTGCTGGAGCAGATCCGTGCGGCCGTTGGGCAAAAAGGATCTAGACGCTAACATGTAAAATCTGAATATAGACTAAACTGATTTGCATATCAGCAGTGTTGGGGGTAACTGATTATGTAACTTGAGTTACGTAATCAGATTACTTTTTTTCAAGTAACTAGTAAAGTAACACATTACTTTTAAATTTACAATTTAATATCTGAGTTACTTTTTCAAATAAGCAGCACAAGTTACTTTGTTTTTCCATTTATTGACTGACGCCTCTCCTGTCGACATGTTGAGAGGAATCGTAAGCGCAGAGGCGTTGTGTGTAACGTAACACATTACTTTCCTTAAAAAGTAACTAAGTAATGCAATAGTTGCTTTTTATGGGCATAATGCATTAATTTCCAAAGTAACTTTTCCCAACACTGCATATCAGTCATTTTACAAGCGTTTAATTTCTTTTTCTGTCAGCTTTTTTTTTTCTGCAAAATGCTTTTTTTCTGCTAATTCTGTTTAATATGTTTCGGCATATTTCAATGTTTCTTTTTGCATGCTGATTATAATAAAACAGAGTTATGATCCTGAATGCTGACTGGTCAATTCAGAATTTCATCATTTTTTCTTTCCCCCTACTAGGGGACATACAGTATTTAAAATGGGTTCTTATTAACTCCACAAGGGTTAGGATTTGGTTTCCCTAAATGCAGTGTAATAATTAAATTTCCCAGAAATTTCTTCCATGCCCTTAACAGTTAAATACACTAAAAAAAAGTTAAGTATTTGAATCGCCCCGGGTTACTTCACTGTAACCGTTCCCTGAAAAGGCGGGAACGAGAAGCTGCGCTTAATTCAGCGCTATGGGAACGTCTTTAAGTCGTGACCAGCTGTGAATACGTGTAAAACAACGTCAATGAAATTGACCTATATTTATAGCCTGCGTGACGTCATTGGAACACGTCATATGCAAGGCTATAATTAGATGTGCCACAGGTGCATCTGCAGACATTTTGTCTGAAGAGCAGTCCCGGGACATCCCAGTGCAGTAATGAAGCGCAGCTTCTCGTTCCTGCCTTTTCAGGAAACAGGGTTACAGTGAAGTAACCCGGGGCGTTCCCTTTCAAAGGCTACACTTGAGCTGCGCTTAATTCAGCGCTATGGGAACGAGAATACCCACGCCGCCGCACTGTGTGTCCGGACCCCCAGGCTGTGAAGTGTGTCACAAGTGCAGAGAGTCTCAGACACTAGCTTGTGATGTTGAGTCAAGGACGCAAGAGCCCGGAGTAACATGAACATCCAAACTATAAAACTTTATGAATGTGTGCGGAGAGGACCAACCTGCCACATCACAAACATTTTGTAAGGGGGCGCCCCCCGCCAAAGCTCTAGAAGAGGCAACCCCCCTGGTGGAATGAGCCCTGATGCCTGTTGGCAAAGTGTGACCACGCACCTCATAGGCAAGGGCAATAGCATCTCTTACCCAATGTGACATGGTCTGTTTTGTGACAAACGAATAGTTGCTCTGACTTACGCCACTGGCTAGTGCGGTGGATGTAGGTCTGAAGAGCACGGACTGGTCACAGTCTGTGAAGCCTCTCTTGCTCCGGCGTAGTGAACGCTAGAGGGCAGAAGGCTTCGAGAGTGACCAGATGCGAGTTCAAGAAAGGAACCTTAGGCAGATAGTCAGGATGAGGATGCATAATAGCTTTCACCATCCCTGGGGCAAAGTCTAAGCAGGATAGCACAATGGACAGAGCCTGCAAATCCCCAATTCTTTTCAGAGAAGTTATAGCCATAAGAAAAAACATTTTCAGAGTTAACAGCTTGTCAGAAACTGACTCTAACAGTTCAAAGGGGTCTCAACCAGGTCCTCTAGGAATAAGTCCCATGAAGGAATCCTGGTTCTAGAAGGAGGCTTAAGCCACCTAACTCTCCGAACAAAGCCAGAGAGCAGGACATTTTTGCACAAGGGCACCCCGTCAATCAGAGCGTGGCAAGCTGAAAGAGCGGCCACATAAACCCTGAGAGTGGCGGGGCATGTGTCTGTTGATAACCTTTCCTGCAGAAAATCCAGAACTGCAGCAACTTGGCAGTTTACTGGATCTGCATTGTGTGCAGTACATCATCTTTCAAAGACACCCCATTTGTTGGCATAACTTGATCTAGTGGAGGGAGAAAGAAGTACAGTGGACATTGCGCTGCCTGTTGGGGCGAAGAGGTCCATTTCTGTTCATAAAATCTTTACCAGATTTGACTACCTTGGGTGGAGTTTCTACTCCCCCGTCGGTATGCTCTGTCTGGACAGATATCTGGGGATATAAATTGCCCTGAGGGACAGGAACTTGTCCTGAGCCCAGAGCAGAATGTGCTGCACTAGCCTGTCTAGACATCGCAAACGCAGTCCACCCTGGCGATTCGTATTAGAGGCTACCGTCGAAATGTCCACCCGCACTAGGACATGGTAACCCCTTAGCTGGTGGAGGAAGTACTTCAGGGCCAGAAATACAGCCATCAATTCGAGGCAATTGATGTGCCAATCGAGATGATGACCTCACCATATCCCTTTGGACTGGACGGCCACCTAAGGCCGCTCCCCAACCCGGGAAGCGTCTGTTGTTGGAATCTTGCAACATCAACACATATAGAGTGGGACCCAAGGTGAAGAACTGGGGTCTAAGCCACATAGAAAGGGAACGAAGCCACAGCGCGTAACCCTTACCATAAACATGGATTTTTGAAGGTACACAAAGCATTAGTGTGTGACTTACCAAAAACATAGAAAGGGTACAAAGCACTCAGCGCGTGCCCTTGCCCTTATTTGCCGTGGGGAATTGCTTGGACAAAATCTCCCGGCTCTGAGCCACAACTGAAACAGTCTCATATGCAAGAGGCCTATAGGAATCACCGAGGACGCTGATGCCATGTGACCTAACATTTCTTGATACTGCAGAACAGTGCAATTTTGGCCTAGCCTGACATTGTTCAGGGTGGTTAGAATGGTCTCGACTTGAGCGGGAGACGATTGTGCCCGCATCATGGTCGAATCCCATATGACCCCTAAATGTCGTTCTCTGGGTAGGACAGAGAACACTTTTCTTCTCGTTTAGTCTCAACCCTAGAGAAACTAAATGAGCTAGTAGGACATCCGTGTTGTAACGTCATCTCTTGTGACTGTGCTAGTATTAGCCAGTCGTCTATGTAATTCAAAATGCGAATGCTCTGGAGTCAGAATGGAGCCAGTGCTGCATCCATGCATTTTGTGTATGTGCGGGGTGACAGGGCTAGGCCGAATGGAAGAACCCGATATTGGTAAGCTTCGCCCCTGAAAGCGAACCTCAGGAACCTCCTGTGTTGTGGCAATATTTCTACGTGAAAATATGCGTCCTTGAGATTGACCGTGACGAACCAATCGTGATGTTAGATTGCGACACGATCATCTTTCCGGTTAACATCTTGAACTTGAGAACTTTGACTAAATGGTTTAAGTCTCGAAGATCTAAGATTGGACGCAGCCCCTCGTCCTTTTTGGGAACTAAGAAGTATCTGCTGTAGTAACCTGACTCTCTCTCTAGAGGGGGAAACATGCTCTATGGCCCCTTCTTCAGAAGAGATTGCAGCTCTTGTAACAGTAAAGTCACTTGCTCCGGCTTCACGGTAGTGGAGACCATGCCGCTGAAACGCGGAGGACGATGAATAAATTGGATTCTGTATCCTTTTTCTACTGTCTTTAGAACCCACACAGAAATCCCTGGCAGTAGCTCCACGCTGCCAAGTTCTCTGAAATGGGCACTAATTTTGATACTTCCCTTTGAGGGGATGTTAGATGTTCCGCATCCTGATGTGTTACAGGAATCAAGGGAACACCTAACATTTCACTGAAAACCGCTGCCCCCCGAAGCACCAGAGGTTGGCGGAGAAGGAGGTTTTATGTGGAGATATTGAGAAGGGGCGGGTGTTAGATATTATGAGGCTGCTGAGCGTGACGAGCCAGTCCCCAGTTTTTACGAGGGGACGCGCAACTCGCCACAGTCTGCTTTTGAGCCTTTCTTAGCAGGTCAGACTGGACCACCTGCAACACTGCCATAGTGTGCCAGGCGCGGCGCCAGGATGGCATAACTTGGGGGGTATTTTAATCCCATGGGGGGCGCCATTACATGTACCCGGCGACTGATTTGGCCCGCTGCCCTGCTCCTTTTCATTTATTTATTTACTTGGGATATTTATTATTACTCGATATTATTGCCTGCGTGACAAGCTCTAAGCGCGTGCGAGTATGCGCTTAGCTATTAATGTCGCTGTCTGTTCACGAAGTGCTGAACTGTCAATCACTATATCATCGTGGCCTATAACTTTGTCAGGAAAAGACCCAAAAGCGGGGATATATAGCAGCAAATCAAACTTTACTAATGAAACAGAAGATCAGTGGCCTGTTGCATGAAGCTAATTGAACAAACTCTGAGTTTCAGAGTAGGTTTGCAGTTGACAAATCCAGATAAATCCAACCTGGTTTAGATCAAGTTTAACTGTTGCACAACGCTCGGTATAAACTTTCTCTGTTAACTCAGGTTTAATCCAGAGTTTGCAAAGCACGTGCACCTGAAAGTCTGACATGTGCGGCAAACAGCCAATCACACGGAACAAGGAGAACGTCAGTTTGATTCACTTCTCGCGAGAGAGCAGTGCAATTCGTGTCGCTTCCGAAGATTAAGAGATCGTTATGAAAAATATGAAATAAAACGCATTTACAAAGCAGGAATAAACACTGCTGCTGCAGTGAAAGTTTGAAAAAGCAGCTGAAAGAAAATATCTGACTATATCAATGCATGTGAATCAAACAAATAGTTAATATAGTTTCACAAAGAGCTCAAAAGAATACGCTTAACCTGTTTAAAAGCTTTATATATTATGCATGCATTATATTTATTTTAATTTAAAAGCAAAGTTCAATATTGTCAATTAATATAATAGGCCTAATTATATGAATATGTCATGAATTATTCATAATTTTAATTTATTTAATATAAATATAATGAATAATTAACAGCAAATGTTGAGCAATTTTGTCTCTAAAATGTTTTCACTATAAACTGATTTAATTTGGAGCGGGAGATACAGGGGGAGTGGCTTTATTACATCAGATACGTGTCACTTTACTCACAGCTGATTGGTCGAGTTTGGGTTTGTGATCTCTAACCCAGATTAAAACCTGCTCCGGAGCAGGTTAGCCGTGTAGCGTAAATTACCATAGCAATGAACCCCGCTAAAAACCAATCCACCTTCATGAGCCCGAAAAACCAGAGTTTGCTCAAACTAATCTTGAACTTACCTGGGTAGCAACTGAAACCGGCTTTGTGCAACAGGCCTCAGAGGGCCGGGCTGGGCCAACAACTCCAGCAGGGCAAAGAGAAGAGGATATGTCGAAGTCCAGGCAGAGTTCGCTACCGCCCGGGGAGTCAGTCAGAACAGCGAACAGTCCAAAGGTGAGAGCAGGTGCGGAGTGAGAGAGACAGACGAGCAACAGTGAGATCAATGAGCAAACCAGGACCATAGACAGTGCAGAGAGAGTCAAACCAGGAAGCAGTCCATATAGCAAAAATGCCGAAAGAAGATCCGTGAGCATATAAGCCAGGTACCAAGCCAAGAGTCCATTCACTGGCCGAAGAGCGCTGGCAGGAGAGGATTCCGTAGTTGAGAGTTTAAAATCAGAAATAGGCCTACACACAAAAGGAACAATATCACTTTAAAAAACATTTGTTTAATTATTCTTAAAATGATGTAAATTATGTTTGCAACAGTGTTTTTCCTAGATTAATGGGGTGACATGTCTGAGTGTGAAACTGCGCATCATTATAATAAGCCTAATTATATATTTCTTTCCACGCATGACAGAAAGCCTGCCATAATGGAAAAAAAACAGAATGAAACCACATATAGGCCTAACTGACACTGCAGACAGGGTCAGAAACATTTAACTTACTATTAAAAGAGTTGTAGCCTCCTAGATGTTGTGCTGAACCTCCTGAGAAGCATCTCATTCCATTCTCCTTCCTTCTGGAACTTAGTTGTCAGGTCCTTCTCAAATGATAATTGAACAAGGTGAGCTTTTCGCTCGTGCAGCATACTGCGTCTGTGTTCACACATTGCAGTCGACGCCCCAAATGTCAATGCAAGTTTTATTGCTAGCAGTACTGTTGGCATTGTCGACAAAACCTCGCAGTATCTTTTCAGAGTGTGTGGGATCCACTTCTTGTCTATAGTTTTGATCAAAAGTTCATTCAGGAAAAAATTGCGAGCTACAGTGAACTCTGATTCCACCGATTCAGTTGTGGTTAACTGCAACAGCGGCTTGATCTTGTTCACGTCCAGAAAAAAGGGGCTGTCAGCGTCCATGGCACATAGAGCCTCTACCAGCTAGGTATTTCTTTCGCTAAATCGTGATGAGATTTCCCCCAGCACGACATCCAAAGTATAAAAGAATATTCGTTTGCACTCACTTTTGTCTCCATCACGTTGACCCACTGTGCTTTCAACCACATAATCCTGCATGGTTTTGTTCATGAGTCTTTGTCGTTTGCATGTTGGTGTGGCAAGAGTGCTTGATACCTGGTGGTATTCACATTCATGGCACAGGTTTTCAAACTCCGCATCGCATCGTAGATGTTCAATACACTCAAAGGTGCTGCGGACTAGTTGGACACTGGTGTAAAGATCAGCAGCCTCAGATTGCAACAGTTTATTTGAAGGATCGAGGAGGCCCAGGATTTTATGGCTCATATAAGCTATGAAGCTGAAGCTTGGCTCGGTTGTGGCTTTAAGTAAGCCTGTAGCCTCAAGTCTCACATCCGTGCTGAATGAGTGAGTGGATTCGATCTCGCGCAGCGTTTCAGTTATGCTGTCACCAGATTTCACAATGACTGACACTGTAGCGAGGTGCCCAGTCCATCACTAAGCAAGCAGTCTTTTCAGTTTTTCACCAGTGTATTGTGCTGCTACAGTGGGTTTCCGAAAAAATGTGTAAAGGGAATTGCACACATTGAAAAAGTTCTCTATCACTCTCTCAGACGACATTGCATTAACCACCACTAAATGCAGCTGGTGATTAAAGCAATGCACATATGGCACTTCACGATTTAATTTGTCTTGCAGTATTTTTTGCATTCCGCCGTGTTATCCAGACATAACATTGGCACTGTCGTAACACTGACTTAAAACCTTGTCAAGGCTAAGGCCAACATTAGTTATTTCGGAGATAACTAGTTCAGTTAAGGTCAAGGCGTCACATTGTTTGCTTGTAGTCATTTTCAGCATCTCTCTCGCACACAACAACTGTCATCAACATATCTCAGTATAATAGAAATGTTTTCACACCCAGTTGAGTCTTTCGTTCCATCTACTGTAAGGGTGTACCACGAATCTCCTTCACAATGTGCTCTGTGACAATCTCACTCATTAGAGATATGACTTGGTTCTGGATGTCATGGGACGTATACGTGGCATTACGTGGAATTGTGCTGAATGCTTTTGCGAACTCTTTGTCCTTTTTCAGTGTGTACTCTAATAAGGCTAAGAAGAGACCACCACTTTTCTCTCCCATGGAGTCCACGGCATCTAAACTCCCTCGCAAAGGAAGGTCGTTCACAGCAATGAACTACACTATGTCCACTATCGCTGACACATATACACGATTTCTTCCTAGTTGCTCAGTATTGACAAGAGTGGAAATTTCTTTACCCACTGTGCGGCGAGTTATTTTGGTCTTCCACAAAATCATGCATTTTAAATGCTCCTTAGAAGTTTCATGCTTCCCAAATCCTTTAGTGCTGTCATTTGTGTGTTTCCAGTTTGAATAGCCGGTATGAGTGAAAGCTCGGTCGGAATTTGCATTTGATCCCATGCTGAATTTTCTACATGCATAGCAGAAGGCTGCATCTGATTTACAGGAGTACTCAAGCCAGTCTCTGTTCTTATACCAGGCACTACAGAAAGCCCGCTTTCTCCCGTTAAAATCACAGGTTGGATATTTCTCAAGACGAACCTGACTTGGCTCCTCATCCCCAAGGTCATCAGGGGCTATCGGCTAGGGTAAAACAGGTGCGAGTGACGCTGACATCATGCCGCTGCTGCTTCGGACAGGCACGGGCTCTTCACCTACTTTAGCGGTTGGTTTGACGGCCTGTGCAGGGAGAGGCTGCTGGGCAAGTTGGTCGGTCGGGTCACTACCATGCTTAATTTTCTCAGCAGTACGGCCACGGCCAGCAAGCCATTTCCGAATATCCATTGCCAGTGTTTAATGGTCATTAAAAGTACGCACTCAGTCTCACTAATATATACCAGAAAAATAAAAACAGCCGCTAATAGCGCGAACAAATTATTATTTTTTTTTAAATACTTGCGAGAACAAAAGAGTGAGAAACAAGAATTCATTTATTTTTGTTTTTATTTACTTTTGTCCAGTCCAAAGTAAATAGCGCGAAACAATATTTCTTTAATTTATATATATATTTATTAATTATTCATATTTATTTGTTCATTTATTTTTTAAGTTGGCTGGTCACAAGGTTTTCATAGTTTTCAGTCACGTGACTTATGCGAGACCTACAGTGTTATTTTAATTTTTGATGTAGTTTTAGCCTATTAATATTTTTAATTGGCTTTTATTTTTATATTTTTAGTTTCCGTGATAATTGTAGTTTACTTTCTTTTCTTTTTATTTTTTTTTTTTATTCTTGTTTTAGCAATTTCGTTATGTGCTTTTGTCATTTTATTAGTTTTTTTTTTTTTTTTAATTTTGTGTTTTTCAACAAATACTATAGGCCTATTTTATTTTATTTACTTAAATGTTAAAACTTAAATGTTTTAAGTTTTAGTTAATAATAACCCTGTTCCCACGAATTTTCACGAATTAGGTAGGCTAATGCCGGTCCGGGACTCCATTAGGCCAGGAGTCTCACACTTAGAAAGGCCCCCCCATAAATCCACAGCAAAAAACAAAAAACACAACAACAACAACAAAATATTATTGCAAACACAATTTACAATACTTTTCAGAATAATGAAACAAATGGGAAAGTCAATACATTTTGTGCATTTCTAACTGTTAATAGAACATCATTTTATGAAACAGTTATATCGATGTGTAAAACTGAATTTAGTTCTCCAAAACTGGGGGGGCAACGCCCCCCTTTGCCCCACCATGGCGCCGGGCCTGAGCCTTCCGTCTCCAGGTCACAATTACCAAACTGGTTCCGTGTGTGTATCACACCAATGTACATATTTTACAACAGAAAATTAAAGTTATTAATTATGAAGGCTATATTCAATATAAACTGTAGTATTATTTTTCTTCAAAACTATCTAAAAAAAGTTTAATGCCAGTAGGAATAAAATGTAATGCTTTTTAAGGCCTTAATTTTCACAAAATCCATTTAAAGACTTTTAATGCTACGCGGATACCCTGTGTGTGTGTGTATATATATATATTTCACAAGGGTCAAGAAATGTAATAATATCCGAATAGAAATTTATGACAAACTAAACAGGCTTAAATAATATAGAGTACATTAAAAAAATACAGGAATACGTAGAGGATCAAGCACCGGATATATCAATAAACATCATGAGTTTCAATCACAAATTATGGAAGCTGCTCAGGTGTAATAGGATACAAGTTAAACAAGAGGGCACCAGAGCTCAATCTTTACTGCTTGGACACTATAGAAGTGAGAAACTGTAGAATGGTAGTATTTAATTATTTTTTTTACTATATAATCAAAAAATTTTAAAAATATAATAAAATTAAAACATTTTAAAAATAAATATTACATAAAAGGATCAAATGGAAAGGATAGGTCCAATTAAAGCAGAATATTAAAATGTAAATATATTTGTATTAAAATGTATGTTACCAATTCATTTTTAGTGTTTTGTGCCAACATTTGTGCCATGAATACTGATACTTATTAATTTATTTATTAATCTAATGCCGAAACATGGCATTTATTATAGACCTTTCAGTTTACAATTCAGTTTAGTATGTGTTCAAGTGACATGATAAGCTTTCTCCTGTGACAGGAGAATTCACTGAACTGAATGTAGCTTGTTTATTGAAGATGCAGGACAACCAGCTAGTAATGCATTACAGTAATCTAGTCTAGACGTCATTAATGCATGAACTAACTTTTCTGTATCAGAAACAGATAACATGTTCCGTAGCTTAGCAATGTTTCTGAGGTGGAAGAAGGCTGTTTTTGTAACATATGAGATATGATTTTCAAAGGACAAGTTGCTAATATAACACCTAGGTCACCTAAGTAACAGTACATCCTTCTAAATGCAAATTGTACAGGTTTTTGGTCCAATAAGTAATACCTCAGTCTTGTCTGAATTTAATAGAAGAAAATTACTAGTCATCCAATATTTTATATCTTTAACATACTCTGTCAACTTGCATAATTTAGAGATTTCATCTGGTCGCGATGAAATATATAACTGAGTATCATCTGCATAACAGTGGAAACTAATTCCATGTTTTCTTATAATATTACCAAGTGGCAGCATATATATTGAAAACAACAGAGGCCCAACACAAAGCCTTGTGGCACTCCATAATTTACTAACGTTATCTTAGATTTTTTCAAAATGGTGATGGTCTGATAGGTACAATCTAAACCACCTTAATGCCTGTCCCTGAATACCAGTGTAAGTTTGTAGTCGTAAGAGTATTTTAGTTTCTTAATGAGAGGCTTAATAACTGCCAGCTTACAGTTGACATAGAGATAGAGACGAGTTAATAATATTGAGAAGAGGCTCTTCTGTAACAGGTAACAACTCTTTCAGTAGTTTATTTAGTACTGGATCTAATAAACATGTTGTTGGTTTAGATGCAATGATAAGTTTATTTAGCTCTTCCTGTCCTATAGTTGTAAAGCACTGCAACTGTTCCTGAGGGGCGATAATTGAGGCTGAATCATAAAACGCTGTCAAAGGTTGTACATTTACAATTGTAATTTGATCACTTAGAAAACAAAACTCAGTGTTCTGAGAAACAAATACATTTTTCACCCTTTCTTTTCTGTTTATTTTGTAAATATATAGTGAATATGCATACAAGTCACCTCTTCTTCTATAGCACTTTATACAATACAGATTGTTTCAAAGCAGCTTCACAATAGTAACATGTTCAAATTCTCCTGTAAAGCAGCTCTAACAAGCCAACAGTGTCATCATTCAGCTCAAGTCAGTTCAGTGTTGATTCAGTTCAGTTCAATAACTGTAAAATTCATCAATTCTGCAACAATTGTGCATACATAATGTATATACTGTGTTTCCCTTTCGTGGGAGCTATCGACGCTACGTTGAATGACTTGATGGGAACCCTCTGCGTGATTGCGTCGTGAAGCACTTCTGTATCTAACCAATGATGAGACGAGACGTCAGAGGCGGGTGACGTCACGGACCAGGAAACTATAAAGCACACCCAGAACAAAGAACGCTAGCTTCTGTTGTCTTCAGCAAGTGCTCTCTGTATCTTGTGTGTCTTATTTAGTGCTGTCTGTCCCGTTTTCTCACACAGTGATCTCTTCGTCTGAGGACAAGAGTTTCAAAAAAACACTCACAAGACACGATATATATATATATATATATATATATATATATATATATATATATATATATATATATATATATATAAAATGGCGGAGAAAACCAGCAAGCAGCAGTTCATTAAGTGTGTGCTTCCCTGCACGCGATTCATCTCGGGTGTGGACACACACAAGATGTGTGTTGTTTGCCTGGGAGTTGAGCATGCACAGGCAGCTCTCGAGGGGGCTGTCTGTGTACACTGCGAGCGGCTCACTCTCAGAGTGTTAAGATCACGCCGGGCGCTCTTTGAGGAGGGTGCCGCGGCGAGTGTTCCCCGCGGATCAGGTCCTGCTGCTGCTGAGGCACAGCGGAAGTTGCATTCGTGGGGATCACAAATGGATTTGGCAGAGGGGGGAGAGACGGGCCCAGCCTTATCGCTCCCCTTACCTGCCAGACCCAGTGTCTCTCCTTTGGTGGTGGAAGCACGCGCTGCGGTTTCTTCCCCCCGGAGGGAGACACCGACGCTCAACATATCTTCCTCCGAGGAGGTTGACGTGGTGAGCGTCGAGACTGGAGATGAGGACCCGCCATCCTCGTCTCCAGCTTATGAGGAGCTGCTGGAGGTGGTGACCAGGGCAGTCGATAAGCAAAAAATAGACTGGCCCGCAGAGAGAAGCGAGACGAAATCAAAAAGCAAGCTTGATGAGCGCTTTCTCCCCGCACGGTCACTACCCCAGCATCGGGGTCTGCCATTCTTTCCTGACCTCCACACCGAGGTGTCGAGGTCGTGGAATAGACCAGTTCAGTATCGTGTGTTCAGCCCTCAAACATCAACATATAGTAACATCGTGGGGCTGAAACACCACGGCTATGGGGCGATGCCTCGGGTCAAAGAGACGCTTGCGAGCTATCTCTCGCCCGAGTCTGCATCGTCCCTCAAGACCCCGACATTGCCCACTAAGCTTTTAAAAACAACATCGGGCTTGGTGGGCAAGGCTTATTCGGCAGCAGGTCAGGCTGCAGCTTGCCTCCACACTATGTCTATTTTGCAAGCTTACCAGGCTGACCTGCTGGGGGAGATAGATGAAAGCAGGGAAGCGACATTTGAGTCTATACAGGAGCTTAGAAGGGCGACAGATCTAGCTCTCCGGGCCACCAAGGAGACGGCCAAATCAATCGGCTGCTCTATGGCAGCCTTGGTGGCCACGGAGAGACACCTGTGGCTCAATTTGTCGGACATGAAAGAGAGCGATAAGAACATCCTCATGGATGCGCCGCTGTCTCCTGCGGGCCTATTCGGCGACGCAGTGTCATCTGTCGTCGATAGGTTCCAGGAGACGCGTAAACAATCAGCGGCCTTCCAGAGATTCCTTCCCCGCCGCGTTCATCCCCCTGGGGCTGCTGAGCGGGAGCAGCCTCAGCCGATAGCCGGCTCCTCAGCTCATAGAGCGCAGCAGAAGGCCAGCGTGGCCACCCGTGCTCCCCCGCAGAGAGCTTGGGGACCGGGGCGGTCAGCACAGGCGAAGCCTTCCGGGGGTAGGGCGGATCTGAGGACCGTCAAAGAAAAAGTCCTGACGCCAGCTGTCTGGGACTCACGAGGGCAGCCCCCCCCCGGAGGGGTTCGGGTATTAAAAAATCTGGTACCCGTTCCCCTTCGGCGCCCTCAGGGGGCCGTTCTGCCAACCCTGCCACCCAGTGTGCGTGAGGGCGCAGCGGTCTCCACCGATCCTCCGAGGAGGGTCGGTCATCACTTGATTCGTTTGTCTGCCGGTGCGCCGCGTCAGACCAACGAGCCAAGTGCTCAGAAAACATCAGAGTCCAGTCTCGAGAGACTGGTTCCCTTAGTAGAATTTATGGAAGAATGGAAACGTCTCCCGAACATTTCGAAATGGGTGCTGCTCATCGTAAAACAGGGTTACAAAATACAGTTCGGCTCTCGGCCGCCCAGGTTCAACGGGGTTCTTCCCACAGTCTCTGATTATGGAAGTCTCTGATTATGGAACAAGAAGTTATGACACTCTTGCAAAAAGGAGCTATAGAAAGGGTTCCTCCTCCCAGCAAGCTGTCAGGTTTTTACAGCCGCTACTTCATTGTTCCAAAGAAGGATGGAGGGTTACATCCGATCATAGATTTACGTGTGCTAAATCGATCTGTACGAAAGTTAAAGTTCAAAATGCTTACACTCAAACAGATTATCCCACAGATCAGGTCCGAGGACTGGTTTGTGGCGATAGACCTGAAAGACGCATACTTTCACGTATCCATCCATCCTCATCACAGGAAGTTCCTCAGGTTTGCTTTGGGGGGCGAAGCTTACCAATACAAGTTTCTTCCCTTCGGCCTATCTTTATCACCCCGCACGTTCACGAAGTGCGTGGATGCAGCTCTGGCTCCGTTGAGACTCCAGGGCATCCGCGTACTGAACTATATCGACGACTGGTTGATACTAGCTCAAACAGAACAATTGGCAGTTCAACATCGAGATGTTGTTCTGTCGCACGTGAAGAAGCTTGGGCTGAGGCTCAATGCCAAGAAAAGTGTGCTGGTTCCGAGTCAAATTACCAACTACTTAGGGGTAGTTTGGGACTCCACCACGATGCAGGCATATCTATCCCCTGCTCGTGTGAGTTCCATTCTCGGGGCCGTGAAAGGGGTGAAGTTTGGCCAGTCACTCACTGTAAAACAGTTTCAGAGACCGTTGGGTCTTATGGCAGCTGCGTCCAACGTGGTAACTTTTGGCCTTCTGCACATGAGACCCTTACAGTGGTGGCTCAGGACCAAGGGGTTTTCTCCAAGGGGAAATCCTTTTCGCATGATCAAAGTCATGCGGCGATGCCTTCATGCTCTGGTCATGTGGAAAAAGCCTTGGTTCCTGTCCCAGGGACCTGTGCTGGGGACTTCTCGTCGTCGTGTAATGCTTATGACGGATGCTTCCCTCGCGGGCTGGGGGGCAATCATGAGTGGTCGCTCGGCTCAGGGTTTATGGGAGGACCATCAGCTTTCCTGGCACATAAATCGGCTGGAGATGATGGCGGTATTTCTTGCATTGAAACACTTCCTCCCAGACCTGAGGGACCATCACGTGTTGGTCCGCACGGACAACATGACGGTGGTCTCATATATCAACCATCAGGGGGGTCTGCGGTCTCGCAGACTTTGCAACTTGGCCCGTCGGATCCTCCTGTGGGCCCAGGGAAAGTTCCTTTCATTGAAAGCAGCTTATATTCCAGGGCATCAAAATGTGGGAGCGGACGCCCTGTCAAGGCAGGGGCCGAGGCCCGGGGAGTGGAGACTCCACACCGAGGAAAAAATTCGGTCAAGCGGAAGTCGACCTATTTGCTTCGGGAGAGTCAACCCAGTGTCCACTGTGGTACTCCCTAACATACCCAGCACCTCTGGGGCTGGACGCTATGCTACAGATGTAACAAGCAGAGTGTACGCATGTTGTGCACCTGCCTGTAGGCGTATATTACTAACGCGGCCTTTAAATAACAAAAAAAAAAAAAATTGCTGCACCATTGACTTTAGACCAGGTTTTTGTTGGTCAAATGTGTGCAGGCAGATTTTCTCACAAATGCAGTTGAGCAACTTCCTCTTCCAAAACAGCAGATGGTGCTATGCAAGGGGATCAATTTAGCGCTAGAGAGCAAACGTAAATCCTGGCAGCGGCAGGCCGCAGCGCCACTTCCTGCCAGCGCCAATACACTGTTCTCAGTGGCGTGCGGCAGTGTTTTTAAAATAACAAGGCAAACACATGTGTATTATTATTATTTTTAGAAATTTTTTTATGTATCACTTTTTTAAAAAAAAAATTCATGTCCCTGTTACACTTAATGTTGTCACATATTCCTGGTAAAATAAACATTACATAAAAAAGGCTAAATACAATATTTTGTATTTTTACACTGTTATATTCTGATTCCATTTATTAAAACCAATAAATCTCATCAAGTTAGTGTTTTTACGTATTTTTACATTTATTCCAAAATAATAACAAAAGGCAGTAACAATACAAACAATATATTTTATTTGTTAACTGATGTTCAGCTGTTCTTTTTAACTTTACCAGCAGGTGTCGCTGTTGGACAGAGTTACTATATAAAAACTAGTGACTTTTACAATTTTTAACGTCACATTTTGTAATACACAAAAATAACAACAATGCAAGTATCGATCATTTTTCTCATCCAGTGTTTTCTCTAAAGAGACTGCCTCCCTTGCCTTGACTGATGGCAGGCAACGACTGATGGCAGAAGCCATGCAACACACAAACATCAGAAATTCATTAATCTTAAAGGGGGGGTGTAATGCTATTTCATGCATTCTGACTTATTTACACTGGTAAAGAGTTGCATTCTCAAATTACAGTATTTTACTTTTTCTTAAATATGACATCCTTGATGACGTATGCAGCCTTCAAATGCGACCTGCGGAGGGCGCAGCCTCCGAAATGAGACGCAGCTCGTGTCACCAAAGGAGTGTGTTTTTGGTTGTGAGGGAAAGATTACCTTTTTCAGCTTCCCAAAGAACCCAGCGTTGAGGGAACAGAGGATGAAGTTTGTTGTTCCGAGGCAGCAGCGGAGTTGTGCACGTATGTTTGTTTGTTCCCGGGATTTTGGTGATGCCAAATATGCATTGTTACTCTATATGTACTCAAGATTAACATGAGATTGGCAGAAACTGTGTGAGATCTGAAATCCCCCCCCCCCCCCCATTACATTCATGTAATGCACGTAAATAAATAAAGTGGTGAATGGAAATTTGGCAAGTATAGGAGGAGTTTGGAAGTTTAGAAAATTTTTGTAATAGCTACAAAAATGAAAATGGGCAAATGTGAGATCACATTAAAGAAATAAATAAATAATGTTTGTGTGTTTGCGTGCGTGTGCGTATATGCCTATCGGCTGCTGAGAACTCCTTTTGTGTGTGTATGTTCTTTTATGGGAAAATGCTTATGCAATTTAGCTTATTGGGTTAATATTCTGGTCACATCTGCTTGCTGGTATGTAATATGCATCACCAAATCTTTTGTTTAAAAAAAAAAAAAATACTCCACCAGATGCCACCGGAAGTGGCGCTGCGACCTGCCGCTGCCAGGATTTGCACTTGCTCTCAAGCGCTAAATTGATCCCCTTGCATAGCGCCATCTGCTGTTTTGGAAGAGGAAGTTGTTCAACAACATTTGTGAGAAAATCGAGCCGAGAGATCTCATAAAAAGGCAAGTGTCTCACAATCGTAACACCCCGGTATGCATTTATATGCTGTAGGTTTGGTATTTGTTCACAGGTTATATGCAATTTGTAGGATGGTTTGTATTTTTTTGTGAAATATTTATTTATATTTGTAAAACAATACATTTGTTACTGCATTCTCGCTCAAACAGGCCTTTGTATTTGCACATTGCTTTCTGTCTGTTTGCGAGTCGAGTTTTCCCTTTGCAAAGCAGATTAAGTTTGTTTGCAAAATGCTGGATTTGTTTGTTTAATTATGGCACAAAATTCACTCCATAGACAACCCTTAGATAGGGTGGGTCTTGACCCCCCACGACTTCCACATATGATTTGATGGTTTGTATGTAGAGGTACTATACAAAAACACCTATTTTAGTCGAGTTAAAGTAGTTTTGTATGAAGTGTTTGCTTTTGCAAGAGATGCATGACGTTTTGTGGTTTTGGGTGTAGAGGTTTTGAGAAATTAAACCATAGTTTCAGAAATTGTGTAAGCAATTTTAAATTTTAACACCCCTTTGTGGCTAAGCAGATATATTTTCCCTAGTGCAGATATTACCCAATTCAATTTCACCTTCAGCTCCTCAGAGTGACAACAGAACAACTGCTGAAATCATACAATATCTAACTAAAAGAAATAGCACATAATAAACGGTAACACAACAGGTTAATTTTTCCAAAATTGTTAAGACATATTTCTTGAAACTTTTACTCATTTTCTAACAACGTTAAACACAAAACCAAATCTTCAAACTATATTCACAAAACCCCTGACTCTACTGGCAAAATCAAACAATCGGCTCAAAACCATTTCACCTAGACTCAAAATCAAACAAAGCTTTCAGATCATACACACAGCCAGTCAATATAGAAACACTACAGATCATTTATTAGACACAACATCAAAAAATGGAGAACACCGAATCCAGAACATCTAGTTAACATCTAGTTAATTATATTGGATACAGTAATAACAATTAGTATTGAATGTCTGTATTTTCAGCACTTGTGTAACCCAGGTAATCAGGTTACCAGTTAAAAGGTTAACAATTACTTAAAAATTAAGTTGAAGAATGCTAAGAAAAAGAAAAAAAGAGGAAAGTTCCAGAAGGAAAACTGTTTCGTCCAATCACAGTCCTCGTTTTAATGACTGATTTTCCTAAGAGCCAATGTTAGCAGCACATTCAGAAGTCCCGCCGGCGCTGCTGCCGCCTTCAGTATGAGCAGAGGGAGAGAGAGAGCGAGTCAGGCAAAGCAGCTGCACGGAACGATCTCCAGAAACTCTCCACATTGAACGATAGATTTAGAGAAAAGTGACCTAAATATAATGAAAGGATTGGATTTCTGAGTGGATGCGATAACTTTGAGAAGCTGTCACCAGAGTGAGAAGAGGGCGAGGCAGAAAATTAGAAATAAAGGCCGATGCAGACCCACGGAGCATCAAAGCACCGCAAATTAACTTCCTTGTTTGAGTAGGATATCAAATTCTTGCTTTGGTGAGTTATATTTCAAATATTAACTTGACATTATGCAAGAAACTATTTGTGTGATATTAGTGTTTATATAGGCCGCTTACGCATAGTGCGCAAACCAGTGCTAATTTACACGTGGGCTAAAGCTAGTCACATGTGAAAATGTTAACGAGTCAATGAAGTGTGACAAACTGTGATGTTTAAGTGTCAATGTGTTCAATAAGTGTTGAGATGTTAAGTTAATATGTTATTTTAAGCGTATACATGATATTTGTTGATGAAAGTGTTTGAATGGAAGATTAATTATTGTTCTGCCTTGTGATTTTACAAGGGTGGGGGTTTTTTTGAGAGATTGTGATCATCTATGAAAGTTTCTCCTGTTCCATCCTGGACATATGAGATGCATTTAAGTGTATATAAATGGTTTAGTTGAGTCTTGAGTCTCAGAAAGCCTAAAAAAAATTATCAAACAGCACCTACATCCCCACAAGTTGTTCGGAAGGGTTTCAAGAAAAATCCTCTGCTTTCATCCAGAAACAATCTCCAGCATATTCAGTTGTCAGTGTAACCCCTCTACCCAGGTCCTACTTGCCCCACTCTGCGCGGGCCTCGAACCTGCGTCTCCGGCGTGGGATTCGGACGCCCTAACAAGGAGGCTAAAGGCTGCAACCTCTAGCATCAGTCACTAGAGCATCTCTTGAGATCAGAGGAGTGAGGTTTACTACTAGGATCTGCACTCTCCATTCCTCAACCCTATAGAAGAGTTTTTCTCGGCATGGCGGTGGAAGGGATATGATCTCCGTCTCCAGGCTGAGGTACCCCTCATCCAAGCCATGGAGGAGGCCTGTGACCAGATGGAGGTAGCAGCAATGCAAGGATGGATTCGTCATTCAAGATGTTGCTTTCCAAGGTGTCTTGCTAATGACAACATTGCCTGCGATGTTGATGAAATTCTCTGGCCAGATCCAGCTAGGCGAAGAGACAATGTCTAGTTTTTTTTTTTTTTTTTTTTTTTTTACAGTAAACTTACAGTACAATACGTAAAGTGACATTTTGTTACAGTATTATGAATCTCCATGTCAACATTTTGGGCGTGTTGAGAAATAAATGAGTTTCTTCAGTCTGCAACATTGGTCTTGTGTAGTGTTTGGTGAATTTACATTATATTTGTACTTTGTTGATGGTAGCCTACTCTAATCATAGGGAAGTAGAAGTGCTAAAAGTGTTTTAGGTTTAATCACAGCAGAGTGTAACTCGTGCAAACAGAGTATAGTAATGTGAAACGTGTGTGTTTCATATGGTAACAAAGTGTGGTTTTTAAACAGAAGTGTATAGTTTTTACAAGAGTGTTTAATTATGCAAAGGATCTGTAGTGTTTTGCTAACTGGGTGTGTGGTTGTGCTAATTGTGTGTAGTGTTTTGAAAATCGTGCTTAAGCAATCCAAAAAAACTGTAATAATATCTTCATGTTATCTTCTGATGTTACAAGCAACTGACACTTGTTGTACAAGGTCTGAAGAGCTAGTTTTATCTTCAGACATTCAGGCTATGTTTGATTTTGCACTGCCATAGAAAGCAAATTAAAAATCACCGGCGTGTGTGAAACGCGCTATACAAATCAATTTGACGCGCCTTATAAAGTCTAATAACAAGCACAAACTGTGTTAAATAGAAATTGACGTGCAAGCAAAAAGATTTCTGTCCTACGGTGTTTTTCTACTTTACCACAGTAAAGAATGCGAATATAATAGGCCTAATTAAAAGCGAACGAAAGGAAGAAACGTTTATAATCCCCTGCATGAGTGGAGATTTGGGAAAAGAAACAGAGTTTCCATGTTCAGTGGAATAACTAATGGAATATTGTTAAATTCTACCAGATCGCGATTCTTAAAACGGAATACAAACCTGACAAAGCTTAAAAGTATGGACTCATGTACCTCTCTCATTCGGCATAAACCAAAATATTTCCATGGCTGCGAAGTCACATTTAATTGCTAACCTATTAGCCTATTTCTTCTGTAAACAAAGCTTTGTGCTTCACTCGTGTCATATTCACGTAAAATACTGGCACAGCCCTATCAGTGGGTACCGAATATACCCGGATACTCGGTACTCCCGGTATTACAGAAATGCTGGTATCGTCACATTTCAGTATCGACTTGGTACCGAAGTACGGGTACTTTTGACAACACTAACCTGAACCCTAAAGAAAATGAGTGGAGTGAACTGAAGAGAAGAAGCACCAACATGGATCTGGGAATCTGAAGGATTCTGTATGGAGAAATGGTCTCTGATCTCTTGTCAGGTGTTCTCCAAACTCATCAGGCATTATAGGTGAAGACTCAGAGCTGTTATCTTGGGAAAAGGAGGTTGCAAAAAGTATTGAATAAAAGGGTAGCAATAATTGTGGCCAACGTGTTTTGGAGAAAAACATTTATTTCACAATGTGTTCTGTACTGTATATGCTTGAATGCTCGAATGATTATGAAATTAAGTAATTGCAATACCTCCTTTGTTTGTTATAAGATAAGATGACTAAGCAACAGTTGTGAAAGTTAGGTTTTTGAGTTTGTTGTTTGTAATCAACCACAAAGGTTAACGGTTAAAGGATGAAGAGAGCATGTTGCAACCTCAAGCGGAGGTGAGCCAGATGAAGATTTCAGTTAAGAAGAGGAAGAGTGCTAGAAGAAGACAACAGCGTAAGCCAAGAGGAAGGACAGAGGCTGATACGCCTAGAACAGGAAAATTTGATTATACAAGGCATTGATCAATCGATGAAGTTGCAATTTCCCAAAAAGTAGTATAAAAGTCTGACGAATAAAAGGCCTCCTCAGATGCTGCCTGCATTAAGCGTAGAAGGACACCTGATACCCTAACAAGGGGCGCTTAACAGCATCAAAAAAAAAGCTACAGCTTTAGTTTTACATCTTTAGTTTAAGCTACATCTCTAGTTATAGAGATTTTTAACTTAAGCTGATTTAAGTTTTATTTTGTTTTATTTTGCATTAACTGCTTTGTATTGTAACCAATAAAAGTATTTTTATTGTTACGATTGCCTTCCGTGAGACTTTACTTATAACTACAAACTGAGCCTCAATAAAGAACAACCACAAGGTAGTCTTCTACGTCATCCCTGAAGGACTTCAGCCTGCCGGCGGGTGAGTACTTTATGGTTTAGGCTAGATTTGGTGAAATAGTAAAATCCCAATAAAAATACAGACCTGAGCCAAAATTTATGCAGTTGGCATTAACACAGACAAAATGATAAAAAAATACATTAATTAAAAAAAATGAAAAAGACAAAAATGTCCATAAGGACACACAAGGGATAAGCTAAAAATTCTGGTAACACTTTCTATGAATACCATGCTTATAATGAATTATAGCTCCATTTATACTTATTTATAAGCAAGTATTACTATTTTATAAACATTAATAAAGACTTATTAAGACCTATACCACATTATAAAAACAGTTATAGTTACATTTATATTACTTTTATAATTACTTATAAGTCATGCATTTTCCTTTTCAATGCATGTTCATAATTCATTATGCACTGATTTATAAGTATTAATTAGTCCGTCATATGGTTCCATGAATGTATTTATAAAGATGCAGCTTGCATTGCTATAATGTTATATTATAGTTACAATGACTTTTTATTCAGATTTATTTCTGCCAAATTAGTGAATATATTGTTATTAATAGCAGTGTTGTGTTCTTATAAATACTCATTGTGAGTAATAATAGTTACTAATCTCTATAAATGCATCATTGTTGGCTTTAAGTAAAGTGAAAACATAAATCAAATGTTAAGAAATCTCGAATATGTGCTCATTTTAAATTTTAAGTTGCTTACTTGTAAATGTAACTAATAAACAACAATTCCTGTAATAAAAAAAAACTGCATACATTTTGGCTCAGGTGTGTTTTACTACTTCACCCCAATTTCCTTTAGTAAATCAATTTTACACTAGTAACAAAGTAGTTACACTCAGGACCTTAAGGACAAAAATGTCCCCATTGAAACCCATGCAACTTCTAATCCCAGGGCCATTTAACTAGTTAAAATTATTGGGGTGAAGTAGTAAAACACACCTGAGCCAAAATTTATGCAGTTGGCATTAACACAGGCAAAATGACAAAAAAAAATAAATAAATACATTTTAAAAAAATGAAAAAGACAAAAATGTCCATAAGGACGCACAAGGGTTAAGCTAAAAATTCTTTGTGTAAATGGTCAAGGCCTATTAATTTTTCTTGTGTCTACAATATGGACAGCGATCACAGTGTTTGACTTCTATAAGACAATTTTTAATTAATCCATCAATGCTAAAAATCAGATTCAAAGGAGATGAACCTGTGAACTGTAACACATCTCTATTTCTGATAATCCCAGACTGCTATTACAGTGATTTTATCTCTCACATCAGCAATGCATTTTTTAGTAGCTGTGTCAGTTATTTTTTATTTCCGTTTGAAGCTCCTGAAATGGAGGATGAAGATATTTACCTACAATTAGTGAAAATGAATCACATTGAAAGTGTTTTGTGTTTAAAAGAGGACGTCTTTGACAGCTGTGCCCTCCTAAAACCAGCCAGACCAGATCAAACTGCTTAACATGACCTAATGTTCTAAAACAACATTCAGCTAAAACAAATTTCTCATGTCAAAAACACTAGGTCTATCTACTGCTAAGACAATGGCATCGAAGACAATATTTTTGCATTACACTCTTAAAAATAAAGGTTCCAAAAGGCTGTTTTTTGCAGCGATACCACAGAAGAACTCGTAACGTACAATTAAGCGTGTGTGTTCATATTCTAGGCACATCTGCTTGCCTGTATATATGGATCATTATACTGAATTACATCTATGAATTACTTTCTAGAATATCCCTAAATGATAATATTAATGTTTGTTAAAGAAACAAACATAAATGAAATATCACACAACATTATTAATTTAACATGTGCAAGCATCCATATCCCTGGTAATGTGTCTGAAGTCTTTTGCCTTTTCTTAGTAAAAAGAGCCTTATATAAACATGTTCAATAAGATCAACCTGTTGCCTGCCACAAAAACTAAAAAAAAAAACTAAAAAAAAAAAAAAGGTGAGGTGCATGAGGAGAGTTTGCATAATTAATTACAAGGAAATATTCCTGGTCCCTGTGAATGATTGTATAATTTCATTCACAACCCCCACCCTCATGATTATGTCTGAACTTGAAGTGTGGTTTCAGAGCTATATAAAGAGTATCTTCTGTCCGTATGTCAAGGTAACAGCTGCTGTGGTGTTGTTGGTGAAGACTCAGGATTTACAGGAATAGTAAGTATATATTTTTAAGCTTAAAGTAAATAATGTCGTTTCAGCAATAGCAATGCAGTTAAAAGGTTTCATGGCATTATATATTATATTTTCTGTAATTAACTTTAAAACCAATTTAAACATGGTCAACAGCAGTGGCCTGCACACTATGAAAAGTGCATAAATAAACAACCATGGTGAAAAATGATTTGCGGGATTCATATTTCAATGACAAAGTTTTCAATTTTCTACACATCAAAATCTGTGTAATGTTCTTTAAATATACTATAAATAATTGTATGTTTGGAACAAACTTTAAGTCAGTTTAATTTAAGTTAAAAGGACTTATACAGTTAAAAAAAAAAAACTTTTTTACAGTGCTGCTATTTTGATCCTTACATTTTATTTATCTGACTCTATTAGAATAAAAACTATAAGGATGTAAATTTGCATGACATCTGAAACAATCAGCTGTATTATAGACAGTATATACACTACCCTCCAAAAGTTTTGGACAATATCAGCATAAATCCTTATCATTTTTTGGTGCAAATACATTAAAGTAACTTGACTTTTCATTTTTTATTACATAATAATGGCAATATATACATGTCAAAGTCAGACATGCCCCTTTGCCAGCTGTGATGCCTGGTTACTGGTTTAAACTTGGCCCAGGTTTGTAAAAGATTTTTGGGTCAGCACACCTTAATAGCTTCAACAATTGATTGGCAATTAAGTTTAGAATACAATGAACCAATTAGAACCCAGTTTAGGTCAGATAGCTGCTAATGGTGGATATTTTGATGAATTGAAAATTTAAGTTTTTTCTATGTATAAGCTGTTTATGCAATAAAATATATTTTTGTAGTTTGTGTTGTCCCTTATCAGTGCAAAATTATCACAAATTAAAAAGGATTCCTGCCAATATTGTCCAAAACCCCACTTTTCTAGGGCGTTTCTAAACTTTTGGAGGGCAGTGTATATGAAGAGTTTGGTTCCAAAACGCGATAAACACCATTTAAAAAAAAAATCAGTATTGTATCTGGTCGGTAAGTCAATTTTATAATTTTACTTAAAATGCGATATCCGCCGTGTTATTCTGTCATATTTTCTCCCTTCTTTCCAAACCGCGAAAAACGCCAATCTCCCTTCTCTGCAGAACGCGATATATCTGCTCGGCCAATCACAGCGCACCATTCCACGCACTGTAAACAGTAATGGCGGCGCTCTGAAAACACCCGGCTTCCTAGTTTTCCTTATCTACTTTGTACTTTGTGATCAACAAAGGCAGAAAAATGAATAATTTTGACGACATTGATGAACATGTGGTGGTTTCTGCAGTGAGTAAGAAACATAAGCCATCGAAATCTAATCATTTACGTGAGGAGATTAAGAAGATGAGGCACTCAGGAGGAGGAAAAATGCCGGTGGCTGTTGCTTGTTCCACGACAGCATCAAACTTCTGTCACAGTCCCCAAAACTGAACAGTTTTTAAAAGCCGTTTGACCAAGAATGATTAATTCTCGAATCTGGCATTGCTAGTTTTGATTCTAAACATCTGATAGAGAAAAAAAAAAAAAAAAAAAACGTGTCATGGATTTATTGCATTTTGGGGGAAAAATAATCAGTTTTTATAATAAATCTTTGAAAATCAAAATCTGGATTTTAATTTTTAATGTTATTATAACCTAAAGATGCTATGTGAAAGTTTAAAACAGAAAATAGTGGTTTTCATCTTGCCACTTTCTTGGTAAAGAAAACACATTTTTACTCAAATTAATCAAAATGGATTTATAGCATTTTGGAATCAAACTCTTCATATATATATATATATATATATATATATAATCTCAAATAACAGAAACTGACTTGCATGTGGACTCTATTGTTTTATAGATGAGCGCATCCAAACCCCAGAAAAGGTATGTAATCCTGCTCAGATTCATGGAAGCATTAAAATAAGTTTTGTACTACATTACTTACACAATTAAAGTCTAACTATGATAATAACTGTTCAACATAAACTGCAGACTTAATTGCATTGAAATCTAGAATATTCAATATCTAAATATCAAATAAGTTACATTCAGGACTGTTCTGTCTGTCGCTGCAGCGGTAAGGTGCGAATCGAACCCTCTCTGAATAAGGAGGAGGAGGAGTTTGTAGACGGAAGGAGAAAATCTGTTCTAGAAAGCCTGAAGAAGCTTCAGATACAGTGCAGTCAGGTAAAGCTTCTTATTTTATACTTCATATATCTGAGATGACCTGTGAATGGTGCTGTGGCCGATGAACATCACATGTCACAACAATTTCACTCTTTTGAACTATGCCATTCATAGCAGCAACTGTTGAAACAATGCTAAGTCAGCACTGATGCGTCAATGTTAATAGCATTGATTAAACGGTACAAGGTGATGTTAGTTCATCGTCACTTTCACACATGCAGATAACAATGAAACGTATGAAGTTTTTAACTACACTTCAACGTTATCTCAACAAATTCCTGACCATTACATAATTTCTATTTATATTATTTATAGTAAAACACCGTAAAGTATGGTGAAAACCACTTTAATTTTTATGGATTCCGTTTTTTTCAGTTTTATTTTTTTTTAGACTATTTTAATGGTTGAATTGAATTTTAGTAATCAAAAAGCATGTCTAACTAATTGAAATAATGAAACTTATCCAATTTACCAACAATTTATTAAAAGTTTAACAAAAAAATACATTTTTTAGGGCCCTATGATATAGGTTTTATTCTTTCCCCTCAAATTCTGTTTTATTTTTAATAATAATAAAATTAATATTTTAATTTTCTAGATTCCATTTTAATGGTTTAAATACATTTTAATAATCAAAAAGCATGTCTAATTAATTGAATTCTTAAAAACAACAAAATGTATTAATTAAAAAAAGTATTTTTATGAAATGTTTTGTTTTTTCAGAAATTCTGTTCCGTATTTTAACTTTTCTAGCAATCAAATGAACGCATACCATTTAATTTATCGTTTAACCCTTTGGGGTCTGAGGATTTTTTGGGGCCCTGGAGAAGTTTGGACATGCCCTGACATTTCTTTATTTTGCAAAAAGCACAACATTTTGTTTTTACTCTGAGTGTACACAAATAAAAGAAGACATTTCACAGATTAGAATGGTATATAACTCTTAATTGATATGTCCAAAATTGATAGAGTATTTTTAGTCTGTTTCACACTGGTAAGAAAAAACCGAGGTGGTATAGCCGGCGATACCGCCGACTCCAGAGTGTTAATCATGAAATTAAACTTTTTTTGTCAAACAATGTGCTGCACAACAGAGCTTTACTGTTAAAATTAAAACATGGAAGAAAAACTGAGATTATTCCTTAAAAAGATTTCATTTAATTTATCTAAATTCTACTGTTCAACACTAACACAAGTTAAATCGAACTTTTATTTTGACCGGTTGCTGAAATTGCGCATGTGTGTGTGTGAGGTAAATGAAACCGCGCTTCCACATCATTCATTTCAGAGGCACACAGACTTGCAGGATTCATATTTAAATAGTCTATTTGCGGTTTAATATTCACAGACACTAGTCTATATCATGATTTGATTTAAGTGTACTGACCAGGGTCCTCATTTATCAACAGTGTGTAGAAAAGATTCTATATTTTGTCCTACGAATGAAATTTAGAATGTGCCTAAGTACAAGAAAATCCGTATTAATCAAACGTGCGCACGCAGTTTTTATGCACACGAGTAAGCAATCATTGTTGGTAAATCCCACATGTGCGTAAGTAACATGCTCGTTCACGTTCACGGTCATTAGCATTTGGAAACGCCTCCAATGAACCATATATGGTGACAACACTTCCCTTTAAAAATCACGTGATTGTGTTTTTTCCTCAGCGCAACACAGACAGAGCGACACGCATCATAATCTGAAAACCACGCCCACCGGGGGGGAAAACAATCCAACCGTCTCCATTGACTTTGTATTGCGTGAGGCTGCCTTCTAGTCATTTCTGACTTATAACAAAAAACAGAACAATGTCTAAAAGCTGCGCTGTGACAAGGTGTACAGAAAACAAGCTAAAAAACCCAGAACCAAAAACCCAGAAGTTTTTATAAGCTGTCGATCCAAAAAACGAACATTTAAGTAACTAAAAGGACTAAAAAGTGGATGCAGGCGACTGAGACAGAGCGCGACATGTCATATTACTATGAGAACTATGCCCACTGGAGGGTAACGTAATCAGCAACTATATATATATATATATATATATAATATAAATATAATATATAAAACTGACATTTGGATATTTGACTTAACAGTGACAAAATGTTTACTGCACACGTAGGCTTACTGAGGCATACTGAGTGTCAGGATCCCAAAATTTACCCATTCTTCCTGCTGATGCTTCACGTCTTATTGCCTGTATCCACTTTCGTCTCCTTAAAGGCTGGCTT
Organism: Ctenopharyngodon idella; assembly: GCF_019924925.1. Taxonomy (NCBI): domain Eukaryota; kingdom Metazoa; phylum Chordata; class Actinopteri; order Cypriniformes; family Xenocyprididae; genus Ctenopharyngodon; species Ctenopharyngodon idella. The sequence goes on from NC_067224.1 coordinate 43,429,993, forward strand.
TTACGGTTCGGTAGCTTATAAAAACTTAGTTCTGGGTTTTTTAGTTTGTTTGCTGTACACTTTGTCACACAGCAGCTTTTAGACATTGTTCTGTTTTTGTTATAAGTCAGAAATGACAAGGAGGCAGCCTCACGCAATACAAAGTCAATGGAGACGGTTGGATTGTTTTCCCCCCTGGTGTGGGCGTGGCCTAAATGTGCACTGTCTCTATAGTGGCAAAGAGAGCACTCTCGCCAAGCAGATCAGCACAATATTAGAAAACATTGTTTGCCAAGTCTTCCAATAACGCAAGATAAGCCATTGCAAACATTTTTCATAGCTGTCTTTTACAGGGTTTGACACTAGTTACGCATCGTGTTTAAAACTAGACAAATTATAAATTGAGTGTTTTATAATTAAAGGAAACACAGGACATATGTGGATTGCTTAATGCATACTCAGGGCTCAACGCTAAGGAGTTTTTCTACTGGCCCAGTTGAGCCAGTGGTTAATTTTACTTGCCCTGCCAAAACTGGCCCCACAACAAAAAATGAATAAAGTAAAAGAAAAGAAAATGGGCCTATAAAATAAACCTAACTATTGTTTTCGTTGTTTTTGATACATGTATCCTTAATAAATAAGGTTATAACACCAAAAGCTACTAGATTAACTCACTTAAATTTTAAATATTACTAAACAGTAATAAAATAAGAACAAATAATCAAATTACAAGTAATAACACAAATAAACACAAAAGAACAAACAAATGAAATAAATGGCGCTTTTCAGGTTTATGTAGGCTTAAACAGGAGATTTTCAGGTACAGAAACTGTAATCTAATGTATAATATAACTGTCTATAGATTAAACTTTATTAAAGTTAATCAGTCAAGAGCAGTTATAGATGCATAAATAATGTTTTGAAATGTTGAAAATATAAAACATTAAATACTGTTATTTGAAATTATATATAAAATTAAAAGACAGGCTACTTTAAATATGAAATTTAACCCATCATGAGGTGGCAGCAAGTCCGTGTTAATGAGCGAGTCACTGAGATTCAACCGATTCATTCAAACGGTTGATTCATTCAGGAAGTGTTGCTCAGACGCAAATCAATTCTGTGGACTTTGTTTGAAACTATTTTCATTGGCAAAATAAGTTTGTTAGAGAAAAATGGCGCTCTTCGTGTAATATTGGTTAACTATATTAAATTATATAAATATAAAAGACATACAGGGGCATTTTTGGCCCTTATCTTTAATTCTGGAGGCATTCTAAATGCATTTTAATAAATCACGTACACTCTAAATATGCACGCGCACTAGTCTAAACTACTAAACTACATCACGTAGTGTATGCGTGCACTCAGTGGATGTGTTTTTGTTTGGTTTTTGTAAGGTGAGGGACATACTCGATAATGACAGATCGTTAAATCAACAATTACGATATCAAAGACAATATACAGTATCTCACAGAAGTGAGTACACCCCTCACATTTTTGTAAATATTTTATTATATCTTTTCATGTGACAACACTGAAGAAATGACACTTTGCTACAATGTAAAGTAGTGAGTGTACAGCTTGTATAACAGTGTAAATTTGCTGTCCCCTCAAAATAATTCAACACACAGCCATTAATGTCTAAACTGCTGGCCACAAAAGTGAGTACACCCCAAAGTGAAAATGTCCAAATTGGGCCCAAAGTGTCAATGTTTTGTGTGGACACCATTATTTTCCAGCACTGCTTAACCGTCTTGGTCATGGAGTTCACCAGAGCTTCACAGGTTGCCATTGGAGTCCTCTTCCACTCCTCCATGACGACATCACGGAGCTGGTGGATGTTAGAGACCTTGCGCTACTCCACCTTCCGTTTGAGGATGCCCCACAGATGCTCAATAGGGTTTAGGTCTGGAGACATGCTTGGCCTTTACCCTCAGCTTCTTTAGCAAGGCAGTGGTCGTCTTGGAAGTGTGTTTGGGGTCATTATCATGTTGGAATACTGCCAACATGATACTCAACTTCTTTGGTCGACCATGGCGAGGCCTGTTCTGAGTGGAACCTGTCCTGTTAAACCGCTGTATGGTCTTGGCCACCGTGCTGCAGCTCAGTTTCAGGGTCTTGGCAATCTTCTTATAGCCTACGCCATCTTAATGTAGAGCAACAATTATTTTTTTCAGATCCTCAGAGAGTTCTTTGCCATGAGGTGCCATGTTGAACTTCCAGTGACCAGTATGAGAGAGTGAAAGCGATAACACCAAATTTAACACACCTGCTCCCCATTCACACCTGAGATCTTGTAACACTAACGAGTCACATGACACCGGGGAGAGAAAATGGCTAATTGGGCCCAATTTGGACATTTTCACTTAGGGGTGTACTCACTTTTGTGGCCAGCGGTTTAGACATTAATGGCTGTGTGTTGAGTTATTTTGAGGGGACAGCAAATTTACACCATTTTACAAGCTGTACACTCACTACTTTACATTGCAGCAAAGTGTCATTTCTTCAGTGTTGTCACATGAAAAGATATAATGAAATAGTTACAAAAATGTGAGGGGTGTACTCACTTCTGTGAGATACTGTATAATGCACACCCCTACAACACTGGCCCGATCGGGCAAGTGACTTTTCCGTCTACTGTCCCGATCATCATTTACACTGGCCCCGGGCCATCGGGCAGTCCTTACTGTCGAGCCCTGCATACTGTGACACTCTTAAATGCTTTTTTATGTGTAGTGCCGCTATTCTACCACTAGATTCGCTGCGTAAGCATGCTCAGAGGTGTGCTTATATTTACACACATTTTTACGTATAAGTACAAGTTGGTGAATCCCACACTTTGCAAGAAACTGTTCTTACGCACTCACTACGCACAAATCTGTCTGTACGCACCATTGTTAAATCAGGGCCCTGCTTTTTATTCATTCATCAAAAAATTGACAAATTCCGTGACATTCCATGCTATATACTAAATTTAGTTTTTATGACTGGATTAAATTTCAATATTCAATGTGCAATTTTATGTTTTTCATAAACACTTTTTGTTGTACTGGTTGAAACTCTCTTCACATCCTGATTGCAATCAATAATATAATTGGTCTAAATATTAAAAAATGCACTTAGGGATGTGCCCGAAGCCGAATACCATATTCGGAAAGGAAATGACGTGTACTACGGAGCCCCTGAAGGGAATACACATGAGATGGGAGGAAAAAATATATTTCTTTCTATATATATGCTTTCTCTCACAATTATATAGTTGGGTAATTATAAGGTAAATAATTTGCCAGCATCAGGAAGCTGCTGTTAATATGCGGAGTACTGAAATCGCTTTTGAATGCGCGCGCGCTTTTACTTTCGAGATTCGCAATCACATGTGCTGTGTGTATACTAGGGAGCGTCAGTACTTATTACACATTTCACAAGATTAGATATTTGTCAGTGATGCTCAGAAACTGCAAACCATTCACCATTGTCCTATCAGCCATCTCTTCTTACTCTCTTTACGTGGTGAGTGAAATCTGTTGTGCTACAAAGTAACAGGCTCCTGCTAGCGAACGACTAACCATGTCCCTTTCTGGGATCCGTAGACTGTTTTTTTTTTTCCCGTGCCTTTCCGAATACGGATTTTATATTCGGGCACACCCCTCCCAGCAAACAAAAATATGTTCTAAGAATCTTTTGCTAACATTCCCATTAAGTTATGAAAATGTTATAATTTCTGAATGTTTAAAACGTCCAGTTTTTTTTTACATTACATTTTGCAAACATTATTGAAACATTACTTTTGAACAATCTCTGAACATTCTGAAGCAAGTAGTAGCATTTAAAAATGTTAGACAAACATCTAACTAAACATTTTAGAAAATTAATAACGCTCCATGAATGATGTATAAATAACTTTTTTATGCTAACGTTTTGAGAATATTATTAAAGACCAGATAACATTGAATTAACGTTACTTGAAGAACGTTTGTTTATAATAAATAAAATGCTTTGAATGGTGTGTGTGTGTGTGTTTCAGAATGAGGTGCCAAACATTGCCTTACTGGGTTCTGGAGGAGGACAAAGAGCCATGGTGGGTTTGCTGGGATCCCTGGTTCAGCTCCAGAAAACAGGTCTTCTGGACTGTGTCCTTTATCTGAGCGGAGTGTCTGGATCCACCTGGTACGAACCCTGAGACACACACACACACACACACTTGGTTGAATGTCAAAAATGAGAGCATTTGTTGTTCCTCTGAAGGTGTATGGCCTCCTTATATAAGGAACCAGACTGGTCCACCAAACTAGAGACCGTGAAAGACAAGATCATCAAGAGACTCAACGGTCCTGAAGTCAGCTGGACAAATGCAGTTTCCAAACTGAAGAAATATTACTATGAGAAAGACTTCTTCAGTTTGACTGACGTCTGGGCAGTGATGTTCATCACGTCATGCGTGAAAGAGGTCTGTAAATAGCCTATTCATGACCAGGGACAAATCTGGAAATTATTTATAGGGTGGCAAGAGGACTATGAGGAGTGACACCAAAGCAAGCAATAATGCATATTTCTTGTGGATTTATGGACTGACTTTTGAGTCCATTGATATGCAAAACAGTTGCATTCCTTTAGAGCATAGGCTTAATTTGCGGGTGGGGCGGGTGGGACATGTCCCCACCACTTTTTGCCAGGGTCGATATTGTCCCCACCACTTTTTGAAACATCTCGCGGCACGGATGTATACTAATATAAAAGAAACATCTCCAGTTGATTAGCAATTTGTTCGCTGTGTTAAATAATGGGCGATCAGGCGCTGGGATGTGTTGTTTTTGAAATCATGTTGAGTGCTCGTTGCCGCTGTTATCAGTGGCGCAACAGTGTTCTCTTGGCGCTCGTGCGCAGTGTTCACACGGACGAGCGCTTCAATCTATCGGCCGGAGATTCTATTCGTTCCGGTTAAATCACACAACAAAATGCACATAAACGTGTCCCTGCTCTTGATATACAATCACTGATGAACATCTAATGAGAAAAAAATAAAATAAATTACACGAGGCCGGATTAGAACCCAGAACCTCTGGCACGCTGAACAAAAACTTTACCCCTCGTCCATCAGGACAATTCAATACTAATCGCGGATTTATTGGCAAATGTAAATACTTTCCAGACTAACAAAATATCGTATTATAGTAAATATAATACGATATATTATATTATATTTACCCCCCGACACACACATTCCTGTCCCACCCACTTTTTAAAACAAAGTTACGCCACTGCTTTAGAGGCACCACAAAGTAATCATCTTACTTTAAAAAATAAAAAGAAGTAACAGACATTTTCTATTAAGCATATCAGCTTATTCTAAATATCTCTGAGCTTATAGGAATAGGTCTAGACTACTACATAGAGAATATATAACACAAAATTAATACACAGATGGGTGAGAAAATTAACTTGATACTATGAATAATGAATCCATTGAAATAAGTATTATGTGATTAATTAACAATATTTATAATATAAAGTAAATCGAGTTAAATTGCGCTTTTCACAATAACTTACACATATCGTTTTAAAGCGGCGCATTTGTCGTTATCACCGAAAGTAAGATCGAGTTTTCGTTTAAACATTAAAACGTTTTTGAATAGATTCTTACCTAACGCCATGATCGAAATCTTCTTGACGAGAAAATGCTTACGGTATTCTACAAAGGTCAAAATAGATGTGGAGAAACGCTGTGGAATCAGATATCTTATCCGGATGAGATTCGATTTTCCCGCCGAATTCGTTAAAAAAAAAAAAAAAAAACAGTATGCACCCCGTGATTCTTCAGGGGTTGTGTGGGGGGAAAAAAACAATTTCTCAAACCTACTCAGGGAAAAGTAGCATTTTTACCGAGAACAAGTTATTGATATCTTGCAATGTACTTAGTGATCAAGTTTTGATTCAGTGATTCAAAAGCGGTTCACTGAATCGGGCTACACGGGTTGCGCTGTGTTTTGACTCACTAAAAAGAACCGGTTCATAAGAGTCATTTGTTCATGAATTGGTCTCTGCACATGTTGCTCCCTCTGTGTGTTTTTGACTCACTACAAAGAACGGTTTCATAAGAGTGATTTGTACGTAGACAGGTTGCGATGTGTTTTTGACTAAATGAAAAGAACCGGTTCATGAATTGGGCTACACCAGGGCTAGACAGGTTGAGCTGTGTGTTTTGACTAACTGAAAGAACCAGTTCATAAGAGTCATTTGTTCATAAAATCTGGCTTATATAGACTATATCTATATAACTCTATATAATATCTATATCAGACTATATCTGAAAATACAGTGTAAAGCATATTCACTCGTTTTAACCAACATCAGAGATAAAACTGACGTGAAAAGTAAAATCTCCAAAATGACTTTTGTACTTCAACAGTCATATTTCTTTATCTCAAGCATGAATGAAATGAGGAAATTTACTAAAATTCTCTTTATAAAGTCTCTCACTGCGTAAATGTAAAGATACTTGAGGCTTTGAGGCAAGATAACTGTTGTTGTACAAGTTTTAAATCTTGAACTTATTGGTGATTGAAGAAATGGAATGCATTTGTCGTCCGGTCTCTACAATAACATGAAGCTGCAAAATCTGTGTTCTCTATAGATAGACGAACACACACTCACAGAGCAGTGGAGCCAGCAGAGCAAAGACGGTAAAGTCCCGTTTCCCATCTACACCGTGATCGACAAGAAGTGCAAACAGCACGATAACAGAGGTCTGTGTTTGTCTGAAAGAAAGACAGAGAGTTCATTTGCTTGTGTCGGCTGTTATATAGACGTGTTTCTGTCTGCAGACTCCTGGTTTGAGATCACTCCACATGAAGCAGGTTATTCTCTCACTGGAGCGTTTGTGGACACCTCCAACTTTGGCAGCAAGTTTCACCAAGGCTCCCAGACAAATCAGCAGGATGAATTTGACATGCTGTACCTGCAAGGTAACAAACTCTGTTAAAGGGGAGTTTAATATTATTTGTAATATCAGCTTATATTGTATGTCATTGACCTAAATCTCAGGTCTGTATTATTAACTTATTGCATAAAAATATGTACTATTTATGTTATGTGTTAAGGTGTCCTCTGTTTTATTGTAAACTTCATGTTTGCTGATATTCTCTGTTTTTCTGCAGCTCTATGCGGAAGCGCTTTAGCCGATGAAGTGGAGATTAAGAAATTCCTCTGGCAAAAGATAAAAGGTTCTGTGGACTGAATTTGGCTTAAATTATTATTTATTAGTTATTTCATTACCATCCATTTGATATTTTTTTTGTTTTGTTTTTGTTTTTCAGATTTCTTTCAACAAAAGGAAACAATATTTCAGGAAATGAGGAAGGGTAAAGTGTTTCTTAGTCTTTATTTATAAATTTCATTTAACTATTTATCAGCCCTGATTTGATGTTTTCTCTTCTGCTCACCGAGGCTGCATTTATTTGATCAAAATACAGTAAAAACAGTAATATTTAAAATAGTTTTACAATTTAAAATTTTAAGTAAAATGTAATTTAGTGGTTAAAGCTGAATTTTCAGCATCATTACTCCAGTCTTCAGTGTCACATGATCCTTCAGAAATCATTCTAATATGATGATTTGCTGCTCAAGAAACATTTATGATTATTATCAATGTTGAAAACAGTTTCTCGTATATATATTTTTATGGAAATCATGATACTTTTTTCCAGGATTTTTGATGAATAGAAAAAAGTTGAAAAATACAGCATATATTTGAAATGGAAATCTTTATCAATGTCTATTTTGTCACATTTGACCAATTTAATGCATCTTTGTTGAATAAAAGTATCCATTTTTATCTTACCCCAAACTTTTGAATAGTAGTGCATCACAGTTTTCACAAAAATATGATAATAATAATAAGAAGAAGAAATGTTTCTTAAGCAGCAAATCAGCATATTAGAATGATTTCTGAAGGATCATGTGACCCTAAATTTTATAGAACAGCCTGAGAGGAGTAAAGAAGCAATCAAACCACCAGAAGCACGACTGGACCGTATGTCAGACCGCAGACAACAAGATCCAAAGTCTCCAGACGAGTGTTACCAGGTGCTCATGAACCTCGTGGACATGAATCTCTCTGTTTTGACTGGGGAAGATACTTCTGCTCTTGATGAATCCATCAGGACAACACTGAACGGTAACAAGCCACTTATTGGTCTGTATGTCCTTCACAGCCTTGTGTTCACGTCTTAATTAAAGGCCCATTCACACCAAGGACGAGAACTATAAAGATATAGTTCTAAAATCGCTCTAAATATAAAAGAATAGCAGAGTCCACACCACAACTGTAACGGCGCAGAGAAACAATATCGTTGGAATCACTTTGATTTGACAGCCAATCAGAATCCATCCTGCTTTAAAGAGCTCGAGCATTTAAAGCAGACGACGACAAAACTGTCGCTTTAAAGGGTTAGTTCACCTAAAAAATATTAATATTAATATCAAGATTAATATTTTGTAAATAAAGTGCTACATTTTGTTTTTTGCACAAAGCTCTCACGTCACTTCATAAAATTGAGGTTGGAGTCACATGGATTACTTTAAATTCTGTCATAATTTACTCACCCTCAATTTGTTCCAAACCTGTATTAGTTTCTTTCTTTTGTACATAAAAGAAGATATTTGAAAGATTATGTGTAACTAAACAGTTGATGGACATTGACTTCCATAGTAGGAAAAAAAAATACCATGGAAGTCAATGGGATCCATTAACTGTTTGGTTACAGACATTCTTCAAAATATCTTCTTTTGTGTTCAGCAGAAGAAATAAATTCATACAGGTTTAGAACAACTTGAGGGTGACAGAATTTTCATTTTTGGGTGAACTAGCCCTTTAATAAACAACGATATTGTGCGCTGGACGATGTGAACGCTAAAATAGTTATCATTATAGTTATCGTCCTTGGTGTGAACAGGCCTTTAGATTTGAGAAGGAAACTTTAAAAAAATAAATAAATAAATAAATAAATACTGTATAAAATACAAACGGCCATATTTCATATCATATCTGCGTTTAAAATGTGTCATTTGTAAGTCGCTTTAGATAAAAGCATCTGTTAATGATTAAATGTAATTTTAAAAAATGTATGACAGTCTATTTTTGCTTTTTGGCAAAATTTAAAAACAATTATGAAAATCAAACCATGAAACAAAAAAAAAGATACACAAACTAGAATAAGAAGAACTCACTAATGTACATGTCCCGTCTTTTTACAGACCTCCCTGGAGGCAAAAGCCATGAGGACAGACTGAGAATTGCTCATACAAAAACAGAAAAACTGAATGTGAAGAGTTACACCACAGATGAATACAACAGATTGAGTGATCGGATTGGTTTCTGGATATTAGGTAGGTTGAACTGTTTCTAATATCCATCCATCCATTCTCCACACCACTTTTCTAGAGTTGTGTGGATGCTGATTTACACCTTAAGTGTACCTTACTGTTACCCAAAATTTCCATCCATTGTTTTAACATAAACTAATAAACGTAATGTGATGCATATTTGTCAGTCACACATAAATAAAACAGGTCAGAACCTGTTTCAACCTGGTTATTGTGAATAAAAATAAAAAAAAACACTAGCACTATTATAGAAAACTGATTCATTTATGTACGACTGACAAATATGCATCACATTAAGTTTATTAGTTTGTGTTAAAACTGTGTAATTCAAATGGATGGAAATTTTATATGCAATTTTTTATTTTATAGTGAGATTGATACGTAAACCACTGTACATTTAATATTTTAGATATTTAAGATTCAAATAACTTTTCATCCTCTGGTTCTTTTGAAAACCAGTTAGTTCTATTAAAAAACAAAATACTTGTCTGATCCTGTAATGAAACATGTAGTCAAGAAGTCTATACAGCCAACATTGTTCTCGATAAGAACTCAAAATCAAAACTACACTGTCAAAATTAAAGGGTTAGTTCACCCAGAAATGAAAATTCTGTCATTTATTACTCACCCTCATGCCGTTTCACACCCGTAAGCCCTTCATTAATCTTCAGAACGCAAATTGAGATATTTTTGTTGAAATCCGATGGCTCAGTGAGGCCTACATAGCCAGCAATGACATTTCCTCTCTCAAGATCCATTAATGTACTAGAAACATATTTAAATCAGTTAATGTGAGTACAGTGGTTCAATATTAAAATTAAGTGACGAGAATATTTTTGGTGCGCCAAAAAAAACAAAATAATGACTTATATACTGATGGCCGATTTCAAAACACTGCTTCAGGAAGCTTCAGAGCATAATGAACCAGCGTGTCGAATTATTTTGTTTTTTTTGGCGCACCAAAAATATTCTCGTCACTTTATAATATTAATATCGAACCATTGTACTCACATGAACTGATTTAAATATGTTTTTAGTACCTTTATGGATCTTGAGAGAGGAAAGTCATTACTCCCTATGTAGGCCTCACTGAGCCATCGGATTTCAACAAAAATATCTCAATTTCCGTTCCGAAGATTAACGAAGGTCTTACGGGTGTGGAACGGCATGAGGGGGAGTAATTAATGACATTATTTTCCTTTTTGGGTGAACTAACCCTTTAACAAAATGTAAATAACCAGCGAGTATATTACAAATCCAACTGTCAATTGGATTTGCCTTACCCCAAATCACTACCGTAAACCTATAATAATCAGCCTATTTATATTTAAGCTGTCGGGATGGATTTTGCTTGAAACTGCATACTTCCGTGTTTACGTCTATCTATCTATAAATAAATGAAAGAAGTTCAGGCTACTATATGCAGTGGAAGGTGTCATAATAGCTTGAATCCACAACAACTGAACATTGAAACTAAACAAGTTTACAAGCAAAAAGCGAAAGCGACAGAACCAGTAATAAAAAACGAATCAACAGTTAGCATAGCAGTACATTTGCTGCATGAACTAAGTTCAGAAAACAATCTTTACGCTGGTAACAATCGCTAAACCAGTTTTGAGTATTTGCCTATAAATATCCTTACTTATACTATGTTCCAGACAGATCATATTTTGGATTTTTCCCACCTCCTTCTAGGAAATAATGTCTGAAACGCCACTCAAAGTCAGCCATTTTGCGTATGAACTCGGGGTACATCGATCAACCTGACCTCATTTGACGTAAATTCCAAGATGGCGGCGTGTCCTGACTCCAATGAATATGAATGTAAAAACAAACTTTAACATTAGACATTAAGTTTGTGTAATGATACCTTCGTTTTTGCTTTTCGTCAGCTGTTTTAAAAGTGATTTCATGTCATTTTTATTCTATTTTACCATAATTGACACAAAAACACGATATGCTCTCATTGTGTCATGGCGACATCATGTGGTCAACATGTGAACGTGACGTATGAGTGACTGGAACTCACTGAGGTCTTAAATAGGACATTTTATTTTGCCTATTTTTGCTTTTTGGCAAAATTTTAAAACAATTATGAAAAACAAAAAAGAAAAAAAAAGATACACATACTAGAATAAGAAGAACTCACTAATGTACATGTCCTGTCTTTTTACAAACCTCTCTGGAGGCAAAAGTCATGTGGAAAGACAGAATTGCTGATAAAAAAAAAAAGCAGAAAAACTGAATATGAAGAGTTATAGTTTCCACGGTTATCTGATATGAATAGCAATCATTGCCAAAACCTTGTAATATTATTTTAAAACAATCGATTTCAACAAGTCAAAACAACCGTTATAAGATACAAGTTACTTATAAGACATGTTTTCCATCTTTCTTGAATTATTATTGGGGGAGTTTTGATGTCGTTAGTGACATTCGCACTGATCAGATTCATCCGCGCAGGAGCCGAAGCACAACTCGCATCACGTAACGATTAAAACAATGTTCCGCCGTAAGTAACTTTTAGTGTTATGCTTCAACCGCTAGAGGGCCAAAAGAACTATTTACTCAATCTTAAAACTGAAGAACTTTATTAATAAGAGTGCATTTGTTTTACAGATGCTTGGATGAGCATTATTAATTGCATGAATCAGTGGATCTGGGGCAGGAATCATAACTTCCTCCACAACATGACAGGTAAGAACAGACCTGCTGACTGGAAATTCATTGTGAATAATATAATAATGCTGTGATCCCTCAGATGAAGCAGTGCCCTCCACTCTTCTGGAAACTGAGACGAGAGACTTTGAAGACACCGGGCTGTTGCTCAACTCACCCTACTTCTCAGTGCTGAGAAAAGAGAGAAACATCGACCTCATCATTTCCCTGGATTTCAGTGAGGGTGATCCTTTCATGGTATTACACGCATATTTAATTCTCTACAGTTTCACTCATAAGTAAATGTTAGTGATTAAAAAAACAAGAGAAATTCTGCTGCTTTTCCACTGCAGACGGTGAAGGAAGCTGCCAAGACGTGCAAGGAACTAAACATCCCTTTCCCTGAGGTCAACATTCCCAGTGGACACTCAGAGAAACCAAAGGACTTCTATGTGTTTAAAGGCAAAAACACTCCAACCGTGATCCACATCCCTCTCTTTAATGTGGTCAACTGTGGAGGCAAGTTAAAATCTTACAATGTCCTGAATAAAACTGAAATATCAACTGTGTTCTGATTTAAGTGTGTTAATGTTTCTTCAGACAAAATTGAGGACTGGAGGAAAAATTATAAGACCTTTCAAGGTCCTTACAGCGCTAAGATGATCACTGATCTCGTGGAGGTCGCTGGAAAAAACATCACAAACAACAGAGGAAAACTGCTGGAGCAGATCCGTGCGGCCGTTGGGCAAAAAGGATCTAGACGCTAACATGTAAAATCTGAATATAGACTAAACTGATTTGCATATCAGCAGTGTTGGGGGTAACCTATTATAAGTAACTTAAGTTACGTAATCAGATTACATTTTTCAAGTAACTAGTAAAGTAATGCATTACTTTTAAATTTACAATTTAATATCTGAGTTACTTTTTTACAAATAAGCAGCACAAGTTACTTTGTTTTTCCTTTTATTGATTGATGCCTCTCCTGTCGCCATGTTGAGAGGAATCGTAAGTGCAGAAGTTTTTCCTTAAAAAGTAACTAAGTAATGCAATAGTTGCTTTTTATGGGCGTAATGCATTAATTTCCAAAGTAACTTTCCCCAACACTGCATATCAGTCATTTTACAAGCGTTTAATTTCTTTTTCTGTTAGCTTTTTTTTTTTTCTGCAAAATGCTTTTTTTCTGCTAATTCTGTTTAATATGTTTCTGCATGTTTCAATGTTTCTTTCTGCATGCTGATTATAATAAAACAGAGTTATGATCCTGAATGCTGACTGGTCAATTCAGAGTTTCATCATTTTTTCTTTCCCCTTACTAGGGGACATTTAAAATGGGTTCTTATTAATTTGGTTGATTTGGTTTCCCTAAACTCAGTGTAATAATTAAATTTCCCAAAAATTTCTTCCATGCCCTTAACAGTTAAATACACTAAAAAAAAGTTAAGTATTTGAATCTATTTGATTTTAGTTTAGTAATCATGTTTTCAAAAATGCATCTACTGTATTTGATTCCTTAGAATCGGTATAAACCAGCCCATTTGTGAAAACAATCAAATTGAATCAGTTAAAGACCCCCTGTGGTGAAAATCAAGTTTTTAATATTGTTTATAAGTCTATGTGGTGTTTTTAATATGCTTTAAGATAAACCATGTGCAAATTCATCAGTCAGCACCATTGCTGAGTATTTTCTCCTTAAATCTGAAGTGAAAAAAACAGATTTGAAATCGCTGGTGTATGTGATGTCACCAACTACCTTGTAACCAATCACGTCGATGTGCCGGTGGGCTTTAGCATATCATTAACAGCGAATTAGCGGGGGAGTCTCGAGAGTCTGTTGATATGAAAAATTGTGTAGAATTAGCAATATGGCGGGTGTAACATTAGCAACACATTATTAGCTGTTTGGTAACATAGTCAAGCAAAACACTAATCATATTAATTACCGTTATGTCTCCGATGTTGTAAAGAGCGATTCCATTGTGCAGCGTTTACCTCAGTAAGTTGACCGAGTGGATCTCTGAGCTGCGTGAGTGAGTGGAGGCGGGGCTAATTTGCATATTCATTGCTTTGCGTATACTACTAACTGAGGCAAGGGTGTAGCGTTATTTTAAGGCATGAAGAAATGTTTTTTTCACAGGAAAAAAAACTTTAAATATGTCATTTTGGTGATTTTACTGACTTCAGGAGGACTTGAATGAACATGGTTATAATGTTGGCATATAACTGCAAACGTCAATTAGGTCAAATGCATGAGACTGTTTGATAAATAAAAAATCCCTAACCCTGGAAATTGTGCATTTAAATACTGTACAGTACTGTTGCACGAATCTTATTTGTGTTTCATTTATCCATGACTGACAAATATGTAACAAACGTTTATTACTAGTAGTTTATCAAAACTGTAATCAAACATATGGAAGTTTTATATTAAATTAAAATACATAAAATACAGGTTTAAATATATGTTTGAAGTAATACTTTAGAAACTACAAGCAGTAAAGGATCAAACATAGAAATGTTATTCTGCCCTACAGCAACAAATATTAAGCAAAAAATCCGGTATAAATGGTGTAATATTTCGTTAGCATCCAGGGATTGCATTGTTTAACTTCTATCTGAACAAAGTAAAACAGATCCTGAAATGTTTCTACTATAAAGAATTAAGTTTATTTTAGTTATTTGCAATGACATGTTTTTGTGGTGAAAATGACCTATTGATAAAGCTACCTGTGCATTTGAAGACTAAAAGTTTACTTAAAGGAATTAATCAACAGCAAGATTTACACTTTCTGCACACAAAACATGTGCGCACACCAATCCAAACACACAAGAGTCACAACTGTTGTTTCCAGATGTTTTATTGGTGTTAAACTGACACTGATGTTCATTCAGCAGTTTAATCAAACAGGCCGAAGCCCATGTCCTCATAAGACTCCTCCTCTTTGGCAGATTTCTCGACTATAAGCAAGGACTAAAATGAAGCAATTTAATATGAATTAATATAGATTCTGGAATAAAAAAATTGATTTCAAAATCTAAAAAAAAAAAGTTGTGATAGTTAAGTGAATTGAAGGAGGTAGTCTGAGTTCGGTTGCACTTGAACATTGCTGCTCTCCTCAATGGGGACATCGTCGATCCAGAGGATGAGGAAGATCATGATGATGGACCCCTGAACCCCACAACCTTGAAGCAAGAGTGGGAGAAGACGTACGGGACAATCTGGCTGCCGCTGTGTCTGCTCCAAACATTCATGTGCCTGCTCTCCATCAGCATGACTACCTGTAAAACATTTAAACACATTAATTAATTCATTCAGTTTCTTTTTATTTCAGCTTCATTACTTTTGTAGTGTGGTGGGCTAAACCACTGAGCTGGTAAGCAGAAGGTTGCTGGTTCGATCTCTGCAGAGCAAGACACTTTACTCCAGGTTGATCCACGGGGATCGTCCCTGTAATAACAGCACTAGACGCTTTGGATAACAGCATCTGCCAAATGCATAAATGCAAATAAACATAAATGTGTTTTTTGTAAACCCATTTTTGCAAGTGTCTTGGGCACAAACGCTCAATAACGCAAGCTGATGGTTAAATGATTACTGTACGCACTGGTTTTGTGTGCATTTTGTATTTTTTTTTTTTTTTTTTACAGTTTTCTTCTTTTAAATAAAATGACTTTTGAGTCTGAACGAGAGAAAGATCTCGTTTGTGGATGAAATGAATGAGAGTGTACCCGGTAGGTCGGTCATTTAGCATGCGAGTCACTCTAGGATGCAAAGCGCAGTTATAGGTACTGAGCACATACGCTTGTTAATATATTGATATTTAACATAGCCTACATAACTCCACGTTTAACATAATCCCAGATTTATGAATGTGTAAATGTCTGACCAAACAATTAAAATGTTAATAATGCAAGAAAACCTTGTGCTTTGGTCATCTAAACCACTTATTTAAATTTATTTTATTTATTTAATGAGTTGGGTCTAGATTAGGCACACATTTTATTTATTTATTTATTTATTTTCTGTCTCTCTTTTTCGCCACCTGCTGGCGTATTTATGTAATATGAAGAAATGGTCACTGAACGAATCAGTGAATGAATCATTTTGGTGAACGAACTGAAAATGAACGAATCTCTTGGAAGAATCAAAATTTCCACCACTAGGCGCGAGACTATGGCAGGCCGTTTTAGCTTAAATTGTTCCCAGTGTTACTCGTCGTAATTGCATTTTTACTAGTAAAAATTGAATTAGAGAGCTCTCTAATTCAATTGTTACTAGTAAGAATTGCATTAAAGAGCTCTCTAATTTGAATTCTTACTAGTAACAATTGTATTAGAGAGCTCTCTAAATGAATTTTTACTAGTAAGAATTGCATTGTGTTGCTCTCTATTCAGCACTACCTTATTATGATAATTACGCCTCATGCATATTCACAAAATGAGCGATGGCACTCCAGGTTGTTCAGTAAAGCCGTTTTCAATGATGAACAGCAACGTAGAGGCTCTAATGATCTGATATAAGCATTATATAGCCTATAAGAAATAGGCCTAACTATTTTTGGTGTTGATTAAAACCATTATAACATTATAGCATTATTGATTATGCTTTATAGACGGGCTGAAGGCGCGTTTGACTTTATTCTCTTTTAAACCACTAGATGGCACAAAAATTCAGCTCAGCACTAATTTGGCTGATTCTATATTTTGGGTAAAATAATAGTAGGCTAGCCTATATAAGTAATAATATAGCTTTTCAAAATGAACATATTTAAATGACAGTATATTTGTTGAACAAAAATGAATTATTTTATAGGTATCAAAATAAACCAAATATAGTAGGCTACAAACTTTGCTAAATTGATTGTTTTAATATCGGAGAACTGAAAAGCACATTTTTCTTAAGGTGTGCATTTAGCCCCGTTGTGAAGGTATATGCTACGTGCTGTTGTATTTTAAGGTGAATTCACACTCGCTCAGAAAAGATAAATAATTAGGTATGCAGATATTTTAAAATTGTAAAATACTTATTTTGTTCAGCATTGTGAGAGTTTTACTTGAATTTTCTACTCATAAAATAATGCTGAGGCAATTTGGGCTATGGGGTGTGCGATATTTATCATCGATGAATTGTCATTTTAACGATATACGAGCTGACATTCGCTATCGAGTGTCACTGACTTTGCAAAAGACGAACGAAAACACGACTTGAGAGTCCAAAACATTCACTGCATGATGAAGCCAGTAATGCTGCTATATGAGGACAAAAATATCCCTGTATGAGTTTTTAATAGGCCTATAACATAGCGTGATCACGAATTTTATACTTATATAGTTTATAACAAACAAAAAGTTAATATTCAGTGAGTTACATTTTGGACACAATATTGTCTGTTTTTGCTCTGTTTAGCCAATGAAAATAGTTTCAAACGATGCCGGGGCCGAACTGTTGTGCATCTCAGAGCAACAGTGCAATGTTTCATAGGCTACTTGATGTGAATGTGTTTTTAAACGAATAATTTGAGTCAATGATTCAATTACCAATTCATAAAGACAATAATTTGCTTCGTTTCTAAATGAAACAACCATTTTGAACGAACCATTTGAATGAATGATTCAATGAATCACTCATTAAGACAGGATTGGGCTGCCACTTACTGGTAGTTCTATACAGGCCTAAACCAGGCCTCACAAAAACAATCAGCAAGATATCGCCTTATCCTTGTCGAAAAAATCCCCAAAAATGTATATATTATTTGTCAATATCGCATACTCCTAATTTGGGCTTTTCTTTTTATATATATTACTATTGTTTATTTATTTATTTATTAAAGAGATTAGGCCTATATTTTGTCTGGTAAACTTTATCATTACCATATAAAACGTAAAGATGTGAATTAATGTAGTGATTAAATATTATCTTTTAATAGCAAAACATATCCATGTTCATTTCAGTATTGTGGTCATTCTGACACAATAACAATTCGTTCTAATTGGACTTTTATTTTGAAGAGTAGCATCGCAGGCGGGATTTGGGGAGGGAAATGGGTGTAATCGCAAATCTATTTTGCATCTAATAATACAAGTTTTTACTAGTAAGAATATGATTGTAGAGCTCTGTAACAGGAATTGTTACTAGTAAGAATTGCATTAAAGAGCTTTCTTATTGTAATTCTTACTAGTAAGAACTGATTTAGAGAGCTCTGCAATTGAATTAGAGAGCTCTTTAATAATAATTGTTACTAGTAAGAACTGAATTATAGAGCTCTTTAATGCAATTGCAGAGCTCTCTAATTGAATTATAGAGCTCTCTAATCATAATTGTTACTAGTAAGAATTGAATTAGAGAGCTCTCTAATTGAATTCTTACTAGTAAAAATGCAATTACGACGAGTAACACTGGGAACAATTTAAGCTAAAACGGCTTGCCATAGCGAGTCTGTTGATGTCATCCACCGTGACTCCAAGTTTGCACCCCAAATTAACCAGGCAGAGGTTGAAATTCAGCTGCTTAATGTGTGCGTGTGCACGCAATTTCTTTCAAGAAAAAAATAGACATAAAGTTCCCACCTCAATAATAAAGCTGCAAGTTTTTAGTGCGAGTGCATACAGGCACATTTGCTTCGTAAAACAACATAAAAGCTACCTTTCAGTGAGCAAACGTGTCGCCTTCGCCTTGTGCTGGCTTGGAGTTGGAAGTCCAAGGAGAATCGGATATGTGTGTTTAGACGTAGGACTATGGCAAGCTGTTTTGACTTTTATTCATTCTCAGGATATGAATTCTTTATATCAGAAATTACATTTCCACTAGTAAAAACTAGAATTCTTGATATCTGTACTTTTCACTAGTTAAATATCACCATAGGCTGCCATTCAAATTCAATTGTTGACATCAAGAATTGATTTCTTACTAGTTTAAATTCCAGTTTCACATATCAGAAATACTTCTTACTAGTAAAAAAATCAAAAAAATTTATATCAATAACTACATTGTTATTAGTAAAAATGTTCATTTTTGATATCTGAAAATGTATTTCTGATATCAGTATAATTTCAGATATCTAAAATGGCTCTTACTAGTAACAATCACATTCATGATATCAGAAACGAACATTGTCAATACTCACAATCCAATTATTGATATCAAAAATTGACATTGTTACTAGTAGCAGTTCAATTGTTGATATCAAGAACAGATATTTGCACTAGCAACAAAGTAATTATTGATAATAAAAATTATGATTTTAACTAGTAAGAATTGTATTTCTGATATGTGAAATTGGAATTTCAACTAGTAAGAAATCAATTCTTGATATCAACAATTGAATTTGAATGGCAGCCTATGGTGACATTTAACTAGTGAAAATACAAGTACAGATATCAAGAATTATAGTTTTTACTAGTGGAAATGTAATTCCTGATATCAAGAATTGAACTATTGACATCAAGAAGTCATATCCTGAAAATGAATAAAAGTCAAAACAGCTTGCCATATAGATCGCATGTCCAGATATCAGATATGTATCTGATTTAAAACCACATTTGGAAGTGGTTCAGATCAATGTGAAAAAATCGAATCTCATGCAGATTTTTGTGATTACACGTGTGCGTCAAATTCCGATCTGTGTCAGATGTGAGCAAAAAATCAGATTTTTCGTGCCAGTGTAAATGCAGCCCCTGTGAATGATTGTATAATTTATCATTCACAACTTCACCCTCATGATTATTTCTGGACTTGCAGTGCAGTTTCATAGCCATATAAAGAGCATCTCTCCGCATATAAAGGAAACAGCTGCTGTGGTGTTGTTGGTGAAGACTCGGGATTTACAGCAATAGTAAGTATTTACTTTTAAGCTTAAGGTAAATAATGTCGTTTCAGCAATAGCAAGGCATTTAAAAGGTTTCATGGCATCATAAATTACATTTGACAATCATAGTATGAACAAATCCAGCATTTTTCTGTAATTAACTTTAAAACCAATTTAAACACGGTCAACAGCAGTGACCCACACACTATCAAAAGTGCATAAAAAAACAATCATGGTGAAAAACGATTTGTGGGATTCGTATTTCAGTGACAGTTTTCAATTTTCTATACATCAAAACCTGTGTAATGTTCTTTAAATATATATAAAATCTAAAATAACAGAAACTGACTTGCATGTGGACTCTATTGTTTTATAGATGAGCGCATCCAAACCCCAGGAAAGGTATGTAATCCTGCTCAGATTCATGGAAGCATTAAAATAAGTTTTGTACTACATTACTTACACAATTAAAGTCTAACTATGATAATAACTGTTCAACATAAACTGCAGACTTAATTGCATTGAAATCTAGAATATTCAATATCTAAATATCAAATAAGTTACATTCAGGACTGTTCTGTCTGTCGCTGCAGCGGTAAGGTGCGAATCGAACCCTCTCTGAATAAGGAGGAGGAGGAGTTTGTAGCCGGAAGGAAAAAATCTGTTCTAGAAAGCCTGAAGAAGCTTCAGATACAGTGCAGTCAGGTAAAGCTTCTTATTTTATACTTCATATATCTGAGATGACCTGTGAATGGTGCTGTCTTAACCCTCAGGTCCTCTTCATTTAGGGGTCACACTTAACTTCTCCATGGTCAAAAATGACCGATGCCTTAAAATGTAACTTTTTTCCCTCGCCAGGAAAACAAATGAAATATATTTGTTCAATAATATTTTTTGACAATTATTCAGAATTTTGAGGGTATTTTATGATACTATATGCAATATTTATACAATTTTCCCCCATTGAAAATAATACATGTAAACTTAAAAAAATAATATGTAAACTTTAAAAAAAAAAAAAAAAAAAACCTTTTGTAATGCCATGCTGTAACCACTAGATTCCTATATAGTTCTATATTAAGTGGCTTATAAATTATCTAGTGTTTTTAGACAACAAATACTTATTTTTATTGAGATTTGGATTTATACTTAGACACTCTCAAAGACTACTTTTTGTCAAGGTTTAGTTTTTTTTTTAATGTTAATTTGAAGTGTCAGTTTTTGCATCACTTTTACTACAGTCAAACCTGAACACAGAGGAGGGCATTTTGTTATACATAACAGCAAAATTCAATAAAAATGTATCAAAAATGAACAGGTTTGTTTTATCACAGCTTAATAAATCTGGGACTGATCTGATTTCAACCTCTTATTTGAGAGTTTTGGCTCAATTTTACGATTTTGTTACAGCCACACTGGTTCATTTGTGTGTGTATAATGGTGCTTTGTGTGTCTGTGAATGTGTGTTTCACACATTTTATTTCACACATTTGCAAAAACTTGCTCTGTGTTAGTCGTGCTAGTTCATATATATGTGTGTGTGTGGGAGGGGGGGAAGGGTTGGATGTGTCTATTTTGCAGTCTCAACATTTTAGAGTGTCATTGCTTTGATGCTTTGAGTGGTGTGTGTTTCAGAATGAGGTGCCAAACATTGCCTTACTGGGTTCTGGAGGAGGAGAAAGAGCCATGGTGGGTTTGCTGGGATCCCTGGTTCAGCTCCAGAAAACAGGTCTTCTGGACTGTGTCCTTTATCTGAGCGGAGTCTCTGGATCCACCTGGTACAAACCCTCAGAGACAACACACACACACACACACACACACACACACACACAGATGGGTTGAATGTCAAAAATAAGAGCATTTGTTGTTCCTCTGAAGGTGTATGGCCTCCTTATATCAGGAACCAGACTGGTCCACCAAACTAGAGACCGTGAAAGACAAGATCATCCAGAGACTCGGCGGTCCTAAAGTCAGCTGGAGAGAAGCATTTGCCAAACTGAAGAAATATTACTATGAGAAAGACCACTTCAGTCTGACTGACATCTGGGCAGTGATGGTCATCACATCATTTGTGAAAGAGGTCTGTAAATAGCCTATTCATGACCAGGGACAGATCTGGAAATTATGACACCAAAGCAAGCAATAATGCACATTTCTTGTGGATTTATGGCCTGACATAGACATTTGAGTCCATTAATATGCAAAACAGTTGCATTTCCTTAGAGGGACCACAAAGCAATCATCATACTTAAAAAAATAATTAAAAACAAATAACAGACATTTTCTATTAAGCACATCAAAATATCTATTTCTAAAATTTCTAATTCTAAAATATCTCTACTACACAGAGAAGACGAGTTGTTGCCTATGTTAATATACAGTAAAACACAAAATGAGTACACAGATATATGAGAAAATTAACGTGATATTATGAATAATTAATCCATTGAAGTAAGACTTAGCCTATGTGATGAACTAACAATATGTATAGTTCGTCTGCAAAAGATGAATTTCTCAAACACACTCAAGTACCATTTTTACAGAAAACAAGTTATTGATATCTTGCAGTTTACTCAGTGATTCAAAAGCGGTCCACTGAATCGGGTTGCGCTGTGTTTTGACTCACTAAAAAGAACTGGTTCATAAGAGTCATTTGTTCATGAATTGGTCTATGCACATGTTGTGTGTTTTTGACTCACTACAAAGAACGGTTTCATATGGAAGCCAGTTTCTGCCACTAAATAAAAAACTAAAACAGTAATTGCGAGTTTGTATCTAACAATTCTGACATTTTTTCTAACAATTGCGGGTTATAAAGTCAGAATTCTGATATATAAACTAGCACTTCCGTAATATAAAGTCAGAATTGCGAGATATACAGTTGAGCTCAAAAGTTTACATGCCACTTGCAGAATCTGTGAAAATGTGAATAATTTTAACAAGATAAGAGGGATCAAAATGCATGTTATTTTTTATTTAATACTGTCCTAAGTAAGATATTTTACATAACAGATGTTTACATATGGTCCACAAGACAAAAAAAAAAAAAAAAAAAATAGCTGAGTTTATTAAAATGTCCCTGTTCAAAAGTTTACATACCCTTGATTCTTAATACTGTGCGTGGTTACTTGGATGATCCATGACTGTTTTTTTTGTTGTTTTTTTTTGTGATGGTTGTTCTTGAGTCTCTTTTTTGTCTTGAGCAGTTAAACTGAGCTCTGTTCTTCAGAAAAATCCTCCAGGTCCCAAAAATTCTTTGGTTTTCCAGCATCTTTGCATATTTGAACTCTTTCCAGCAGTGACTGAATGATTTTGAGATCCATTTTTTCACACTGAGGACAACTGAGGGACTCAAACACAACTATTAAAAAAGGTTCAAACATTCACTGATGCTCCAGAAGGAAACACGATGCATTAAGAGCCAGGGGGTGAAAACTTTTTGAATTTGAATATCGAGGTAAATTGTACTTAATTTGTCTTCCAGGAAATGTGAAAATATCTTCTTTTGCTTCAGAAGGGCAGTACTAAATGAAAAAAATCTGATAGTTAAACAAAATAAGAAAAATTTGGACCTCTTCATCCTGTTCAAAAGTTTTCACCCCTGACTCTTAATGCGTCGTGTTTCCTTCTGGAGCATCAGTGAATGTTTGAACCATTTTTAATAGTTGTGTTTGAGTCCCTCAGTTGTCCTCAGTGTGAAAAGACGGATCTCAAAATCATACAGTCACTGCTGGAAAGAGTTCAAATATGCAAAAGATGCTGGAAATCTGAAGAATCTGCAGGACCTGGAGGATTTTTCTGAAGAACAGAGCTCAGTTTAACTGCTCAGAATAAACAAGAGACTCATGAACAACCATCACAAAACAAAAAAACAGTCGTAGATCATCCAGGTCACCACACACAGTGTTAAGAATCAAGGGTATGTAAACTTTTAAATGGGGTTATTTTTATAAATTCAGCCATTTTTTTTTTTTGTCTTGTGGACTATATGTAAACATCTTTTATGTAAAATATCTTACTCAGGACAGCACTAAATAAAAAATAACATGCATTTTGTATGATCTCTTTTATTTTGTTGGCCGCACACTGAATCCAAAAAAGACTTAAGTCTAGGAAAATACAAAGTTTATTTTGTCAATTGCATGGTGCAATAAAGTGCAAAGTGCAAAGTGCAAGTGAGTTAAGCCTAAGTTTTTCTGTTTTGCTCAAGTTTATATTTTTTGGTTCTACGCACCTGAAGGAAAAGAGAATTTTTCCAACGGAGAGCGCAACAACTTTCTTTGATTCTCTCTTATTTTGTTAAAATTATTCACATTTTCAAAGATTCTGCAAGGGGTATGTAAACTTTTGAGCTCAACTGTAAACTCACAATTGCGTGATATAAAGTGAGGAATAAAACTAAAATATTATCAATTTTATCCAAACGTACATTATCCAGATGC
This sequence comes from Ctenopharyngodon idella, assembly GCF_019924925.1. NCBI lineage: Eukaryota > Metazoa > Chordata > Actinopteri > Cypriniformes > Xenocyprididae > Ctenopharyngodon > Ctenopharyngodon idella. The sequence goes on from NC_067224.1 coordinate 43,454,261, forward strand.
TTCTCTATGGAAGGCCAAAAGGTTCAAAAACACGTGAAATTTAACACACTCCAAAATACGCTCATTTCACGCGCTAGATACGTGTTGTTTGCACATATTTCACGTGTGGTTGATGTGTTAAATGTTGTTGATGTGTTAAGTTTTTGAACCTTTTGGCCTTCCATATTGGTCACTGCTTCTGCTCACGGCAAGGTACGCGACAATCAACACGACTGATTGCTTAGTTAGCAAAGTAAATGCATAAAACACACCCCATACCCGTTTCCTTGCGTGTAGATCTGTTATCCTCTCACAGAAGTGATTTACTGCGCGGCCGAGCATCAGTTGTGTGCTCAGTTATTAATGGCATTAAAATGCCGCCATACCTTTGACTTTCGTACTTCAAAGTCAGTTTTATTCTGAACATTTCTCACTAAGTCATGGAGTCATATTTCCTGAAAAAATGTTGCACAAGTTTTAAGTTGAACTTATTGGTGATTGAAGAAATGGAATGTATTTGTCGTCCGGTCTCTACAATAACATGAAGCTGCAAAATCTGTGTTCTCTATAGATCGACGAACACACACTCACAGAGCAGTGGAGCCAGCAGAGCAAAGACGGTAAAGTCCCGTTTCCCATCTACACCGTGATCGACAAGAAGTGCAAACACCACAATATCGGAGGTCTGTGTTTGTCTGAAAGAGAGAGAGAGAGATAATGTGTTTGTTTCAGCTGTTATATGAACGTGTTTCTGTCTGCAGACCCCTGGTTTGAGATCACTCCACATGAAGCAGGTTATTCTCTCACTGGAGCGTTTGTGGACGCCTCCAACTTTGGCAGCAAGTTTCACCAAGGCTCCAAGAAAAATCAGCAGAATGAATTTGACATGCTGTACCTGCAAGGTAACAAACTCTGTTAAAGGGGAGTTTAATATTTGTAATATCAATTTATATTCTACACTGCACACTGTACATCATTTACCTAAAATTCAGGTCTGTATTATTAGCTTATTGCGTAAAAAAAAAAAAAAAGTGTTATTTACCTTGTGTTAAGGTGTTATTTTGTACCTGTGTCCAGTGTTTTACTGTCTCTGTTTTTCTGCAGCTCTATGCGGAAGCGCTTTAGCTGATGAAGTGGAGATTAAGAAACTCCTCTGGGAAAATATTAAAGGTTCTGAGAACTGAATTTGGCTTAAATTTATTTAACAGTTATTTCATTACCATCCATTTTATTTTATTTTATTTATTTATTTATTTATTTATTTATTTTTCAGACTTCTTTCAACAAAAGGAAACAATACTTGAGGAAATGGGAAAGGGTAAAGCATTTCTCAGGCTTCATTTATAATTTGCATTTAACTATTTAACAGCCTGATTTTATATTTTTAAAGAAGTCTCTTTTGCTCACGAAGGCAGCATTTATTTGATCAAAATTATAGCAAAAACAGTAATATTACAATTTAAAGTAGCTGTTTTTTATGTGAATATATAGTAAAATATAATTTATTCCTGTGATCAAAGCTGAATTTTCAGCATCATTACTCCAGTCTTCACTGACATTTCTGATTATTATCAATGTTGAAAACAGTTTTATATATATATTGAGAGAGAGAGAGAGAGAGAGAGAGATGTTTCTTCAGCAGCAAATCATCATATTAGAATGATTTCTGAAGGATCATGTGACACTGAAGATTAATGATGCTGAAAATGTACATTTTATATATATGTATATATATAGAACAGAATGAGAACAGACTGAAAGCATTGGCAAGAGACAGTGGACCAGGGTCAGAAGAAGACTTTGCGGGGGGACTCGGGGCGCCAGAAGCACTACTGTATCCTGAACAAGATCCAAACTCTCCAGCTCCAGACGAGTGTTACCAGGTGCTCATGCAACTCATGGACATGAATCTCTCTGTTTTGACTGGCAAAGATCCTTCTGCTTTTGATGAATCCATCAGGACAACACTGAACGGTAACAAGCCACTTATTGGTCTGTATGTCCTTCACAGCCTTGTGTTCACGTCTTAATTAAAGGCCCATTCACACCAAGGATGAGAACTATAAAGATATAGTTCTAAAATCGCTCTAAATATAAAAGAATAGCAGAGTCCACACCACAACTGTAACGGCGCAGAGAAACAATATCGTTGGAATCACTTTCAGAACGATTTTTTCCAGCTGATGAACAATAAAAACATTGACAGCCAATCAGAATCCATCCTGCTTTAAAGAGCTCGAGCATTTAAAGCAGACGACGACAAAACTGCAGCTTGCGCTTAAAGGGTTAGTTCACCTAAAAAATATTAATATTAATATCAAGATTAATATTTTGTAAATAAAGTGCTACATTTTGTTTTTTGCACAAAGCTCTCACGTCACTTCATAAAATTGAGGTTGGAGTCACATGGATTACTTTAAATTCTGTCATAATTTACTCACCCTCAATTTGTTCCAAACCTGTATTAGTTTCTTTCTTTTGTACATAAAAGAAGATATTTGAAAGATTATGTGTAACTAAACAGTTGATGGACATTGACTTCCATAGTAGGAAAAAAAATATAGTCAATGTGGTCCATTAACTGTTTTGTTACACATAATCTTTCAAATATCTTCTTTTGTGTTCAGCAGAATAATGAAATTCATACAGGTCTAAAACAAGGATTTTCATTTTTGGGTGAACTAACCCTTTAATAAACAGAATGATATTGTGCGCTGGTGTGGACGATGTGTGAACGCTAAAATAATTATCGTTATAGTTATCGTCCTTGATGTGAACAGGCCTTTATTGACAGATTTGAGAAGAAAACTATGTTAAATATGAAATACTGTAAAAAAAAATACAGAAGGCCATATTTCATATCTGTTATTAAATGTGTCATTTGAAAGTCGCTTTGGATAAAAGCATCTGTTTAATGATTAAATGTAATTTTAAAAAATGTATTACAGTCTATTTTTGCTTTTTTTTTTTTGCAAAACTAAAAAAAAACAAAAAACACTAGAATAAGAAGAACTCACTAATGTACACGTTCCATCTTTTTACAGACCTCTCTGGAGACCAAAGTCAGCCAATGTTGCTACTGGGAACACTGGGCGCTGCTGATGAAGAAGCAGATAAACTGAATATGAAGAGTTATAGCTTGAATGTATGCAACAGTTTGAGTGGTTGGATCCGTTTCTGGCCATTTGGTACGCTGAACAGTTTCTGATATCCATCCATCCATTCTCTACACCACTTTTCTATATCATGGGGATGCTGATATACACCTTAAGATTTATGTATTCAAAATTATCCATCCATTGTTTTAATACAAACTAATAAACGTAATGTGATGCATATTTGTCAGCCAACTATTTGCATCTATTTGATTTTATTTCAATCATAATAATATAAACCATATTTTCAAAAAGCCTTCAGCATAAATCTGTTCATTGTAGAAAAACTATGAACAGGGTTAAAACATGGCTAGCTGTGGAACAAACAACATTCAATTAGTTAAAATGTATGAGATGTATCAATACATATATACCTGGTTATTGTGAATAAAAAAAAAACACTTCAGCACTATTATAGAAATCTGAACTGATTCATTAATGTATGACTGACAAATATGCATCACATTAAGTGTATTAGTTTATGTTAAAACTGTGTATTTCAAATGGATGGAAATTTTATATGCAATTCAAATACATTTAGGCCTAATTTTTTTTTTTTTGAGTGGCCAGTCCATCAGTGTGTCTAATATGATATTGTAATTCACTTTTGATTTTATAGCCAGATATGTAAGCCACTGTACATTTAATATTTTAGTAGCCGCAACTGAGATGTGCTTTAAGATTGAAATAACTTTTTATTCTCTAGTTCTTTTGAGAACCAGTTTAATTCCATTACAAAAAAATACTCATCTGATCCTGCAATGAAACCAGTAGCCAAGAATAAGTCTACAGAGCCAACATTGTTTTTGATAAGTACTCAGAACTGCACTATGTCAAAATTAACAAAATTTAAAAAACGAGCATGTATATTTCAAATCCAACTGTCAAACCGTGTTTTGCCTTACCCCAAATCACCACCGTAAACTTATAATAATCAGCCTATTTATATTTAAGCTGTCAGGACGGATTTTGCTTGAAGCTGCATACTTCCGTGTTTATGTCTATCTATAAATAAATGAAAGAAGTTCAGGCTACTATATGCAGTGAAAGGTGTCATAATAGTTTGAATCCACAACAACTGAACATTGAAACTAAATGAGTTTTCAAGCAAAACGTGAAAGTGACAGAACTCATAATAAAACACGAATGAACATACAAACCCGATTCCAAAAAAGTTGGGACACTGTACAAATTGTGAATAAAAAAGGAATGCAATAATTTACAAATCTCATAAACTTATATTTTATTCACAATAGAATATAGATAACATATCAAATGTTGAAAGTGAGACATTTTGAAATGTCAGGCCAAATATTGGCTCATTTTGGATTTCATGAGAGCTACACATTCCAAAAAAGTTGGGACAGGTAGCAATAAGAGGCCGGAAAAGTTAAATGTACATATAAGGAACAGCTGGAGGACCAATTTGCAGCTTATTAGGTCAACATGATTGGGTATAAAAAGAGCCTCTCAGAGTGGCAGTGTCTCTCAGAAGTCGAGATGGGCAGAGGATCACCAATTCCCCCAATGCTGCGGCGAAAAATAGTGGAGCAATATCAGAAAGGAGTTTCTTAGAGAAAAATTGCAAAGAGTTTGAAGTTATCATCATCTACAGTGCATAATATCATCCAAAGATTCAGAGAATCTGGAACAATCTCTGTGCGTAAGGGTCAAGGCCGGAAAACCATACTGGATGCCCGTGATCTTCGGCACTGCATCACATACAGGAATGCTACTGTAATGGAAATCACAACATGGGCTCAGGAATACTTCCAGAAAGCATTGTCAGTGAACACAATCCACCGTGCCATTCGCCGTTGCCGGCTAAAACTCTATAGGTCAAAAAAGAAGCCATATCTAAAGATGATCCAGAAGCGTAGGCGTTTTCTCTGGGCCAAGGCTCATTTAAAATGGACTGTGGCAAAGTGGAAAACTGTTCTGTGGTCAGACGAATCCAAATTTGAAGTTCTAGAAGGACTAAAGAGGACAAGGGCAACCCAAGTTGTTATCAGCGCTCAGTTCAGAAGCCTGCATCTCTGATGGTATGGGGTTGCATGAGTGCGTGTGGCATGGGCAGCTTACACATCTGGAAAGGCACCATCAATGCTGAAAGGTATATCCAAGTTCTAGAACAACATATGCTCCCATCCAGACGTCATCTCTTTCAGGGAAGTCCTTGCATTTTCCAACATGACAATGCCAGACCACATACTGCATCAATTACAACATCATGGCTGCGTAGAAGAAGGATCCGGGTACTGAAATGGCCAGCCTGCAGTCCAGATCTTTCACACATAGAAAACATTTGGCGCATCATAAAGAGGAAGATGCGACAAAGAAGACCTAAGACAGTTGAGCAACTAGAAGCCTGTATTAGACAAGAATGGGACAACATTCCTATTCCTAAACTTGAGCAACTTGTCTCCTCAGTCCCCAGACGTTTGCAGACTGTTATAAAAAGAAGAGGGGACGCCACACAGTGGTAAACATGGCCTTGTCCCAACTTTTTTGAGATGTGTTGATGCCATGAAATTTAAAATCAACTTATTTTTCCCTTAAAATGATACATTTTCTCAGTTTAAACATTTGATATGTCATCTATGTTGTATTCTGAATAAAATATTGAATTTTGAAACTTCCACATCATTGCATTCCTTTTTTATTCACAATTTGTACAGTGTCCCAACTTTTTTGGAATCGGTTTTGTAGTTAGCATAGCTATGGAAGCTTGTTTCTGCCACAAAAAAAAAGTGCAACTTTTTATCTTGCAATTCTGACTTTATAACTCGCAATTCTGACTTTATAACTCGCAATTCTGACTTTATAATTTGCAATTCTGACTTTATATCTCGCAATTCTGACTTTATATCTCGCAATTCTGACTTTATAACTCAAAATTCTGACTTTATATCACACAATTCTGACTTTATATCACGCAATTCTGACATTATAACTCGCAATTCTGACTCGCAATTCTGACTTTATAACTCAAAATTCTTACTTCATATCACGCAATTCTGACTTTATATCTCGCAATTCTGACTTTATATTTTGCAATTCTGACTATATATCTCGCAATTCTGACTTTATATCACGCAATTCTGACTTTATAACTCGCAATTCTGACTTCATATCACTCAATTCTGACTTTATATCTCGCAATTCTGACTTTATATTTTGCAATTCTGACATTATAACTCCCAATTCTGACTTTATATCTCACAATTCTGACTATATATCTCGCAATTCTGACTTTATATCATGCAATTCTGACTTTATGACTCGCAATTCTGACTTCATATCACGCAATTCTGACTTATATTTCTCGCAATTCTGACTTTATATCTCGTAATTCTGACTTTACATCACTCAATTCTGACTTTATATTTTGCAATTCTGACTTTATAACTCGCAATTCTGACTTTATACCTCGCAATTCTGACTTTATACCTCGCAATTCTGACTTTATATCTCACAATTCTGACTTTATACCTCGCAATTCTGACTTTATACCTCGCAATTCTGACTTTATATCTCACAATTCTGACTTTATAACTCGCATTTCTGACTTTATAACTCGCATTTCTGACTTTATATCTTGCAATTCTGACTTTATACCTCGCAATTCTGACTTTATAACTCGTAATTCTGACTTTATATCACGCAATTCTGACTTTATATCTCGCAATTCTGACTTTATATCTCGCAATTCTGACTTTATAATTTGCAATTCTGACTTTATAACATGCAATTCTGACTTTATATCACGCAATTCTGACTTTATAACATGCAATTCTGACTTTATATCACGCAATTCTGACTTTATACCTCGCAATTCTGACTTTATAACTCGTAATTCTGACTTTATATCATGCAATTCTGACTTTATATCTCGCAATTCTGACTTTATATCTCACAATTCTGACTTTATAACTTGCAATTCTGACTTTATATCACACAATTCTGACTTTATATCTTGCAATTCTGACTTTATAACTCGCAATTCTGACTTTATAACTCGCAATTCTGACTTTATAACTCGTAATTCTGACTTTATATCACGCAATTCTGACTTTATATCTCGCAATTCTGACTTTATAATTTGCAATTCTGACTTTATAACATGCAATTCTGACTTTATAACATGCAATTCTGACTTTATATCACGCAATTCTGACTTTATAACTTGCAATTCTGACTTTATATCACACAATTCTGACTTTATATCTCACAATTCTGACTTTATAACTTGCAATTCTGACTTTATATCACACAATTCTGACTTTATATCTTGCGATTCTGACTTTATAACTCGCAATTCTGACTTTATAACTCGCAATTCTGACTTTATAACTCGTAATTCTGACTTTATATCACGCAATTCTGACTTTATATCTCACAATTCTGACTTTATAACTTGCAATTCTGACTTTATAATTCATAAATCTGACTTTATAATTCATAAATCTGATTTTATATCTCGCAATTCTGACTTTTTTTGTCGCAATTCTGACTTTTTTCTTGCAATTCTGACTTCATATTTCGCAATTCTGATAAAAAAGTCAGAATTGTTAGATATAAACTTTCAACTGCGAGAAAGAAGTCATAATTAATAATAATAAAAAAAAAATTAATAAAAAGTCGCAATTACCGTTTTTCTTTATATTTCATGGCGAAAACAAGCTTCCATACACAGCAGCACATTTCCTGCAATGAATAAGTTTACAAAATGATGTTTATGCTGGTAACAATGCCAATCTCTAAACCAGTTTTGTGTATTTGCCTATAAAAAGCCTTAATTGGTTATTTTCCAGTTATCTGAAGCCCGGAACACACCAAGCCGACAGTCAGCCATTGGGCAATTTTTGTTCGTCGGTCAACAAAAGCTGGGCATACACTGTGATTTTCATCTGATTTTGAGACTCGCGCAGTGTATGCCCACCTTAAGTTGTCTCAGTGTGTCTGCACCGTTGGCTGAAGTTAGTCCTAGTCAGCTTTTTTCAGGCCGATTCAACATGTTGAATCAGCGTCGGAGCTCGTCGGTCAGTCGGGCCATCCGATTATTCTGATTAGCTATTCAGCTACTGCCACCTGCTGGTATGGAAAGACATTTCTTCTTACGCAGGCACAGAAAGGACGTGCTACATGGCTGTCGGCTGTCGAGCGTCGGTTTGGGCAACTTTGGACCCAGACGCTGCTGACGTGAGCCAACCCCACAGTCTGCTTTCATCGCCACTAGTTTGTCGGCGTCGGCTTGGTGTGTTCTGGGTTTAATATGAATAGCAATCGCTACGTCTGCATTGCCAAAATTATTTTGTAAAGTCATTTTAAAACAATTGATTTCAACAAGTCAAAACAACAGCTGCATATTGGCTCCCTACAAGCTACTTACCTGCTCATGTCACATTTTCAGATACCCATCTTTCTTTCTTTATTATTTGATGGAGTTTTGATTCACACTGATCAGATTCATCCGCGCAGGAGCCGAAGCACAACACATGTAATGATCAAAGCAATGTTCCTCTGCAAGTAACTTGTAGTTTTATGCTTCAACCACTAGATGGCCAAAAGTCACATCTATAGTGTAGCTTTAAGAACTATTTACTGAGCCTAAGAACTGAAGAACTTTATTAAAAAGAGTATATTTGTTTTACAGATGCTTGGACGAGCATTATTAAATGCATGAATCAGTGGACCTGGGGCAGGAATCATAACTTCCTCCACAACGTGACAGGTAAGAACAGACCCGCTAACTGGAAATTCATTGTGAATAATATAATAATGCTGTGATCCCTCAGGCGAAGCAGTACCCTCCACTCTACTGGAAACTGAGACGAGAGACTATGAAGATGCTGGACTGTTGCTGAACTCACCCTACTTCTCAGTGCTGAGAAAAGAGAGAGACATCGACCTCATAATTTCACTGGATTTCAGTGAGGGTGATCCTTTCTTGGTATTATACACATTTTTATTTCTTTACAGTTTCTCTACAGTTTCAGTCATAAGAAAATGTTAGTGATTAAAAAAACAAGAGCAATTGTGATGCTTTTCCACTGCAGACGGTGAAGGAAGCTGCCAAGACGTGCAAGGAACTAAATATCCCTTTCCCTGAGGTCAACATTCCCAGTGGACACTCAGAGATACCGATGGACTTCTATGTGTTCACAGGCCAAAACACTCCAACCGTGATCCACATCCCTCTCTTTAATATGGTCAACTGTGGAGGCAAGTTAAAGTCTTACAATGTCCTGAATAAAACTGAAATATCAAATGTGTTCTGATTTAAGTGTGTAAATGTTTCTTCAGATAAAATTGAGGCCTGGAGGAAAAAATATACAACTTTTCAAGGTCCTTACAGCGCTGAGATGATCACTGATCTCGTGGAGGTTGCTGGAAAAAACATCACAAACAACAAAGACGGTCTGCTGGAGCAGATCCGTGCGGTCGTTGGGCAAAAAGGATCCAGACGCTAACATGAATACATTTAACACTGACTAAAATCTGAATATAGACTAAACTAATCTGCATATCAGCAGTGTTGGGGGTAACGCATTACAAGAAACTTGAGTTACGTAATCTTTTTTCAAAGTAATGCATTACTTTTAAATGTACAATTTAATATCTGAGTTACTTTTTCAAATAAGTAGCACAAGTTACTTTGTTTTTCCATTTATTGACTGACGCCTCTCCTGTCGACATGTTGAGAGGAATCGTAAGTGCAGAGGCGTTGTGTGTAACGTAACACATTACTTTCCTTAAAAAGTAACTAAGTAATGCAATTAGTTACTTTTAATGAGGGTAATGCAATACTGTAACACATTACTTTCAAGTCATCTTCAATTATATAACGCTTTTCACAATATAGATTGTTTCAAAGCAGCTTCACAGTGATAATAGAAAAATTAATGGACAGAGATTGTTTTGGCTTCACGGCAGCTCTAGGAAAAAGTTGTTATCAAGTTAAAGTAGGTTTTTGATTGAATCACTTCTGTTGTAAAAGTTGTAAGGGGCCGCTTAAATGACACCTTTTTAACTGAAAACAGAAGACTTTTAATGCCAAAGTAACACTGCATATCAGTCATTTTACAACAGTATTTAATTTCTTTTCTGTCAGCATCATTTTTTTTTTCTGCAAAATGACATTAGATTATCAGAGCTTTCCATTTTAATTCTGTTTAATATGTTTCTGCATGTTTTAATGTTTCTTCATGCATGCTGATTATAATAAAACAGAGTTATGATCCTGAATGCTGACTGGTCAATTCAGAGTTTCATCATTTTTACTTTCCCCCTAGTATTTTGGACATACAGTATTTAAAATGGGTTCTTATTAATTCCACAAGGGTTAGGATTTGGTATACTTATAAGCAGTGTAATAATTTAATTACCCAGAAATTTCTTCCATGCCCTTAACAGAGTTACACTGAACAAAATTATAAACGCAACACTTTTGTTTTTGCCCCCATTTTTCATGAGCTGAAATCAAAGATCTAAGACTTTCAAAAGGCCTATTTCTCTCAAATATTGTTCACAAATCTGTCTAAATCTGTGTTAGTGAGCACTTCTCCTTTGCAGAGATAATCCATCCACCTCACAGGTGTGGCATATCAAGATGCTGATTAGACAGCATGATTATTGCACAGGTGTGCCTTAGGCTGGCCACAATAAAAGGCCACTCTAAAATGTGCAATTTTATCACAGCACAATGCCACAGATGTCTCAAATTTTGAGGGAGTGTGCAATTGGCATGCTGACTGCAGGAATGTCCACCAGAGCTGTTGCCCGTGAATTGAAAGTTCATTTCTCTACCATAAGCCGTCTCCAAAGGCGTTTCAGAGAATTTGGCAGTACATCCAACCGGCCTCACAACCGCAGACCACGTGTAACCACACCAGCCCAGGACCTCCACATCCAGCATCTTCACCTTCAAGATCGTCTGAGACCAGCCACCCGGACAGCTGCTGCAACAATCGGTTTGCAGAACCAAAGAACTTCTGCACAAACTGTCAGAAACCGTCTCAGGGAAGCTCATATGCATGCTCGTCGTCCTCATCGGGGTCTCGACCTGACTGCAGTTTGTCGTCGTAACCGACTTGAGTGGGCAAATGCTCACATTCGATGGCGTCTGGCACTTTGGAGAGGTGTTCTCTTCACGGATGAATCCCGGTTTTCACTGTACAGGGCAGATGGCAGACAGCGTGTATGGCGTCGTGTGGGTGAGCGGTTTGCTGATGTCAACGTTGTGGATTGAGTGGCCCATGGTGGCGGTGGGGTTATGGTATGGGCAGGCATATGTTATGGACAATGAACACAGGTGCATTTTATTGATGGCATTTTGAATGCACAGAGATACCGTGACGAGATCCTGAGGCCCATTGTTGTGCCATTCATCAACGACCATCACCTCATGTTGCAGCATGATAATGCACGGCCCCATGTTGCAAGGATCTGTACACAATTCCTGGAAGCTGAAAACATCCCAGTTTTTGCATGGCCAGCATACTCACCGGACATGTCACCCATTGAGCATGTTTGGGATGCTCTGGATCGGCGTATACGACAGCGTGTTCCAGTTCCTGCCAATATCCAGCAACTTCGCACAGCCATTGAAGAGGAGTGGACCAACATCCCACAGGCCACAATCAACAACCTGATCAACTCTATGTGAAGGAGATGTGTTGCACTGCATGAGGCAAATGGTGCTCACACCAGATACTGACTGGTTTTCGGACCCCCCCAATATAGTAAAACTGCACATTTTAGAGTGTCCTTTTATTGTGGACCTGTGCAATAATCATGCTGTCTAATCAGCATCTTGATATGCCACACCTGTGAGGTGGATGGATTATCTCGGCAAAGGAGAAGTGCTCACTAACACAGATTTAGACAGATTTGTGAACAATATTTGAGAGAAATAGGCCTTTTGTGTACATAGAAAAAGTCTTAGATCTTTGAGTTCAGCTCATGAAAAACAAAAGTGTTGCGTTTATATTTTTGTTCAGTGTAAATACACTAAAAAAAATGAATGAATGAATGGCATGGTTTATTAACTAGTTGCATCTATTTGATTTTAGTTTAGAAATCATATTTTCAAAAATGCATCTACTGTATTTGATTCCTTAGAATCGGTATAAACCAGCCCATTTGAGAAAACAATCAAATTGAATCAGTTAAAGTCCCCCTGTGGTGAAAATCAAGTTTTTAATGTTGTTTGTATGTCTATGTGGTGTTTTTAATATGCTTTAAGACAAACCATGTGCAAATTCATCAGTCAACAACATTGCTGAGTATTTTCTCTTTAAAACTGCAGTGAAAAAAGACAGATTCAAAAACGCGGTTTGAAATTGCTGGTGTATGTGATGTCACCAACTACCTTGTAACCAATCACGTCGATGTGCCGGCGGGCTTTAGCATATCATTAACAGTGAACTAGCAGGGGAGTCTCAAGAGAAGCCAGGTTATCCCAGTTTATTTTTCTGTTGATATGAAAAAATTTGTGTAACATTAGCAACACATTATTAGCTGTTTGATAACATAGTCGAGCAAAACACTAATCATATTAATTACTGTCATGTGTCCGACTTGGTAAAGAGCGATACCATTGCGCAGTGTTTACCTCAGTAAGTTGACCGAGTGGATCTCTGAGCTGCGTGAGTGAGTGGAGGCGGGGCTAATTTGCATATTAATTGATCCACGTATATTAAATGAGGCAAGGGTGTAGAGTTACATTCAAGCTATTTTTCCCCCACAGGAAAAAAACTTTTAAATACAGGTGCTGGTCATATAATTAGAATATCATCAAAAAGTTTATTTATTTCACTAATTCCATTCAAAATGTGAAACTTGTATATTATATTCATTCATTACACACAGACTGATATATTTCAAATGTTTATTTCTTTTAATTTTGATAATTATAACTGACAACTAAGGAAAATCCCAAATTCAGTATCTCAGAAAATTAGAATATTGTGAAAAGGTTCAATATTGAAGACACCTGGTGCCACACTCTAATCAGCTAATTAACTCAAAACACCTGCAAAGGCCTTTAAATGGTCTCTCAGTCTAGTTCTGTAGGCTACACAATCATGGGGAAGACTGCTGACTTGACAGTTGTCCAAAAGACGACCATTGACACCTTGCACAAGGAGGGCAAGACACAAAAGGTCATTGCAAAAGAGGCTGGCTGTTCACAGAGCTCTGTGTCCAAGCACATTAATAGAGAGGCGAAGGGAAGGAAAAGATGTGGTAGAAAAAAGTGTACAAGCAATAGGGATAACCGCACCCTGGAGAGGATTGTGAAACAAAACCCATTCAAAAATGTGGGGAAGATTCACAAAGAGTGGACTGCAGCTGGAGTCAGTGCTTCAAGAACCACTACGCACAGAGGTATGCAAGACGTGGGTTTCAGCTGTCGCATTACTTGTGTCAAGCCACTCTTGAACAACAGACAGCGTCAGAAGCGTCTCGCCTGGGCTAAAGACAAAAAGGACTGGACTGCTGCTGAGCGGTCCAAAGTTATGTTCTCTGATGAAAGTAAATTTTGCATTTCCTTTGGAAATCAGGGTCCAAGAGTCTGGAGGAAGAGAGGAGAGGCACACAATCCACGTTGCTTGAGGTCCAGTGTAAAGTTTCCACAGTCAGTGATGGTTTGGGGTGCCATGTCATCTGCTGGTGTTGGTCCACTGTGTTTTCTGAGGTCCAAAGTCAACGCAGCCGTATACCAGGAAGTTTTAGAGCACTTCATGCTTCCTGCTGCTGACCAACTTTATGGAGATGCAGATTTCATTTTCCAACAGGACTTGGCACCTGCACACAGTGCCAAAGCTACCAGTACCTGGTTTAAGGACCACGGTATCTCTGTTCTTAATTGGCCAGCAAACTCGCCTGACCTTAACCCCATAGAAAATCTATGGGGTATTGTGAAGAGGAAGATGCGATATGCCAGACCCAACAATGCAGAAGAGCTGAAGGCCACTATCAGAGCAACCTGTGCTCTTCTAACACCTGAGCAGTGCCACAGACTGATCGACTCCATGCCACGCCGCATTGCTGCAGTAATTCAGGTAAAAGGAGCCCCAACTAAGTATTGAGTGCTGTACATGCTCATACTTTTCAGTTGGCCAAGATTTCTAAAAAATCCTTTCTTTGTATTGGTCCTAAGTAATATTCTAATTTTCTGAGATACTGAATTTGGGATTTTCCTTAGTTGTCAGTTATAATCATCAAAATTAAAAGAAATAAACATTTGAAATATATCAGTCTGTGTGTAATGAATGAATATAATATACAAGTTTCACTTTTTGAATAGAAATAGTGAAATCAACTTTTTGATATTCTAATTATATGACCAGCACCTGTATGTAATTTTGGTAAGCAAAGATGAGTTTTATGGGATAAAATTATTGACTTCAGGGGGACTTTAAAAAGTATGAATATGGTCATAATGTTTGTGTATATATATATATATGCATGCAAACATCAATTAGGTCAAATGCATGAGACTGTTTAATAAAATATGAAACCCGGAAATTGTGCATTTAAATACTGTACAGTACTGTTGCACGAATCTCATGTTTCATTTATCCATGACAAATATGTAACAAATTATGTTTATTACCAGTAGTTTGTCAACTAATCAAATTTATATGAAAATAAAATATTTAATACAGGCCTAGATATATATTTGAATAGTTTAAAAACTACAAGCAGTAAAGGATCAAGCATAGAAATGTTATTCTGCCCTACAGCAACAAATATTTAGCAGAACATTGGTTTAATTCATGCGTTACATTTACAGTATATAAAAAAAAATAAAAAAATTAAAAAAAATTGTGTAAATGGTATAATTAGCATCCAGGTATTGTATGGTTTGACTTTTTCCTGAAACAAATAAAACAGATCCTGAAATGTTCTCACTATGAAGAATCAAGTTTAGATATTAAATATATTGATAAAGCTACCTGTGCATTTGAATGCTAAGAGTTTATTTAAAAAGTTAATTGTAAATCTTGCTGTTTAATTTCTACACACAAAACATGTGCACACCAATCCAAACACACAAGAGTCACAACTGTTGTTTCCAGATGTTTTATTGGTGTTAAACTGACACTGATGTTCCTTCAGCAGTTTAATCAAACAGGCCGAAGCCCATGTCCTCATCAGACTCCTCTGACTCCTCCTTGGGTGCCTCCTCTTTGGCAGCGGGAGCTGCGGATTTCTCCACTGCAGCGGAAGCAGCAGCAGGAGCTGCAACAGCGAAAGCAGTGGGATCTGCCAGGAAGGCCTTCACCTGTGGAGGAAAAGACACATTACAAGTCAGACTCGTTTCAGACATGCTTTTAGTGCCAATGAAGGCAGGAAGGAAGGGAGAGGGGAAGAAAAACAAAACAAAAATAAAACAAACAACATCTTAGGACTTTGTCAGCCCAAGCGTCCCTGCCTGCCGGGACAAAAAGACCTGACGCAGACAGACTCGGACGGATGGACCCACATCACTGTGCGCAGGATGGATCGACAGAACGACACAGATCAGCCGTCTTGTAACCTAACCTGCTGGAGGAGCACGTTAATGGGGGAAGAAAGAAAAAAAAAAAAAAAAAAAAAAAACCACACCCCCACAGCAAAAAGAACTGAGTTTTACCTTCTCGGCCAAGGGGAAGGAGTAGTCAGTTTCCACAGCGACAGCCAAGACTCTCTTGTATCCATTGATGACTGAGTGAGGGATGGAGGCGAGGGTGGGGTAGCCGATCTGCAGACACACACTGGCGATGTTCCTCACACCCTGAAAGGAAAACAGACAAGTTACAGACAGATGTCAAGTGCTTCCCAGGCCTGAAGGATAGGCTTGGAGGGAAAATAATGTCTGAGACCAAGCGTCCCTGTGAGCCGTGGGATGCAGACACACAGGGATAGTAGGAAACACGTTTATGTGTGCAGGGGGAACGACAAACAGGCACTGCAACAGCCAGTCCGTAACTTATCCTGCAATTTTACAAATACAGTTATCTTAGGTAGTATCAGGTGGTCTGTAATACTAGTTTAACTCCACTAACCTCAAGGAACCTCTTGTGCAGGGCGTCTTCAGTGATGTCCAGCACCTCTGGGCTGTAGACGCTGCCGTTATCATACACCTGCTGGATGATCAGCCCGTAAGAGAAGGGCGAGATGTTCAGCATGTTGAGCAGCGTGGCCTCGCTGGCGCCCACCTTGTCTCCAGGTTTGATCAGTTGAACGTCGCTCTGCAGGAAGCACAGGTCAGTTAGTTCATTTGCAGTATTAATAAAAGAAAGTCAAAATTGGAAATCAACATGGACTTTCCCACATTGACACTAGAGCAGCAAAACGTTTCTTTAACCCTCTGGTGCTCTTTGAGTGACGGTCAAATGCCTGATTTTTTTTTTTTTTCTTCCTTCAATGAAATGTACTATTTTAGTTCGATAATTTTTTTTTTTATTTTATTTCAATATTTTGTGTTTTCAGGGGATTTTATGGTACTAAATCTTATTGATGCAGTAGTTATATTCCATTTATTCAATTTGAGCATAGACCTGAAAATTAAGTCTCCAACTTAGGCCACATCCACACAAAGCCAGAGCTTTCCCTATCCAATCTTTTTTTTTTTTTTCCTCGTCTCAAGAACTCTGCGTACACACAAAACCACTGAAACCGACTCAAAACGATGTAGTGTACATGCCAGACCAGTATGTGGTGCTATAATTGTGCCACAGAGATACACTAAAAATGGAGAATACAAAAATTAGCAGTTTCAGGCTCCCAAAACACCAGATACGCCTGGACAAAACACCTAAACGATACAAAATTTGTGTATACAGCTAAACGTGACTGTGTGGACAGGCTCTTAAACTGTCATAAATCTTGAATGCTTTCGTGCACACACTTCAGTTCATTCTCTTTTTAAACGAACTTGGCAGATTGCTTAGTTAAAAAAGAAGAACTTCAGTTATAGAAGTTTTTTTTTTTTTATTGCTGTCAAATGATTAAATCGCATCAAAAAAAAAAAAAAAAAGTTTACACAACGCATGTATTGTATAGTTGGATTTATAACAGCATCACTGCAAAACAATGCGGCACGATCTTGTTTACACCAAAAATCATCCTCACCAAGATTTCAATGGTTCCTCTGGAGATCTTGGTGGTGATTCCCAAAGCCTGGAAGAAGGAGGTCTTCTCAGGACCCAGACCTGTGTTCTGCGCCGGAACAGTCACCTCACAGGGGGCAATGGCACCGGCACGGGCAGCAGCGGGCACCTACGATCAGAGATGATCATAGTTACAATAAAGGACACATATTTAAGCCCTAAACGCTCAGTCGCTCAACAGTAATACTCACTTTGTTTGCCAGCAGCAGGTCCCTGACCTCAGTCAGATCCTCCTTTGTGAAGACGAAGCCCACGTTCCCACGGATGTGGGGAAGCAGCCTGCAAAAAACACAGGGAATAAATCAAATTCACCTGCAATTCTTTAAAACGGCAGATAATACAAGCAGCTGATATGGAATGTCTGAGACCAAGCGTCCCTGTGAGCCGTGGGATGCAGACGCACAGGGATAGTAGGAAACACGTTTATGTGTGCAGGGGGAACGACAAACAGGCACTGCAACAGCCAGTCCGTAACTTATCCTGCATTAATCAGTACTGTATTAATCCTGCTGCTCGAAGGACTGAATGTTAAAAATCAACATCAATATTGTAGTGATGTGCGCTTTTGAAACTGCATCATGAAACTTCAAAATCTGATCAGATTTACACATTTGTAGATGTAATGAGACATTACCATAATTAAAAGTATTACTAGTTGTTAATGGTCTCTTATTGGCCTGTTTAGTGGAGCCATCCATGGAACAAACAAAACAAGCCCTGAAAATTTATAAAAGGACACATATTACACAGACACTTGATGTTTAATCTTATCAGATGATTAGTTAATTGCATTTGATAGATTTTACTTTAAATAAAACATTTGCAATGGGTTTGTAAAGGGTTTTATGCATGTTTGGACTGAGTTTGTTGCATTTACACACTTCTGACCAGCAGAGGTCACCAGCGTGTGGCATTTCAAGCACTTTGAAACAGTGAATCACTTGAAGCAATTGGTTCAATTGATTCAAAGCTTTGAAAAGCTTATTTTCTCCCATCACTACAATATTGAAGGTGATTCATCATTTAATAGAGATTGCAGACTATAAAAAGCAATTTCTAGCTAATAAAATGTTTGTGCAAAGTACAACTAGAATTTATACTGATTTCAGAAACTCTGAAAACCTGGAGCCTCATTCATAAAGACGTGCATAAGATGATTCTGAATGTGAAAGCACGACAAAACGTTTCTAAAATGTTCCTATGAATGATTTATAAAATGTCGGTATGCACAAAAGTGTTCCTGAATGCATCTCTTTATATAAATCTTATGGTTCAGACTCAATGGGCAGGGAAATTTGTTCCTCATTTTGGAGGATAAAATCCATTGATTTAGTCAAATCCAGTCCTATGCGCGTTTTATAAATGAGGCCCCACTTTAAACTTTAAACGCCCAAATTTTTCTACCATAGATCATCCTTGTGCCCAGACCGACACGCACCTCTCCAGAGCCGAGTTGTTCTCCAGGTGGCCACGGATGGCCTTACGCATCATGGTGTTTTTGCCCATGAGCACGACGGCCTTGCCCCGCAGGGACAGACGGATGGTCTGCATCTGCTTGGAGCCGACATTGTCTGCGCCCACGATGAAACACTTCGGGAAGTCATCCAGCAGTTGCTGCACACATGGAGAAAGACATGTCAGAAACTACTCGACCTCACGGGAGTCACGATTAAAAAATGTCTGAGACCAAGCGTCCCTGTGAGCTGTGGGATGCAAACACACAGGGATAGTAGGAAACAAGTTTTATTTCAGCAGGGGGAACGACCGAGCAGCACTGACACAGCTGATCCGTAGATGACCTGCTGTACTTCACGTCATAAAGCGCTGAGAACTTACGATGATCTTCAGAAAATAGTTGGACTTCCATGCGGCCCTGTCTTCCCTGGGCATCTTTGCAGTGCTTCCAAGGATCGGTGAACAGCCGGTTTAAAGACAAGGTTGAAAAATCTGTGAAACAGACACAGGAAATCATATGAGAAGAGTCTTGCTTTGTATAAAACTAGTAAAATACTGCTGGTTGAATCTCAAAAGGCAAAATAAACTATATTTGGAAACATTCTAGGAACATTAACATTTAAACACTTTCATGGCAATTAAAGCACTATTATTATTTGATCTATTGGCCTTAATTTACTAAAAAAAATAAAATAAAAATGTCTGAGACCAAGCGTCCCTGCAGGTCGTGGGATACAGACAGACAGGGATAGTAGGAAACAGTTTTATTTCAGCAGGGGGAACGACCAATCAGCACTGACACAGCTGATCTGTAGATGACCTGCTGTAGATGAATGTGATATATACACATATATGACGTATAATCAAAATAAAAAAAACAACGAGAAAAACGAGTATAAAAACGTTTCACGTCTCAGCTCACATGGCGCAAAGGCCTAAGCTAACAGGCTAATGCTAACTCTTTCCTAAAACAACTATTATTATACACATATCGCGAATGAATTATATCTCCTCGTGATTCTTAATACACTTTTGATATATTTACAGCTTGATCGGTCAAATATATCATTTAAAAATTAGAAAAGCAGCACAGGGCCGCACTATACCTCACCTCACGATAGGGACGCGTGAAAGAAAGAGAACGTTGTAGGAAGCGGCACAATATTAGTACCAGTAGAGCATCCAATCAGAATGGCGCGGGAGAGCGTATCTGTGCGCTGATTGGTCAATACACATGTCTCTCACTCTGTAGTAGCGATGGGCGTTTTCCAAAGCCACTAGAAGTTTACAGTAAACTAGAGATTAAAGAAGATAATTCTACATAAAGTCAAATTATTTAAAACATAAAAAAATATTTCTCAGAATTTCCCCTTTCATTTAATTAGCCTGGCATTGCTTTTTATTTATTTTTTATTAATGATTGAACAACAATTACAAAACAGAAATAAAAAAGCAATGCCAGTGGTAAAGGGTAACGATATAAACATATAAAATACAATATAAACCAAACAAGAAAGTAAATAAAACTAAAACTAAATAATAAATCAAATATTTTAGCCTGGCATTGCCAGAGATGCGCCATGAGGCGCAGTGACGTCATCTGTGCGCGCCAGCAGTCTGTGAGCCACATGAGCGAGGGGATGATGTAAACAACTGCAGCGCGAGACTCCTATGCTGTCCGTCTTTCTTTATGAACGAAATCAGCCCTTCTCGGTGAGTGAGACGGATTCACGGTGCTGCGCGTCTCCTGCGGATCATGCCCCACGACCCCGATCCTCCTCCGGCGAAGAGATTTAAGCCGGGCTCTCCCTTCTTCCGCCTGGATAAGAAGCCCGGCATGCTGCTGCCCAGAGCGGGACACGCGCCCGTCAGCGTGGACGCGCAGCGGAAACAGCTGCCCATCTACCAGAGCAGAACACAGGTGATCAACCAACTCCGACAGCTGCACAATGCTGTGTTCATCGGTAAGACGTTATATATGTAACTTCCGTTTTGATATCTGAGCTGACAGAATTTACAACAAAGTATAACACGGCAATACCTTGTTTTTGGAAGTGCACCGTGGTAATGCTATATGTTTTACATGTATTGTGACAATGCACTACTTCTTGGACATGTACCATAGTAACACCATGCATTTGGACACATACCATGGTAATACCATGCATTTTGGACACGTACCATGGTAATACCATGCATTTTGTGCATGTACCATGGTAATACTATGCATTTTGGACATGTGCCATGGTAATAACATGCATTTTGAACGTGTACCATAGTCATTTGTACACATACCGTGGTAATTTGGACACATACCATGGTAATAACATGCATTTTGGACACATACCATAGTAATAACATGCATTTTGGACGCGTACCATGGTAATACCATGCATTTTCTGCATGTACCATGGTAATAACATGCATTTTGAACGTGTACCATGGTAATTTGTACACGTACCGTGGTAATTTGGACACATACCATGGTAATACCATGCATTTTGGATGCGTACCATGGTAATTTGTACACGTACCATGGTAATTTGGACACATATCATGGTAATAATATGCATTTTGGACGCGTACCATAGTAATACCATGCATTTTGGACGCGTACCATGGTAATTTGTACACGTACCATGGTAATACCATGCATTTTGGACACGTACCATAGTAATACCATGCATTTTGGACGCGTACCATGGTAATTTGTACACGTACCATGGTAATACCATGCATTTTGGACATGTACCATAGTAATACCATGCATTTTGGACGCGTACCATGGTAATTTGTACACGTACCATGGTAATACCGTGCATTTTGGACACGTACCATGGTAATTTGTACACGTACCATGGTAATTTGGACACATACCATGGTAATAACATGCATTTTGGACACGTACCATGGTGATTTGTACACGTACCATGGTAATTTGTACACATGCCATGGTAATACCATGCATTTTGAACACATACCACGGTAATACCATGCAATACCATGGTAATACCATGCATTTTGGACACGTACCATGGTAATACTATGCATTTTGGACATGTGCCATGGTAATAACATGCATTTTGAACGTGTACCATGGTCATTTGTACACGTACCGTGGTAATTTGGACACATACCATGGTAATAACATGCATTTTGGACACATACCATAGTAATAACATGCATTTTGGACGCGTACCATGGTAATACCATGCATTTTCTGCATGTACCATGGTAATAACATGCATTTTGAACGTGTACCATGGTAATTTGTACACGTACCGTAGTAATTTGGACACATACCATGGTAATACCATGCATTTTGGACGCGTACCATGGTAATTTGTACACGCACCATGGTAATTTGGACACATATCATGGTAATAACATGCATTTTGGACGCGTACCATAGTAATACCATGCATTTTGGACGCGTACCATGGTAATTTGTACACGTACCATGGTAATACCATGCATTTTGGACACGTACCATAGTAATACCATGCATTTTGGACACGTACCATGGTAATTTGTACACGTACCATGGTAATACCATGCATTTTGGACACGTACCATAGTAATACCGTGCATTTTGGACACATACCATGGTAATTTGGACACATACCATGGTAATAACATGCATTTTGGACATGTACCATGGTGATTTGTACACGTACCATGGTAATTTGTACACATGCCATGGTAATACCATGCATTTTGGACACGTACCATAGTAATACCATGCATTTTGGACATTTACCATGGTAATAATACCATATATATTTGGACCATCATTTTCGAATGTTTTAATCCAGCAAAAGAAGTACACATAATACTTTGCTGTTGCAGGTGAGACGGGCTCAGGTAAAACCACGCAGATACCGCAGTACCTGTACGAGGCGGGCATCGGGCGGCAGGGCATCATCGCCATCACTCAACCGCGCCGGGTGGCTGCCGTATCGCTGGCTGGAAGAGTGGCCGAGGAAAAGAAAGTGCAGCTGGGAAAACTGGTGTGTTTTTCAATTAAAGAGGAAATTAAAGTCCACATTCTCTAATTGCATCGTCCAAATTGAATATGATTGTCATTAAATAATATATTATTGAATAATAATGTCTTTTTAGAGCTGCTTTATATGATGAAGTTTGATTCTGTTATTTTCCTGTTTATCACTGTGAAGCTGCTCTGGAACAGTCTGTACTGTATAAAGCGTTTGATCACAAGATGTCTGCTCTTCATCATGGTTGTTCCTCAGGTGGGCTACACGGTGCGCTTCGAAGACGTCACGTCGCCGGAGACCAAGCTGAAGTTCATGACAGACGGGATGTTGCTGCGAGAGGCTATAGGGGATCCGTTATTACTGCGCTACACGGTGGTGATCCTGGACGAGGCTCACGAGCGCACCGTACACACTGACGTCCTGTTCGGCGTGGTGAAGGCCGCCCAGCGCAAACGCACAGAACAGAACAAAATACCTCTGAAGGTACGAGAGAAACGGACCTCATCTTAAGATCAAAAAAACAACTAATGCTGTAGCCAACACAACACACTCGTAGCCAATCAGCAGTAAGGGGCGTGTCCACTCATGAGGGGGGACGTGCCTGTGTTGCATTGTGTGTTTGTGAATTTGGGGGCGGAGCTATCAAGTTAGGGGTGTGTCCTTTTGGGTGGGGCGTGCTTACTGCACCTTTAAGTGACCTTGTTCACAAGCTGTTTTATTGACGTCTTTCCACGGTTGAAATTGATGTCAGGTTGTGTGTTGATTCTCAACATGACAGCAGCAGAGAGTGTGAGAGCGTCAGTGAACGAATGCTGTTTATCTGCAGGTTTTTGTGATGTCTGCCACCATGGACGTGGATCTGTTCTCTCAGTACTTCAATAAATCACCTGTTCTGTATCTGGAGGGCCGACAGCATCCCATTCAGATCTTCTACACCAAACAGCCTCAGTCCGACTATCTGCAGGCAGCGCTGGTCTCCATATTTCAGATTCACCAGGTCAGTCCTCACACACACACACACACACATGCACACATAGATTCCAATTTCAAAAAGCCAAATGACACCTGATCACATCGAGTCTTTGATTTAGAGGAGGCCAATGAGTGTTTGACTCATAAACACATCATGATGTGTGATGTTTGTCTCTTATCATCATCACTGAATGGCTTGCGTTCACAGCAGGTTTTTTAGCTCTTTCAAATGGTTAGTGAGTAAATACAGTTCTGGATTTTTGGTTTTTAATTGAAGTGCAAAAGAGGATATTTATTTTCTTAAAAAATGGTGCTTGTTTTCTTTAAAAATAATAAAACAATACTTATTTTATTTAAACAATATATATTATTTCTTTAAGAAATGACGCTTAAATTCTTTAAAACATACATATTTATTTATTTTCTTTTGAAAATGTTAAAATATTAAGAATAAAATTAAGAAAATAAAAATGATTAAAAAACATTTTCTTTAAAAATTATACTAATTCTAAAAACATACTTATTTTCTTTAAAAAATTATACTTAATTTGTTTAACAAATGATACTTATTCTTAAGAAAACTGTACTTATTTCTTAAAAATAAAACAATATTTGTCTTTTAAAAAGTAATGCTTATTTTCTTAAAGAACAATACTTAAAACAATATTTCTTTAAAAATGATACTTATTTTAAAAAAAATACTTATTTTCTTTGAAATATTATATATATACTTCTTAAAATATTATAAATATACTTCTTTCTTTTTAAATAATGATAAAACAATTATTTACATTAAAAATTATACTTATTTCTTAAATAATAAACAATATTTCTGTCTTTTAAAAAATGATACTTGTTTTCTTTAAAAAAGATACTTAAATGGATAAAAAAACACATATTTTCTTTACAAAATGATAAAACATTTATTTCCTTTGAAAAAGTATACTTATTTACTTCAAAAATTATACTTATTTTCTTAAAAAACAATACTTATTTTCTTTACCATTATACTTAATTAAAAAAATACTTTTCTTTAAAATATTATACTTCTTATTTTAAAAAATGATAAAACAATTATTTCCATTAAAAATATACTTATTTTCTTTAACAAATTATCTTTTTCTTTTTAAATAATGACAAAACAATTAATTTTCTTAAGGAATTATACTTATTTCTTAAAAAATAAACAATATTTATGTCTTTTGAAAATTATATTTTGTTTCTTTAAAAAAAACTGTATTTGTTTTTCTTAAAAAACAATACTTATTTTCTTTAACAAAGATATTTATTTTCGTAAAACATGCTACTTATTTCCTTTAAAAAAACTACAATCCTTTTCTTAAAGGAAGCTCCTCCATCCCATGATATCCTGGTGTTTATGACGGGGCAGGAGGAGATTGAAGCGCTGGCGCGCACCTGTCGAGACATATCGAAGCACCTGCCTGAGACCTGCGCACCGATGACGGTCGTCCCCCTGTACGCCTCGCTGCCGCCCACCCAACAGCTCAGGGTCTTTCATCCCGCGCCCAAGGTCACGACAGTAACAGACACCACACGACCACACGTGTGACGCTGAACTTTCACTCACACTCCTTTCTGTGCGTTACAGGGATCCAGGAAAGTGATTCTCTCCACAAACATCGCGGAAACATCCATCACCATCTCCGGCATCAAATACGTCATTGACACGGGGATGGTGAAAGCCAAACGCTACAATCCAGGTGAAACTCTCGAAGTCCAAGGCAGTTCTGCTGGTTTGTGTGTTCAGGAGTGATGCTGATGTCTGTTTCTGTGAATCAGAGAGCGGTCTGGAGGTGTTGGCGGTGCAGCGGGTGTCTAAAGCCCAGGCGTGGCAGCGGGCCGGTCGAGCCGGGAGAGAAGACGCGGGTCTGTGTTACCGTCTCTACACTGAAGAGGAGTTTGACAACCTCGCCAACATGACCGTACCCGAGATACAGAGGTACAGCCGACACCTCCTGTCGTCACATTCTTACAGCTGGTATTGTGTTGTGGTGATATAACATACAATTTGTGACAATAATTCTTGCCGTTCACACAGAACATGTTGTTGCTTTTCATCTGTGTAATTCTGTTCACATGCACCAGGTTGAAGCCTTTGGCTACTGTGTTGAATTTCCCTGTTTTTCAGCATCTTGACTGTCAGAATCAATGATGCTTATTTTCTTAAATTATACTTACTTTTCTAAAAAATCCATACTTTTCTTTTTTTTTTTTTTACATGATGCTTATTTTCAAAAAAAAAAATTTTTTTCTTTAATTATACAAATTTTCCTAAAAATACTTATTTATAATTAAAAATACTTATTTTTATAATTATACTTTCTTAAATGATACTTATTTTTCTAAAAAAATAAAATTATTTTTAAAAATGACACTTATTTTTTTAGAAGAAGAATTATACTTATTTTCTTTAAAAAAGATGCTTATTTTCTTAAGTGATACTTTTTTCCCTAAAAATACTACACTTAAATAATACATATAAATATGTATTTATACATTTAAAATGATACTTATTTTCTCAGAAGATACTTACTTTCCTAAAAAAAAAAAAAAAACAACTATATTTATTTTTTTTAAAAATGAAATGATGCTTATTTTCTTAAATCATACTTTTTTTTCTAAACATTATGCTTTTGTTTAATTATACAAATTTTCCTAAAATGTATACTTATTTTTTTTAAATATATGAAACTTGTTTCCCTAAAAATACTACTTATTTTAAAATTATACTTTTTTCTTAAATGATATTTATTTTTCTAAAAAAAAAAAAAAAAATCTGTTCTTATTTATTTTAAAATAAAAATAACTTTTTTCACCTATTTTAGAAGAATTATTACTCATTTTCCTTAAAAATAATTATTTTCTTTAAAAAGACGCTTATTCCATAAAGCTGTACTTTTCTGTATTCTGTCTGTGTTCAGTAATGATTTGTAATGACTCTGTAGGTGTAATCTGGCCAGTGTCATACTGCAGCTGCTCGCTCTGGGAGTTCCTGATGTTCTCAACTTTGACTTCATGTCTAAACCGTCAACTGGTATGAACTCTCAAACACGTCATCATTACATACACTGCAAAAAGGATATATAAAATGAAAATAAGAAAAATAAGAAAAAAAATCTAAAAATAAGGTCAGAAAAATAATCATGTTTTCTATTTAAATTTTTTTTTTTTACTCACAATGACCTTCACCAGGTTGTTGCTTTTATAAAACAGTGACAGAAACACAACAAAGGACACACATGTTCAATAATTAATAATTATGTTCATTAATAATGATGATGATAATAATGATCAGCTTTAATATGCAGTTTTACATGTTAAAGATAATGTTTCCCATGCATCATGTGAGCAGAGTCGATGCGGGCGGCCGTGGAGCAGCTCAGTATCCTCGGGGCCGTCGACAGAAAAGACGACCAGGTGTCTCTAACGCCACTGGGCAAGAAAATGGCCTGTTTCCCTCTAGAGCCTCGCTTCTCTAAAGTAAGAAACTGTTTGTTGTGTTTTTGTCTTTATTATTATTATTATTACTTGAAAGGGTCTATATGTAGAATTCAGAAACTCTTGTTATTAGTGACACCGGTGGGCATTAAGAGAACTGCAGCGAGTGACTACAGCACACGTAACACACAAGAGACTGAATCTTCGCTTAGAAGTAAAAAGAAGTTGGAAATACCTGGCTCCTTTGGCCAAATGTTTAAAAAACTTAAAAATGTACAAACATGTTTACAGACAAAATTTACAGGCAAAAAAAAGCGTTAATTTTATTTCAAGTAACGAAAAAAATTCTTTATGGTTTTAGTTTTAGTCTAAGCGTGTTCTCCGTGTCCGTAGACTCTCCTGATCTCCCCTGAGTTCTGCTGCACTGAGGAGGTTCTGACCATCATCTCGCTCCTGTCCGTCGACTCTGTCCTCTACAACCCTCCCGCTCGCAGAGACGACGTCCTCGCCGTCCGCAAGAAGTTCATCTCCAGTGAGGGCGACCACATGACGCTCCTCAACATCTACAGGGCCTATAGGAAAGTCAGCGGTAACAAGGTACAGAAATGAAAACTGGCGTTTTAAAGTTCCAAAGTCACTTTACGGCAAATAATTTCACTAGGCATCGGTTTCCTTTATACACAATGCAAGTACTGATGAATCCATCGCTTATGTTCCTCATTTGTTTGAAAGAAATGCAATGCATTAAAGGATTAGTTCACTTCAGAATTAAAATTTCCTGATAATTTACTCACCCCCATGTCATCCAAGATGTTTATGTCTTTCTTTCTTCAAAGGAAAAGAAATGAAGGTTTTTGAGGAAAACATTCCAGGATTTTTCTCCATATAGTGGACTTCACTGGGGTTCAACGGGTTGAAGGTCCAAATGTCAGTTTCAGTGCAGCTTCAAAGATCTCTACATGATCCCAGACGAGGAATAAGAGTCTTATCTAGAGAAACCATCGGTCATTTTCTAAAAAAAATAAAAATTATTATATACTTTTTAACCACAAATGCTCGTCTTGCACTGCTCTGCGATGCTCCACGCATTATGTAATCATGTTGGAAAGGTCATCTCTTTTTCTTCTCCAACTTCAGAATCGTCCGACATCTTTGTTTTACCTTTTTTTGTAAAGGCCGTTTGACTTAGTTTTTGCACGTTCGCTTTGTAGACACTTGATCGGTACTTCCGCCTATGTCACGCGTGACCTTTCCAACGTGATTACGTAATGCGTGGAGCATCGCAGAGAAGTGCAAGATGAGCATTTGTGGTTAAAAAATACATAATTTTTTATTTCTTTAAGAAAATGGCTGATGGTTTCTCTAGATAAGACTCTTATTCCTCGTCTGGGATCATGTAGAGCTCTTTGAAGCTGCACTGAAACTGACATTTGGATCTTCAACCCGTTGAACCCCAGTGAAGTCCACTATATGGAGAAAAATCCTGGAATGTTTTCCCCAAAAACCTTCATTTCTTTCCGACTGAAGAAAGAAAGACATGAACATCTTGGATGACATGGGGGTGAGTAAATTATCAGGAAAAATTAATTCTGAAGTGAACTAATCCTTTAAGAAACTAATTTTTTCAAGAATTAAAGTGTATGTAAATGTATGAACGTGATCATTTTTGCAAATTTAGCTATTATTACGTCTTGAGTTTGTAAGATTACATTGATCTTAATGAAATGCATTGCATTTGCTGCTCTATATGTGCTTCAGGAAATATCTTTATGTTGTGTTTATTTTCATGCTTTACAACAGGAATGGTGTCGAGAGAACTTTGTGAACAGCAGGAACATGGGGCTGGTGTTGGAGGTTCGTGCGCAGCTGAGAGATATCTGCATCAAGGTAGAGATATGAAAAATCTAATTTGCCTTGATCTTTTGTCATATAAGAGGTCTCTGTACCATTAAAACATACTGAAAGTCTCATATCGTGGCGTCACATGGGCAAATATATTTACATATGACCGCCTCCAGAGTAAGACATTGAGAAACGTCCAGTTTCATTCTAAAAGTTGTAACTTCTTCCTGAGTCTCTCCATCAGTGTCGACTCCGGTTTGAACAATGTAAGGCTGAACACTGTTACTGACAATCCTCATTTTGGCTGCGTGAGATTCTCCAGCTTTGTTGTTGTTGAGCGACCGAAGCGCAAGCTGTTAAAGCTCCGCCCTCTTCTGGAAAGGGGGCCGGGAGCAGCAGCTCATTTGCATTTAAAGGGACACACACAAAAACTGTGTGTTTTTACTCACACCCAAATAGAGGCAAATTTGACAAGCTATAATAATTGATCTGTGAGACAAACCAAAATAAATATTTAATATTGGAAGTATAATCCTAACACTTCACTTGTCTATTAGACTTAGATTTGAAGTACACAAGGGTAAATCTGACATTTGTTTGTTTGTTTGTACAAACTGATGGATTTGTGTCCATGCAATAAGTCCCTGTGATCTTATGTTTCTTCAGATGAACATGAAGCTGGAATCGTCTCTATCTGACCTGGCGAACGTCCGGCGCTGTCTGGCTCACGGTTTGTTCATGAGCGCTGCAGAACTGCAGCTGGACGGCAGCTACGTGGCTCTGGACACCCATCAGACTGTTTCCATCCATCCCTCCTCCGTCCTGTTCCAGGCCAAACCGGCCTACGTGGTCTTCAACGAGCTCCTGCACACGACGCGCTGCTACATGAGGGATCTGTGCCTGGTAGATGCTGATTGGCTGCATGAAGCCGCGCCGGAGCATTTCCGCCGCAAGCTGCGCGCAACAAAGAGTTAACGCTCGAAATGCTGCAGCTTCACCAAACATTTTCCCAAAAGCATCGTGAGCCCAGAAGACCATTGCCACCAATGTTCTCCACGACCAACTTAGCTCACGATGCCTCTGGGAAACGCAGCCCAGTTTGTTGTTCCTGAAGACTGCATGGTAGTAAGCGTTTTTTCACAATATGCATTTCGTTAATACACGCCAACTCAGTAGATGAACTGTTCAGACAAATTGCTTTTTTTGAACTGCTATGCTGATATGCAACACGTTAGGTAGTTTTGCCAAAGAGTTCGAGTAACAGTGCTTTGTTAACCGAAATTTTTCTAGAAGTGAATGAGTCCTTTATACTTGCTCTAAATCTAAAGATGTCACACCTGTTTCTACAGCTCCTTTTACAAACTGCTGAAGCGCTCTGATTGTATGAAATTCAGGTATGCTTCATCTGTCTTTTGTTTGAGTCCATGCAAGGTCAAAAAATTTGATATTAAATCAGTAAAGGTTTAAGAAAGAAAGAAAGAAAAAGAGACTAAAACACATATTTGGGATTGAAGCTGGAGATCGATTGACGATCAGCATTGTGATGTCCGTGTCATATTTCACCTTAAAATTCAGAAGTGAAAAAATTATATTTTGCAGAAAGCCTATTTTAGCCTGGATTATTATAGTTAACTAAAAACTAAAACCATAAAAAATGTTAATTGAAATTAAATGAATATTAACTAAATTCAAATAAAAAAACCTAAACTTATTTTATTTCAGCTAGTTGTCAAAGCAACAACATTTCTCATTTTCATTTAGTTTACCTTGTTTACATTTAGTGCTAAAACTGAAATAAAAATTAATAAAAAGCTATACAGTTATTTAAAAGAGAGAAACTAATAAAAATTGCAAAAACAAAACAAAAAATTACTAAAACTTTAACTAAAATTAAAGTGAAACCAGAAAACCTAAAAATTAGCGCTTTCAAACTATTCATCGCGATTAATCGCATCCAAAATAAGTTTGTTTACATAATATGTGTGTACTGTGTACATTTATTATGTATATATAAATATACACACACATGCATGTATATATTTAACAAAAATATATTATATTTATATATAAAATATTTATATGTAATAAAAATTACACAGTACACACGCATATATTATGTAAACAAAAACTTTTATTTTGGATGCGATTAATCACAATTAATCATTTGACAGCACTAATAAAAATTCAAACAAATATTCAAAATATGAATAAAAATTATAATAGAAGCTTAGTGACACTGTTAAAAAAGGATCGTTATGAATTGTCATATTGTGACATTATTTTCATGACAGCTAAACAATTTTCCTCCAGATTCTGATTATTGTTAAGCAGTACTTTATCATTTAAATACATAATAAATGGATGTGTGTGTGTGTGATATATATATAATATATATATACACACACAGTGTTCTGCTGCGATTTTGTTTAGCTAGAATTGAATGTAAAAATCAATTAATATTAGAATTCACATAAAACCTGAAATAGTTAAGTTTTGTTCTATAAATGCGGAATGTTGCTGTTCTAAGTTCCAGTGCCAATTTTAGATCCAGTTCTGGATCAAATAGAATTCAGATCTAGAAACATTCGATTTACAGTATATTACCCATATTAATGTAATGCATGCCACTTTGTAATATAAGGGAATTAAAGCATATCACATTACTTCATTGCTTCACTTTGCAAATCATATCAGACTCATGTGTATTCTTAGATGTATATGACAATGTATGTATGCTGTGCATGAAATCAGATGGACAAAATGTGATCACTCAGGTTTTTATGGTACACACATGATGTACCAGTGCACATGTTCAGTCTTAGTATCAAGATTTCTTCTTCAGACTTTCCATAACAGCATGGGCAGAGAAAGCTTTTGAACTTTTGTTTGTGAATGCAACAGATTTCCACAATCTTACTGATAAAACATTTCTTCTGAAATCCTTTTTTATCTCATCTTTATTGAATTCTTCTGAAGATGAATGAACAATTAAATGTTTATGCTTTCGCATGTGTATTTTTAATTAGATAAATTCATGCTCTAATAAAATGGTGGGGTTTGAAACAAGATATTAATTTGTATCCAAAGAATCCCTGCCACTTTGTTTATACATTGTATAAACTAAAAGATTTCCACTAAGAAAAGCAAGAGTATCTCAGTGAATAATGTATGGTCATGATTTTCAAACAGGATCACGGTTATTTAAACACTTGAAAATATAGGTCACTAGTCTCACGGTTTGGATGGGTAGAGATAAATATTGAACTATTTTTAGTTATGGCTGTTCTAGAAGCCACAGAGCTCAAAGTGCAGTCTTCGATATCAGGTTAAACTGATCTTCTCTGTAATATTAGATGTAGCTCAAGTAAAATCGCAGTTGTGAGGAGATTCCCCACATTAAAGGTACACTATGTAACTTTTTTTTTTTTTTTTTTTCAAAAATTAAGTCTATGTACATCATCGATGTTTTCTTCCAAAACGTGTTTTCGTTTTACCCTGATTCACGATGGTAAGCCTATTATAAGAGTTTATATTTTAGACCTGTCGGGATGGTTTTCGCGGGGAATTTCGTACATACGTCACTCGCCCGTGCGTGTCTCGTCATATCCGTAAATAGAGAGAAGTTGCTCCGGCTGCTTTGACGCGTGTCTGAGGTTAATTGTAGAGCCGAAGCACAACAAAAACATATTCTTCCGCAAAATGTATGCAATCTTGTTTTTAACCGCTAGAGGGCCAAAAGTTACCTTATAACTGTGATAATCCTTCCCATATTATCAAATAAGATACATACAGTGACACAAAAGTATTTAGACACATAAGCCACACAAATATGCATTAATTTAATAGCCTATAAAATGAGTTTGAGGATCTGTTATAATGACAGTTGTGTGGCTGCATAAACAAAACCTGAAGCTCATGTTAGACTACATATATTTACTCATTTGACACATTTTATTTTCTTTCAAACTTTGGAAATCCCCAAAACTTCCAGCTAAGTTTAAATGAAAGTGGATATTCAGATGCACAAAAAAAACACCACATAGAGAATTATGCAAATTTATTTAAACTCTACAGTTACAGAAGTTTTCTTGTGTCTTTAAGAACACATAATTTCCATCAGCTGAACACATTTTATCTCTAAAGTCAGTGAACGTTTAAGACGTGACACCCAACACCCAAACACATACACAAGCTATTCATGTCAAGACTGCTGCGACAGACACCAGCGTATCACGTGACAGCAGCAGAATGTGGAACAGATGCGCATGCGCGCGCCTCGAGCTGAATGAGATCAACATTCAGTGGGTCGGGAAAAAAGGCAGAACAGACATTTGGACCACGATCCGGTTTCACTCATCCATCTCCAGTATGTGCGGCCATATTCTGTAACACAAAAAAATCGAATTAAAAACAAAGCATGAGGAATATTCGCAATAAAATAAAAATATGCAAATATACAAACAGGAGATGCGTATATTGGTGCATGTTATGAAAATGTGATCCCTGGCGGTTACATAAAATGGGAGTTGTTGCACAAAGAGGGTGGAGGACTGGCCTGGACATGTCTCTCAGGAAGTGTGCAAAACACATCTGACATTTGTCTGATCATACTTACCTCGATACAGTTTCCTCAGGAGGACGAGCTCTTAGTTCTCCTGCGTTTAATCTCACTGTTTTGCAGTTTCCCTGCTATTTTTCTCTCGTGCCCAGCTGGACAATGGCGATTAGTGTTCAGTCCGATCTCCTTCTTACTTCTGCCTTTTCCTCCAGCATGGCAGGGATATTCCTCCAGGTTATAATAGTCATATTGATCATAATGCGCCTCTTCAAATGACACTAATCTATCGATGTCGGCGGCCATGTTTGTTAGAATATAGACACTTGCTGCACGAGCTCTTCCCTTCGCTTCTCTTCTGTGAGTAAACAAAGCTGATGTCACACAGTTTTCTGAAACGCTAAAGTCACGTGGGTATTAGAGCTCGTGGGTGATTGGCTGAGAGTCCCTGCTCTCGTGTGAGTGGTTGCATTTTAGTGGGACTCGTGTGATTGGTTCGTTTAAAGCTCTTGTGATTGGCTGGACGCTGGGCCGTTTTTAGCCATGCATCCATGCAAAAACAAAGCCCACTTCCGCATTTTCCTTTTTTAATTCACAGAAGTACAATGCACTATTACTGTTTGTTACTTCTCATTACCCAGCTTTGCACATCTATTTTTAATAGGTGTTCTAATCTTATTTGCTGCTTTTTGTGATTGCATTTTACACCTGAAACAAACAAAAAGAATACATATGGATACATAAAGATGGTTCCCCAAACCGTTTGCATGCACATTTACAAACCTTCACTTAAAATAATAA
The DNA here is from genome assembly GCF_019924925.1 of Ctenopharyngodon idella. Taxonomy (NCBI): domain Eukaryota; kingdom Metazoa; phylum Chordata; class Actinopteri; order Cypriniformes; family Xenocyprididae; genus Ctenopharyngodon; species Ctenopharyngodon idella. The sequence goes on from NC_067224.1 coordinate 43,488,639, forward strand.
TTCATTCGACTGCAGGGTCATAATTAGATTTAACACAAAATGTTTTGCATTCTTTGTTGAATACATATTACTTTTATAGTGGATGACAGGGAACTTTTAGAGAACCAAAGCAGTGCAATATATATATAAAATGCAAGCATGTGCTGTCGCAGAAAGAAGCCACAGTGTGGCAGTGTTGCTTCACTACATGGTGTAACTTCATTAATGCCAACATGTCATTATGTTGGCTTGACAAATCTGAGATACTGATCTACTATTTGAGCTTCTTCTTCTTCTTCTGAGACTAAATTTTAAACCGTATCTCCTCCTAGAGCTTTCAAAGCTAGAACCACCAAACCCGACTCAGACCTTCAGACTGTCCTCACTCTGGTTGCTGTATCTTTTCTAACTATCTTTCTTAAACGGATTATCAAAACTACGAAAAATCCCATAGACTTTTATTGAGGGGGTCAAGACTTTTGCACAAGAAGACTTATACAGGATTTAAAGGTGCAATATGTAAGATTTTTGCAGTAAAATATCCAAAAACCACTAGGCCAGTGTTTATATATTTTGTTCACTTGAGTACTTACAATATCCCAAATGTTTCCAAATATTTGTAAATCATAAGAAAATTGCAATTTTAACCAAGGTGAGGAGTGGCCTGTCAATTGCGTCATACCCGCGTTACCCTCGGTTTCCAGTTTTATTTTGTAAAAACCATGGAAACACCAAAGATGCTTTAATTTATTACACGTTTTAATAGACAAGGGAACAACTGTTTGGTTACGTTTATAGACAGAAAACTAATTATTGTTATATAGCTCAACATGTTTAGTATTATTGTTTAAATCTAATTTTCTTGATTTTTTGCGAGTACCATGCTTTACCATGCCTCAGAGAAAAACACTATTTTGTGAAGTAGCTAACATAGCATAATCAGATACAGCTTTATTTTTAGTAACAGTAATACAGAATTTTCTCCATCATACAATACGTATTAAAATTAATTGCATGCCATTTATCAACACAAGCCATCCAGCATTTAATATGATATTCTAAAATCGATCTGGTGTGTCTCAAACAAGTGTCTCACAGCAGCCGCCGAGCGAATGCACAGAGTAACGTTATAACAACATTTTCAACACACTCAAATGTATCTAATATGATAAACAGAGCTGTGTTACCTCATACTCATGACCAGAAATGCGGAAGCGGCGCCGGCGACTGTGTCATAATAAAAGTTCCGCTGCTCGTGAGGTGTGTTGTGCAATCGCTCCAGCGGCCTCATTCAGCTCCCACAACACTCGGTCCTGCTCTGCTTCATACTACAGTAACGTTAATAATCACATCCATGAACATAATTTCTTCCTGAGTCCACCGGCTGTGAGGTGAAGACCACATGTCCCAAGATTCTGCGCTCAAGCTTGCCGTCATCAAGCTACGCCTTTGTTTTGAATAGGCCTCTAGCGACCTCTAGCAGTCATAAATCCTACATATTGCACCTTTAAGCTGTCTATCACTAGCAAATCGTATGCTGCCTTCATGTGCTATAGGCAGTTTGATAATTTCGACTTCTGAAGTCGTGATTATGAGCTTATCGCATTCAAGTTTCAACATGAGAGGGCATTCATGTGCAAATTTTTTACCTAGGAACTCATATTTACAATAACTCAGAGAGCACGTGAAGGCAGCATTGATGACTATCCTAGGACAACATGCTAGTAACATGCTAATCATATTAGCAACATGCTAATTCATGCTAGCCACGTGCTAATCATGCTTGCAATAAAAACATGCTAGAAATGTGTTAAACCATGCTAATGTGTTAATTCTTAGGTGCATCCCAATTTGCGTACTTATGCACTATTCTATGACGTTTTTAAGCACAAATAGTGCGAGTAGTGTGTTCACACAGAAAATTCCAAAAAGAAAAAGTGCACTTTAAATACCTGGATGATGCACTAAATTAACGGAAAAAACGAAGTGTGGAATGTTGGACATTTCATGCACTCAACTGTCGCAGCTTTAATTATGTAGCAGAGGGAGAGAGGGGATCAGACTCTGATGTTAAATGACAAAATAACCTTATACAATTCACGCACTACATGGATGAGTACATAGTGCATAAGTACATAATGTATAAGTGTATAGTGTATAGTGCGTCATTTGGGACGCAACTCATGTTAGAAACGTGCTAGCAATGTTATAATTAATGCTATTAATATGCCAATTCAAGCTAGCAATGTATTAAATCATGTTAGCAAAACATGTTAAATCATGTCAGCAACATGTTAGCAACATGCTAACTTATGCTAGCAACATACTAATCATGATAATAACATGTTAAAACATGCTAGCAACATGGTAATGTAAGCAACATGCTAGCAATATGTTAATCATGCTAGCGAAATGTTAAAACATGCTAGCAATGTTCTATATCATACTAGCAACATGGTAAATCACATTAGCAGCATGTTAAATCATGTCGGCAACATGTTAAATCATGCTAGCAAAATGCTAAAACAAGCTAACAATGTGTTAAATCATGCTAGCAAAATGCTAAAACAAGCCATCAATGTGTTAGGGTGCGTCTCAATCAGCTCCTTAGCTCCCGAGCTCATGAATCAGTTATATCGTGTACACAAATTCGGGCACTGGTAAGGACAGTAAAGGACGCTAGCTCACTACACACTGGGACACTGATGACTCTATTTCCGGTGACATGAAAACGTCGTCATCAGGCTAGCAACATGCTAGTAATGTGTTAAATTATGTTAGCAACATGTTATAACATGATAGCAATATGTTATATCATGCTAGCAAAATGCTAAAACATGCTAGCAATGTGTTAAATCATGCTAGCAACATGCTAAAACAAGTTAATGTGTTAAATCATGCTAGCAACATGCTAAAACAAGCTAACAATGTGTTAAAACATGTTAGCAATGTGGTAAATCATGCTAGCAACATGTTAATACAGGCTAGTAACATTTTTTTTTTACTTTCAAACTTAAAGCTTTTCAAAGTTATTTTAAACTTTCATCAAAGTTTGTCATCAAACTAACTAAGGTAGCACTTCAAACTCTGTTTAATGTCTGTTATATTATATAAAATGCATTACACAATTCAATTCAGCACAGTATAAAACATACAATGCACTAGAATATAATACACGACACATTTTAAGATTCAGTCATTTCTGTATGCATGCATACACATAATATATACAAAAACTAATACAAATCTCCATGATAAAATCATCCATGATAGCAACAGTCTTGTCATTCATGTTATCTTCTAACTAACAAATCAGAGATAAAATCATTTATTCTTTCATTTATTCAATCATAAACTCCTTCAGTCATATTCAAGTTAAAGTGATGACACCTCATTTATATATATTATATATAATATTATGTAAGTTAATCAAAAGTTCTCTCTCTCTCTCTGTATAATATACCCGCCTGCAGCTTTTTACAACATGCGGGTGTGTAATCAGAGTACAAAGGGCCGCACAAAGATACCCTGAATCTTGTTTTATTATAAAGGCCCCCACTGACACAAGAATGGCGAGACGCTTGATAGACACGCCCCTGTCTAACAAACCACGCCCACATTAAAATCAAGTCACGCCCTTTGGTCTGGTGACACGTCCCGACGCTTTTCCACGTCGCGCGCCCAACGGTTGAGGCAGGGGAGGCTGCGCGCGTTCGTGCAAAGGCCGGGAAAAAATGGCGGCGCCCGTCTTGCGAGTGTCCACCCCTCGCTGGGAGCGGATAGTCCGGCTGCTCGTGTGTCTCTCAGGAATTCTGATATCCCTGTACGCATTCCATGTGGAGAGGGAAAAGACCCGCGACGCCAATTACCGCGCCCTGTGCGACCTGAGCAGCTCCATCAGCTGCTCTAAAGTCTTCACGTCCAGGTGAGAGAGAGAGGGTCTGTGTGTCAAAACCTAGCGAGTTCCCTACCTAGACAACGTTTGTGGCTGTCATAGGCGCGGCTCGAGCGTTTGAAAACAACGTTTCGACTCCTTTCGAATGTTTTGGATCATTTATGCGCGTTCCAGAGTTTAAGTGCGCGTCTGAAGATCTGGAAATAATGTCTAAATAGGGAGTTCGGTAGGTTTTGACACACAGCCGGAGAGTCGCTCCGGGCCGCTGACTGACTGAGAATTTAATAAAATAGCAATATTAGCCTTATATTTATGGTCTTTTCTTGAGACGCTTATTGGTATAGCCTGTACATCTGGATATAAATGAAACGACATACGTTTAAAGCTGTATTTGAATGTGGCTTTTGTCTTAAGAACAGAAACACAGTGCGATAGCAGCTAATGCTAACTGTGGTAATGTGTGAATGAGTTCCATATCAGAGCGCTGAATGTTGTAATGTGTGTAATTATACACAGATTATTTCATTTCGTTTATTGTGTAATTAACTCGATTACGGTCTCGAGGTGAAACCAAAGACCCTCGTTTATTTATGAGCATCTTCAGCTAACTTGACAGCACATCCATTGTATGAGTACAACAGGCTGTTTCATACTTATCATTTTCATAAAATGTTTGTTTCTCTTCATATTTTGCGTATTATCAGCCCCTTTAAGTGCAGCATTCGTCTCCCACGAGAATTTTTAATTCTTTCATTGATGTATGAGGCTGAAGAAGTGGATGTGTTTGATCAGCAAGGGTTCAACTTTGTTTTAGTAACCTTTGAAATCAGTTTGGTTTATTTATGAGACGTCAGTTCCTGATTTTACTGCTGAAGGATACTCCCTCACACATTATCAGACCATTAATGGTGTGGTTTAGCAATTATTTATAGCGCTTTATTGTTATGGTACAAACTGTATACCATATAAAATATATTTATTAGGGCTGGGATGATGCACCTATTTCCCCTGATTCGATACCATCACGATATTTGGGTGCCGATATGATATGCATTCTGATTTTTAAGAATTGCGATTCTACAAGTATTGCGATTTTAGACCATGAGAAGTTGAATGATACACTTATTGGCTACATGGAGTTACGAGGAATTGCACAAATACAATAGAACAAACATACAAATAAAATAAACACTGCTTTTAATGTTTTTCAAGTAAGTCTAACAGTAATTTTCAGGTAGAGAAAATGAATAATCAAATGTAAAACAACACTGCGCATAAACTAAATATCAAAACTAGATTAATCCTTATTAAAGTTACAAAAGTTATTCTGTCAAGAGCAGTCAGTGATTTTTTTTTTTCTTTGTCCTTTGTTGTTTGATTAACAGGTTTATTAGGCTGCTGTCACTTTAAGAGAGGCACGGATCCAATATACTGTTACACAACTGTTTGTTCATTTAAAGTCCCCGTGAACCGGAAGTTGCAAACAACTTTACTCCAGTGTTGTGACATATTTCCAAGTGAAATGGGATATTGAATAGAGGGCAGGGTTTTACTTTAGCGCTTCTACTTTCCATCTCTTGCTCATAGCAGACTAACGGTTGGATGGGAGTGATTTAAGCTTTTTCAACCCAAGCCGTCAAACTGACGTCATCTGAGAAGGAATGCCATTCCAGACCGGAAGTAACTTTTCAGATTTTGATTAAAGATTACCATGACAAACATTTTTTTTCTTTGTATTAACTTGCACGGATTAATTGTTCACCACAAGGCTAGTAATATGCACTAGCAAAGTAAATAGGGTCAATTTTGATTTCATGACGACTTTAAAGGGGTCATGAACTGCGTTGTTTTATAATGTTTCCTGGGGTGCACTTATTATGTTAGTATGCTTCTTACATCAAAAATCATCATAATTTAGAAATAAAAGGCATTTTTCCTACCCTGATTTTATCCCTCTGATTTGAACGCTCTGTTTTAAGGGGCGTGTCTGCTGTGAGACTTCAGTGTAAATGCCCACTGCTGTGATTGGCTAACATCTTTGCATATGAAATAACTAAGTATTACTCTCTCAAACATTTAGCACGTTTTTACTATTACATCTCTCAAGTGTTGAAATAGATTTATAGCATTTAGATCTATGGCATTATATTTAGATCGTGGCATGAAAGGTTGCAGTGATGAATATTGTAGTCGATCACAGACATGTTGTTGAGCGCATGAAAGCAGTGATCTCGTCATTAAAACTCAATTTCTGCACACTAACGAATGCTTTCATAATAACTAACAGTGCAAACTCATTGTAACTAAAAGATTTGTTGAATAAAACAGGAGTTTTGGCGCGAGTCCAGAACTCAGTCACTGATAAACTCACACTGATTGACAGCTCCAGCGATTGTAAAGGGAGCGTTCTTTGATCGCTTTCTATATATAATTTAATCACCGTTTAATTAACAGATTATTTTCATCCTACTAAGAGAAACAACGTGAAGTTGGTCGTTTAGTCGCTGGTTTGATTTACTGACACACCGACAAAGAACATCTGACTGTACATGAATCATTACATATCAGATCACATTTGCAACACAGTTACTTACATGTCGCATTACTGTCGAGTCCATATCGTAAAAGTCTGTTTGCAAAGCCTGCGCCGAAATGCGAATGATTTGCCAAAGAATCCACAGTGAAATGTACTGAATACAAATAAATAAAGCTCAACTGAGACATTCACATTGTTGAAAATAAATAACCATATTCCTAGCATTAGAATCCTTTGAAAGGTAATGTTGTTTTAGTCTTGTATCGCTCTTCTCTCCTCGTCATCTTCCAGTGGTATGTGGGCGGGGCTAATGTTGCAATGATGAAGTAGGCGTTGATTTCTTCTGCGGAGGTAGGGTTTAACCTATCAATGTCATAGACACATTCCAGGACGAGTTGTTCTCTGGGCCTGGTGTCAATAAATTGGACTAACAAGGAAGTTTTCAGTTCTGAAACTTACAGAACCTCTTATATATCAAAAGCTCAAGGAAAAGTTGATTTCTCAATTCATGACCCCTTTAAGGTATAACAGACTTTGTTTACAAGGTTGTCATTTTGTGTGAATGGGTCTTTTCAAGCGCAAGAAGACGTGAAAGAGAGCTCAATTCAGCATTTACACGCTGTCTGAGAAGCGGCTTTCTGGGCGCACGCTTCGGATGTGTGCGCAAAAAAAGTTCACGCTATTGAATTGAGTTCTCCTTTGCGTTTTCTTGCACTTGATTAATTCAATTTTCAAAACTTAAAAACACGTGCAAATGATAAACTTTTGTGATGCAGCACTGGCCCTATTGCGTCACCTGACCTGAGCGACTTTTACGCTGACCGCGGGCCATCGGCAGTCTTTATTTTCGAGCCCTGCCCTCTGCTGAAATAAAAGAGGTAACTTTCCTCCGCCTCGTCTATAAGCAAGGACTAAAATAAAGCAAATTAATATAAATTAATATTGATTCTGGAATAAAAAATCGTTTTTTTTTTTTTTTTTTTTGCGGTAGTTCGGTGAATCAATTTTTTTCCCCCAGTCCTAATATATATGTATGCATGCATGCATGTATGTAAATGATTTGTATATTTTTTTTAGTTTATATATATCTCCAGATTTCCAGATGTTAATTTATTTTGTTTGTTAAAGAAGTTTTGTTTTACCTGTTGATTCAGCAATTGCAAGCCCACTTCTTTGAAGCAACTTGTTGAGCTTAAAGGGAAAAATGTGGTTGTCAGGACAGTCATGTGAAGTTTCCACACACTGACACACTTTCAGGAAAACATCATTTGATGAAATGCAGATGGAAAACAAATCACATGCTTACCAAGATCATATCAGCATAGATCAGCTGTCCCAGGGGATGATTTTTTGATATTTTTATGTTGTTCTTTCACTTATTGAGATGACAGGAGACTGACAGTACTGCTTTGGATGTGCTTCATGTGTCTTGCAGATCTGGTATTAATAGAGTCTCCTTCTTTATCTGTGAATCTGTAGATGTGCCCACTCATCACTGAGATAAATAGGACAGCATTATATATCATGGTCACTTATGTTATCACCATCAAGTAAAGACATACAAAAGCTTGTCTAAGTCTGTGAAATTGTCTGTGGTGATTGCGTTGTTTGCTCAGAGGGACGTCCCGGGCGTTCAGCAGAGAAAACAACCAAACAAAACCCCAGCCGGGTGAAGGTTTTCGGGAACGTTACATAATCAGGCTTAAGGTCTCACTCTTAAAGGGAACCAGCAAGCCTTTATTGTGCAGCAGAACTGACTTCAGATGATTAGATTGCTTTAGTTGATCAAGATCTTTTGCTATATGTTTCGCCACTAATTAATCGGTCACTACATTGGGAAACACACCGTACTGATGATCACTGAGTCATGACTGCGCTGCTGTCTAAAGGTTTGTGAAAGTATTTCTGAGGGTGTTTCTGCAGGAGAAAGATGTTATTTTGTGCTGTAAGAGGGGCATGTATTGGTATCAGAAATTGAATTGACTTGATATATAGTTATAGAGAGCAATAATTGTGTTATGGAAGTAAACATCCTATTTATTTTCTCCACAAGGAAATTGATTTTTAACAGTAATGTACAAACTTTTTCAGACTAGTCTCGTGTAGCCAGACTTTCAGACTGACGGCAGAAGGTCTGGACTCTATAACAGCTTTAATTGGCCACCAAAGAGCCCTTCTGACTGACATATAAAGCAACCAATCACAGTTTTTGTCATGTTTAGGGACGTGGAAATGTAAATTTGATGACCCTACAATAACAGACCAGTGTGTAAAACTCTTGGTTTATGCCGTGAACCTCACATACTTCACATACTTTTGAAAATCTGGCGTTTAGTTGATCCTGATAAGCGTTCATTGTCACAGTTAAAAACGCACGGCTTTCTTCTTTCATGACTGCTTTTTTTTTTTCAAGTGAACCTGTAAAGGGTTAGTTCGCCCCAAAATGAAAATTATCCCATAGTTTACTCACTCTCAAGCCATCCTAGGTGTATATGACTATCTTCTTTCAGACGAACACAATCGGAGATATATTAAAAAATATTTCAGGCTTTATAATCGTAGTAAATGAGGGGTGCGATTTTGAAGCCAAAAAAATGCATCCATCCATCATAAAAATAATCCATACGACTCCAGGGGGTTAATAAAGGCCTACTGAAGTGAAGCGATTGCAAGTGTTTTTGCAAGAAAAATATCCATATTTAAAACTTTATAAACTAAAATAACTAGCCGACGCGACGCAGGATGTAGAAGGATGTTTTTTGTACCATCGGTGAGTGAGCATATACATTAGGGCTGGGTATTGACACAATTTTCACGATTCGATTCGATTTCGATTCGTTGTCGATTATTTGTGGATGTATATCAGTACTGTACATTGCAAATTTTCTAGAGGAAAAAAATCTCTCAACTAATGCAGTTGTAGCAGAACAGCGGGTAGTCCTGTTTATTTTCATTTAACAAATGTCATAATGGAGGCGTGTTAATAATGAGCGCAGCATATAAAAGGGGGAAAATAGCGCACCTAGGAGGCGTTGTTCCTGATATCCTGCACGAAAGGTAAACGAGATGATGTGTGAGACAACGAGTGACGTATGTCATGTGACGTGTGGTTCCGGCCTGCTGTTTTGGACACGCTCCAGTGAGTTTGGAAGAAGAAATGATTGATTTGTACTTGCACGTACAAGTTTCATGCAATCCTACTCCAGTTTATGCGTGTTGGCACAGCTGATTAGACAGTCGATTAGACGCCTCGTCGTTCTCTAAGCACTCATCATTAAACCCGAAATCTGCTCAAACCTGGTTAGTGACTCCCCGCTTGCTCTATACACACACACACACACACACTCACACTCTCTTTCCAACAAACGCGTGCAATCAAATGCGCGCACCTTAATTCATGCATCCATTTTTAACATTGAAAGCGTTTTTTTGTTTTTGTTAAATGCTCCTTACGTTTTGTTTAATGATTTAATTTTCTTTTCTTTACATGTGGGAAAAAATGCAGATTTGGGCACGCGGATGTGGAAAGAAACGCACTGTTATCTGGTGACACATTTTGGAACTTTTATTGTACTGCCGATTCGTATGGTTTGTGAGTGACTGAAAAAAAAAAAACTCTTTGCTTGAACCATTTATCAGGACAGTCACCAATTCTTCGAAACTGAGTTGACATTGCATTCAAGCTGTTTTCTCTCTACTGGACTTATATGATCGTTGTTGCTTCATTCTATGCAAATTTGTTACTCTGTTGATGTGAATTATATATATATATATATAATTTTTTCCCCCCTTTCCCTTACCTTTTTATAATTAAATGAAATGAACTTGAGAATTTGAGTTTTGGTTATTGTAACTGGTGGTTTTAGAGCTATCTGGGGAAATATTTAAAATTTGACAGTTTTTACTGTCTGGCGCCCGAACAAAAGATACTTTTGAGGTTAAAAGTGTACAGCTGGGTGTCGCCACCGTTATACTACACATGGGAGTCAGTTGGTACTACTTTACTATAATATTGAAGGTTAAAATTAACTTATTTATATACAAACACTTAAATTACACTCAATTATGTTTTTTATAATAAATAAAGTTCAGAATTACATAATCATATTTCTCCAATTCGTTTCGTAAACATTTAAATCGTGTCTGTCAAAACTGATTTATTCAAACATGCATTAAATATTGAAGAACGTTATAATGAATATGTAACAGTGCATAGCTATATTTATCAGAATGCTTTTTCTAAAGTTCACTTTTCTAGCTGACTAATGAGTTTATGGTCACTGAATATGTTTTTCTGAGGTAAATGTGACGTTACGTGACATTGTGTACAAGCTGTTTTATTAAAGTCTTTCCGAGGTTGAAACACTGATTGAGCTATTACACGAGACATGATACGGATTTCGGTAAGTTGTACTGTATCTTTTAACATACCTTCAGATGTTCACATGCGCTCCGTGCTGCCGCTTCTCTTTAACTGAGGCGCTAAAGCGATCTGTCACGTCACATTAAACCGCCAAAATGGTATTTATTTTTTGAATCTCATAATAAGATGGACGTCATTTGAAATCTGAGACTTTGCTTCATATCAAAAGTAACAAAGTACTAAGATTATTGCGATTTATTGGATGGGAGGTGCGCTACAATTCTGTTCATTCATTAACTGAAAACAGACTAGACTAATCGATTCTTGGGATTTAAGAATCAATATCGGTTCGTAAAAATGAGAAACGATTAAAATCGAGAAATCTATATTTTTTTTACCCAGCCCTAATATACATCTCGTAAAAGTGAAGAATTTATTACGCATGTCTGGTGTGCACCCTTTGCCTGCTAGTAATCGACACACTGAAGCTTTGATGCAATATTGTTAGAAACAGAATCATGATTGTACTGCTTTATTATTCATGTGTGTCTTTGACTGAGAATGATGGGACATATGGAAGAGATTGGGCATGACCTCAGGTGTTTGGCACGGCTCGATCTTTGACGATTCCGTTGGCAGGAAGTTATGAAGCAGCAGCTGCTCTCCAGTGTTGTTACTCACCTTCTTCCTCTTCAGGGTTAGATTATAGAAAAGGTTTCAGGATTTTCAAACACTTAGAGAGACCAATATAAGAATCAGACTCCAGTTTTACACTTCAACCATAATTGGAATCCGGTTGCTACGTTTTCAACCCGCTTTTGATAGTATATGTAAATGAACAATGTTTACTCATTCTCCATGTTACATGGACCGAGAAATTCTTGTTTATTTGTCAGCAAAAGTTTTTTGATTTCTGTCTTACAAATATTCAAATGATCACAGAGGTTCTGGGATAAAAGTTTATAGTTTGGATATAAACATTGATGTTTACAGAAGCGATAAAAATAGAGCAAATTCTTTTAAAAGTAACTTGGTGCTTCAAATGACGATTGTATCAATTACATTGTTACGCCACTAGGTGGTGACAAGTGACTTAAAAATTTCTCATTGAATCATGCAGCTCTACTTCACTTGAAACAAAGTAGCTAGCTCCCGCTAAACATTTACTCTTTGAATTCTTGCATTCGGGAGCAATACAAGTCGACACCATTATGACTAAAAGTTTGCTAAGAAGTATTTCCTACTAAAGCAAGGCGGTATTTGACTCTGGGAAGCGTATCCATAGCAGACTGGTGGGAGTGGCCTCGGACAGCAACATGCCCAGTGCATTATGGGTGTTGAATTTTTTCTATCTATTTGGCAAAAGGGAAGAAAACTAGCCTAGTGTTTTCTCTAGTCAAGTAGCACCCATATCAAACATTTTCGCCTTTCTACTGTATAGGCAGCCAAGTTTTATTGAAAGCTCATTTTGCAAGTAAGTTGTTGTTTACCTTTTAGCTCTTTATTTTACTGTATAATGCTGAAATGAGTCTTGTTTTGTGATAGTCTGACAACATGAAGGTCCAACATGATTATTTTGCCTTATTGATATTGTTTTAGCCAATTTCTTTGCAGAGAATTATGACAAAAAGTTAAATTGCGAGTCATAAACTGTGAGATAAATTGTGAAATAAAAAGTCGCAATTAGAAAATGCATTGCGATGAGCTTGGTGGAAAACCTTACTCCAAGATGATGGACACGAAATGTTTGTTATACTTGATTAGACATGTGCCGATATTCGGTAATACGATATATCCCGATAATGATATGCATGATATTGTTACCGTGGGCACCTCAAAATACCGTGAATAATTATTCATTATGAATTATTCGAATTTTTATATTAAATTTTAAGAATACTTTACCCATCAACCGTATAAAATGCACAACACCGCTGTATGCTGCGTCAAAGGGACACTCACACTCAGATGTAAACAAGCCCAACGTGCACGAGAAGCACATGACAGAACGAGAGGAGGAGACGTGCTGAATGAAAGTGCACGTTCACTCTCTGACAGCAGAGGGCGCTGATGGAACCAGAAATGCAGCGGTTACCCCGGAAACCCTGTAAACAAAGCAGCTATGGTACTGAACAGTACTTAAAATGCTTCAAATAGCCATTCAGTTTTTTTTGTGTTTGCAATGTTGTTCATCATAGCACCAAATACTTAATACTTAAAGACTTAATAGGCTATTTTTTTTTTCCAAACTTAAACATTTTTATATTTTAATCAGGACTACAACATGCCCTATAATGATTGAAAATGTTCTGATTATTTGTTATTGTTCAGTAAAACTTAGTGACATAAGGCTTCATTAGTTAACATGTTAATTCATTATTACCAAACTGACAATGAAAAATACTTATAAAGCATTTATTAATCTTAGTTCATGTTAATTTCTTAGTTAATGTTTAATAACATTACTAAAATCAAAAGTTGCAACTATTATTTAATGGACCTGAGCAAAAACTAACAAAGATCAGTTGTATTTTTTAACTAAAAAAAAAAAAAAAAACCCTTCTGTAACAAATGTAGCTATTGCTCATTCTTAATCTTAATGCATTAACTAATGTTAAATAATGAGACCTTATTGTAAAGTGTTACCTGTTGTTCATTATAATTCTTTTGCACTTTTTTTTGTGTATTGCGTTATTGTATTTAAACATTCAGAGTTCTTTGTTATAAGAAAGAGTTCTTAAACCTGTTATAGTATGACAACACTTTTTTTAAACTTATTTCAATATCGTGATAATACCGTATACCGGGATAAAAGCTTCAGCAATATATGAAAATTTGATACTGTCACATGCCTATACTTGATATAACTTCAATACTAAAAAGTAGTAAATATAATTTAGTTAAAGTGGACTATTTACCCAATATTTATGTTTACTATGTTTGGACTGCAAATGTCACATCCATATGCTGGAATTGGACTGGAAACCACCACATATCTCCTTTTGTTGGTGTAATTTCAAACAATTTGGGTCAGAAATATCTGTTCGCACCAATAAACAGAAACTGTTCTCTTTGTATGCTGCTGCTTTGATCAATGGTTTTGATTTAGGCCAAATATTCTGTCATAATTTTTCTGTGTTCCCAAGAGCAACCCAGAGCACTAGAATATTAGTATATATTTTTAGTTCTTATCTCTCATGTTGTCTGCTTTCGACTTCTGCTTCTTTACTGTTTCTCTCTGTTGTGTTTTCGTCTTCTCTCTAGATGGGGTCGAGGATTTGGACTGTTAGGAACCATTTTTGGCAACGACAGTGCAGTAAACCAGCCAAACAGTGTCTATGGAATTTTCTTTTATGTCTTTCAGCTGTTACTAGGTAAGAACATCATAAACCGCATTGATCTGCAGTTAATGCCACTGTTTTACATAAACTGGTACTTTATAGGGATGCACCAGTATAGAAATTATGTCATAATAAATATTATTTTATGGCCAGAATCTTGATATATTAAACTAACATGTCCATTGGTCTCTGATGAATGTCTTTGGTCATTGCCTGCATAAAGTTGATACATGCATACAGTATAATCGTGTAGGGCAATATCAACTGCTTGATTGCTTGTAAAGTGTAAACTATATTATTGCCCAGCTCTAATCTAATAAATGCAACTATAAGCCATGAAGATATTAAGATATTATAAACATTAACTTCATGTTTTTCTGTAAAGCTGCTTTGAAACAATGTGTATTGTGAAAACTCTATACAAATAAAATTGACTTGATTTGATTTTGGCTTCCGACAATTATGAAAACAAGATTATGGTTTTTAGTAGTTTTTTAGTAGGTTGTGGAAGTTCACTACAACATAGGTAATCTTATTAGGGGTTCAAGAGTGTAGCGCTGAAATCCATGTGTAATTGTTAAAATTTCCAAAGATCAGCATTCTCCCGTAAAAGTGATTGGGCAGGCCAAACCGTAAGTCGTAGACATTTGAAACTTTGAAGGCTGGTAGTACTCAGACCGTGTACAACGACACCAAGGCTCGCCCCGATCGGCCTGACGGGGGCGCTACAACGGTCAAAAGTACAAAATGGCTCATAACTCCTACATTCAGAAATTTTCAGGTATTTTTTTTTTTTTTGAAAAACCTACTTTTGCGAACTAGTCTGATCAGAACCAAACCAGTGCAGCAAGGTTCTCTGGAGTCTCATAGTCAATAATTATCAAAAAAAGTTGAAATTTCGATTCACGGTCTCTATGGGCCGCCAAAACGTTAGAAGTGGGAGGAACCACTTTTACTAAAATGGCTTGTAAAACTTGTGAACGAAATGAGAGTTTTACCAGACTCTGAAAACGGGTGTATGGGCTCAATCTTTGGTTGCAGTAAAAAAAAAAAATTGCGGTGATTGGCCACTTGGTGGCGTTATAACAAGATAAAAACCTTAAAATGACTATAACTACTTAACTGTTAGTCTGATTGACTTGAAAATTTGCATGCAGTGTCTTTGTCCAAGGTGCCATGATTGTCTATGAGGACATTGGTGTATCTTAAAAACCATGTCTACCATGTCTGCCATCGGCCAATGAATTTTGAGCACCTATTAGACCAGGTTAACAGAGGCCGATCGGAATGATGCTCGGTAGGCATGTTCGACTCGTGGCCCTAGAGGTCTGTGAGAAATTTGAAAGAAAAATCGGCCACTGGTGGGCAATATCACGTTTTACGATTGTGTAAATAATTGTATATTAAGCAAAGTTTCGCACATACACACAATATGCATATCATATGTTAGATCTCATTCTGAACCATTTTGCCTCAAGAACCACTGCTGTCAATCAAATTGTTTAATATTTGAAAAAAAAAAAAACTACTTTTGCGAACTTGTCCTAGATTTTTCGCTCAACCTCAATAAAACCCCTGGACTCTCTAGATCAATAATTATCAAAAAAAGTTTAATTGTACCCTTTGGGTAGCTATAACAGGGTAATTTAGAAAATGGGCGTGGCAAAATAGACTCAAAAGCCTATAAATCGTACACGAAAACTCAAAACTTTCATGGAGATCTAACCATAGTTTGTGTTATAATTGTTTAAAAACCATATACTTCCTATGGTAAATTGCCTGTATATCCTGTAAATGGTCTTCCATCTATGATCTAAGTGGTTACATGCTTGATAAATAAAACATATGTTTTTACGCAAGTACTTAAAGGCCTTAATGCGCTTGAACACTGTTAATCGCTGCTTGCAGCTATATTTTATTTTGATTTCATAAAATTGTTTTTAATATTTATTTAAATGTGTATAATATATTTTTGTAGTTAATTTATATTTATTTAACTTATTTTTCAGGTTAATTATATTAAAATATCAGTGAAATCCACTGTTAAAAAGACAATTAAAAATATAAATGAATAATAATAAAAAATAAAATAAAAATAGGTGATGTTTCCAAAGTCAGTGAGTAATTGTTAAATAATCATGATCTCAATCTTGGCCAAAATTATCTTGAATTATGATTTTTGCCATAATCACGCAGCCATAATTTAAACACAAGAACACGCATGGTGTTTCCAGCCCCTTAAACTACATTTATTAGTGTGGGAATTATGTAGAAACTCTGATAACATTCCTGTCTCTGTCAGGGTTTGTTTGTGAAACACCTGATAGTTCACATCAGTTTATGCAGTGTACAGTGTCTGGTATTAGCCAGAGGTGAATGTTAACTCGTATCGTTTCCTGAAACAGGATTGATAAAAATACTGTAAGGGACGTGCGAGCGTCTCAGGTTATAGTAGGAAGTTTTCTGTCTGTAATCTAAAGCGGTCTCACAGAACTCTGAGTTATCGCCCTCACTTGTCCATGCCTGTCACCGCTGACGGGTGAAATCTCTTAGCATTTCAGTAACAAAAGCACAGGTCAAACATTCACAACCTTAGTTTAACCCCACGACTCTTGTGCGCCAGTCTCCGGTGGTCTCCTCTCTTGACAGATTGTTAGTCAGACATCTCTGACTATGTGTTTGAGTTACTGCTGTATCAGTTTCTCCTATGTTTCTCATTTTGATTTTGAATGGTAACTTATAAACAATTAAACGGACCTACTGTGAGCTCCGAGGTTGTTAATTGATAGTATTTACATCAGCCCACATTATTTCAGCTTATGTTTAAAATAATTGTTTAACAGTGGAATTCCTGGTGAAAAACTACATTACCCATGATGCTGTACAGAAAATTACACCAATAGAGTACCTCAGGGATGACGTGTTTTTGTAGGCCAACCCGGAAGTTAGCGGCGCACGGGTTCCCTCGATCGAAAGCCAATGCATCTTTTCCCATAGACTTTTGGAAAATCGCAAAAAATAAGCTCTGTGTTTAACAAAGGGTTATGACACTTACACGTTTTGTCTATCAAGATAATCTTTAAGTTAACACAACATTTATACATTTTGAAGCCTAAATAAAGTCGTCAGATATAAGAAGCTAACAGAACGCTATAAACGGACTACAGCACACCATGGTCGCGGATCAACGTCACCACCACCAAGCTTCCTCAAACTTTATTTAGAAAACAACTTTATTTAAACACATGCTCGCTGATTATGATCTGCGCTGTGTATGAATACTTATCCACTTTTTTGTGAGAAATGCTGTCCAAATGTCCTGTTTGTCATGATGACGTCTAAAGTCCCCGCCAAAGGAAGTAGTCCCTTTTAGCAATTTGTTAGCAACCGCCGTTTTTAAGACACAATAAAGGTTTAAAAAATCACAAGCGGGTTATAACTGGTGTGTTTTATGTCATAGATCAAAACGTGAAAATATTTAGAGACTTTGTTAACCTTTGTTAATTTCAGGCGATTTAGCAAAAACCCATTCAAAAAACCCATTGACTTTGGAGCGATGGAACCGGAAGTCCTAAAATGCCTAACTCGCTTCCGGGTTTTGCCTACAAAAACACGTCATCTCTGAGGTACTCTATTAGGGTTAAAAAAAAAATGTTAATAGCACCAAAATAGCTTTTTCGCTCCACCCACTCCCATGAAGCACTGCGAATGATGTAATCGAGTCGATCGCTCTACACTCTCAATTGTGTCTTATATATTTTTTGCAATGCTTCATGAGATTGTAGTCCTTTTCCTCACTCAAGCTGTTAAGTACATTGTCTTTTTGTCCAATTTCAAATACTTTTTTGCTTCAAATCAAAGTTTGTAGTGTTGTGATTCTCCTTGTAGCTGGTTGATTTGGTTCATGGCTTAGAACACTTTTTTTTTTTTTTTTTTTTTTTTAATCCCTATGGGAGAAATGAAAGGAAAAAATACTTCGGGAACCAGCGCCACTGAAAAAGGGAGCGAGCGCTAATGCACTCTATTGAAATAAAGCTGAAATAAAATAAAATATAAAACATTTAATGAAAATCATAACTAAATGAAAATTACAAATGTTGTCTTGGCTTTTAGTTAAAGCACTAAAATTACTAACTAAAAAACTAAACTAAAACTGAAATAAAAATAAATTAAACCTAAATAGTAAAAAAAAAGTAAAAACAGAAGTACTAAAAATTAAACTATAATTAAAATGAAAACTGAAAATAAAAAATAAAAGCTAATTCAAAATATTAATAATAACTATAATATTTTATACTAAAATAACACTTCAGAATTACATGTTTTCATGTATAATTTGCTGGTTTTGGGTCATCTTCACCAGACATGATCGGATGAATCGAACGCAGCCTGTCAAATTTCAACCTCAAAACTGGAAAATACATTATATTTTGCATAAAAAATGTAAGTTTTTTTTTTTTTTTTTTTTTTTTTTTTGCACAGTGTCAATTATTTTCATGATAATTAACCACAATCCCTTCAAAAATGCAAATAAAGTATATTATTAACATTTTGAATATTTGTATTTATAAATAATAGTAACACTTGATGTACTACTTATGTTGAATTAAAGTATTTTAATAATATTTTACTATTTTTATTATTAGTTTTTAAGATACTGTATTATAGTTATGAGAGTCTCATCTTTTGGAAAAATAAATCACAATTAAAACCATTCATTTAATTAGTTTTTTTTACAGTACGGACTAGAGGTCTTCATGGGTCCAAAAATTCGTACCCGAACCCGAAGAGACCCGTAAATGTACTACATGAAACCGACCCGGACCCGACTATTATTTCGAAAGTTGGAAGCAAGAAGACACAGACCCGACCGGACCCGATCGGCACATAGGTCAATAAACAAGTTGCAAAAATAAAACGTTTTGTCTTACCTATAATAGCCTTCTCCCTTGTACCTGACTGTGATGCTCAATCCTCCTTGCCAAGAAACTTCCATCCATGTTATTCCTCTCTTGCCGATTAATCCGCTCATTATTCCAGCTTTAAAAGTCCACTTGCTGTCACGATGACAAATGCCACTTGGCAGTTTTGCATTTTGTTGTATCATTTTGTTTTTTTGCACTTTTGAACTATAATGATTGCTTGTTCAGTGACATGGCCGCTGACGTTAGCATTACTTATTTGCGATCATTTCTGTGCTCTCTGAGCCGAGTCTGACCAAAATTTTAGAAATAACAAGACAGTTCATTCATAAAAATAGGAGAAAGAAAGTGGGCTCGCTTGAGACTGCACATGCGCGTTAGCTGGAGCCACCTGAAACATAAGCTTTTAAACGCATTTTTGAGCGTCATAGAAAACATTCATGTGATCAGACTTTGTTGCTGATTTGAAATATGATATCTAAATGTGAGTGTGCATGGCTGCAAGCAGTTTCTGAGATTTGAAGTTTGTTTGCATTACTGTTGCACACAATAGGAATAGGAAAACTCGATGATCATGATCGCTCATGTTTTTTACACCTTATTTCCCGGCTCATACTTTGCAAGTTACAAAACACACGCACAGCGCTGACTGACTCCGAACACGGCCGGGTGATCTCCGAGTCCGATCGGCTCGGGTATTACACACAATGTTAAACAGACCCGGGAACCGAAGTAATAGATTGGGACCCGACCTGGACCCGGCTGACCATTTAAAATATAGACCCGAACCCGTACGGGTCCCGGGTCAGGTCTCGGGTACTCTTTGTAGACCTCTAGTATGGACACATTACAGTAATTGGAGGAAAATGTGCAAAACTGTCTTGAAAAATTATGTTGGCATGTCAAAAAATCTCTTTGCTTTTGGGATGAAATGTGATCCGGACATGTTTTTGTGAGATTGCTGAAATAACTACAACCTGAATTTGCACAAAACTATCATAGACATCACAAAAAAAACAGATATGCATGTTATGTGTGACAATGGGAGCGTGAAATATTTTCATCATCCTTAAACCACCACAAAAATGTAAGCTAAAAAAAAAATCTAGAGAAACTAGTTAGCCTCACTAGTTGGCTACTCGGTTGTTGGATGACTAGCTGACCATCCTGACTGATTCCCACACGCATGTCTGCCTCACAATGTCCCATTGCTTCATTCCTCAGCGGTCATGTGGGCTTTGCTGACTCAAGTTCTTCTGCGTGTTTGGCTCTGCTGATCTGTCCTCAGGTTCATTGTGCTTCTAAAACTGGACACTGAAGTCTTTCTTCACACTATTGCAGCACATTTGCATAATGCCAACGTGCAGTTGGCTCTCTGAGTGATGGACGGTTACAAGTGTGAAACCGTTTTGCTCTTCCTATAAACTGTTTTACATTTTACTGTGCAGATTCTCATCTTATTTTCTTATCAACATGTGAATGAATGGAGAGGCTGTTGGCTCAATTACTCAAACAAATGGCAAAACCTACTGAGAGGCCTTCTTAGGTGGCAATTTAAGACAGCATTGTGGCACTTCTAATTTGCTATGGCAAATACAAAGTCAGTTTTTTCCGTCAAAGTTTTGGTCAATTTTCCTTCCATAACATGTCTTCTTTCGGACTAGTGGAAAGAAAACATCCAAAGATTTATTTAATTACATATTATCTATTTGCATCTGTAGATTTCAATTTCAAAGTCGGTGAATTTGAGTCAGAAATCTCCACTTCAGCAGCTTTACACGCACCAAACTTTACAGTTTTTTCCCTATCTATTAGTGTTGTCACGGTACCAAAATTCCAGTAGTCGGTACCAATACCATTACAATTTTACGGTTCTCGGTACCAAATTGGGTACCACAGGAAAATCTGTTGGAACTATTTTACTATTTTATTTAACTAGCCTATTTTAAAAACATTAAATATGATGGTAATCATACATATAAATATTTGGAGCGTGTGTCTGTATGTTTGTGGGTGTATATATACCTCAATGAAATAAATGTTGAAATATAAAAAATAAACAAACAAATGCTCAATCCGTTTTGTAACAGACGTGCGTGTTTATTTTAGCTGTTCCGTCAGTGAAATGACACACTACTGCCAGTAAAACCTATGAAATAAATATCAGTAAATAATGGTAACCTAAATAATAATAATAATAAAAAAAAATGTTTTATCATAACATCATATAGCCGCTCTGCATTTTGAGAGGGATGTGGGACACGAGCAGGAAAGAGAGCATCTCTTTTATATCTCCTGATGTTACAAGCAACTGACACTTGTTGTAAAAGGTCTGAAAAGCGAGTTTCATCTTCAGACATTCAGTCTGTTTGATTTTGCGCTGCCAGAGAAAGCGAAACTTAAAATCGCCAGCGTGTGTGAAACTATATGCCATTAGTAACTAATGGCATATTGTTAAATTCTCTGATAATCGGGTGACCAGATCGCGATTCACAAAACAGAATACAAACCCGACAAAGCTTAAATGTATGGACTCATGTACCTCTCTCATTCGGCAGTGAACCAAAATGTTTCCATGGCTGCGATGTCACATTTAATTGCTAACCTATTATTTCTTTTGTAAACAAACCTTTGTGCTTCACTCGTGTCATATTCACGTAAATACTGGCACAGCCCTATCAGTGGGTACCGAATATACCCGGATACTCGGTACTACAGAAATGCTGGTATCGTCACATTTTCAAAATTTCAGTACCGACTTGGTACCGAAGTACCGGTACTTTTGACAACACTAGTATCTATATTCTGAAGGTGTTCATATGTCATTTGTCTGGATTATATATTTTATTAACATAATGTTAAAGTCTTTTTCTATCTGTTGACAGTATTTTCTGATTTCTGGAGTGATAAAAAGAGAGATCCAAAATCACCTCTGTAAAAACCTTTAATATGACAACAAACTCAAACAAGAATTTTGAACCTGGCTTTATCCAATGTTCAGATTTCTGTTCTGGAAGTGTATGCAAATTAGTTTTGTATTTAATTTACATAATGCTTTGTTTGTTTATTTTAACAATTCAAATGTGAACAATTTGTCATAATGTGGTTAGATCTATTAGATAAAATTCACTTGTGGTGTCTTGTCTTAATGGTTTAATTAAACTTTAATCAGAAAACAGTTTAATACTTTAACAATAATAGGTCCCCATGAAATCATTCTTATTTATTAAATATAGCTGCAAGAAGCAGTTAACAGGGTTCAAGCTCTTTAAGGACTTTAATCACTTGCGTAAAAAGATATTATGTTTTATTTAGCAAGCATGTAACCATCATGGATCATAGATGGAAAAGACCATTTACAGCAAATACAGGCAATTTACCATAGGAAATATATGGTTTTAAAAGCTTTTTAACAGTAATCGAGGTTGAGCCAAAAACGCGAAGGCGCCCCCCGGTGGTCGATTCTTTTGAATATCTCACAGGCCTCTAGGGCTGCGAGTCAAACGGGCCCAGTGAGTTTCATTCGGATCGGCCTCCGTTAACCTTGTCTGATAGCTGCTCAAACTTTATTGGCCGTGTCTTTCGAGAAATGCAAATGTCCTCAAAGGCAGTCTTGGCACCTTGGACAAAGACACCGCATGCCAATTTTCAAGTCAATGCAATTTAGGATTGCGTAGTTATAGCCGTTTTCAAGTTGTTGTTTTTTTTTTTTCCTGTTATAGCGCCACCAAGTGGCCAGTCGCCATGTCCTTTTTCACACGACCACAGAATGAGCTCTTACATAGGTGTGCCAAGTTTGGTCAAAATGTCTCACTCTGTTCATGAGTTATAGCCATTTTAGTCAGAGTGGCTCCGCCCACTTCAAACGTTTTGGCAGGCCTTAGAGGCCGTGAATCAAAATTTCAACTTTTTTTGATAATTATTGACAATTAGACTACAGAGAATCTTGGTGCACTGGTTTGCTTTCAATCGGGCCAAAAACCTAGGACTAGTTCGCAAAAAGTAGGTTTTTCAAAAAATCCAAAATACCCAAAAATGTTATTAAAAAAATAATTAATTAAAACATGGTCTTGTGTGACATTGTTTGAAAAACAGTATTTTAGAGCATCTCTGGAGATGAAGTAGACACAAAAAGTCTCTTATCGGGGTCCATTTCAATTAGAAAGTGGCCTTTAAAGGATGCTGTCTATGTAGACCGCAATGCAGCTCACTAGGTTTTGCAACAGATCCCTCGTGCCGTGTTTAGCCTTGCACCAACAGACACTTGAAGATGTTTTTAATTCCTGAAATCTTGCTTTATCTTTCACTTGTTATTTATCTCCATGACCCGAATCTCAGACGTAAGTCTGAAGTTCTTCCTATCTCCTGTCCTTGTCTGTAGCGTTAATATATGTGTGTGTGTGTGTAATCTTTTTGTCCTGCTCTGCCCTAATGAAATTTCATGACTATGAATAGCCAGACTGTGTGTGTGTGTTGAATGCCCTCTGTTCTGAAGAAACGCTCCCTTTTCTGAAGGGGTCGAGCGATGATTAGTAGGGGAAAGGTCAAGCCAGAGACATGCCCCGCCCCGTCATCATAAGCCACTCCCACTCTTTGACACTCAACCAATTTAGCTGCATGTCTATAAAGGCACTTACCTTTTAAAGCATCATCCTCACTGCAATGAAACCTCACGAGTGAGTGATTTGAAACGCTCTACATAGGCAGCATCTCTGTGTGTTACTGGAATAGAAACACAGCCTGTGTGACAATATAGGTGTCATTCAGTATTCGTTGTTTCAGCATGTGCAGTGACAAGTGAAGGAGTTGAGTACATTTGGACTGGATTTTCTTGTAACACACTAGCATGATCTGGATTTCAGTTTGATTTATAGAGAAATTGTTAGTGCTTAAAGAACCTCAAATTCTGAAATTTGATTATTTTGCTATGATTCAACTGATTACAGGTCAAGAAATCTATTTTCAATAAGAAATTAACATAATACATTGGGCATTATAATTATAGTAAATATAATTCATCATTAAATTCCATAAATGCTGCATTGAAAGTTTCACTATTAACCAAATTTTACTAGACTGTCCTGCTTTAAATAATATTAGACATTATAAAATAAAATGATGGATTTTATGTAGTTGATTTTGTAATAATGTAGGTGGATTTATTGTATATTGCATTATTTTATTATTATCTTCATATTTTTACACTGCTACACTTTTACCATCATGTCTGAAGGTTATTGATGTGTGTTTAATGCAGTTGAACTCTAGTGTTGGCAGTGCTGTTGCTGTTCCAGTGCATTAACGGCTGTGTGTGTGTGTGTGTGTGTGTGTGCGCGCGCAGGTTTGACGGCCAGTGCGATGGCTGCTCTGATTCTCATGACCACCTCCATCGCGTCAGTGATGGGCTCCCTCTACCTGGGCTACATCCTCTACTTCGTCCTTAAGGACTTCTGCTTCATCTGCGTCACCACATACCTACTGAACTTCATCCTGTTTGTGCTCAACTACAAGCGACTGGTTTACTTGAACGAGGCCTGGAAGCAGCAGCTCCAAGCCAAGCGGGACTAGACACACAACAACAACAACAAGTGTAGAAGGATAACAAATCATCCAACACGTGGGGAAAATGTGACCTCTGAAAATTTGTGACTTGCCACCAGGAGACCTTGCTTCCAAACAAATGTTCATTCTGTTGTGTGTGTGTGTGTGTGTGTGTTAAAACGAAACAAAAAATTAAACAAGGAAAAGAAAACGTGTAACTTTAGGGGCCACAGATCACAGGTTTATTGGAAGGATTGGAAAACAGAAACACAAATCTTTGTCCGTTTTGATTTCTTGTTGGTTTTCATTGTTCCCTGAGATGAAAATGAGGTTTGCGCTTTGAGAGAGAGAGAGCAGTCAGAAAGCACTTAGGAAACTTCTAGTCAGTACAAACGGAAGAAGGTGTCCTTTCCCTGAGGAATAAAATAATGGAGAAAACAATGTGAGAAATTCTGTTTACTTGAATCCACTGGGAAAGTCGGTGCTTATTGGGAGCAGCTGATTCCAGCGGGACTGAATTTAAAGGTTTATAATGGGTAAACACAAATGATCATGAGGCTAATGTACTGCTCGCAGAGATGATTCCACGACAAATAAAGTGTAATTTTTTATGTTTACAGGTTTTTTTTTTTTTTATTGTTTTGGAAGAGGACCACTCATAAAACACGCAAGAATGTGAGCTGTATGTGTGTAGATCAGATTTGTCTGTGACAACTTTTTTTTTATTTGTTTGTTTCGCAGTTCTGTAAATAGCTGCCGCAAAGCAATATTCCAGACTAGTTTGTGTTTTACCGTTAAAAACATTAAAAATTCCCAATCCACGGCATGTCCGTCACTACCAATGAGTGCTTTCAGCAGCGATTGTGCGAGTTATTCTTCATGCAAGCGTTACAGTGTTGTGCTCATTATGTGGGGGTCTTGATCCAGATGAAATGCTGCATTTATGTCATGTTGGAATTACTGTAATTATGAGATGAATGACGACAATCTTTCCAGTGGTCGTCTTTAGACTCGAGAATTATTTATTTCTCTGTCAGTGCTCGTATACCAAATCGATGCATTCATTCACTTCTGTATTCTCTTGCCAAATGTATTGGCTGTAATTAAATGACATCAATCCTTAAAGGGTTAGTTCACCCAAAAATGAAAATTGTCACCATTTACTCTCCCTCATGTCATTCCACACCCATAAGACTTTCGTTCATCTTCAAAATGCAAATGAAGATCTTTTTGATGAAATCTGAGAGCTTTCTGTCTCTTCATTGACACACAACTACCACTTTGAAGCTTCGAAAAGTTCATAAAGAGATTGAGCAGGTTAGTCCAAATGTTCTGTGTTATGATGAACAGACTGAATTTGGGCTTTTATTCACATAAAACACACATCAGTTGTGGTAAACAGAAGCTCAAGCATGATTGCCTGACGTGCAAGAACCGATGTGCTTCATTCTGATCAATGTTTATATGTGAATAAAAGCCTAAATTCAATCTGCTCATCATATAAAGTGATCGTGTCTCTCCAGAACATTTGGACTAAACCTCTGAATTCATATGGATTAGTTTTACAATCTCTTTATGAGCGACAAAGTTGCGTAGACTATCAATGAAGGGACAGAAATTTGTGTTTTGAAGATGAATGAATGTCTTACGGATCTGGAACGACGTCAGGGATAGTAAATGAAATGTTTTTCATTTTTGGGTGAACTAACACTTTAGCTACCCATGTATTGCTGAAGTTTAGGTCTTTTATATAATGTCAAAGACCTGCAATTTCATAAAATGTTGCAAAATTCAGTGACTCATAATTGTGGAAATTCCAACATATTCTGATTGAGAAGACCAGTGTGTTCCTGGAGATGTCAGCTTTGAGTTAACTACTTGTACATGTATTATTGGTTTCATATGTACACTAGTTACACTAGCGTTCCTTATGGAGTTAGAGTAAAT
Source organism: Ctenopharyngodon idella (assembly GCF_019924925.1). Taxonomy (NCBI): domain Eukaryota; kingdom Metazoa; phylum Chordata; class Actinopteri; order Cypriniformes; family Xenocyprididae; genus Ctenopharyngodon; species Ctenopharyngodon idella. Next base: position 43,515,163 of record NC_067224.1, read on the forward strand.
AGACACTTCGAGAGATTTCGAGAGTTTTTAGGTTTATTTTCCTTCAACTTGTCTTTTTTAAGTCCATCATACTACATGCTATAGTTTATTATTTTTGTGTCTCATTGAAGATTTTCACGTTGTAGCACGACTGACATCATGTGAGATGCATCTACTGTAGTATAATTTGTTACCCATAAACCCCTCAGCCTGCCATCGCCCTTGACCTTCCTATGAAATTACAAGTACTCACAATTCTCGGTCCGCCTCATCTCTACCTCTCAGTATTTGTCTCCAGCTGTTGGGATAGTTGCGACATACAATATTGTCCACAGATGCAGGTTTTAGTCCCTTTTTTAATTTTATTTAGAGTAAAAAATTTTCTGTCTATGCGTTTTAAATCCACAATCTCTTGTGCTGTCGTGTTGGATGCTGAAAGTCATTATTTTGTTGGTTCACACAATGAAAACTTGATCTGAATTTACCAACTATCCAATCCAGTATTGCACAAGTCAGACTACTCGTCAACGTTTTCTGGTGATGTTGAGCTAATTTCAGTTTTCGAACGGCCATCAGGTGCTTTGTGTTAATGTGATGTTAAGATAAACACCCAGCTGAATTAGTTTAGTGAGTTTGCACTCTAAATGCTGGGTTAAAAATGGACAAACCCATCAGTTGGGTTAAATGTTTGACCCAACCTGCTGGGTAGTTTTATTTAACTCAACTATTGTTTAAAAATTACTGTGTTTCTTGCTTAAAATGAACCCAAAGTATGTTGTAAATTAAAAATTGTAATGTTAAATAAATGAACATTTATTAATAAGTTTAATGAATAATACATTTATTAAATGTTCACCTTTTGATTATTACTGTTGCCTCTAGTAATTATGTGTCTGATTTTTAATTTCGGGTTCATTTTAAGGGAGCCATATAGTCATTTTTAAACATTAGTTGGGCTAAATAAAACTACCCAGCACAGCAGGTTGGGTCAAACATTTAACCCAATAACCGCTGGGTTTGTCCATTTTCAACCCAGCTTGGGTTGTTTTTAACCCAACATTTAGAGTGTGTGAATGAAAATAAGGTTGTGATGGATGTTGATTGTTCAAAACATTGAAAATACTTTTTCTTCTTCTTTGTTTTCTAGAAAACAGACCTCATTTTTAACACCAAAATCTGTATTTTTATCCCTCACAGTCTTGTTAATTCACATGAATTTAAAAATGGTATCTACCCAAACTAAAGTCTATGGCTTGGTGATGTTGAGTTATTCTTTGACCAGTTGGTTTAATTTATTGACCTTTCTTTCATTGGAAACCTTGTATTGAGCAGCACTGATGATGCTTTTGTGAAGCACAACTTGTGGTTGCAGTCTTTGTCTATGTGGCTGAACTTATAAATCTCCGTAAAGCGTTACCAGCCAAACCTGAGCTCAATGGTCAGAGCGAACAAATCGAAACGTAGTTAGTTACACAAGAGTTGTTCAGATTTGTACATTAGTGTCTGTGAGTTCTGTTGGTTTTATATATTCAACGAAGACAAGTTGATGCCAGAAACAGTTTCTCCTATCAAAGTCAACATGAAACCTTTTGCGACCCGAGTAATGTGACGCGTTTTAGAGTGAAAAGGGACATTCAGTGTCAAGAGATTAGGGATTGTGAAAAGGACCTGACTGTGTGTTTTCTCCTTAATATTTTTTATTAACCAATAGCCTGAGCAATCCAGATGACATGATCTTAAAAGTAATTTCATATGCATTTCAAGTTATTGTACACTCTGCAAATAAAGGATCTTTATTTGCATCGATGGTTCCATTTAACATCCATGGAATCTTTCCATTCCACAGTAGGTTCTTTAGATAATTTAAATATTTTTGCACTGAAAGGTTCTTTGGGGAACCAAAAAAAGGTTCTTAAATGGCATTGCTGTGAAAACCCCCTTTTGGAGCCTTTATTTTTAAGATGACACACATTGTGATGATAACGTGCACTGATGAATCATTAAAGAGCAGGAACGTGCATTAAGAAAGCAAATAGTCTGTTTTAAATTTATATATTTGACTTTAAAGACGATGACATCTAAGGCTTAAAAAACTCAATGTTTTAAATGTATCCAATTCAAATGACAAGATCCCCCAAAAAAACGACAATAAAGGGTTGCCTATACAACTTTAAATTTCATTAAAAGTGCCTTCTGTATGTCCACTGGGCCTTGGAGTTTGGAGTAACTGCAGCCTCGATTCTGAAGCGGTTTGGTTAAAGTCTTGCCTCTCTTGTGGGTGAGTTTAGATCGGTGATCTTTGAAATATCTCGGTATTGTCTCATAACCAATATCCTTAACTCAATGTCTCACTGTTATAAAAGCAAAAAACACTGTAAACCCAAATCCAAATGTGTCTCATAGAGCGATTTGGTTGTTCCTTCACTCTTCTTTGTATCATTTCTGATGTTTTCTGCAAACACATCACGTCAGTCCTGAGAATTGTACAATGTGACTTTCAGATAGCATTTTTTCTTTCTGCTTTTTGTTTCCTGATGTAATTGTCGGGGCGACGAGCCCCTGTAGATGTACAGACTGTTAACGTTATAGCATATTTTAGTAGATAAACAGAAATGAGAAGTGGACGGATTGGAGATTCCATGTTTGCCGTCGGTTTTTATTTTGAACGTACCTTTTTGGGGTATTTCTTTTGTGGAAAATAAACTGTTTCGGTTTGCTTCTGTATTTGCCAAATATGAATTTAAGTTAAAAAAAAAAAAATGCTGTATTTTCCTACATGGATTACGTGTTATGGAGAACGCAGAAGAACATTGGACGAATTCCATTTTGTGAGATCTGTGTCTGGGAATCAGCTGGAGGAGACACTGCAGTGAACATTAACGCGTGTCGTTGTTTTGTGGATTTGATCTGCCATTAAAACATTCCCCCAGATGTCTTTGACCCCTTTTGTCCTTTGACCTCTGTCCTTGATTGGCTAAACTGTTGAGAACTGACATAAACTATGTTTGCACTCTTAAAAATAAAGATTCCAAATGTTTTTTTTTTTTTTTTTAGCAGCAATGCCATAGAACCACCATTTTTGCTTCCCTAAAGAAACTTTCAGTGAATATTCTTAAAAGAACTGTTTTTTCTTACTGCAAAGAACATTTTAATAATCTAAATCATGTTTTTCCACTATAAAGAACCTTTAGTGCTTCCATGGATGTTATGGAACCATCAATACCAGTAAATAAACTACCTTTTAAAGGTGAAGTACGATTTATGATGTTAAAATACATTCTGTTGACCCAGTTTATTGTTCATTTACTACTATTACTAATGTCTATCCATTCTGGATTGCAGGAGACGAAAGTTTAACTCTTGCTTTAACAATAATTAAAATGGGAAATGTGATGTTTATCTAAAGCCATTTTTGCTTATTGATATGGCTGAATTGGTTCATCAAAGATCAGCAACAAAGACATTGGTAAATAAAGTGAGATTAAATACATAAAGTACTTTTTTTTTTTTTTTTTTTTGTAATTTAAAGGGTTAGTTCACCCAGAAATGAAAAAAATTTCATTAATTACTTTCCCTCATGTCGTTCCAAACCCATAAGACTTTCATTCATCTTCTGAACACAAATGAAGATCTTTTTGATGAAATCTGAGATTTCTGTCCCTTCATTGACACACAACTACCACGTTGATGCTTAAAAAAGTTCATAAAGAGATCATAAAACTAATCCATATGAATTGAGTGGTTTAGTCAAAATTTTCTGAAGAGACTCAATCACTTTATACAACCTGAATTCTGGAAATGTTGGGACGTTTTTTAAATTTGAATAAAATGAAAACTAAAAGAATTTCAAATCACATGAGCCAATATTTTATTCACAATAGAACATAGATCACATAAATGTTTAAACTGAGAAATTTTACAATTTTATGCACAAAATGAGCTCATTTCAAATTTGATGCCTGCTACAGGTCTCAAAATAGTTGGGACGGGGGCATGTTTACCATGGTGGAGCATCTTCTCTTCTTTTCAAAACAGTGTGAAGACGTCTGGGCATCGAGGTTATGAGTTTCTGGAGTTTTGGTGTTGAAATTTGGTGCCATTCTTGCCTGATATAGGTTTCCAGCTGCTGAAGAGTTTGTGATCGTCTTTGACGTATTTTTCTCTATAGGTGAAAGATCTGGACTGCAGGCAGGCCAATTCAGCACCTGGACTCTTCTACGACGAAGCCATGCTGTTGTAATAGCTGCAGTATGTGGTTTTGCATTGTCCTGCTGAAATACACAAGGCCTTCCCTGAAATAGACGTCATCTGGAGGGGAGAATATGTTGCTCTAAAACCTTTATATACCTTTCAGCATTCATAGTGCCTTCCAAAACATGAAAGCTGCCCATACCATATGCACTTATGCGCCCCCATACCATCAGAGATACTGGCTTTTGAACTGAACGCTGATAATGCGCTGGAAGGTCTCCCTACTCTTTAGCCCGGAGGACACGGCGTCTGTGATTTCTAACAAGAATGTCAAATTTGGACTCGTCTGACCATAGAACACTTTTCCACTTTGAAACAGTCCATTTTAAATGAGCCTTGGCTCACAGGACACGACGGCGCTTCTGGACCATGTTCACATATGGCTTCCTTTTTGCATTATAGAGCTTTAGTTGGCATCTGCAGATGGCGCGGCGGACTGTGTTTACCGACAGTGGTTTCTGGAAGTATTCCAGGCCCCATTTAGTAATGTCATTGACACAATCATGCCGATGAGTGATGCAGTGTCGTCTGAGGGCCCGAAGACCACGGGCATCCAATAAAGGTCTTCGGTCTTGTCCCTTACGCACAGAGATTTCTCCAGCTTCTCTGAATCTTTTGATGATGTTATGCACTGTAGATGATGAGATTTGCAAGGCCTTTGCAATTTGACGTTGAGGAACATTGTTTTTAAAGTATTCCACAATCTTTTTATGCACTCTTTCACAGATCTGCCCATCTTTACTTCTGAGAGACTCTGCCTCTCTAAGACATCCCTTTTATAGCTAATCATGTTACAGACCTGATATCAATTAAATTAGTTGCTAGATGTTCTCCCAGCTTTCTTGCTTTTTCAGCCATTTATTGCCCCCATGCCAACTTTTGAGACCTGTAGCAGGCATCAAATTTGAAATTAACTCATTTAGTGGATAAATGTGTTTCTCCATTTAGACATTTATGTTATCTATGTTCTATTGTGAATAAAATATTGGCTCATGTGATTTGAAAGTCTTTTAGTTTTCATTTCATTCAAATTTAAAAAAAACGGCCCAACATTTACGTAATTCGGGTTGTATGATGAACAGATTGAATTTAGGCTTTTATTCACATATAAACATTCATCAACTCACACATCAGTTGTGATAAACAGAAGCTCAAGCATGATTGCTTGACATGCAAGAACCGATGTGCTTCATTCTGATCAATGTTTATATGTGAATAAAAGCCTAAAATCAATCTGTCCATCATACAAAGTGATATATTAATCTTGATTTCTCACATTTTGTGCTTTTTCTGGGCCTGTCGGAGTAAACTGCAGCGCTAATAGAGTCTCATGAATGCAGTCGAGCACAGAAGACCAACGGCCAAGGTCAAGAATTTTGTTAAATAATACATTAGATTTCAGTTTATTTTTCACCAAACTCTATCATAAACCCCCACACCACTTGGAATATACGACACATGTCACATGGGATCATTCTGTGATACTTTTCCATCTTTTTTAAAAGCTTGATGATATTCACTGCCATTATATGGACGAGCACGAGCGGGAATTTTATTTTAGTTTTTTTTTTTATTCTTTATTTATTTAAGTTTGTGGTCCATAAAGAAAGAAGGCATACAGCATTAGAACAACAGTAAATGATTAATTTTCATTTTAGGGTGAACTATCCCTTTAAGTCTTGTGATTATGCATTTGAACCAGAGTGTATATTTACATTTATCATTGTCTCAGACTTCCTTCGTCTACTAATTAAACATTGTTTCCAGACTTAAAAACTAGCAGGAAGTAAAGCTGTTCCCATGGAAACAATTTACAGCAATGTTGCATCGCAGCATGTTGTGTAATGAAGCTCACGCTGCATTAACACTGGACAATAAACAGCTGGAGACAGTTTCTGGAAACGCTGAAGAAAAATAACAAATGGTTGATTTTTTGATGCCTCCATCAACCTGTCAGATGTAGTTTGAGTCGTGTTCAGTAGATGTGAAACCTCATACAAGTACAATAACAGCTGTTAAACCAACATAAATGATCATTCTTGCTGTTTATTATATGATAATCTTATCCAAGTCTGAACCGAGGAAGATGTTTGTCTGATGAATCATATTTCTTGACACTCTTTGAGCATAAAGTTGTCTACAAATGAATCTGAACTGAATCTAGGAAACAGATGAGTTAACATGAACATCCATAATCTCAGGAAGGTTTTTGTGGAATGTTGTTTATTTTGATGACATCGCTGGAAAGGTTTGGAATGTCCACAAAACAAAGGACTCATTGAATTGCTTATTATAAAGTAATTAACTCTTTCCCCGCCATTGACCGAATTTTCCGGCAATCTGCGTTTTCAGTGTTATACGGTAGGGGGCGCTGTTACGCATCTTCTGAAAGAGTACAGAATCTCTGGATCAAAACACAGGACAAGAAGAAGCAGAAACAGGCGATTGCTTATGCTCATGTAAGCTAACGTGATCATCGAATACTGAACTAGTGATGGGAGAAACGAAGCTTTGTGAAACTTTGAATCACTTCGCAAAATAATTGACTGTTTCGAATCAAGCGAAATGCCACACACTGGTGACCCCTGCTGATCAAAACAGTGTAAATGCAACAAAAACACCTTTAACAAACCAACTGCAAAAGTTTTATTTATCTGTATAATCTGTGTTATTTTATTAAATTGTAGGGTTTGTTTGATGGAGAGCTTGGTTAATCAGGCCAATAACTCAAACTCTTCCTTTTTAATATACAAATGTGTCATTAAAAATGTCAACAAATTTATAAAACTTCCTGAAAACCATATATAGACACTGGTTTGTGCGTTCAGTCTATGGTTAAGAGAGATAGTGGTTAACCCCCTAGTGGTGAACCATTGAAATTTGTAAATGTTTCGAAACCTTGTTTAGCCTCGTTTACTGAAATCACATGACTTTGGTAGTTTGATACGCGCTCTGAATCACTGGTTAGAAACAAATGATTCGCAAAGGTTTCGAAGCTTTGTTTTGGAAAAGGCATATAAATCAAAACTGCCTAATGTTACTGAATGAAATATTGAACCCATAAGGAGGAAACGACTTTTTAAAACGTAAAAAAAAAAAAACGCTGGCGAGGAAAGATTTAAAGTAAAGTACACTCTCCTGTCATACAAATCAACACAACACTGGTCACTCGCACACAGACAACTCGTTTGAAATCATTGCAAACATTCACAATATCAATCCCAGAGGCTGAACGCCTGCACAAGGCACTTCCTGTTCCCGTTTAATAAAAAAAAATTAATAAAAAAATTCAAGTTTAAAGTGTTGCTGCATTTCAGTATTGTGGACATTTGCAATTAAAAGTTGAGAGTCTTTACAAAGATCAAACAGCACATGGATTCATCACACAATCACAGCATTAGAACAGACTTGATCATAAATGAGCAGAAGGATTTGTGTGATTGTCATAGTGTAGGAAGTATAGGGCACTTTTACTTGATAAAAGGTCCATTTCCACCTGCTCTTCCTGTTTTCCAGCGCACACAGGAAGCAGTTAATCCGCTCACTGGCAGGGATACCTGGCCCAGGTGGGCAGCACACCTGTCTCATTGGCGATCCTCCAGTATCGCTCCCGCAGGAGAAACGCTCCGGCTTTGGGCTGCCGCTGCCGAGTGAAGACTCCTTTCTTATTCCCGACCACTCGAACGGTGGCTGGAGACAGAGAGAGATGAAGGGATCAGGGGATCTGCAGGGCTTTGAAGGCTTTTATGACCTTTTTAAATAAAATTAACACCATATGGGCTGGGAAGAGCAATGTCTATGAGAACATCCTAAAGTGTAAAATTACTGTAAAAATAACAAACTGCAGTTTAAATAATACACAATGCTGTTGCAGATGAAATATGAAAGATGAAAGGTTAGATAGGCTACTGATTATTAATCACTCAAATCACTTTATCTTAACCGCTGGTCTCGCACATCTGTCATGTTTGTAGTTTTTTGTAACACTTTTTATTTGTGTTTGTAGTTCTAATCGAATCCTCGTCCAACACGCAATGGGTTGTGGGCAACATTAGCTGTTACGGATTTGCACTTCGGATTCAAATACTATTTAAAACGGATAGTATGTGAATTGGGATCGCTTTTCCGATATAGCAGTCCCCAAATTTAAGACCTCTTAAAATGATAATTAAGATTTTTCTTACATCACTTATGATATTTAAGACTTGTTATGGCATTAAATTTGACCAAACTGAATGTAAGACCTGCAGGGACCCTGTGGATGCTTTCCTTAAATTTCAAAACTACGAGTTGCATCATGAAAATGTTCAAATAAAGTGTGCCGATTCCACGCGGACCTGCTGATAACCAGCGATCCGTCTGACACGTTTTCATTCTCTTATCAAAAGCGTGCATGAGTGAACAGTATGCTACTTAATGTGTTCCAGAAAAACTTGTTCGGATCAAAAGGAAAAGGCTGCGGTTATTTCCTACTTTGAGCCGTCATGAAGTCGGCAAAGTTCCAGATCAGCTCTCCAATGACGAACTCCTTCCTCTTCTGGTCAAACACGCTGTGGTAGTTCTGCAGGACCGTCTTCTGATACTCTTCTGTGAACATCACGGGTGGATCCTGCAGGACAACAAACACATGAGAAAACAGGTTTGAGTTTTCCAACACCTGTCAGTGGTGGCTAAATTGAAAAAAAGAGCCATAAATATTTTTTGCAACTGTGAAACTGTACTTTGCATTACTTGTTACTATATATATATTATATATAATTACATATACAAAGTAAAAAAAAAAAAAATCCAAATAAAAAATATCTGTCATATCTATAAAGTAAATCATACATAAATTATGCAAATCAGATCTTATGTCATAAGAATATTTTATATATATTTAGATATTAATATTTATTTATTTTTTACTTAGTTAAAGTAAACTTAGTTACTTAGTGACAAGATCTCAGAGTTAAACTGTCAGAAAAAATTAATCTTAATTATGTCAGATAACACTTAAGCAAAACATGGTCAAAGTGTCTGAATAATTTTTGGTTCTAAATTTTTATCAATTTTACTGGTAGTCCACTGTATGAAGACTTTTTGGGTATAATTTGTCACAGTTTACTTTATTTTGCTCTCCTCACTTACATAAATGAACTATAGTGTCCTGCACCCACTAGTAAAAATATATCAAAAAAAATAATCAGAAATGTCTGAATAATTTTTGGTTTGACATATATATATATATATATATATATATATATTATATATATATATATATATATATATATATATATATATATATATATATACACACACACACACACACACCTGTATGTAAGTGAAGTCACCTTTATTTATATAGCGCTTTTTACAATGCAGATTGCGTCAAAGCAGCTTTACAGTGATAAACGGTATATCATTTTGGCTGCACAGGTCTTAAAGAAAATGGTGTCACTGTCCATGTGTGTGTATATATATAATATAATATCAGTGGCGTGCAGTGGTGTTCTGAAATGAGGAGGCACATTTTTTAATTTTTTATGAATCAAATGTAAATTCCTGTGCATTACTCTTAACATTGACACATCTTCCTTGTTAAACGAACATTACATTACATCAAAAAAGAAAAAAAGAAACCAAATACAATTCTATTTTGTAATTTTACATTAATGTATTGTAATAAATGTTCTGTTTTTCAAATCCAAGTCAATCTCATCAAGTTAGTGTTTTAAGCATTTCTACATTCATTCCAAAATAACTAAAGGCTGTAATAATTTAAACAATATATTTCATTTGTGTATTGATGTTTGTCTTTTTAATAGTCAACTTAGGCTATTTTGGATCATCAGTCCTGCTCCGTAAACACGTCTGTCACAGACAGGAATTGTATTTTTAATTTCACCAAGCTGATTGCACTAAAAACCCCCACAGTCAACATCATGCTTTCAGTCCATTTCAAGTTTGATTTTGACGTGACATAAAGCAGTGATATCTATCTGTGTGATCTGTTTAATTACTTTTCAATTAGTCTTCCCATTGATGCCATCATTTGTTCATTCAAACTATATATATATATAAATAAATATTATTTTTTTATAACAAAAGGTCTAATATGCATAATTCCTTTAGTGAATAAAAAATATATATATAAAAAAAAATCTATGTATTTAACTAAAAATGTAAATATATATATAAAATATAAATTCTTATTACAAAAGTTCTAATTTGTATAATTTCTTTAGTGAATCAATTCGGTCTATAAATTTATCTATAAACAAATAGCAAAGACTAATTAAAAAGAATATAAATAATAATATCTAGTGAATGAAGTGAATGCAAATAAATGATGTAATCAGCAGGAGCATTTCATTCTTGTGAACCCAGACACGGGCTAGACGAGGTTCAAATGAAACCTTTAATGAAACGTGTGCTCAGACTGTTTTAATTTGTGGACTTACACTGTGTAGGCCGGGCACGGCGTCCGCTCCATACTCGCTCTGGATTATGGGCTTCTGGTATTTCCCATACCAGTTATCAAACTGAGTGTTGAGCTGAAGACCGATGACCTCCGTGTGACCCGGGTCATGGTACCACGAGAAATAGCTGTTTACACAAATAACGTCCACATACGGGGCCTGAGGAGGAGAACCGGTCAACACAAACAGCATTTATCACACGGTAAAGGGGCAAATCATGTGACATACTCCCATTTATCCAGTTCATTTATCAAAACTGAATCAATCTTGTCACATATACAAAGGTTAGCCAGTTAAAACAAACATCTTAAAGGTACAGTAGCAACAACCTGTGTAACTAAGGGTGGAAAATGATCACATATCTATCCTATCTACTGTAGTTCAACTCAACATGATAGAGAGAAATATAAGATAAGAAATGTTTAAACAGCTGAAATAAGAAAGTCAGGAGGTACTAGGTCGTGAAATGATTACTTTGCAACATAAAAAATACTCAAAAATAAATGTATAAAATGTGTAGTTTATGTCTCACCCCTAGATCTCTGCCGTAGTCACTGTTTGTGATGTATGTGACCGGCCGGGTGGAATCCAGAGATTTCGTATGAGAAATGAGTTCCCTACGGAAAAATACAACAGGAAAAAAAACAGGTTACGTTGTTTTTCTGACAGTACAAACAAGAATTTCAAAATAAATATTTAAAAAATGATATATTCCCAGTTTAAAAACAGGATTCAAACACTTCTTTGGCAGTCTTTCATTATTTTATTATTTTAAATAATAATTCATAATGATTATAGTCAAATTTTTGGCTGATTAAATATGAATTTTGATTAATTTCTATGACTTTTCCAGGACGTGTATTTAATAATTTTAAATTATTATTATTTATTTTAATTTAATTTAAAACAATTAGATTAAAAATTTTTAAAAAATTGAATAAATTACATTTTTTAATTATTTTAAAAATCTAATAAAATTATTGGTAACATTTATTAACATTAGTTAACTATATTAGTTAACATGAACTAACAATGGAAAACACTTATAAAGCATTTATTAATCTTAGTTAATGTTAATTTTTAGTTAATAAAATTCCCTAATATATTATTAAAATCAAAATTCGTATCTGTAAATATTATTTAATAGACCTGAGTTAACATGAACTAACAATGAACAGTTGTATTTTTATTAACTAACATTAACCAAACATTAAAGATTAATTAACACTTAAACAAATGTTTTGCTCATTGTTAGTTAATGCATGAACTTTTGGGACCTTATTGTAAAGTGTTACCAAAGTATTTACTTTATTTATTTAATTATTATTTATTTATTTTAATGAATTATTTATATTATTTTTCACTTATTTATTTTATGTAAATTTTATTTAAAAATCACAATTTTTGCATTTCCAGATTTTCCATGACCACAGGAAAGGGAACAAGAAACTATCAAACGTCAGTGATGCAGACAGAAGGAACATTAACATCATGGCATTGAGTTTAATATTGTGCTACTGCAGTTCTAGAAAGCATTAATAATTCAAACGGATGTTATTTGCAAATAAATAACCCATTAGTAGCGCGCATGAAGAGCTAAAGCCGTTGAGACTCAGTGAATCGTACATTAGACCATGAGAAGTTTCCAGCGGCCCGTGGCGTCTCTTTATAATGCTCAGGTATGTAAATGAGTGTCAAAGCAGGTGTTTCCACCTGAAGACATTCTTTACACCTGCTGAACAAGACTCGACACATGATCACACGCAAACACCCTCATTATGATGCATTATTACTGTCAAAACAACAGCTTGACATGAACAGAGAAAACATCATCAAAACACACACCATTACATCTGATTAAAGGTCATGGAAAACAGGAGTTTTGCTTTTTTAAAGGGATCATGACAAGAGAATTAAATTTTGCCTTGATCTTTTGACATAAAAGAGGTCTTTGTACCATTAAAACATCCTGCAAGTTTCGTAGCTTCAAACGTCCTCCTCATTATAAACAAAGCATTTATTTAATCAAGCTCCAAAAATGGCTCATTTGAATATTACGGGAGTTGTGACGTCACACGGGCAAATACATTTGCATATGTCCGCCTCCAGAGCAAGACATCAACCAATAGTTACACATCATCACATCATAGGCCCCGCCCACTGTATTATAAGTGAACCTCAAGGAATATTTTAAAATAATAAAAAAAAAAAATCCATGTCATGACCCCTTTAAATTAAGATTTAAGACTGCATCATAACTTGCATTACGCTACAACAACAGAAGGTCAGGGTTTCATCTGTTTTCTCCTTTCATACTCTTTTAGGTGTGAACATGGAGCCATCTCAACCACTGAAACCATTAAATGAATCATTTAGATTTAGTCTCACTTGAAATAGAGTCCCGCGGGCGGCATTTCAGATGCAGGCTCATTGGCCACAGACCACATGACCACAGAGGCATGGTTTTTATCACGTCTGACCAACTCCTCCATGACGATCAGGTGATGAGCCAGAGAAACATTCCCGAAACTCCTTCTGGGGGGTGAGACACACACACACACACACACATTCTAGATAATAAAATATAATACCTCATACCAAAGCACTTCAAATAGATTAAGATTAAGGATGAATTAGTGCTGTTCGTGTTAACTAAAACGATTAGAAACTGTTAATTGTAAAATTAAAATAACTCTGAAATAAAAAAAAGAATATATGAAAAAAAAATTACAAATGTCTTGCCAATGAACTAAGTTTAAGCACTAAAACTGAAAAAAAAAGAAAAAAAAATTAAAATAAGAAAATTGCATAACTAAAACAAACTAAAATTGAAATGAAAACTGAAAATACATAAAATAAAGGGTCTTTCAAAATATGAATACAATAGTAACTAGTTAACTAAAACTATTCAAAATCATTTTCAGTATTTGAAATAAAGCTGAAATGAAATAAAATATAAATATTTAGATGAAAAACTGAAATAAATTAAAGCTATTTTTTAAAATATATTTTTAAAAACTAATAAAAATAAAGCACAAACTAAAATTCAATTTAATATGTAAATTAGAGCCAATTCAAAATATTAATAAATACTATAATAGTTGATAAATAATACTAAAATAACGCTGGTCTCAAAAAAAAAAAAAAAAAACCCATTAGTTTCATGAACTAGCAATGAAAAAAACATTTATTAATTTTAAACATTTACTAATACATGATTAAAATCAAAAGTTGTATCTGTTAATATTATTTAATGGACCTGAGCTGATGTGAACTAACAGTGAACTGTTGTATTTTATTAACTAAAATTAACAAAGATAATTAAAAACAGCAAATCTACTGCCTATTGTTAGTTAATGCATTAACTAATGGGACCTTATTGTAAAGTGTTACCAAGAGAGTCCTGTCAGACATGGATTCACTTCCTACAAGCTTTATAACCTTATAAAAAAACCTTAATAACCTAATTATTTTAGACAGATGAAAAAAAAACAGGTACAAAAAGGGTTTTTCTGTGTAAAACTACTGTGTATTTGTCGGGACGGCGTCTCACATGTCTCTGATGCCCACTCCAGGACACTCATCTATAACCACGATGCCGTGACGGTCGGCCATCTGCAGGATCTCTTCGGCGTAGGGATAGTGGCTGGTGCGGAAGGAGTTGGCCCCCATCCACTTCATCAGGTTAAAATCCTTCACGATCAGAGGCCAGTCGAAGCCCTTCCCCCGGATCTGAGACACAAATTCGTCATAAACCTTGTGCTTCTGTGAGCTTACAAAAGTGCGCCTCCACTGAAATATGAAATATCTGGGTGACACTTTACAATAAAGGTCAATTAGTTGACATTGGTTAATGCTTTAATATCACATAACACTGGGCCAGTGTTGTTTTAATATCATTAAGATAATATTATAGTTTTTATTTTTAAATATTTCTATATAGTTTTTCATTTTTTTTTTTTTTCAGTTTTAGTTATTTTTAGTACATCAAGTTAAACTAAATCAAAAAATGAAGATGTTTAGGTTTTTATATTTTATTTATTTTATTTCAGTTAACGTTTATTTTATTTTATTTCAAGTGACAAAATTTTTTTTTTAATGGTTTTAGTTTTAGTTAACTATAATAACCCTGCAATCAACAATACATTTGTTACAGTATTTATTACCCATAGCTAAAAATGTCAAAAATACAACGGTTTATTTTATTTCTTGATAGCTAAGGCATTTTAAATATTATTTACAGATATAACTTTAATAATATTTAATAATGCTATATGGATGCCTTTCCCAAAATCTGATTTCCAGGCCTGAAAAAAAAAATAATAATAATAATAATTGTATTAAATAAATTAAATAACAAATAAATAACAATTAAATTTAAAAAAAAAAAAATATATATATATATATTTTTTTTTTTTAATTAATTTTTTTTTTTTTCAATAAAATTACATGGATTAAGTAATATTCTTCTTTAATGAAAAACTGTATCTGACGTGATGTTAGTCAAACAAAATTGTGCCACCAATGAAATATGAAATCTGATATTGTACACTCATAGCAGCTGCATGAGGATCAGTGTGCGTCCATGAACTTCAACTTTGACCAAACATCAGCTATAATAACAGAAGAACAACACTCCGTGAGAGGATGCGGGCGTGTGGGTAGAGTGGTTGAGTTAATAGCTGCTATCAGCTGATTTTACCAGATGCTTGGCTTAAAAACACAACTCTGCTCTTAAAGCGATAGATCACACTAAAATGAACATACTGTCAGCGTTTACTCTGTAATCATGTTGTTCCAAACCCGTATGACTTACTTTCTTCCGCAGAAAGAGTGTTAATACTAATCTTTATGATAAAAGAAAAGCAGACCATGTGCATATTCATTCATTGGCGTTGTAATCAGCACACAAGAACCGATGCATTTCAACAACTCACGCAAGTGTGACGATGTGCAAACATTAATGAGATTTGAGAGCTTTGATGATATGATATGATTTCAGAAGAATCTGAATAGAATCCATGAGTCTTGCATGATCAGCTCTAGTTTAAACGATTACTGACAGTGTCATCAATACATGTTACTGACAGTATATACTCATTTCTCTTTAGCATTGACATTAAGAGGCAGTTATTGTGTTTTTGCTGCCCTCTGCTGACACTCACGTCTGCATCCTCGTGCTTGTTGACCCCGTGGAAGTAGAACGGCTTGTTGTTGATGAGAAACTGTGTGCTGGTGACTTTAACTGTACGAATACCCACAGGAAGAGTGTAAACGTCCGTCTGTCCATCCTCTGCTGTGGCCTGAACCTACAAAACCATATCAGACCACATGTTGTTCATATAGTTTGATTCATAAAGTTTTAAGAATGATACCTAATCCATCTCAAAGCATACAGCAATACTTACCTACATATATTTTAAACTAAAACTTTTAAATGCATGCTAATTGCTCAAATGATTTACTTAGTCAAAGTTTTGAATCAATTCACTGAAACGGTTTGAACTGATTCACAGAAATGAATCGGTAAAACAATAAGGTTCCATTTGTAAATATTAGTTAGCTACATTAGTTAACATGAACTAACAATGAAAAAGACTTCTAAAGCATTTATTAATCTTAGTTATTGTTCATTTCAACATTTACAAATACATTATTAAAATCTAAAGTTGTATCTGTTAAAGGGGATAGTTCACCCAAAAATGAAAGTCCTTTCATTAATTACTCTAGTTGTGTAGACTGTCAATGGAGGGACAGAAATCTCTCAGATTTCATCAAAAATATTTTTTTACTTGTGTTCCAAAGATGAACGAAAGTCGTACAGGTGTGAAACAACATGATTGTGAGTAATTATTTAATAACAGGGTTTTCATTTTTGGGTGAGCCCTATAATATTATTTAACAGACCTGAACTAACATGAACTAACAATAAGCCACTTTAACTAAAGTTAACAAAGATTAATAAATACTGTAACAAATGTATTGCTCTTTGTTAATGATAGTTAATACACTAACTAATAGAAACTCATTGTCTAATGCTATTTTTTCTACTGAAGTTTCAATCAGAAATGCTATTAAAACATCTTGTTCACACTCTAATACTTGCGAAACAAAGAGAAATCGCTAAACTCGTCTAAACGACATAATATGGACAAATAAACAGAGCATTTGGCAGATGCTTTTATCCAAGGTGACTTATATTGAGTTTTATAAGTTTATGCATTCCCTGGTAATCAATGCAAATATATTGTCACTATTAGACATGCACCCAGCCCTAAGAAACATTGCACCATCACATCTGACCTCATGCTAAAGTCACCATGAGATCAAAATCCCGTGCACATCATTTGTTTTTGTTTAAATTCATGTGCCTCGTAATCGTGAATCAGAATAACTTCTCCTCCCTCTTGCAGTTCTCTTCTCTGATGACGTGGGCGGAGCAACCTGTCACTCAAATGAGATCCACCAATAGCAAACCACAACCATCCAATCAATTTCCCACTGACAAAATCAAGCCCCGCCCTACATTTGTTCTTGTTCGTGAAGCTTTTCACTTGTACATATGTCACTATAGGGAAGAAAAGACTAGCGCAACTCTCATCTTTAAGAAGCTCCTCTTAAAGATGCTATCACTGAGTAACTTCACTGACCTCCATGGAGTAAAGGTATCCTGGGTTTTCGTGCATCAGGTACGGCCACCAGAGGTTGACGTCTGTGACTTTGAGCATTCCTCTGGTGCCGTTAGCCGAAGCCACACATCTGCCGTCCTTTGCAGAGAGAGTCACTTTCACAGCAGGTTTAGAGCTGCCCAACACGGACACATTATAACTGACCAGCCCTAAATCACAGGACAAACATTTGAACAGATGAATTAGGACTAAATCTAAGAACATTTTAAACAAATGCATCGGGTTCAAGGCAAGTTAAGATTCAGTTTTCACGTGACGTCACACTCTTATAGGAACGTCCAGCTGGAGGACAAAACAAGGCTTTCCTCCATTAACCACCAGTCATTTTTACAAGGTTTGTACTAAGTACTAATGAAGTAAGACAGTGATATTAAAAGACCAAATTCAGTATACACCTTATTGATGATGTATACTATACACAGGCGAGCAGATGAACTCAGAATATAAACGCAACATCTTTCAGTCTGTTTGTAAAACACACTTACACGGAAAGTACATTAATGTTCAAATACACTAACATATACAATAACATATACACTATAAAAATAATACATTTTGACTTTCATTTTTTGAAAGTGCTTTTAACACATTGCTAGCATGTTTTAACATGTTGTTAACAAAGAATTAACATGTTTTAACACATTACTAACATGAGTTAGCATGTTGCTAGCATTTTTTTCCACGTTGCTAGAATGATTTAATATATTGCTAACATGAATTAACATTTCAGCACATTACTACATGAGTTAGCATGTTGCTAGCCTTTTTTAAACATGTTGTTAACATGTTTTACCAAGTTGCTAGCATGAATTAACGTTTTAACACATTACTAACATGAGTTAACATGTTGCTAACATTTTCTTTTTACATTGCTAGCATGTTTTACCCCATTGCTAGCATGAATTAACATTTCAGCACATTACTAACATGAGTTAGCATGTTGCTAGCCTTTTTTAAACATGTTGTTAACACATTGCTAGCATGATTTAATATATTACTAGCATGAATTGGCATGTTTTTGCACATTCCTAACATGAATTATCATGTTGCTAACATGTTTTAACACAAGGCTAACATGAATTAACAAGCTGATAGCAT
Organism: Ctenopharyngodon idella; assembly: GCF_019924925.1. Classification (NCBI taxonomy): domain Eukaryota; kingdom Metazoa; phylum Chordata; class Actinopteri; order Cypriniformes; family Xenocyprididae; genus Ctenopharyngodon; species Ctenopharyngodon idella. The sequence goes on from NC_067224.1 coordinate 43,533,641, forward strand.
GTTTTAACACATTGCTACCATTAATAACTACATTGCTAACATGAATTAACATGTTGCTAACATGTTTTACCAATTTGCTAACATGAATTAACATGTTTTAACATTACTAACATGAGTTAACATGTTGCTAGCATTTTTTTTTACGTTGCTAACATGTTTTACCATGTTGCTAGCATGATTAAATATATTGCTAGCATGAATTAACATTTCAACACATTACTAACATGAGTTAGCAGTGCTGCTAGCCTTTTTTAAACATGTTAACTTGTTTTACCAAGTTGCTAGTATGAATTAACATGTTTTAACACATTACTAATATGAGTTAACGTGTTGCTAGCATTTTTAACATTGCTAACATGATTTAATATATTGCTAGCATGAATTGGCATGTTTTTGCACATTCCTAACATGAATTAGCCTGTTGCTAACATGTTTTAACACATTGTTACCATTAATAAGTACATTGCTAACATGAATTAGCATGTTGCTAGCATGTTTTAGCACATTGTTACCATTAATAAGTACATTGCTAGCATGAATTAACATGTTGTTAGCATGTTTAAGCATGTTGCTAGCATGTTTTACCACAATTCTAACATAACACTTTGTTAACATGAATTAGCATGTTGCTAACATGTTGCTGTTTTAAAACATTGCTAGCATGAGTTAACATTTTGCTAGTACGAATTAACAGGTTTTAACACATATTCATGTTGACATGAATTAGCATGTTTAAATAATACATTTTGACTTCATTTTTGAAAGTGGTTCTGAGAAATGATTTAATTCACTTAATATAATCAACAGAGGAGGGGATTTGAGGAATCTACATTCATATATAAAATATTTGCAAATATTATAATGTTATTAAATACAACCCCAAATCAGAAAAAGTTGGGACAGTATGGAAAACACAAATAAAAAAAGAAAGTAGTGATTTCTAAATTTACTTTGACTTGTATTTCATTGCAGACAATGTGAACACAAAATATTTCATGTTTTGTCTGGTCAGCTTAATTTCATTTGTAAATATACATCCTTTCCTGTCATTCAGACCTGCAACACATTCCAAAAAAGGTTGGGACAGGAGCAATTTAGGGCTAGTAATCAGGTAAATTGGTTAAATAATGATGTGATTTGAAACAGGTGATGTCAACAGGTGATTGTAATTATGATTTGCTACAAAAGCAGCATCCAAGAAAGGTCTAGTCCTTTAGGAGCAAAGATGGGCCGAGGATCGCCAGTTTGCCAACAAATATGTGAGAAAATTATTGAAAAAACATTATTTAAAAACAATGTTCCTCAAAGAAAGATAGGAAGACAATTGCTTATTTCACCTTCAACAGTGCATAACATAATTAAAAGATTCAAGGAATGTGGAGGAATTTCAGTGCGTAAAGGACAAGGGCGCAAGCCTAAGCTGAACAACCGTGATCTCTGATCCCTCAGGCGGCACTGCATCAAGAATCATCATTCATCTATAAGCGATATCACCACATGGGCTCAGGACTACTTTGGCAAACCTTTGTCAAGTACCACAATACGTAGTTACATCCACAAATGCCAGTTAACATAGGGCTTCCTTTTGGCACAGTACAGTTTTAACAGTGTCCAGAAGCGTCGTCGACTTCTCTGGGCTCGGAGGCATCTGGGATGGACCATCACACAGTGGAAACGTGTACTGTGGTCAGATGAATCAGTATTTCAGGTATTTTTGGGGAGAAATGGACGCCGTGTGCTCCGGACCAAAGAAGAAAAGGATCATCCAGACTGTTACCAGCAACAAGTCGAAAAGCCAGGGTCTGTCATGGTATGGGGTTGTGTCAGTGCCCTTGGCAAAGGTAACTTGCACTTCTGTGATGGCACCATTAATGCTGAAAAGTACATAGAGATTTTGGAGCACAATATGCTGCCTTCAAGAAGACATCTTTTCCAGGGACGTCCATGCATATTTCAACAAGATAATGCAAAACCACATTCTGCACACATTACAAAGTCCTGGCTGCGGAGGAAGAGGATACAGGTACTGGACTGGCCTGCCTGCAGTCCCGACCTGTCTCCAATAGAGAATGTGTGGCGCATTTTGAAGCGCAAAATGCGACAACGAAGACCCCGTACTGTTGCCCACCTTAAGACTTGTTTGCAGCAAGAATGGGACAAAATTACACCTGAAACACTTCATCACTTGGTGTCTTCAGTCCCTAAACGTCTTTTAAGTGTTGTGAAAAGGAATGGCAACATTACAAAGTGGTAAATGCTTTACTGTTCCAACTTTTTTTTAAATGTGTTGCAAGAACCAAAATAAGAATTTTGTTTTTTTTGAAAAAAACAAAAAAACAAAAATGAGGAACACATTAAATAATGTGCTGTTGTATTGTCTGCAATGAAATACAAGTCAAAGTAAATTTAGAAATCACTACTTTCTTTTTTTATTTGTGTTTTCCATACTGTCCCAACTTTTTCTGATTTGGGGTTGAAAAACAAAACACAGTAGTCTTTGGTTACAGCATTCACTATATGTTCTAAGGTGAAAGTGAAAGTATCCGCAGCCACATCTTTTTCGGTCAGCCAATTCTCCGCTTACCAATGTTATCAGAGAATGACGTCTCCACTGTGATGTCATCAATGTGCACCTTTGGTGTCGTGTACAGCAGGACCGATCGGTGTATTCCAGCATAGTTGAAGAAATCAAAGTTAATGTTCTGAACAAAGTAGCCAGCGGGGTATCTGCATGGAAAAGAAAATGGTAAAGAAATACAATTTTCAGAAGAGAGAAAGACGTGAAATTTGCATTCACTCCTTCAGCCGTTATGTTAGAAAGACTTCAGAAGAGTTTTCTGTAATTTAATGCCAACGTAAAGTGTTAAAAATCTAATTCGAAAGCGAAAGTAAAATGCGCACAGGCATTCATAATGGTGCGTGTTTACTGCCGCAGAGCGTTTTCAGTTCATTCCTATGGAAATTGAGATTTTTCAGTGGCCAAACACTTCTTTAGGGCCACTATATGGACGCTGACTGTATCTAACCTGGTGCGATCGTTCATGTACTGAATGGTTCCTGGTGGAAGCGTCTCTAGAGTTAAAGTGTTGTTCACTGCAATGGTGATTCGACATGCACTTCCGGTGCTCTGACGCAGGATGCCGCCAACGTCCGCCTCAAAGGGTAGATGACCGCCCGCGTGTTCAGTCATCTTGATCCCATTCACCCACTGTAACATGGGAAGAATCACAGATCCATGTGTCAGTCCTGAGACTGTGACTAACCAGATGAGTCAAAGACAACATGACACTTGCACCAGATTACAGGCATGTAAGAACCAGCTGGAAAGTGTATGCATGATAAAATACAGAGAAAAGAATCACTGATAGGCTTCTCATGTACTTACAAGCACAGAATAATAGTGTGCACTTCCAACTCGGAGCATGATCCGTGTTCCCTGGTCCTGGATCCAGCGCGCGGGCACCCACACTTCCTTCTCATACCACACCCAGCCAATGAAATCCCTGATTTTGGAATCTTGTGTGATGTCATTGTAGCTGGACGGCACCGGCATGTCAATCACTGGACCCGTCTGGAATAAAAACACGCTTACTATCAAACAATCAAAGATTTCCTGCTTAATACGCAATATTTCATAGTGGAACTACAATTTGGCTGACTATGTTTACTACTTTGACAATAGCCTCTAGTAAAATAAACATTATTCTGATCAAAACACTTAGTAATCTTCTTAATAAACACAATTTAAGATGTTTCTTCACAGGACACTTTACAAAACACACATTACACATCTGTTGATTGTGCAAGAAGAACAAAACAAGATAACTGATCAGAGGATGAATGCAAAGGAGTGTGTGTATATTTTTGCATGTCATACACTATTGCAGGGGTTTTCAAACTCGGGCCGAAAGGGAGAAAAACAGTGTAAAAAATGTAATAAATAAATAAATAATTAAATGCTACTTTAAACAATACTAGATTAAACTAACTAAATTTAATAATACTTACATAATTTTAATAATATGGTGAATTAAAAAAGATTCAATTAAATAAATAATTTCAGTAACTAAATAATTAGAAAATAATCTTAATCATGTAACATAATAGAAACTAAATATTTTCCAAATAATATTTTACACATATTTTTGGGGGTTCTTTATACTTGAAAAGTATATAGAACTGCCTTTTAAATTTAAGGAGGGATAATTTTAATAAAAAAATTAAAACAGTGAAAAGTTAGGACATTAGATGAATAATAGACATTTTTTTATGTGAAGATTGAGACACTCTTTGAAACATTTCAAACAATAAAACAAATAAGATTAAACTAAATAAAATTAATTAAATCAAATAAAAAATGATTCAGTTATTTAAGTACATAAATAAATAATATGATACATTACCCTAACAGTTCAGTTCTATATTCAGTAATATTTTACATATATTTGTTCTGGGTCTTTATACATCAAAATTTTAGGATGGGGGTCCTTTGCATGAGTATGATGTTATTTTGAAAAATCCTGCATATCTATTCATTTTTATTTCCATATACAGTGGGGTCCAAAGATCTGATATTTTATTTAAAACTGAAAATACACAAAAATGTTAGGATTAAAAAAATAATGAAAACAATGTTATTATGTAATATAATATAAAACATAGAAAAGTTACGATGAAATTAATAGTGCATAATTTCTGTGAAGCTCAATATGCTCTTTAAAACATCACAAATTCGACTTTTCACTCAGCTGATAATAGTTGTATTGAAAACATTTGTATTAAATTGCAAATGCCAAACACAAGCACTTCCACTAGACTTTTGGAGCCCACTGTATTTTCCAGCTGTGCTGCGTCAGATCTCACGTGACCTCCGCCAGTGGACGCTTGTACCACTTCTGCTCAAAGCCGCGGTTCCGCTCCGGAGAAAGATCCGCTCTGAATCTCCACAGGCCGCTCACATCTTTCACTTCTCTGGTGGGAGAGTCTGTGGGAAACAGCATCCCGCCCTGCAGCGACTGACACACACTGCAGACAGCGGCCAGTAACACACATTTCACCACCGTCCCCTCTCCTGTTGAGCCCATCTTCACGCGCTGCTCAACGGTCTGTTTACACCTCGTCTCCACTTCCGCTACGCGCGTGACGTAATTTTACGTCAGGACGCTTCCTCGACGGAACATGTAGTAAAACATTTAATTAAGATTTTTCGAGTGGCCTGTATAATATAAAAATATACAATTATGTAAATAATAATACTATTAAAAATATCTAAAATAACCGAAATACAAAACACAAAAATGCAGGTGTCATGTTGACCACGAGGGGGAGACAACATATTACTTACTAGACTCAAGATTCGCTTTATTGGCAAACGGTTCACACTACCAAAACATTTATATATTTACATACCTGTACGCAGAATAATGATTCTAAATGGCTACAGAAACCCTTATGCACATATAAGGAAACTAACAACTTAATTTTGATCTCACAGGTGAGTTCACACTGCAGAAATTATCCTGATAAGATCACCTTGCACCTGCATCATACTGTATATTGTGGCAAACTCCCGTTAAAAGAGATCAAACTTAAAATAATTTAATTCGGAATATTGTTTACATTACTCCTAACCTATAAAAAAGCTGATTTGTTGTTTTGCGTTTATATTATAGTCGCCTCAACGGCACCCTTCAGCTCTGTAGGAACCATGATTTCACCTCAGGTCGACAGGTGAAGATCTCTGTAAAATGACAGACAGAGTTTGAGGTAAGTTTATCTTAAATTTGTTTGTTGTTTTTTTTTAAATCGGCTGAACTGCAAAATAGTCCGTTCGGGTCAACGCAACATGGCGGCGCCCATGAGTGGGCGACCCGCGTTTATAGGCAGGCCTAATTGTTTTAGATGCAGATATATGGGAACAGTGTGCAAGTAGGCTAACATGCAAATAAAAAATACACCGTACATTCTACTCTAGTATAGTTCTGTTGTGTTTTTCTGAAGAGGCAAAGGAGGCAGTGTAAGATTTGGCTGATAAAATAACTGACAGTACAAATATTACGTAATATGAGATCAAAATGTCTAACGCGCTTGTTCAAATATGACTGAGAGTCACGTAGCGCGCCCTCTATAGTAATATCAGAGGAATAGCAGCCTCTCCCTCAGGCTCGATACACAATCACAGTCTTTGAGTTTTCACTGAGGTCACATATTCTGAAATACTGAGTAAACAGCCGTCGTGTCATAGACAAATACAAAATTAATTTCCCTGAAGTGCTCTGTAAAAACAGCCGATGGTTCTCATGGAATCTCTCTCATTGTTACCAACTTTTTTACCCAGTGATGCTATACGGTGCACAGCATAAATGAGTACACCCCCTCTGAAGATGTATTTTCTTTATGATCACTAATGCAATTCATGGAAAGATGGCAGAACTAAAATGTATTAAACATATACATAATAAAAACTGAGAAATATATGTCATTAATAGCCATAAAATAAGTAAATTAGCCAATTTAGTTTAACCCTTGTGCAACCTTATGGACATTTTTGTTCATTTCAGTGTGCCTTTGTTAATGCCAACTCCATGAATTTTGGCTCAGGTGTTTATTTTTATTGGAATTTTAATATTTTACCCTCATTTCCTTCAAAAAATCAATTTTACCCTCCGTACAAAAAATACTCACACTCAGGACCTTAAGGACAAAAATGTCCACATTGAAACCCATTAAAACTGCAATTTTTTAACCCAGGGCCATTTGACTATAAAATGATACAATATTTGCAAATAGGCATTCATTCTATCGGCAAGGCTTCAAATTTTACTTTTTTACCATTTTTTACTAGATTGTGCCATATTTTCAAATTTGGCATATAAAAGAAATACTCGCTTTATTTGTGTTTTCTGCTTATGCATATTATGGAGTCAATTGGAAAAATAATGCAGCTATAATTGTGTGGGTATGTTGGTAAGGATGTCAGAGTGTAGTTTGCATGTGTTTACTGAAAATTTAATGTGTGTAATTAGTTTGAAAGAAATTATATTGTACTGGCAATCAAAAATCCCACTCCATGTATGAGTCACACCCTTGGCAGGGTCATAGGGCCATGTGAAAACTATGAAAAAGGTCAAAGAAGGTTTGAGGTTTTTCTTTTTCGACCAAACATGCATCTTAACCCTTGATTGCACTTTTTCACTTGTTATTGTTTTTGTATGGAGATAAAAGGTACGCTTGAATTTGAAGCAGAAGTTCAGAAGCCCCTAAACACATTGTTTTAGTTTTCACCACAAGAAAATGCTGATTGTTTAGTCTGGTAGGTTTTATACAAAGTTTGAGTTCACACAGGTGTCCTCACAGCCAAACCTATAAATATGTGGTGCTTGAGGGGTTGATCATTTCATTGTTTGCAAGATGTGAAGAGACGTTACTCAGCAGAGGAAGCTCTGAAGCTAGTGTTGCCCACTGACAGTGAGCACACAGGTGCATTAGAAGCTGAGGATGTAAAGAAACCGATTTGTAAAGCGTTAAAATTCTGAAAATTAATGAATGTTTGGTAATTATGAATAGAAGAGATGCTGATAAAAAAAAACAGTCAGTGAAAGAGGAAAAAAAATATTAATATATAACATTTCTATGACAGTTTTTTGGCATGGACATTTTTGTCCATTATGGACCTAAGTGTTAGTTTTTGTAAAAAATCTGACACTACATAAAAAATATAAATGCCTCAAAATTAATGTTGTTGTTCTTCATTGACACACCCAAGACTCTAATAAGCAAAGAAAAAAAATTCTGCTTAGCATTTAGTTTATGAAAATAAACTACTATTTTTAATTTTTTCATAAAAAACACCTATGGCATTATTTATTGCCATTTATTATTACTGATTATTTCAGGGACCTTGTCACAAGTCCATTGTTTTTGAATTTCTGTTACTTTTGCTATATTTCACACTTAAAACAATGATTTGGTCATTCTCTTGTACCACTGTCCTCTTTTGTGCTAAGAAGTAAGTCTCCTGACAGTTCTCTCCCAAGTGCTTCCATTGTTGTCAGCATTAAGTCTGAGAATGATTCAGTGGGTTAATTGTCAAGAAATGACTTCTCTTTAAATGTTTTGGTTCAACATACTTAACTGTTGATCAAACATTGCCTTAAACTTACACCAGAACATTTTTATTTCATTTTATTTAGTAACTTTTAGGTGGAATTTTATCACCTTGATAAGAAAATCTTATTTTCCTGAATAATTTTGACATGCTTCTTTGGTAATTGATTAAGCAGACTTGCTGGAACTTAATCTCTAAAGAACCCTAACATGTCTTCTAAGTAATTGAGTAATTGCTGACTTTCAGAAGTTTCAGAGGGGGTGTACTCATTTATGCTGTGCACTGTATATACCATAACACATTATATGATACTAGACCTGACAATCACTCATCCCTGTTGTTTTATTGTTACTTAAAATCACACATTTCCAGTAATTTCTTGTGTTTATTTGGTTTAAAAGCAACCTACCATAATAAAAAGATAGACAGACAGACAGACAGATAGATAGATAGATAGAACGATGGATGAATGAATGGATGGATGAATGAATGATAGAACAATGGATGGATAATGGGTAGATAGAAAGATAGACGATGGATGGATGGATGGATGGATGATAGAACGATGGATGGATGGATGAAAGAGAACGATGGATGGATGGATGAATTATAGACAGACAGATAGATGATGGATGGAAGAATGATAGAACGATAGATGGATAGATGGATGAATGGATGGATGAAAGATAGAACGATGGATGGATGGATGAACGATAGACAGATAGATGGACAGATAGATAGATGGATGGATGAACGATAGACTGACAGACGATGGATGGATGGATGGATGGATGAATGATAGAACGATGGATAGATAGATAGATAGATAGACAGACAGACAGACGATAGATGGATGGATAAAAGATAGAACAATGGATGGATGGATGGATGGATGGATGCATGAACGATAGATAGATGGATAGTAGATGGATGGATGAACGATAGACCGATAGACAGACAGAATGATCTATCTATCTATCTATATATCCATCTATCTATCCATTGTTCTATCGTTCATCCATCCATCTATCTATCTATCTATCTATCATCAGTCTAGATAGATCACTTATCAGTTTTCACAATTATAGGCATAAAGTAAAAATTGACTGTTTATTTACTTAATGTGACTTGACAGTCTTTTTATTATCAGTTCAACTGTGCATTCATTCATTCATTCATTCATAACTTTCTATCCATTCCAGTATACAACACTCTCTTTTTGCAACACAATCAACAAACAATGGATAAAATTAGCAGCAGTAAAGTTGGTCAGAACTGTCTGTCTCTGACTGTCTGAGGTTCTCCATATAAACAATGTTACAATCACAATATAACAATATTAAAATCGCATTAGATCACATTTAATCGATAGCCGTAGGGTGAAACAGGGTTAAGAAGTTCAGTCAGAAGAATGTGCAGATCTTCACCCCCACTGCGTTATTAAGACTCCGTGTCCATCTGAGCGCTTAAAACTGTCTGTCCTTTACTGTGTGACCCAGTTTCTGTGTGTGGAAAAGTTACTCTGGCTTTCACTTTTGTAAAGTTTAAAAGTTCTGAACATCAAGTTTTTGCCTAAAACATTCAGTGAGGTCAGGACAGGTTTCACTTGTATTTTTTGTTATATGAGATTATACATTTTATTTTACAAATTTACATTTATTCATTTGACTTACAAATGAGAAAAAGGGATTCCTCCTATTCAGACATGAATGGCTGTACATCACCTTTCACAATTAAAATCAAGCGGCATGAAATTGATTCATTGTCTAGGACCATGCTACTAGTTTTATTAAAGATTAAGCATCAGCTATTGTCTTTGTCACAGATCAATATTGTTTTTCAAGGTTTCAAGCACCCATAAAAACCCAGAAGTGATGTTTGCAATGTCTAAATTTACACCAGGTCTTACATGATAGATTTTTTTTTTATTATTTTTTTCGGTTGACTTTTGAACTGCTGTCAGAGATTATATGATCTGCTATAAAACAGGAAAACAGTTCAGTTGGCCTTCAGTGTTTTGATAATATTATATTATCCCATATAAAATTTTTATTTACTTTGCTAGACCTTGTTTTGACCTGTCGGATGACAGATCTGTTCCATCATAAGAGCTGAGATATCGCAATCAGAAAAAAACGAGAGATGTTAGAAAGAAACATTGCGAGTCTCTTATTTGAAGGTTTAGACTCAAAATAAAATTCAAAATAATTTTATCAGGATTTGGCCTAAAAGGATGTTAAGTTAGACATAAACACATGATCAATGTGGGGGGGTTTTTAGGTTTGCAATGTGTATATAAATAAAAGTTTGTTGTTTCGACCAGTCATCATTGCCTTGTTTTTCTACATTGTTAGACTTTATTTTGTGTAAACATGTGTTTCTTATCACATCTTCCGCCTTGACGTTTATGAGACCAGGAAGGGAGATCCATTTCCTTCAGATTTCTATACATCCTTCTAGGAAGATCCTAAAGCTCTTCTCTTCCGCCTGTGGACCTCCCGCTGCGAGTCTGTAACGCGTCAGTTCTCTGCTTCTTCTGGACACATTTATTGACTTAATCACTTGAAACTCCCTCAGGTTTGACTGATGCAGTATGACAGAGTGTGTGTGTGTGTGTGTGTGTGTGTGTGTGTGTGTTTGTGGATTGACGTAATGAGGGGTGCTTGCGACAGCGTTCTGTCTCTGAGATGACATAAAATCAGATATGAGGGTACAGTGTAATGCTTCTTGATGTCCATCATCAAATCTCAAATGCTCACTTGTGTCTGAATCACAGAAAAAAGTTTTTATTGTTCGCTTTAAACCAGCAAATATGTTTGGCTGCAGACTTCGTTCCGTCTTGTGTGAATACTGACTGATGAGCTACTCAAGAGAAGGAAGTAATTTGAGGGTTTTTTTGGAGCCTGTGTCCCAGTGTCCCGGCATCAGTGCCAACATGCTGACGCATCATTCGCTCCTTTACTCTGATCATCAGCACACTTGAGTCAGACCCAGCCAGCGCTGGCACTGCAAATGATCATCCTACATTTCTCCTGCCCAGTTTTTTTTTACCTGTACAGTTTCAAAATGGCCTTACTGATTCGCATCCTAGTGAAAATGCACCGGGAGAGCGAACGCAGGCTGCCCAGTGAGACTCCAGCTGGCGGCAGATTGTGTGTGTAGGCGCAGTTATGACAGAAGGAAACGATCTCTTAAAGCCAGTAGTGGCACCTGTGCTGTGCCGGAGCAGTGTGCCAATGGCTGGCATCTCTTCATTCTCTATGTCTTTGTCCCTGGGTAATAATGGTGCCACTCTTTAAAGACCCCCATCTATCTATCTCTTTCTGTCTGTCTGTCGTTTTATCTATCGTTCTATCTGTCTGTCTGTCTATCTATTTATCTATAGTTCTATCTAGAACGATAGATAGATAGATAGATAGATAGATAGATAGATAGATAGATGGATAGATGGACGGACGGACGGACAGATAGATAGATAGATAGGAAGCTCAAAAGTGCTGCGTAACATGAGAACGAACCTCACTGGTTCTCGAAGAAGGTCAAACGAGATGTGTATCACGAGAATGAACCTTATTGGTTCTTGAAGAAGGTCAAACGTGCTGCGTAACACAAGAACGAACCTCACACGTTCTTGAAGAAGGTCAAACGTGCTGCGTAACACAAGAACGAACCTCACACGTTCTTGAAGAAGGTCAAACGTGCTGCGTAACACAAGAACGAACCTCACACGTTCTTGAAGAAGGTCAAACGTGCTGCGTAACACAAGAACGAACCTCACACGTTCTTGAAGAAGGTCAAACGTGCTGCGTAACACAAGAACGAACCTCACACGTTCTTGAAGAAGGTCAAACGTGCTGCGTAACACAAGAACGAACCTTACACGTTCTTGAAGAAGGTCAAACGTGCTGCGTAACACAAGAACGAACCTCACACGTTCTTGAAGAAGGTCAAACGTGCTACGTAACACAAGAACGAACCTCACACGTTCTTGAAGAAGGTCAAACGTGCTGCGTAACACAAGAACGAACCTCACACGTTCTTGAAGAAGGTCAAACGTGCTGCGTAACACAAGAACGAACCTCACACGTTCTTGAAGAAGGTCAAACGTGCTGCGTAACACAAGAACGAACCTCACACGTTCTTGAAGAAGGTCAAACGTGCTGCGTAACACCAGAACAAACCTCATTGGTTCTTTAAGAACGTCAAACGTGCTGCGTATCACGAGAACGAATCTCATTGGTTCTTGAAGAAGCTCAAACTTGCTGCGTAACACGAGAACAAACCTCATTGGTTCTTGAAGAAGCTCAAACTTGCTGCGTAACACGAACGAACCTCATTGGGTTCTTGAAGAAGGTCAAATGTGCTGCGTAACACGAGAACGAACCTCATTGGTTCTTGAAGAACGTCAAATGTGCTGCGTAACACAAGAACAAACCTCATTGGTTCTTCAGAACAAACCTCATTGGTTCTTTAAGAACGTCAAACGTGCTGCGTATCACGAGAACGAATCTCATTGGTTCTTGAAGAAGCTCAAACTTGCTGCGTAACACGAGACCGAACCTCATTGGTTCTTGAAGAAGCTCAAACTTGCTGCGTAACACGAACGAACCTCATTGGTTCTTGAAGAAGGTCAAATGTGCTGCGTAACACGAGAACGAACCTCATTGGTTCTTGAAGAACGTCAAATGTGCTGCGTAACACAAGAACAAACCTCATTGGTTCTTGCAGAAGCTCAAACTTGCTGCGTAACACAAGAATGAACCTCACTGGTTCTTGAAGAAGCTCAAATGTGCTGCGTAACACGAGAATGAAACTTATTGGTTCTTGATGATGGCAGAATGTTCATTTTTGGGTGAACTAACCCTTTAAACCCAGCAGTGTCTAAAATTAAGTGGCTGATTAATGAGCCGTGAGCTCATCCAGTGCTGACGCTTTCTGACCCCAAATCTGTTCCCGTTCCTGCTGATAAAACCTGTGCTGTCCAGGATTTTATAACTAAAAAAAAAGAAAAAAAAAAAAAAAAAAAAAAATTATATATAAAGACAGTTTTATTTCAGCTAATTGCCAGGACGACATTTCTCATTTTCATTTAGTTTAACTTGATCTAAAATAACTAAAACTGAACTAAAACCTAGATAATTATTAATAAAAACATCACAACAAAATTACCAAAACTTTAACTAAAATTAAAATATGAACATATAAAAATAAAAACTACTTAAATACAAAATATTAATAAAATTGATAATAGTGCTGTCTGAAACACACCAGAGAAATATATGACTTCCTCCAGTCCATTCACACACTGAGAACAGTGAATCAGATCACACACACACACACACACACACACACACACACCTACACACACACACACACTCTGATGCACCTGAGATGAGCCGCATCCAGAGTTTATTTGTCTCTTGGTGAATTTTGTGGCTCATTTCAGCCCCATCAGAGCAGATGGAGCACATGATGAGAACAGGATGACGGGTGACAAATACGACCCCCATATGGAGCCGCCATATAAAACTGTGTTTGAGCGACAAAAACTTTCCTCCTGACATCATCATCATCATCTGTGTTGATGTTTCAGATGCAGAGGGATGACTGGATGATTGAAATATTCCATTAGTTTTCATCATGTAGGCAGAAAGCTATTCCAGTTCATTCCCAAAACACGAATGTTGGTTCAGTGAAGTGATTCCCAAAGCGATCTGTGATCTGCACAATGTCACAGCGCTTGACGGGGTTAAATCTAGAACCTGAAATATCAATTTTAAACAGATAGTTCTATACTATATTTGCATTTACATGCATGCATTTGGCAGATGCTTTTATCCAAAGCGACTTGCTTCATGTACAGTATGCATTTTGTCGGTTCTTGCATTCAAATTATTGACTTGTTGTGAGTTTATTTCTCCTGAGGGATTTTAGGAGATTTATTTGATGCTTTGATTAACTGAGAGCTCAATTAAGTCTTCTCAGCCATGAAAGAGCAGGCTCTGAGAATTAATGTGTTTCCCTGGGCAATTTTGTTGTTGTGAATTGTAGGATATGTAACAAAACCTTCAAATCATCCAGTGCAGGCATGGATGAACTCTGCCTGCCATTGATGCGCAAACCGCAAGCGCTGCACCTCCTCATGCCGTCAGTGAAGCTTTAAAACAGTGTGAAGTCTCTCATGTGGAGAGGAGCGTCCTCTCCTACCAGCTCTCATTAACTTCCCATCAGTGTGTGTGTGTAAGAAAGTGTGTGTGTGAGGGTGGGTGGCTTATGCAAATGCAGCGGTGTTGATGGAAAGCAGAACTAATTGAGTGAAACAGAAGCAGAAGAGAGATGTTGTGAACGTCTCTGAAGACTTTTTGTGCAGCATTTTTCAGCCGCTTCACTCTCTCTTTTTCTTTTGAACGGATAATTGGCAGCAGAGCAGAGGATTATGGGATACCCTGTGTAAAATAGTGTTTGGTAATGGAGCAGTTTTGCCCAATAAGTTTTGTCCGTTAGGATTGGCATTAATATTTAACATTTAATTACATTTTCATAATTTTATTATGTTAATTTTTTTTTTCATCCAGTAGAACATAAGATTAGTTTAAGATTGACATACATATTTGTCATTTAATAATTATATAATGTTAAATATTTTTTGTCATGGACAATTCAAGGTATATTTTTAAGACTGACATTAATATTTAACATTGTAATTATTATTATTATTATTTTGTCCAGTAGGATCTAATTTTTTTTTTTTAGTTTAAGATTGACTTATATATTTAACATATTATGTTATGTTATGTTTTTTTTTTTAAAAAGGTTTTTAAGATTGACATATGTTTAACATTTAATTGTTTTATGTTAATTCATTTTTGTTTTTTTTGTCCAGTAGGATTTAGGCTAAGGTTTTTTAGTTTAAGATTGATATACATATTTATCATTTAATTATTTTATTATGTTAAATATTTTAGTCCAGTACAATTCAAGGTTTATATTCAAGATTGACATTAATATTTAACATTTTAATTATTATTATTATTATTATTTTTTTTGTCCAGTAGGATCTAAGTTTTTCTTTGTTTGTTTAAGATTGACATATATATTTAACATATTATGTTAATTTTTTTGTCCAGTAGGACATACAGTCAAACCAAAATGTATTCAGACACCTTGAACATTTCATTCATTAATACAGTTTATTCACTATAGTTGAAAGAAATGGTAATAAAATATGACAAGATCTCAGAGTTAAACTGTGTCAGAAAAAAATAATCTTAATTATGTCAGATAACACTTAAGCAAAACATGGTCAGGTAAAAGTATCTGAATAATTTTTGGTTCCAAATTTTTATCAGTTTTACTGGTAGTCCACTGTATGAAGAATTTTTGGGTATAATATGTCAGTTTATTTTGCTATCCTCACTTACATAAATGAACTATAGTGTCCTGCACCCACTAGTAAAAATATATTCAAAATTATATCTAGTGTCTGAATAATTTTTGGTTTGACTGTATACTGACATATATTTAACATTTAATTTTTGTCCAGTAGGATGTAAGTTTTTTTTTTTTTTTTATTATTATTTGTTTTTTTAAGATTGACATACATATTAAGGTTTTTTAGTTTATCATTTAAACATTTTATTATCTAAAATATTTTTTTGTCCAGTACAATTCAAGGTTTATATTCAAGATTATCATTAATATTATGCATTATTTTTTAGAATGCATATTTAGGTACAAATCGTGCCTGAATCTGTCCGTTTTTTCCCCACCACGCTTTTGTTTACAATCAAAGAAAGACAGAATGATTTATAAAGGAGGACAAAAAAACCGAATGATGCTGTTGTGTCATTTAGAGATGAGCGGGGACAGGAGAGACTCTGGCAATCCCTCACATTCTTCTTCCTCTGTGCGGAAATGTGACTGTTGAATAATTCATTCTGCTGCGGCGATGAATAATGAATAAGCCTGTGTGATTAAAGAGAGGTATGCTAATTAAGAGAGAGAGAGAGTGTGTGTGTGTGTGTGTGTGTGTGTGTGTGTGTGTGTTATATAATCATCACCCACCACTTTCAACAATGTTAATGTCATTAACTCAAGAAAGACTTGGAAAGAACATCCCTGTTTCTCCAGAAAAAAAAAAAAAAACAGCTTGCAGAAAACAAGTATCCTATCAAGTTCCCTAAAACCTTGTCACCATCATTTGACACTCTTGCCTGCCATAACAGCCACGTCTGCAGGATCAGAAACTCCCTCTGCGCTGATGGAGGAAAACGACTTTTCTTTGATCGCATATTGTTACAAAAATTAAGAAAGTTCTGAAAGAATGTGATGTTTTTGTGACATTTAATTAACCGTGAGTGGTGTTTTCCCCATTTTCCCCAAACTCACCGACGTGATGCGATATTGTGGGTGATTGGCATGACGTTCATATGCAGTTGCTATGGTGTTCAGGGTCCAAGGTGTTGATATGCAGTTCCTCAAGTCTCTGTGATGATATTCAGGGTTCAGTGTGCATATGTGGGATTTTTTTTCACCTGCTTTCTGAAAATGGTGCAACACTTAGTAAAGTAACGACACTCTCCTCAACAAGACGTCTGGAGCACAAACGCTGCGGGATGATCATGTTCACGCTTAAATGTAATAGTGTGTATGAGCACTAGTGTTAGTGATGACTGACTTCAGGTAAATAGGGTAAAAAATGTAACTATATCACCACGCTTCCCCAGTTGATTCATCACAGTACATTAAGAAAATAGTTTTTTTTTTAAAATGTTGTTTAAATATGCAAATGATGCATTATCTGATTAAATATGCACACTCTTGCATACATTTTTAGAACAGAAATCTGAACATTGGATGAAGTTAGATACAAAATTCTTGTTTGATTTTATTGACATATTAGAGTTTTTACAGAGGGGATTGTGGAAAATAGAAATCAGAAATCATTCTAATATGCTGATTTGATACTCGGTTATTATCAATGTTGGAAACAGTTGTGCTGCTTAATATTTTTTTGGAACCTGTGATACTTTTTTAGTTTTTTCAGGATTCATTGATGAATTTATTAATTTATTCAAAATAGAAATCTTTTCTAACAATATAAATCTTTACTGTCACTTTTTATCAATTTACCCAATCCTTGCTGAATAAAAGTATTAATTTCTTTCAAAAAAAAAAAAAAAAAACTGACTCTAAACTTTTGAACGGTAGTGTATATTGTTACAAAAGATTTCTATTTTAAATAAATGTTGGTCTTTTTTAACTTTTTATTCATCAAAGAATCCTGAAAAAAAAAAAAAAAAAAATTAAAAATGAAAATTCTGTCATTAATTACTCACGCTCGTGTCGTTCCACACCCGTAAGACCTTCATTCATCTTCACAACACAAATTAAGATATTTTTGATAAAATCCGACGGCTCAGTGAGGCCTCCATTGCCAGCAAGATAATTAACACTTTTAATGCCCAGAAATCTACTAAAAACATATTTAAATCAGTTCATGTGACTACAGCAGTTCAACCTTAATGTTATGAAGCGACGAGAATACTTTTTGTGCGCCAAAAAAACTAAATAAAGACTTTATTCAACAATATCTAGTGATGGGTGATTTCAAAACACTGCTTCATGAAGCTTCGAAGCTTTACGAATCTTTTGTTTCAAATCAGTGGTTCAGAGCACGTATCAAACTGCCAAAGTCACGTGAGCCGTTGAAATTTTTAAACACTTATGACGTAACGAAGCCTCGTTTACTGAAATCACGTGACTTTGGCAGTTTGATACATGCTCCGAACCACTGATTCTAAACAAATGATTCGCAAAGCTTCGAAGCTTCATGAAGCAGAGTTTTGAAATCGCTCATCACTAGATATTGTTGAATAAAGTCGCTATTTTGTTTTTTTTTTGTCACACAAAAAGTATTCTCGTCACTTCATAACATTACATTTGAACCACTGTAGTCACATGAACTGTTTTAAATATGTGTTTAGTAGCTTTCTGGGCATTGAAAATGTTAATTATCTTGCTGTCAATGCAGGCTTCACTGAGCCATCGGATTTAATCAAAAATATCTTAATTTGTGTTCTGAAGATGAATGAAGGTCTTACGGGTGTGGAACGACAGGAGGGTGAGTAATAAATGACAGAATTTTCATTTTTGGGTGAACTAAACCTTTAAGCAGCACAACTGTCTGCAACATTGATAATAAATCAGCATATTAGAATGATTTCTGAAGGATCATGTGACACTGAAGACTGGAGTAAATTCAGCTTTGCATCACAGAAATAAATTATATTTTAAAGTATGTTAAAATAGAAAACCATTATTTTAAATTGTAATAATATTACTGTTTTTTTCTGTATTTTTGATCAAATAAATGCAGGCTTGATGAGCAGAAGAGACTTCGTTCAAAAACATTAAAAATAGGAATGTGTCCAAACCGGTACTGTAAATCATTAAAACAGTTTAAAATGTCTATCATTAGAGATTTTGCTATATCGTGTACAGTGCACTGCCCTCCACAATTACCCTTGGTAAATATGAGCAAAGGTGGCTGTGAAAATAAATCTGCATCGTTCATCCTTTTGATCTTTCATTCAAAAAATTCACAAAATTCTAACCTTTCATTTAAGTAAAACAATTGAAAATGGGGGAAAACTCACATTATGAAATGAATGTTTTTCTCCAACGCGTGTTGGCCACAGTTATTGGCACCCCTAGAAAAACTTATGAGTGAAATATCTCTGAAGTATATTCCCATTCATATTTAGGTTTTTTTTTTTTTTTTTTTTTTTAGCACACCAGGGTGACTAGGAGCACGAAATTGTCCAGCCATGACTTCCTGTTCCACATGAGTACAAATATGAGGAAACGCAAAGGCCAAATTCCCCTAATCATTCATCACAATGAGTAAAACCACAGAATATAGTTCTGATGTGCAGCAAAAGATTGTTGAGAAAATGGCTAAAGCATTGAAAATCCCCATGTAGAATTTTGTAAATTTTTTTAATGAAAGATCAAAAGGATAAACAATGCAGATTTATTTTCACAGCCACCTTTGCTCATATTTACCAAGGGTGCCAATATTAGTGGAGGGCACTGTATATCACAGTATGTAAATATATAGCACTATTGACACTTCAGAGTGATGAAATGCATGGATGAGAATATAAAGAGCGGGATGTGCTTGATGTTAAAAAGAGTTATATGTGCAATATATCCTAAATAGGAACTCGAAGCGGCCCTCGTACTGTCACACTGCCTCTCTTAGAAGGCGATTGTGAGTTTGGGACGTGCTCAGTGTTATAAAGTGTTAAGCACAATAAGCAGTGAAAAAGAACTCAATGCGGTGCTAACGCTGACTCACACACGGCTTATAAGCACGATCGCAAATTCCTGAACTAATTCTAACTACATATAAAATAACCTACTGTACCCAGGGCTCGAAATGAACTTTTTTACTTGGTAGCACTGGTGCTCCTAACTTCACAAAGTTAGGAGCACCAGCTAAAATTTAGGACCACCACAACTTCTAGAATAATAAGACACTTATGGGGCTGTTACCAATTAAATTAAATCATTTACACTGAAAAGTTAAAACTGCATTAATTGATGTTATGAGTTTGTTTTAAAAAAAATGAATATACAAATAAGAAATGTTGGAAAGAATGATACTTTCAAACATGAAACTAAACCGCCTTATTGAGTAAGTTATTGAGTCATTCATTCAAACGATTCATTCAAATGGCTGATTCATTTAAGAATGAGGCAGTTCTTTATGAAAGGGTCATTGAATCTTTGACTCAAACGATTCGTTCAAAAAGCTGAATCATTCAGTAATGAAAACAAGGCCGAGTGTTGCTGCGAGATGTGTGATGGTTCTGCTGTGATCTTTGTTTGGAACTATTTTCGCTGCTGAAACAGAACAAAAAAGTCAATATTGTGTCTAAAATGTAAGTTATTTAATTTTAACTACTTGTTTATTCAACTGTTGAATGAAATCAATGTCACATTTTCAATCATGATGGTGGAAGAGAGCACTCTTCTTGGTCATGTGATGTTGCTTAACTGTATCGTATGTTATAAAAACTCCACATTTTGAATTTTTACCGCAGTACGTTAACTGAGTTTGTGTGTGCTATGCTCATTTGTTTCCATTTCTCCTGGAGAGGCTGCGCAACCTTGTTAACGTCAGTACATAATATATATTATTATTTTGATCGCCGCTTACACTAAATGTAATAAAATCATTTAAAGCGTTCAAGTTTATTCTAAGCGTTCAAGTGTTAATGTCGAGCCCTGCTGTAACTGTTCTTTTCATCTTCTCTTCAGCTCTTTACATTCAGCGTTATGTAACACAACAGTAGATATAATGTGATTGAATATGTGGGATGTTGATTGCATTGCATTATGGGAAGTAAACCTTTGCACATTTGAGTTCTCAAGAAGCATGTAGAGAAGATGCTGTGGAATTTTGAATTGTGTTTATGTACCTTCTTAACCATAATTTTGGGGACAAATTAGGGCTTAATACAACACAACCACCGTGTGTGTGTGAGAGAGAGTGTGAGTGTTGTGTGCGAGTGTGTGTCGAGCCCTGCTGTAACTGTTCTTTTCATCTTCTCTCTTCAGCTCTTTACATTTTGCGTGTGTGTTATAGAATGGTGAACCGGTCACTGTATCAGCCCACAGCAGGCACATAGTAGCGAACGTTTTGTAGAGAAATGAAAACAGGTCGCACCTCAACGATTATTTGCACTCGCACACATACTCCCAAATATATTTTGAGGTCGCACGCATTAAATAAAATGGTCGCAATTTCGAGCCTTGGTACCTGAAAAATTTGTTTAATTCATATTTCTTTTATACTGTATGGAGCTCCGCACATGACATGCAGGAAAAAAACAGTAGGCTAAATCGTGCAGACGATATACTATTTCATTCCCACACACAATTTATCAAATCGAGGAAAACGAAAGAGTAAACCGTCCACACGATTTAGCAAATCAAGGGAACGAAAAAGTAAATCGTGCGCATGATTTAGTAAACCAAGGGAATGAAACAGTAAATCATGTGCACTATTTAGTAAACCGAGAGAACGAAATAGTAAATCATGCGCACTATTTAGTAAACCAAGGGAACGAAATAGTAAATCATGCGCACTATTTAGTAAACCAAGGGAACGAAATAGTAAATCGTGCACATGATTTAGCAAATCGAGGGAATGAATAAGTAAATAGTGCACACGAAAGCCAAGCTTCTACTTTTTAATTGTTAATTTAAACAACGATCGATTATGGGAATTTATGTAAATTGTCATCCCTAATAGGAATAAAACTGTAAAATTTGGTGTATGTAAAGCTGCTGAAGTGGAGACTTTTAAAATATGGATTGTAATTGAAAACTACAGGCGCAAATAAAGTGCAATAAAATATTTTGAATGGTTTATTTCCACTATTCTGAAGCAACACGATATGAAAAGCCAAAGAGCCTAAAATCTCAAAATTGACCAGTGCATGAATTATTTTCTTTTTGCCTGTAGTGTCTCGCCTTAAACTCTGTGTTTGCATTTGTGGGAGAGAATTTGTTGTTGTGCATGTGTGGGAATTTATATGAATATGAATGTGCGTGTGTGTGTGTAGGTGGTAAATAATGTATTTGTGTTTGTTCTCCACACTGGGATGAGGATGGGGTTTCCTCACATCCGGAGGTGGAAGATAAAAGAGCATCTGCTGTGTGTTTGTTTGTGTGTGTGTTTGTGTGTGTGTGTGTGTGTGTGTGTGTGTGTGTGTGTGTGTGTGTGTGTGTGTACAAGTGTCAATAAATCTACGTCAGATCTCAGGATGGGTTATTGTTACAATTATTGTTTACAATAATTGTTTACTTATTATTTTCTACTTTATATAACTTCATATAGAAACAATAGAAGTCTTGTTATAAGCATGTGCAGGTTTGTGTTTCAGACGTGTTATGTAACACAACAGTAGATATAATGTGATTGAATATGTGGGATGTTGATTGCATTGCATTATGGGAAGTAAACCTTTGCACATTTGAGTTCTCAAGAAGCATGTAGAGAAGATGCTGTGGAATTTTGAATTGTGTTTATGTACCTTCTTAACCATAATTTTGGGGACAAATTAGGGCTTAATATGACAAAACCACCTTTTTATTTGTAAAAACAGCAAAATAATAATTTTTTTTTTTTTTAAATTGTATCATCATGATAACACTTATGACACTAATGAATGCAATAAACATTGATTTAACAACATAAGATGTAACATAAAACCCTAATGTACATCACTGATAACAAAAAAACTATGAAGAAACATAAAATTAAAAACCATCAAATGTGAAATGTTACAGTACGAATGTCGGTTTACTGCTTTCCACTGTAAATTATAAGATGATTAATTTGTAGGATTTTTTTTTTAACAATGGTACATTTAACAGTACATGTGTACGTGTGTGTGTGCGTGTGTGTGTGAGAGTGTGAGTGTTGTGTGTGAGTGTATATGAGTGAGAGCTCGAGTGTGTGTGTGTGTGTGTGTGTGTGTGTGTGTGTATGTTGTGTGTGTGAGAGTGTGAGTCTGTGTTGTGTGAGAGTGTGTGTGAGAGAGAGAGAGAGAGAGAGAGAGAGAGTGTGTGTGTGTGAGAGAGAGTGTGAGTGTTGTGTGTGAGAGTGTGTATGAGTGAGAGCTCGAGTGTGTGTGTGTGTGTGTGTATGTTGTGTGTGTGTGAGAGTGTGAGTCTGTGTTGTGTGAGAGTGTGTGTGAGAGAGAGAGAGAGAGAGAGAGAGAGAGAGAGAGTGTGTGTGTGTGAGAGAGAGTGTGAGTGTTGTGTGTGAGAGTGTGTATGAGTGAGAGCTTGTGTGTGTGTGTGTGTGTATGAGTGTGTGTGTATGTTGTGTGTGTGTGTGAGAGAGAGTGTGAGTCTGTGTTGTGTGAGAGTGTGTGTGTGTGTGTGTGAGAGAAAGAGTGTGTGAGTGTGTGTGTGTGTATGTGTGTATGTTGTGTGTATGAGAGTGTGAGTTTGTGTGTATATGAGAGAGCGTGTGTGTGTGTGTGTGTGTGTGTGTGTGTGAGAGAGAGAAAGAGATAGAGAGAGTGTGTGTGAGTGTGTGTGGTGTGTGTGTTAGTGAGAGAGAGTGTGTATGAGTGAGAGCATTAGTGTGTGTGTGTGTGTGTGTGTGTGTGTGAGAGAGAGAGAGAGAGAGTGTGTTTTACTCTTTCACCCTTCTCACTTACACACACTTACCTTTTATACAGACCTTTAACATCTATCTCTCTCTCTCTCTCTCTCTCTCTCTCTCTCTCTCTCTCTCTCATCACAGCTCTATCCCATGAGGCACATGTGACCTATGATTAATTATTAAAATATAGAGCATTTGTTTACCTTGTGAACTTATTATAGTGTGATCGCAGCAATTAGCAAATGCCAAAAATCTAATCAATTCACCATTTGACAAAATCAAGTCCCGCCCTTCATTTGAGAGTCATCTGCATTCTCTTCATACACATCACAATAGGAAAGACAATCGCAATTTCTGTTCATGTCGCATTTAAAGTAAAAGTAAACATAAAGGTGCATTTGGAGGGTTAAAGTCAGGTGAGCAGCCGCAGATTGTATATTTAATATTCGTGTATTTTATTTTACTGCACTGGCAGATTTTTCCATGTCTTAAATATAATCAAGCTAAAAACTAGTTGGCATGTTTCAGTGTGGATTTTTGTGATTCAGTACCAATATGATGCAGCTTTGCCAAGAAACTCATATTGAATGATCAGGACAGTGTTGGATCTGACGGCATATTAATTCTCCTCTTTATATGAGGCTTATTCTCTTAAAATAGACAGATCTGTATTTCCGGTGGCTTGAAAAGGTCTTTGATCTCAAAGTAGGCATCATTGATCTTTCCCTTTAATCCAAGAGTTTCTTAAGACCCTTGCTCAGCTGCACAAATAACCCGGTGTTGACATTCCCAGAGCGTTTAATACCAGCTGGATCTCCTCAATCTCTCACACTCTCAGCCAAACGTCAACAATGGATGTTACGTGGAGCAACTTCCTGAACACAGAGTTTGGTGAAAGCTTACTATGTTAGCATGAGATCATGAAATCCAAGAACTCAGGATTTGTGACCTGTGAACAGCATCTCTCTTGGCTCACAGTAGATCAGATGCCGACACAGTCCAACTTCCTACTTCCTCTTCCCGCTGTAGAGCTGGCAGGGGAACCGCGATTGGTGAAAAGTGCGTGATAGGGGTATGGTCGAGGTCAGCAGGTTAGAGATAGATCGGCATTCTGGGAGCTTATCAGAGCCTCATTATATAAGAAACAAATAAAAACATTTAGGGAAATTCAGTTTCCAACAAAATATGACAGCCATTCAGTATCATAGTATTCATTAAAGAACCATCATTGAACCATGGATTGGGTTAAATTCATTGTTTTTGTTTGTTTTATTATTTATCTTTTTCATGTCAGTATATTTACTTTAGGTAATTTATGTTGAAGTGTAGCGACTTGTGTTGTTTCCATTGCCGCTTTGCTCTTCCACCGTGTTTAGAATTATTAGGCAAGTAGATTTTCTGATCATATTTTTTTTCCAGGCACATTTTACCAATTCTAAACCACATCAATCTTAATAACTACTATTAATTTTGTATTTAATCATTTATATGTGTTATATATAGATGTTCATAAAGGTTGGAAATGAAAAACACCTTATATTCAGGTGTGCAGAATTATTAGGCAGGTTTTCTTTTACAGGGAAAATGAGCCAAAAAGAGATTTAACTCCGACTGAAAAGTAAAAAATTATTGCTCATGAGAAGGATGCAATACTAATGCAATACTAGAAATTGCAAAGTTAAGGCATGACCAATGGACAATGGACAATTCTAACCTTTCATTTAAGTACAATAATTGAAAATGGGGGAAAAAGCTCATTATGAAATAAATGTTTTTCTCTAGTTCACGTTGGCCACAATTATTGCAACGTCCTTTTCCCAGGATAACAGCTCTGAGTCTTCACCTATAATGCCTGATGAGTTTGGAGAACACCTGACAAGAGATCAGAGACCATTCCTTCATGCAGAATCTCTCCAGATCCTTCAGATTCCCAGATCCATGTTGGTGCTTCTTCTCTTCAGTTCACTCCTCTCATTTTCTTTAGGGTTCAGGTCAGGGGACTGGGATGGTCATGGCAGAAGCTTCATTTTGTGCTCAGTAGCCAAGTTTGATAGAATTCATGATGCCATGTATCTGAACAAGATGTCCAGGAACTCCAGCAGAAAAATAGGCCCACAACATTAAAGATCCAGCAGTATATTTAACCGTGGACATGGGGTACTTTTTATCCCTGTGTGCACCAAACCTATCTGGTGGGTTTGCTGCCAAAAAGCTCTTTTTTTTTAGTTTCATCTGACCATAGAAGCCTGTCCCATTTGAAGTTCCAGTCTTGTCTGACAACTGAATATGCTGGAGAGAGTAGAGGATTTGAAACCCTCCCAAACAACCTGTGGTGATGTAGGTGCTGTTTGGTAATTTTTTTTTTTAGACTTTCTGAGACTCAAGACTCAACTAATCTCTGCAATTCTCCAGCTGTGATCTTTGGAGAGTCTTTGTCCACTCAAACCTTCCTCCTCACCACGCATTAGGACGATTTAGAAACACGTCCTCTTCCAGGCAGATTTGTAACATCTTTAGATTGTTGATTGGAACTTCTTAATTATTGCCCTGATGGTGGAAATGGGGATTTTCAATGCTTTAGCTATTTTCTTACAGCCACTTTATATTTTGTGAAGCTCAGCAATCTTTTGCTGCACATCAGAACTATATTCTTTGGTTTTACTCATTGTGATGAATGATTAAGGGAATTTGGCCTTTGTGTTACCTCATGTTTATACTCCTGTTGAACAGGAAGTCATGGCTGGACAATTTCATGCTCCTAGTCACCCTGGTGTGCTAAAAAATGTAAATATGAATGGGAATATACTTAAGAGATATTTTACTCATAAGAATTTCTAGGGGTGCCAATAATTGTGGCCAACATGGAGATATTGGAGAAAAACATTTATTTCATAATGAGATTTTCCTCCCACTTTCAATTGTTTTACTCTGATGAAAGATTAGAATTTTGTGAATTTTTTGAATGAAAGATCAAAAGGATAAACAATGCAGATTTATTTTCACAGCCACCTTTGCTCATATTTACTAAGGATGCCAATTGTCACGTTTTGAGTTTGTTTTTTATCTGTTTTCATGCTTTTTCCCTGTCTTCAGTTTCATAGTCAGTTTTCTAGTTTGTTAATTGTTTCAGTTCTCCTTGTGTGTCTGCCTGTTTGTCTCCTTGGTTACTAATTAATTAGTGTCTTCAGTTCAAGGTGTATCTTGTTAATTTAGTCTTGTTAACCCCTTGTTTGCTGTGTATTTAAGCCTTCAGTTTCTGTCTGTCCTTTGTCTAGCTTTGTTTATGTTAGATGGTGTTGTAAGGTACTTTCCCGGTGATTTTCCTTGTTCCTTGTTCACAGTACTCCATTAAATGTTCTTGAAGATATCTCCTTCGTCGTGCGTTTGAATACTGCAACACCACCATGACAGAAAGCTAGACCCAACAAACAAAAACAGAAGACTGGACCTAAAAGGGATGATCCTGGCTGAGGACCGCCTGTGGGACCTGAGGCAGAATGGTCGTCATTTGGAGAGGTATGTGGAGGAGTTTCTTGAGCTCTCCCATCAGGTTAGCTGGCCTGATGCCTCTCTCAGTGTGTGGTTTCAGATGGGACTGGATGAGGAGACAATTCGTTATAGCGAACCTGCTTGTTATTTCTCTGTAGTTGAGTTGATTAATCTCATTCTCTATTTAAATGGTTCAAATTTTGAAGTTGAGGAAGTTAGATAAAGGGAGTGTTATCCTCATCCAGCCCCATCGGAAACACATGTGGCCTCACCAGCTCACCCCACGCCGGTTCCCTTCACATACCCCTCCAATGGATCCATCCATTTCTGCCCTCCTGTGTTTCCCCAGGCACGTAAATGGGTCTTCAACAGCGCTGACCTGGGGACCAAAGTGACAGACCCAGCATTTACATAATTTACGCTGAAGTTCGCCTCACTGCCTCCATCCGCAGTGCCTAAGACCATCCCAGTCCTCAGTCCAGAGAATAAGATGGCCACCATCCCAGAGCCTCTTCCCAAGATGGCCGCCATTCCAGAGCCTCGTCCCAAGATGGCCGCCATTCCAGAGCATTGTCCCAAGATGGCTGCCATTCCAGAGCATTGTCCCAAGATGGCTGCCATTCCAGAGCATTGTCCCAAGATGGCTGCCATTCCAGAGCATTGTCCCAAGATGGCTGCCATTCCAGAGCATTGTCCCAAGATGGCCGCCATTCCAGAGTTTCATCCCAAGATGGCCACCATTCCAGAGCCTCGTCCCATGTTCCCAGAGCTTCGTCCTCCCAACCTGCGGAGGACCTATGGCTAATTGGCTTTTGGTCAGAGCCAGTACCAGCCCCTGACCAGCGTCCAGTGAGGGCTCCAGCCCCTGACCAGCGTCCAGTGAGTTGGTTTTATTTTGTTGTTTTATTTTTTTAAATTTATGTTTCGTTGTGTTTATATGCTATGTTTTTGTTATGTTTTATGTTCTTTAAGTTGTCTTTTATGTTTTAATTTTAAGTTACGTTTAATGTTATGTTGTTATTTAAGTTGTTTTGTTATTTGTCGTAACATACATCTACCTGAAATAACTGAATAGAGCTTTTATTTCAATATTTGTTCTATTGTTTATTTGTCCTTTTACTAACATAAGTTAGGCTAGTATTAGTTTTTTTGCTTTGATGTTGAAACAATGGAAATTGTGAAATTTCACTGCTATCTAAAATTTAAAAAGCCTTTTTTTTTTCCTAGTAAAAACTAATTCATGATGTCCTTATCTTGAAATAAAATCGCCCGCCCCTTAAGTTATGTTATGCTTATCTTTTCTTTGTTGTGTGTGTTATATGTTTATCTTCGACTTTATGTTGTGTTTATGTTATGTTGAGAGGTTTGTTCAGGGATTGGCTAGTATTTGAGATCTTTGTCCTGCCCTTGAGTCTGCTGTGATCAGCTCACAGGAGACTTGACACAGGTAAAAGAAAATACCTGTCCTAGAATAGATACTGTGTGCTTTTGTCTCAGCATAGTCTAGCATCATATCTGCACCACATACAAAAACAAGATTGTTTATGGAGAAAATAATAACCTCTGATCGGATCTAATGTGGACTTTGCTCATATGATGAGGCAGAGATATGATGTTTGTACCATTTTATAATAGGCTAATCGCTACACTTGCTTGTAATGAGTAGTGTAATGAATTACTGCTGCAGGAAGTAATAAGTAAATTAATAATATGGCATTTGAAAGGAGTAAGAAAGGAGCATCTTACTTTAATTCAAAACAGCATTTTATTTCTATTTGCTTTCATTATTTTCATTATTTTGTGTACATGTTCTATCTTCAACGTGTTTTATATACGAAACGGCCTTTTCAGAACCAGACTGAACATCACAGTGTGTAAATTAAATTAAATATTAGCATCGATTGCATATGCAAAATAACAGTGTGCAAAATTAATAACACGAGATGGACAGAGCAGGACAATTGAAAGCTTTGGTTTGTAAGTGTGTCTTGATTCCAGTGGCTTCATGTTGTCGGCGTCTGATAATTCACAAACCAAACACTTTGTGTTCAGCACAAACCATGTTTATCCCGAACCTGTATTTAATGTCATCTGGGTTTTATTCTCTTTTTAATTTGGGAATTTTTATTCATGGTTTTAAAAAGTTCATGTTGGCATCTGTAATTTGACCTGTTTATGTGATTGTGCACAAATACCATAGTAGATGCATGTCCTCAGACCTCAGCAACAAAAGATATGGGTAGTTTTCTCCTACCTCTTAAATTTAAGTCTACTTTTCTGTCCTAACTTTACATGATTACTATATTTTGCAAAATATAAATCATCTATTTCTATCATCTGAAATGTGCTGTACTGTGTTAATGCAATTAAAGGGTTAGTTCACCCAAAAATGAAAATTGTCATTAATTACCCTCATGTTGTTCCAAACCCGTAAGAGTTTCATTCATCTTAGGAACACAAATTAAGATTTTTCTTGAGCAGCAAATCATCATATTAGAATGATTTCTGAAGGATCATGTGACACTGAAGACTGGAGTAATGATGCTGAAAATTCAGCTTTGATCACAGGAATAAATTACACTTTACAGTATACTACAAAATATCATAATATCACTGATTTTACTAATGCAGCTTTGGTGAGCAGAAGAGACTTCTTTCAAAAACATTAAAAAAATCTTACTGACCCCAAGTGTATTTTCTGGAAAATATGGTATGTGTTTAGATGCATATTGGCATTGTATTCAGCATTGCGTTTTCCCTGCCATCTGAAGAGATTTGGGTTGCGTCTCAGCAGCAGAGGACCACTGGTTTAGACCACAGAAGGTTGTCAGAAGCATTATTTAGCTGCAGTAATCTAGATGATGATGATGATGATGATGAGATATATTTTTTTTATTTATTTATTTTTTTTTTTATAGAGGTTCAGATTAAGATAAGGATCTGTCTGAAAAGCTAGGTCAAATCTCAGCTCCATCACTCACTTGCTGATTTCTGATATAATCTTTGACATTTGTCTGTGACTATAGGCCCTATCATACACCCGCTGCAATGTGGTGCCAGGCACGAGGCAAGTGTTTTTTGCTAGTTTCAGCTCGACGCAGTTATCATTTTCACTTCTACAACTTGCCCTCACTAACCATGCTCCTTGAGATGACTCCGATGCTTGTGCTCCTTAAAACCAACAGCAATGGTTTGGGCCTGCAACATGTGCTGCGACCCATGACGGAGTACTTGACCGTGACCCTGCGCAACCTGCTCCTGGGCCACAGAAGGAGAGGTGGTTATGAAAGCAGCTGGACAGCCTTCCAAATGGAGCTGGCATTGGAGGAGCTCTTCTTTGGGTGGACCTTCTTGCATCAATCGAGGCAGTACTCAGTCAGCCTCAGGACAAGCACTTCTGACAGAGACAGGATCTCGAAGATGCATGGATTCCTGAGCCTGGTTCCCATTGGGGGCCCAAACGTCGGACAAGTGGATCAGTGACAACTTAAAGCTTCTGACGGTGGTCGGAGACGCGCTGGTGCTCCTCCTTCTCTGTGACCTGCACGAATGCAACGACCACATCAGCCTGGTGAGCTTCAAAACACCCGTGCTCCCTCACCCCATGGCGAAGCTGGTCGGCTGCTGCACCACCTGTGACCTCGCCAACGATCTCATCGTCAGAAAGGGATTCCGCTACCCTTTCACATTCGAGAGGGCCTTGGAGCTGGTGCCTGCCCACGGCCACGACCCCGTTTTTCCCACCTTTTCCTACAGTTGTTCATCCCACTACTAGCGGATATATACATCGTTTTGTGTGTTTTGACATGTTTACGTTGTGTCAGGAGTGTAGAGACCAAACATGTGGACCAGACCAAACACTTCATTTCACTCAATAGATGTTGTGATGAGGCACTATAGTTTGGAGTTTGACCTCTGACCCTCAACAAGGACATTATGTGAGGGCACATATAAAGAACACACAGCGGAGAATGTAAATAATGTACAGGATATTTCAGCAAAATGCTCTCAAAACAATAGATTTAGAACAATAGATGCCGCTCTGTATAGAATGGAATTGATGGCGTTGTTAAAATAATTGCCACTGGATCAGTCCTGTTCTACAGAAATGTAATGTTTCTATAAAAGGACATAAAAGAAATCATCTCTGGTCAAGATTGGACCTTGATTATTTACACAAAAGCAGAGAGGGATTGACAGAGGACGTCAAGTTTATTTTCATAATTTTAATCATCTTTTGAAATGAAACTGATTTGTGTAATTAATTCTATTGGTAACTCTTACTAAATCTTAGTTTGTTCTGTTGACTTTGCTCCAATGGATGATATTACTGGTGCATAAATCCCTTAAATACAAAACATTTTGGTTGTAATTATGAACTAATTATCAGAAATAGTTTTATGAACTTAAAGAATTTTTTGCAGCTGCTACTGGCCTTTGCTAGTTAAAGTTTTAGAAATGACTAAAAGGATGGAAAATGATATATTATATTTTATAATCCATCTACCCAAACTAAAGTAGTGAAATGACTCACTATTGACCTCATTTTAATGTTGGTTTTTTTTTTTTTTTTTTTTTCCCAGATTATTTATATGGTTGGATGGATGGATGGATGGATGTTTTAAAATATATGAATATTTTTGTCATGACTTCGGTCTGATTTGCCATGTTTTGTTGTCTTGTCTCTGTGTCTGCGTGCCCTGTTGTCTTTAAGCTCATCAATTTTGTTTTGACAGCTCTCCATGTGCTCTGCTGTCAGTGTGGCGTTTTCCCCTCCCACTCGTTATCCTCATCCTTAATTGTGTTCTGTCTCACCTGTTGCCACTTATCCCTCGTCTGCTTTCCCCTATTTTAGATCCCCTTGTGCTCAGTCTTTTGTCAGACCGTTGTTGTATGTTTGAGCTAACGCTTCGCTCGTGACCTTCTCTTCTTGTTTGCCTAGTCTTGCTGTGTTGTGTCTATTAGGCTCCAAGTGCTGTTCTGTTTTGTTTCTTTTGTTTTGAACAGTTCTTTCTCATTCCGCCAGACTTTTTTGTTCTCCTCCCTGCCCTGGCTATCTTTGTGTCCATTGAGACTTGGATGCATCGCTCCAGCCCCTCTCTGCATTCTCAACGCTCTCACCGGGGAACTTGGTGAGACTTCAACGCTGCGTCACGGACAGCGCTCTAGGCAGAGTGACTTCTACGCTGCGTCACAAGCGACGCTAGGACCTTGTTTTGGACGTTCTCTCTCTTGTGTTCCTGTTGTTTTTCCCCCTGTGCTCAGTGAGAGCAAAATAAAACTTTTCTGTTACCTGCAATTGAATCCGTGTTTTTCCCTGGCAATTTTAGAGTAAAAGAATGAAGAAGCACCTGGAATAATATTGAATCATAAATGCATCCACTCAATGACTCACTGTTTACCTAATTTTAATATTTTATTTTAGTATTATTTATATACACTCTAAAAATGCTGGGTTAAAAACAACCCAAGTTAGGATAAATATGGACAGAACCAGCGAATGGGTTAAATGTTTGCCCATTGTGCTGGGTAGTTTTATTTAAGCCAACTATTGTTTAAAAATTACTGTACTGTTCACTTAAAATGAACGCAAAATAGGTTGGAAATTAAAAATCAGACACATAATTACTAGAGGCAACAATAATATTTAAAAGGTCAACATTTATTAATAAGCAATTTAATAAATGTTTATTTAATTACTATTTATTAAACTTAATGTTCATTTATTAAACATATTAAGAAATGTTCATTTCCAACATATTTTGGGTTCATTTTAAGCGAGCAATACAGTAATATTTAAACCATAGTTGGGTTAAATAAAACTACCCAGCAGGTTGGTCAAACATTTATCCCAAGTTTAATTTTTGTATTTTCAGTTTTCATTTTAGTTTACGTTTTAGTAATTTTTTTTTTTTTTTTGTCTTTTGACATTTTTTATTATTATACAATTATACAACACAATATTTACGTTTTTTTTTTTTTTTTTTTTTTCAGTTTTAGTCTTTTTAGTACTTCAAACACTTAGTTTAAAAGTTTTTTTTTTTTTCATCTAATATTTATATCTATTTTATTTCAAGCTTTTTCAGTCATTTAAAATGTATGTATTTTATCTAATATAAGGAACAGTCCACAAGTGCCACTCATTTTCAGCTATCTGGTGTCAAAAAGGTTTTTAGTTTTTAGTTAGACTTTCATAGACTTGCAGGAGAATGACTCAAAAACACCAGCTGCATTGTGTATTATCACATCCTATCCTAGTCAACTTTTCCACATTAATTTCCTCTCTATAATTGGACCAACGAACAGTGATTGTGCCTATGCCTGATTATCAGTGCTATCAGAGTGACATATTTGTTTGGTGGGCTCGATGTCTCGATTTTAATCAGGTCTAAAAACAAAGGGCACACGTCTGGTGAGAGCGATCGGGGAACTGGGTTTCGGTTCACAGCAGGGCCAGAAAA
The DNA here is from genome assembly GCF_019924925.1 of Ctenopharyngodon idella. Classification (NCBI taxonomy): domain Eukaryota; kingdom Metazoa; phylum Chordata; class Actinopteri; order Cypriniformes; family Xenocyprididae; genus Ctenopharyngodon; species Ctenopharyngodon idella. The sequence continues at coordinate 43,566,888 of NC_067224.1, forward strand.
GAAAACAGATTTGCCTTCAACTCCTCCGAGAGCAATCAGACCATCATGAAGTACATGGAGTGACAGAGTCCCTTGTGCGCCGCCTTCATACAGACCTGTGTTTGTTTGCTGGTTCCTCCCACTGCGTAGTACTCAATCTCATGCAGAATGACGCAGCATTCCTCGGGACGCTGTCTATTGTTATAGGCGGGACCAGGCGTCTCCTTCTGTCCCAGGGGGTTGGCGGGATGTTTGTCATAGTGTGTATGTGTTTGTTTGTTGTTGGTCTGTGATGAAAACTACAATGAATGGCACATGGTGCTAGAAACAAACTTTGATGTTGATTAGACAGACTGAAACTTCATCTGTGTGTGTGTGTGTATATATATATATTACACACACACACACACACATCTATAACATCTATATATATTTTAAATAATTATATCAAAATTGAATGCATTAAATTGACAGTCCTAATAATATTGTCTGAAACTTTATGAAATACTTTGCCTATAAATAAAAAAATCATCATTTACCCAAATCTTAACCCAAGACTTTGGCTCAGAATGTGATTTGTCACATAGGCAGTGGTGGAAAGAGTACTAAAAACTGTACTTAAGTAAAAGTATTGCTACTTAAGAAATAATATACTTGAGGACAAGTATAAGTACTGAAAAATAATATGACTCAAGTAAGAGTAAATAAGTAGTTGTTGAAAAAACTACTTAAGTTACTACGTTACAAAGTACTTTAGTATTAATTTTCTTTTTTTACACAAAATGAGCCGATTTTAAAAAGATGGAGCACTAAACAGTCTCATGTAAGTTTTCTGTTTCATTCATACTGGAAGCCAGAGGGCACCCTCGTGCAGAAAGTCCACAAATGAGAGTCATATTAAACTTGTGATATTCCAGGAAATCCCTTATATGGACATCAGGTATTGCTACAGCTGAATAATGCAGACAGAAACATTTTGACTGATGAAATATGAAGACAATAAACACACAACTGCGGGGATATATCTGTGTTTATCTGTGTTCTTCAAGCCATCTCGGGTATTTTTATAAGAGTAATGTATATCTATAATGCAATGCTAATTGACATAGCCTGTATCATAGAATTTTGTAACATAGCCTAATATATTTTCCGGACCACAGAAGTTATTTCAAACACGACTGACGTGTAAATATATGCTATTTAGTGATTTTGGAGCAAAACATGATATTAATCTCATAAACTGTCGTATTTTATGCTATGCTAAGGAAATGTACTAGCTATCCCTGTTGCCAATAGCGATTGTTTTATTACTAATTTTGAAAAGTAAGTCAGTCCACATAAGATCATTCGAGTGTTTTTAAGAAGGGCAAAAGCAAAGAAGGGTAAGTGAGAGATCCGATCAAAGAAATGAGGGATTAAAACAGTATGAATAGAAAAGTCATAGTAAAAAAATGAAGTGGGGTACGGGTCAACATGTTAAAATGCTCTTTTTTTTCGTTCTACCCAAAATGTGCCGAGAGCCCACTGTTGCTATAGTAACGAACTACACTTTAACATGCATCTGACTGACAAAAAAAGTGTAAATGAGTACACCCCCTTTGAAAAGTATCATTTTAAACAATATCTCAAAGAACACAAAAACAATTTCCAAAATGTTGACAAGACTAAGTTTTATATAACATCAGTTTAACTTATAACATGAAAGTAAGGTTAGTAATATAACTTAGAGAACAAAATTATCAGTTTTACTCAAATTAGGGTGATGCAAAAATGAGTACACCCCACTGAAAGTCTCTGGAGCAAAGCTAAATTTTAGACTACAAATGTCTAATTTAATTCAACCACAATTGAGTCTAATTATTCATTACACAGGTGTCCAGCAGACAGTTGACTATAAAAGGGTGTTAAAACCCCTTCCCATTTCATGCTGTCAGCAATGGCACCACATGGAAGAGAAATGTCACAAGACCTGAGAAAGAAAATAATTTCTTTACACCAGAAAGGTAAAGGCTACAAGAAGATCAGCAAAGCTTTACTTATCAGTCAGAATACTGTAGCAAAAGTGGTACAAACATTTAAAAAAGATGGAACTGCAACCATCTCACAGAGACGTCCAGGTCGTCCACGGGAGTTAACACCTCGACAGGAGCGTCTTCTGATGAGAAGGGTTGAAGGAAATCGGCATGCAAGTTCACTGCAGTTATGTAAAGAAGTAGAAAGCCAAACTGGGGTGACTATTTCCCATAACACAATACGGCGTACACTGCAGAGGAATGGCATGTATGGGTGCCGTCCACGAAAGAAGCCCAGGCACAAAAAAGCCCAACTAGAGTTTGCCAGGGCCCATGCTGACAAAGATGAAGACTACTGGGACTCTATACTCTGGAGTGATGATACCAAGATAAGTGTTTTTGGAACTGATGGCTTCAAAACTGTATGGCGTCGCAAAGGTGAGGAATACAAAGAAAAATGCATGGTGCCTACAGTGAAACATGGTGGTGGCAGTGTCCTTATGTGGGGCTGCATGAGTGCTGCTGGTGTCGGGGAGCTGCATTTCATTGATGGCATCATGAATTCACAGATGTACTGCTCTATACTGAAAGAGAAGATGCTACCATCACTCCGTGCCCTTGGTCGTTGTGCACTTTTCCAACATGACAATGATCCTAAACACATTTCTGAAGATGAACAGGGTGAAAGTGATTCGGTGGCTCCTGATCTGAATCCAATCGAACACCTATGGGGAATTCTGAACAGACAAGTTGAGCATCACTCTCCATCCAGCATCCAGTCTCTAAAAGAGGTCATTCTTGAAGAATGGAAAAAGAAGACTTGGTGCTGTCATTAAAAATCATGGAGGCCATACAAACTACTAGATGTAGTAGTTTTTGTTGTGGGGTGTACTAATTTTTGCATCACCCTAATTTGAGTAAAACTGAAAAATGTGTAATCTAAGTTATATTATTAACCTTACTTTCATGTTTTAAGTTAAACAGATGTTATATAAAACTTAGTCTTGTCAACATTTTGGAAATAGTTTTTGTGTTCATCGAGATATTGTTTAAAATGTTACTTTTCAAAGGTGGTGTACTCATTTACGCTGAGCACTGTAAATCATGCAATCATATTTCACTGCTGTTGCTAATGTTGAGGTTATTTCAGCTTCATACAATGTTTGCTAACGCACATTTAGTACAATCAATGGTATGACCCATTTCAGGAGCTGCCAAAATTACAATTTAAAATCAGGATATGAGCATAGCTCACATTCACTAAAATATTGAAATGTTAGCGATACTCATTAAAACGCAAGCGCCAGTGATTGAATGTCAAAGTTTAAAAAGTTCCAGCTCGCCCTGTTTCTCCGTTAGCACCTTTATCAAAGTACTTTGTACTTTTGGTGAAAAATAAATGTAGCGAAGTTGAATACTTTATTTTATTCAACTCAAGTAAAAGCAAAGTAGGGATGGGCATTTTCCCAAAATATTGTATTCGAATATTTGGGCTCGTAAAAAAGGAATATTCGAATATTCGTTTATTTAAATGACGTTAAACGAGAAATACGTTATTTTTTTAATTCATCAAGATTTTGTAACCATTTATGAACAAGCTTACGTTATATCTTAAGGTTTTCTTTTAGTTCAAAGCATTAAACAATATGTGTAAACAAAAAATATAAAGAGCAAAAGCATTCAAGCTCAAGCAGCGCAAACGTGAAAAACGCTAATAAAGGACAGCGCCAGTTATCGTACAGAACGTACATACAGTATACACTCGAGTCAGTATATAGTTATCGTTTTCATATTGTTCATGTTGAGAAAAACAATAATATCCACATGCTCGGGTAAGAAAACGAGCTGCGCTGACAGACGTTGCAGAGACACAAAGATAATGGTGTGCTAAGCTAAGTTTCTAACAGCAGCACTTTGTGTTTTCTGTTCGTAAATATGTCTCCCTTGATGAAACTTAAAGGAAGCATATGTCTCAATTATTTTGCTATCAGATAAGGTATCTTCTTGGCTCACTCGGGGGTACAGCTGCGCTTACCTGTCGTGAGTGCAGCTGTCTTTCCTCATTATACGGTTGTTTTGATTTCATGTGCTTTCTCATTATGGTAGTGATATTATGATAACTCGTATTCATTAATTCATTTGGTCAAATGTAATTCCATTTTGTAAGATTATTTTCATCTAAGTAATTCCAAACTTCGCGAGGCAGACGACAACATTATGTGACGATGAAATAAAATAAAATTGTTAAACACGCTCCACAGCGCCACCAAGTGCATTTAGTTATAACTGCGAGTTTTAGTGCTTAGGATTTATCATGTATTCACTGCATTTACAGCCAGCAAACATAATAGTAAAATTCGAATAGTAATTTTTTTTTCTTTTTTCGAATATTAATTACAATATTAATTAAAGGTACCACAATTTAATTACACTCAAAAATGAAAAATGTACTCAAGTACTGTCACGGTGAGCAAATGGTGACAGATTTTTTTTTTCTTTTGAATGAACTATTTCTTAAAACACAAAAGTCACTAGTTTCAATCTAGTTTGTCCTGTTCATTGTTTTACGGGTTGTTTCTGAACTTCACAAATCACAAAAGAAGAATTCTCAACATCCATTTTCAAAAAACTTTCCTCCTTTCCCATTCTATATGTCTATTTTACAGTGTTTTTTTGTTATTATAAGTTCCCATTATGAAAATAAAAATATTCTTCTGAGCATCTCCATTTGTGTGAAAGAAAGTCACACAAAAGGTGACTAAATGATGAATAAATGTTCATTTTTAGCAAAAGCTCTTTGTTGAGGGTAAAGATGAATGTACAGTTCAGCTTTCGGAGCGATCAGTGGCACGAAGAGCGCGCTGATCAAACGGTCTGGTGACAATGGAGGGAAAAGGCTCCTTAAGACCGAGGCCTGTGTGTATGTGATGTCTGGAGTGAAGCTGCAAGCTTCTGATAAACCCAAAGGGCCTCGTATGTGTGTGCTGGATTGCAGAGTCAAATTCAACATCTGTAACCTCCGAGAGAAGCGTTTTGATATGAAAATGGAGGGAAGTTGCTTCTCTATATAGCGGGTCACCTTTAGTGCAAAATGGATGTTGAGGATTCTTCTGTTGTGATTTGAAGTTCAGAAACAACCTGAGAAACAATGAACAGGGCTAACTTGCAAGTCTCTAGGCTGAGTCTCTGACTTTTGTGTGTTTTTTTAAGGAACTGTTCATTCAAAAAAAGAAAATTCTGTCACAGTTTACTAATCCTTTGTTCAAAATCTGATTCTGAGCCAAAGTCCTGTTGAGATTTGGGTAAAAATGATGAATTTTTCACTTATAAGTATTTTATAAAGTTGCAGACAATACTATTATGGCTGTTAATTTAATGCATTCATTTAATGTAATTAAGTTATTTATATATATTTATATCTCCTCTCCACCAATAAGCTGGTGTGTGGTGGGCGTTCTGGCGCAATTTGGCTGCCGTCGCATCATCCAGGTGGATGCTGCACATTGGTGGTGGTTGAGGAGATTCCTCCTTCCATATGTAAAGCGCTTTGAGTACCCAGAAAAGCACTTTATAAATGTAAGGAATTATTATTATTATTATTATTATTATTATTATATATATGGGTCAATGACGTGATGGGTAATTTTTTTGTCCAAAGGCCTTAATAATAATAAAAAACAAAGATATGACATCCAAAGTATGTAAGGTAGTACAACTAGATCTCTTTTATTGAATCCAAAATGTTTTAATCATATTTTGCTACATATAAAGGTATTTTAAAGATTTTGAAATGTTAAAAGGTCATTCGGTTTAACGGTCCAAAGGCCAATACAGCCATTTCATTTGTGATTAAAATATCTTAAAATGAAATAAATGTATATATTTTTATTCTGCCATGATTTTATAACATCATATATCAACATAGTGCAAAATGGTATTAAAATTATGTGTAGAAGTCGTTGCTTTGTTAAGAGAAAGAATGTCCTGAAAAATGAATTTCATTGATGTCATTCAGTGTAACCAATATAAAGGGACCATTTTGGATCAAATCATGTGGTCAATATCATGTGACATCATTCAGACACATGCAAAGGACCACATGGTCATGAAGCAAAGGAACTAACTCCCTCTTAACTATTTGAAAAATTCATGTTCTCACTTGCTCATACGCATGTCCCGAAACATCAGGTCATTTGGTACAACCGCTATAAAACATGGAAAATATTGTAATATATAAAAAACTTGTACTAAATATAAAATGTTTAATTGTCCTTTTTGCTAGCTAGCTAGATATCAGCCTGTTAGCAGCCTATCTTCATTCTGTATAACCAAAAGTGTCTTTTGGTAAAACCAAAATGTTGGTTAAACCGAATGACTTTTTTTGGTGCCAAATTTGGTCCATCTTGTAAAAAAATGACAAAAAACAGTGTTAATTGATTATAAAAACCACATAATCTCATTGTTAACACTTAATAAAACTTCTATATTAACTATATCTCCATTGTGTGTTTTTATTCATCAGTGACCCATATATTTTGCATATGTATAATCTACTCAAAGTTTATTTTGTGAGCTTGTATAAACACAAAAGCCATCAATGATTGATGGCTGATCAATGAATGATTCTAATTGAAGATGTTACATCTGTAACTCTGCATGTTTACATTGAGCAGCTGCTCAGTTCAGACGATTCTTCCATGTGAAACCTCTGATCTCAAATCAGCGTCCTCGTCTTCGTCACGTCTCCTTGACTGTCCACACAGCAGCGTCAGCGGGATCCCGCAGATGACGTGAATCCATCCAGCTGCTCATTAAGTCTGATCTTGCAGTTTTGTGACTGTCTTTGGGTTTGTTGGAGTCAGCACAGCGTGTCAAGTCTGTTTACTTTAAAAGCCTCTGGCTTATGAAGCACTTCTGCTACTCAAAGTTATAAAAGAGGTGCTTGTAGATGTTGTGAAGTTTTTATACTGATTTTACAGTTTTGCCTTTGGCCTGCCCAACACGTTACAATGCACGTTGTCAAGCACTGACCTGGATGACCTGATTTCATTCCATGTTTAATTCAGCAAGTGGCATCCAGTTATCACAATGTTATTTTAATATAACTGAGATACTATTATTATTATTTTAGATTTTCTGTTCGTTATATCAGTAGTAAGTCCCACAGCAGTCAAATGTATGGAAGCTTGTTTCCCCCACTAAATAAATAAATAAATAAAAAAGGTAATTGCGACTTTTTATCTTACAATTCTGACTTTTTTCTCACAATTTTCTCACGCAATTCTGACTTTATATCTCAATATATCTCAAGTTTATATATATTATATTGAGAAAAAAAGTCAGAATTGTGAGTTTATATCTCACAATTCAGACTTTATAACATGCAATTGTGAGTTATAAAGTCAGAATTATGAGATATAAACTCACAATTCTGAGAAAAAACATCAGTCTTTTTCCCCTCACAATTCTGACTTTATAACTCACAATTCTGACTTTATATCACGCAATTCTGACTTTATATCACAATTCTGACTTTATATCATGTAATTCTGACTTTATATCACGCAATTCTGACTTTCTATCACAATTCTGACTTCATATCACGCAATTCTGACTTTATATCATGTAATTCTGACTTTATATCACGCAATTCTGACTTTCTATCACAATTCTGACTTCGTATCACGCAATTCTGATTATAACTCGCAATTGTGAGTATATACTGTAAGAAGTCAGAATTGTGAGATAAAAAGACGCAATTACCTTTTTTATTTTTTATTACATGGCGGAAACAAGCTTCCATACATATGACTCTGTTTCCTGACAATGAGCCATCTGTTTGTTCTTTGTCACTTAATTTTTGTGTTTAATCTCTGCTCTGGTTTTCAGGAGCCCTTATATATCTTTAATGCATTGTGTCCATATATATGTATTTATATTTGTATATCATGGTGACAAAGTGCTTTGTTGGGCTGATTCTTGCAGTTGCATGCTCAGAGTGCCTTCCTTTTAAAAAGTCCATATCCTAAATAAAACATGCTGTGAAAAAACAGCGGCTGTCTAAGAAATGTGCCATGCTTCCCTCTGAACGTCACACATGCTCCTAAATTGTCTGGACGTAGATTGAAACGCTCTCTTAAAAGTACAGCGAGGTGCAAGACGGTTGATGTATTTTACACTTTACTGGGTTGTTTGTTTACAGCGGCCTCAAAAGGACACTGAAGTCACACTTAAAAACATATAAGCGGCATTGTATTAGTAGGGCCTTATGATTTCTGTGGGAATCGCAGAATCCAGTCATAAAAATGGAATTTACTGTATATTAATATATCTAAATATTTATATATATTAATCTTGGATTAATATATCTAAAGTATGACTGTACTCTTCAGGATATGGACTAGTGTCTGTGGATATTAAAGCATGAAAAATACACACAGAAACTCAAACGTCTTCACGACAATACGTCAAAATAAAAGTTTAGTTTAGCTTGAAGAAATTGTGACACAAATATATTATTACTGTGCAGTAAAATGTACTTCTCAAAGTAACAATAGTAATAATACCATTATTAAAACTTAAAGTAATATCAAACAATTAAAATGAAAATTTAAGAAAAATGAAACAGAATTCATAGAAACGCACAGCCTTATTCAATGTGTTGATGTAATTTTGAACAGCTCCTCACCTTTTTAAAATAGCCAATAGTGTTTTGTTTATATCACAACTCGGCCAGAGCAGTTGAGCTCAGTAAAGCCTCAGTTTCCTCCAAATCTCTAACCGTTTCTCCTACTAATCTCCTCCATATCGCTTTAAAATACAGCATTCTGTGCAGAATTCAAATGGGTACGATGTGTTTTGTGCTTTGCGCCGACTCGCGCATATGATCAGCTCTGTTCTTTTGTGTCTCTGGACCGGAGCAGACTGTGTGCAAGCTGTGGCGGTTCACGTGACACTAATGTGAAACCAGACTTCATTTGCTTCAATGGAAAGCATATTTACACTGTCTATATTTACACGGACTTGGGCTATGATTCTCGCTTTGGGTGCGAGAGGTCCTGGGTTCAAATCCCGGACGAGCCCCCACTTTATGCCCTATATAGTGCACCATGTGCCATTCACCATGTAGAAAATAGTAAATGTGTGAACAAGTGACCAATTTCAGCCGAAGATTCAGCATCTATTTATATTGTAGGGGGCGGGATGCTTCAGATTCTAGAGAGCATTTGATTGGACAGAAAGTCTGATGAGAAGCTGAAGTGCAGGGTGATGTCATCAAAATCATTGATCCATATTGGTGGAAGTGAGAGATGCTTATATCTTCTAAATAAAAATTTTGTCATTGTTTTGGAGCTGTAAGACTTGATTTTCCTGCTAATATAAAAACTGAGATCAAGCACCCTGCAATAAAGCAATAAACCTCATCTGGAGAGAAGATCTCAAAGAAATAGCATAGGACAACGCCTTGCCCAAAACTCTCTTCACACATCTACAGTATGCAACCCTTTCCCCCACACACACACCCTCCTTCCTTTCCCCCTGACTCAAGTCACTGAAAGTTCTCGAAAATGTATAATGTACCTTGTGTATCTATTGTTTTTTCCTTTCATGTTTGGTATTATTTTAAATGTCTCAGTGCGATTGGTAAAATTGTCTCAATTTCACAGCAGTCACTGGTATTATGAGGAAGATTGAAAACTAAGGAGAATTCTGTCCTCCTTTTGGGTGGTGTCTCTTCAAGATATCTGAAAACCCACCCCTCTCCCCCCAAAACAGGTGTTGGTGTAGTAAATATTTACAATCCTTTTGTTCTGGTCTGGGTATTTAAGGGAAAGTGCAAAGCAGCCATTTGGGATCTTCTGTAGCCAGAAACCCCCATGCAGTGATGCGTAAGTGTCTTAAAAACACTAATCCACCACTGTGTGTATATGCATTTCTTACTCTTAGAGTCATCTTTGAGCAATTGATGTTATGTATTCATGATTTCTGAATTGGCTTCTAATCGGTTATTTGTGTAATTGCATGATACATTCTTACCTGAAAAATAAATATTATTCTTGATTTATTCTGCATTATTCTTAATTCATTATTTCTAGTAGATTAAAGCGAAGGTATTGCCGCAAATTTGTGTTCAGGATTGATCATACGGGAGGCTTAATAGGTGGAGCTAGGTGCCAACCTATGAACATCAATTGAGACTATTTCGATTTCTGAGTATCGCTGCCTTAAATAAGTTGCAGTTTTCGCAAATATATAAAAACTATGCTTTTTGTTACGAGTAAGCAGAGCGCGACCGACTTAAAGGTAGATATTACCCTGCATCCTCTGTCTAAGGTCAGAACTGACTAGTTTGTGATCGTGAAGAGCAATCGGCCGAAGTGACTTTTCTAAGTGATACCGGGACCGCAGTGAACGAATAATTGAAGATATTAGGTAATCAGAATTATCAAAAAACTAAATTAATACATAACTAATGATTAATTTCTAATTGGAAACACCATCTAAGAGTAATAATCATTTGAAATTGGAGTCAGATTAAACGAGCAGCTAAAGTAAAATTGAAACTAAATTCTAGAACTTAAGTGAACTTCACAGGGGTGCTGAAAAGACATACATGTGTTAAACCTTCACCCAGGCCGTCGGATTCCGTTTTTGGGCCGATGGGGGGTTTCTTACAAAGTGGTGACCCCGACGTGATCTCCCATATCCAGTTGGCGAGTGTCTTTTCAGCGGAAAATTGGGATTTGCAACAAGCAAGAGGTTTAATGATCTTCTCTATCTTCAGCTGTTGTAGTCCATTCTTATTTGCCTTTTAGAAGTGTTGAGGGAACGATAGACGCATCCCATATAGACATATTTGTAGAATGGGTCGGCATACCCAGATTTAAGACCGGAGACCGAAATCCAGTGGGAGAATTAGACAACCACATTTTATCAGCACTGTAAAAAAAAAAAAAAAAAAAAAAAACGTAAAAAAAAAACGGTAAATGACTGGAAGCTACGGCTGCCAAACAAAAACCGTAAAATTAAAGTAAAATATCTTAATTCAAATAAAGTGCAAAAACAATACTTTTACAGAAATTTTCATTAAAAGTTTTAGTGAAAAATTTTATTTTACAAGTTTTTCCTTGTTTAAATTAAGATATTTTTACGGTTTTTGTTTGGCAGCCGTAGCTGTTTTTTTAGGATTTTTTTACAGTGTAAAACTGTTATTTTACAGATTTTTCCTTGTTTAAATTAAGATATTTTACTTTAATTTTATGGTTTTTGTTTGGCAGCCGTAGCTGCCAGTCATTTACTGTTTTTTTATGATTAAACACAGTTGTACCTATTTTTGTACCCAGAAACATGCCAATTATTACACCAAAATAAAACCAACCAGCTAATATTTTCATTAATTGCAGCAATGTCTTACAAATGTACTTGATTGGGATCATTAGATTACTCAAGATATCATAGGATGAAAATTCTGTCATCATTTACTCATGTCTTTTCCAACCTGTAAGGTAAATGAAAATTCTGTAATTAATTACTCACCCTCATGTCATTACAAACCCATTAGACTTTTGCTCATCTTCGGAACACAAATGAAGATATTTTTGATAAAATCTGAGAGATTTCTGTCCCTCCATAAACAGCTACGCAACTGAAACTTTGATACTTAAAAAGTTCATAAAGAGATTGTAAAACTAATCCATATGAATTGAGTGTTTTAGTTTACATTTTCTGAAGAGACTCGATCACTTTATCTGAGGATTTAAAGGGTTAGTTCACACAAAAATAAGAATTCTGTCATTAATTACTCACCCTCATGTTGTTCCACCCCCATTAGACCTTCATTCATCTTCAGAACACAAATTAATATATTTTTGATGAAATCTGAGAGATTTCTGATCACTCCATAGACAGCAACACAAACAACAGCCACTTTCAGATGCTCAGAAAGGAATTAAAGACATTGTTGAAATTGTCCATGTGACTTCAGTGGTTCAACCTTAATATTATGAAGCGCAGAGAATACTTTTTGTGCACAAAAACAAACAAAAATTACAACTTTTCAACCATCTCTTCTCTTCCATGTCATTTTACTATGCTATTCACATAGTAAACACAACGCAACACTTCTGAATTCTACATCGGACCGTTGGCTCAGTATTGGTGGACTGTTCATGTGAGCTCCACGACACATGCGTGTGATGCTGATTCAGGAGCCGCCAATAGTGAGCCAGCGTGGAAGAGAAGAGATTGTTGAATAAAGTCATTATTTTTATTTGTTTTTGCGCACAAAAGTATTCTCGTCACTTCATAACATTAATGTTGAACCACTGTAGTCGCATGGACTATTTTAACAATGTCTTTACTACATTTCTGGACCTTTAAAGTTGCAATTATGTTGCTGCCTATGGATGGTTAAGAAAGCTCTCGGATTTCATCAAAAATATCTTAATTTGTGTTCTGAAGATGAACGAAGGTCTTATGGGTGTGGAACGTGAGGGTGAGTAATTAATGACAGAATTTTCATTTTTTGGCAAACTAAACCCAAATTTTCTGTCCCCAGAAAATTTGGACTAAACCACTCAATTTATATGGATTAGTTTTACAATCTCTTAAATTAACTTTTTGAAACGTCAAAGTGTCAGTTGCGTTGCTGTCTATGGAGGGACAGACAGCTCTCAAATTTCATCAAAAAAATCTTCATTTATGTTCTGAAGATGAATGAAAATCTTACAGGTTTGGAACAACATTAGCGTGAGTAACTTTTGTGTTCAAAATTTACAAAAATTATATAATTAGAATGTACAACATGAATCCATTTTCCAAACCATTTTTTTGTCTTACCCTGAATCATTATGGTACACTTATATTAAGTGTTTATATTCAGACTATTTTAGACCGGTCAGGTCGGCACCGCTGCGGAGTAGCACAGTAACTGCGTGACTCGTCATAGACATAAACAGAGAGAAGAAGCTCCGGCTACAATGTTCTTCTGCAAGACGCATGCAGTTCTGTTTATTAAATGCTAGGGCGCCAAAAATTACGGATTGCAGCTTTAATGACATTTTCATTTTTTGGGTGAACAATCCCTTTAAACTAAAGAATGTAAATTTGAATTGAATTGTCAGTAACGGTGTTCAGCCTTACATTGTTCAAACCGGAGTCGACACTGATGGAGAGACTCAGGAAGAAGTTACAACTTTTAGAATGAAACTGGACGTTTCTGAATGGTTAGTGGATAAATTTATGTAGTTGCTGTGGAGTTGATTAATCTTTTGTGCAAATCCAGCGTTGAATTGACCCTCGTTTGTGAAGCAGTCCGGCGTAAAATGACGGCATGACAACAACACTCTACTACAACAACTCTTCCTCTTCTCTAAAGCAGTCCAACATGGCCTCACCCCCTTTGTTGTGTGTTCTCGGGGGTGGGGTTTATGTAAATTTTAGGGTTAGTGATGTCCCCAACCTGGGAATAAGCCCGTTGTAGTCCCTACCAGCCTTTTGTTGTAGACCTTAAACGGCGAATTCTTTAAAAGAAAATATCTCCATTTGCATTGGATATTTGAGCACTGTAACTTTGCAGCAACATTACACACTGACTAAAGTTAAAAAAGTGAAGTCATAATCAAGGACCCCTTTAAAGATGAAGACAGTCAAGATTGTGTGTGTTTGTGGTTAGTGGATGATGTTGCTAGTTAGTATTTAGTTCATTCATGAAACTCTAGAGGGCGCAGGCTGATCTGTAGGCAATCACATCATTACGGCATGGCACAAGCTGATTGGCCTCTGCTGATCCTGCAGCCAATGAGATTGCTTGCTCAACATTTAAAGTCTGGTTCATTGTTTGCTGTAAGCTAGTCCTGCAATGCGATATCAAAGTTCCTCTAAACCCCTCCACCTCCCCAGCTCCACCTGCCTAGATCGGCTACGGGATTTATGTATGTCTATTTATGTAGCAATGTATCTATTAGCAGTAGCAAGTCTGTACTTGTTCTGCAGCAGCAGTGTAGAGACCAAATACATTAACATTATTCAATAACTTGCTAAAACTATTCAGAGAGTTGATGTCATGATTGAAATATGATTCTTTACCTGTGTGATCTTGAGGAGAACTGACTTCATACATGCACAGAAAAATCACCAAAGCAATCAAGAAAAGTGATCCTGCAGCATTTGATTGATATATGTGCATGCAATGCAATGACATTCAGACATTTTTATGTGAGAAAATACTTTTCTTGTCTGTATATCTAGTATAGTTGGTGAGACTTCCTTCACTTTGACTGAACTTGCTGTAAGTGCATGTCTTATTTGGAGAGCTCGTCCAAACTTTGAACTTTTCAGATTTGTGCGTGTGTGTGAACATTTTCTGCTTGTGCATTCAAACTTTCTGTATGGGGGAGATATTTTAGCCTGTCATGAATTATTCAAATGTTAGAAATAGTCGCCTAAAACTATGGAAAAGGTGGAGTGGTTTTTTTAAACTCTGAGGGCCGTTTCTCCTCAAACACCTCTTTTCTTCTCTCTCATGCTCATGTCTTTAAAGAGATCATTCATCCCAAAATGTAAATTCTGTTATCATTTACTCACCCTCATATTGTTTTAAGCCTGTATGACGTTCATTCTTCTATGGAACTCAAAAGTAGTCCCTGAACGGAGCCCACGGGAGGGAGACAAACAAGATCATCTTCATCTTCTTTCTGTTCTCTCAGGACATCATGGGGACAGACACTGCGGTCCTCACAGCTGTCAACACACCAGAAAAAATGAATAACGTGGAAAAACAGAGGTGAGGGGCCCTTCCCAGGGGGCCAGGGATCAGGGCTGTATTTTGAAATGAAAACTCTGTCATGTTATTGGCCATAATGCTGATTCACCACTTCTCAGGTTTGTTATAACCAGTGGACTGTTAAAGCTAGTTGAACAAACTTTTTCAGAGTTTCAGAGTAGGTTTAGAGTTTTACGGAGCTCACTATAAACATTCTCTGTCGTCTGAGAGTTTGATGTCTCGGTTCGATTCACTTCTTGTGAGAGCTGGCACAACTCACTTTTCTGCTGAAGATTTAGAGATTGGCTGCATCCGAAATCACATACTTCCCTTCTACATAGTAGGCGAAAAACAGTATGTGACAAAAGAAGTATGTCTGAATTCACAGTACTCATAAAAGTGTAGGCAAAAAGTATCCGGGTGACCTACTACTAACCAATAAATGAAATATGGATAAACCCAACGGTTGGGTTAAATGTTTAACCCAACATGCTGGGTAGTTTTATTTAACCCAACCATTGTTTAAAAATGACTATATGTCTGGCTTAAAATGAACCCAAAATAGGTTGGAAATTAAAAATCAGACACATAATAACTAGAGACAACAATAATAATCAAAAGGTAAACATTTATTAATGAGTAATTTCATAAATGTTCATTTATTAAACATATTAATGTTAATTTCCAACATATTTTGGGTTCATTTTAAGTGAGCAATATAGTAATTTTTAAACAATAGTTGAGTTGAGTAAAACTACCCAGCACGTTGGGTTAAACATTTAACCCAACCGCTGGGTTTGTCCATTTTTAACCCAGCCTTTTTTACTTTCTCTGAAAGGAAGGACCCTAAAGCAGAAAAATGCTTAACTTCACTTTATTGCAACACAAATATAAAACAGCGCAAGTCGCTGGGCTCTGAACCAACTCTGGGCGATAGGCAGAGGGAAAGTCAAACAGGCTGGGGTCGAAATCCAGATCAGTCCATCAGCAAATAATATCCAGTCATGAGCCGAGGTCAGACTTACAGAGAGATCATCAGACAGTATCAGAGAAATCCAAGCTCACGGTCAAGATCAGGCTGATAGTCAGAACGGCAAGACAGTCCAAGCAGGCAAGCAGTGTACTGAAAGAGAATCCAGACTCCAAAACCAGAACCAGATCAGATGGTCAAAACCAGGAGAGCTGTCCAAAGCCGGTGAGTTCTGGGGGAAAACAACGTAAAACAAAAACTAAACAAAACAAATCCAAAACTTAACAAAATAATAAACATATAGATATGTCAGTGGTGTAGTTCATTTATAGCCTACCTTTAGCTTTTTGCTTCTGGCGACTGCATTCTAGTTTCATAAAAGTGGTTCATCTGTGAAAATTATCTTGATGAACAAAACGTGTAAGTATCATAAACTTTTCTTGATCACAGAACTTATTTTTTTGTGATAATTCTAAAGGCTATGGAAAAATCCTTTTGGGATTTTGTCGTGGGAACCAGCGTGATACCTAACTGCTGATTGGCCTACAAAGTTACGTCACAGTTCCACCACTCTATTCGTTTCTCATTGACCTGTTATGGCTTGGAACTCTGTAATTTCACAGCTGGACCACCAATCACAGAGCTGAATGTGTTAGGCGGAAAAATCCTAATATGGAGAAAATGGACATCTATACAACACAAACTGAATGGGCAGATTTGAGAAAATTTAATTAAGAAGATTTATAAAATGAAAACTAAAAATCACATGAGCCAATATTTTATTCACAATAGAACATATAAATAACATAACAAATGTTTAAACTGAGAAATTTTACAATTTTATGCACAAAATGAGCTCATTTCAAATTTGATGCCTGCTACAGGTCTCAAAATAGTTGGGACGGGGGCATGTTTACCATGGTGTAGCATCTTCTCTTTTTTTCAAAACAGTGTGAAGACATCTGGGCATCGAGGTTATGAGTTTCAGGAGTTTTGGTGTTGAAATTTGGTCCCATTCTTGCCTGATATAGGCTTCCAACTGCTGAAGAGTTTGTGATCGTCTTTGACCTATTTTTCTCTATAGGTGAAAGATCTGGACTGCAGGCAGGCCAATTCAGCACCCGGACTCTTCTACGACGAAGCCATGCTGTTGTAATAGCTGCAGAATGTGGTTTTGCATTGTCCTGCTGAAATACACAAGGCCTTCCCTGAAATAGACATCATCTGGAGGGGAGCATATGTTGATCTAAAACCTTTCTATACCTTTCAGCATTCATAGTGCCTTCCAAAACATGCAAGCTGCCCATACCGTATGCACTTATGCACCCCCATACCATCAGAGATGCTGGCTTTTGAACTGAACGCTGATAACACGCTGGAAGGTCTCGCTCCTCTTTAGCCCGGAGGACACGGCGTCCGTGATTTCCAATGAGAATGTCAAATTTGGACTCGTCTGACCATAGAACACTTTTCCACTTTGAAACAGTCCATTTTAAATGAGCCTTGGCCTACAAGACACGACGGCGCTTCTGGACCATGTTCACATATGGCTTCCTTTTCGCATGATAGAGATTTAGTTGGCATCTGCAGATGGCGCGGCGGACTGTGTTTACCGACAGTGGTTTCTGGAAGTATTCCTGGGCCCATTTAGTAATGTCATTGACACAATCATGCCGACGAGGGATGCTATGTCGTCTGAGGACCCGAAGACCACGGGCATCCAATAAAGGTCTTCGGTCTTGTCCCTTACGCACAGAGATTTCTCCAGTTTCTCTGAATCTCTTGATGATGTTATGCACTGTAGATGATGAGATTTGCAAGGCCTTTGCAATTTGACGTTGAGGAACATTGTTTTTAAAGTATTCCACAATCTTTTTATGCACTCTTTCACAGATCTGCCCATCTTTACTTCTGAGAGACTCTGCCTCTCTAAGACATCCCTTTTATAGCTAATCATGTTACAGACCTGATATCAATTAACTTAATTAGTTGCTAGATGTTCTCCCAGCTAAATCTTTTCAAAATTTCTTGCTTTTTCAGCCATTTGTTGCCCCTATGCCAACTTTTTTGAGACCTAGCAGGCATCAAATTTGATCATTTAGTGGATAAAAGTGTAAAATTTCTCAGTTTAAACATTTGTTATGTTATCTATGTTCTATTGTGAATAAAATATTGGCTCATGTGATATGAAAGTCTTTTAGTTATTCAAATTTAAAAAACGTCCCAACATTTCCAGAATTCGGCTTTTAATTAACGTGTCGGTGTTTATTGTCAATTATAAATTCCTCTCTGAGGGCATAGAAGGCCCTGACGGTTCCCCGCTGTCATTATGTGTATGGAATGTCCTCTTAAAACATGGAAACCCAACTTGTGTGTGTGTGTGTGTGTGTGTGTGTGTTGTGGTTTGCACCTTCTGAATTGTGCTGTGTGGACACACTGATTTGAAACCGGAGAGCTAGTCTAAATCAGCACTGACTGAAGCTGATACACATGCTTCAGTCAGTCAGTCAGTCAGGAGGTCAGACGCAAATCCACAACAACAAGCTGAGACGAAAGCCCATCTATTCCATCATGCTTTCAGCTTCTGTTCTTGATTCTGTCTGGAGGTGAAATTAAATCTCTCTGGAGAGTCGAACACTTCTGTAGAGAGTCCATTGCTTAATACAGAATAGACAACATACAAACACATTCATAAATTACAAGAGATTAGAAAGTAAATACTGTATGTGGTCTTGACACACAAGGCTGTAACATTGTTTTTTGTGCATTAGTAATGATCGTAGCAATGGTCCTTTTCATTTAGATGCATGCATTTGATCAAAAATACAGTAAATATGTGAAATATTATTCTGATTTAAATGAACAGTTTTCTAAGTGTGTGAATATATAGTAAACTGTAATATATTCCTGGGATCAAAGCTGAATTTTCAGTGTCACATGATCCTTCAGAAATCATTCTAATATGCTGATTTGCCGCTCAAGAAACATTTGTTATTAATGTTGAGAACAATGTTGAAATGCATTTTTATTTTCAGCATTCTTTAATGAATAGAAAATTCAAAAGAACAGCTTTGATTTAAAATAGAAATCTTTTTACCAATATAAACTGTCACTTTTGATCAATTTAATGCACCTTTTGTTGAATAATAGTATCAGCTTCTTCAAATGAAACAATCATAATGACCACAAACATTTGAACGGCAGTGTATTTGAATAATTGAGAGGCATCAGAAATCCTTTCTGCATTAATCATGAGCATTAATAATCTGAAATATTCACTCCCACAAACATTATTCAAAGTGTGTCAGACTGATCGGCGAACTCGTATTGTGTTGGGAATGAAAAATATCACTAATGAGTGGTTTTCCCTTCTTTTCAACACTTGAGAGGGTCTTTGAACATGTATTTTTTGGTCAGATCAAGAAAGCTGGTCTTGAGCACAAAGGGTCATTTCAGCCCTCAGAATAAAGGGAAACACTTTCATATTTCCTCCTCACTTCCTTCTCTGCTTCCTGTCTTCATGATGGTGTCTGAGAGGTGTGTTATCGTCACAGCATGTGTCGCTCTGCCATCTGCTCCGTATCGAGCGAGACGTCCTCTGGGAATAGAGTTAAACAATGCATGTGGTTTTCACTGCGTTTTTGAAAAGGTCGTGCCCTCTTCTGAATAATCAGCATCATTTGCAACCACAACAATGTTCAATAGTTTTTTAGATCAGCATAAAAATGCGTTTCATCCCAAAAGTTCAGTTAATTATACTTTTTAACTGCGTTATAGTCTTTTATAAACTACCGTCAAAAGTTGTGATAATTACGACTTTTTAATGTTTTTTTGAAAGTCGTCTTTTCTGCTCAAAAAGGCTGTATTTATGTGATCAAAAACACAGTAAAAATGCTAATATTATAAAATATTATTACAATTTGGTTGTTGCTTAGTGGTTTCTAACTCTCATCTCTCTGATCTCCAGTCTGTAGATGTGCATCCCTGGGATTTTTTCAGCTGTTTTATTGTCCAGCAGGTGAAAATGCTTAGTAAAGTTACCTAGTAAACACTGCAGGACGACGCACACACTCAACTTTAATATTTAGTCTTCGAGATTTAACCTCATCACTAACACACAGTATGATCAGAAGTGATGCTTGACTTGGCAAACACCACTAATGATAATTTATTTAGGCTACAGTATATGGATCCTTTATTTTAAGTAACTGATATAAACTTATTCTTAACATTATAGAATACATTTTTCCATCACAGTTTTTCACAGTAATATTGCTTATTAATAATTGTTTTTTTCCTCCTAGAGCGAATATCAAAAGAGGAAAATCACTCAGAAGTTTTCAAGAACTGATTTCTAATCAGTGAGACTTTAAAACGAGATGTTTGACTTTCCCTTCTGAGTTTGGCAAATCCCAAATGGTTGTGGTTTCAGAAGTCATTGTAACGAAAGTTCATGCAGAGGTTCAGTGTGTGTGTGTGTGTGTGTGAATGTGTGTGTGTGTGTGTGTGTGTGTGTTATATTTACATAGTATATTGTGAGATCAGATTTCAGGCTTAATATAAAGTAAGTCACATATATCACATATGAATTATATTAATTTTAGTCACATATACAGTAGAAAATTACTTGAGATCTTGAAAATTACTTGAGAAATAAATGTCTTTTGCTCTTTTTGCAAATACATATATATATATATAAATCACTTGTATTTGAACAAATATGATACTATTATATGCCAAGTTAAGTAATTTTTATTTCTGTAGTGCTCTTCTGCTCACCAAGGCTGCAATTACTTGATGAAAAATACAGTAAATACAGTAAAAATAGTGAAATATTATTATAATGTAAAATAGCTGTTTTCTATGTGAATATATGTTAAACTGTAATTTATTCCTGTGATCAAAGCTGAATTTTCAGCATCATTACACCAGTCTTCAGTGTCACATGATCCTTCAGAAATCTTTCGAATGTGCTGATTTGTTGCTCAAGAAACATTTCTGATAATTATCAATGTTGAAAACAGTTGTGCTGCTTTAATATTGTTGTTGAAACCATGAAATATTTTTTTCAGCATTTATTTGAAATAGAAATCTTTTCTAACATTATAAATGTCTTTACTATCACTTATGATCAAATTAATGCTTCCTTGCTAAATAAAATCATTAATTTCTTTAAAAAAATCATAAAAATTACTGACCCCAAACTTTTAAACTCTAGTGTATATCATGTGATCTTCTCTCATTTATAGTCACTCTATTTCACTCATTCCACTGTTCACGTTCCCCAAAACCACCTCAGATTTGAGCAATCACTCATTTTCGTAGCATAAATAGCGCAGGACTGAAGTTTGAAGCGTAAACTTCTAGTTTCTTTACCGCTTGTCTGTGCAACTCTGAAAGGAATCGTCTCACGGTTCATCTTCTCAAGAGCCTATTTGGGAAGTTGACAGCGGACTCTTTTCTTTTTGAGATGTAAATATTTCTGCTAAAAAGGAAGACGTGTTCATTATTTGGCTCTGTCGTTATGAAAATCTCTCTGGCAGTCCACCCAAAACACTCCCAACGTGTTTACTTTCCCACCACGAATTCATTTGTGATGGAAACCCGCTCCTGACGGAGCTTTGTGTGATTTGTGAAGGGCCAGCTCTCGATTTTGTCCTTGTCTTCATGATGGATTGGTGTCATTGAGTTATTGTCACTGTGGCGTCTCGTGTCGCCCGGTGACTCACAGCGTCTTCCTCCTACTTTTATCCTGCTCAGAAAACACAATCCCGCCGCTGCAGAGCGTTTGGTCTGGGAATGTCAAGAGGCAGGTGCATTAGACAAAAGAACAGGCGTAAAATTAGCATCATTGGCCAAACCTGCTCGATGAAACTTTGATTGGTTGCCAGACACTCTTGTGGAACAGGAAGTTTGATTTGAGCCTAATACTTGAGGGTAAAGTCACGTGAGGTCACTGATGTCACATCCTGAGAAGAAGACATGTGCTACTCATTTTTAAAGTAATATTTTACCCAAAAATGAAAATTCTGTCATTATGTACTCTCCTTCATATAGTGACTATTATACAGTGTTAAAGAGGACCTATAATGCTTTTTTTTTTTTTTTTTTTTTTTTTTTACATTTCTTTAGTGTGTAGGTTGCTGTTTGAACATGAAAAAGCTCTGCAAAGTCCCTATACCTTATTCCCTATATCAGTGTCACTGTTTCTAAACTCCCTGAGTTTTCTTCCGGGAACAAACACGTAACAATATTCCTCATTTAAATAGTTCCCACACAAAATAAAGGGGTGGGGCCTGGTTGAGTTAGTAGTGTGTTGAAACTGGTGGTTATGGTAAGGGGTGGGGCATTTCCCAAACACGCTCAAAGTGGTTGACCAAACACAACACACTGACCCAGCCGACCAATCAGAGCACACTGTGCTTTTCAGAAGGAGGGGCTTCATAGAGACAGGAACTAAACAGAGCGTTACTGACAGACTGGGAATAGACAAGCTACAAAAACATCAAATCTGTGAAAAATAATGTTTTTTGAGCATTCAAGCAAGAAAACCTATTCTAGTAGAGCCCAAAAACAAAATCAAGACCCCCCCATGGACGAGGCTTGGCAGGCTTTTCCAGGGCGACGAGTGACTGAGACTGAGCCCATGGGGGTGGAGACCCAGGCAGAGCTGAAGAGCTGACGGAACCAGGTGACATCAAATGTCCTGGAGGGCAGGGCAGAGCCATAGCAATGAGCAACTAAGGTGGAGCCAGGGAGCCGGAGGACTGAGCGACCGAGGACCAAGCCAGAGCTGGAGGGAAGGAGGAGCCCGATGTAGCCAAAGGGGTGGAGGGAGAACGCCTGGAAGTCCATGGCGCAGGCAGAGCGACGACTGACAAAGGTCGAGCCGGAGGGACAAGGAAGGCCGGTGGAGCCGTAGGGACGCCGATCCTGGGGGAGCCGAAGGGGTGAGGAGCCAAGGCAGAGCCAACTGGTCGAGAGGCTAAAATGGAGTGAAGAGTATGAGTACAGAAGATCTGAGCGGAGCAATGCGGTCAACACTCCTAGGCTGTACTGCCGAACTCAAAGCACTGAGAGAATCCAGGAGCCTAGGCAGAGGGCTGAGAGGAGACAGGCAAGAGAACTGGGCAGTGTAGACAGTAACTTTAGCCATGCTTCCACCGAAATTATGCAGAACAATTTGTCCCAGGCGTTTCCATCACGGTCTAAACTACCATGAAGTTTAGGCAAATTAGTCCGGTGACGTAGGACTGCGCGTGACTTTCCAGTTCCCGCTGGATTTTGTTCTCCGCATATAGGCTTAATAAAGCCTGAACCTCGTCGTCGGTCCATTAAACTCCATTAAACACTTTTCTTTGGGCTCGGGCTCCAGGACAATCTTTGGCTCAGTCTTTGATGCTGGCTCGTTGAACGTGTCAGGCTCCGGCACTGCATCTGTGGTGGGCTCTGGCTTTCCTGTCACTGGCACATTGGTTTTCTCTCGTCGCTCGCCGATGGTAAAGGGGGAACTATTGCAGAGGAGTACCCAGTCCACGTACTCCCTAAATGTCCCTAAATGTAAATGTCGCTGTGGTCTGGGAAAAACACACACAGGCTGGTGTCATCGTAATGGACGAGATGAAAGTGAAAGTGACAAGTATGGTAACCCATACTCAGAGTTAACCCATATTTAGTGCAAACATTGGGAGTAGTGAACCCACGGACAATGCAAACTGTGGACACAAACACCCAGAGCAGTGACAGAGCAGCCGTTTTTGGCGTGGCGCCCAGGGAGCGATTGGGGGTTAGGTGCCTTGCTCAAGGACACCTCAACCATTTCCTGCTGGTATTGAGAATCAAACCCACAACCTTCAGGTTACCAGTCTGACTCTCTAACCATTAGGCCACAAGAACTGCCCCAATGTTGTAACTCCGTGTGTCTCTCGAGGGACTGTTTCCCCTGCAAGAGGAGAATTTTCACAGCTGCTAGATCCAAAAGTTGGCCCGTTATTCACGTTTAGTTTGCAAATGAAGTTGAAACCGGATCTAATCGCAGCAGTTTTCAAAATTTGTTTAACAAAACTCTGGATACCCAGAACACAGACAACTGAACTGAAACAAACACAGGGCTTAAATACACAGTGAACGAAATCAAAGAAACAAGTTGACATGACTAATTACACAATTAATTACTAATTACACAGTGAGTAACCTAGTGGACTAACTAAAAACGGGGGAAACAGGAAACAGGAACAGAAAACAGTGCAAAACCAACTCAGTCTTGAACAGATCAAACATAACCCTGACAATGAGTAAATGATGACAGAATGATGGTTTTTGGGTGAACTGTTCCTTTAAAAATGTATGAGTAAACCATGCCCAAATTTGGCCATGATGTATCTGTTTAATGTATTTTTTTTTTTCTGTCAGTCAATAATTAGCATCAGCATTGGGTGGATCAGTTATGAATAAGTCAGCAGGTTTGATAACATTTATTAATCAATCTATGAGAGATTCGTAATCGGAGATAAATGATTCTGTGTCTAGAGCTGCTGGACTTCACTGTCGGGGAGGACATGTTTTCAAAATCGAGCTTCTAGTGTCTGATAGAAGTTCAATCAAAAGCAACCAAACATGTTGTTCATTTGTTTTGTCACTCATCCAAGTGGATTCTTCAGTTGTCTGTTGGCGAATATTTCCGGCAATTGTTTCCTTCAGAATAGTTTCGTAGTCCAGGGTGACCGTGATCAATACAGGGACCGGGTGACCTAAGAAACTCCAGCTTGAAATTCCTGAGAAATTCCACAAGTCATTCCAGTGCGATTGGGCTCATAAATTTAGTTTTGATGTGTGTTGTTTAAACAAGGTCAAGAAGACATGCAAGGGTTTTTTTCCTTCCAATTTAAGACTGGTAAAGTAATTTACTAAGAATACAGGACTAGATTTAAAGCAACAGTTCAGCCATTCTGTCATAAATTACTTCCCCTCATGCCATTCCAGGTTTTTTTTGTCCATACAATGAAAGACAATGGGGTCCATCCGTCCATCCGTCCATCCATCCATCCATCCATCCATCATCTATCTATCTATCTATCTATCTATCTATCTATCTATCTATCTATCTATCTATCTATCTATCTATCCCTGTCTGTCAATATATCCATCCATCTGTCTATCAATCTATCATCTATCTGTCAGTCCATCTATCTACAAACCCGATTCCAAAAAAGTTGGGACACTGTACAAGTTGTGAATAAAAAAGGAATGCAATAATTTACAAATCTCATAAACTTATATTTTATTCACAATAGAATATAGATAACAGATCAAATGTTGAAAGTGAGACATTTTGAAATGTCATGCCAAATATTGGCTCATTTTGGATTTCATGAGAGCTACACATTCCAAAAAAGTTGGGACAGGTAGCAATAAGAGGCCGGAAAAGTTTAATGTACATATAAGGAACAGCTGGAGGACCAATTTGCAGCTTATTAGGTCAATTGGCAACATGATTGGGTATAAATGAGCCTCTCAGAGTGGCAGTGTCTCTCAGAAGTCAAGATGGGCAGAGGATCACCAATTCCCCCAATGCTGCGGCGAAAAATAGTGGAGCAATATCAGAAAAGAGTTTCTCAGAGAAAAATTGCAAAGAGTTTGAAGTTATCATCATCTACAGTGCATAATATCATCCAAAGATTCAGAGAATCTGGAACAATCTCTGTGCGTAAGGGTCAAAGCCGGAAAACCATACTGGATGCCCGTGATCTTCGGCACTGCATCACATACAGGAATGCTACTGTAATGGAAATCACAACATGGGCTCAGGAATACTTCCAGAAAACATTGTCGGTGAACACAATCCACCGTGCCATTCGCCGTTGCTGGCTAAAACTCTATAGGTCAAAAAAGAAGCCATATCTAAACATGATCCAGAAGCGCAGGCATTTTCTCTGGGCCAAGGCTCATTTAAAATGAACTGTGGGAAAGTGGAAAACTGTTCTGTGGTCAGACGAATCAAAATTTGAAGTTCTTTTTGGAAAACTGGGATGCCATATCATCCGGACTAAAGAGGACAAGGAAACCCAAGTTGTTATCAGCGCTCAGTTCAGAAGCCTGCATCTCTGATGGTATGGGGTTGCATGAGTGCGTGTGGCACGGGCAGCTTACACATCTGGAAAGGCACCATCAATGCTGAAAGGTATATCCAAGTTCTAGAACAACATATGCTCCCATCCAGACGTCGTCTCTTTCAGGGAAGACCTTGCATTTTCCAACATGACAATGCCAGACCACATACTGCATCAATTACAACATCATGGCTGCGTAGAAGAAGGATCCGGGTACTGAAATGGCCAGCCTGCAGTCCAGATCTTTCACCCATAGAAAACATTTGGCGCATCATAAAGAGGAAGATGCGACAAAGAAGACCTAAGACAGTTGAGCAACTAGAAGCCTGTATTAGACAAGAATGGGACAACATTCCTATTCCTAAACTTGAGCAGCTTGTCTCCTCAGTCCCCAGACGTTTGCAGACTGTTATAAAAAGAAGAGGGGACGCCACACAGTGGTAAACATGGCCTTGTCCCAAATTTTTTGAGATGTGTTGATGCCATGAAATTTAAAATCAACTTATTTTTCCCTTAAAATGATACATTTTCTCAGTTTAAACATTTGATATGTCATCTATGTTGTATTCTGAATAAAATATTGAAATTTGAAACTTCCACATCATTGCATTCCTTTTTTATTCACAATTTGTACAGTGTCCCAACTTTTTTGGAATCGGGTTTGTATCTATCTATCTATCTATCTGTCTATCTGTCTGTCTGTCTGTCTGTCTGTCCGTCCATCTATCATCCATGTCTATCTATCTATCTATCTATCTATCTATCTATCTATCTGTCTATCTATCGTCTGTCTGTCTGTCTGTCTGTCTATCTATCATCCATGTCTATCTGTCTATCTATCCATCCATCCCTGTCAATCTGTCTGTCTATCCATCTGTCTGTCTGTTAATCCATCCATCCATCCATCCATCCAAGTTTGAACCATTTGTACAGATTTCCTTAATGAAATGTTTTGTTCCTGAAACATGTTTGTTTTTATCTTGATGTTCACATGATAACATAAGTTGAAATGTCAGTCAAAAAATCAAGATCAAGATACATTCTCTGAAAACACATAAACATGTTTTTGTAAACGTGAAGTGCAGTTTTCTGTCCTGTAACGATCTCCTCTATAACGAAGCGTTTGTCTTGTTTTTAAATAGCCAGTAGCCTTTACATCACAGACAACAACCGTGATTTACTAGCCAATGCTAGTCAGTGTCAGGTGGTATTAGGGGGCGGAACATTCTCCTATTAAAGAGAGCGTTTGATTGGACAAACATTTGTATGCATCCCAGTGAACAAGATCATCAATATTTTTGGCCCGTTTTCCCAGAATTGTGAATTGTACGTTTACTAGTTAAAAGTTTATTTGGGCAACTTTTACTACACTAACATATAGAAATGGACTATGGACTGAAAGCCACAAAACCCAAAACAGTTTTAATTTTGAATAGGAAGTGAATTGATCATGTTTAAAGTATTGAAATATACTGATTAAGAATGTGATATTTTGCAGTGAGAGAAAAGACAACCTTCAAAACAACAACAGTGAGTCCAGACTGAGACGGTACCTGAGTTTGTCTGTCCTACTTTCAGCAGCTCTGATGCTTTATATAGGTTTTATTTTGGATGAAGTGGGCCGTACCGCAGGCAGAGCAGCTTCCTGTTGATTTTAATTGTTGCATCCTCCTCGGAGCCTTTGCTCTTCAGACTGGCTCCAGATTTGAGCTCTGATCTGAGAGCAGCTGTACTCGTGTACATCATCACAGCGTGTGCGGACACTACAGGCATCGGATCAGGACAGGAGTGTGTGTTTGCTGATCTGTTCATGTTGTTATTTATAAGTCTTGGCACTGTAGATGTTCGGTTGCTAAGACCAAAACACCATGTGTGTCGGGTCACCTTCTCTGAGTCGACGTGTGTATAGCTTACGTGCTTCTGTTGGCTGACACACACGGAATGTATAAATGAGTGTGAATTATTGTGGAGTCACTCTGTGGGCAGCTGGCATTAAGATCCCGGCCTCCTCTCTCTTCTCTGCCCTCTTTTTATTAGTGGTGATCGAGTGTTAAGTACGTTTTATTGGAAAAACTAATTTAGAGTTACCAATTTTACATATTCCAACACGTACAGTACTATCACTCTGGTCTTTATTAAATCAGTAACCTAAGTAATAAACTTTGAGCATTAAAAATAATCTATCTATCTATCTATCTATCTATCTATCTATCTATCGTTCTATCTATCGTTCTATCTATCGTTCTATCGTTCTATCTATCGTTCTACCTATCTATTGTTTTATCGTTCTATCGTTCTATCATTCTATCTATCGTTCTATCTATCTATTGTTTTATCGTTCTATCGTTTAATCATTCTATCTATCTATCTATCTATCTATCTATCTATCTATCTATCTATCTATCGTTCTATCATTCTATCTATCGTTCTATCTATCGTTCTATCGTTCTATCTATCGTTCTATCTATCGTTCTATCGTTCTATCGTTCTATCTATCGTTCTATCTATCGTTCTATCATTCTATCTATCGTTCTATCTATCTATTGTTTTATTGTTTTATCATTCTATCGTTTTATCTATCTATCTATCTGTCTGTCTGTCTGTCTGTCTGTCTGTCGTTTTGTCGTTCTATCGTTTTATCATTCTATCTATCTATCATTCTATCTATTGTTTTATCTATCGTTTTATCGTTCTATCGTTTTATCATTCTATCGTTCTACCTATCTATTGTTTTATCGTTCTATCGTTCTATCATTCTATCTATCGTTCTATCTATCTATTGTTTTATCGTTCTATCGTTTAATCATTCTATCTATCTATCTATCTATCTATCTATCTATCGTTCTATCATTCTATCTATCGTTCTATCTATCTATCTTTCTATCGTTCTATCTATTGCTCTATCATTTTATAGTTCTGTTGTTCTATCTATCATTTTATGTATTGTTTTATCATTCTATCATTTTATCATTCTATCTATCTGTCATTCTATCTATCATTCTATCTCTCTATCTGTTGTTCTATCTATCTATCTATCGTTGTATCGTTCTGTCATTTTATCTATCATTTTATTGTTCTATCTCTCTCTCTCTCTCTCTCTCTCTATCTCTCTATCTATCATTCTATCGTTCTTTCTATCTATTGTTCTATCTATCGTTTTATTGTTTTATCATTCTATCTATCGTTCTATCTATCTATCGTTCTATCATTTTATAGTTCTATCTGTCGTTCTATCTATCTATCTATCTATCTGTCATCTATCTATCTATCTATCTATCATTCTATCGTTCTATCTATCGTTCCATCTATCGTTCTATCATTTTATAGTTCTATCTGTCCTTCTATCTATCATTTTATATATTGTTCTATCGTTCTATCTATCGTTTTATCATTCTATCATTTTATAGTTCTAACTATCTGTCGTTCTATCTATCATTCTATCTCTTCAATCTATTGTTCTATATTGTTCTATCTGTCATTCTATCTATCATTCTATCTCTTCGATCTATTGTTCTATATCGTTCTATCTATCTATTGTTCTATCTATTGTTTTATCATTCTGTATATAGTTCTGTCTATCTGTCGTTCTATCTATCATTTTATATATTGTTCTATCTGATGTTCTGTCTATCGTTTTATCATTTTATCTATCATTCTATCATATCATAACTCATAACACACTGGCAAGTTTTCTTTAGACAAAATGAAGGTCTAGCTTTCTCCATCACTCTGCTGTCAATTCATTAATCTTTTCTACATTTATAATTTAATGTTACCTCTTATATTTATTTATTTATTAAGTTGCGTGTCCCATTTTATCTCTCTTCAGGACCTCTTTTACACATACACACACACACACAGACCGTGTCCCCCTGCATCTCACCTTGCACTGCGGTAACATCTTGATTAAATTTCAGTGATATGGAGCAGAGGTGATAGGAAATCTGCTCCTGCTAGCGCAGCATCATCAGGAACGCCGCCTGTCTTGCAGTTTAGCAGCTTTCCTTCACAGTCTGTCCCAAATCGTCTCTGGGTGAAACGTTTCACACATACAATGATCCCAGAGCAGCCATCCCGCTCACATCCTGAACTAGACAAAAGAGCACAAAACTATTGTTTCCAAATGCCTCATTTAAACCCCCAAAGCAGCTGTCCTCAACGTAAGCAATACTGTATCTGTGCTGTTTTCCATTAAAAATGTGTTTTTAAGTTTATGCTTAAACTAGAATAAAAATGCAAATGGGGTCAGAAAAATAAATTACTTCTTGCAGTGAAGTGGTTACCTTATTTACTAACTGATTATTTACTTGAACTTTTGAATTCAATGCATTGAACTTTTGAAATAGTTGAAATAGATAAAAGCAAATATTGTGGTCTTAATCAAGGTCCAAACAGATGAGAACACGCTGTGATCATGTCTGCAGGTCACATGATGATCATACCAGGATTATTTGGGTTAGCACTCTCTGTTTTTGTTCTCCACTGACCTCTGATCCAATTTAACACTCATACTGATCGCTCAATCTCTGTCAGGTCTAGTATTGAATGCTTGCATACTGCTTAATGCATACTGATATTTATATAAGTATATGAAACAGTATAATGCAACATTTTGAACAGAAATACGCTAAATGGTCACATGACCTTGTTGTGTTTAATTCAGTCAGGTTTTTTTTTTTTTTTTTTTTGTATTTATCTACTTTTGTTGTCTTTTGCCAGCCCTATCATGAGTGACCAGTAATGCCCAAAATAGGGTCTTTGCTCAACAAACATTAAAGAAGGAATTTACAAAAATAAAATTGCACCCAAATCAGGAAACACACTGATAAAACATATCTAAAAATCCTTGAAACAAGATAAACGTACTTAAGAAGAAGCATAAGTGCATATGATATTAAGACACAAACTACACTTATATTTAAGATATGAAAGTCTGAATTTCATATGCAATGCTGTTTAAGTATATATACTTTAAGTCAAAAAAGACTAAACTCCTTAAGAAATCTTTACTGCATATGATATTACAGTAAGACTCACTGCATTAGCATTTCTTTCTCGCTAGATTTAAGTATAAACAAATTAAAACCAAAGTGAAAAATTGGCCAGTGCAGTGAGACAAAATACACTTATATTCAAGATAATAAAGTCTTCATATGAAGCTTGTTTCAAGTCAAAAAAGACTTTTTACTACACAAGATATTAAGACTTGCTGCATTTGCAGATTTTACACTATTTTTAAGTATAAACAAGTGACAAAATCTGTGTGCAGTTACAAGAAATACAGTCATACACTCATATGAAAGTTTTTATATGCAGTGTTATGTACATTTGTCTTGTTTAAAGTTAAAAAAAAAAAAAAAAAAACTCATTAAAAACCATTTTGCCCCCACAAAAAGTTACTGAATGCAAATTGCATGCCACGTTTCCAAATTCTGAGTGCTATAAGTGAGTTTTCGCCCACATGCAGATTGGATCTTTCCTGAGAATTCCTCTTTTCCCAATCAGTCGGTGTATTTCACTATTATCTGATGGGCAGATTGTTGTGTGAGGGGGGTATTTTGAAGAAAATGGACATCTTTGTTTGAGGTCACCATGTCACATATGAGAACCTGGAATTTGTGTTTGATCATGTGTGCATGTCCATGTCAAAGGTCAAAGGAATCACCTTTACATGTATTATATGTCCATCATATCTGCTCCATTGAGAGCCCAGACTAAGAGTGAGTGCAGAAAAGGGCATCTCTGTTTCCACACATGCCTTTGTGCCCTAAAGTTCTTCCTGCCTTTCTGTCCTACCATTGACAAAAACTCTTTTGATTCTCCTCTGACTTCTGTTTGGAGGACAGAGAAAAGACGAAGATCCCAGGAGAGACGAGCACTTTTTTTTTAAGGAGACTTCCAGACCCGAGGAAGGTCCAAAACACGTCAGACCTCTAATTTGATAGGGCTCCTTAAAGGCCAGAGTCTTCTGTTTGTGTTGTGTATGTCTTTTCACATTCAGAAAGACTGAATTCCCTCATTCGCATCTGAATTGCACCGACAGAAAGCTGAACATTGGAGCAGTTGAATATTTCCTCATTTTCATCTCTTAGGCCAGTGGCACTGTGAGTCTTAAAAGAGAAGTGTGTCATTTTTCCTATGTTAAAGGGGATCTATTATGCCCCTTTCACAAGATGTAATATAAGTCTCTGGTGTCCCCAGAATGTGTCTGTGAAGTTTCAGCTCAAAATACCCCACAAATCATTTATTATAGCTTGTCAAATTTGCCTCTATTTGGGTGTGAGCAAAAACACGCAGTTTTTGTGTGTGTCCCTTTAAATGCAAATGAGCTGCTGCTCCCGGCCCCCTTTCCAGAAGAGGGCGGAGCTTTAACAGCTCGCGCTTCAGTTGCTCAACAACAACAAAGCTGGAGAATCTCACGCAGCCAAAATGAGGATTGTCAGTAACGGTGTTCAGCCTTACATTGTTCAAACCGGAGTCCAGTTTATTGGCTGAAGAATGCATACACTGAATAAAATTGGAGTAGGATTTATTTGGAAACAAACTAGGAAACAATTTTAACTCAGTAAATGCTAGTAAATTTTACAAATGACTGCCAAGTAACAACAAGTAACATTGAATTAAATGTGAAATTTTGAAGTAAAAAGACTGAAATAGTATTTACTAGTAAAACATTATTTAAAACTTGGAAAAATCTTTTTTTTTTTTACACTGTAGTATTTTCTTGTAAAACATATAACAATAATCTTTATTTATAACTTACAGTCTCAAACCCTTCACTATGAACTATATTAATGACTATTTACACTGTTAAAGATACACTATGTAGTTTTGGCCCTCTAGCGTTTAAAAAACAAAACTGCATGTATTTTGTGGAAGAACATTATTTTGGTTGTGCTTCGGCTCTGTGTGACTGTGTGGATGAAAATGATTATCCTACTGCTCATAAAACATTCACTACTAGGCTAGAGAGATATAACCAGTTTGGATGGAAAGGATCTCAAGCTGACTAGCTGAAGATGTTACTGTAGCTTTACCCATTATTAGACATGGTACTTCAAATTAACTCTGTTAGAGAGATACATATGGCAATTCATCTGTTCAATAAAATACCTTACTCACCTTTCGAGTAACAAAAACACCATCTCCAAGTAGCTTTTACGACATTTTAAATCCCTCAGTTCTCGTCATCTCAGAAAAGCCGAGTTAATGTTGATTCTTGTTTTATTACGATTCTCTTTTTGCCAGCAGACTCTCCTCTGTTCGCCGTTTGTTTAAAACAGGTGATTCCCCAGAGTTTGTTTGGGTTAAATGTTTGCCCAACCTGCTGGGTAGCTTTATTTAACTCAACTATTGTTTAAAAATTATTATATTGCTCACTTAAAATGAACCCAAAATAGGTTGGAAATTATTCAACGTTTGATTATTATTGTTGCCTCTAGTAATTATGTGTCTGATTTTTAATTTCCAACCTATTTTGGGTTCATTTTAACAATAGTTGGGTTATTTAAAACTACCCAGAATGTTGGGCAAACATTTAACCCAACCGCTGGGTTTGTCCATATTTAACCCAACTTTGGTTGTTTTTAACCCAGCATTTTTTTAGAGTGTAATGTACCTTTAAGAGCCCCAAAAGTTGTGCATTGATCAAATATTTAATATATTTAAATATCTTCTATTTCAGTGCTTGAAAATTAGCTGTCATTGGAGAGAGATGCTTTTTGCCTCCTAGAATTATGTAGTTACGTCAGCAGTTAGTAGTTAGCAGGGGCTAACCAGCCTTGATCCCTTCTAATACATATGATTATTCATATGATATTTATGGCTCGGGTGGAAAAAATTGTTTACAGAAATAAGTGCCCATTACATGTCGGAATGTGCCAGATGAGCATTCGGCACTGAAATGGCTGGGAATGCTAACAGATAAATCTCTCTAGCTAGAACTCATTAGGTTTAGCAGATTTACATGGCATGACAGAAGTTTAAATATTGGATTCATAACTTTGCAGATACAACGATGGTGAGTTGTTTTATGACCAGTCTCATGTTAACATGTGTAATGTTTAAATCTTGTAGCTGTACTTTCAAAACTGTATGTTTATGCATTTATTGCATTTTTAATGGTAAAAGACATTATGCTGTTGGCGGAGCTGCACTTACACTGAACACAGGACATTCCTTTAAGCAAACAGTAAGAAAGTAAATCTTTAGCAAAGAAACATTCACAGTCTGAAAGACCACTGGCCATTCCTTGAAATCAACTTTTAATCTCTTATGCAGCTGAATATGTTTTTGGTAGCAACAGGCTCTTTATAATGTTGTTCTTGAGTGTCCTTGCAGTGTAATTGACAGGTTCAGAATGTGTGAGTCAATTAGAAAAGGATTAGATGTTGATATGCGTCGGAGCGGTGCGCGTTTATGTAGGAATGTGAGACACAGACACATGCAATTAAATCTCACCTCTGAGGTGCTCCTAACAGAAGACAGATGGAGATCACCTTCTGAAAACATGATCTAGTATGTGTGTGTGCGGTCACGGATGGATGAGGGGTTTTGTGTGATCAGTGGTGCAAATATTTCGATTTACTTTAAACTGATATAATGCATATATAGTTTCATACTGGATTTTAACATGCACATCCGATTTGATTTATCGAAAGGCTGAAGATGAATTAGAATGCAATTGCTTCATTCTTAAAAATAAAGGTTACAAGAGAGAGCTTTCGGTTCCTCAAAGAACCTTTCAGTGAAAAGCTCTTACAAGAACCATTTTATTCTTAGAGTGAAGAACATTTAATTATTTTTCCACTATAAAGAGCCTTTTGTGGAATGGAAAGATTCCATGGATGTTAAAGGTTCTGCATTGAACCTTTGTTTTTAAGAGTGTGTCTTAACTTAAAGAATGTTCCAGATTTAATATTTAATATTTTTTATATTCATCATTATCATTATCATTATCATCATTATTATATAATAATCATTATTTTTTGCAGATGCTGCCATCTTTCTAAAGTCATTTTTACACCCCTCTAATTTGGCTCCAAAGGTGAAAATGGTCATTTTGACCCCCCTCTACAAAATAGTGGATTACTCAGTAAATATACATCTGTGACATTTAATATTTTGGCTTTCATCACTATTTATGTTTGTCTTTCTACAGAAAAATATTAACAAATCAAAAATTTGAGCCGAGTACCTCTGGTTGAGTTGACACAAAATTACCTTATAGTATTTATTAATATTTTGAATTGTCTTTTTTTCAGTTTTCAATTTAAAGGTGCAGTATGTAAGAATTCTGTCCGCTAGAAGTCGCTAGAGGCCTATTCAAAACAAAGGCGTAGCTTGATGACGCCAAGTTTGAGCGCGGAATCTTGGGCCATGTGGTCTTCACCTCAACGGACGGTGCAAAAGAATCGGGATAGGACTCGGGAAGAAATCATGTTCATGGATGCGATTATTAACGTTATTGTAGTATGAAGCAGAGCAGGACCGAGTGTTGTGGGAGCTGAACGAGGCCGCTGGCGTGATTGCGCAACACACGCCTCGCGAGCAGCGGGACTTTTATTATGCCAGTCGCCGGCGCCGCTTCCGCTTTTCCGGCCATGAGTATGAGGTAACGCAGCTCTGTTTATCATATTAGATATATTTGAGTGTGTTGAAAATGTTATAACGTTACTCTGTGCGTCGCTCGGCGGCTGCTGTGAGACACTTGTTTGAGACACACTGCAGTAAACTAGATCGATTTTAGAATATCATATTAAATGCTGGATGGCTTGTGTTGATAAATGGCATGCAATTAATTTTAAAACGTATTGTATGATGGAGAAAATTCTGTATTACTTTTACTAAAAATAAAGCTGCATCTGATTATGCTATGATAGCTACTTCACAAAATAGTGTTTTTCTCTGAGGCATGGTAAAGCATGGTACTCGCAAAAAATAAAGAAAATTAGATTTAAACAATAAGACTAAACGTGTTGAACTACATAAAAATAATTCGTTTTCTGTCTATAAATATCAAAACAGTTGTTTCCTTGTCTATTAAAACGTGTAATATATTAAAGCATCTTTGGTGTTTCCATGGTTTCTACAAAATAAAGCCGGAAACCGATGATAACCGATAACGCAATTGACAGGCGACTCCTCACACGTCCCGGAGCCTTGGTTAAAATTGCAATTTTCTCACGATTTACAAATAGTTGGAAACATTTGGGATATTGTAAGTACTCAAGTGAACAAAATATATAACACTGGCCTAGTGGTTTTTGGATATTTTACTGCAAAAATATTACATATTGCACCATTAATTTTAGTTTTAGTAATTTTGCTATGTGCGTTTGTCATTTTTCAGCTTCAATGTACTTAACCCTCATTTCAATTTTATTTTTTGTAATTTTCATAATTCAACTAATTTATTTCAGTTAGTTGCCAAGGCAGCATTTCTAAATTTTTCATATAATATTTATTTTTTATTGTATTTTATTTCAGCTTTATTTCAATTACCAAAAATAATTTTAATAATTTTAGTTAACAATAACAACACTAATGCAGAGATTACAGACTTCACCTTTAATCTATGCTGTGCTCTGATTTATTTGTTGTACATTGACAGTTAATAGAGCTTAACTGTTATTTAATTACTTGGAATATTCCTCTAAGTTATGTAGGGGAAAAAAAGAATGCACAAGACTGATTTAAAAATGAAATGCAGTCATTTATTATTATAATGGAATGCATTCTCTACATCATTAGCAGTTACATCATCATAATATCAGTGCATTCAGACATGTTGACAAAACTGATATTTAATGAAGAATAAATTGTCGATGTGCACAGACAGGAGATGGCGATCGTCGGATCATTGATTCCAGTGTCCAGAGGAGGTCCGATTCATTCACTTTCAGCAATGATGCAAATATCAAACAGATAAACATACATACATACATAATGTGTAGAAAAAAGCTAAACATAAAGATAACGATAACATGTGTAACATGAGTACAGAAGTTGCACGTATCCCTGTGTGTAAAGTCTGCACGGCCTTTACGACAAAATCCTACTAACATGATGTGTTCTTCATATTCATTTTCATAGCATCAACACATCACGTTTAGTGCATCTGAGACCTTCAAATTTTAAAAACACAAATCATGTGTCCTCACAACAGACTTGAAGCAGAAACTGTTGGATGTACAGCATTACTAAGTTTGTGCACAAGATGCATGACTTTAGACGTCTACAGCAAGTCCGAATGTGTGTAAATATCATGCCAAAGACTGTGTGTAAGAGTTGTGAAATTGTGTTCTAGTAAATTCTAGTTAAGTTTAAAGCGACCTCTTCTCACAGATAACACACTACTTTTGTTTTGACTGTCTTCGCTGACCTAGTATGTTTTAGGCCTATGTGCCCGAATGAAGCAATGCGGCTGGGTTAAACTTAGAAATGCCAAAGTACTTGGTTCCTTTTTTTTTAAAAGTGACTTTGGGGGGTTTTCACACTTTATTTTTAGGGTTTATATGTGAAATATTATTACAATTTAAAATAATGGTTTTCTATTTTAATATACTTTAAAATATAATTTATTCCTGTGATCAAAACTGAATGTTCAGCATCATTACTCCAGTCTTCAGTGTCACATGATCCTTCAGAAATCATTCTAATATGCTGATTTATCAATGTGCTGAATAAATTTTTTATAACCTGTGATACTTTTTTTTAGGATTCTTTGATGAATAAAAAGTTAAAATGAATAGCATTTATTCAAAATAGAAATCTTTTGTAACAATATACGCCACCGTTCAAAAGGTTAGGGTCAGTAATTGTTTTTCTTTCTTTTTTTTGAAAGAAATTAATACTTTTATTTAGCAAGGATGTGTTAAATTGATAAAAAAAAATAGTAAAGACTTATATTGTTAGAAAAAAAAAATCTATTTTTAATAAATATCCTGAAGAAAAGTATCACAGGTTCCAAAAAATTATTAAGCAGCACAACTGCTTCCAACATTGATAATAACTGAGTAACAAATCATCAATATTACAATGATTTCTAAAGGATCATGTGACACTGAAGACTGGAGTAATGATGCTGAAACTTCAGCTTTGGTCACAGGAGTAAATTATATTTTACAATATATTCACATAGAAAGCAGGTATTTTAAATTGTAATAATATTTCACATTTTTACTGTTTTTTCTGTATTTTTGATCAAAAACATTTTCTTTCAAAAACACCAATGCATCCAAACTTTTTACCTTTACTGTAAATATATAATATCACCCTATATATAGTAAATGTACTGTAATATTTGGTCCATTTAAAGGGGTCAAAGTTGAAGTCTTTTAAACTTGAGTGTAAAAACACCCTAAGAAAGTGTAAGTTAAATTCATGTAAATGTAAAGTTGTGTATTTGCTCTGTCTGGGTTTCTCTCTGCTCTATTCTCGAGGCTCTGTGACCCTTGACCTCTGCATCATCATTCTCTTGTAGAGTGCTGATCATCGTTGTGTGTATTTGTAATGCACATCTCCAGCATGTCACATCAAAGCCTCCCAGCCTCATAAATATAGCCGTGTGTGTGTGTGTGTGTTTGTGTGTGTGTGTGTGTGTGTGTGTGTGTGTGCATATGCATGTGTCTTGGCAGATGTCTATAATAGATAAAGGTCATGCATTTATTACCCGTCAGACCTTCACAGAGGGTCCAAGCGGCTTTAGTCCAGCTCCTATTGATAGCTATGAGCAAATGTCTAATGGTCATTCTACTCATGCAGTCGACCGCCATCGTTTCTACACTAACTACTCCTGTAGAAATGGCTCGTTTGTGGTTTTATTCAGTTGGAAGCATTTGCGACGTCGTAATTCTGTGATTTGTCTTTATAGGTTTGATCCGTTGATTCGATGAGAACTCATTGTGTTAATTGTGCAGGTAATGGGTCGGTCCAGCTCTAGTTCAGATGGGATAGACCAAACGCTGTGCTGATGGAGACCAAAAGAAGGACGGCGCTGGCCACGACCGCCGCGCTGCTGGACCGATACACCACACGTCCGTTGCGAGGCTGCACGGGTCTGAACGTTCCCACCATTTGTTTCCCATCATGAAACTTTAGGTCGGAAAACGACCGAAGCTGTATGAAGATAATAATAATGATCAAAGATAGTCATACAGGTTTAAAATGGGGTGAACTAGCCCTTTAAATGCTCTCGCGCTATTGTAAATTTCCTACTACTCACTTCTGAAGTCGTAATTGCACTGTAAAAAAAAATATTGCTGTAAGTAACCTGGTTGCCTCACATTTTTGAAACTAAAAATTTGAGTTAATACAAACTAATTAGGTTAATCAACAGTTATCTAAACAGCAATTATTGCATTTGATTTAATGTTAATTGAAGCTTTGTTGTTGGAAAGAATAGGAATCAAAGAGGACACAGTGTTCATTTGTGCCTATTTAGATTTTTAGCCAATATCCAGCAGATATTTACAGAGCCCCGCACATGACATGCAGGAAAAAAATAGTACTGATTCGCTCCCTCGATTTGCTAAATCACACGCACAATTTATAAATCGAGGGAACGAAATAGTAAATCGTGTGCATGATTTAGTAAACCGAGAGAATGAAATAGTAAATCGTTCGCAGCGATTTACTATTTTGTTCACTCGATTAGCTAAACTTTGCGCATGATTTCCTATTTAGTTCCCTTAGTTTAACACGATTTAGTAAACCGAGGGAACGAAATAGTAAATCTTGCTCACAATTTAGTAAACTGAGGGAATGAAATAGTAAAACGTGCACATGATTTAGTAAACTGAGGGAACGAAATAGTAAATCTTGCTCACAATTTAGTAAACTGAAGGAACGAAATAGTAAATCGTGCACATGATTTCGTAAACCAAGGGAATGAAATAGTAAATCTAGTTCACAATTTAGTAAACTGAGGGAACGAAATAGTAAATCGTGCGCACGATTTAGTAAACCGAGGGAACGAAATAATAAATCGTGCGCACGATATACTTTTTTTCCTGTATGTCATGTGCGGGGCTTTGTAGATTTTTAACGAAATGTAGCATTCCGTTTATTGACAAGCATATAAACATATAA
This sequence comes from Ctenopharyngodon idella, assembly GCF_019924925.1. NCBI lineage: Eukaryota > Metazoa > Chordata > Actinopteri > Cypriniformes > Xenocyprididae > Ctenopharyngodon > Ctenopharyngodon idella. Next base: position 43,606,812 of record NC_067224.1, read on the forward strand.
ACCCGTGCAATTGTATAATTCACCACACTATCTAGATTGTCAGCTTCTGAAGTTTTGGTTAAATAAATACTATATTTCTGATAGCATGTGAAGTCATCATGGGTCGTACCTGTTCCTTGTCGAGGGGAATGGGGTTTTCAAACACTGTCCACACCACAGCCTCCGTGCAGCCCGGTGTTGTTAGTGACCCGTCATACCGGTAATAGTTAGTCATGTTCACTTCAGACAGGATGAGCTGATTCAGAGAGATCTTACGAAGGGTCGTGTTTCCATCTGTGCAAATGAAAAAGAGTTGTTCAGTTATATACTGTATGTGTTCGAATGAGTTAAATTAGTTTCAAACCGCGTTTTTTAAGCTAGTCATTCACACAGAATGCATTTTTGCATTCAACTGCACTACTTTTCCATAGTTTTTCGATGTAAACACATGCTAGATGGACATCTTTAACCGGCGCGCTTGCGTCTCTTGAAGCTTCTCGCTCATGGTGCGGCATAAAAAGTTCAATGCATTTCTAGACCTAGTGCCTTTTTTCATGACACAGACCTGTGTGTCTTTAGTCTGTAGTCATTAGGGGTTCAAGCACGTACCTACAACATCAGTGGTAAAAAATAAACAAAATCGCTCATAACCCCTTAACTGTTAGGATTTTTTTTTTTTTTTTTTAAATATAATGCTTCTGTTACTTGGAATAATTTACAAAACAATTAAAAAGCTGATCATGCTTCCATCACTGAAAGAGTTTAAGGTACTTTTACTAGATTCTGTGTTTTATCGCCTGGTAAATTGTTGTTGTGACCCTTGATTGTGTTGTGTTGTGTTTTGATGTTGTACATTTGTATATTTATGTTATTTGTTGCTGCCCTCTTGACCAGGTCACTCTTGTAAAAGATTTTTAATCTCAATGAGTTTTTAACATGGTTAAATAAGGAAATGAATGAATGATTAATGGAATTTGGCCTTTGTGTTTCCTCATATTTATACTCCTGTGAACCAAGAAGTCATGGCTGGAAAATTTCATATTCCCAAAAACTATAAATATGAAGGGGAATATACTTCAGAGATCATAAGAATTTCTATGGGTACCAATAATTGTGGTCAATGTGTTTTACTTCAATGAAAGGTTAGATTTTTGTGATTTGTTTTCAAATGAAAGATGAAAAGGATTAACGATGCAGATTTATTTTTACAGCCTTCTTTGATCATATTTACAAAGGGTGCCAATAATTCTGACCACGAATGTATGTGGTAAGTTTCCGTGTAGATAGCAATTTTTTTGTTCACAATTTCTAGGTGTTACCTAGGTATTACATTTAAAAAAAAAAAAATAAAAAAAATTAATTAATCAACAACTGTGAAGCGTATACAGTTGCAAGAAAAAGTATGTGAACCACTTGCAGAATCTGTGAAAATGTTAATAATTTTAACAAAATAAGGGAGATAATACAAAATGCATGTTATTTTTTATTTAGTACTGTCCTGAGTAAGATATTTTACATAAAAGATGTTTACATAAAATCCACAAGACAAAAAAATAGCTGAATTTATTAAAATAACCCCATTCAAAAGTTTGTGAACCATTGGCTCTTAACACTGTGTGTGGTTACCTGGATGATGAAGGCTGTTTTTTTGTTGTGTGATGGTTGTTCATGAGTCTCTTGTTTGTCCTGAGCAGTTAAACTGAGCTCTGTTCTTCAGAAAAAAATCCTCCAGGTCCTGCAGATTCTTCAGTTTTCCACCATCTTTTGCATATTTGAACCCTTTCCAGCAGTGACTGAATGATTTTGAGATCCGTCTTTTCACACTGAGGACAACTGAGAGACTCAAACACAACTATTAAAAAGGTTCAAACATTCACTGATGCTTCAGAAAAAAACAGGATGCATTAAGAGCCGGGGGGTGAAAACTTTTGAATTTGAAGATCAAGGTAAATTGTATTTAATTTGTCTTCTGGGAAACATGCAAGTATTTTCTGTTGCTTCCAAAGGGCAGTACTAAATAAAAAAATATATATTATTTAAGCGAAATAAGAAAAATTTGGACCTCTTCATCCTGTTCAAAAGTTTTCACACCCCTGACTCTTAATGCATCGTGTTTCCTTCTGGAGCATCAGTGAATGTTTGAACCTTTTTTAATAGTTGTGTTTGAGTCTCTCAGTTGTCCTCAGTGTGAAAAGATGGATCTCAAAATCATTCAGTCACTGCTGGAAAGGGTTCAAATATGCAAAAGATGGTGGAAAACTGAAGAATTTTTGGGACCTGGAGGATTTTTCTGAAGAACAGAGCTCAGTTTAACTGCTCAGAACAAACAAGAGACTCATGAACAACCATCACAAAACAAAAAAACAGTCGTGGATCATCCAGGTAACCACACAGTATTAAGAATCAATGGTTCACAAACTTTTGAACGGGGTCATTTTTATAAATTCAGCTATTTTTTGTCTTGTGGATTATATGTAAACATCTTTTATGTAAAATATCTCACTCAGGACAGTACTAAATAAAAAAATAACTTGCAGTTTGTATGATCTCTTATTTTGTTAAAATTTTGTACATTTTCACAGATTCTGCAAGTGGTTCAGATACTTTTTCTTGCAACTGTAGTTTCTGTGCCATTAAACGGACCTATAATGAAAAATAAGGATAACAATCATTAACAAATGCTCCTATTGTCCCTCAAACTCACGTCATCGGTTGAGTCATAATTCGCTCAAACAAACAGATCAATGTTTTGAAAGCGTCACAGTGGAAGTCAAACTACTAATGACTGACTTATTGATATTCTGAACATTAAACTGACACACTGAAAACTAGTTGAACATTGAGCAGATTACACTTTTCACCTTTAAGGGAATATTCCAGGATATTTTTTATTTTGATGTCAGTGTGCCACATCAATCTGCTATTGTTCTTTAGTTTATATAAAACGAATGAAAAATGCATTTACAGCAGGAAAGAGGGAGCATTGAAATGAATGCACGGGTATCAGAAATACAAAGTGCACATATTTAAACCAAGTAAATCAACAGCATGCCACAAATGAAATATTCCTGTAATATTTCAGAAGGTCTTACTTGTGTTCTGAACGCTGCGCAGGGCATGTGTGAGGAGGTCGTACTTTCTGTTTGAGCTGCTTGACTCCTGCCGAACAGAAGTGATGCTATTGATGTTTGTCATTATATAAATTAATTTCAAATTCTCTTAGCAAACTGAACAAACTCAAACTCTGCATTTTAAAGCACAAGCGTATCAAACCTCATAGAAGAATCCCAACACAGCGACTCCAGAAGGATCTTTGAGTGCATCTTCAAGTCTGTTGTATCTTTGTTTCATGTGCACAATATGCAGCTGGTGAGAGAGTAAATAATGCCATTTATTTATAATAATTATAACTGTAAAAATTTATCGTAACTTTAACAGTTTAGGGTATGTTTACATGACAAAATTGTAGTGAAAATGGAAAGGTTTTCCTTTGTGTTTTTCGCATACAGACGACAACATTGTCGAAACGATCCTCGTTCACATGGATCCGCGAAGTTTTTGAAAACTATACGATTTACATCTCTGTGTAAACTACAAAAATGCAAATTTGTGAAAACGCTGACGTTATGCACATGCGTATTATTACGTGTTCAGTCTATAGGCATGTAGTGTTTCTTTACAAAGGGACATCGCCATCTACTGGCCTGGCAGCAGAATACAGCATTTTCAATCGTTTTCGCGGATCCGTGTGAACGAGGATCGTTTTGACAGCGTTGTCGTCTGTATGCAAAAAAAACCAAAAGAAAACGTTTTACGTTCTATATAGAACTGCACTGAACCTTTTTTTCCCTAAAAGTGCTAGTTCTGACTCATTTATTTTGGGTATTTAACTGTAGGCTGTTCACATAATTAAGCGCATGATGCCACCGTTTTCACAAATTCATGTTTTTGTACTTTACACAGAGACGATAAGGGTATCTTTTTCAAAAACTTGCACTTTAAAACCCATTTTCAAAAGTTTACGTAAAAAGTTTTCCGTTTTTAATAAAAGACTATGGGGCAATTTACACAACACCATTTTCAACTAAAAATTATATGTTCCGTTCATTTACATGACAACAGCGTTTTGGAGGCCTAAAAACGCAAACTTTTGAAAATGGGTTTCAAAGTGCAAGTTTTTGAAAAAGATACCGTTAACATCTCAGTACAAACACGCAAATTTGTGAATACACTGACGTTGCACATATGTATTATGTGTTCAATCTATAGGCATGTAGTGTTTCTTTACAAAATGACATCGCCATCTACTGGCCTGGCAGCAGAATACAGCATTTTCAATCGTTTTCGCGGATCCGTGTGAACGAGGATCGTTTTGACAGCGTTGTCGTCTGTATGCGAAAAAAACCCAAAAGAAAACATTTTACGTTCTATATAGACTTGCACTGAACCTTTTTTTCCCTAAAAGTGCTAGTTCTGACTAATTTATTTTGGGTATTTAACTGTAGGCTGTTCACATAATTAAGCGCATGATGCCACCGTTTTCACAAATTCATGTTTTTGTACTTTACACAGAGACGATAAGGGTATCTTTTTCAAAAACTTGCACTTTAAAACCCATTTTCAAAAGTTTACGTAAAAAGTTTTCCGTTTTTAATAAAAGACTATGGGGCAATTTACACAACACCATTTTCAACTAAAAATTATATGTTCCGTTCATTTACATGACAACAGCGTTTTGGAGGCCTAAAAACGCAAACTTTTAAAAATGGGTTTAAAAAAAAAGTTTTTGAAAAAGATACCATTAACATCTCAGTACAAACACGCAAATTTGTGAATATATTGACGTTGCACATGTGTATTACGTGTTCAGTCTATAGGCACGTAGTGTTTCTTTACAAAATGACATCGCCATCTACTGGCCTGGCAGCAGAATACAGCGATTTTAATCGTTTTCGTTGGATCCGTGTGAACGGGGACGTTTGACAATGTTGTCGTCTGTACATGAAAAAAAGCAAAGGAAAAATTTTTCCATTCTATATAGAACCCCACTGATATATTTTGTGTATTTAACTATAGGCTGTTCACATAATCAAAAAGCATACGTACGCTAGCGTTTGTATACAGACAAACGAGTAGCATTTCAAAGTATACTCCATTTGATATTGTGCACGAATGCAGGCTGTCGACACATGTGAAAGTTTCATCTGTGCTATTTTTCTCCAGAAGTTATGACCGATAAAAATGTCTTGTATTATTTTTAACTAAAACGCAAACTTTTGAAAACGGGTTTCACAGTTACGGGTTATCATCTCGTTCTCTTTATTATGTAAAACACGATTTGTGAAAACAATCAGTCTATAGGTCTGTAGTGTTTCTTTACAAAGTGACATCGCCATCTACTGGCCTGGCAGCAGAATATGCTATATGATGTTTTATTAACAAAATTCGGGAGGAGCAGATGCAGATAATTAACCTAATTAGCACAAGTGGAAAGCATTCAGCTAATCAACCAACAACAAGAGGTATATATACTTTAGACTTACCTCTATTCATTGATGGTTTATTAGCACGCCAAATACGCATTACTTTACCTTATTATATGTATATGTGAACTCGTGAATCTACTATTCTAGTGATAAAATTTGTGTCACGCACACTGTTTGGGGATCCTCGTGTATGCGTAAAAACCAAAGTATACTTTGGGCTTTAATCGCAACAATAGGTCACACCTCCATGGGATACTGCTCTCCATCGATGGTGTGTTCAGATCCAGGCCCCCCATTGACACCCCAGTGGAGGTGAAACTGCACAGCCTTGTACGTTCCTTCCAGGTTTCCTCCAGACACTGTGGCTGTGATGGGAATACTGACCTGAACTGAGGTGGAAAATACAATAAGTTAAGGCTCCAAGAGTGATTTTAGTGTACACATTTCTACTGAAACAAACACATATTACTTTTAGATTACACATTTACAGTTGTTTTTATTCCACGAACACAGATTGAATCTTGTTGCATGCATGTAAACAGCAAAAATAATACCCATCCAGTGTTGCGTTACAAGTAATGTGAGTTACGTAATCAGATTACTTTATTCGAGTATGTTATAGTGTAGATTTTTAAACAATAGTATAGAGCATGCACATCCAAAACTAATGAGAATCAGATGCACAACCAAAATATAGATAGTCAAATTTGGCACACTGTTGCTTCTAAAAACATTGAATGAGCTCACTAAAGTATAACAAATGTACGGAGCCCCGGACATGACATGCGGGAAAAAAATAGTAGGCTAAATCGTGCGCACGATTTATTAAGTCATTCCCTCGATTTACTAAAACGTGCGCACGTAAATCGAGGGAACGAAATAGTAAATCGTGTGCACGTTTTAGTAAATCGTGCGCACGATCTAGTAAATTGAGGGAACGAATTAGTAAATTGTGCGCACGATTTAATTTTTTTTTTTGCATGTCATGTGCGGGGCTCCGTACAAATGTGACATTTCGAGCTACATGCTGTGTTTTTTTGTCTTCAGCCACTGTTTTTGTCTTATACCCGAGTGGCCGTTGTTCTTTATGGTGCTTTCGAATGTGTCCTGGTAGCCGGTGAATTTGAAAGGCGTCAGTCGCTCATCCAGTTGAGTTTTCTTCGTCACTATGTTGATTGGTGACTGTCTTCTTTTCCCACATTCTCCGTTTACTTCACTCCATCGGTCTGGTCCTTATAGAACAACACAGAGACGCTACGTTAGATTTAGTTTAGATACTGTAAACGAGTGAAGTGTCTAGAACGGCACATTAACTCAGCTTACCTTTACAGTGGGAATCACAGTTAACCTGCGTCTGGTAGCACCAGTCTGTTTGAGTATAAAGGATTAGTTAGTACATTGAAATGCTTTACGTAGATTATTTTTGCATCAGTACTTGTTTTGTTTTTTGATCCTCAGGGCATTTCTGGTGTAATGCAATTGGTCAAAAGTTTGGAATAATTAAGATTTTTTTAATGTTTTTGAAAGAAGTCTCTTCTGCTCACTAAAACTGCATTTATTTGATTAAAAATACAGTAAAAACAGTAAAAATCTGAAATATTTTTACAGTTTAAAATAGCTGTTTTCTATGTGAATATATAGTAAAATGTAATTTATTCCTGTGATCAAAGCTGCATTTTCAGCATCATTACTCCAGTCTTCAGTGTCACATAGCAGCAAAACCTGTTTTTAACATTGATAATAAGAGCCATTATTAATAACTGAGCACCAATAATAGAGTAAATTAAATTTAAAATATATATAATTGAAAACAGTTCTAATCTTTTAAATTGTAATAATATTTCACAATATTACTGTTTTGCTGTATTTTTTTTGCAGCCTTAGTGAGTATTCAGACTTCTTTCAAAAACATCAAAAACCTCAATTACACAAGTTCTTAATTCTAATGACTTCATTCTATTGTCTTGTCCAACAGGAAAACCTCTCCCTGTCGCTCACAATAAACAGATTATATTAAACTGTCATGAGAATTGTTAATGATGACAAAACTGTATGTTTTGTATGTTTTAACGGGATGTTTTGAAGTCTATCAGGCGACTTCTAAGAAGTGGCTTGATTTCATGACCCTACATCTCCTTTTTCCTCCGAATGAGATCCTGTTATTTTAGGAATTAAAGAGAAAAGTCACTGATGACCCAAATGTTATTGCTTGGAAATTGCACTTGGTTCTCATTTGTTTAACATTAGATGACTCTATTAGTCAATTATTGTAAGTGTATGAATGTGGAGCAGCTCAGATCATTGGATGAGAAATGTTTGAGTTCATATTGAGATCTCTGACTTTTGATAGCAGACGTTGATAACTTGGCAAATCTGAGTACATTTGACATGTTGTTGCGATCACTCTGAAATATAACCTGAAATATATGAGCAAATGACAGGATATGAAGTTGTCCACACCTCTTTAAAGACCTATTATAAGAAATAAGTATACTTCAGGTTCTTTTTATTTAGTATACTTAAGTAAAGTTCAATTATATTTTTAAGTAGACTTAATGTAGTAAGTATACTAATATCAATGTACCAGTAGTGTAATTGTAAGTGTATTGTAGTTATTTCAGTTACTTTATGTGTATAGCTGCAAATATACTGTATGAGCAAAAACACGCAGTTTTTGTGTGTGTCCCTTTAAATACAAATGAGCTGCTGCTCCCGCCCCCTTTCCAGAAGAGGGCGGAGCTTTAACAGCTCACGCTTCGGTCGCTCAAAAACAACAAAGGTGGAGAATCTCACGCAGCCAAAATGAGGATTGTCAGTAACAGTGTTCAGCCTTACATTGTTCAAACCGGAGTCGACACTGATGGAGAGACTCAGGAAGAAGTTACAACTTTTAGAATGAAACTGGATGTTTCTGAATGGTTAGTGGATAAATTTATGTAGTTGCTGTGGAGTTGATTCAACTTATCGACTAGCATGTGCCGTCATGTTAATCTTTTTTGTTGAATTGACCCTCGTTTGTGAAGCAGTCCGGCGTAAAATGACGGCATGACAACAACACTCTACTACAACAACTCTTCCTCTTCTCTAAAGCAGCCCAACATGGCCCCGCCCCCTTTGTTGTGTGTTCTCGGGGGCAGGGTTTATGTAAATTTTAGGGTTAGTGATGTCACCAACCCGGGAAGAAGCTCGTTGTAGTCCCTACCAGCCGTTTGTTGTAGTCCTTAAAAAGTGAAAGTGAAATATCTCCCTTTGCATTGAACTTTGAGTGTTGTAACTTTGCAGATGTTGTTTATGATCAAACAGCAACATTACACACTAAAGTTAAAAAAGGTGAAATCATAATCAAGGACCCCTTTAAGTTAACTTATCATACTAATAGTTTATTATTTCTATATTATTTTTGCATGTTTTTAGCTATTTAGGTATTATTAAAATATACCTTTAACTGTACTTTAACGCTTTCCCCCGCCAGTCTTTCTTTTTTAAAAAGTTGCCAGCATTTTTGATCATTTTAATGGCCCCCAGAACATATTTTATTACACCGGCCTCATCAAGCATAATAGTTAAATGGGTTTGGCACAAAACTTGTTTTCAGTCACTGTGTCAATCAAATTTACCATTTCATGTTTATTAAACTCGTCCTCGATTGTTGGCTTGTTTCGTTTCACTTCCTCACAAACAAAAGACTGTTCCCACGTCTCCAATCCATTAGCTGTTATTCTCTGCCATTCAAATGCTTCTAATACACAGGAATTGCTTTTCTATTGTTCGAGAGCCGCAAAGACACAAATCGCTCTATCTGTATCTGCTCATAGACGACTCCACGGCCCAGGAATCGCAAGGGTCACATTCTTCTTACTTATTTTATTAATATTTCACAATGGAGACGCACGTCTCCACCTTAGTGGTGGAACAAATATTTTGACCCTATCTCCAAAATCAAATATTTATGAAAAAACACGCACGGCATTGAAACTAATGGGTCGGGTCGGCTCGTTTTGTTATTTCTAATTTCTGCCCCACAGAAGTGGCTCCACCGGCAGGTCTTTCTACCTCATCTGTGATGCCGTTTCCTTCTGTGGGCACATGATAATCGGGCTCACAAAGAAACCCATGTGAACAGCATCCCAGTTTCTCCACATGAGCCGCCTGGAGCACAAAGCCAGGAATGTGAGGTGATCGGCGCAAGGCCGTGATCAAAACAGTGGGCCGTGTTTATCATCTCCCATTGTGAGCTGCTTTTACCCAGAATGCAGATGATGTCATTTCCCTTTTGGTAGCATCCTCAAGGACGAACCCCAATAGTGCAAACTTTCATGCTTTGTGAACATATAAACATTAATCTTGTTTTCCCTTTAAGTTAAGTTTATTCTGACCCCACTGGCAGATATTTTTTCTTGTTTTAAGCATAAAGCCGATTTAATATTGTGAGTCATTCTGCTTCTCATGTAAATGTATCTTGATTTAAGAATGTTTACTGAAGTTAAAAATTCTAATTTGTTGATTTAATTAAACCTTTTAAGTTGCAAACATTATTTTGATGAGTTTTGTTGACATAATGTTGATCATTACATCAACTTAAAAAACACACAATATTAAACTGGAATTTCTACATCAATTGATTTGTTTTGTTTTTTTTTTAAATCAAGTTGTAGTAACTGAATGAGATTGTCTTGATAACTTTGAAAATTGGCCAGTGGATTTCTAGTTCCCAGCATGCTTTGTATAGCGCTGGATATGGAGAAAAAATGTTGTAATTAAGTCGTATTTCATATATTTCATTAGTAAAGGGAAAGACCCGTTAGTATTTAATGCAGTTATGTTTGACCTGTTTGTGTTGACTTTTTTTGTGGTTTTGTTCTTTTACTTTTAACTTGTTCATTAAAGGGGACATATCATGAAAATCTGACTTTTTCCATGTTTAAGTGCTATAATCAGGTCTCTGGTTCATCTACCAACCCAGAAAATGTGAAAAAGGACAACCCAGAAACTTTGTTTAGGTAAGCCTTTCTCTGCAAGCATGTGAAAAAACGAGCCGCTTAGATTTCGCTCCCCTTGTGACATAGGAAGGGGATCTTATTATAATATTACCGCCCCTTAATCTGCATGTTTCCACACACGGCGCTGCCATTTTATTTTCGCAAGCGACAACGGGGTACCAGTTCTAACGCCATGGCAAAAGTTGGAGCAAAGCATGCTAACTGTTCTGTCGTTGACTGCACAGACAAGCACAGAACACTATTTAGTCTCGTTAGCTTGGATAGCCTGTTTACCCTGGTAAGCTCAAATGCTAAAAAAAGGAGCATTTCTGTCCAAGCGATATCTTGGAAAAAATATTAGACCATTCACAGCATTTGATAGCAATCATAAACATTAGCCTGGTGTGTATGGCTCTGTTTGGCAAACAGGTACGCTATGTATAGTAGGCGTCCATACGGGTTTTGCACAAAAGATTAACATGACGGCACATGCTAGTCGATGAGTTGAATCAACTCCACAGAAACTACGTAAATTTATCCACTAACCATTCAGAAACGTCCAGTTTCATTCTAAAAGTTGTAACTTCTTCCTGAGTCTCTCCATCAGTGTCGACTCCGGTTTGAACAATGTAAGGCTGAACACCGTTACTGACAATCCTCATTTTGGCTGCGTGAGATTCTCCAGCTTTGTTGTTGTTGAGCAACTGAAGCGCAAGCTGTTAAAGCTCCGCCCTCTTCTGGAAAGGGGGCCGGGAGCAGCAGCTCATTTGCATTTAAAGGGACACACACAAAAACGGCGTGTTTTTGCTCACATCCAAATAGAGGCAAATTTGACAAGCTTTAATAAATGATCTGTGGGGTATTTTGAGCTGAAACTTCACAGACACATTCTGGGGACACCAGAGACTTGTATTACATCTTGTAAAAAGGGGCATTATAGGTCCCCTTTAAATTTAAATGCTATATAAGTTATTTTAGTATGTGCTATACTAGCTGTTGATTTAGATAAGATAAATTGGTTCCACGGCCACAACCCAGTTAGTTGAAGTAATCAACTTAAAAATTTGTGTTTATGCTGAAAATAAGTTCCTCTAAATCAGTGTAGTTTGTTGGTTGAATCATTTCATTAACTCAGAAAGATTGTTACAATCTGTTGCATTGAGCCTAAATGTTTTATTTTGCATCATTGATTCTGTTATTGTCCTGTTTATTACTGTGAAGCTGCTTTGAAACAGTCTATAAAGGTGACTTGATGTAGTTTGGATTAAAATGAGCAGGTGTCACTGCTCTCGGCTATCATAAACCATGTCAGGTCCGCAGCGTACGGTCAGTGGAGAACAATACCTGGCTGTTCACAGCGACAAGCTATTAACAAACAGCCTTTGATCTTTAGAGCGGCACGAGAAACAAAGTAACAGAGTCACATAAGGTCAGTAATATCTCAAAGACTCAACGCTGCCGTGGAATAAAGACACAAAAGACAAAGCAAAGAAAATACGGTTTCATGCACCTAAACCAAAACAAAAATCCTGGCGTGATATTATCTGCAGCGACTCAGACACTCCATAAGTGTGTATATCGTCTGAACACGAAAAGGGTTTAAAATCTGCTTAGTTACAGAAAGAGAGTTTCCTTATTCAGTCAGCGAGATTGAACTTCTGGCATTTTGCCACTTACTGTACAGGCAAAATGCATAATATGTATAGACCAATTTGGAGCAGACGTCACAGTTACGTCACTTGCATAGTGGTGGCAGAAAAATAGTGGTAACAAAATGGGCAAAATCCACAGAATAAGAGAAAAATGTTTTGTTCCACCTGTGGATGTCAGAATTGGAATGTCTTAATTTTTATAGAATACCGTTGTTGCCATTTGAAGCTGCTAAACGCAGACGTTTGTGTTAAAGGTCACAGACTGGACTGATGAAACCTGCAATGATTAGTCTACTATTAAAGAATGAATTTGATGTAAACAGTAAGTCTACATAATATTCCCATATGCAGTTCATAGAAGACATACATACATAGCAGTTACAGCACAAAATAATATTTTAACCTATACTGTTTTACATAGATAACTTTTAAACATAGCTTATAACATTTTTATCTCACAATTATGACTTTTTTTCTTGCATTTGCAAGTTTATATCTCCCAGTTTGGACTTTATAACTCGCAATTGTGAGTTTATTTGACAATTCTGAGGGGAAAAAACTCATATTTGCAAGAAAAAAGTCAGAATTGAAATCGAAATTAACTTTTTTTATTCTTTTATTCCGTATCTGCTACTGCAGAACTGTAATTTTCTGCCACCAGGTACAGTAGGCTCCACCCACAGAAAAAAACTAAACTTTTTTTTTCTATATTTTATTACTGTAGCCTATCTATTGTATAATGTTATATTAAATCTTACTGTCTTTTCTTTACTGTTGTGTTATATAGTCCCTTTTACCGCCTTATCTCTATGTCTGTACTCTTTTCTGCACTGGAAGCTCCTTTCTCCAAGACAAATTCCCTGTGTGTGTAAACATACTTGGCATTAAAGCTCATTCTGATTCCGATTAATATTATTATTATTTCCTTAAAACATTTCTTGTAACATGAGTCAGAAGGTTAGGTTACTTGAAGAATGTTTCAAAACAGTCACTTATCCATTTTGGTTAGCTGCCCTAGGAAGGAAGCTGTCTATGTAGACAATGAGATGCACTTAAAGTTTTGATGTGAACGCTTAGCGCATGCGTACAACTGAATGCACAGCCTTTTAAAGTATGGGCTATAGCTAATCTCACGTAGCCATACCTTCAGACTGACAGCAGAAGGTCTGGACTCTATCACAGCTTTCATTGGCCAAGAGGACGTTTGACTGACATGTAACGCAACCAATTACAGTTCATTTTGCTATGCATCATGTTTAAGGGCGTGAAAATGTAAAATTGATGTCATTACAATAACAGACCACCGTGCATCTAATAAATTATTCATTCAAGAACATTGTGCAAGTTTACTGCAACAATGGAGCCGCGAACTTCACATACTTTTGAAACTCCAGCGTTTATTTGATCCTGATACGCGCTCATTGTCACAGTTTTAAACACGACGGCGTTCTTCTTCCATGAGGGGGTTTGGCATCATGGCATTTGTTTCCAGGCGGACCGTTAAAGAACACGACACACACGTCTCCCGGACATCCTGCTGAATTCAACCAACCAGATGACGACTTTGAAAATCCTGAAGTGTTTCCAGATAAGTGTGCCATATGCATCAGACATTAAGAAATTTTTTTTGCCGTTTTAAATTGAAAATATAGGCTAACATTTAACTGTAACAGAGCCGTTTTCGCATATTAGGCTTACGTACCATTAAGACTGAGTGTGTGTATTTTGAAATAAAATGTTTGCAAGTAGTTCAAAGTGATTACATTATACCACGGGGCTGTTGAATGCGTGAATCTGATTGGTTGATGAACATTCAAAGGTTTGCAAAGTAGTTCCAGGCAATTTCTGAAGAAAAAAAAAGACAGAATAATGAGTATATCTCATAATTCTGTTTTTCCTTATGAGAAATGTGAGATATAAACTCAGATTTCCGAGGAAAAAAAGTCAGAATTGTGAGATATAAAATCTAAATTAACTTCTTTTATTCTTTTATTATGGGGGCTGTTGAATCTGATTGGTTGACGAACGTTCTAAGGTTTGCAGTTATTTTCAGTGAAATGCACGGCGAAGTAGTTCCAGGCAGATCTTGACCGCATTACATGTCCATATCACTTCGCCAAATAATTTCAGTTATTTGAAAGGTCCTTACAGCCTATAACAGCAAAAGAACCAAAACCCACAATGACACTGACCAAGCAAATAAATGTAGTAAACAATAAGATAAATACAGCAAATTATTTCCATGTTTTTTGCCACAAAATTATGTATGTTATGTATGTTACAAGCTCTGAAATGACATTTTGGAATTAGCATCGGAGGCATGAGATGAGATGCGTAATAAATTAGTCCTAGTACAAGAGTGTTTTCAGGACAATAACATGACGAATGTCTTGAAATACAACAATAAACAATGTTTAAGATGTGGTGACCGTAATATAAGCGGAATAATTGACTCTGTGGCCGCATCACTACCTCAGGTGTGCGTTATTTTCTAATGATTCAACGGCCCGTCGACAATTATTCCTTACATAAATTCTTGTCCTTCTTTCTTTTTTATTTTGCTTTTGGTCCCCAGTGTTCAAGACAGGCTACTTATTATGCAGGTCTTCAATCCAGCATGTAAATATTCCTATTGGCTTCATTAGTAGCACTTAAGGTGCAGTTTATGAACTATATCGAGATTTATTGACCTTTAATTTAGTTAGCTGCCATTTAGCAGATGCTCTAATGAAAAGTCATTTACAGTTCACTTCACCTCAGGTTACTCCACAGGGACTGAAGCTGTGATAAGTGTGTTGATCAAGGGCACAATGAGGAAGACCTTTCAGTCCTGGTTCTTTCAGTTAACATTTTCACTACATTAAGTTATTGATAATAAGTTAGTAATGCTGATATGAAGATTAAAGTGTTCTACGCGCTTGTAGCTTCATGTATCTAATTTTGGCTCTTGTATAGAGACATTGAGCCTTTTGACTTTTTATATACATGTGCCCTAGAAAGTATATGAAGTCACACTTAAAACATCTGAATGTTATTGCATTAGATGCAATGCAAATGATGTCAGTCACATGATCTCTTCTCTACACTACATCATTATTTTCAATGTGTTGTAATCGCATTAATATCAACATCATCCACTAAGCACAAACAAACACAATGCTGACGCAATCTTCAATTTCAACACTCCAGGTTTTAGTGTTTCAAAGCGAACAAACTTCTTTTGTCAAAAGCTTTGCTTGTCAAGTCATTTTTATTTGTACAGCCTTACTCTTTCACAATACACATTGTTTCAACGCGTCAATGTTTAAATGTCTTTAGATCTTATAGTGAGCATAGTCTTTTCAAGAGATTAGACTATGATTTAATATCTTTAAGCCAGATGCATTCATGTTGATAGCTGTTCACAATAATTGACACTTGCTTTAATATCGTGTTTTCTAACACTGAGACATTTTTAAATTTCCAAATATATTTTATTATGCATAAAAGAATATTTTAAAGGATTAGTTCACTTTCAAATAAAATTTTCCTGATAATTTACTCCCCTCCATGTCATCCAAGATGTTCATGTCTTTCTTTCTTCAGTCGAAAAGAAATGAAGGTTTTTGATGAAAACATTCCAGGATTATTCTCCTTATAATGGACTTCAATGGTCTCTCCAAAACGTTGAAGGTCAAAATTACAGTTTCAGTGCAGCTTCAAAGGGCTTTAAACGATACCAGACGAGGAATAAGGGTCTTATCTAGCGAAACGATCGGCCATTTTCCAAAAAAATTTAAATGTATATGCTTTATATATAAACAAATGATCGCCTTCCAAGTGCTTCCGCCAAAACCGTACTTTCATATTCTTCAAAAAGCTTACGCCGTATGTCCTACGCCTTCCCTATTCAACTTATGGAATGAACGTAGCGCTAGTCACATTTTTTCCGTAAGTAGAATAGGGAAGGCGTAGGACATACAGCGTAAGCTTTTGGCGATCATTTGTTTATATAAAGCATATACATTTAAATTTTTTTGAAAAATGACCGATCGTTTCGCTAGATAAGACTCTTATTCCTCGTCTGGTATCGTTTAAAGCCCTTTGAAGCTGCACTGAAACTGACATTTTGACCTTCAACCGTTTGGAGACCATTGAAGTCCACTATAAGGAGAATAATCCTAGAATGTTTTCGTCAAAAACCTTCATTTCTTTTCGACTGAAGAAAGAAAGACATGAACATCTTGGATGACATGGGGGTGAGTAAATTATCAGGAAAATTTTATTTGAAAGTGAACTAATCCTTTAACTTGTTTTTACATTTCACTAACCACAAAAGATGAGCTTGTAGTGTACACTCTAAAAATGCTGGGTTAAAAACAACCCAAGTTGGGTTGAAAATGGTTAAATGTTTGACCCAACATGCTGTATAGTTTTATTTAACCCAACTATTGTTTAAAAATTACTATATATCTGGCTTAAAATGATCACAAAATATCTTGGAAATTAAAAATCAGACACATAATTACTAGAGGCAACAATAATAATCAAAAAAACATTTATTAATAAGCAATTTAATAAACGTTTAATTATTATTCATTAAACTTATATTAATAAATGTTCATTTCCAGCATACTTTGGGTTCATTTTAAGCAAGCAATACAGTAATTTTTAAACAATAATTGAGTTAAATAAAACTACCCAGCAGGTCGGGCAAACATTTAACCCAACCGCTGGGTTAAAACAACCCAATCGCTGGGTTTGTCCACTTTCAACCCAACTTGGGTTGTTTTTAACCCAGCATTTTTAGAGTGTATATATTTTCACCTAGCGGTAAATAGACGCTCATGAACATTCGTCCGTGGAGATAACCATAGCATTTTGAAACATAACTACTGTAATTATCACTTTATTGTTCATTTACATATAATATCACTAAAAACTTGGCGTTTTGGGAAGTCTTTGGACGTTTGGCTGGGGCGAAAAACGACCATTTGGGTTGCGCGTGATGTTGAGGTTCATCACGCGCAACCCAAATGGTCCTTTTTGCGCTCCAGCCAAACATCCAAAAAAACTAAAATCTTCCCAAAACGCCAGGTTTTTAGTGATATGATATGTACCGATCATTTCGGTATTCCTTTAAAAAGTCGACCCGCCTGAGAGTCATCGTACAAATCGCAGGTGCAGCTCTAGTCATAAATGTTTCCGTTTCAGAGCTTCTTCACTCGCTGGCAAACACTTCGGACGCCTTGTGGATTTTAGGCGCTCCTCCTACACAAGGAACGGGAACAGAGCGAATGTCCTTGAGCAGAAATAAAGATGCTCCTTCCTCCTTCCTCCTTCCTCCACCAGATGAGGCGGCGCGCAGGAATTATTTATTTTTCGATGACGGATTTTTCTAGGAGGTTCAAGGTTTGTGCGTCAAATGACAGTGAAGGTTCTTCTAAATTTATAAGATAAATCTGCCTAGGTAAGACAGTGTTTGAATCAGCTTACTTACACTTACAAAAGTTAATAAAAGCCAGTATGTGCTTTGCGTTTTAATGAACGGGGTCATCTTTATTTTTGGTTCGGAATGAAATTATGCAGGCTATTTATTTTAATTGAGGTTATTCTTAGTTGTGGATATAGTCAAAACTGTAAAAATAAATAAAGATGAAAAAAGACGTTAGAAAGCGTCATGTGTGTACTTTTGAAAAGCTCCCAAATCAAGTTATTGTTAAATGCTAATATCAGATATTAATTACTGACAATTTTGTGCATTAAAACAACTGATTAGAAAGGCGATTTGTATGCAACTGTTTACGAACAGCCTACACATGTAGACAGTAATAATGCAGGTCGTTAATTTTACACCAGAGTCAGTCTGCACACCTTTAAATGATGCACTTAACTTATTAATGCACTCTAATAAATGCAATATAGATCTGATCAGTGCTTTGTCACATAAAATGTCCTATTGTACCTGCAAAACACTGAAAACTTGTAGATCTGTACATAAACTTGAATATGAATGCATATATGATGCAGCATCATGCAGTATACTGAAGCTCCTGGACTCACCTGCTCCGGTGCATGAATGCAGAATCAGTGGCAGAAGATAAGCTGAAAGCAGACACCGCATTGTGAATGTCCTGTGACTCCAGCAATGAGATTGGACCAAATGTGACCCTTTGAGAGTGTGATCGTCTCTTATATAGTAATATATCTATCAATGGACAGGATGGAGTCTGTTGGCCCCTCCCATCACATTCCTCTGATACACAGTTATATTGAGAGCATCACTGTAACAGTTTACATCACACCCCTCTATCTATCTATCTATCTATCTATCTATCTATCTATCTGTCTCAGTCTTGATTACCTTTAAGGTAAACTGTCATTGCAGCATATGGCAAAAACAAAGTCCTCAGGAGTCTCAGGTCATCTTATTCAAACTTTGCTTGTATTATTATATATTTTATTAGCCTACTACTTACAGTTTTCACTAATCAAAGCATGAATAACCTCAAAAATTGCACTTGTTATTAGATTATTTCAGGTGAAATCCATAATTATGATTCCTTCAGTATTTCTGTTCCAACGTGTTATTCAGGAAATTGTATCATTAGAAAATGAGGAAAATTCTGTCAGGAGGAAGTAGGAAGTGTTGAATTATTGTCATTGTTTTACATTTACCGCCTCCCCTTTTAACTCGTGTTTACTGTACTGTAATCTTACTGCGCTGTATGTGCTGTAAACATTATTTGTGATTTTTTTTTATTTTTTTATAGGCTGGTTGTTTTGTGCCATTTTCCGGAGTTACTGATACACTTTATAGCATGCATATGGGAGATTATTATATCTTGTATAAAGTTCACTTGAGTAAACACCTGCTTTATTCACAAAAGTAGTTCTACAACAGAAATGTGCAGTTATGAGTAGTTGAGCAGTCAAAAGCAAAATAATCATTAATGTGGCTTTGATGACATCTAATGGCCGGTGAAGAGAAGACAACACATTACTCAAAACTGTTCAATACCTATTATACCATATTATAATAATAGCCTACAGCAGCACTAATAACAGTACAAGTAGTAATGAATTTTAAAAAATGTGTATGCATTTGTTTATTATTTACTATTAGGCATACTTTAAGTTTTGTGAGCTCAACAGCAAACATCCAGTTTTTCTTGGTTAGAGATGTACAGTATCTCACAGAAGTGAGTACACCCCTCACATTTTTGTAAATATTTTATTATATCTTTTCATGTGACAACACTGAAGAAATGACACTTTGCTACAATGTAAAGTAGTGAGTGTACAGCTTGTATAACAGTGTAAATTTGCTGTCCCCTCAAAATAACTCAACACACAGCCATTAATGTCGAAACCGCTGACCACAAAAGTGAGTACACCCCTAAGTGAAAATGTCCAAATTGGGCCCAAAGTGTCAATGTTTTGTGTGGACACCATTATTTTCCAGCACTGCCTTAACTCTCTTGGGCATGGAGTTCACCAGAGCTTCACAGGTTGCCATTGGAGTCCTCTTCCACTCCTCCATGACGACATCACGGAGCTGGTGGATGTTAGAGGTGGATGTATTTCCCAAACACAACCTCTGGATATGACGCTGAGCACGTGCACTCAACTTCTTTGGTCGACCATGGCGAGGCCTGTTCTGAGTGGAACCTGTCCTGTTAAACCGCTGTATGGTCTTGGCCACCGTGCTGCAGCTCAGTTTCAGGGTCTTGGCAATCTTCTTATAGCCTACACCATCTTTATGTAGAGCAACAATTCTTTTTTTCAGATCTTTGGAGAGTTCTTTGCCATGAGGTGCCATGTTGAACTTCCAGTGACCAGTATGAGAGAGTGAGAGCGATAACACCAAATTTAACACACCTGCTCCCCATTCACACCTGAGACCTTGTAACACTAATGAGTCACATGACACCGGGGAGAGAAAATGGCTAATTGGGCCCAATTTGGACATTTTCACTTAGGGGTGTACTCACTTTTGTGGCCAGCGGTTTAGACATTAATGGCTGTGTGTTGAGTTATTTTGAGGGGACAGCAAATTTACACTGTTATACAAGCTGTACACTCACTACTTTACATTGTAGCAAAGTGTCATTTCTTCAGTGTTGTCACATGAAAAGATATAATAAAATATTTACAAAAATGTGAGGGGTGTACTCCTGTGAGATACTGTATATTTCCCATTCACTTCTCAAGGATTCTTCAGTAAAGACATTGTTTGTCTCTGTAATCAAGCTCGTGATTGTAAGTTGTGTTGTACTGACTTCTGAATATGCATTAGTATAAAGCAGGGCTCGTCAACTGGCGGCCCGCGGGCCAAATTCGGCCCGCCAATCATCTTCATCTGGCCCGCGGCACCCCAATCTCCCTCCTCCTCTTTTCCTGGCGGTGCGGCTTTATTTGGTTAGACATCGTGGCCGCAGTGGCGCATGCACTGTTCGTACCATGCACGCTCCTCCGACTGACCTGAGAAACGATTTCTGTCGACGGAACCAGCGGTATCAGTCATCCGTGAATTAATCATTCTTTTGTCTCGATTCTTTTCCGTGAAACGCGCTTGCATAACGATCTGAAACGATTTGGATTCATTCGGACCGCTCTGTCACTGAATCATCTTGAGGTGATTTCTGTAGCCTATTTGTCGTTACTGACGACAAATAGGCTAGAGAACAAATAGCGCTGTTTTCAGGTGTTTCACTAGTTTACTTTGAATTACGCAGCACGGCCCAGTGGATAACGGAACGAAAGCTTAAAGGAGCTGCGTTTAATCCAGGTCACCATTATTAAACAGCGTTGCGACATCCAGTGAGATTAGCGCTTCAATTCGACAAACACCTCTCGTTTACAAACTACAAATCACTCGATGATTTGACTAGTTTTAAATCGGATAAAACAGCCTCAACATTCCCAACAAGACTGATGAGGAAAACAGGAGAAACATTGTGCCATGAATGAAGATAGAAGACTTTTAAATCCCAAAATCACCACACAAACACAAACTTTTACCATGAACTGTAGTAAATTACCATGGTTTGTGGAAATGTGGAATATTTATATTGAAAACTGTTATAGCCATTTATATTGCAGTATATTTATTAGGTGGGTAGGGGAATATATAATTCATGTCTTTGTTAAGGTGTATTTTACCTGTGTTTAGGCATTTTTATTGACCTATATAACATATAATATAATACCATTTGACATTGGTAGTTGTGAGTAGCCATGTATGGTTTTACCTGTGGTTACCAAGTCTCACTGTGATGATATTTTCATTTAAACCTAATAATTAATAAAATAATTTTTACCAATAATTTTTACTTGCAAGATTGATAATATTAGAGAGAAAATTATAACCATGCAACCGTCTTCTCAGGAAGCATTGTCTAAAATCATTAAATCATCAAAATCAGCAACATAGACCCTATACCGACTAAGCTATTGAAAGAGATGCTTCCAGAGGTCATAGATCCTCTTCTTAATATCATTAATTCGTCTTTATCATTAGGATACGTACCGAAAACTTTTAAGCTGGCTATTATTAAACCTCTTATTAAAAAAACACAACTTGATCCTAGAGAATTAGTCAATTACAGGCCGATCTCATCTCACTTTTCTGTCAAAAATACTAGAAAAGGCAGTATCATCACAACTATGTTCCTTTTTAGAAAGAAATGGTATCTGTGAGGATTTCCAGTCAGGATTTAGACCGTACCATAGTACTGAGACTGCTCTCATTAGAGTTACAAATGATTTGCTCTTATCATCAGATCGTGGTTGTATCTCTCTATTAGTGTTACTGGATCTTAGTGCTGCATTTGACACTATTGATCACAATATTCTTTTAAATAGACTCAAAAATTATGTTGGCATTAGTGGAATTGCATTGTCATGGTTCAAATCATACTTATCTGACCGTTATCAGTTTGTAGTAGTAAACGAAGACATGTCATATCGATCACAAGTTCAATATGGAGTACCACAAGGCTCAGTACTAGGACCGTTGCTGTTCACTCTGTACATGCTACCCTTGGGAGATATCATTAGGAAGCATGGCGTTAGTTTTCACTGTTACGCTGATGATACTCAGATCTATATTTCTTCGTGCCCTGACGAAACTTACCAATTCACAAAATTATCGGCATGCATAGCTGATATAAAAAATTGGATGACTGGTAATTGCCTACTACTAAATTCCGAAAAAACAGAAATTCTAATTATTGGACCAAAAACCTTATAATGTTAATAAAATGCAACACATTAAGAATGATGTGTTTACTAGTCATTCTTTCTGTTAGACAGAAGCAAAACCAGATATGATCTTATTATTAGTGAAACTATACTTTGCTTGTACATTCACTGTTTTCTGCACCATGGCTTAAAGAGCCAGTGTCTAATACAGCAAATTCACCTGCTGACAGTGGTGAATCACTGGTACAACAATGCTAATGAATGAACAATAACATCAAAGAAACATGAGAAATGCCAAAAAATTAAACAATGGCATAAATGAGGGAAAATAATAAATAAAAAATACAGAAATAATATCAAATAAACATGAGAACAGCCAAACAATGGCATGAAAGAAGGAAAACAATAAATAAAAATTAAAGCTGCAAGCAGCGATGAAAGGGCCCTCACACCCGGGCTCACCGCCACCCGGTGGCCTTAGGAAAACTGTGAACAGTGGGCGATATTCATTAAAGCGGATAAATAGAGAAAGAATATGGCAAAGTCATTTCAAAGTGCCACACTTCCTGCTGCCAACAGGTGGCGCTTTGACTGTAACTGAATATTGCCATATAGATGTCTTCAGGCCAGGACTTTTATCAAACGTGAAGTTTGGAGCAGATTGGACATTGTATGCCTGAGCTTCCTCTTTGATGGCGAAACATCAGGCTTTGTCAGGCCGCCACAGACACGCCCTTCAGCGAAAACTCAAGATCTTCACAATTTAACAGTACAACATCTGGAAATGACAAAAACTGCAAAAAATTTTGCAGAGAAAATTCAAAATATCTCATTCCCTGTTGTGTTTTCAGACTTCGCACCCAGGGACTTTTTTGTAGGTATTGGGCTGTTACATGCATCTACCGAATTTTATATCTCTAAGTGTAACATAGCACAAAGGACGCTTAATTAAAATTTGATAGGTGGCGCTATTGAGCCATTTTGCCACACCTAATTCTGAAACTCATATCAGACATAAATTTTCACCACCTCTGACGCGTGTGCAAATTTTCAGCTGTTTTCTAGCGTGTTTAGGCCCTCAAATGCGATTCATTTCGGAGAAGAAAAATAATTGACTGAGCAATTACAATAGGGTCCTCACACCCTAAAAAGTACTAGTACCTAATAAGTTCAGGATATCTTTGGTCTAAAAAGTTACTAGTTACTAAAAAATAAGTACTAGTTTTAATAAAGTGAAAGTGATGTGACATGTCTAAAGCACTGATCAATACTAATCTTTCTTAAGTGTAATTGGAATAAATACTAGTATTTAATAAATTAGAACTATTATCTTTATAAAGGTACTAGCACCTAAAAAATAAGCGCTAGTGGCAAATGAATAAGTACTAGTACCTAATGGAATAGGTATTAGTATCTAAAAAATAAGTACTTGTAGCATGAAAATAGGTAACACATTTTAAGGATTAACTGTTAAAATGGCTTGCCATAGTAGGGTGGGTTTAGGGGTTAGTATCTGTTGTAGCATTATGTAGGACAGGTGATCAGCACTGTGACACAAGTAAAGAAATCTTTAGAATCGACTGCAGGGTGGAGTTTGCGCTAAACAGTTTTGGGAAATAAAAAGCATGCGTCCACTAGGCATTGGATTTAATGCGGTACACAGCCTCAAAAATTCCGTCAATGATGGGGAAAGAGTTCATGCTAATGTATTTAATGTTAACAGCAAACTTTTAACTTTTCGTCATAATGGTGTCGACTTTGTTCCTGGGTGCAAGGATTCAAAGAGTAAATGTTTAGCGTGAGTGGGTTACTTTTGATTTTCAGTGATAAACCTACCTTTACAATACCTCTTCTGCTAATAACCCTCCGATGATCTGACAGTCTGGCAGGGATACAAAAATGAGGGAGTATAATCTGTAGTTTTCACGAAAGCCTCAAAAGACTTTTGCTGACAAATAAACATGAATCTCTGTCCACGAATGTCTTGAAGAACGAGTAAATATTACTACCATCACTATAACAAAGTGGGCTGAAAATCTGCAAAGTTACACTTTAACACTGGACACAGATGGCTGATAAAGACATCTTTTTATTTAACCCATGGGATTGAACTTGTACAATGCATATCTTTACAACAATTATTCACTAAGTGACAAATTTTAGCCACTATTACAGATCAAATAACTATACATCACATTTCTGGGTTCCTTTTTAATGTTTTAACTCAAAATGTGTCCTTCATTAACACAATGAAAAAAGAAAAATTAAACCATCAGACAAAACCAAAACCTGTTCTCAGTGTTTATCCTGTTTTTAACCCAACATCGATTCTCAACAGATCGTTTTCTCATTGTTAAGCATCTAGCTATAGTACCATTGAACATGTTAAAGTTACAAATAGTGAATCCATAAGAAAAAACAAAACAAAAACACATGGCACTGTTGAGAGGTTCACCGTTATTAACAATACACAAGGGAACCAGGCCTGAAGACGCAGACGACATGAAAGAAAGGGGAGAAAGAAAAAAAAATCATAGCACTTATTTTGAATATGTATTTCTATTGTGTGATGTTCACAAGACACATTTCTGAGAACAGGAGCGAAAAAAGACGCAACCGTGAAACCCTCGAATACAAAAGTCATTTAAATCGCCACCAGTTTCCAATGATCCACATGTGTGAGACTGAATTTAAATATTGTAAAATTACTGTCATTGGTTTGTTCAGATGAAGTTGTAGAAAAGAAACTAGTACACTAGTATTCTGGCTAAAGTTTCTGAAATAGAGCAGTGCAACATGGCTATAGTTTTACCGTAACGTACAACAACAACAACATACACATTAACGGTGCATAAATGTTCAGCTTGTTCTTTTTTTTCTTTCTTTCTTCCTGCTACAGACGCTCAACCAGCCAGATGAACATGGAAGTCTATATATTATTGACATGTTGGAATTCGAGTTCGATTTTGGCATTTAAAAGTGGTGCATTTCACATAAAACGCAAGTGAAAAGTACATTTCACAGTTCAGCTAAAGCGCCATTTTGAAGGGAGTGGCTGAAAAAAAAAAAAAAATCAAAAAAGGACAACAAAAAACCCATCGGTTCTGTGCACTGCCCCATTAAACAACACAAAACTGCAATCAAATCAATGCAAACTGGCAGCTTGTTCAGTAACCGCAGCCCAGAAATCTCTCCAGTTTCAAAAAAATACAAATTAAACAAAACAATTGTACATTCAAGCTTCATACAGCCGCATATCAGCAGACAACAGCAAGTAAACAACTGCAGATTTCTCTATTTTGGTCTCAAATCCCCTCCATAGTGCACAAAATAATAAGGATACAAAATTAGAATTATTTCATTTTTAAATACTGTAGCAGCTTGTTTCATTTTAAATAGTGAGCCTCTCGGTGGACACGTATGGGGCTGTGAGGGAAGGAGGTGATTGTCCTACGTGTGTGTGTTTCATTGGTGATGCATAGGGGGCCGTGTGTGTGTGTGTGTGTGTGTGATGATTTTTGAGATGAAGAAATGCCTCTCTGGGCATCTGAACCCAGTTGGGTTCAGTTTATGTCCTCAACCAGAGAAGCTTTCAATCAAACGCCCTTCCGTCACAAACCGTGCTCATTTTTTTTTGGACTTCATCCATCGTCTTCCTCATGTCGATCAGTCTCAGAGCTGATCTGGACTCAAAATCGCCCTCCTCTTGCGTTTGGGGGGGGAAGGAGGCAGAGAGCAGCTCTTCCTCTAAATGACGGGCATCTGTTTGGACACCCACGCGTGGGGCCTTAGCGGCCCACTGGGCGAGCTGTGATTGGCTGTCTCAGCTGGACGCGGTGGCGATGGGTTTCTTGAGCTGCTGTGAGCGCAGCTCTCGCGTGCGGGACTCCAGCAGCTGGTCGTAGCAGGTGTTGCACACCAGCACCGGGTCGTACAGCTGCTGGTCTGGGATGGGCAGCTTCAGGTGGCAGCAGTCTTTACAAAACACGTTACCACAGTTCCTGTCGGAACATCACATATTCAATCAGTCACATGTTCTATCCAACAGCCGAGCAATTAAACTATTCACATACAATAAACCAACCTATCAATCACACGTGATATAAATAGTGTTGTTCTTGTTAACTGAAACGATTAAAAAATGCTTTGAGATGAAATATAAATATTAGATGAAAAACAGATGAGCAACATTTCTAATTTTTTTACTTTTAAGTTGAAGTACTAAAATGACTAACACTGAAAATAAATATTTAACAAAAAACTAATAAAAATGACAAAAGCAAGTAACAAAATTACACAACCTAAACTAAAGTTGAAAATATAAAAATAAAAGCTAGTTCAAAATATTAATAATAAAATAATAGTATATAAAACTAAAAATAACACTGGCTATAAATCGAATATTCTATAAATTAACCAACCAATTACAAATAAACCTATAAATTCAATATTCAAATACAATAAAGCAACAAACTAATCAATTACATGCACTATAAATATTGTTCTTGTTAACTGTTAAAATAAAATATAAATATTACATGATAAACTTGAACTTAAAACACTTAAAGTGAAAGTTAGAAATGCTGCCTTGGCAATTAACTAAAATGAGTTGAAGTTGAAGTACTAAAATGACAAATAGAAACTGAAATTAAAATAAATTAAAGCTAAATATTAAAAAAATAATAATAAATAAAAATGACAAAATCAAGAAAATTACTAAAAACCTAAACACATTCAAATTAACACTGAAAATATAAAAATAAAAGCTAATAATTCAAAATATTCATATTTTAACAGTATTATATAAATAATACTAAAAGTAAAATTAACCAATAATCTCTGAATTCACTATTTAACTAAACAAATCAAATGCTATTAATACAATTGAATATATTCTATCAAAGTTTAAAATGGTGCTTGAACTGTATAACAAACAACAACGTACAAGCATCAAAAACAGGACGCTCTTATCTTATAAGCACTGATTAAATGAGCTATTTTAATTATTTGTGATAAGTCAATTGTAGTGAAATTCAGTACATTTACTAAATATTTAACATTACTTAAAAGGGTATTTACAGTAATTAAATTTAGGTCAAGCTGACAAAAAGAAGCTTGACAATCAAGAGTCTCATATTCAGCTGATCCCTCCATTTCTACACTCTACACTGCTGACACGAGGCACAGGACGTCCCAGCAGTCCAGCGGCTGACGGATCTGCAGACGCCACCCACCTGCAGTGATGGCGACGCTTGGCAATCCAGAACTCAGAGTCGCAGTTGAAACAGTGAGAAGCCATGTGATCCGGGACCCATCTGGTGACCTGTGAGTCCGGAAACGAGGTGTTAGACTCTCTGATTGCTATTAGTTGTAGCATTAGTAGGAAAGAGTGTGGATCGCTCACCTCCGTGTCCTTCCTCTCCACGCGGTCCCAGCTGCCCTCGCTGAAGCGATCCTCGCTGTGATTGGACAGAGAGTCTTCCTCGTCACTGCCGTCAGACTCCCGCAGGCACGTCTGGAGGGACAACAGACAAAAGATACTCATTGCAGAACCATGGGATTAAGATGAATGTGAGCACATCGCATCTGAACGCATCCTAAAGCAGCAATCAACCACTGCACTGAAACAAACTTCAAAACTTAACATGCTCACCAAAATAATGTGTGTTTGAAACACATCATACACATTTATTTAAATAAATCCTAGCCTTCTGAAATGTGATATTCACATTAGGGCAAACAGGCGAGCTACAAGTTTAAAATAATCAAGATATACATATCTGTATATAGTTATCTGTATATATGTATATAGTTCTCACAACTATAAATACAATCACAAAACTTGCACAAACCTCAAAGTTCCACGTCAAAATCAAATATTTTAGTCAGAAACATATTCTCTCTTGTCAGAATCAAACTTTGGCCTCAGACGACACACAAATACACAGAATATTTTCTTGCCCAGTGAACACTAGTGAGATCAAAACCTCTTATTGGGATTCAGGAATAGTTTTGCAGCTCAATGTCTATTACAGTATACAACACAAGTAGAGGGGTGCAGATACAGTAAAATACAACGTGCTTAAAGAAAAGTTTATTTACGTTACACTACTGTAACGTGATCTTACAGCAGATGAAAAGCACTAGAAAAGCTCAAATACCAAAGAACTGAATATGAACTCAGTATGCAGCACAATACAGTATTACTGTCAATTCTAGTACAGTAAAAGATAAATAAATAATTCAGCATCATCTGCTCCTTCAGCCGAGTTTCATTACAGTATACAGTACTACAGCAGTTCTCTATGTACCTTCCCTAGGCGGTCATTTCTCAGTTCTGAAAAAATACAGTACAGGTAAAAAAAAACAATTGGCTACAACAAATAAATTGGACAATCATGAGTTTGATGGTATAGATAGAACAGTAGATGATTCCTTCAGCTCTCTCTCCAGTGTTAGGATGTATTTTCTAAAGCACAATCACTTGTGCTCGTATTTCAATAAATAAATAAAAAATGGCGCCCTCTGCAGGAATTTGTTATAATATGTAATGTACACAAGTTGATTGATTATACTATGTATATTACATTATGTATTTTTACAGTGTTGTTCAATAAAATTATGTGATTACATGATCCTAGCCTTCAAAATGAGTTGAGGAGGTTTTTCCATCCCCAAATTTAAGAACTTTTAAAGGATTAGTTCACTTTAAAATTAAATTACCCCAAGATTTACTCACCCTCAAGCCATCCTAGGTGTATGAGACTTTCTTCTTTCTGATGAACACAATCAGAGTTATATTAAAGGATTAGTTCACTTAGTTCCTGATAATTTACTTACCCCCATATCATCGAAGATGTTTATGTCTTTCTTTCTTCAGTCGAAAAGAAATGAAGGTTTTTGAGGAAAACATTCCAGGATTTTTCTCCATATAGTGGACTTCACTGGGGTTCAACAGGTTGAAGGTCCAAATGTCAGTTTCAGTGCAGCTTCAAAGAGCTCTACACGATCCCAGATGAGGAATAAGAGTCTTATCTAGAGAAACGATTGGTCATTTACTAAAAAAAATAAAATAATATACTTTTTAACCACAAATGCTCATCTTGCACTGCTCTGTGATGCTCCACGCATCACGTAATCACGTTGGAAAGGTCACGCGTGACGTAGGCGGAAGTACCGATCCAGTGTCTACAAAGTGAATGTGCAAAGACTAAGACAAACGCTCGTTACAAAAAAGGTGAAACAACAATGTCGGACGATTTTGAAGTTGGAGGAGAAAATGAGATGGAGATGCAGAGCAGTGCAAGACGAGCATTTGTGGTTAAAAAGTATATACATTTTTATTTTATTTTTAGAAAATGACAGATGGTTTCTCTAGATAAGACCCTTATTCCTCATCCCTTATTCCATTATAAGAGTCCTTTGAAGCTGCACTGAAACTGATATTTGGACCTTCAACCCGTTGAACCCCAGTGAAGTCCACTATATGGAGAAAAGTCCTGGAATGTTTTCCTCAAACCTTAATTTCTTTTTGACTGAAGAAGGAAAGACATAATTTGAATATGGAAGGAGGTCTGGTGGAAGCTAGATATTTTACTTCATAACTTGTTAAATAGGGATATTTTTCTTACATAAACTCATTGCTTCGCATCAGAAGGCCTTTATTAACCCCCCGGAGCCGTGTGGAGTACGTTTATGAAGGATGGATGCACTTTCTTCAGCTCATACTTGTGAGTCATGACCCCTGTTCACTGCCAGTTTGGATGCGTCAGGATATTTATTACTATAACTCCGATTGTGTTCATCAGAAAGAAAAAAGTCATATACACCTAGGATGGCTTGACGTTGAGTAAATCTTGGGGTAATATTCATTTTAAAGTGAACTAATCCTTTAAAATGATATTTAAGCTTTCTGTTATACCATTTAAGATATTTAATACCCTTAAATTTGATCAAACTAAAGAGTTTCAAGGACACTCAGGGACCATAATACATTTACTTTCATAGAAATCAGTTTGCATGTCCATACACAGGTCTAATGGGAAACGTGCATATGTAGGAACTTACAATATCATCCTCATAGTCGACGTCCGGCTCGGAGGGCGGCGTGCAGAACTGTTTGCTCTCTAGTTTGAGCTGAAGCTGCCGAACCTGCCGCCTCAACACCTCCACCTCCTGTTTGTAATTGGCTTCGATCTGCCGCAGCCGCTGCTGCACCGCGTCCACCGCGACCGGCAAACCGTCGTCGTCCAGGTACGCGGGAGCCAGAGATCCACCTGAGGAGGGTGAAGAATGGGAGGGTAGAAGCTGCCGGAAGGACGGTCCCATTGCTAATGAAGAGGCGGCTGAGGAACAAAGAGCGGCGTAGCTTGAGTTCTTCACGGCGGAGAACCAACCCGACTGGATCGGACTTCCAGGAGTGCGCAAAGGGTCACGACGACAACACGGCCCACCGTTTGCGCTTCCGCCTTGGGCGCGAAGAAGCTTGTTTGCCAATCGACGGCCGTGATAGCTTCCGTGCTGAATGGCGCCACCGCAGGCCGACTGGACAAGGCCCTGGACGCTGTCCCATTGGGATCCAAGTAGGGAAAGATCAGTCAACTGGCTTTGGGAAATCAGACGCCGTGCTGCTTTGGCGTAGTCGGCAGGTGGTGGCCGTTCTCTCACGGAAACGAGTTCTCCATTCCGTATGGCCTCAGTCTTTTTTGCTTCAACTGGGATGTGTGATTCAATCCTAGCTGGAGCGCTGTCGCTTTGCTCCGTTATCGTCTCAACGGACGCCTCCATTGGAGAAAAGTGTTTGAGCTCGGAGTTCAGAGAGCTGCTAGTGTTTTCTACGTGTGCAAAGCCATTACAAAGAGAAGGCGGATTTGAGGTTGTGGAAGTAATTTCTGCAGTCCTGACTTCCACTTCCTGTGGTAAAGGTGGGAGGGGGCTGATTGGGATTTGAGGCGGGGCTTGATTTAAAACTGTAAGAGGCGGGGTCTGATCTAATGCTAAGGGGTGGGGCAAAGACGGCAGAGGCTGGGTTGTCAAACAAGGCTCCGCCCTTAAATCATCCTCATGTTGCTCACAGGACATTGAAGAAACTATTTCCTCACACGTCTCCGACTCCTGCTCATCGCTGACCAATCCAGTGATCGGCATGTCCTGGATCGACAACGGCTGATTGGACTCCAGCGCTGGCCGTCCCTCCTGGCAGTGCTTGTTGAGGTTGGGGTCACTTGAGGTGCGAGTGAGCGTCACGCCGTTCTCACAAGCAGACACCAAGTTGTCCATCGACCGTGTTTTGGGAAGCCTGAGTGAATGGAAAAACACACAATGTCAGTGTGCTTCAGTTCTCCACAAGAGGGCAGAATCTGAACACACAAATCAAAGCATCTCAGTACAGTGACTCATCATCATCAAGGTTTATATTTACTAAAATTGCGTTATTTTTTGTCTTGAAAAGCAAACGTAATGTTTTTTTAAAAAAAATCTTTGTGTTTAATAAATATACTGAAAAATATTCTGCTAAAACAGTGAAAATGTCACTAAGGCAAGTAAAGAAAACTAAAAGTTTTATAAAAATAAAACATTATTTAATGTTTTATAAAAAAAAAAAATATTTAATGCTTTATAAAAAACACTTTGCCTTTTGTTTAATAAAAATATAAAAAACAAATATTTTGTTTAAAACACTCAAAATGTTGCCAACGCAATTAAAGCCAACATAATATTTTATAAAAATTATTTAATGCTTCACAGAAATTCTTAGTTTTTTTGTTTCATAAACATACAGACACTTAAAATTATTTTGCTTAAAAACAAACACTGAAAATGTCACTAGGGCAAGTAAAGCAAACTTATTACTTTATAAAAAATTAAATAAATGTATAAAAAAATATAACATTAATAGTTTTATAAATATTATATGCTTTATAACATATTATAT
This sequence comes from Ctenopharyngodon idella, assembly GCF_019924925.1. Taxonomy (NCBI): domain Eukaryota; kingdom Metazoa; phylum Chordata; class Actinopteri; order Cypriniformes; family Xenocyprididae; genus Ctenopharyngodon; species Ctenopharyngodon idella. Next base: position 43,639,027 of record NC_067224.1, read on the forward strand.
GTACATTAATAATATATAATAATATAATAATAAAGCTTTATATGAATACTTGTTTAATAAAAATACTGACACTTAAAAATATTTTGCTGAAAACATTGAAAATGTCACTAGGAAGTAAAGCAAACTAAATGTTTTATAAAAATATTCAGTGCTTTATAAAAAAATACTTTGCTTTTTGTTTAATAAAAATAGTGTCTCGCATAAATATTTTGTTTAAAACATACATTTCAAATGTACACTTAATAAACTTAATATTTTATAAAAATGATTTAATGCTTCATAAAAATTCTTTGTTGTTTTTTTTGTTTAATACGTAAACATTCAGACACTTAAAAATATTTTGCTTAAAAAACACTGAAAATGTCATCAGGCCAAGTAAAGCAAACTTAATGCTTTCTAAAAATTATTTAATGCCTTTTAAAAATAATTAGCTTTTTGTTTAATAAAAACACTGACACTTGAACTAATGAACTACAGACTGGATCAGCAGGAAGTCCTGCAATCTGTAATTTACTGGCAGCAAGTGTGCTGAAATCTGATAGTAGAGAAAGAGGCGCATCACGATATTACTTTCGGGAAAGTTGGTTGGAACTTGGCCAAATAAAGATTCAGCGAAGCAATATGCGGCCAAATGTAATTGTGAAGCATTTCAAGCACTGGAACCTGCTACTGAGCGAAATTAATCTGCGCGGTCACCTGTCGAGAGAGCGCGAGGTGAACTCCTCTCCTTGTGCCGAAGGGCTCAGGTAGATCTCCATGGCGTCTTCGGCCGCTGTGCACGGTGATGACGTCGGCAGATAAACGGCCGTCCACAACTGCAGAGCCCGCGTGTGACATACCGGCTGCAAAACCTGCAAATGAGGCAATCACAAACATTACGACACACAAACCAATTTATTGAACACTGAACTGACTTGATCTGAATAACAACACTATTGTCTTTTTAGAGCTGCTTTATTTGATGAAGTTTGATTCTGTTATTTTCCTGTTTATTACTGTGAAGCTGCTTTGAAACAATCTGTACTGTTTGAAGCACTACAGAAATAAAGCTGACTTGACTTTATGTGTGTGTTTGTATCCTGTGCTGACCATATCATGGCAGGGGATGTAGAGGAAGTTCTGGAAGTTCTTGTTGCCGGTGCGGAGGAGTGACCAGACGGAGCAGGTGCGTTTATAGACGTTACGAGCCTCTCGCTCTTTCGCGTTGTTGCACAGGAAGGTGCCGTACAGACAGGAGTATGTGTGCTGAACCAGTTTCACCTAGAATAAATTAGTTAATTAGCATAAAATTAGAAAACAACAACGTCTGAATGTGACCTACAGATAATATAAACTGATTATTTATCGTCCCTGCATAATCAGGAAAAAGGGATACATCACAAAGTCAAGATTTGCTCAACGGTTTTAAAATCCACATTTTCTGCTCCAAAATTATTATAAACATCCAATAATAATAATAATTCAAAAATCAATCATAATATAACAGACATTACAAAAGTACCATGTTTACTTGTTATTCACAAAATCTTTAACAACATTTGTGAATGAGTGTTTTTATATTTCTCCATCAAGTTCACCGTCTTTTGGTCTGATTTTCAAAAAGCTTTTTTTTTTTGCTTCAATTCCAAGTTTGTAGTGTTGTGATGCTCCTCGTAGATGATTGGTTTGGTTCATGGCTTATAACCCTTTAACAAAGACTATTTTAAAATCCCTATGGGGAAAAAAATAACTTCCGAAACCAGCTCCGATTAAAAAAGGGGGCGGGCCCTAATGCACTTTATGCCCCGCCCTACAGTAAATAAAAGTAAAGGCTACGTACCAGAAAGGCCTCGTTGAACTCAAACAGGCAGGGGAACTGCTTCAAGAGCTGATGAACACAGTCCAGCCACTGCAGGAACACCGGACACTGTTCACTCACATCGTCACTGTTCTCCTGATGACCGCAGCGGTCCGCAAACTTGTGACCGTAATCCAACCACTCGGTCTCTACCAGCACCTGAAAACCCTGCGGACACAATCGGAAAGTATTGTAAATGTATTATTCAGTAATATTAATTTAACTGCACTGACATTATCAGATGAGAACAAAAGGTTGTTGAAAACCCCTGGACAGGAGCAGGACTCCTTCACATTTACCTCTATGGTTCTGTAGAAGGGATCCAGAAGGATCTTTGCAAGGGCCACAATCTGAGGGGTCCGATCCCAGCCGTCTGAGCAGTGAACCAGCACCGGACGTCCATCCCGCTCCACCGCAGAGCAAACCAGAGTGGCGGCTTTCAGCATGACGGACAGATGCTGGAGCCAACGGGTGCTTTCCAGAGCGGAGAGCCAGCTGGAGAGAGCCAACGGGAGATTCGGGTTACAAAAGTCAAAATGCAACTTGATAGAGACAATGTACGTGCAGAGAGAGCTAAAAATAACTTCAGATGTCCTTGAAATGTTCTCAGCTCAGGTTATTCTTTAAAGTTAATACTTCAGATTGACTGAAAAACTTGATTGCTAAATGGAAAATTGGGTGACACTATACTTGAAGCCTTTATAAATAATGCAATATAAACTTATTTTTAATGCATTAATTATGCCATGTAATGCACCTTATAATGCATTAATAATCATAACCTCAGTTATAATACACACGACAAGCAAAGTCAAATATAATGCATTTTAACTTGGATTACAATTATTTATGGATATTTATATAAAAGATATAATGCATTACAATGTACATTATGAATACCTTTATAATGCATTATACAAAAAGGCCTTGTTAATGAAAATTGCTGCATTCGATGCTTTAAAACTGCACTGAAGTTCATTTTGAACACTTCAGAAAGCTAGAAACAAAATCAAACCGAACCAAATGTTAAATATTATAAAGCATATGCATATATAGGCCTATATATGTACAGTATATGCTTTATAGTATTTAAATATAAATAGAATATAAATTATTTAAATAGAAATATACACTCTACCGTTCAAAAGTTTGGGGTCAGTATTTTTTTTTTTTTTTAATAATGTTTTTCAGCAAGGATGGATGAAATTGATAAAGTGTCAGTAAAGACATTTATAATGTTACAAAAGATTTATGTTTCCTGTGAAAAAAAATGTTTCCACAAAAATATGAAGCAGCACAACTGTTTTCAACATTGATAATAATCAGAAATGTTTCTTGAGCAGTAAATCAGCATATTAGAATGATTTCTGAAGGATCATGTGACACTGAAGACTGGAGTAATGATGCTGAAAATTCAGCTTTGATCACAGGAATAAATTACATTTTACTACATATTCACATAGAAAACAGCTGTTTTAAATTGTAATAATATTTCACATTTTTACTGTATTTTTGATCAAATAAATGCAGCCACGGTGAGCAGAAGAGGCTCTTTCAAAATCATTTGCAAAATCAAAATCGTCTTACCAACCCCAAACGTTTGAACAGGAGTGTATATTAATTTCAGCATGGCGATGCAGCACTTACTTGCCGGGATCTGGGATCTGACTGCAAACCGCTCGAAGCGACTGAAAGCTGTTTCTGATGGAGTGGATGTTGGCCATGCCCATAAACATCACCTCACAGTTGGGATAGTACTCTAAAAGCACAAATAAACCAGAGAGGAAACAGACTTCAGTCAACAAACAAACAAAAATTTATGCAATATCCCAAAAAAGGCGGATGGAAACAGCTAATGTCGTGCAACAATGTCAAGAGATTTACTACAGAGAGTCTGTCATGAGTTGACCAGCACTAACCTTCACACTCGCAGCCTCCTCCTTTGGCACGGTTTGCCACGGCGGCGGTGTACGAACGGGCATCGAGAATCAGTAACTTCTGGGCCGCGGCGCTGGCGTCAGGAGCGGGACATCCCGTCAGAGATGAGTCTGAGGACAAGACAGAGTGGATCGATTAGAAAGGAATACTGACATACTGCCTACTACATACTACACTGCATGAACGGCATACCATGAACAGGTCTGGGGGCAAAAATGGCATCAAAATGAACAAAAATGTCCCCCAAATTGAAGATAAGGGGGCAAAATAATATCAGTACTGCTTTACAAAAAGGTCCTATTAGTTAACGATAGTTAATGCATTATTAACATTAACAACAAGCAATACATTTGTTACAATATTCATTAAACTGCTAATGTTAGTTGATAAAAATACATTGTTAGTTTATGTTAAGTAATGTTAACAAATGAAACCTTACTGTAAAGTGTTACCAAAATATCAATATTACAACATCAAAGGCAATAATCGACAATAATGATTTTTTGTCATAATACTGCAGTCCTAGCCTTTTAACGAGTTCCTGTTTTTTCATTTTATAATGTATATACTTAGGTTTGTAGGCTATTTACTTCATGCAACTGCTGTGTAAATACACCTATGCCACTTTTGAACAGTCTATAATTGTAAAAGCATTTGACATAAGCCAACAGATACATTTATTAAGGTCCTGGTAATTATTAAAATTTCCCTTGTGCAAATGCAAATATTGCCCCTTAATGTGAAAAGTTAATTTCTGCAGCACAACAGAGTCGCCCCATAAGACTCATTTTAATGCAACGCAAATGCAGTTATAATTCTTCAGTCTGTCCCGCTGGAAAAATAAATGACGGCTGCATGCGGAGAAACTTCTGGCATCACGACAGCACTGATACTTTCTGCACAAGACAGCCAATTCACTTAGGACCATTAAGATGAGAGAGACTTTACAGAGGCCAGCCAAAACTGGACCAGAAGAGTCCAGAGATGAGTCTTGACTCAGCAAAAACACTGACACGCCTGCATTCGGTGGAACACATCTAATTAAAAAGAGTGATTGCATAAAGTAATGTAACTCAGGATAAATGATTATTGGAACAGAACCGCCCTGAACAGAATAAATGAATCAATTACATTTTATGTAGAAGATAAGTGGGGCTTGTTTATCCAAATCTCTCCACCGTTCACCGTACAATAAATAAATACAGATAACATGGCTGGTTTTCAAAGAGTAATGCGGCACATGCACGCTACGTAAAGTCTGTGCAATGCATTTATACACTCTGTCCTAGAGCAACAATATTCATAGTACACGATGCCAGGTTTAGTAAAACAAAAACAGATTAGTAAACAAGCTAGAGCAGAGGTGAATGAGTTTTTGTTTGGAGTTCGTTTTTATAAACAGGAGTCATGTAAGTGCCTTGGTTAATAGCTGCAAAGTTAAGACGCTCAAAGTTCAGTGCAAAGGGAGATATTTTCTTTTACAGAAATTGATTTTTAAGGACTACAACAAGCAGCTGGTAGGGACTACAACGAGCTTCTTCATGAGTTAGTGACATCACTAACCCTAAAATTTACATAAACCCCGCCCTCAAGAACACACAACAAGGCCATGTTGGGCTGCTTTAGAGAAGAGGAAGAGTTGCTGTAGTAGAGTGTTGTTGACATGCCGTCATTTTACGCCGGACTGCTTCACAAACGAGGGTCAATTCAACGCTGGATTTGCACAAAAGATTAACATGACGGCACATGCTAGTGGATGAGTTGAATCAACTCCACAGCAACTACATAAATTTATCCACTAACCATTCAGAAACGTCCAGTTTCATTCTAAAAGTTGTAACTTCTTCCTGAGTCTCTCCATCAGTGTCGACTCCGGTTTGAACAATGTAAGGCTGAGGCAATCCTCATTTTGGCTGCGTGAGATTCACCAGCTTTGTTGTTGTTGAGCAACCGAAGCGCGAGCTGTTAAAGCTCCGTCCTCTTCTGGAAAGGGGGCCGGGAGCAGCAGCTTATTTGCATTTAAAGGGACACACACTACAACTGCGTGTTTTTGCTCACACCCAATAGGGGCAAATTTGACAAGCTATAATAAATGATCTGTGGGGTATTTTGAGCTGAAACTTCACAGACACATTCTGGGGACACCAGAGACTTATATTACATCTTGTGAAAAGGGGCATTATGGGCCCCCTTTAACGCATTTCTGCAGACCATCAGACAGTTTCATCCATTCGCAGAGCGTCTGATTTTGAGGATGTTGGCATTGGCCCTCAACTCATTAGATGGTGCGTAATTAGAGTGCATTTACTCTTCAACTGCGCAAAAAAAACTCCTGCCAAATTCTCTCTCAGACAACAGCCTGCAAACTCATTTCCATCTGCTTCTGGAGGTCAGTCTGCAGTCGAGTCAGAGGCACCTCTGCCCATCTCATTCCCAAACAGACATTGGCAGTGTCAGAGAGGAAATGGCCATAATTGAGTGTTTCAACCAGTTTTCCCATGGCAAAACCCATGATTCTTAGCAATAAGGTTGGCGCAAGCCATTCATCTGCAGTCCAACACAGTAATTGTCTCTATATGGGTTTACGCTCTTCATTTGTGGGAAAGAACGAGGGTGAGAATGCATTTTAAAACAGAAACTAATTACAGATGGCATTTCCTCCCCCAACACATATACAGTAATTATCTGACAGAGAAAGGATTCAATGGTCTAAAAGACGACTATTTGGAAAACTGGGATTTGAAACTTTTGGATAAAGTCCATGAATATAACAGAAATGCTTTGTTGAAATGCTCACTGATTCATGTTTGTACTTACAGGCTTTAAATGCATTTCTAATGCATGGAATATATTCACAGACTCATTTACCACAACTGTAATTCTGCAATATTATTACCCCAATTAACAAAACCCCAACCAATTACATACAATAAAGAGATAAGAGATACAACGTTTGATCTCAAAAATGTATTAGTAAATGTTGAGATTAACATTAACTAAGATTAATACAGGCTGTAGAGGTATTGATCATTGTTAGTTCATATTTAATGAAACTAACTATGTAGTGCAGCAGGAATCAGAGTTCACTGATCACGTGACGAGATGACTGACAAGACCATGACGGAAGAATCGTTGCACAACAGTGCCTAAAAGCATCTGACAAATGTCGCTCCCTATTCACAGAGTACACACGATCGCAAAAGCGAAAGTAAAACGCGAATGCGCATTCAAACGCGATTTTATGCATGCTCCCTGATGCATGCATACATCTCCCAATACGAAAGCTATCTTAGGCTGGGTGTAGCTGTAACCATCTCTTAGCTCTGGATCATGCTTGAAGAAACATTTGGTCTCTATTTGCACTTTGAATATTCAGAATGTATTATGATTATGGTTGCACCTTTTACATTCACAAACAGCTCTATTACACACTGCATGAAAGTGAATATCTGGAAAAGCATAATAGCGCCACTTTAAAACAAAAGGTCAGTGTTTTGTCAGCGACTTACCGAAGTCACTGTCGGACGAGTCCGGTCCATCTCCTCTGGTCCTGCAGGCCCGCGGCCCGGCGTCCAGCTGACAGGCCTTCGCTATCGACGTCACCAGATACTCGTCCTCAGTGTTCCTCCAACCCCACCAGCTGATCTCCGGCTGACTGCAGCGGGCGATGACCGCCCCGTTACGCTGGTGCCTGACGGAAAACACGATTAACAGACCCCAATCAGAGATCAATCAGTCGCTGTCAGGGGTGCATTTTTAATTTGACAGAGATGGAAATAAGGCTGGAAATGACTGCAGGAGGACAGGCGAGCAGCTTCTCTCACCTGTAAACCACCACAGGAATTCTCTTCCAGGACCTGAAGGAGGCCACGCTCTCCAGCTCTTTATCTGTGATCCAGACGGGCACCAGCAGCTTCTGAGGGTAGCTCGAACACAACCTACAAGACAGAACGACAAGAGTTAGACACTGAAACTGACAGACTGTCAGAACCAATTTCAATTCCACAGCAAAAACAAATTATTTATTATTATATAAACGCTGTATCATCAGCAGGTGTTTTCAGCCTTTGCCGCCTCACTATGAGGACATGAATGCATGAACTTCATCTCCAGAGCCACTCTGAGAGTCACTTCATGAGCATTTTACTGTTTGATTTGAGAAAAAATATCGTCATATCATAAACTTAAAGGGTTTCACGACAACCTGTCAAAATAAAAGTTCGGTTTAACTTTAAGAAATTGTTACACAAATATATTACAATTTAGTCTCAATTTAATAATAATACTAACACTAATAATAATAATAATAGTAATATATTATTAAAACTTTATTTTCAAAAAGAAATAATCAGTTTTCTTTAAAGTTTTAATTTTAACAGTAAAGCTCTGTTGTGCAGCACTTTGTTTGACAAAAAAGTTTAATGTCATGATTAAAAGAAATTCATGAAATAAAAGAAAAAAATGTTTTATGCCTTCACTTGAAAGATTAAAATACACTCACCAGAAAAATTTAAAAAAAAAAAAAAAAAAAAAAAAAAAAAGAAAGAAATGATTTTTTTTTTTTTTTTTTTTTAGAAAAATAACATTTTATTGTTTTTATGAATTCAATTAATTAGACATGTTTTTTGATTATTAAAATGTAATTAAACCATTAAAATGGAATCCAGAAAACAGAATTTGGTAAATAAATAAATAAACAAAAAAAAACAGAATTTGAGGGGTGAAAAAATAAAACGCATTTCATAAGGCCCTAAAAACGTAATTTTTGTTCAACTTTTAATGAAATTGTTGGTAAATTGTATAAGTTTCATGATCTCAATTAATTATACATGCTTTCTGATTACTAAAATTAAATTAAACAATTAAAATGGAGTCAAAAAAAAATTGAAACGGGGAAAAAAAAAAAAAAAAAAAAACAGAATCCAGAAAAAATAAAACTGGATTTAAAATTTAAATTTGGAAAAAAATAAAACTGAATTTGGGAAAAAATAAAATGGATTTCATAGGGCCATAATTAGTCCTTTCAGTGTGACATCTGATAAAAAAAACAACAAAAAAAAAACAAAACAACAACAACAACAACAACAACAACAAAAAAAAAAATAATATTTTTGAAAAAATCCATTAATGACATTTCTGAATAAAACCATTGCCTAATATCATATCTAATATCATAAATTCAATAAAACATGCTTTATATTATTTAATAAAATCGATAAACAATACAATAATATTTAATTGTTTTAAATAAATATTACATACTAGCAATTCTCCATAGTTTAATAAATATATGTTTACAAACCAAGATATTTGGATAACCAAGCTGCTTTGAAACACTGTGTAAATGTGAAAAGCGCTATATAAATAAAATGGACTTGATGTTTAATAAAGTATTTCCAAGTTAATTAAAACAACGTCATCATGTATCTTTGAAGTATTTTAAACAAACATTGCTTAAGTTTGTAATTGTTCAGGTGAGTGATTTTCTCTTCTATTACTGTTGTTTAAATAATAATATTAACATCATAATTGACAGCAATTCTGATTTCTGTCCTATCAGTTTATATTCACTCAACACACACCAACAAACTTAACACCTTTTGACCATGAAGTGCATTAAACTGCCATACATGAAAGTATCTGAACATCAAAAACAACATAAGATGAGGATTGAAGTCATTTTCTCCCTCTCGTCTCATTCTGATGTTCAGATCAATCACACCATCTCCGTCTCATGCCCGCTGTGTGTCTGTCTCACCCTCAAATGACAAAACTCAGTCCAATTATTTCCTGACATCCTCAATGACCGACCTTACACACACACACGAGTCTGTCTGATGTGACTCATGTGACGCAGCAGGTTCAGGTTGGCTTTAATTATCCATCTCACAGCACGTCTCCCACCGGCTGCATCAGTGAGGACATGTTACATTGTACACAAAATGAATGATTTTTGCTATACCATAACCTACACTTACAGCAAAACACAATCAGGTTGTTTTATGAACATCTGAAATCTGATGCTGTTTTTGTGCTCTACTAGAACAGGTTTTCCTGCTTGAATGTTCATTATTTTCCTCCTATTCTCCATTGTTGCAGCTCCTCTCTTCCCAGTCTGTCAGTAACGCTTTGTTTAGTTCCTGTCTCTATGAAGCCCCTCCTTCTGAAAAGCACAATGTGCTCTGATTGGTCGGCTGGAGCAGTGTGTTTTGATGGGTCAAGTGCTTTGAGTGTGTTTGGGAAATGTCCCGCCCCTTTCCATAACCGCCAGTTTCAACACACTACTAACTAACTCAACCAGGCCCCGCCCCTTTATTTTGGATGGGAATTATTTAAATGGGGAATATTGTGACGTGTTTGTTCCCGGAAGAAAACTCAAGACTACAATGGAGGCGTTTCAGGAAGTTACATCACCACACTTCAATCTTACTTGTAGTTGCTGTTGATATCAGACACTCTCCAGGCGTTTTGCATGTCAAAACCCATCCGCTTCACCTCCACCTCCATCCTGTGCCGCACATGATCACCTGAGAGAAACCAACGACACGGTTTCTGAATGCAAGTCTGGATTAAATGACATTTTATAAAGTTTATCTAGAAATGAGGATGTGCGTTTAATGCCGCCTGTGTCAGGGTTACTACAGTTAAAACCTGAAATGTAAAACTACAGCAGCATCTCAACGACACTGAGATAGCACAGGTGTGTGTACCTGGTCTGCACAGGTGCAGGTGCTGGTCTTCATCGTCTGTGTTTCCTCCTAAACACCAGGCGTGGTACGCCAGCGCAAACAGCTCCTCCAGACGGGCGGGATGAGCGATCGCTCTGTTCAAGCGCTTCAGCCACTCCTCGCACTGCTTGAACGTCGAGAAATGACACCTGACACGCAAAACAACACGGATTACAGCGGATTCCTCTCGTGAGAGACAGAAACATGTGCAGCATACTGAAAGCTGAGAGGGACAATAACACTTTACAATAAGGTGTCATTTGATAACATTAGTTAATGCATTAACATGAAGTAACAATGAGTAATATATTAATCACAGCCTTCATTAACCTTTGTTAATGTCACTTACTTTTCATATTTATGTTAGTTCACAGTGCATTAACTAATGTTAACAGATACAACTTCTGACCTTAAAAAAGAACTACATTTTCCTTATTTCACACCCCTGACCAGGTGTGTGTGTGTGTGTGTGAGAGTGTGTCAGTGAGTGTGTGTGTGTGTGTGTGTGTGTGTGTGTCAGTGTGCATGTGTGAGAGTCTGTGTGTGTTTGTGTATGTGTAAGTGAGAGAGAAGTGTGTGAGAGAGTGTGTGTCTGAGTGTGAGTGAGAGAGTGTGTGTGAGAGAGTGTGTGTCTGAGTGTCAGTGTCAGTGTGTGAAAGAAAGAAAGAGAGAGAGAGAGAGAGAAAGAGAGAGTGTGTGTGTGTGTGTGTGTGTCTGCGTGTGTGTGTGACAGAGAGTGTGTGAGAGTGTGTCTAAGTGTGAGTCTGTGTGTCTGAGTGTGAGTATCAGAGTGTGTGTGTGTGAGAGAGAGAGTGAGAGTGCGTGTGTGTGTGTGTGAGAGAGTGCGTGTCTGAGTGTGAGTGTGTGTGAGAGAGTGAGTGAGTGTCTGTGTGTGTGAGAGAGAGTGAGTGAGTGTCTGTGTGTGTGAGAGAGAGAGTGCGTGTGTGTGTCAGAGAGCGTGGGTGAGTGTGAGAGAGAGAGTGTGTGTCTGAGTGTGTGTGTGAGAGAAAGAGTGCGTGTGTGTGTGTGTCTGAGAGAGTGTGGGTGTGTGTGAGAGAGAGAGTGCGTGTGGGTGTGTGTGAGAGAGAGAGTGTGTGTGTCTGAGTGTGTGTATTACAGTATGTCCTGTCTGATGTGAGGAATCTGATCTACTCTATGCAACAGACAATCTTCAGCGAAACGACACAAATGTGATAAGATGAAAGATGGAGGTCAGATTAAAAAGAACCAATTAGTTCAATGACCTGCAGTGAGCAGCAGGAGGAAGTCAAAGGTCAAAGACTAACCGACTCTGTGTGTGTGTGTGTGTGTGTGTGTGTGTGTGTGTGTGTGTGTGTGTGTATTACCTCACTACTTTAGAGTCTTTGCAGATGATGTGTAGCTGGAACATATCTCTGCTCTCAACGCCCTCAATGAGCCTCAGAGGAACCTGCACACACACACAATCAGCCAATCAGAGAGCAGAAGACTCCATCACATGACTGCATCAACCAATCATGAGCATCAAACTACATACACATGCAACAATGTAACAAATGTAATTCTCAACCTGCAACAATGTAACAAACCGTTTTAAAAGTAACTCTTGCCCATCAGATGCAGAACAAAACAAGTAGAATTAAAGCTTTCATAGTTATATAATATATACTTTATTTATAATATAATTACATAATATTTTATATTATATTATATTATATTATATTATATATTACATATACACAATTAATCAGCATATTCGAATGATTTCTGAAGGATCATGTGACACTGAAGACTGGAGTAATGATGCTGAAAATTCAGCTTTGATCACAGGAATAAATTTCATTTTAAAATATATTCACATAGAAAACAGTTCTTTTAAATTATTATAATTTTTCACAATATTACTGTTTTCTGTGTATTTTTGATTAAATAAATGCAGCCTTGGTGAGCAGAAGAGACGTCTTTTTTAAAATCGTTGAAATATATTTACTGCACACTATAATATAATGACATAAAAGGCGTTAATAGTCTCAAAAGTTAGTCTTAATTTATTATAACATTGTCTGCCCTGTTAATAATATTATATAACGTAATAAAATATAATATAATATATAGCTTGAATCCTAATATCCAGACTGCATCAATGTGAGAAACTAAGAGAAACATCAAAACAAACAGTAACGGGGGAAACAAAGACATGAAATGTAGGGATGAAGAGGTCAGAGGTGAGGGTGCAGATTACTCACAGAAATCTCACTGTCCACACCAGGATACATCTACAACACCAGCACAGACACCGACACAGGGATGAGGAGGAGGACAGGAAGAGGAAGAGAGGGTGGGGGAAAAAAAAAGAGGGAGATGAAAAGGTGACTCAGCAAAACGAGCAAACAAAGAGGAGGATATAAATGGAAGGGTATGAAAAATGTACAAAGACAGAGAGAGAGAGAGAAAAGTTGCTGAAGTTGTGTATAAAGAATTGTTAAAAAGAGCCTTAAATCTCAGGGTCACATGATGCTCTAAGTGCAAATGATTCTGGGCAGTATCATGCTTAAATGAACATACTGTTAACATAATGCAGATTATGACAATATTTCGTCTCATCCCTCTTTTTTTTGTAGAAAATATGGACGTGTATGTGATCAGAATGAACCTCATACGTGTTAAAGGATCAAATACTGTCAGAGCGACATGACGATTATCAGCAAGTTGATCCGAGTGCTCCGGTGAACGCGAGTCGACGAGGGCAGACGGGCTTTTGAACCGCAGGAGAAACTGTACATGATCAGCAGGATGAGTGACGGTCAGACCGCAGACACTAACAGACAATTTAACAAACATCCAGAAGGAACAACAGGTCAAAGAACTCTAAAAATGCCTGTCCTTCAGACATGAAGAGTCGACACAGAAATAGTGCAGGGCGCAGACGGGGTCACTCACGGCAGCGTTTGAACACACGTACGAGATAAGAGGCTTTTCTCCTCACGCTGAAGATGCGTTTATACCGACAGACATCAACAAATCACTGCTGACGACTACAGTGTCCAGTTATAGCAGTCACACATCGTCACTCATGTTTTAAAAAAAATAAAATAAAATAAATAATATTATAGTATGCATGTATTTTTTTATATATGTATAAAGTTTTTGTATTTATATACTTGAATTATATATTTTTTTCCATCCACTTAAGAAAATTTACCTGCCAAAAATATTTTTTACCAGCCATAACACAAGTTATGACTCCCAAAATTATTAGTATGCTGTCACTTTAAGACCAAATGCACACACGGATCATGCGTTTTGTGTTTGCATTCACTTAAGACATAACCGACTATGTTTACTAGCATACTCGCCAAAACAGGCATTTTTTTGACATAATTTTGAGTGAATTTGTCCACTGAAGCGCAGGAAGGCATGAAAGAGAGCTCAACTTCGCACGCTATTTGAGAGACGTGGCTTTCAGGTCACGTTTGTTCACGTTCATGTCGTCACAACATTGGATTGTTAGAATTCAAAAAAATTGTTAAACTGGCGACTGACACCGTTTCATTCACTCACCAACGCCGATTTTTACTCGTATGTCATAATAAAGCGAAAACAAATATTTTAGAAATGTGTCAAAAACTTTTTACTAAAACTAAAACATTTATTGTCACTTATTAGGCAAATAAACTGAAACAAATAGTCTTTTTTTCACACATAATAACCAAAAAATATATTTTATTTTTATTTTGTATGGCCTCGATAACAGCTTGTATTCTTACTAGCATTGTTTTTATGTACTTGTCCACAGTCTCTGTTGTTACTGACTTCCAAATAGTTTCTAGTTGTTCCCAAACACTTGCTTTTGATGAAACTTTTGTGCGATCTATCTTTAAATCCATTAAATCCCAACAATAATTATATTGTAGCATTAGAAACACTACTGTGACTAAAGAGCTTACACACACTGGTGGATTAACCATTACAGAAACAAAAAAAATGATTTGTTAATCACCAATACTGTTCGTTTAGAGCAGCAAACCTTACATTGGGTGGCGCTCTAATAAATTTGTTAAGCACTTGGATATGGCAATAGCATAGAAAGTAAATCAAGACATTAATAATGCTAACGGATGGTAAAGAAAGAGAGTGAGTGCACGCTGTGCTATTAAATATAAAATATGATAGAGCAATAATATGAACAGTGAAGGTAACAGTAGCTCCTACAATTTTAACAAGCATAATTAGGCATTAAAAAAATAACTGAAGCAAATGCTAAGCCAACTAATTTATCAAAACGTCATAACTACTGCTCTGCTAACAGCGCCAAACAAAACAGGAAAAATACGGCTGTTTCAAAACAGTTTTCTTGAACACGGCAGCTAAACTACACAACTACTCTAAACTTCAACTTCACTCAAGTCAGAACAGCGATGACAGCAGCAGCAGTTTTCCTGCTCGAAGCCAAGGGAGGTTGTGGGTGGAAAGAAAGAGAAAAAAAAAGAGGCCTGTGTGCCAACATGAGCTCAGTCTCTGTTCAGACCTCCCAGAGCTCTGAGGTCAAAGGCTGGAGAAATCAAACCAGTGCCCAGAGAACGGCTCTTTTACTGAGATAAGAGGAGACGCGCCCCTCAGCAGGCAAAACAAAGACTTCAACAGCTGGACGACTATGAAAGGAGCTGCAGCAGAGTTTGAACTGTGATTCAGTGAGCTGAACTCTTTCATTTGTGTTGTCGGCGCTCTTACGTTGATGATGGAGTCTTTGAATTTGATGTGAAGTCTGTAGTTGGAGATGGCGATGATGGCATCGTCCGCTCGACCCAGAAACTCCACCCACTCGCCCTGCAGGACAGGGAACGGGACCTGGAGAGACAAAGACAACAATATGGCATTGAACACAGTTATAGGACAGAAAGGTTGGCACAGAAATTCATATCTCTTTGTTGGTTTGTTTTTATTCTACACATCTAAATCCGTTTGTCTGTTGTGGTTTGAATGTGGTTCTCTCAGCTTCTGAAGTTTGAACTAAGAGAAGCTGTTTTTCTGTAGCTTTGCATCACCTCTGCTTCCAATTTTCCTTTCCCATAATGCCATCTGTGCCAGCGGCTTGTGTGGTTGCCCAGTCAATGCCCTGCACTGAGCTCTCAGTAAACAGGACATTAAAAACCTTCAAACTCCAAACACTGGAGTGGTTCAGGCTGTATTTAAGAGGTTCTTACTACAAAGTTAACAAGGCAACGTTTGTCTTTCCAGCTTTTTCTGAAGGCATATACTGCATTAGGCATAAAGTGTGTGATTTCTGTCCAAAACAGAATTGCAATGTGTTTAAAGGGGTCCCTGATTATGACTTGACTTTTTTAACTTTAGTTAGTGTGTAATGTTGCTGTTTGATCATAAACAACATCTGCAAAGTTACGACGCTCCAAGTTCAATGCAAAGTGAGATATTTTCTTTTACAGAAATCGCTTTTTAAAGACTACAACAAATGGCTGTTAGGGACTACAACGAGCTTCTTCCTGGGTTAGTGACATCACAAACCCCAAAATTTACATAAATCCCGCCCCCGAGAACACACAACAAAGGGGGTGAGGCCATGTTGGGCTGAATCAACTCCACAGCAACTACATAAATTTATCCACTAACCATTCAGAAACGTCCAGTTTCATTCTAAAAGTTGTAACTTCTTCCTGAGTCTCTCCATCAGTGTCGACTCCGGTTTGAACAATGTAAGGCTGAACACCGTTACTGACAATCCTCATTTTGGCTGCGTGAGATTCTCCAGCTTTGTTGTTGTTGAGCAACCGAAGCGTGAGCTGTTAAAGCTCCGCCCTCTTCTGGAAAGGGGGCCCGGAAGCAGCAGCTCATTTGCATTTAAAGGGACACACACAAAAACAGCGTGTTTTTGTATATATTTATATTAGGGCTGTTGATTTAACTGAAAAAATAATGTGTTAAAAAACGCATTTAACACACTTGCCCCACCCCAGACCTACATTGGCCATCTGTCATTTCATACAGTTGATTGGTGACAAATATGAAGTACGGCAACAACTCACTGCGTGATGGAGCCTATAGAATTACAGTTAGAATGACCCTAAAATTCAAGATACGCCCCGTTTGAGTTTTTGTCTAATATTTACATCATATGATATAGTTAAGGTACATCATGAGCAATGTGTAACTTTTCGGCTGAATCATGCTCTACATTTTCCCATGAAATATTCTATTTCACTCAAAAACACATTACAGTACAAAGCAAAATGGTTTGTGACCAGCATTTCATGCTGACTTTAACACAGCCAAAGCGTGCACACGATCATGCACAAACGTGTCTTCTGTCTACCCTTGACTGCTTCCTTTCTAGGGATTGTGAAGCCGTCTCACACTCAGCGCTGTATGATTCAGTCTGTAATGTGGAGGCCAAAAACAGCACGTCCACATGAGATCTTACTCATCAACTTCCTACTGTTACTCCGTCTCTCTACACGTCTGCACAGCCGGTACCGTCACCGAGTCTGTCCTACTTGGGGGACAAAGACGGCGAAAGATGACCTTGCCTAGAAAGACATCTGGGTAAGACGTACAAATGTGATGTATGCTAATACAGACATGAAAGTGGAGTAAAGAAAAAAAAAAAAAAAAAAAAAAAAAACCATAAAAGGGGGCCTATTATGCCCCTTTCACAATATGTAATATAAGTCTCTGGTGTCTCCAGAATGTGTCTGTGAAGTTTCAGCTCAAAATACCCCACAGATCATTTATTATAGCTTGTCAAATTTGCCCCTATTTAAACTACACATAGTTTTTGTGTGTGTCCCTTTAAATGCAAATGAGCTGCTGCTCCCGGCCCCCTTTCCAGAAGAGGGCGGAGCTTTAACAGCTCACGCTTCGGATGCTCAACAACAACAAAGCTGGAGAATCTCACACAGCCAAAATGAGGATTGTCAGTAACTGTGTTCAGCCTTACATTGTTCAAACTTTGAGCGTCTTAACTTTGCAGATGTTGTTTATGCTCAAACAGCAACATTACACACTAACTAAAGTTAAAAAAGTGAAATCATAATTAACCACCCCTTTAAAGATATAAATGCACATAAAATCAAATCACATGCTTAGTGCCTGTTATTCCATCTTTCATCAAAATATAATAACTTGCTCTCTGAAATTACTTTCCTTCAAGAGCTGCCATAATGTCTAGAGCCTACATATTAATAACTCGATACTTTTAATCAAACCTTTATGAATGAAATCAAGACTTGCACTCTATTATTAAGGTTATGAGTATGTGTGCTCTGTGTGTGTGTGTGTGTGTGTGTGTGTGTGTGTGTGTGTGTGTGTGTGTGTGTGTGTGTGTGTGTGTGTGTGTGTGTCTCGACCTGCAAGATAATAAACGTCCAAGTGACTGATAACAGCATGTCAGGAGAATATATACAGTCATATCACATCCATCTTTCAGGAATTACTGCGAACCCACAGCAGAATGGAGTCATTGTCCTCAGATTTACACCAGCCATATTTAAAAGATATTTATAGGCAATTTTATATTTGTACTCCAGTGTCCACAAGTGAACTTTAGAAAAAAAATAAAATGCTAGGAACATGGAGAATGTGTACAGAGAAATAAAGCATCATGGTGTCTAAGCGCTGGTGCATTCTGCTGCTGTAATGCTGATCTATGGGAAACTGCATCCATATTTCATGGAGCTGCGTGCCAACCGAGTGACACACTACGAGCCATGAAAGCAGCGCTGCTTCAAAGGGATCAGGTGAGCACTCGGAGAACGACTTCTACCGCGGATCTTCACAGAGAGAGTCTGACAACACACGCAACGGAGAACTCAACGCAGCACGAGCGCGACTCCAAATACACATCACATGTGGTCCAAATAAACAAAGACGGAAGGATGTGTGACTCAAAATCAGACTCGAACCCCAGCGCGCTTGCATTAGTGACAGCCGTATTTTATCTTTTGGTGAAAACAGTCATTGTACAAAATTTATGAGCACAGATTCATGGCATCATTATCAGGATCCCTTCACATTTAACAACGACGTGCACATCTTTACATCTGCATCCCAATGCAACTGGATGCATGTGATCATCTTTAAGGACAAATACTTAAACCCGCTTAAAAATCATGCAGAACTGCATGTGAGACCGTAATGTCACCAAATACAGAAACATGTGGGATAATTTTCATTCTCTTTTTAAATGCATCTAGATCACCAAAACTGATCCACCAAGATCCAGATACAAATGGGATTTTAACGAACTGTAATGCAGATACTGAACATTCAAGTATTGTTATATTCATGTATAAATCACTGGGGAGGCACTAAGCACTGCACATACAGTGAATCATAAATGATTTGTGTATCTGGGGATATTAACCAGGACAGCACAATCCACTCCCTCCTGCAGGAACAACGAAAATAAGAAAGTGTGTCAGACAAGCTGGGAGCTGCTTCCATTTGACCCAAGATATTCGGTAAAAAAAAACAAAAAAACAAAACAAAAAAACAAACTCAAAACTGTAACATATTTTGGAAGGTTATGTGCCATTTACACATGTGTAATGAGGTACTGGTTTTATTAAATAATAAAAATAATAATAATAATAATAGAAAAAAAAAAAAAATAATAATAATAATAATAATTAAAAAAATAAAAAATAAAAATAATATAATATAAAATATAAAAGTCCCACCATTGTGCTTTTGAGCACATTACTGTGGAAAAAACTGGTGTGATTAAAAATATATATATATATATATAAAAAATAAATATTAAAATAAAAAATTAAAATAAAATAAAAATACAATATAAAATTTAATAAAAATATAAAAGTCCCACCATTGTGCGTTTGAGCATTAAAAAATGGTTTTAATAAAAGAAACAATAATACAAAAAATAAATACTGAAATAAAATAATATTAAAACAAACAAATACAAAAAATAAAAAAATATATAAAATATAAAGTCTCACCATTATGCTTTTGAGGACATTATTGGGGAAAAAACTGGTTTGATAAATAAATAAATAAGTAAATAAATATTAAAATAAAAAATAAAACAAAATAATATAAAATTTAATAAAAAAAATAAAAATAAAAGTCCCACCATTGTGCTTTTAAGCATGTTACTGAAAAAAATTGGTTTGAAAAGTATAATAAATATTAAAATAAATAAAAATGAAGTGTAATAAAAATATAAAAGTTCCACCATTGTGGTTTTGATTAAAAAAAAAATTAGATTAAAAAAAAAAAAAAATTTAAAATAAAATAAACTAATAAAAAATAAAATAAACATAAAAGTCTCACGCTTGTGCTTTTGAGCATGTTACTCTAGGTACAGTAAGTGTACTGTAAGATGTGCAAAACTCATCACCACAATGCTATGGTGTTATGGGTGATTGCAATGCTGTTGCTAGGGTAATTTGATGGTTGCTAGGGTGCTTGCTGGTTCAAAAGGTATCTAATCCCAAGTCTAAGGGATTGTTTTCCTCACAACACTCCAACATCATGGTGGCCAGTTTTACACGGACAAACATCAACCTTAAAATAATGTGCACTGATGAACCGATCACAGTAAGACCAGGAACATATATTAAGAGTCCTTCATCTGGACTTTAAGTGCTGCATTTAGACTCATAGTTTTATGCAAAGTCATTGAATGAGAGTCAATGTCAAGTTCTCCCGCTCTTGTTCCTGCGTCTGGTCTCTGGTTGTCCCTGCTGTATCAAGTCATTGCTCCGTCCTTTTGATTAATTTCGCTCTTTTCACCTTCTCATCTGTTACCCACCATCTCCCCAATTCATTTCATTTCACTGATATTTCCTTTGTAGTCTGAGGTGTGTTGACCCACTTACTAAGATCATATTATTATTATTATTATTATTATTATTATTCATTATTATACCTTTATTATTATTATTATTATAAAATTATTATTATTAATCATTAAACATTTAGAAAAGGACATGAGGTGAAAAGTGGATATTATCGGTCTGGCGAGTGAAACTGACCTGTAGAGCATCGTCTTCTTTGACCAGCTCTTTCTGGGGGAACAGGTCCCGGGCCTGAATGTACTCCAGGCTGGGCGGTCCCTCCTCACCCTGTGAACACACACACACAACACACACATTATTGCACATGAACTTCATAAAACAAGACAGTTCCGAATCAGAATTCTGATTGGACGAGCCATGTTTGACTTTGAACTTCAATCATCGGAATCTTCAGTTGTTCTTGGCAACCATAAACCAATTTGCTTCTGCCAAATTCTGAGGCCGAATCACATATATCCTGCTGTAGAATGTACATTAACTGTGTCTAACTTCCTCGTGCACACACATGGACAGTGGAAACCTGTGTCTCCCATCTGTTGAGTGACATTTACAGCAGTGACGTATCTGTTCTGCTCCGGTCAGAAAACACAATCAGCCTGAGACTCCTGACTGACGGAGCGTGTGCAGGACAAATCAGCTATTAGCAAGAGATGACAGACAAGCATAACAGCTGTCATCAGAGAAAAACATCAACATCAACCATATTCACTGCATATCAGCATGAGTTATGAGCAATTACTGAATGATTGTTCATGTGACATGCACTAGAGCTGAATGATTTGAGAAGAAAATTGACTTTTCTAGTAAAGATTGCAATTTCGAATTAAAAGAGAGCTCCAGATTTACTATGCTTGTCTGTACGGATACACAAAAAAAATGATTTATCAATAGAACTATAAAATAACTATTATTAGTACTATTTACTATTATTAAATAAAATAACAACAACAACTGTAATAAGTATTATTACATATAATAATCATCTATTATCTATAATAATTATCTATTATCATTTATCATACTATTATTCTTATTATACAGTTATTAATAATAATATTGTTATTTATTATTCTTATTAAAACTATTTTGCAAATAAGAAATTACTTGTAAGAAATTATTTGTAAAAAATATATATATATTAAAAATAATAACTATTATTGTTATTACTACATAAAATATATTATAATTATTATAATAATATAAGTATTATTACTACATATAATCATTATCATTTATTACTATTATTATACAATTATTAATGATGTTATTTTTATTGTTATTAAAACTGTTTTGAAAATAAGAAATTACTTGTAAGAAATTAATTGTAAAATTATAATAAAAAATATAAATGATTATTTATCAATAGGACTATAAAACAATAACTATTATTATTGTTATTATTATTACATATAATAATAATAATAATATAATAATAATAAAAACATACTATACTTAATTATTATACAGTTTTATTTAAAATGTATTTATTATTATTATTAAAACTTTATTTTGAAAATAAGAATTTACAATTGCAAAAATATAATAGAAAAATTACATGAAACAAAATTACATTTTTAATAAAAACTGTTACAATAAATGAGTTTAACTGTAGAATTACAAGCGTGTCCTTGGACTAAACCGTCCTTTCACACAATATTCTCCGCAGGACAGAGTTTCGGAGCTTCAGAAATCGGTCATGGCAGAAGTACGTGTTCAGCGGCATCACGTAGAGGATTAAACATTGATCTAAAGGGACCTTGAGCCGCCGTTCACATCACAGGACGAGGTGAAAGACCTGCAACTGGCATCAGACGTGGCTGAAGAAATAAACCAACTGCCTGACACACACACACACACACACACACACACACCAACTATTAAAACAAGACTGTTTCCAGAACACATTAGCAACGGTCCAGATGTCATATTACTGTGTGAAAAGTATCTGTACAGTCTGATGATTGAGAAACGCAGGTTAACGCAGTGATCTGCACGTTTCATCATTTCTTTCCACTTCTTCATGCAGCGGTTTGGGCATAAATTGCCACACAGGACATGTTAAAGTTTGCAGCCAAATGCGGGTGAATGTTTCACACACATCAGAACCAGGAACCCTTATTTAAGAAAGTATTTTCATGCAAAAGTGGTCACCGAGAAAATACGTAAAGTACGATCACAGCAGCGACCCGAGGTCAAAGGTCAGATCGCACAACGGCTGCGAAAAGACCAAGTGAAACTTTGTAACAAAAACGGTTACTAAATTAATTTGAACTGGGATGAAATCTATTTAATATGTCAAACGAGGAAAGACTAAAATAACTTAACACATTATACGCCTTACATATATTAAAAAGCCATTTAGCCCTGACTATAATCATAATTTGAATGTCATTTCCAGGGTGTAAAAAGTACTGAGAAATTGTACTTAAGTTGAAGTACGGATACTGTAATGCATTTTATTCAATTAAAAGTACCCAAAACATAAAAAGTATCTACATTTAATTGTATTTTAAAGTTGTAAAATTGACTTTTGAAAACAAGAGGTATTAGAGATTTTCTCATTTTAGTATTTGAGGCCAAATTTTTTGTAACGAATCCTGTCAAAAACGGCACTGTTCTGACTATGTAAACCAATATCCTGGGGTGCGTTTCCCGAAAGCATCGTTAGCCAACTATGGTCATAAGTCCCATTGAACTCTATTGGTAACGACGGAACTTGCGACCATAGTTCGCTTTGGGAAACGCACCCCTGAATAGTTTCAGCAGATGATATTTACAGTGGTTTGACATTTGAATATAGTGATTTTTAGACTAATAATCATGAACTGCGTTTACACTGGACTCAAGTTCATCCTTCTACAGCGATGTTATTATAAAAAAACACTTCAAATGATGGGAATAGTACACTAAAAAAAATTAATGTTCTGCCATTTAATCACCCGTGTCTTTCAAAGCCACATTAGGATAAAGAAAAATGCTATTTTTAATGTTAAATAATTGAAGTCACATGACATATACTTTGTACGTTGAAGTCTACATGAAATTGTAATGGGAGTAAAAAGCATTATTTTCAACTGAGTAAAAGTACAAGACAAGTACAGATGCCTCAAAATTACACTCGAGTATAGCAGTGAAGTCACATCTTTCGTACCTTGTTGCTGAAGCATGATTGCATGTTTCTGGCGAAGGTTTAGGAGTGTGTCTTTTGTGTTATCAGTAGGGAGAGACAAAGAGCGAATGACCCAGACACTCCGTCTACGACGTCCCGCAGTCACACACCCTGTCTAACACAGCCAGATGGACAGAGGACACCTTTGTAAGTGTGTGTGTATGTGTGTGTGTGTGTGTGTGTGTGTGTGTGTGTGTGTGTGTGTATGTGCGTGTGTGTGTAAGAGTCTCTAAATTGTAACCCGACTGGCACAACAGCAGCCGAGCCAGCTGTGCCATAAAACACACACACACACACACACACACCCCAGATATTATCAAAACAAACAACTGAGAGACAGACTGGACAGGTCTTTAAACATCACACACAACAGTTTTAGTAACCAATACTTAAACGTTTAAAGTCGGCATTAAATTGAAGTTGCTCTATTGTGCCGTATATCCGAGTGAAACGCTTCACGAACAAGAACAAATGTAGGGCGGAGCTTGATTTTGTCTGTGGGGAATTGATTGGATGGTTGTAGTTTGCTATTGGTGGATCTCATGTGAGTGACAGGTTGCTCCGCCCTCATCATCAGAGAAGAGATGCTGCAAGATGGAGAAGTTATTCTGATTCAAGATTACAAGGAACATGAATTTAAACTAAAATAATGATGTGCACGGATTAATTATTTGTAATGATGCAATATTCCATAAAAAAAAACAAGAAGTCAATTTTGATTTCATTATGACTTTGATATTTGGTCGCCCACATCTCAAATATTCGGATAAATCCTAGCATTCCCTATAGAATGAACAGAGAATATTTATACGCAACATCAAACAAATGCTGAAATAAACTTCAGTTCATGAGATTTTCAGACACATATTTAGAAATATCGATTTAAAGAAAAACACTGTGGCAATACTATGATGCCATTCAAAGGAGTCTCTTCTGCTCACCAAGGCTGCGTTTATTTGATCAAAAATACAGAAAAAAAAAAAACTGTAAAATTCTGAAATATTTTTACAATTTAAAACAGCTGTTTTCTATGTCAATATATATTAAAATATAATTTATTTCTGTGATCAAAGCTGAATTTTCAGCATCAGTCTTCAGAATCACATGATCCTTCAGAAATCATTCTAATATGATGATTTGATGATCAAGAAACATTTATGATTATTATCAGTGTTGAAGTAGAATGTTTTGTAACACTATTAATGTCTTCACTGTCACTTTTCATCAATTTAATGCATCTTTGAATAAAACTATTAATTTCATTAAAAAAAATAAGTATTATGAGTATTTGCATGTCACAAAGCCATAAAATGCTGTAACCCATCTGAACCATAAGTATCATCAACATCATAATTCAATATTTAGACAAATCACTATCACCTGACAGTCTAACCTACAGCACATGAATGCGGGTCTGTTCCTCACACACAGCGGTCACATGACTGCATACGCTGTGTGAACTATTGCTCTGGCACACTGAACGATGCCAGTATGAAGGTGACTGAGGACGTTTCTGCTCAGCCGTGTGTCGTCACAGAAGAACAGAGCGACAGAAGATGCCAACACCCGTCAGACGAGACAGAGGAAGAGGAGGAGCTGCACGCAAAAATGATCATTTAACGCATCATTGTAGAACTTCAGCTGCTACAGTTTCAGAATGTTACAAAATAACAACAAGCAGAATCTAGAAGCATTTAAAATGTAACATTTATCTTTGCAGAGTAAACAAGGCAGAGGTTTTGCTCATAAGATTTTTGATCATCTTACGTCATTATGATTCTCCGGAGCATTTTATAATTAAAGAATGAGAAAGTATCAAGTTAATTTAAATGCACATTTAGAAAAAACATGAAAACCTTCTACTCCTCGCTCCTGCTGAACGTGAATCGCTGCTCACACAGCTGCATGAGACACGCCACACTCCCAGAATCCCCATGGGTTTACTCCCACAATTCCACGGGGCAGACGGTGGCATGTTGCTATGGCAGCACTCTTTGATAGTTGTCATGAAGACACAGGTCATGACGCTCACACGAGAACACTGGCATCTACTGAACCGCCATGAGTCATCTGACTTTATTTCTGCATGTGTTTACATCTATAATGATGATTCAAAACGGGAAAAAAAACAAAACAAAATTCTTTAGAGCTGTTTTACTTTTTACTTTTTTAATTGCAATTACACAAGATTATGATTGAATCTCATATTAAACATTTTATCTATCTATTTGTCCATTCATCCATCTATCATTCCATTCTCCATTCATCCATCTGTCTGTCTATCATTCCATTCCATCCATCTATCAATCCATCCATCCATCCATCATTCCATCCATCTATCAATCCATCCATCCATCCGACTATCCATCCATCCATCCATCATTCCATCTATCATTCCATCCATCCGTGTATCCGCCTTTCCATCTATCCATCCATCCATCCTCCATTCCATCCATCTGTCTATCATTCCATCCATCCATCCTTCTTGTATATCCGTCTTTCCATCCATCCCTCCATCTAATTCCTTCCATCTATCTGTCTATCATTCCATTCCATCTATCCATCCATCCATCCGGCTATCCATCCATCCATCCATCCGTCTATCATTCCATCCATCCATCCTTCTGTATATCCGCCTTTCCATCCATCCATCTGCATTCCATTCCATTCCATTCCATCCATCCATCATTCCATCCATCATTCCATCCATCCATCCATCCAATTCCATTCCATCCATCTATCTATCATTCCATCCATCCATCCATCCATCTATCATTTCATCCATCCATCTGTATATCCGCCTTTCCATCCATCCATCCATCCTCCATTCCATTCATCTGTCTGTCTGTCTATCATTCCATCCATCTGTATATCCATCTTTTCATCCATTCATCCATCCATCCAATTCCATTCCATCCATCTGTCTATCATTCCATCCCATTCCATCCATCATTCCACCCATTCATCCATCAATCCATCATTCCATCCATCCGTCCATCCTTCCATCCATCCATCCATCGTTCTATCAGTCTATCTATCCATTTACAGGCAGTTCACAACTGGGACACAATGAGTAAAAAGAGCGACAGAAGAGTTTAAAAAAAAGAGGGCGAAACAGAAGCAGAACTGCTGGCAACTCAGAAATGGTTTGATATGCAGATTCCATCTGTGCATTTCTGCAAAAATCAGGATGACACAGAAAATCTGCCTCCAGTGAGACAGGAAACCTGCGTGTGCACGTGGATCAGATGCCGACGAGAGATTCTGCTTCGACTGAGCTGGAAAAGTAATGAAAACTGCTAAAGGACCAAAAACAGAGATGAAGATTAAAAAAAAAAAAAAAAAAAAAAAAGTAAATAAATAAATAGACTTGATTTATGTCATATTTACCTACTACACAAGAAAAACGCCCCACATCGTTGCTCTTTGTTTGCAAGCTATCAAAGTACAGTTTGCACTAGTGTCAAAAGCTAATATAATTAGTGACCGTCTGCCTGCTAATTCTGTGCTGTATATCCTCATTAGCGTGAGGTGGCTAAAGAAGAGACGGGGTGATGGCTTTTAAATAGACAAAGTCAGTTGAACGAGTTACATGACGAGCAGTTAGTCAAAATACAAACTCACACAGGCCAGTTTCTCTCAGAACCCATAAATATTACAGTTAGTGTTAGTCAAACGATAATAAAAGCGATTGCGTTTTAAGTTTTACCCATGTAGGATTTACTTACAATTTCCTCTCAGACATTGCTAGTAAATTTTACAAATAATTACAAAGAAACTAAGTAAAACATTGAATTACACATGAAATATGGAATTAGACTAAAATTGTATTCTTACTCAAATAATCTTAATTTACAACTTGGAAAATTGCTTTCCTGTGCAAATGAATATTTTCTCTGCAATTCACTGAAATGCTACATATCACTTCGGTCACCATCTTGGATGGAGTTTTTCCCACCAAGCTCACTGCAGTGCATTATGGGACTGTCATCTCCAGAGACTATACATGCAAAGATGGCAAAATCTTATCTTTGAAGAAAGCATAATTATGCAGTATACCATTTAGTGCACCTTTGATGTCTTAACATGCTGCCTACGTAGTGCACTGGATATGTATATTTGGCTGAAATGGAGAACAGACGGGAAAAGTTCTGTCAGTTAAGAAAAATGAATGTCTACAGAGCTCTTGTATTAGCCGAAGAAATCTCTTCGCTCTTCAGCCGCCCCCCTTTACCCTATGTAAATTATCCAGCACTTTCTCCATTAACCAGATGAAAGGAAAGCCATTCTTTCTGTGTCCCTGGGGCGTCGAGCCAGCAGAAACTCTCTGAGGGTTGCAGTCAGCAGGCAACGAGCCAGTGATCGGCCCCTAGAAACGCCCTTGACAGGGAAATCACAGCATTCACCGCTCAGGACAATCGCATCACCAAGTAGCGTGGCTCAAGTATACCGGAACCAGTGTGCATACTTTGATTGTGCATACTTTGAGCTACAAAAAAGAGACAAAGTCCATGAATGGTGGAATCAGGGCCGTAAACCATCATGGGCATTGAGGGGGACAAGTCCCCCCATGTTCAAATGCCCAACCTTACAGCAGAAAAAACATGTTTACAGCCTGGTACAAAAAGTGGTTTTGGTCTACATAGCCAATGCTGTTGGATGTTTTTCAATGGACGCTTACCATTGACATTTTACCCAAGTGTGACGGACTGGATTCATCTCGCGATCACTATTTCATTGCAAAGGTATATGAAGTCCCGTTTTGATTTTGCGTGTTGTCATTTGCACACCTGACACAAATTACAATATTACTGTTGCTGGAGCATCTACATCGTAAAACAGACACCGCAGACTGACAAATGATGTATAATTTGTTACCTTTATTAATATTTTAGATAGTATCTAAGATAGATAGATAGCTCCTTAGCCTGAGCCAACTTGGTCACGTCGAGCTAGCCAGGTGTGGTTTCAGCAAGCTCCACCCACGTCCCGCCTCTTTGCCAATTTTTGGTCATCTGGGACTGACGCACGGTGACACGCTGCCAAGATGGACAACGGCCGGCTCCGCCCACTTTGGGCTTCAAAAATGCTCTTCAGAAACCTACGGGTGACGTCACAGACACTGCGTCCATGTTTTATAGTCTATGCTGAAGACGAGTGTGAATTCCAACGCGACACTTTTAGTTTTGACAGTGAAAAAGTGTGTGCGTGGTAAGATATAAGTAGCTAAACATTTAATATTTGACAACTGTTTTACGATGGATATGTTTAATGACCCAAAGTAACATACAGTGATGCAAACTACTCAACTTTTTTATGGAATGTCTCCATTTTGAATTGAAAATATGCTATCATTTAAATGTCATTTATAACTGAATGTGAAGAGAAAAGAGACGCTTTTTACATTTTTGACATATTAGACAAACAAGAGTGAATGTGTGCATATTTATTATTTTCAATTTCAAGTGATAGTGGTGATGTTCGGGCTTGAAGGCGCCAGACAAGAGCAATAAATTACAGAACAGAAATGACAAAAGAGAGACGGGTGATAGATTTAAGATCAATCTTCCTGATGGGCTCGAGTTTTCAATCCATCACTCTGTGAATCCCATGAGCAATTCATCATGTCCTCAACGTACATCTTTTCTTTTTCAATAAGCCAATGGATCAGTTCTGCTGTGTTTGCATTCTGGTAAAAGACGGAGATGTTTAGACATTGTGGTTTAGTCCAACAACCAAAACCTCCTTAAACAGACACAGGACGGCCTTAACGAAAAGAGATTTTACTCTCCTAACGAGCCTCGGCTGCAGACGTGCTATAAAAAGCTCAGAGTGACACAGAGATCTTCAAATGGCTGCAGTGAGAACACACAGACTCCTTCTTAAACAAGTTATAGGACAGAAATAGGACAGGGACTGACGCCAAAACTGAGACGAAAACTCAAGAAGAACCCAAACGTACGAAAAGTGACGATATAAGTATAAGGGAGGAGGAGACAGTGGGATATTTTTAGCATCTGTCCCGAACAATGAGGCTAGAAACATTCTAACAACGCAAACCAAATGTTCAGACAACGCATTTCAAGAATGCAGTTCCAGTCAGTGTTTACAGGTTAACTGAAACTAGTATAAATTGTAATTGAAATAAAGCTGAAATAAAATTAAATATAAATATTAGATGAAAAATTTGTCAAAAAATAAATAAATAAATAAATAAATAAATAAATAAATAAAATAGTTGCCTAAAACTACTAAAACTCAAAATGAAATAAAAAAAATAAATAAATGATAAAAGTACATAAAATTACTAAAAATTAAAACGAAAACTTAAAATATAAAAAGAAATGCTAATTCAAAACATAAAAAAACTACAGTCGTGTTATAAATAATCATTAAATCATGAAAAAAATCCATCAGATTTCATACATTGTACATATTTTATTTTATTTATTTTTCATGATTTAATTTAATTTCTATTTTTATTTTATTTATTAATATATATTGAGTCAACGGAAAAGTGAAAACATGAATCTCATGTAGCGAGAAACGTTCACCTACATGTATAAAATACATTTTTAGACAAAAAGAAGACAGCAAAAACCTATAAGAAGTCACACTGGGCTTATCATCTCTCATAACCAAACATCACCTTTGGGCTGTTTGAAGAAAACACAATGTTCTTGCGTCAAAAAAAAATGGTTTATGAACCTTTAGATGAGGTCAGGTGAACCTGATACCATTCATCTCATCACTTCAAGACAGCCGCATGAACCCTCGGTGGAAAAATGGCCTGTCGGAGGCTCTGTGGTCTCTGGGAACATGTTGATTGAGAACGCTGCGTTTTTTTGCTCCGTCACGCTCTATTCTAGCCCCCATCCCTCGCTTTACCTCATTTGTTTGTTCTAAAGTAACAGTAGACGAACACAAGACGAAGCACTGAGTCAGGACGACGCTGCACTAATGCATTAACAACACACACCAGAGCGATTCTACATCACAATAATGGGATCTTCATGATTCATAGTTACTTTTGCTGGAAATGCAACCCGAAATGGTATTATCTTTAAATAACCATGAGAAATAATTTATAAATGAGTAAGTTTAAGTATTTAGTTAAACTAAACTCAAATTAAAATGCTATAAAAAATTAAAAATATTAATAAAAACTACATAAATAGTACTAAAATAACACTGGAGCTTTACGTCAGTGGGTTATTTCTGTCATATACGTCATACGGCCCAGCTCCAGCTCTCTACTGTGTTACAGAACAACCACGAGCATGAATGAAATTACTGAAAGAGGTTTTTGGACGGGACAGCTATTGGTTTAATTCATTAAAACAATCATCATCTACTGTAATCCAGAGGGAAGCGCATGAGTTAGATTGACTTGAGAGATTATTACAGGACAGCTATTCAGATTAAAACACATTCAAACACTTCCAGACATGCATTCATCCATCAATGAGTCTCGTTTCCATGGATCGCTCAGGAATTCCAACTCTGGTTTACTCTTCCCACATATCCATGCACAATGGAGGAGAAAAAGTTCTTTTCTTCATTGAAAAGTGCTTTGTCAGGGTTAACAGATTATTAAACAACGAGTCCCTCGTATTCAAAATATAACTGCAGAGTATCTACTGTGTGTAAATGGAGAGTGGATGCATGTCATATTTATTGTCATATTTATTTCCAATGTACACTAAAAAAAATGCTGGATTAAAAACAACCCAAGCTGGGTTGAAAATAGACAAGCCCAGCGGTTGGGTTAAATGTTTGCCCAACCTGCTGGGTAGTTTTATTTAACTCAATTATTGTTTAAAAATTACTGTATTACTTGCTTAAAAAGAACCCAAAATATGTTTGAAATTAAAAATCAGACACATAATTACTAGAGGCAACAATAATAAAGGTGAACAAAAAGGTGAACATTTATTAATAAGCAATTTAATACATTTATTGTTTAATTATCATTCATTAAACTTCATTTATTGTTTATTTATTAAACATTAATAGCCTAAATGTTAATTTCCAACATACTTTGGGTTAATTTTAAGCAATACAGTAGTATTTAAACAATAGTTGAGTTAAATGAAACTACTCAGCAGGTTGGGCAAACATTTACCCCATTCGCTGGGTAAAAAACACCCCAGTCGCTGGGTTAAAACCACCCCAGTCGCTGGGTTAAAACCACCCCAGTCGCTGGGTTAAAACCACCCCAGTCGCTGGGTTAAACCACCCCAGTCGCTGGGTTAAAAACACCCCATTCGCTGGGTAAAAACAACCCATTCGCTGGGTTAAAATCACCACAATTGCTGGGTTAAAACAACCTAATCGGTTTGTCCATTTTACCCAGAACTTTTTAGTGTATCAAAGCAGCACAAAGCTTACTGCGTTTATTAATCGTCAGGCGGGTTACAAACAATGCTTAGTGAAGTTTTGTTCCCAACAGAAAACAGCACAGACTAAAAGATCTTGTTGTTTATCCACGTTGTCACACGAAATTAAACGTCACAGTTTTGTTCGAAAACAAAAAGAATTTATTTTTGGTTGCTGAAATTTCAGGGCATCGCTAATTACAATCAGTGTAACGCCGAGAAACAATCAAACCTCAGAGAGGAGAGAAGAAAAGACGAACGAGGAGGAACAGAGATGAAGAACAAATGCATCTGAGTTCAGCCTCTCCCGCTGCTACTGAATATTTCAGGAGCAGGAATATTTGAAAAGATCAGAGGCATCACCAGGGCCCGATGCGGAGCGAGAACACGCGTGAAACAGCGATACGCAGAGATATCTGGGGCGGAACGGCACATGTTGTTTTGTCTTAATATACATATATCTGCACGAGAGCTCGACTAATAACCAACATCACGCACCCACATACGGGCCGAACGTACAATGTCCTTCAGAGCAGCGCCTCAGGAGATCCTACAGTGACCTGCAGTGTCCTTCAACACAGGACAGAGAAACTACAGCCAGTTTAATACTGTCAGATCCTCTGTACATGCCCATACATTCACACAGCTGGAGCCACATATTAACTCCACATTAATGCAGCAAGTTCCTTCAGGTAACCATTAACCGCCTGCACTTAGACTAATGGGCTCAAGTATATGGCTGAAGAAATGTTTATTGTGATTATTAATCACTTTACAAATAATTTACAAAGCTTATATATATATCTCTTTTCTATATCTTTTTTCTAATATTGAAGGCGTGTCAGTCACGACTCCCCATCTGCCCGCAGGGTTTACTGCAGCTCATCCGCGGGC